>NC_077228.1:395186191-397586191 GCF_027887165.1 Monodelphis domestica | reverse complement strand
GGACCTAAAAGTCTAGCCAGGAAAAACAGAAAGGAGAAAAGAGGAAAATAGAGATGATAGATAGGTAGACAGACAGACAGACAGAGAGAATATCAGCTTTGGCTTCAACCATAGCTCAGCCCAAAAATGGAGAAAGGAGAAATAAGGAATCTCCTCCTTTTCTGTCCCAAGAACATATAGGGCAATAGGAGCCAAGACTAATTGTAGCCACAGGTGTGATGGGTGCATATTTCCCCCATAAACAAGGACAAAGAGGTAGCACTAAGGTGGCAACCATTTGTGAAAGATGTACAGAATTTTTGGAACTCTGTTTTTTATTCTCACTGTTCTCTTTCATCATTCCACCATTCCTCACTTTCTCGGTTCATCATCCTTGCTCTGACCTTCATTTTCCTCTCTTTACAATCTTGGCCTCATAGCTAATAAGGTTATCTTTTAGGCTGTGTTTGCCCTTGCATCCCTTTCCCTCTTATTATACTGCCATTCTTCCCTTACCAAATTCCATCTTCAGTCATCTCTACCTTCAATTCCTACTTGCATGCTGCCAAACACTGCTGGAGGACATCATATAGGTCAAATCAGTAAATATTTATTATATATAATTGTGTTGACCAGGTTCCCTGCAAAATACATTTGCCATTTAATCTCAACTAGCTCCTTATTGCTACATGGAAATCCTTTTATTCTTCCCTGATTAATTTTGTATCAAGCTCTGAGTCTATTTAGAATCTTCTCTCAAACCACCCACAAAACTATCTACCTTTCATCTCAGCAGCGGACTACTCCCCACTTTTTTTAAATTAAGAAAAATAGAGGCCAAGGACAGTTACAGCTAGGTGGCACAGAGAATTGAGAGCCAGGCCAAGTGATGGGAGGTCCTGGGTTCAAATGTGACCTTATACACTTCCCAGTGAGTAACTCTGAGCAAGTTACTTAACCCCTATTGACTAGCCCTTATCACTGTTCTGCCTTGGAACTAATGCACAGTATTGCTAGGTAATGGTTTTTATTTAAAAAGGGGGGGGGGGTAGCAAAACAAAAGCCATTGTTGTGAGTTCCCTCTTTTCCCAATCAAATGTTACACCTCAAATCCCAAAATCTTCCCTCCTCAATTCTCTTCTCAATTGCTCCAATCTCAGTGAAAGAGCTGGTGATTTTCCTTGCCAAAAAAAAAAAAAATGTTATTTGTGCCCTGGATTCCATCCCCTATATCCTCTGGGAGTTTGATCATCAAATTCATGTTTCTCTTGGTCTCTCTATCTCTGTCTCTGTCTCTGTCTCTCTCTCTATCTCTGTTTCTCTCTTATGTTCACTCTTTCTTTGTGCCTTATATATTTCACTATTGATTAAGAATAGGCCCAGATGTCTCTCATCCATAAAATCTTTCACTTGAACCTGGTTTCCAATCCTACCACTTGGCCAAAGTAACTCTCCTTAAAATTACCAATGATCTTTTGGTTACTAAATTCAGGCTGTATCTGTCATGATTTCTGCTTCACTGCTGAATACATTCTGCTTTTGAATATTCCCCTCCCTCCTCTCTGAATGTGTCTGAGACCACTTTTTTCTGGTGGTCCTCCCACCTGTCTGATTGCTCCTTTTTTGTTTGCTGAATCCTCATTCATAATATAGAATGTCAACTCAAGCTCTGTCTACAGCATTTTCTCTTCTCTTTCTATACATTATCACAATAACTTTATGGATTCAATTGTTATCTTTATGTAGATATGATGGCTTGAAGGCTATCTCTCTTCTCTCTCCTGAGCTCCAGGCCCTTAACTTCTACTGCCTAGTGGATATCTCTAGCTGAATGTCCCAAAGGAATTGCAAAAGCCTTATTTCCAAATAGAAACACAGCCCCTTTCTGCCTAAAACCAGCCTCTTCCTAACTCCCCACTCTTTCTAGGGCACCATATCCTTCACCCATATTTGCAACCCCTGCGTCATCCTTGACTTCACTCTCCTTCGCCCATCCCATCTAATCCATTGCTAAGTACTGTTTATTCTATTTCTGCAGTTGTTTAGTTATTTTTCAGTTGTGTCTAGTTCTTCATTATTGAGGGTTTAGGATTTTCTTAGCAAAGATCCTGGAGTGTCATTTCCATTTGCCATTTCCTTTTCCTCATTTTACAGAGGAAGAAACTGAGGCCAATAGGGTTAAGGGACTTGCCCAGGGTCACAGAGTTAGTATCTGAAGCAAGATTTGAGCTCAAGATTTTTCTAACTCCAGGCCAGACACCTAGTTGTCCATCTATTTCTGCAACATCTTTCATATCTATCTACTTCTCATACACACAACCACCCCACAAGTTTAAGCTTTCACCACTTTTGAGTAGTAATATCATAACAGGTCTCTTTGCTCACACTTTCTCCCCTTTCCAGCCTCATCCTCCACAAAACTGTCAAAATGTTTGTCTTAAAATACATACCTGTTCCTGTCACTCCTGTGAGAATCTACTTTTCATATACAGTATTAATTCGTATATCAGAGGCCCCAATCAATTTCTGTATATTAGAGGATAAGTTTGTGTATCACAGGCACCTTTGTGATTATAGGTTTTCACATTTCCTTTGCTCTTGGGAATCCCCAGGAATGTGTTCCTTTCATAAACCCTGGCTGCCAGGAAGGTTTTACAATTATTCTTTCTAGCATATAGGATGATCATCACCTGCTGGTGTGGGGAAGGGCTGAGAGTCTCATGGACCACCTCCTAATGAGCCAATGAGCTCCAAAAGTGTATATAGTTGCCTGATCCAGAGAGAAGTGCATCTTTGGGTTTATGGAGGGGATCCTTTGACCATATTAGAATATCTTGAATGGTCAATTAATAAATTATTTTAAATTAATACTGCCTTTCAAGAATTTAACTTGTTACATTCCCTTGCTCAAGAAGCTTCAGTTGTTCCCTACTGCCCCTAGAATTAAATATTTCTGTTTGGCGTTTAAAGTCTGATTACATCCTCCTTCCAGACTTGATTTCAATTATTCCCTCACATATGTTCTATGTTCTAGCCAAATTTGCCTACTTTATGTCCCCCATACACAATTAATAAAATTCCTTCTCCCATCTCTCTTTGAAGCTGCCTCTTGCCTCAACTCTGGAATGTTCTCCCCTCTCCACATGTGTCTTGGAATCTCTAGATTTCATCAAGGCTTAGCTATAGAGCTCCCTTGTACATTAGGTCTTTCCTAATCCCCTCCGCTGCTGTTTTTGCTCTACATGCCTAAAATTATCTCCTATTTACTTATCTGTGCACATATTACTTTTCCTTTCCCCACTAACCCCAGTAAACTATAAGCTCCTTAAGGGCTGAGAGTACTTGAGACCAAACATGGTGCATTGCACATAGTAGTTGTCTTTTTTAATATTTGTGGAGTGAATGAATAAATGAAGAAAGAACGGTTTCCAGGAGTTAGAGATGGCATACTCTAGAACTGAGGATAGAATTTAAATAAAGAACTGAGGTTGTTGTCAGTCATACACTAACTGAGAACTTATAAGCAAATCACAATCCCTCTACCTCTTTCTGCCATTGACAAGACGGGAGAATGTCAGATAATGCTGACACCACTTATTTTGCAGTGTTTTTGTGACATACCACCAGACTTTTCCATTATATTTCTTTTTGCTTTGTTTTAAACCTAAATTAACTTTAGGGATGAGCCCATGGTTCCATGCTAAACTGCACTATTGGTACTCTGCCATTCCAGAGTTCCCTCCTTACTAATTACCTAGGAGAGTCAGAGAGGGTGTTCAAAAGAGAAATTTCTAAATTATTGAGCTCAAAGCAGTGTCCTTTTTTGGCAATTTAAAGTCTGGCATCACTGCAATATGACTGATTTTGTAAGAACATTCAGATGCCAAAAGGAAAATGTACTGAGTACATTCTAATACCCTGTGAAGTAAAAGCTCAGGGTCTAAAGTTGCATAAGGGCAGCTGGCTTATCTTGGCATTCATCTAGTAAAGCCTGATTTTGATCAGAGGCCCCGGTTACCTAAGAGATTGCTGAGACATTTTAACTCCTATCCCCTAAGGCCTCGTCACCGATAGCTTACTGATGGAGGGATAAGAGCCAACTACCAAGCCGGCCTCAGTTAGAGCAAAATGTCAATATCCAGCTCAGGGAAACAGATGAACGTCTTCCCAAAGACCCTTGCTGAGGGAATAGGGTCAGAGTCCTTAGTGAGTTATTTCACCCCAGTGTAGACAGGAATGTGCTGCATCTGGGATTTTGTGGCTAGAAATGTGTTTATCCTTCCACTGCAATACTTGACACTCTAGACCTTCTGTTCCCAGACCACTCTGGTATTAAGGAAGATCTAAAATGTTTTAATGAAGTACAAACACCCTTAGCTTAAGTTTATTGTGTTCCTATATATACACATCATGGATTAAAGGATTAGGTTGTGGGTTTGGGGGGAAGTGAGAGGTCAGGGGAAGCTGGGGGTTGAAGAGAAAATGGCATCACTTGACAAATGACCGAAAAAAAAAATGGCAGTGGAAAATTTTGAAGTGTAGAGTTCTCCTTCAGGGGACCTGGCTTCAAATTAATCTTCTAATGCTTAATATTGCCATGGTGTTGGGGATTT
Organism: Monodelphis domestica; assembly: GCF_027887165.1. Classification (NCBI taxonomy): domain Eukaryota; kingdom Metazoa; phylum Chordata; class Mammalia; order Didelphimorphia; family Didelphidae; genus Monodelphis; species Monodelphis domestica. Next base: position 397,581,599 of record NC_077228.1, on the reverse strand, counting down.
AACTGTTCAGTGCCTCAGTTTCCTCACCTGTAAAACGAAATTAGACAAGATGGTTGGAAGAAAGGTCTCTTCCAGTTCTAAATCTATTAGCCTAGAGGAAATAATCCTCATGACATTAAGATACTGCACAAGTCATTTGCTCTTTTTATTAATTTAAGAGTATTAGCTTACACTTATCTTTCACAATGACTTGAAGTACTTAACCTGACACAAAAATAAGGGAAATCAAGTCACCAGCTCTCTCCAGTATCTATCCATTATTAGTTAAGTCAAGAAGAGTCAGAAGAGGAGCTAAGAGGAAGATGCTGCTGCCATATGATCTTTAGGTCAGAAATCAGTTCAATTCACTGATTAAATGTCCAAGTGAAAAGGTCTCCCAAGCCTTATCTTGGGGTGCAGCTTGGAGTGTGGGTCCTAACAAATAGGAAAGGCTTCAGACGTCTATTATATGAGAACTACTCTACAGTTAACTTTGGAAAGGTTCATCACCAGAAGGCTGGCCAATAGGTGCTAAATTTTTTAGGATGCAGCAATTCACTAAGAGAGAAACAGAATAGAGTAATGGCTAGATTTTAGAGTCAAAAAGACCTTCTATGATTCTGGGGAAATCATTTAACCTCTCAGGGTCCCAAATGACTCTCCAAAACTGTAAGTTACAGATGTGTTGCCAATCTTCACTGCGGAGGGCATTTCTGGAAGAGATAAGACTGAATCTTGAAGACTGTGAGAGACAAAAATAAAGTGGAAGAGCATTCCTAGCCCAGAAGATAGCTTACCCCAATTTGGGCAGGCAATGAATAGGATGCTAAGTTTCTGGAACTGCTAGCTGTTCTCTCCAATTCTCAGCTGACTGCTCACACTGGCAACCAGATCACTCCATCTTAAAAGTCTTATTTCCTGGATTTTAAAAATAACATCCTTGCTTCTTTCATTTACATTTTAATAAGGGTATAAAAACACATGAGTCAAAAGCTATTTCCATGTCTCCATAAAGCATGTGCTTAGAGACTTTTAAAGCATATTTTTCACCCAATAATATAAACACATTCGCTTTAATGAATCCAATTATGCTACCTCGAGCTGTGCTTCCCTCCAAGCACAAAGCTTGGAATAAGATTCTTTTCAGTTATACTATCCACTCCTCTCAAGTGTACAGAGAATGGCCAACTTTATGAGTGCACATTTCCTTAACACATTTCCTTAACAAGGAAACTATGATAAGATTGCCTTACCTCCCAGAGTCTGCAAACACTTTGAAAATGTCATATTACTAAATCTCTATCTTTAAAGGGTTTGTCATTCATAGGTTGGCCTAATGGTAGGTCACACCCGGGGCACAAAGCTACTGAGAAAACAGCACCAAAGAGTTCTTGAACTTTTTTGTATATACTGGTTACTTGAGCAAAAACCTCTCAAGACTACCTACTCTACTTATTCATCCTGCTTGTCACCACACTCTCTCTCTGTCTCCCTGTCTGTCTCTATCTCTGTCTGTCTGTCTCTATCTCTGTCTGTCTGTCTGTCTGTCTGTCTCTCTCTCTCTCTCTCTCTCTCTCCCTCTCTGCTCACCAAAATTAACAAGGAAGGGTGTTATTACCTTTGATGAAATATCACTCTGGTGGTCTGGTTTTTATTATATGTTAAATAAATTAATTTATACCAGAAACAAAACTACAGACTCTGTCATACTATAAACATTAAAGAGACTGGTCTAGAGACCACCTGGGGGACCCTTATGACCATATTTGAATCACACAGCTACAGGACTGTTAAGTGGATTAGTGTTTAGTTAACTGGCTAGGTGATATTCCGTCTGCTAAATATAAAAAGAAGTGAGCCAAGCATCCACAAGTAAAGTGGAAACATTCCTCTTTGAAGTAATCTGCTGTAACTGCTACAAAATATTACAAAATATATAATAGGATAAATTATGTATCCCAGTGATTGGCTCCCAAGCTGGTGACAAATTAGGAGTTTAAGGGTGGTCCCGCTGACAAAAACTCCAAATAAATTCCATAGAGCTTCTGCAGATTCAAAGTTTAATAGACTTTTAAATTACTGCTTTAAAGAATTAGCTTAATTATAAGGATAATTTGGAATCTGAAATCCATTTATAAGTTTTATGGCTTTTATTTTGCTGTTGTTTTAAGTGGTGACCAAGTTAAGATTCATTTTTAAATGCTCCAAATTTTTAAAGTAAGACTCATTTTTGTTTGCAAGAGGAAAAAAAGTCACGAGGCTGAAATCTCTCATTTCAAATTTTGCCAGTAACAAAAATTCAAATTTACCCCTAAACAGCCTCCAAATTTAAAAAACAAAACAAAATAGATCCGTTTATAACAAATAGAAAGACTGAAAATAAATGACTGTTGGATACTTTTAGATTTTTCTCTAGTGTACCACAAATCACAGCTAGGAGCCCAAACAAAACAATCACTGACATTTCTGAGACCTTCCTGCTGAGGTTCAGATCCATAGCAAAAAAGGAAGAAGGGAAGATCCAATGTAGCAGGGAGCTTTCAGCATGGGCCATACTGGTCTTTAGTAAGTAATGATCAAGTACCCATTAATGTGTGACCACAATTACCAAAGGTAACATTAAACAAACAAACAAACCAAAAAACCTTTTAAATCCAGCAGCATCTGGATAGATTGAAAGACTCCACTTTACCACCACCCTGCTGAGGTACATTTGACCACCAAAGGCAAGGAAAGCCATTAACATCCAGAATTAATGGGGTTAGTGGTTTCCCAATGAGATACTTTCATGACACAATGTGGATTCAGCAAAGTTTCCCCTTCAAGAAAAATACAGCTTCAATTTCAAAGAGCACTGATTGGACTTAATACCATTAGGGAACTATTATGGGACTTTTTGTTGTTATTGTCGTTACTGTGCTTTAACTATCAGTTGCTGAACCAAAAATTGTGGGCAGTTGTCTTTACCAAAAGTCAAGGTTTAGGAATGTGAAAGCAAATCCAAGGTACAGATGAGCTTCAGATGTGAACAGGCTTCAGATAGTTTGAGAGCTTTTTTTTTTTTTCAGTTTTAACAGGTCCTAAGATTTGTAATTATCATTACTAGAAAAATAAGAAAAATTCATCAAGAAAATAACAAAAGTTACACGAACTCCAAGAAGTTTCATTTTATTGGTTTCAATGCATATTTGTTACAAATAAAAATTAAACAGTTTGACAAATATACTAAAGAAATAATTCTTGATCACCTCCAACAGGTCCTAAAATATACAGGAGACCCCAAATGCCAAATACCAAAATATCAATGCACTGTTTCCTTTTGCAAGTTAATGGTAAAAAAATATAATTTTAAAGTCAATCTTCAATAATGTTTGAAAATATAAATTAAATAAGGTTTTTAAAAAGACGCATACAAAAAAAATCAATCTGCTATAAACAAACCCACTTTCAAAAGAATTGCTCAATTTACCTTGTAGCATTTATTTTGTTTCTCTATTTTAAAAAGTTTAAAACAGTACATGTTCTCTGGAACATTCATGAATATCCAGATGTCTCTTCTCCTCAAACCCCAAATCTTCCATTTTCGTTCATTTGTCATAAACTTAATTTTCACTCTTGGATGGATTTTTCTTCCTTGGCAATTCTTTTTGTTACCCCACTGAAATACTTTTCACGAAATGAATTAAGACCTTTGTAAGGCAGAAACTGATTATCTAATAGGTGAGAATACTGGTCCTGATCCTGGTGGATGAGAAGATAGAGAAAAAAATATTCATTAAACTCATTTAAATTCATTTAAATTCATTAAAATATTCATTAAATTGTTTACATATGACATAGCAAAAATTCTATTAAGCAAACTCTCTACCTTTCTGTTATTCTTTCATTGCAGAATATATTTCCAGAATCTGAATAAAAGAACTGTGCCCTAAGAGTACTTACACACACAAATTAATCAATCAATCAATAATAATTTATTAAGTGACCATTATGGGCCAGGTACTAAGGATTTGAAATCAAAAATGAAACCAGAAGAGAATGATCACAAAGGGTTGAATTCATGTAATATTCAATAAATAAATGAAACTTTTGGTTTACTCCAATATTCAGGTATTAAAGTCGATGATATACTACTACAGTGAGTTCTATTTAAAAACTGTTAAGTAGGCTAGACTACTGAGAAATGATTTGCCACCAGGGCAGGATTAGACATACCTGACAGTGAATGATGATAATTCAATTACTTCTCAACTAGACCTGGTCTTATATAAAACAATTTACCAACAATATAAAAACTGCAGGGAGTGGGGAGTTTGCTCTTAGAAAGAGGGTCTTACTACCTACTCAGTTAGGTTTTTGCTTGCGAGTTGATTCTCTCTACCTCTGTTAAAAAAAAAGACTAATTCACACATGTGTCTTTTTAATTCACACGTGTGTGAATTAATGTCTTCTTTTTAACAGAGGTAGAATCAACTCGCAAACAAAAACCTAACCTCTTAGTCTTTAATTTTAATATAAAAATGGTAGCTACAAATGCATCTGTAATATATCAGTTGTCAGAATGTTTTCCCATTTCTGCTTATTTCATGAGAAATTAATATCTTTGTCCTACTTCATTGCTAGTTTATAAATACCCAGAAGCTTTAGCTAATACAAAATTTCATTTTTTATACTGTTGGCCCATATGTTTTCCTAAGAATCATTTTAGTCACAACTAAGTGCATCCAAATTATGCAATAAGTATTTCATAAATATGTCTAGCATTACTATTGCATTAAGCATAAACAGGCAGCTACTTGAATTTAAGATAGCATAGCATACACATATCCTAGAAGTTTATCAAATTTATAAAGAACTCCAATGAAATGAATTAACGGTATAAAAGCAAAATGAAAATAGCAGAGTCAACAACTTCTGGGAATATACAATCCAGGAAAGGTGGAGTTTCTCCTAGTCACTTGGTAGATACTCAATATATAAATATTTTGTCTTATTTTTTCTTCTCATCAAAATAAATAGGACCAACTGAGGCACTACCAAGTGACTAGCCTAGGACTCAATCTGAAGAGAGAAAGAGCAACTGACCCATTTTCTCATCCACTACTGCCACTGACCCCATACTAAAGAGATGGAAATTTTTCTGAGTCCCATTATACCTAAGCCAGCTTTGTGGAAAGTAGTTTTTGTTTGCCAACATGTGTTATTTTAGATATTACTACTGACAACTACCTTGAAAGACAATTAGCAAATAATAAAAGTGTTAAAGGCTTATCTTATTTGATAGAGAGGAGCACACAAAAAAAAAGTCTAGAGAAGGAATTTCTGTAAGCCAAGATTACTATAATGTACCAGTAGATTGATCACAAATTATACAAACTCTACCTGATTCTGGAGAGATGAGGTTGTAAGGAAAAAAAAATGCCATCCTTCAAGATCAAAAAGTAACTAGAGGAAGTAATGTAGTCTATGAGATAAGGTGAATGTATAAGAAAGGGCAGTTCAAGGTTCATGACTATTAGAGGAATCAGTGACTGAAAATACAAAAATAAAGCTTTCAAGTTGTCCTCAATTAATGAAAATAAAATTACATGCTATGACTTGCCTCCTAGGTATAGATTATATCCCAAGATTTCTTATGATGTCTTGAAAATTAATTTTGCACTAGAATGCAATGTAATATGTTTTATACTGAAGGGATAGAGAAGTAAGGGAGGGGAACTATTGGAAAAGATGGGAAAAGTATAAGTCACATAAAAATGACACATTGCATAAAATAATTATACATACACACATATATGTCAATTGATATGAATGGCTTATCAGCTCTAACATTTATTTGGTGCTTAAAGGTTTATAGCGTTCTTTCTTTCCCTAACCACCCTGTGAAATAGACAATATTATTATTATTCCCATTTTCCAGATCAGAAACATAATCCTGGGCAAAGTTAACCCATGTCTCCCAACTTCAAGTCTACCACTCTTCCTGCACCCAGCCCACCCCTGAAACTATTTATGACAGTAAGAATTTATAGTGACTCACTTCAGATAAATTCAATTCTCAATCTCCTACTCCTCTCTATCTACTCTTATCTTTTGTTAATGCCAGAGTAAACTCTTAAGATGTTGATATTCAACTCTACATATCTTTCAACACCTGTAATGACTCTTCTCTATTCACATTCCCTGTCCATTCTGATCGAGTATGTCTGTGGTTTTGTTTCAACTCTCATCAGCTAAACATCTCAAAGACAAAAGTGTTTCCTTTAAAGAGAAGGAAGACCTTTAAGTACAATACGATCTTCCATCTTTTCCTCCTTGGCTCAAGATTGCTATTTGCTTAGACTCTGCATCTGGTTTCTGCAATTTCTTTAATACTCATGAAACTGCCTACTAGCCTAAATCGCAATACTATCTCAATATTACAATGTCTTCATTCAAAGTAGCTTCTTTTTGTTCAATAGGGTAACCAATTTATAATGAGAAAGTAAAACAGATGGAAAATACAGATACATAGGAAACTAAAGACTACTAAGAAAGGAAGGGATATAGAAAAAAAAAATTTTTTTTTATCTGCTCCAGTTTGTTGCTTCACACTTGGATCCTTTAAGTACTCACTGAAGGGAGGAGAAATTTTACAACTCAAATTCTCTGGAGACCATATCTTAGTTTTAAAATTATTTATTAAAATAGAAAAAGGCAGGCCAGAGAAAGAGAGGGAGAAAAGCACCAGCTGTGTGGCTGGCTGCCTCCTCCATGAGCAGGCTGAGCCAGACCTTGGGCCCTCCTGGGTCTCTCCATTAATTTATGCTCTTCATGACATCCTTTCCCTGAGCCTCTCTGATTGGAGGACTCAGAACTCCATCAGGACAAGAGCTGACTCTTCCTGATACTAGGAGTAACCACTGGGGCACTTAGAATGCCTGAACAACGCATGTGCACTTTTCTCCACTTGATGCCATTTCCCAGCATGGCGGCTAGCTGACTGACTCCATTCCTTAAGCAAATCCTTGCTTAAAGATAAAATAAAGAACTTGTCTCCAGTCCGTCTGTCCTTCACCAAAGACAAAAGATGCAGGCAAAAGAAGCCGCAGTCCCAGGAGATACAGTTTAAGTTTTAGCTTAAAATCAAACTTTTAACTTTAAAATCAAAAAGTGGTACACATTAATATGAACTTTTCACAGGAACAGTCATGTAAAAAACGATTTGTGGAACTATGCTTTTTTCTCAGAACAGAGAAACAGTATGGCATAGTGGATAAATCCCAAAAGATCTGGGTTCATGTCTTGAGTATAACACTGTGCACTCATGATTGCAGACCAGATGCTAACTTGCACTGATGGAAGAAGTTTCCATACTGGTAATTTCTGAAATTAATCCCAAACCACCCAGGAAAAAAAAATAAGGTTGAGAGGGAAAAGAGGATAAGAGAATTATAAAATAAAGTGACTGGTAGGCCAGGTTCACCAGTTTGTTCTTAGAGGAACCAACATTTGAACTGGATTTTAAAGGATAAAAAGGAATTCAGCAGGTAAAGAGAGAGAGTGAAAACACTCCAAGCATAGAGAAAGGCATAATGAAAGACAAGAAGGCCGTAGAATATAGCATATGTTCATAGGAGAAAGAATAGTCAAGACTAGCAAGAATGTAGAATACCTAAGGGAAGCAATATAAACCAAAACTGTCAGAGTGGGCTGGTTCCAGATTGTGGAGGGCCTGTAATGTCTGGCAAAAAAAAAAAAAAAACTTGACATTGAATGAGAGAACTCCTCGGGAGCAGCTGGGGAGCTCAGTGGATTGAGAAGCAGGCCTAGAGACAGAAGGTCCTGGGTTCAAATTTTGCCTCAAACACTTCCTAGCCCTATGATCCTGGGCATGTCATTTAGCCTCCATTGCCTAGCCCTTACCACTCTTCTACCTTAAAACCAATACATATTATTAGTTCTGAGGTGGAAGGTAAGGATTTTTTTTAATTAATTAATTTTTTTAAATTAAAATTAAAATTTTTAGAGACATGCATAAGCAAAGCTTACATAAGAAAGGTTTCTGGCAGAAGAAGCAGGGAAAAGGAAAAGACAGAAGAGAGAAGGGAACAGAGATGTGAGAAAAACTCTCCAGGCAGCATCCAATAGTTAGAACATGTGGTAATGAGTGCTTTTATTAGGACAGAACAGTGGGAATAAGGAGGAGGGGATTAATGTGTTGTGGACAAGTAATCAACAAGAGTTAGTATCAAACTGGATATGAGTAAGAGAAAGGGGAAAATGCAGATAATTCCAAAAGTTTTGAATGAAGGCGGTGAATCAGACAAAAATTACAGCTAGGATAAGTGCTTCTTAAAGAAAAATGATGCTCATCACATCTAATGGAAAGGGAAATACCCAACCTCATAAATTGATAGGTAACTTTACATATCACAGGAAAGAAGTCACTGCGGCGTCTATAAAGGCAACATGAATACATGAATAATGTTCCATTCTAATGTCTATAAAATCTTTGCTGAATGATGTCCTGAAAAGAGCACTAAACTTTGAGTCTGACCTTGGTGACCTTAGGTAAATCATTTTATCTCTCTGGGTCTTAATATGCCCACCTGTAAAGTTAGAATGCAGGACCAAATTACATCTAAAGGATTTCACTCTAAAGCCTACACATGATCATTTGGTTAATTTTTCTAAACAAAATACTGGTGGGGCTTACAAAACAAACTAAGATTTGAAATCTACTAAATATATAAAAAAAAACTCTTGGATCTAAACTTTTATACAGGATCCTGTTAACACAAGGTCCCCACCAAGTTAAATTCCTGCCCTATCAAAGCTGCTCTTTCTAAACGTAATTCATATAGAGAAGTACAGCACTGGTCCCTCAAGCAGAAATGGACTTTTCCAATATTTTTATGTGTCCCACTGCCCTCTGCTGGCCAAAATCAGAGAGGTTACAATAACGATTTAACCCAGAACTGACCATGTTCTGGAGTCTAACATAGAGGTCAGGAGTGCTTGGATCTCACTGCTGTTTGATATCTGCCTGGGTAATATTTATCATAAAGATGATCAAAATAATCTACCTCATTTGGAAGGACTAGTCATTATTCACAACAATTCATTTCTTAAACACAGATATACCAACAAAGCAGCTGCAAGAAATTTCACATTCTCTTAATCTTCATCTGTGAACAACCAAGAAATAAAAACTACCCTTTAAAACAGGAACAAAGGATGGACCTTATTTATATACCTATCATCAGTGAATAAAATGGGATGTCTAAGAAGAAGGATAAAAGGCATGAAAAACGACTTCAAATCCCAAAACATGCAAAATGATGCCACAATAAACATTAACGTACAGATTCATAAATGCCCAATGAAAAGAAGCTTCAGAGAATATTTTGTTTATACAAATTCAAAATAGGCACTTAACCCAGGGCTACGGAGGTTAACTGGCTATCGCTTGAGGAGGAGTATACAAATGCATTTCTCAACCTGAAGATCACACACTGTTAGGAATTAGGGATAGGTTTGGGGGCAGCAAAGACTACAGCACAAGATGACCTCTTAAAAATCATATTTGTTACCCAAACCTACTACCTACTCTGTCTTATCATGCAGTCCCAGAGAAATAAAAGTGTTCTTGACAGTACAGTAATTCTGCCTCCTTGCTACTGTTCACTAGAAGAGAATAAAGTTAAATCATGAGAACTAGGTTGAGAGAGAAGCTCCATCTAATTCTGCTATTATAACAGAAATTGAGTGATTTTCAAAATAGAAAATTCTGGATATTGGTTAGCTGTAGCTATTGGCTACAGTTCCACTCCTCTCATCATAAACAATTGGCATGATTTAATCAAGCAAGTCACAAACAAATATTTATACTATGTGCAAGACACTGGGGGTTGTGATGGTTTTATAAAACCTAGTCTCCACCCATCCTCATCCCTACCTAGATCAGTCCTAACTCTCCCTAGTACTGATTACATGACTTCACTTCCACTAGGTCACTTGGAATTTCCATTTTGATATTAACTCCTCTTCACCCTCAATTTTCTCCCAGGAGACTGAGATCCATTTGCATGAAATTAAACCTGATCTTTTCCCAAGGGCCTCACAGCCCTTTACCACTCTTTCTCTAATTGACCATTCCTTTTTTATTCCTCCTCATTCTATCAACTGGTTGGGATTAGCAACTTGGTGTTCTCCTTACTTCCACCGCCATTGTGAACTGTTGTCCTACCACCATCAATCAGTAACGCTGGCCATGGAAAAACCTAGAAACTCTTACTTCAGCCATACACTTCACTGGGCGGTCATGCTTTGTAAGTCACCATTACTTGGAAGGATTCTACCTCCAAAAACTTTAGTTCTTGAAATTCCCCCTAAAACCATAATCTCTCATCTTTGCAATTCTCTTACATCATCATTTCTAAACTATCTCATCATTCTCATCATGGCCACCAATCCCTTGATACTTCTGTTTTCTCAGACCATCACCAATATTCTGACATGAAGAAATTAAAAGTTGGAAGAGACCAAACTCTTGTCCATCCTATACCTAATTGTGAAATCTTTATGCCTCATCAGACAAGTAATCAACCATTCTCTGACTGGAGAATTCCAATGACAGGAAATTCACTGACTACTGAAATAATAAATTACATTTCTAAACAGCAACCATTGCTAGAAATTTTTACCCTTAAAATAAGCCTAAAAAAAATAAATTAAAAAAAAATAAGCCTAAAATCTGCTCCAACAACTTTATCCCTTGCTTCTAGTTTTGTGGGCAAAAATTTGTGGGCAAAAAATTAAAAAATTAAACCAACTATTCCATATGACAATCCTTTTAAATGTTTTAAGAGTGTTATCATGTCTCCCTCCTACTCTCACTGAGTTTTTCTCCAGGCTAGTCATCCCCCAGTTCCTTCAACTATTCTCTTATAGTTCTTTTCCTTTTTTTGTATCACTCCCCTGTGACAGTCTTAGTGAAACCTATGGATTCTTAGAATAGTTTTACAATACATATATACCACCCCCCAGAGAAAGAATTGTTGGTGTCATCTTTCACATCAGTGTATTTATGGTTTTATTTGGGGGTTTGGGTTATATATGAGGTTACTCTGACAACAATGGCCAATATGAAAGTGTGTTTTGCATGACAATAAAATAAAATTTTAAATTTTAAAAATAAAATTTATATAGTAGTACATATGATGACAAAGGAAACCAAATGTATTTTAATACAATTATTAACAAAAAAATTTTAAGTTTCCAGAAGCCAGGTTAAGAATCCCTATTAAATTATATGGAATGGGGGCAGCTGGGTAGCTCAGGGGATTGAGAGCCAGGCCTAGAGATGGAAGGTCCTAGGTTTAAATCTGGCCTCAGACACTTCCCAGCTGTGTGACCCTGGGCAAGTCACTTGACCCCCATTGCCTAGCCCTTACCACTCTTCTGCCTTGGAGCCAATACACAGTACTGACTCCAAGATGAAAGGTAAGGGTTTAAAAATAAATTAGTTGTATAGAATCTAGTCCTCTTACCATCTTAGTCACAACTGAGGTTCTGTTCCTTCTGCCTTTCAAAGTATACTAAAAGAGCTTTGGGTATTGCCACATATCACTGTTAATCATACACTAAGGCTATATTTTATTAGTCCTCTTCTCTGTTTCTTTTTGTAGGAATTATCTAGTCATATTTCTCATGGCCTATACTTGTAAAGTTAATTTTTTTGAGCCCAAGGGAAATATTTTACATTTGTCCCTATTAAATCCCACCTTCCTTGACTTTTCCCATTATTCTGGCCTTTTAATAGCTTTCTGATCCTGACTTTGTCCCCCAACATTCTAACTATTCCTCCTAGCTTTGTAAAATTTACAAATTCGAAAAGCAAGGCATGTAGGGCCTTTTCCAAATTATTACTTCCCTACCTACCCAGTCTTAAATCACAGGTAGGACATTTCAACTGCATTTTTTCCTAAAACTTTAAAAGCTACCTTTTAGGTAAGAGCTTTTCCATTCCTACTTCCCAAATACCATGTGTTGCTGAAATAAGTCACAATACCAAGTTGAATCCTTTTATTTGTCTTTTATTGTGAGAAGCTATCATATTCACTTTGACAGTTATTCAAGAAGTTTGGCAATGGAGAAGATGATGGTAGTCTGAGATGTTACCAGGTCAAAGAAAGTTTTATTATAAGATGAAGAGAGCTGGGTATTTTTGTAATCAGAGACAAAGGAGCCATCAGAGACTGAAAATGGTTGAGATATGGGATGACTGATGGAACAGGGTCCAAGAGGGGACTGAGGGTGAAGGGGGGAAGTCGAGGCACAAGTGGAATGGTTACACTTAGCAGAAGAGGGTAAGTGAAGCGAGAAAGTCACTGAAGTGCAGAAAGGTAGTGGGAAGCCTGTCACCTGCATCTTTGTATTATGAGGGGGAACATGGAATTGACCATGGATTGAATATAAGGGATAAGAGGAAATAAGGCATCACAAACATATAGGTTGTTAGCGTGGGTGTCTAAGAGAACAAACCAAATGCCTTCTTGAAGCTTATAATCTAACCAGACTAAAATGTATATTATTCTAGTCTGAACTACTGCAATAGCTTCCCAAGTGCTCCATTTAATACTAGTTTTTCCCCTCTACAATTTAGTCTTCTAGGTGCCACCAGAGTAATATTCCTGATATAAACATTTAACCATGTCATTCCCATATTTAAAAAAAAATTAAAAATATTTCCATTACCTACTGATTTGTCCTGGCATTCAAGTCCCTCCACAACTGGACTGTGTTCTAATCAAATTACTCATTCTTCGATCCCATTCTGACCTCTCTTGCCTCAATTCCTTTAAAAGCATAATACACAGAAAGACAGACAGACAGACAGACACACACACACACACACACACACACACACACTTCTCTGATCTCTCTCTCCTCAAATCCCTCATAAATCCAGTCGATTCAGACCTTTTTTAGAGATGCCTGAGAGTATAACCTGCATGACAAATACCCTCATACTTACTATTCCTACTAGACAATAAATACCATGAAAGTCAAAACCACATACTGTTCTATTACTGTATCTCTCTAGGTCTAGTAGAATATACTGTAGGCACTTGTCAAACGATTGCTGGACTATTAAAGGTTTTAACTGTATCATCTAATTTCGCCCATGCACCATCTGCCATGTTAACTAAATCCTTTACCAGACTATAAATACAGTGAAGGAACTGCTCACCTTGAGGTTCAACTCATAGTCACAAATGAAACAGACAACATTTTGTTGTTAAATATTGAAAATTTCTAGATGGCAGGTAATTGGCATTTGTCCAATATAATCCTCACTAAAGATAAAATTCCATTTTTCAAGTAAGATTTTTGCTATCAATTCCCTCCCCAAAATTGACATTTGTTAATTAGGGCATATAATCACAATGTAAGTGACAACCACAAAGGGTAATTTTTTTAATTATAAGGTGGCTATTTGGATAAAACGGGTGATTTGTTCCAAAATGGTATCATCTGGGATGTGGACAATCAAAGACTGTATGATGCTAATCTAAATAAATCTATAATGATTCAAGAGGAAACTAAGTGACTTTTACTTTATTTATGGGCCAAGTTAAAATTGTTCCTTTACTCGCTGTCACTCCTTGATAATGAGATAATGATTTCTTCCACATCGATGGCATTAACTTCAGATCATTTATATTTTCTTAAGTGACAGTAGTTTATATAAAACAGCAGTTTCCACTGCAAACATCTGAATACAAATGGCTTATGAAGCATCTTATGATAAGTGAAAGCCAGTGATGCTGACAGCAAAGTGACAATCACCTAACTTTATACTTAACCTAATTTTGTCGGCCAACATTAGGAAAAGACTCTTTAATTACAAAGGAGACTGGAGGTATGTGATACAGTCTTAGAGAAATATTAAAGTGAAAGCAGCAAGGAGGGGAAAGATGAGGGAGACGAGGAGGAGGAAAGCACTAGGTAGTTTTTCTTTTTTAAATTAATAAAGAAATGAAACATAAATGATGTTGCTGAATTCGGTGGGCCTCAGTTCAGCTTCAGGGTAATTACCCATGTCCGGCTTTTGTTTAAAAATCCTGCTACCCTTATCAAAGCTTCCCACTGTTCGACATCTGGTACTGGACAGTAGCTATAGAAACCACTTGTGGTGAAGTTATACAACTATAAACAGCACTAAGCAATTTCCAAACCAAGGACAAGCAGGTCAAAAGTCTGGCACCCAATACTGGTAAATAGAAACTCCCAACATTAATCTTAATGAAAACCTGAATGTCACAAGGTGGGGTTGGAAATCTTTATTCAGTAAGTCTAATGTTTATATATTTGCAAATATGTTCTTTTCAAAAGTTCATTTTTCAATTACCCTCACCTATATCCATATCTTTTATGGAATTTTTTTTAACATCCTCATTCCTAAAATTCTAAACCTTAAGCAATATTCCCACAAAATATGAAATTTTAATGCCCAGGACCCAGCATCAAGTATAGGATTCAAATGTAACAACACTAGCTCATAGTTCTATACTTTAAGATTCATTAAAATGAATTTCAGGTACTTCAGGGTATCACTTCAATTTTACTGATCAAGAGACTTTACTGAGGCTATGATACGTTCAGCAACGTACCCAAACACACACAAAAAAAATAAGTGTTGAAAGCAAGATTCAAACCTGGGCCTCTCCTTCCTTTTTGTAACCAAAAACTCTCTATGAACTAGTACCAAGTGGGACTTAATAGATTTTTAACAAAAGGCATTGCACTCTGCAATGTACTATAGGGGCACCCTTCTCAGAAAATCAATAGTTTTACATAAAAACTTAACAGTTAAACCTGAAGCCTGAAAGAGCAACAGGCAAGAATTTATTGCCAACTTAGTGAACCTGCTATAACTAAAGTATAGTTAAATCAAAGAAAAAGTCTTGTTTACCTTCTGTTCAAACTAACAAAAGAACATTCTTTTTTTTTAGATCAGATATAGTAATAGATTTCAAAAAGTTGGAAATACTGACAGCCCATATAAATTTTAGAAAATTCCTAAACATGTCAATAGAAACAAAGTATTACAAATAAATTTTAGAATTAGAATTAGAAATGTTAAGAATTATAAAATTAAAAATAAATATTAGAATAGAAAAAAATATTACAAATAAATATTAGGATTTTTATGGTTGATAGTTTTGCAGGGGTGATATGATGGTCCATATTTGATCTAAGAAAAATGCTAAGAAGACTATTCTAAAATAAATTCCAAATAAAGAACAACAAAAAATTCTCAACAAGAAGAAAACATTAGTCTAAAAATTATACATTGGACAAGGTACTGGTATTTCTATTTCACCTTAGAACACTGCTGACCACAGGATTTAAAAAATTGTTAAATATAATTTAAATTCATCTTTATCTCCACAATCATGATACCACATATCTTACTTACTAACTATAGACTTTCACATAGGATTCTATCATCACTGGTACATTAAGGAAGAATTCTCTTCTTACCACAGTTGCAAATCTAAGAACTCTTTAAGTAGAAGAGAATATGATTTATAATGATTGCCCTCTATTTTCCTTCAGAGAAATGAATGATCCTTATAAATAAGACTGAATAATAACCAAAATTATGCCACATATACTAGGATCTGAGTAACTCAAAGGAAAAACAAACTGACCATTAGGAAAATAAAAACAGTTGTCATACTTATCCTTGGATTTAACAGAAATCAGTTTATAATCTAATATAAACTAATATAAATTATATCCATTTATATTTCTCTATATGACATATACCACATATATATACAAATATACTTCTAGGCAAATATTTCCAAGGAAATTATATATCCCTCTAAGCTGTAATATTTAATATCTAAACTCATCATAACTTTTAATTTATTCCTCTCCAAGACATTGTTAAGTCATCTCTGTCTCTGGGGATAACACCATCTTGCAAACAAATGACCTCAAGGTCATCCTTGATTCCTCTCTTCTCTCCCATGTCCAAATAATTGTTACAATCTGGACAGTTTTTCTCCACAATTTTAAAATAGGACCCCTTTCTCTAGAGCAAAATCCCTCATCTTCGGCCACATTCCACTCTGATTTATTACAATCTTCTCATCACCCTTTCCATTTACAAGAGTCTTCTTCCCAGTAAATCCAAAACAGAGAAAAGAACTTAACTTTTTCCTTGTCCCTTTGTCCACAGTATTTCCTTCATTAAAGTCTATGAACTAGCATATTATCCTATCTATCAAAATAATCAAAATAATCACATATTTAATACACTGTATAATACACATACAGCATTTTTCTGAAATGAAGTTAAAAATATTTATCACAAGTACAGATGCTTAAATAGTTTTAAAGAAATAGATGCCTGCTGAACTATGCTTTTAATGAAAAAAAATTTTCAAATAAGAATATAGTACACAGAATATAACTGTTTAAATTTTAGTAACTGTCCTTAAATTTACTAAAAATAAAACTGAGACTAGTACTTTGATATACACTCAATAAACCTGTGGATTTTTAGCATTTTCCTCATACTAACTATATCTGATGAAGACTACATAAAGAAAGCAATG
Source organism: Monodelphis domestica (assembly GCF_027887165.1). Classification (NCBI taxonomy): domain Eukaryota; kingdom Metazoa; phylum Chordata; class Mammalia; order Didelphimorphia; family Didelphidae; genus Monodelphis; species Monodelphis domestica. Next base: position 397,565,001 of record NC_077228.1, on the reverse strand, counting down.
TGCTAATTTACAGATAATCATCACAAAATGAATAGCACTTCAACAGAACAATAAGAGTAATGGTTCATTAAAAACAAAAACATAAACATGAACAACGACCTGAGGCTGCATAAATTGAGGATGAAATCCCTTAACATCCATTAAGAGCTAACTGTGAATTTCATTGTGCCCCTGAGAAACAAAGAAAATGACCCATATTTACATAGCACCTTCAGTTTTGTGTTTTATGAAGTGTTTTCTCCATGACAAAGTATTATTCTCATTTTCCACATAAGGAACCCAAGACTGTTCCAGTGATTTGTTCATGGTGATATAACTAAATGTCAGACCAATTCCAATTGCTGTACTCACATAGTCCCTGCCCATAGATTTCAAAATCTAGTAGGGGGAAGTACGATAATTTAGGCTGAAAAAATGTAATATAATTTAGAATTCAAATATATACAATGACAACAATATGATAAAGACAAACTAACTCTGAAAGAACTGGAGAAGTGAAGGTCTCACAATGAAGATTTATTTTGCAGTGAGACATAGTCAATGTGGAAATGTTTTTGCTAGACTATTCCTGTTTATAATAGGGATTTTTATTTTCTTTTTTCTTAACTGGGGAGAAGAGAATTGAGGTAGAAGGGTGAGAAGAAAGATTTTTGTTGACTGAAAAATTTTTAATATATTTTTTAAAAAGAACACAAGTATATGAGGAGAATATAATCCTATAAAATCAGAACATAGATCAATAATCCCCAAGGGCACTTTTGAAAATATTCTTGTAGTTACTATCTTTGTAGATCCTTAATGGGAAAAGTTGTGAGAAGATACACACATTATTAATTTATCATTAAGATATATATATATCACTAGGGAAGAATAGATTACTTAATATGTTTTTGGCTCTGTAAGAAGACATTTGTTGAGTTCACCTGGGTTATCAAGAAAACACTTTTTATTGTTGAGACCCAATAATCAAGTTTAAATAGTCATCTAATAACATACAACAAATACATTTTTTATAATCTCACATTTTCATCAACCACTAGTTTCAATAGTAGTCTTTCTAAATTTAAAAACAGAAATTTCAAAAGGGCAAAAGGAATAATTTATATCAACATAACAAACAGACCAAGTTGTATTGATGTTAAGCGTGTCTAACATATCACAACCCAGAAATGGAGAGAAAACACACGAAAGTATAAAAATTTATAATTAATGGCATTCTGTAGCCAAAGTCAATAGTGTTGGACAAGCAGAAGTGCAATTTGTTAGAGCAATGAGAACTGTTTGACAGTTTTATGTCATCTCTTGCATTATAAAGGACTAGGATCTTAACAACAGTTATATACATTCCTCTTGATAAAATGAGGGTAAAAATAAAGCAATATATTTCCAACTAAGCCCCATTCCTTAATGTAACAATCTAAGGAAAACTCATAATGAAATTCAATTCTTAGAAAGCAAAGATCGTTTTACTTCAGGCAGGGGACAACTACAGGATGCTTCTTGGCAAAATGGCATGAGGCAACTAGACTAATATTACCACTAAAATTAATGCCTATAAAGTACCCTAGAAAGCTTCCCTTTATATTTTTGGCACGTGGTTAAAAAAAAAAAACTTAAAAGCTACCTCAGCTTTATCCCTACCTTTTCTTTCAAGTCCCAAATGAATTTGCCTAGAAGGAGATTATAACATTAGAAAAAGGATAAAATACACTGAAATAAATTAAGCTCCAAAGAAAGAAACAAAGGTAAAAGGTCCAAAATGAATCATTTCTGGAATAAAAACACAAATCATGGATTTATTGTGCTGGTCTTTAAAAAATCCTATAAATTATTCCTATTATGTTTCACTTTCCATTTCTTTGGCACCATGTTTCAAATCACCATTATTACCCAAAGTTAAGGGACAATTTATACTGTCCAAACAGCCAAAAAAGAGTTCATTTTATTTGTTTTACTTTCAGCACAACTGTGATAGCAAGATTATACCTCTGCTCATTCCCAAAGTACTATATGTCATCAATAAAACTGTATAGTTTAAAAAAAATAAAATGTACAATTTACACATCCAAATAAATGTTACCCTCTTCATACTTTGACAGTCATCTGTTAGGATGGGCAACCTATGAACACAGTCACATAGAAGGCCAGGCTCTATGAATCAGAAATTAAGAGTATCTTTCACCACACTACAAATTTTCTCATGAACTAAAATCTCTCGGGGGAAACATCCCTCAAAAAACAAACTAAACAAACAAAAAAGATAGAGAAAGGAGGAAAAGACTGATCTATGACTCAGTAAGAGACAAATGATACATGGTAAAACCCTCAAAAGTCCCACCTTGAATGAATTATAATAGAATGAATGAAGCACATACATGTATATGGCAATTGAGGAAAGTCTCAGTTTCAGAATTGCCTAAAAAGCTAAAGAATTGAGGGAGCAGAAGCAAATTAACAGGTCTTGGATGAGGATACCACAAATTTTATTCAAGTTAAGAGGAAGGCTCAAGGATGGAAATGGGACAAGGAAGATTCTGATTAATTCCATTATCTGAACTAGGAGAGGGAAAAGCAAAAACTAAAAGATGTGTAAATAGATGTCCAAGTAGACAGACACAAGCACACAGAAATACATAGGAAGAAAAGGATAAAAGCAACTTAAGCATACTCAGATAACTTGAGACAAAGTAAGGAACACAAGGCAGGCAGGAGAAGTCTATGGGTTAACACTGGAAGTAAATGAGTGTAAGCATAATTAAACTTGAAAGAATCATGTGCTGCCTTAAGGTTGGAGGGAAATTACCAAGTTGAATAGGTTGAATCTCTGATCAATACAATGACTATTAAAGGACTAATGATCAAACTAGCTACACAACCCTCAAAAGTAGAAAAAAAAATCACAAAAATCATCAATGTTGAAATGTTGAAGAGAACAGGCTAATCAATACTTTTGCTAGTGAAGATAAATTGGTTCAACCTTTCTGAAAAACAATTTGTAATTATGTGAAAAAAGTAACTAAACTATTCAAACTTTTTGATCCAATGGTCCCATTATTCAGATCTTCGAGATCTAAACAGAGGGAAAAAAGATGTCATCTACACCAAAATACTTACAGCAACATTTTTTATGGTAGAAAAAGTCTATATGAGTACCCATTCACTAGAGAATGGTAGAAAATAAATCATGATATCAGAATGTAATGGAATATTATTACAACACAAGAAATGACCACTGTAAGGAATTCAGAGAAACACAGGAAAGCTTATACAAACTTACACAAAACAAAGTTAATAAGAAGAAAACAATGTTCACATTGACTAAAATAATATTAATAAAGACAATAATATTAAAAAGCAACTAAATTCAGATTAATTGTAATAGCCAATCTGAGGCCTTGTAGTCTGATAATGAAACTCCCTTTCTTCATACCAGCAGAGGTATGGCGCTAGAGACAAGAAATGTAGTACACATCATCAGAAATAATGGTTGCATTAGTTAATTTTGTTTAAATGTCTTTCTTTGTCACAAGGGAGGGTTGAATGGGACAGAAGAGAATGTGTTTAAAGGGAAATGGCTGTGGTATGGAAAAAAAAAGAAAGCAATGATGGCAATTTTTTAAATTCTACATTTCTTTTCAAAAAGACCAGACCCATTTACCTCAAAGTCTTTCACCTTTTCCATTGTTACCAAACGCCTTGCTGTATGACTGGAAAGCCTCTGCTCACAGTTGCTAATGAGTTTCAGACAGGGGTGGCGTGGTACTATCTCCTCTGTGTATCTGAAAAGAATAAAGCCACTGAAATAAGTTTAGGAACATGTATGCCCCACACTGAAAAATAGGAATTATTCAACTATACTTATTTTATACATTCCCATCATACATAATACTACTTTACTTTCCTAAAGTAGTATATTCCAATTGCCCTTAAAATTTATGACAAAAGTATATATTTATATAAAATAACAGAATTAATAATAATAGAGAATACAAACTTCAGATTTTAAAACTCACTTGTGGTATATAATGAAAATGGAATTTTTATAGAGGCACTAGAAAATATTTATTAAACCAGAAATACATTTCTTCATTACAATTGACCTAAAATGGTTAAATACTTAAAAAATTTTTGAGTCTAAACAATAAACAAAATATTCACTCAGTTCTAAAAAAGCACTAGATTTTGAGACAGATCAATGTCTTGACCTTGTTCTTACACTGAAATCAAGAACCTAGGATAAAGTAAGATCAACTTGAACTAGATAATGGCGAAGATCCTTTCCAGCTCTAACATTCTATGATGCCTTCTTATATAAGACCTTGGCTTCATAGAATGGCAGGTCACCATATACATTCTTATTTTTTTAATTTAACTAAAACTTAGGATTCAACAATATAAAATATACCAAGAATAGTCTCGACATCACATTCACCTAGATAAAAAGAATAAATGTTTCCAGTATATTTTAAAGTTAAGCGATGCTTAAATATAAATTTTAAACTACTCAACTCTCCAAAATTAGCTATTTCAAAGTGACTTCACTAAAATCTATTTCTTCCCCTGCTAGATAACATTTGTATATATGTATAATTGAAAATCTTTTATCCTAAAAAAATAACTACATTTCCCGGGAGCCCATTGACTTCCTGCCTTTATGTATTTCCTGTAGACAGAGGATATTAGCGAGTGGGCAGTCCTCTTGGGGCTCTTTCTTGGACTTGCAACCATTATTGAGAATAAATTTTCATTTTTACATTTATGGCAACCAGAAGAGAAGAGAAAAAACTCTAAATTTTTTAAAAGATTAGCCTAGATAAATTTTTTAAGCCATATTTCTCCTGCCAAGGCTTTTCGCCCACCCCACCCATCCTTGTAAACTCCAAGAAAACTCCAAACTCTTTTAGGAGCTGCTGTCTTTTTCTTTCCGTACTTTTTGCCTGGTCGCTCTCTGGGCTGTTTTTAGCCAGGGGATTCTGATTGAGCCCATGTTCCTCAATTCCTTGCTGCTGCCTCTGGCAATCTTCCTCCTGATCTCTGACCCCTCTCCTATTCCTGCTCCTGAATCAGCCTCCACCCCAACCCTGACTGACCTCTGCTGCTGATCCTGCTGGTCTGCTGATTGCTACCACTGGGAAGTTAGGAGTTCTTGGAGTCACTCTCCAGGCAACTGGTAAAAACTGGGGTGCATTTTCTTTAGGCAACAATTAACCTCCTAACTCCCTCTCCACGTGGCTAGAGAAACTAGTGTTTTACCTGGGGGGAGGGGAGGAGAGAGGGAAGAAGAAGTTTAATCTTCCAAATAGGTAGTAAAAATTGCAAGCATGGGGCATTCTTTGAAAGAGCAGTACTTCATGAGTGCACTGATTCTTTTACTTATCTTGCCTGAGTTTCAGGGGAGAAATTCATTTCCCTACAACCCTTTGCCATTTGGACCTGCCCAGTCTCTAAGATTCATACAGTTTGGGATTCCTTGAACCCATGTTCTCCCTCACTATGGGAAATTCCAGAGCTCTTCTGAATGGATAGAGAAAGGAACTTTAAAGTGTCTGGAGGTGAAATTTTTTAAGCCATTTCAAACTCCACTGTTTTTTGAAAGTATCTGTAGTTTACTGTATTTTGCTGATTGTTTTGTTCAAGATTTAATTTTGTTGTTTTGTTATATATTAATCTGATCAATACTATTCTGTTACACTGAATCTTTTTAACATACTATGTTTTAACTATTAAATATATTCTGTTACTTTTCCCCTGTAACTATACTGAACAATTTGTTAATTGTCACATAGATGATGGATGGACTCAACCTGGCTAACAACCTTTGAAGAATTTAATGAGCTAAATATCTCAAATTGGTTATATGGGGTCTTCAGACATGATCATTAGATATTTTTTTCAAAAGCTCTGACTAAATATTTTCTTGCCCCTGCGTTATTTGTAATAAGAGTTAAAGGGTCCATTTAGTAGCTGAAGTGAAGTGCAATTATAATCCCCACCTCTGCATTTGTAAAAATGTAAAGAGACATGTAACAGTCTCATACCAGAGGAGCTGGGAAGTTGTTCCTAGGGCATGGTACCCCTGGATGGCTCCCAAGAGGAAGCATCTCTCATTTTTAACTCTTTGGCTCACTCTACCCTTCCACCAGAATGATCTAGATGCTTGGTGACATTTTTAGACCCAACATCAACAGTACAGAGAGTTCAGAGTTCCCTTGGAGTTTGAGAGGGTGGGAGGCTAGAGTGGGTGAAAAGCCTTGGCAGGAGAAACATGGCTTAAAAAATTTAGTAATAGATTTAAAAGAATATCTCAGCAAAGGTTGAGAGATTTGCTGCATCTGTAAAAATTTGTGACAAATATCCATCAGTTCATTTTTGTTTGCTATTATAATTAAATGGGCTATTATAACTTTGGGGATTTTGATACTTTTTGAATGTGCATTACCTGTTGTATCACTGTTCTTTATAAAAAACTGTTACTTTGTGAAAATCATTTGCTCTACACTCACAGTGGATCATGGCCAAGTTTGAAAAGGAAATGGATCTCATTTTGGGGTGAGAAACCTTTGCATTCTACCTCTCCCTAACTGACACAGTATGTCAATGATTATAAGCTATATATTTTTGATTTTTAAAACTCTTTTTATTATTGTTTTTCCTTGCATGTGCAATATAGTATCTAAGTTTTATTTTTTCTCTCCTTTTTGTATTTGAAGCACATGTCAACAGTATTGAGATTTTCTTTAATTATTGAGATTTTCTTTATTTTTGATTTTTCAGTAATATAAGTTTAAAATATATTTGTTCTAATATTAATGCATACCCAAAAAACTTTAGATGCCATTTGATTGTTAAATGGGACTTTGCTTAATGATTCTGTCTGATTCCAGGACAAGAGAATAAAAAAGAGCCATTGTACAGTGCCAAAGAAGCACAAAGCTAAACTGCATAGTGCCAATAGAGCATAAGGCCAAAGAGACCAACCAATCTGGATGGGATTGATGAAACTTTGGGCCAAGACAAGAGAACTTGAACTTGTTTGGGGTTTGAGGTTGTAGCTGTTTTGACATGTCAAAGGCAGGTCTTCCTTGTCCCACATTCTACCAAGTATCTCAAATTTAACTCCTACCTGGCTCCTATAATCTAGTCTCTATTCTGTCTTTCATAGCTTGGCAATCTTTTTATAGTCCTGGCTACTGACTGGGTAAGTGCATAATTGCTTATATCACTTTAACTGGGCCCTGATTCAAGTTCCTGTTATAGGTTTATTTTTCCTTTACTTAGACTTTTTACTCATAAGTCTTTGATAGACTATAATTTGTCCACATATTATTTTTTCTTTTATTTGGATTTTTTTGATGTTTTTGATTTCTCTTGCCAAATGATTCACATACTTCATAACTCAGTCATGCATCCCTAAGTGATCCCTGTGTTTTTCAACACCCTATTCAGGAGGGGAATGTATTATTATTCTAAAATGCAAAGTTTAAATTCTTTTTGAGAGTAATTTTAGGATAAGAAACATGCTACCTCTCCGAATCCATAAAGTGAGCTGTTTGGAGAAGGCACCGTGAAAATGCCTCCACAGACCATACACTGCACCAGAAGATCCAGCGTGAACTCTGGGATGTGGTGATCTGAATAGTGTAGGGTTGAATGCATTTGTTTTGTATGTATACTCTTATGCTGAAAGAGACTGTCCCCTAACTGGCTTTTTGTCAATATCCCTAGCAATCATTGGTTTTGTTCTCTTTTTCTTTTATCCCCAAATTATTGTCATTCAAAAGATGGTTATGTTTACAAGATTCATTGGAGAGATTAATCTTCCATGGATCTCAGGGGGAATGTCTAATTGAAAATCTGTTACCCTAAAAAAAAAACATTTCCCAGGAGCCCACTGACTTCCTGCCTTTATGTATTTCCTGTAGACAGAGGATATTAACAAGTGGGTGGTCCTCTTGGGGCTCTTTCTTGGGCTTGCAGCCAGCATGGTAGTGGCAGTAAGATAAACACAGGGATTTTAAATGGGCTAATCAGCTAAAGGGCACGTGGTCTTTAATTTGTATCTTTTTTATTCCTTGATTTCTAATGATCATTAATAAACCTCCTAAAATATAATATTTTTATTATTAAGACTAAATTTTTACAGATAGTATAATACACATAATTACAAACTGGTCACTTTTGGATGAGATTTACAAAGAAACTATAATATTCTTCAAGAAACTATTATGTCCTTCAACAAATTATTATGTCTATGTTATATCTTTCAACAAGTATGTGGTCTTATCAATGTTGATATTTACTACAAATGTGCAGATCATAGCATACCCATACTTTCTAATCAGGTGCAATTTTTGTCCATGCTTTTTACTAAATAAATCTTGTATAGGGCTCAATACAATTGGCTGAGAACCTTCCTCGAGATCTCTTGATATCACAGATATCAATGAAGCATACAGGCTATTTAGTAGTTATTCCTCAGTCTTACTGCCTAACCAAATCACCTTCTTTTCCTCCAATGATATCCTTTGTGCCACTTCTGCACAATTCTTCATTGGTAATGAATTACAATCTATTCAGGGCCTCTATGCAACTTTCCATTGTCTTTTGGGTAACCTAAAACTTTATTCTGAGATATATTCCACAGTATCTAATTTTTTTCATTCTGTTCTATCCTGAGGCCAGTTTCTAGTTCTATAATATGTCTGTCCAAGATATATGTGATATTGGACAAACTATATGGATCGTCCATCCAATTAATCAGTCAAAAAGCATTTACTGAATACCTACTACATACTAGGCACTCAGCTACATAATACATGTACCAAAAAAATCACGGTTTGGAAAAAAGACATCTTTCTTCCCACCTGGTTTTTCCTATGTGAATTGTTGAGTCATAGGCTCACAGAATTATAAATCTAGATCTGGAATGGTCCTCAGAGAATATCTAGTCCCTCTCCATACTTTACAGATGAAAAAACTGGGGGTGAGGAAAGTCAGGTGACTTGCCTGAGGTCAACACACTCTTTTGAGTGACTGTGGATTTCATTTAAGAAGCTCTAGTGTTATAGTTAGCTGAATTCAGTGCAATGTTATCCCAAATAGGAATATCTGGAGAATTTCATCTTCTATAGAGAATCCTACTTCTATCTGGACTCTGCTCTGAACATTTTCCATGACAGTGGCAAGCATTTTTGCCAAACCAATGACTCTTTGCTTAATGCCTTAATACTCATCTGTTGTTGCATCTTTCAAGAAATTCAATAGGTCTTCAGCATATACAGTTACATTCATGGGATACTTACTCTAAAGTGACATTTTACTCTTAAATTTTTTTCATAATAAACAAAGAATTCACTGAGTGGGATCTTTTATTTGCTGAATCTTCCAGTCAGTCCTGGGATGGTAAAATCTCCAGAGTATTGTTTCCAAAATCTTCCTAATCTCTTTCCATGCCTGCCTGAGTCAAGAACACCTTCGATAGATACAGAAAGACTCTGTGGAGATGGGAAAGTGGGTAAATAGGTCCACAGATACTCATGTTTCCTCAATTATCTGTTTTTTTGGTAGTAATTACATTCACAATTTTTCCAAGTGTTTGAACCTGTCCCTTTAAAAAAAATCTGGAGATACTCTCCCAATTGGGCAGCTAGGTGGCACAGGAGATAGCATGCCAGGCCTGTAGTGAGGAAGACTTCATCTTCCTAAATTCAAGTAACTGAGTGATGTTGGGAAAGTCACTTAATGCTGTTTGCGCCTCAGTTTCCTGATCTGCAAAAAAAGCTAGACAAAGAATTGGCAAATTCATTCCAATCTCTGCCAAGAAAACCCAGAATTGGGTCATGAAGAGTCAGATACAACTGAAAACACCTGAACAACAATACTCTTCCAATGGCATTGCCTCTAATCATGGTCCTTCTCTGGGTACCACTTAGCCTTATCAGTTCCTTTCCTCATTTTTGTTTTCTTTTGTGATCCTTTTACTTATTTCTATAGCTCACAAGGGACCTGGACACTAGAGTCCAAACTTGGCAGAGAGAGAATAGCTTGAGATAGTAAGACTAACAGACAGGTCTTTTCCATTTTTTATCTGTTTATTATCCTTCCAGTTTCATTAAAAGAGATGATATATCTCCAAAGAGACAAGAAAGCTTTTCTCAAATCCTAAAGAGCCATCATTTTGAATTTCTATCATCTCTAATTGCTTGGGATAATTTTCCTTGAGTCTTTATCAAACTTCCTACAGGTTGGGTTTTTTTTTTTACCTCCCTCACTTATTAATATTTGTAATACAATATTGCTCATAATCTTTGCTAAAATATCTATGTAAAAATATTTTTATACAAATAAATTTATATTCTAAATTGGAGTTGCCTTTCACTATTTTATCTTCCCACATGTTAAAGAGATCAATGAAGCAACACCATACAGTAATAAGGTTAATCTTGTATCTTTCTTTGTTTTGTGAGTTGCTATGACTAAAGGTTATTTATATGATATACATAACATAAGACAAAAAATTCACATCATTTTCTTTTCTGAAAAAAGGAAACTCTAATCTTTTGTCTTGGAATCAATACTGAATATTGGCTCCAAAGCAAGAGTGGTATAAAAATTAAATTTATATCCCAAGTAATAAAATATTATAGTTTATGGGGTTTATTAAATGATCATTAGAAATCAAGGAATAAAGAGGATACAAAATAAAAACCATGTGCCCATTAATGACCATGAAAATGGTTAGTCATTTTCAAAATCCCCACTCACCACCATCACTGCTGATTCTACATCCTGACAAAAAAAAGAAAGGAGCCTCAATGCCCATTCCCTTTATCCTCTGACTACAGGAAGTATGAAATGACAAGAAGTCAGTGGGCTCTCAGGATATGTAGTTCTTTTTTTTTTTTTAAGGTAACAGATTTTCAATTATACATTGGTAAGGGCTAGGCAATTGTTATCAATTGACTTGTCCAGGGTCACACAGCTAGGAAGTATCTGAGGCCAGCACTTCCATCTCTAGCCCTGGCTCTCTACTCACTGAGCCACCTAGCTGCTGCCACATTGTTTTCTGATATGTGAGATTTGAGTCTTGAATTCATGCGTGAAATGTGAGGCTTACAATCATTATTGTTTCCAAAATGTAATGCATGTTATATCTTAGAGGTGAGCCTGGGCTCTTGAAAAACTATGCCAATAAAATAAAGAACACTATCTGGCAGGTCCTATTAAGATGGAAAAGCACAAAATATGATGGGCAACTGGTAATTTCTTGTGCTTATGTCTAAGAATCAAGTAGCAAAGTTGAGGGATAGAAAATGGGGTCTCATCACTATCAAAAGGCTAGTTAATAGAAATTCAATTTTTTGGGCCAGAGAGATTAAATAAGGTGTGGAAATGTTATTCTCATTGGTGTGAGAAATGCCTACACCAATAAAATCCTTGAACACTGAGGTAGGTACACTGCAAAAATCAAACTCTAAATTCTCATTTTTAAAATACACTCTCAGGGCAAGCTGGGAAGAAACCACTTAAGAAAAGGCTTCTGATGAGGTCACCTGAGGTCAAGGAGGTAGAAGTGGAAAATGAGTCAGCAAATTCCCTATGATGGACAGTTCAGTGACTAGAATGAAAAAAAGACATATATTTAGGTGAGAACAATATCAAGCAAATTCATGATATAATATTCAGAGAATCAAAGAATCTCTGGAAGTAACAACAAAGCCAACTAGTCTAACGCATTCCTGATAAAGGATCCCCTCCTCAATAAACCTAATAAGTGGCTATGAACTTTTAGCTAAAAGACCTCAAGGGACAGTAGAAAGGGACTTATTACCTCATGAGGTTATTAAAAGCTCTATTAAAACTAGGTAAAGGACTAGAGCTATAGAATCAGATATGAATTCTCAGATACTGCCACCATCTCAATTTGTATGACATGATTAAATATATTAGTCATAAGGGAAGGATTTTACTTGGTAGGAAAGAGGGTAGAGGGTTGGTGGGCAATTAGAGCTTCGATAAAGTTACATAAAGGGTAGAGAGGATAAGTGCAGAAGGGATCAAAGATAGAACAACTTCCAATTACCTGGTTAAAAATATGCACTTAAAAAAAGAAATATACATGTGGTAGAAGTTCGTAGTTTCATGTTTATCCTCTTTCCTCGCCTCCATTTCTTAAGATGTTTGTGATTATTCATGATTGTTAAAATCACAAGAAAAGGAAAATTGTAAAAACTAAAATAAAATCTAAGTTTTAAGAAATTTCTAGCAACATTTTTTTGTAGCAAAGAAAGCAAAGAAAGTAGCAAAGAAAGAGAAACAAAGTAGATACCCATCAACATGGGAATGGTGAAACAAAATGCGGAACATGAATAGAATGGACTATAACTGCCCTGGAAGAACTTGTGAGAATATGAATAAAGAGAAGTATGAGAAGACGTAAACTGACACAAAGTTAAGTAACCCACACCAGGAAAACAATTTATTGTTGTTTAGTCATTTCAGTCATATCTGACTCTTCATGACCCTAGACAGGTTTTTTGGCAAAGATAACGGAGTGGTTTGCAATTTCCTTCTCCATGGGAAATTATTTTCCCATCTATAACAAGCAAAATGAAAAGCACAACAAGAACAGAAACAATGATGTAAAGTTATAAAGACCATGCTTAGTCCCCAAGACATGAAAATGCACTTTTCTCCCTTCTTTTCAGATGTATATGTGTATAGAGTGTGCGTGCACGTGTGTATATAGAGTGTGTATATGTGTGCATTTATGTGTATTTCACAAAGGTGGGAGACGGAAGAAAGAGCATTGAGTGAGGAACACTAAATACAATGTCAGATTTGGTTAACATATAGATTAGTTTTGATGAACTGATTTTTAAAATGTAAAACTAGAAATAGCAACAAAAATTAAATTTAAAAATATCTACAGTATAAAAATGAATGTATCAATAAAACAAAAAATAATTCATAAAATCAAAGTAAACTATAGTTAACATTCTCCTTGAACTACTAGTCGAATAGCCTTATCAAAAAGAAAAAAGAAAAGAAGAAGAAATGAGGTCAATCTGGCATGATTTACTCTTGAGGAAACCATGCTGAATATCCCCTCCCAAGATCACTGCTTCCTTTCTGAGATATCCACTAACTAACTTTTTTTTTAAAAAGCCTAGAATTATGCTAAGAAGTAAGGTCAAGTTCAACAGACTCTAATCTATAGTTTCTTGTTTTGTTTTTTTCTTTTTGAAAACAGGGACAAAAGCCCTTCTCTGATGCCACAGTGCCTCTACCATTCCAAGATCTTTCAAAGATCACAGACAGTGGTTCAAGTGATCTGTCAGTCGACTTGAAATAAGAGGTCGACATCAGTCATCTCTTTGATGAAAGACTTAAAGATAGGTAAGGACAGCACACGAATGAAGAAGAGAAAGTAGTCTAGTTTGGCTAAAACAGAGAACATATGAATTCAAAAATCCAAACTAACATTTATCAAACTCCTACTCTGTAAAAGCACTGGGCTAAATATTCACTACAAGGGCAAAAACAAAACCACCCAAAGGGGACGCAAGTAAGTGTGTCTGTGGGTACACACACATAATATATATACCCACCCACATTTGTATACATAAGTGGAAATATACAGGCTTATATGCATGTATACCTGTAAACATATATACACACACATGTAAATATAATTATATATAAAATACAAGGTGACTCTGGAGGAAAATGGGGAAACACTAATAACGTGGAGGCTCAAGAAACACCCTGTATAAGAGGTTGTACTTGAGGAGCACTAAATACAATGTCAGATTTGATTAACATATAGATTAGTTTTAATGAACTGCTTTTTAAAATATAAAACTAGAAATATCAACAAAAATTAAATTTAAAAATATCTGTAGTATAAAAATGAATGTATTGAAGAGAGCCAGGGATTCCAAAAGACTCAGGCACAGAGAGAGAGGACTACAGTCCCAGAGGTGAAGGGCAACCTGTAGAAAGGGACAGAAATGGGAGAAGGAAGAAGGTACCCAGAATATGGTCCAACTGGCCTGGCATGGAGAACCCTTGAGGGAATACAATGTGAAGTTGGTCTGGAAAGAGAAACTGAAGGCTGACTGTGAGAGGCTTTAAAGACCGAACAAAAGAGTTTTTATTTTATCCCAGAAACAAGAACAAGGGACTGAAGTTTCTCAGACAAGGAAATGACATGGGATAATCCTGGTGGGCTATGCAAAGGGCTGACCAGGGCCCTGAATGCCAAAAATGTATGGATGTGGGGTGTGAGGGAAGTACGAGCACCTCTAGTAGGGGGGCTTGCTGAACCCTTTTCAGGGCAACTCACCCACCTTTGATGTTCACCTCTCCCCTAACTCTCAGCGGGGGGCTCTAAGAAGATATAGAATGCTAAGGAGCATCCCCCACCTCATAGGAAGACTACTGGAGCAACTAACTGTATGAAAGATGGGCTGAAGAAAGGATAGAGAAGAGGCGAGAAACCAATCATGAGGCAATTTTAATAGGCCAAGTGAGTACTGATAGAAATCTGAGTAATGGAAGTTGCAGTGGGAGTGGAGACTATCTGCAAGAGGTATTGCCAAGGCCAAATCACCAGAACTTGGCAAATAACTAAGTGTGGTGGATGAAATTAAGGGAGAAGGGAAAAGTAACTTGAGAGAATAAGGACGCCCACAACAGAAAGAACCATTAAGGGAAAGAGCAGATTTGGAAAAGGTAAAAATGAGGAACTTGGTTTTGGACATGATGAGTTTGAAGTGCTAGCAATACATCCAGGGAGCAAGATCCTGCAGAGAATAATTGAAAACTGGGAGTGAAGCTCTGGGGAGAGGGTAGAAGTGGAAACTGAAGAAAGGGAAGAAATGAAGCCAAAAGAGTCAGTAAGATCACCAAGAGAATATACAAAGAAGAAAAAAAGATGATGAAGAAGAGAGCCTTTGGTTATATATATTTAGAAACAGTCAAAAATTATTAAAACAAAGAAACCTGAAGACAAAAATATCCAACATATGTCCTTTACCATCTTTGAAAGCAAATTTGTAAGCAAAAAAGACAACTTCTAACTTTACTTTTGCAAAGATGGAAAAACTAGCATAAGAATTCTTAACTACTGCTGTATCAGACAGAATTTCAAGCAAATTAAATGCTGGAAACTAGGAAAATGCAGGGTCAAATATTTATGGCTACATTTTTTCCCTATAACTTAACTGCAACAAAGCTAGTTGCCTTTTGAAACTCAATTGCCTAAGACAGAAGGAGAACATATATATATGCCAATAAACTCCTTCTAACAGATGGTAAATATACAAACCCACCTGTCATTTCAGACATCAACAGACCCCAAGATCTGATTTTAGTCTTGACTCTCTTTGTGTTGCTTATTAGATATCCAGATTCATACTTCAAATAATAACATCAGTCTGGACAAGGAAGTCTGTGGTCTCATTAGCTATTATATCAGAAGCTGGACAAAAATAACTTTCAATAAACTAACCCACTCTAAAAAATTCATTATTCTCAATGCATGCTGCTTCTAATATGTAATGGGCTTCCTAATAATCCAACAAAGGCAGACTCCATACTACTGCTCTTTAAAACCTTGTTTATGATCATGATTATGAGAGACATAATGTGTGGCACAGCAAAAAGGGCAACAGACTTGGGGTCAGAAGAACTCAGTGTGATTCCTACACCCTCCACCCCCCTGCTAGATACTCACTAGCTGTGTGACTCTGGACAAATGACTCATCTTTCAGAGTCTAAGTTTGAACATCTGTAGAATGGTAATAATAATATTTGCAGACCTGACTCACAATACTGTGGCAAAAACACTTTCGAATTATTATGCTGTTGTTCAATCTTTTCAGTTATGTCCAATTCTTTATGACCTCATTTGGAGTTTTCATGGAAAAAATACTGGAGAGATTTGGCATTTCCTTCTCCAGCTCATTTTACAGATGGGGAAACAGATGAATAGGGTTAAAGGAATTGCCCGGGGACATATAACAAGTGTCTAAAGCTGGATTAGAACTCGGGTCTTCCTGACTTCTGTGAAGATTGGATTTAGCTATTTCCTGATTGTAACAATGAAGATACTTAGTTTAACAAAATCAGGAATGTCTTAGGAACTCTAAATTAGGCCACCCTACTTAGATCGTAATTTAGGGGAAGATAAAGTTGTAATCTCCTGATTGAACAATGAAGGTACTTAACTCTTACCCTATAGTAAAGCTAGAACTCTATTTTAAGTATCTTAATACAAAAAGGTGTTAAGTAACTATAAAGGTTAAATTAATCACAAAAAGGTCAAGTAACTAACAAAAGGTGAACTTAACAAAGAAGTGTTAAGTAATTCTAAAGATATAATCTAATCAAAGGAGATGAGAACTAAAGAATGGGCATTTAGAGGAGGGCACACAAGGGTGAAAGGTATATTGGCTCATTTCCTCTCTCCTGTACCTTTTGCAGCAGAGAGTTGGCTGATAGTGTGCTGGGCCTTTCGGCATCTTAGCTTGGCTATAAGCTATTGTCTGGTTTGGTGGTAAGTTTCTGGCTGAGTTTCCCTCCTTTACTTTTCCAACTTTATCCTTTTAGAAGCCTCTAATCTTCTTCAGAGACCTAGAAGCAGGAATTTTAAACTCCCCCTGGCACAGGCCAGGCAGGAGAAATCCTATATCCTCTTCCCTCTTCCTTAAATTCCTTCCCTCTATATTAATTAAATTACCATAAATTTCCAGACTGACTTGGGTATTTTATTTGGGATTTCCCCTGGCAGCCAATTAAATCTAGATTTTAAGTCACAATCCTAAAATTATCTTCACACTTCAGCCCTGGCACTCAATCCACTGTACCATCTAACTGCCCTTTGGAAGTACTATAGCACCACATAAATGTAAATTATTATCACACACAAACTTGACAACAAAATAATTACAAAAATTATTTCTAGTTCAGATCAAAAAAATAAAATTCTTTGGTGCTTGAGATTGATGATAAAAGATGTTTATCATTACTTGTTCAAATACTTTATTATCTTTGATTATTAGTTGGACATATTTTTCTCCAAATTATAATTATTTATAAAAAAACTAAGGAGATCTCTACAACACTGAGAATACCCTCATTGGCAAAAGCATGGGAGAAAATAGACAAAAGTTGCACAGAATAAAAAGGCATAATGTGCTGCAGTTTGGATTGTTACAGGGATAGCCATATTGGCAAGATAACAAATCCATCTGAGGATAGCTAAACCTGTGCCAATGATTCACAAATAAAATTCTCATTTCAGTTTTATCATTCTTCAAAAATGTTTCATCTACTCATGATGATGACCAACATATATATAAGGTCAAGAATCTGAGAATACCAGCTGAGAATTGAGCCAGACCATGACTCATCAGTAAGCACCTTTCTACAATAATTGGCAAGCAGACTTTAAACAAGAATTTAACCTCTCATACAAAGTAAAGTAAAAAGGGTCCAAGAATTAAGTGTTTTAATTTGCCTTTGCTGGCCACCCAGAGATCTTCTGGAATGAAAATGACCCAAAAGAATGGGAAGTAAAGAATATCAATAGTAGCAAAAAAGTATCCAAGTATCTCTGGGCCTCTAGCAGTAGCATGTAATCTCCTTGATGATAAGATTGTTGTTGTTGCTTTTGGATCCACTGTGCCTTGCACAGCATCTTGTATATCATAGGTACTTAAATGTGTGTGAAACTGAATAGTCACACACATATCTATGCAAGTCTAGACTTTTCATGCGAAATTACTTTTGAATTAGTGCATTTTGTTTTTACGTACAAATATTTACGTATTACTCCCACTTCAGCAGAAAAGATGAGAGCTAGAAACAAGGGTAAGAAAAATGGGAAGAGAGCAGCCTAGATCAGTAGTGACATCAGAGGTAGTGATTAAAAATGGTGACAGAGACAGTGAGTAGCAGATACTTTGATGTTAGCAAAGAAGGAAGCCTTCTAACACAAAAAGAGACAGCAATGCTGTTGTTTGCAAATGGCAACTATAAATACCTCAAAAGTATAGCTTTGAAGGTCAAGACAGGAAACTTCCATGTGTATCTGAGGAGGGGGAGTAAATGGTTTCTTGTACCTTGATAGCCCCTAAAGTTTTAGAGGAATACTAAATGGCATATAATTCAACAGGCAAAGGTATGAATATACTGTATAAACAGTGCCAAATTAGGTCATTCAGGTCTATACCATACCATTTATGGATAGATCTATAGCTAAAGCTATAGCATAATACAATAATAATGTTGATTTGGAGCCATCAAAAAAAAAATTAAATTACGTACAGAATATTTTGAGGGCCATTCATTATAGTTCATCCTACAAAATTTCCCTCAGCTACTTAAAGAAACTCAGGCATCCAGAATAATGCCCTGAGAGTTTTAGATAGACAAAAATTCATTGTACTATGAATTAATGGTTTCTCCAACAAACAAATCCTTGAGAAATAAGACATAATACCCATTTTCCTCTTGAGGACATACACACAAATGTAATATCTGAACCCAAGTTACTGCTATTTTGTTTGGTTTTTTTTTTTATTTCAAATCTAAGGTCCTTTTCTCAACCTCCATTCTTTTTTATTTGACACTGCTGACTCTCCTCTCCTGGATACTCTTTCCTGGGCCCTATTCTTCCTCCTGTAGACATCCTTTGACTTACAGATCTCATCAGCTCTGATGAGTTCAAGCATTGTCTCTATTTTGAAGATTCCAAGATCTTTATACTGAACCCTCCTCTTTCTCATGAGCTCCAACCCTACATCATCTACTGGCCAATGGGCATTTCAAACTTGATATTTGTGAGGCGTTTCAAATTTAATATATTCAAAAGAGAACACATTACCTTTCTCTCAGAATTAGCCCTCTTAGAATTTTCATATTAGTATTGAGACACCGAGTACCTACCTTTGCACCTCAATGCCATCCCCAATTCCTCACTCTCATTTATCCCATATATACAATTAGTTGCCTAATCCTGTCACTTCAGCTTCCATATTTCTTATATACCTCCTTCTCTCTATTCAGACCACCACCACCACTCCAGTTCAGGCTCTCATCACTTTTGGAATGAACAAAACAATGCCTCCATATTGGCCTACCTGTCCATGTGTCTCTCCTCTCCAATTCATTCAAAATATAGCTGCCAAAGTGATTTCCCGAGGGCTGACCGTATCACTCCCCTACTCAAGAAACTACAATGGATCCTTTTAATCTGAAGGATCAAATGCAAACTCCTCTTTGGCAGTTTTCACTATATTATAGCCTCTCCTGATTTCCTTCAAAACTCAGCTCAAACTCCATCTTCTGCAGTGCAGAGGGCCATTCTTAGATGCTCAATTGTTAATGCTTCCTCCTATAAGCTAACCTTGAACCTTTGTAATTGTCTCATATCTACCTAGAGATGTACATCTGTCTCCCCTATTAGAAGGTGAGCCCTACATCAGCAAGACAGTCTATGATAAGCCCAAAGGGCAATAAAAAACTGTCTGCCCTTTGATCGAGCCATAGCACTGCTGGGTTTGTACCCCAAAGAGATAATAAGGAAAAAGACATGTACAAGAATATTCATAGCTGCGCTCTTTGTGGTGGTAAAAAATTGGAAAATGAGGGGATGCCCATCAATTGGGGAATGGCTGAACAAATTGTGGTATATGTTGGTGATGGAATACTATTGTGCTCAAAGGAATAATAAACTGGAGGAATTCCATGGAGACTGGAACAACCTCCAGGAATTGATGCAGAGCAAAAGGAGCAGAACCAGGAGAACATTGTACACAGAGACTGACACACTGTGCTACAATTGATATAATGGACTTCTCCATTAGTGGCAATGCAGTGATCCTGAACAACTTGGAGGGATCTACAAGAAAGAACACTATCCACATTCAGAGAAAAAACTGTGGGAGTAGAAACACTGAAGAAAAACAACTGCTTGATTACATGGGTTGAGGGAATATGGTTGGGGATGTAGATTCTAAATGAACATCCTAGTGCAAACACCAACAACATGGAAATAAGGTTTTGATCAAGGACACATATAAAACCCAGTGGAATTGTGCGTCAGCTATGGGAAGGGTGGGGAGAGGGAAGGGAGGGAAAAGAATATGATTCTTGTAACCAAGGAATACTGTTCTAAGTTGACTAAATAAATAACGTACAACAAAAAATATATAAATAAATAAATAAAAGGTGAGCCGTTGGAGGGCAGATTTTCACTTCTGGCTTTGTATCCTCAACACTTATGCACAGTATCAAGCACAGAGATAGATAGATACTTATAAATATTGGTTGATCACTGGATTTAATAAAATTACTTATTCTAAATCCCAAGTTCTAATATACTGAGATTCTGTCTTTCTACCTTTATAGCCTTCAATTTTTCAGACTTAGTCCTACTTTTTTGTTTCCTCTTATATGAAAGCACTTTCTATTTAGATTCCCCAACTCTTTATCTTTCCAGTCCCATTCCCAATTCCTCATTCTCATTTACCTCATCATTAGATGGGAAAAAAAGAATTTTAATGAGTGTTCTATAACCTCCTATAACTCATCTAAAAACTTTACTGAGGATTAGAGCACCCATACCTTAAAATGAGTTTTTATATAATATAAAGAATGAGTTGCATAGCATTAATTTATAAAAGAACAAATAAAACAAAAATAAAGGATACAAAGGATTTCAAACAGAAAATTAAACTTATGCATTAAGTACTATGTCCATGTTATTAGTATCCTAAAAAGGTAATATAAAATAGTCTTATTATAGAAATTAAAATACTAAACTGAGAACAGTCAGAAGGAAATCATGAAGAAATAAATGATCATAACTTTTATTTTAAAGTTTTCCAAGTATCATGGAATATTACATGCTAAACCAGGACTAAGGAAAAAAATGTTAAGATTATCAAATCAGAGGGTATGGGTTACAGGAAGAGAAGGTAATGAGAGCGACCCATCTGTTGTAGGTTCGTGCCTAGTGATGTTCTCTCCAACTGTCCATATTTTTCTGGCAAACTAACTGGCAAACAGTACGTTATGTTTCATGCTCCAGAATCTTATTTGTTTTTACAAAAAATAACAAGCTTTGTCCTAATAAGTAATTAACAGGGTAAAACTATGAGCATCTCTCAAGGCTATAGACTCTCTTCTCTTTGCTCTCTATACTTTCTAACTTGGTGATCTCATCAGTTCTGTGTATCACTGTCCTAGTCTGTGTAATTATTTTTCAAGGTTTTTTATCTTTTCAAAAAAATCTCATTTAGGGATATAACATATATTCCTAACAATGATATATGCAAATTAACTAAATAGGCAGAATCCAAAAATAAAAAATGGCCAGAGAGCCTAAAGAAAGAAGTTACAGTGTATCACACTCTCCTAAGCTTTGCATAACAAAGCATTCATTCAACAAATATTTATCAAGTCTAAATAAACCAATGAGTTAGAGAGACAAGGACTAAACAAACATGATTGTGCTGTGTATAGAAACTAAAGACTTTCACTTCACTTGAAATACCAAGACTCTTACTCCAGACACAACTGAAATTAAGAAAACAAGTCTAATAATACAAGATATATTATGAATATAGATATTCTAGAAATAGAATAAAAAGATAATGTTCTCCAAAGGATACATACTCTGGTAAGTATACTGGCAGCCAATAGACTAGTCTTCCACCAAGTACAAGAGTTTCTGCAGCAAAATTTAGAAGGTCTACAAACATGTCACTCAGATGATAATTGATGGAAACAGGGATGTGGCTTTCTGGGCTAAACAAAAAAAAAATACCAAAATTATATGCTTAGTGACAAACATTATAAAGATGTTTTTAAAGATAAACTTCAATAAAAGAAAGCAACAAGCATCTCAAAGTTGGAAAAGCTTAAATTTTTACATGTATATAGTTATCTGAAGCTTACCATTTTTCTATTCCTTTTGGCACTTCTTTCTGTGAACCCGTTTTTCTAGTAGATTCTCTGATACCATAGGGAGCTAAGCAGAAAACACAGGAAACACTAACAGCCAGAATTCACCTTTATAATTTCAAAAAACACATCTACATTAAATTAATAATGTCCAGGCAATTTTTTCTGCTCTCTAGTTAGCAACAGTAATTCATTCAAGCATCTAATTCAACAGTCGTTTTTTATTTTAGGAATATCAACATAAAAATGACCTTGTTCTTGTTGTTAAGAAGCTTACATTTTATTGGGACATGGGAGAGGTGGAGAGAGAATTATAGCATGGAAATAACTAAATAGAATTAAGCTAATAGAATGATTATGGAAAATGAGAGACCATTATAATGTTTTCCAAGAATATGTGAGAGAAAGCATTTTCAGTTAGAAAATGAAGAAATGGAAAGAACATGCAAGACTGCCAACAAATGAAGACTTGATAGATGCCACACTGAAAAAGGAAGTCTGGTTCAGTAATGTAACAGTGAAAAATATAACATGGGAAAATGAATTTCCATCTATAAGCATGTATTAAGAATCTAATAAATAGGGGCAGGTAAGGAGCAAAGTGGATAAAACACCACACCTGTAGTTGGAAGGATGTGGTTCAAACCTGATCTCAGATTCTTCAGAGTGTGTGACCCTAGGCAAGTCACTTAACCCCAACTGCCTAGCCCTTGCTGCCCTTCTACCTTGGGACAGATACTTAGTACAGATTCTAAGACAGAAAGTAAGAGTTTATTTAAAAAAAAAAAGGAATCTATGATGTGCCAGGTGACGTGCTAGCCTTTAGAGTTACAAAGATTAGAAACAAAGCAGACTCTGAGCTCAAGGAGTTTACATTCTATAAGGGTAAACAACTTGCATGTTAAGTATATACAAAATAAACAGAAGGCAGTTGGGACGGGAGCACTAACTACTGAAAGATCAGGAAAATTCTCTTGCAGGAAGTGATGTTTGAGCTGACCTTTGTAGGAAACTGGGGATTCTGAGAAATTGAAGTGAGGAGGGAATATGTTCCAGGAAAGGAAAACAGCAAGTACAAAGACATGCAGACAAAATAGATAAAGGAAATAGCATTTATTAAGCACTTACTATGTACCAAGTCATGTATAAAGTTCTATAAGCTGGAGGGGTATGTGTAAGGATTAGCAGCAAGGTCATTTTGCCCTGCCTGAAGGAACAAGTGCCAACAGAGGAATTTGTAACAGGGAGTAATTAGAGTTTACTGAGCAGGGAAGTGATATTATCAGAACTGTGCTTTAGAAATATGCCTGCAGTTATGTGGAAGACAGATTGGAAAGGAGAGACCTAAGGCAAGGAGGCAATCATTAGAAGGTTATTGTCCTGGGAAAAGGTGGTGAGAGCTAGTAGCTAAGGTAAATGGGAAGAAGGTGATCCATGTGCGAAATGTCATGGAGGCAGAATCAACAAAACCTGTAACTGACTGCTTACATGGAGTGAGGGGAAGTGAGGTGACGGAGACAACAGAAGGGTGGCAAACACTGGGTGAATGGAAGGATTACGATGCCCTCAACAGCGCCTGGAAAGCTCAGAAGAAGGTGGGTTTGAGCATTCAGAAAAGTACTGATTTCCAGAGTTCTAAACTTAAGAGTCAGAAAGTTGAAACCCCATCTCAGATATCATGCTAACTGCTCAGCCATGAACAAGTCTCTGTGAGCCTGGGCTTGCTCATATGTAAAACAAGAATAATAATGGCACTTACCTCCCCATGTTGTGAGGATCAAATGGGATACTTATAAAATGCTCAGTATAGTTTAAAATATTTAATACAGCACACAGTAGATGCTTAATAAATGATTGATTTCATTCCTTCCTACACCAAAGGAATTGTTGTGAAGACCAAATGAAATTACATTTATAAAGTACTTTGCAAATCTTAAAGTACCATATAAGTGTCAGCTATTATATAAATGCTAGTTATTATTGATAATTTGTGAGTTATTTATTTGAGTTATTGTATTATTATGAGTTATTTGTTATATTATATTATTAGATACAGTATATTATATATTATATTGTTTTATATTATTGTTTATTTATAATATATATAATTATGTATATAATTATATGAGTTATTCATTTTAAAATATCCAATAAGCAGTGAGTGATGCAGGGTTAGAATTCAGGAAAAAACTAGGGGAAAAACAAGGGTAGAGGAAAACAAGAAAATTGAATTTGGAGTTAGGAGAGGTAGATTCTTTTCCTGGTTCTGCTACTTATTAGATGTTCTTGGGAAAGTCGCTTAAAGAGTCTGAACTGCTCTTTCCTCATCAATAAAATGGAGTTAATAATATGAGCCCTAACAACTTCACAGGATTATTGTGAAGATCAAAGTGGCTAAAAGATGTAAACTACTTTATAAAAACAATAAACATTTATTAAGTTCATCTATTTTCCAAGCACTGTACTATGTGTTAAGGACACAAAGATAAGAATAAAATAAAACACAAATTCTTCACCTTCAAGAAACTTGTATCCAAATGGAGGACACCACATATAAACAGATAAATAAATACAAGGATAATTCAAGAAGCAAGAGAGCATCAACAACAAAGGGAACCAGCAAAACCTCCCTAAAAGAGTTGTTTTATGTCAGATAATATAAGCCTTTTTTTTTTAACCCCGCAAATATTTATTCTCCTAGACTTCAATCTCTTTGGGGGGGTTTTCTCATTTGGTTTCTTTTTTTAAACATATGTTTTTATTGTTATCTTTGTTTTCACACAGTCTACATTTCCCCCTGTATCTCTCCCCCTCTGCCTAGGATTATTATTATTACTAACAGTAGTATTATCAAATTATACCAGGTCTATGGGAATTCAGTATTCCTCTAATTGCACAGTATAAGATATCCTGTGATCTTTCTTTTGGCAGCAGTAAGTGCTACAAAAATACAAAGACCTCTATTTAGACAAACGTGCAGTATTTATCCATTCTCTTACTAAAAAATCTCAGATTATATTTGTAAATGGATTAGACATCTTGCTTCTAGTTTTTCTGAAAAATACTGAATTATCTTAACTATAAAAATAAATGTATATCTACATACATACCTAGAGCCAAAAAGAAATTAGGTATGGGAAAGAAAAAAATTAGAGACTAAAACTATGAATCATGTTGTTAAATTCTGCATTCCTCTTCAATAAATTTCTTGTACTACTTCCATATTTTTCTCCCTTATTACTAAATGAACAAATTTGGTGGAAATAGCACTGATAAGCTATGTGCCCTGGTATATGGTTTCCCCAACATATAAAGCTACTTTGCATAATTCTAATTGTACACCTACTAAGATATAGAAATATACTTACGATCAGTGATGATTGCATCAAAAAACAATCCCTTCCTCCAGGAAGGTTTAGATGCATCTGAAACGAGGACATCAAGATAATATTTCTCCAAGCCATACTGGCGAAGATTTGCCTTAATATTTTCATCTGGACCTCGCCATTTTTGATTTTTCCTACTAGCCTTCCCTAATGGGTAAGGGGAATAGGAAGAAAGAGAATATCATGTTTTGACATAAGTATTAGCCAAATTACTCTTATTCCTTCTCATTTAACTCATAGACTCACTTTTAATTCTCTGTTCCTTAAAGAAAAGCTCCTGATAATTTAATTTGCATTTTATTTAACTAAGTAAACAGTACTTTCACTTGATTTATTATGAAATTACTGCTTCAGTACAATAAGATACATTGTCACTTAGCTCCTGCAAGGACTCTCCTTGGGCAACAAAATACAAGTCCTATTTTCATGTAAAACTGCCTTCCTAGATACTTTTCATGCAATGGGAACTAAGCCATCTTAGCTAACAGATAAAATAGGTCAATCTTTCAAATAATACCCTTTAATATAGTATGCTATAGAACAAGGTTATAATATAATTTTTTTTATTTTATAAAGAACTTTTGGGGCATTTTCCCCAAAGGAAATCTACCTATTATAGGAAAGAGTCAAAAGATAATAATTCACCTGAGCACATTACTTCAGTGCTTCAAGAATCCATAACTTTATTAGCATAGGTATCCCCTCCAACAACAACTACTACTGTGACATGGTTGTCAGTTTTCAAGAGCTACCAAGGGCTCTTAAACTAAGGGTGTGGTCATTAATTTGTGAAGGGCTGAACAATTATGGTATATGAATGCTACTGCAACATTAGAAATGATGAAAGATGTTTCAGAGAAATATTTAAGGATTTATATTAGCTGCTGCAGAATGAACTAAACAGAATGAGAATAATTTAAACAATGACAACATACCAAAGACAAACAATCTGAAAAACCTGAGAATTCTGATCAATTTGAAGACCAATGATAAATGGCACTACCACCTGATGACAGAAACCCGATGAACTTAAGATGCAGAATGAGACATATATTTCTTGAAATGGCCAATTTGGAGATCTATTTTCTTAAATATGCAAATTTGTTATAAGACTTATGTTGCTTTTTTTGGTTTTTTTCCCCAGTGTGCAGAGGAGTGAAGAAGAGGAAACTAATATTTGTCAATTGAAAAATAAAATAAAAATTACAATAAAAAAGACTTGCTGTCTCCAAAAAATTCATTACTGTAAGGCCAACAAGGTGATATGCTTCTCTGAACTGGGCAATAATGATCTTCAGATGACAGACATGCTGTCTTTCACCAAGTCCATATTCAGTGGCATTTTACCTGGCCTAAATTCTTCTGGCTGTAATCTTTTTTATATTAGAAATATATAAACATAAATGACAATAACACTAACTTAATAAATTTCATTTTGCTCATTACAAATGTTATAAAATATCTTTAATGAAGAAAAAATTCAAGCCATCAATTAGGAATATTTAACTCTGGCTTGCTCTAGCAAGAGAAAAAGATATAGCATAAGAAATTCTCATCTCATACATTAAACATAAAGCTAATTGACCACCATACTCTATAAGGATATAATTTCTTCATAAAAGAAAATAAATCACAAAGAATACTTCTTTCTTGGAAGGTGGTTCATGTAATAATTTATTTCTCCCTACAAATTGTTGGGGGGTCAAAACAAAAACAGAAGAGTATTACAATTCATTCTATCAAATTTACTCTAGTGCACAGTTCCTTAAGGCTAGTTCTTCACTTAGGACCTCAATAGGGCAATTTTGGTTTCATTGCAGGAAATGCTTTAATCAACACAGCTGCCAATTTTTGGCTAGTGGTACTAAATAAGCAATGACAAAATTTATAATACTGCCTCCAATGTGTCAAGTAAAGAAATGCTATGAAAGTCCCCAAGGAAAAATGAGCCATTGCTATTATATTTATTTATTATTTATCATATTTATTACTTATTATTCATATTATTTATCATATTTATTCATGTCATCCCTTCTCATGTATAATTGAAGGAGAAAATCAGGGAGGTCGGGAAGATAAGAGGAAGTAAAAAAATGTTTTTCTTATCTTGACATAAAGGTCATCTATTTTGATGCTACTAACCTAAAGTTGACTATATCACAAAATAATAGCCCAAAAAATTATTTAGCTTTCTATTATTTATAAAAAGGAACTGTTAATACACTAGTGAGTGTTAAGCTATTTGGAACCACAACTTACCCAATCCATGAACTGTATTATAATCTATGTCTGTTCCACATACATAGGCCCCAAAATGAGCAGAGGGTATCAAGAGGCCACCTAAAAATTAAAGAGACGATAACAGTGCATGATCAATTAGGAGGAAAGCTGCATTTCCCCATCTCCTCCGTTTTCTCCTCTTCACTTTAGTAGTACCAGAGAGCCTAAAAATATAGCTGTCTGAAGGGTGTGCTGTGGATTTATTAATCCTTACTAATAAATTAATCTGAGGTCATTAGAAAGTAGGGTATAAATTAGTATGGTTTTTATCGTTACTGAAAAGTATTGCTGATACACAATTACTTCTTCAACATTTTTTTGTATCTCCTTCTACTCAAAGGGGCCCCTACAGACACATCCTGCTCATTTCTGACAAATTAGCTCATAGAGTTTGCTACATAACCACAGTTGGCATCCTTTCCCCACATACAAAACAACTAACTTCTGACATTTGGGCTTAATTCTCAATGAAGTCACAAAACTATAAATAAATATTAGAGGGCAGAATTTATGCCACTCACATGTCAACCCCTACCAAAACCAAAGGAAACATGTTAGGACAAGTTACAGCTTCTCATGTAGATCATTTTTTTTTTGTAATTTTCCTTCATATTTTAAAATCATTCCATTTTTCAAAGTTAAATATCAGCATAAAAATCAAAAACAAAAATAAAAATGCTCATAATAATCAGTCTTTGACTTTATATGTGTCATAGTCCAAAGCAGAATAATCTAACAAACTATACATTTGCCTATCTACTATTTGACAGAGGTGATCTATGATTTAGGGCATAAAATATATTCTGGTATGGAAAAGAAAAAATATGGAACTTCAGATTTCCCAAATATAACCTCTCAAAATAAAATAGGTAGTTTCCAAAAAATCAATTATTCTCTCCAGAGTCAAAAACATTATACCTGTACTATGTTATATGTAGTATACAGTCATGTCCTTTAAATAATACTTAGAACAAAGTATCATAGGATTCATACCAAAATACTTTTAAAAAGCAAACAATACTACCACTAAACAGTTATGAAAGTAAGGATGAATAGGAGCACCAAAAGCAATCTGAAAATTAAATCCAAAGTCCATTCTCATGAAAAGGGATTTAAGTGAAAGATAAGGGGATAAAGCCCCGATTAACCTAGTCATAATAACAGAACCGTCAGAGTAATCATTATGAAATGTGAGTATAAAATGTATCAAGCTGAACGACTTATAACATTCACACTATGACTTGAACTCCTTCAATTCTACCCAAGGAAGCAGATACTCACCTTGGAGGACTAGTTGCCAAGTGAAAAAGAAATACTTCCCTATAAGCTTCCTCAAACACAACCCTATCCACTTGGCTACAATGAGTTCAAAAAAGACAAGACTCGTTGCATAATATAATATACTACTGAGAGGAGATAAATAATCTTAAATAATCTTTTTTTATTTCTATTTTTTGAGGCTTCTTTTAAAAATGAGCTTGTCTTACTGCCTTGGCCATTGCATAACCACTGGTAGGCAGCCACTGAGGCTGTTGTACCCTTGAAATATTCCAGAATTGAGGGTTTATGAGATTTCAGCATCAAAGGAACAGGACAAGATTCACCTGCTTCCTGCTCTCATTCCAGAGTCTGGGAATGTCTTAGCTTCACACTACTTAACAAGAACATTTACAAGCAAAGTTAACATCTTATACAGAGAATTTTAATTAAAAAAAAAGACATTTTTTAAGTTACTAAATGTGCTATCCAAGTATAGGCTGATAAAAGCTTTCCATTTCTGAAAACTTAGATATCAATCATAAAAAACTGGACTAGGTCCAGAAAATGAATGGCGAGACTTCAATATGGATATAATAAAAGGAGGTAAAATAAAAAAGGAAAAGAAAGGTAGTAGAACTGAATAGTCCATTATGCCACTGAAAACACACACAGACAATATGAAATGCCATACTTAATTAATCTACTAAATACCAGTAATCTGAAGGAATAATATCAACAGAATGATATGGAGAGTACTAGACAAAACTGGATTACCCAACCTGACCAGATAGCTCATTAAATTTCCACACATTTCCTTCCTTTAGTGAAAATTAGGCCTTTCTTCAAAGAGCTTATCATCCAGGGAAGCCAGTTAGAATTATAAAAAATTTGACATTTCGCCAACTTGGAGTTTCAATTCCAATTCCATTTAACAGAAACCAGGCAATGGGATAAAGCCAAGAAAAGAAGTCAAGTTCTTAAGAGTTTACAATAAAATTTGCTTCTTTTTTTTTTTAAACCCCAGCTCTGTGATGGACAGGTGACAAGGTGGGAGACCAAGAACCCACTAGGGAATCAATTATCACTTTTTTTTCTGATTTTATCCTTTACTTTCTGTTGTCCCCTCAAAGAACTATGAGAGAGTTTCCCACTCTGAGGGCCATGCTTCTCCTATTTCATCCTGAGGAAAGAACCATAAGAATCTGGTTCAGTAATCATTGACCAATAGGAATAAACACTACACTATTCAAAGGGGAACAAGTGAGGGTCTTTCACACCACTGGGCCCTGCACCTCTCTATGAAATAACTGCAGCTACAAATAGAGAACTAGGATTTTCCAAACAGAAACCTTCATTTCCTTATCTTGTCTTCTACTGTATTTTAGCAAAGAAAGAAGAACTATAGTCCTAAATAAGTCTATGCAAACTTCTGAGAATTAGCCACTGAAATGTTCAATTATCCTTCAACAGAAAGTGTCCACATAACAAACCTGTTCATTACTACTTGATATTGAGTCTGGTATCTGTCATCAAAGTAATAATAATAATAATAATAATAATAATAATAATAATAATAATAATAATAATGAAAGCTCAAGATTTGCTTAGCACTGCACCAATATTATCTCAGTTTAGGCCTCACAACAAGTAGGGGGAAGGGGAGGTTTAGGTGCTATTATTATTATACCCACTGCATATGAAGAAACTGCCAGACCAAAGAGCTAATAAAGTTCCTGAGGCCAAATCTGAACTTAAGTCTTCCTGACTCCAAGCCTAGTACTCTATCCAGTATGCTATATTCAATCTCAAGATCTTGATTAACCTCAAGTCTCAAACCCAATACTATGTGCTCCACTTGACAAAAAGGATAAGAGCATGGGTTATATAATTTATATAATTTAATATTATATAATTTATATATTTATATATAATGTTTATATATAATTTTATATTTATATATAATTTAATAATATAATAATATAATATATAATTTATGTAAAGATATACAACAGTCAGTGAAAGTGCTACATGTAATTCATGAATCTACATTTGTAATATAATTCACAAACAAAACAAAACAAAAAACCTAGCAAATGAAATATAAGTGTGAAAATTTATTCTGGCTGAGCACACAGAAAGGATTTTAAAAATACTGTGCTGACTGATTAATCTACTAAGTGTGTTCTTGGGATAACAATAATCATATTGCCTATTGAGCAATTATTTTAAACCTTAAATAAAGAGATATATATTTTTTTAAATCCTGAACAAATCTGGTTGCTGAAATGTAATGGAAAAGTGTTTTTCTACAGCTCATAATGACATTCTAGAAAACAGTAGCAGACTGTCTAAAAGGACAAGGAAAGTTATTCAAATGAAAAAAGATTACATCTCTCTCCTTCCAGTTTCCTAGAAGCTTTCTAACTTACTACTCTATAACCTTGAGAAAAACACATCCCCTGAATAGAGGAAAGATATTGGTAGAAAATCATGTTCATTTCAATTCTGCTTTTCTACCAATAAGCATTTTTAATAATATTAAAATAGATAATATGTTGTAAATAAATGTCAAAGAGGAAAGGAATAGGACCAGGAAAGGGGGGAACAGGAAGGAATGATGCCAAATCTATAACCTAACTTTGAGAAAAATGTGACTTCAAAGTCAGGGCTACTTCATTTCTCTGGTCCTTAAAGCCCTCTATGAGAAAGCAATAAGCTCAATAACAAACAGGTTATCCTAAAGAATTGTTCCCAAAGAAAAATGAAACAAATTTATGTAAATCATCACTGAACTAAATAAAACAAATTAAAATTCTAAAATTATGTCTGGATCACAAATGGACTACTATGTAAAACTGACCTACATATCAACCATTCAGTTTAACTACTCATCTAACCTTCCACTAATAAGTTCAGTAATATGACTGCTAAACCAGCCAAGACAAGCTTTTTTTAAAAAATCAATCCTAACACCTCAAAACCACTTCAATGTGCAAAGTCACTCTCATCCACAATAGTTAAAGCAAGTGAGAATTTTCACTGCTATAGAAATTTGTTTTTTGCTCATTTGTTTTCACTTGTGTTGCCAACAGAAAGGACTTTTCACTCTAATACCTAGAAGAATCAAAGACTTTTTACCATATCCAGATTAATTTAAAACTAGGATAAAGAAGCCTCTAAGTAGCACAGTGGCTGGAGTGCCAGGCCTGGAGTTAGGAGGATCTGGGTTCAAATTCGGCCTCAGACACTTCCTACCTGTGTGATCCTGGGCAAGTTACTTAACCCATTTGCCAATCCCCTACCTTCTATCTTAAGAGTTGTTTCTAAGACAGAAAGTAAGGATTTTTTTTAATGAAATAAAACTACACTAAGAAGATTTAGGGGGGAAACTATGACACTACATGCAGGGTATCCAAGAATTCCTCCCAGTCCACAAAGCATTATAAAATTCCCAAGAAAGGGACTAAATAGTGGTGAGGATAATGATCAGTTAGGAAAGATACAAGGTCATAAGGGTAAGGAAGAAATGCATAAACAACGTAGTAGGAATATATTATTTGTATAATGAATAGAAGAGATGAAGTTATTGGTTAATTGAAAACTGATTAGTGGGCTAATTCATTAACAGAAATATATACAATAATCTCTAGTTCTTTTTATCGTTTTATTTGATATACTTGATATTGATGAACAAAAAACGGTGGCTGGGTTTAAGTTTTAACTGACACATACCATTTATGTGACCACAGCACCATCAGGACAGCCAGAGATTTACTTCAAGGAACTCTGAAAGGATTGTAATAATGAGAAACTGATATTTGGAAATTTCCCCAGTAGAATCCTGGTATCCTTTTGTCATTACCACAATCCTTATGGAATTCATGATGATGAAATTCCTGCTCATCCTTACAATGACCAGGGGCTCCCAATTCCATAGTAACTGGGATATGTCATTATGGTCACAGTCTTTTCCCTAAATTACATTCCATCAATCTCCACCTTTATAGTTTACTTTAAAGTATATAGTTTATAGTTTTTTGCTAACTAAATAGTAAACAGCATCTATTTTTTTAACTGATCATTTGATTATCTTTTTGTGAAGTGATTCCAATTACTTGTCTGATCAAAGCATTTAAATCTTTCTTTCTTAAATAGGGTTCTCAAAGTCCAAAAGATTATCATGTTTCAAGACATTCTGGCCTTTCAAATTGAACTACAGTACTGTAATTTATGAGCTAAAAGCTCCCCCTACTGGTTTATCCAACACTATAAAGGAATAAAAAAAAAGATGAAACTATATTCTGTCTTTTCTTTTAAAGAAATTATTACTTTAAAACTATTTTAAATCTTGGACATCACAATTTCTTTTTGTAATTTCCACTTTTATATACACTCCCACTTAAATAGGAAATGAAAGAATACTCTTTTTTTAAGTGTTTAACTTTGTTTCACCTAAAAGAACATCTTTTCAATTTTATAAAATAATTAAAAATACCTGTTCCAACAAATGGATCAAAGACAATGTCATTTTCTTTCACCTTCCCATGATTAGCCATTATGAATGATAGCCCAGCATCCATGCTTGTGTTCCCAATAAAATGTCTCTTTTTAACACTGTATGATTCAATAAGCTCTCTCTGTCCATCTGCAATCTGTGTCAAAAAATATTTTAAATTAATATAAGGACTAGTAGAGGCTCACTTAAGATAAACAACCCTGGTCAAAACTCTAGGCAAAATATATTGATGGTGATCAAAAAATGAATTTCATAAGTACAAAACAGGGAAGGCATAAAAGCAGTTTATATGAAAAAAATCTAAAGACTATAATGGTTGGCTAGCTCCTTATGAGTCAGCACATTGATCAGGAGACAAAAAAATAATACAGACTTGGGCTACATTAAAAGAGGAATAACTTCCATGAATAAAGAAGTTCTGTGATCACATGTGAAGTAATAGCTAGAGAGGATTCTGAAAAACTCAAGATTGGTGAGGGGCCTTGAGTCTAGGTCAGATGAAGAGCAATTGAAGGAACTGGCAATGTTTAGTTAGAAGAAGAAGAGAATCAATGGGACAGGATCATTTTTAAGTATCTGAAGGGCTGGTATACAGAAAAGTGATTAGGCTTTTTTTTTTTTTGGTGGTCCCAGAAGTCAAGGGTAGGAGTAATAGGTGAAGAAGCAAATTTAGGCTTAATGTCAGGAAAAATTTCCTAACAATAAAAGCTGCTCAGAAGCAAAATGGACTGTCCCAGGGTCCCTCAAAGGACTGGATGACCACATGCCATGTATGGTAAACTGCAGATTCCTTCCTGAAATGTTTAGGAAAAGACAGTCCTGAGGTCTCTTCCAGCTCTAACAATCCTGTGATTCCATGACTCAGATTCTCTCCACTCCCAATAGTTTAACTTTTCTTTTAGTAAATGCAATGGAGGTGGTCATGGAAAAGTTCCTCACCTATTGCATATCTTTGCATTTCCCTTATTATTCTCCAAGTCAAATCTGCATTAATATCAGAAATGAATTGCCTCCAACCAATGGTAATAACTCATTTTTTCCATGTCCAAAATCTTTAACAATAAAGTTATTCAGTTAACCCTGTGGAATCCTCACTCATTAGTGACTGTAGCCTAAATTGCTCTCTAATAACTATCCTTAGGGAAAGTTGGGTAGCTCAGTGGATTGAGAGCCAGGCCTAGAGATGGGAGGTTCTAGGTTCAAATCTGGCCTCAGACACTTTCTAGCTGTGTGACCCTGGGCAAGTCACTTAATCCCCATTGCCTAGCCCTTACCCCTCTTCTGCCTTGGAACCAACACACAGTATTGATTCTAAGACAGAAGGTAAAGGTTTAAAATAAATAAATGAATGAATAAATAACTATCCTTGAATTTTGTATGGAAGGCACAAAAAGACATAGTGGAAAGAGAGGCAAAGAGCACTGGGCTTAACAGTCCTACCCCCATTTAATACCTATGTAACCCTGACCTCAGTTTCCTCATCTGCACAACAGGGATATTGTTGCTTATACTATCTACCTCACAGCATTACTGTAAGGAAAATACTTTGTAACCTATAAAGCATTTTATAATTGTGAAATATTGTTATGGAAAACCAATAAAAGAGGTCTCTATCATTGAAGTTCTTGCCTAAAAATGACATGGAAACTCTTTTTTATCATTTCTATAGACATTAAGTATAATAACCTATTTTCTTTTGTCATGTCTTAATTGTTTCTGGGGCATAATTTGCAATTGTGTCTGGGGCATAGACAACACAATTTCAATAACACCAGCCAATTCTAGTTATATTCGGGTACCTGCTCACTGACCTGCTGGGCATGGGCTTACACTATCTCTTCTTTGAGCCATGGAATGGGGAGCTTCTCTTGAGTTTGTCCTATATGTGCCCTGGTTCCTTATCAGAGGCTGGGACCTAATTAAAATTCTATCCCTACTTGAGTAAAAATGTTTGGTTTTTCTGTACCTTAGGCCTCAAAGGAATGGAGCAATCTGGAGAAAGAGCCAGTCTGTTGTTCAGGGTTTTGGATATGGAACTATTTACTACTTCTAGGTCTGAATCTCTCCCTCCCCATATTTACTGTTTATATCTGAACAAGTGTACAGTACATTATTCAGTTCTTTAACTATAATAGTCTAGTTCTTTTAAAGTTTTCCATAAAATCAAATTTGTAGTGCTAATTTTTTTCTAAAGAAAAACCAAAATATAAAGAAGTAATGCTACTTGCCCATCTACCAAAATAAATATTAAGTGGTTTCTCTGGGATGTGGTTTGGATCCAAGCCATAATCTTCCAGGATAGAAAATATATGCTGTGGAGTTTTTAAATTCACTTTTCCTTCAAACGGCAGAAATTCAAGTGCCTAAAAGGGAAAAAAAAACTCTTAACATCCAAATAAACTTTAAAATAAAGTGTCATTAAAATATTTCAATAATTGTTATGTTGAGTTAAAGCTACATAAATTTTAAGTCCACTTACATCGATGCGCTTGATTTTTTCTTCTTGTGTTAATGTTTTATTAAATGTGTGAATCTTTATTTTATATGTAGTGTCTGAATGTAGAAATGGAGCCTAAAATAAAACAGATCATTTTCTTTTAATATCTGGCAATTTTATTTGAACTGCATGCATTCTTATATAACACATATCTTAATACATACCATCTTTTCCATGGGATAACTTTTTAGAGATTTGTATAGTTCCTCTGGAGATTTTCCATGACCCCAAAGTTCAAATATAGACCTGGAAATTTTATGATCAAAGTTATTTTCAGATTGAAAAAATTCCCACCAAAAACACAACACTGATTTTACTTATGTTAGCTAAGCAAATATTTTCTTCTGTTTCATTACTGTACATTTAAATAAGAGACTTGGGACTTATAAGTACATTTAAGCCTGGTTATCTGAAATACAGCTTTGGAGATTGAATTGTCATAAGCTTAAATAGGGTATACACAGAAGGGAGGATAAACCTTTTCTCTAATCAAGCAAATATTTTTGTTCTTGGTTTCTTTTTGTTGTTTTTTTTTTCATTTTATTTAATATAATTTATTCCCAGGTATCTTAGCCTATCTCTCCCCTCCCTATACCATAGAAGGTATCACCATATCACCACATGAAAGAGAGGGGGGAGAGGGACAGGGAGACAAAAGAGAGAAAGAGAGAGAGAGAGAGAGAGAGAGAGAGAGAGAGAGAGAGAGAGAGAGAGAGAGAGAGAGAGAGAGAGAGAGAGAGAGAGAGTGTTTATATCTTTCACATTTCTAATTTTCAGTTCATTCCCTGGAGGTAAACATTCACAAGTTATTCTTCCAATACTAATTCTGTGGCTGTATATAATTTTCTCTTGGTTCTTCTCGTTTCACTATTATTTCATGGGAGATCTTTCCAAGTTTTAAAAAAATTAAGTTGCTCATTTCTTACTATTCCATCATAATCACATTGACATTGCTGGATCTAAGGGTATTACATTTTTATAACCCTCTGTACATAATTCCAAATTGCTTTCCAAAATGGTTGAATCAGTACATAGTTCCACCAGCCCTTTTAACATTTTAGTCAATCTGACTGGTATGAGATAATGCCTCAGAATTGTTTTTATTTATATTTCTCCAATCAGTAACAACTTAGAGCATTTTTTCATATACCTATATATGGCTTTGGTGTCTTTATCCATAAACTGTCTGTTCATACCTTTTGCCCATTTATTAGTTTGAGGATGGCTCTTATTCTTATAAATTTGACAAAATTCTTTATATGTTTTAGATATGAGCCCTCTATCCAAGAAACTATAAAAAATGTTTTCCTAATTTTCTGCTTTATTTGATGAAGCATTTTTTAAATACTTACTATGTCAGAGGCATAGTACTAAGATGTAGAGATACAAGCAAAAAAAAAAAAACCACACATAATCCTTGCCCTTAAGGAGTTCACAGTCTATAGAGAAAAACAGTATACACAATAAAAAGAACATAAACTTGATGAATTCAGATGAAAGGAAGGCACTACCAGCCCAAAGGCCAGTGATAGAGGAGGGATTTTCTCACCTCCACACTTCTAAAAGGACATACTGCTACATCTTCAAAGCCAGAGAGAGGAAATCAGGCTGATTATGCTTTAAAAAATGGTCTTTTTGTCTCCAGTTTCTAATCAGTTTTTGGTCTTTATTATCCAAAGCTAGATAAAAAGTATCTCTCTTACTAATATAAATTTTCACTGATCAGCTCATCAGTCTATATATACCTAGTATTTTCAAAATTATCACCTTTCCAATAATTCAAATTAGGAATGACTAAAATTTAGGCACACAATAATTCATTCAAATCTAAATCAATTACAACCAATTTTACAGGGTATTCAAATGACCTCAACTTGTTAACTATGCTTAGCATTTCTTTTTGTCAGAGAGGTATTCAGAATAACAGCATTTTATCCTGTGTCTTTTTTTTCCTTTCTTTTTACAGCTGGCAAGATATTGGAAAAAAAAATAGTGAATGCATTTTTTCTATTTTTTTTAAACTTCTGAAGAATAAGGTAGTGTGACACAGTAGAGAGATTTAAAAGGCAAAAGATCTCTTTTCAAATCTAAACTCAAATATTTACTGGTCTGTGACCAAAGCTTTGCACATCACTTAACCCCTGGGTAACAAAGTTTCCTAATACATACAGGGTTAGGAATCACTTGGTATTTGTGATTTCACTGATATAAGGAAATCCCAGATGAGGAAACTACTACTCTGCAAATAATCTTAAATAATTTTAAAGAGTTATCTAAAGAACAAAGAGGTTAAGAGATTTGCCCAGTGTCACTTAGCCAGTATAAATCCAAGGCAGAAAATGGGTATAATAAGAACACTCACCTCAGGGGGTTGTTGTAAAGATGAAATGAGATAATGTATATAAAGTACTTTATAAATCCTAAAGCAATACATAAATGTAACCTGTTATATCTGTATATGACTATAATCCTTTACCACAATTATATTATTGTTATATGTAATCACAATTATGATCAAAGCTATGTAACCCCAGGAAAGTTATACACTAAGTAAACTTAATCATGTGTAAAATAGATATAACCTGTCTCAGAGGACATTATGAGGAAGGTGTTTTGTAAAACTAAAAGCACTATGTAAGACTGAGTTATTGTTAGTGATAATATTCGTATCAAAGCATTATGACATAAAAATTGATAGAGTCTCAGTCATGGAAATCTGGGTTTAACTATCTATTTTTTTATTTTCTCTTTTTTCTGTTGTGAAAATTTTAAGGGAAACAATTTATCCCTCTTATTGAATTCATTACATTTTCAATTACTATTACTATAGATAATGAAGAAGTTCAATATTTTTTCTCCAAGTCTCTAATACAAAGTGTCTATATGATCCTGGGCAGGTCACTAAACCTCATTATGCCTCAGGCAATTCCCTAAGATTCAAGATGAAGAATAGCTAAAAAACTATACTTGAAGAGAGAATTTATTTCACCAATAAAAACACAGATCCAACCCAAAACCTAGTAACATAATTGTTTATAATGTCATATGCATATATATATGTATGAATCTATGTATCAACTTATAAAAATTACTTATCTTGGCTAGCTCAAATGTTCTTTCAGAATTGTATAACTCCCTATTTCACAATACTATATCCAAAATTCTTTCTCAGACAATATAATAGAAAAATGATGAATTTGGAGCCAAAGGACTTGGATTCAAATCCCACCTTTTATTCTTACTAGCTGTGTGACTTTGACAAGATATTTAACTTCTTTGGGTCAGTTCTCCCATCTGTAAAATAAGGGGTTTAGACCACATGGCTTCAAAGGTCTCTTATAGTTTTAAATCTATGCTCTTAGGAGCTCTAGAACAATCCTGGGAATATGGCAAAACATGTATTATTATCAATATTTACAAATGAGAAAAATGAAGGCCAGAATGGGTTAACTGCCATGCCTATGGTCACACAGTGAGTAGGTATCAACAAGAGACCCATATCCCAGTTTCCTGACTAAGTGTCCTGCCTTTTTTACTACAGTGGACTCCCTCTTTAATAGTAACAGTAATCTCTCACATTTGTATAGTTCTTCTGCATAGTAGTAGTCAAAATCATTAAGAATTCAATAAGGAAATTTGACAGCGTGAAACACTTAGGCTTCTCTAGACTGTCTTTTTCCTTATTCAGGATGATTTTTTCACAAATGAGTCTTAAAATCACTGCATTTGGATATAACTTGTATTTACTAAATGGTATAGATAGGTCCAACCACTTTAACAAAGAAAATCAATAGCAAGCTATCACTTATTTTTAAAACTTTATGACTAAAACTTTTCTTTTTTGTGACTAAAACGTTTAAGAAGGATTGGTCTTCAAAAGGCCCATAGGAAAGTTAATCCAGTTTAAAATGGAAAAAGGATTTCAACCTTACTAGCAAAAGGTAATCAACTAAAAGGTTTGTCATTTGATTACAAAGTTCAATTATCTGAACAGCAACTAAAATGTGAATTAACTGAAAAAGAAAAAGCAATTTCAGGGCAGTGTTTCACTGTCTGTGGTATTAGGAGGTTCTAACTCCTAAGTAAACTGTAACTTCTAAACAGTGCTATAAAAAGCCTAAAACCAGCGGCTGCTAATCTTTTGAGCTATAGAGTAGCAAGAACCTACATGTATACCAAGTATCCATTTTCTCACATTTTTTTTTTCACTGAGTAGATACAAACAGTAAACTATTTGAGAAGTTTACAAAATGTTTTGACATTTTAAAAAAATCTTCCTACTCAAAAAAAAAATGTTAGGAGTAAATGCAAAATAGAATCAAGAGGGCAGCTATGTGGCTCAGTGGATTGAGAGCCAGCCCTAGAAATGGGAGGTCCTGGGTTCAGATCCAACCTCAGACACTTCCTAGCTGTGGGACCCTGGGCAAGTCAATTAACCTCCATTGCCTAGACCTTACCACTCTTCTGCCTTGGAACCAATATAAAGTACAGATTCTAAGATAAAAGGTAAGATTTTTAAAAAATAAAAAATAGAATTGAACATACACCAAAATCTATTCCTTTACCTTTAAATTATTTCATCCTTGCATATATATGCAACAAAACATTTTTTAATATAAGTGCCTGTTCTTCCACACAACTTACTGCAGAAGGAGATAGAAATTAACTCCTCACTTATATGCTAACCTTGAGTATATCGAATTTCACTGAGACAGAAAGTAGATTTTTCTGGGCAATCTCTGGGCAGTGTTCAACCTCTCCAGACCTGCCTTTCCTCACCTTTAAAACAAAAGAGTTGGACAAGATGATCTCTAAGATCCATCCCTTCTCTAAAATCTATAAATAATGATGAAAAAAACATATTACTAACTCCACGCACCAAATTTTATTTGCTTTACTTGCAAAAGAACTTTTGGACCACCATTTAGAGTTTAACTTTTAAGTTGTATACACTTTTCTAAGAAGTTTGGTTTTCTGATTTTTGCAGCTACCACAAATTGACATGGAAGAAAGGAAAGGTGGGTAACCAAATACAGTTATAGAAAAGTAGCAAGAAAAAAGTGACAGCAACAGAGGAGAGAAAAAATATGCACAGCTGACAAAAGAATCAAAGAATTCTTATCTAAGTTTATCCAGTGTAGGATCATTTAACAAATAGTCTTACACACCTCCATAATCCCTATATGATTACTAATGATCATGATGAAAACCCTGAATCATTAAGAAGGGGGCAAACTATGTTATTTAAGCTCTTTACAAATATAGAAAAGTATATCATTTATTTTCAAAATTTTGTCATTTTCTAAAAAGGTATAATAAAAAATTTGGATGTTAAGGGGGAAAATGATTACATATACAAAAGCACATTTATAAAACTAGTAGTTCACTCTTCTATTGAGCTTGTTGAGGAAGGGGCTAGACAATAACATCTTACTCATCTGGCAATTTTAATGAATCATTCATGCAAAACATTTTATTCCTCAAAGTTGCCAAATAATAGACTTATTACTTTACATAGTTACAATGTCAAAAATACAGATATAAAACATGTGATTGATGGTAGCAGTATATGAAATATGGCTAACAGAGAAAAATGGTTTTAGAATCCATTACCTGAATTCCAAATCCACCACAGAAAAATATATAAAGGAAGATGGCAAATCTGCAACTATAGATGCACATTCAATCATACCATTCATTACCTATTCACAGTTCCAATATATACAAGTTAAGAACTTTAAGACCTAAGAATTCTCAGCCTCAGAATAGATATAATCATACCTAATAGATCATATGGCTTTGAACATTTTATATTTAGATAATGATAACTTACAAAGTAAGTTTTCAGAGAAACAATCCATAATAATGTAACATATTAAACCCAAATGGCTAGGAAAACTTGTTTAAACAAGTTGAAAAGATTAGCTTTGGTGGTTCTAGAACTTTGACTATACGTACTATTCATCAATATCAACAATCACACACAATAACAAAAATAATAGTGTGTATGAGGTGTGTGTGTGTGTGTGTGTGAGGACACAGAGAGAGAGAGAGAGAGAGAGAAAGCAAGAGAAAGAGAGAGAGAGAGAGAAAACAAGAGAGAGAAAGAGAGAGAGAGAGAGAGAGAGAAAGCAAGAGAGAGAGAGAGAGAAAGCAAGAGAAAGAGAGAGAGAGAAAGCAAGAGAGAGAGAGAGAAAGAGAAAGAGAGAGAGAGAGAGAAAGCAAGAGAGAGAGAGAGAAAGAGAGAGAGAGAAAGCAAGAGAGAGAGAAAGCAAGAGAGAGAGAAAGCAAGAGAGAGAGAGAGAGAGAGAGAGAGAGAGAGAGAGAGAGAGAGAGAGAGAGAGAGAGAGAGAGAGAGAGAGAGAGCGCAACAGAGACCAAAAAGGAAACAGAGACATCACTTTAAGGCTTAAAAAGCAAATGTCTATGACATCACATATATGAGAAATTCGCCAAAGTTAAAGTTAGACAGAGGCTACAAAAGATACATTCACATTGCAATGCTAAATAATACAATCCTAGACAAAAGATTTTTGAGCAATTTGCTGAAATATTCCCTCCAAAACCTCAAGAATGCCACAAAATGTTCAAGTTTTAAAAGGCAATGTGATACTCTGACTTCAGAAAAATGCAGTCTATTAAACATTATTGCTATTATTAAGCTTATTAATTCTGTGTGTGTACATTTTCAAAACTAAAGATACTCCTTACCTATTTAGCAAAACAATATGTCAATAATAAAATGGCATTTGGATCAGTTGTACAGGCAATTATGCCACTACACTGTTAATGAATGGTAAGACAATAGACACTGGCTTGCTGAGCATTTTACTACTGAAAATTCTTATGAACAAAGAATTAGCTTTCACTCAGGAACTCATTTCACTAACAAAGACAGTTGGCAGAATAACTATGTTCAGGCATAGTTTTCCCCTGCCTTGTACTTTGCTGATGTGTTCATCC
This sequence comes from Monodelphis domestica, assembly GCF_027887165.1. Lineage (NCBI taxonomy): Eukaryota > Metazoa > Chordata > Mammalia > Didelphimorphia > Didelphidae > Monodelphis > Monodelphis domestica. The sequence continues at coordinate 397,522,124 of NC_077228.1, read as the reverse complement.
AGCAGAATTTCACTTTTCACCAACTTCATCCATTCATTTACCAGCTTCAGGGTCTGACTCCAGCTTCTGCAGACATCCCTTCCCATCCCATGGAAACGGGCCTTTCTCATGCAGAAGCACCATCTAGTAATGACAGCAGGTAGCTGCTATTCATACAGCCTATGGAATAAAAATATCTATTTCTTCTTTCTGCTTTCAGACTTGGTTTCCAGGAAAGCGCTGTAGCAAAAAAGCAGGGCTTTTTTGGCCTGTAATTACCCAGAAGACATAGTAGGTGGGTGCACAAATAAGAGAAAATTACACCCTTTCAGAGTGGTTCTTACTTTGCACATACTGTCCGTTTCATTAAATTCCTGGCAATATCTTCTGAAGGAATGCTAAGAATCCAAAATGGAGACTGAAACAGAAACAATAAAAGCAGTAAGATAATTTGTTCCTACATGGCTCAAAGTTTTGGTACTGAAGAAGATGGAGAGAAATTCTCATTTGCCACTTTTATGAAGAAAACACAAAAGTCTACTTCAAGGTTTATATAAGCAAAACAACCAACACCCAGATCTGACCTTTCTACAATGACCAGCTGAACATCACTGGGCAGCATTAGCAAACCAGCCCAAATAACATAAATGATCATTTCATAGGATTCTTTCTCATACACTCTTTATACAGAAGCATCTGTTTTTTAAAGAGTGAACTGTCAACAGTACCCTGGAATATAATTTGCTTCTTGAGTTATTCTATAGGGTAATTAAGTTAATACGGTTATTGTGTAATAATTTCAAGACTCTTTGTGACCCCATTTGGGGTTTTCTTGACAAAGATACTAAGTGGTTTGCCATTTCCTTCTCCAGCTCATTTTTTATAGATGAAGAAACTGAGGCAAAAAGGGTTAAGTGACTTTCCCAGGATGACAGAGTTAGCAAGTATCAGAGGCTGGATTTGAACTCTGGAAGATGAGTCTTCCTGTCTCCAGGGCAAGCATTCTATCCACTTACTGTATCACTTAGCTGACCTAACAATAAATTGAGTTATATAGTAGTCAAGATATTAATAAGAAGTGCCATTTATTATTGTTTGCAAAGCATTGTATATATGCCATATTATTTAAGCCTCACAGCAGCATATATGACTCCCATTCTATAGATGAGAAATCAGTTGCTCAGAGAGCTCAAGTCTTGTCAAGGTCACATAAGCCAGTTTTTAGGGCACAATTTGAAAATCAAGTGTCCCTGACTCCAAATGAAGCATTCCATTTACTACAGCATGCTACTTCTCAGGGGAGTATTTAGATAACATGTTATTTGTCATTTTCTAATCCTTAAAATTTTACTTTTGACTTTGCTACATTTCATTTCCTTTAAAGCATTGACCTTCCAGTAATACCCCACCCCATTTCTTCACTGAGGTGGGGAGTTGGCCCTGGGTTACAGAAAGATATGCCAGCATTATATATATATATACATATATATATACACATATACATACTCTGGCAAGTCTTACCAACTTGGAAAAAGCTATTAGAGTGGACTGTGTGATAAGACTATACTTCAGTCATTGGAAGACCATCCTAGTTAAGTTCACAAAGACTGGCCTCAGCCACTGCCATTGACAATGGAAAAATATTAATGTTGTTGGCAAAAGCATATAAAATCTGTAATGTGCATTAATACAGGAAGTCCTTACAAATTAAGGATTCATGAAATGTTGAAATAAAACTCTAAGTCATTAAGTATAAAATAAAATTTATTACTTTACTTTCTTGAATAATGGCATACTGTGAATTTAAAATTAATTTGCCAAAAGGTCTATATTGCAGTAATTAACAATCATAGTTAATCAAGAGAAGATAAAATTATCTTCAATAGAAAGACACTGTGCAGGAATTTTTAAAAAATCTTCTAAAAATATGGAAAATTAAGTGAAAATAAATCTAGGAGCAAAAAGAGAAGCCATTATTTTAGAGGGTCTTTGAAAAGGGTTCTTAATCTAAAGCCCATGATTTATTTTAACATTTTGATAAGTGTATTTTGATATAATTAATTTCCTTGGTGACTCTACATATTTTATGAATTTAAAAACAATATTCTGAAAAGGGGTTCATAGGTTTCACTAGATTCCCAAAGGCATCCAGGACACAAGAAAAGAGCTTAAGAACCCCTAGTCTGTACTCAAAATTATATTTTAAGGCACCATTTGAAAATCAGGTGTCCCTGACTCCAAATGGAACATTCCATTCACTATATCATGCTACTTCTCAAGGGAGTGTTTAGATGACATGTCAAAACTAGATGATGCTTTTTCAAAATATGCTTTATCTGATAACACCTAAACTTATAAAAAATATTCTCACAAATACAAATTTAGTGCTCTCAAGAAAGCAAACTCTGAACTTACTTTTCCATGAATTTCCTGATGGTTGCTGAATCGACCTCCAAAAAGCGAAAGTAAAGACTTTATTTCCTATTGAGAGAATTATAGGAGATATTCAACTTACCCTTCATATTGAACTTGGTACAATTTCAATTACTACTACTACTACAGATGACAAAGTTCAATGGTTTTTCTCTAAAACTACAACCAGAAAATTTCGATATACATGGCAAAATATTATCCGTGGTACAACAATAAAAATGAGAAATACCAAGATGGATGGAACGCGGTAAGATGTAGTATGGCACACTGATAGAACAGCCTTTGGAGTCAGAAAGATCAGGTTCAAGTCCCACCTTTGAGACAGACTGGTTAAGTTACCAGAGATGAGGTTTTCATGTCTCAGTGACCCAGGCAGCTTATTAATACTACAAATTGTAGAGAGATCGCTGATCAGCATTAGAAAAAGGATGATCAGGAATATGATCAGGAATACCCAATAACAATGAAATTAGATACAGAGAAAACAAAAGTAATGAGAAATAATGTAATGATTGGGCAAACTGCTTAACCTAAGGAAACCCCAACCCCACTCAATTCTTCACTCCTACTTCAGGACTGCTATGTCACTGAAAAAAAAAGTATGCAGTCAAGATGATTTCACTTACAACATAATATATATGTGTGTATATATAAATTATAACAATAATAATAGCCAGGGGCCATTTGTGGGGTGATATTGGCCTGCCTGCAGGGGAGAGATGAGGGAGAAGCCTGGGCTCCTTCTTTTCAGTGTGCAGAAGAGCCACCGAGCAGGGTCAGGCCTGGGATCCCTGCCACAGGGCACACCGAGGCTGACCTGGCCTGAGAGCTCAGAGTTCTGAGCCACAGCAGGCTCCCTCCTCAGAGGATCTGCACTGAGCTCAGGATCCATTCTGTAGCAGTCCACACCTATCTGGGGACAAGGGAAACAGAATGTAAAGATTGTCTTAGAAGAGAGCATGCTCAGTCTTGAGCATGCTCAGTCTTGCCCATGGCTGGGAAAACCTCTGACCCTTGACCCCAGTTTCCCTCGGGTTAGGCGGGAAAACAGGTTTCTTTGTGTTCACCTGGCTAAGAGAAACCACACCTATACCTTGTCATTAACCAATGATAATCATCCCTATGTATTGTGTATATTTGCATATCAAAGAGATTAAATACAGGGCCATGGCAAGCTCCGCCTTCTCTTCCCCTCTTCCTCTCTTGGATCTCAGCTCTCACTGATGTCTGTCCTTCTGGCCAAGCTCCATCTTTAATTCCTTTCCTCCTCTATCTCTCTCACCTGGGTCCTGGCTTTTGGCCAGGCACTCTCTTTTCTCTATTATGTCTCCAACCTGTGTGGTATTAATTGTGGATCTCAGGATGGATCATACCGCTGCGACATCCTAAGATCGGGGTTCTGCTGTGGCCCTATTATAATCAACAAGGCCTGGTTTCTGACTCATTTCTGCCACCTCATATCTATAACTTGGCTCCACCACACCCTTCGGGGTATCCAAAACTTCTATCCTTTTTCTATCTTCCTACCTTGAGGCTTCTCACGGGTTGGGGGAGCCTCACATTCTTCGGGATTAGGAGAGAAGGGGTGGCACAGAGAAGGTAGACCTGTGCCTAAGGAGAAGCAGACAGACTCACATCAGAGATATTGGCCCATCTCAGTGAGGGAGGGAGACTGGGCCTGGGAGTAGCCTGGGAGATTCTTGGGGGGAAAAGGAGAAATTCAGTCTTTAAAAATAGAGCTGACAGAAGAAAAGGCCAAAGGAGTAAGAGGGAAGGGGAACAAACCCAAAAGGTACCCACTGAATTTATTATCAATGTTAAAAGAAAAATACGCCATGCATATGAAAGACTTGAAGTTTTTGGTATCATCCCTTTTTCTGTTCTACTACATATATAGAAATGCTCATTTTTTTTTGATGTTAACGTCTGGAGCATTTTTTAAGCACCTGTTATGTATGTGGAAAACACTCTGCTAGAGATATAAAAACAAAAAAAGCAACAGGTCCTGGCCCAAATTCTACTAGGAAATTCAACATAAGTTGATCAAAGGTGAGATGAGGAAGGGAAAATGAACCATGGATAAGAGGAAGACCAGGCAAGGTTTTCTGTAGGAGATGGTGACTGAGCTGGGCCTTTCAGAAAGCTAAGGATCTTAGGCAGCAAAGGTGAGAAGACAAGGGAAAGGCCAGACGCCCCATCCAGGAAATGGCAAGCAGGTCATTCTGGTACAGAGTACAAGAAAGGGGGTGGGGGAACATGAAACAATTCTGATGAATTAAGTTAGATAATGATTTTTATTATCAATTAATATTAGTTAGGCAACCCACTTTCCCAGATTGGGAACTCCACTGACCCCCTGGGGGCCTCTGATTAATAAGTGTTCTCCTTCCCAGGCCCAGACCCACCTGCCCCATCCCAGGCACTCCCAGGTCCCACAGCTGCCATGCTCTCACTCCCTGGTCCCACCTCCAACTCCAGCTCTAAGCACAGTTATTACCGGACACTGCCCAGCGCCAAAGGACTTGTCAAGCAATCATTTCCTTCCAAAGCCAGAACACTCCTCCCACTCTCCCAGATATAACTCCCACTATTGGAATATAAGTATTCTGGGGGTAGCTGGGTGGCTCAGGGGATAGAGAGCCAGGCCTAGAGATGGGAGGTCCTGAGTTCAAATCTGACCCCAGATACTTCCTAGCTGTGTGATCCCAGGCAAGTCACTTCACCCCCATTGCTAGCCCTTTTTCCTTATTCTGCTTTGGAACCAATACACAGTATTGATTTTAAGCAGGAAGGGAAGGATTTAAAATTTTTAAAATAATAATAATAAAGAATGTAAGCTCCTGATTATTTAGCACTGTGAATTTTAGATTTACTCCACCCTGTTTAGTCTTTAGAATTCTAGCAACCAGGAATGTATACATCCCACTTAAGGATTAAGTATGGGGGAGGAAGATCTATGACCTATGTGTGCTAGCAAGTGACAAATCAGAAACAACTGACTGACCCCTTGGGCTGTCCAAAGCCAAGTTTAAGCCACCATTGGTATATGTGAGACACAGGAAGTAATGTAAAGCACTGCCTTTATATTTCACATCACTTCCTGTGAGAGGGACTTTGGGCAGTGAAACTTGACTTGGAGGAACATGAGACCTGCGACTGCTTGCCTTAGATGATCACATAGTGAGTGATAAGGCTGACTCCCCTTTTCCTTGGCTTTTTCTGGAGGTAACAGCTTCTGGCAAGGCCCCTTGGCTGAGGCCTCTGAACTCGCCCTGGCTCAGACCAGACTAAAGCAGATCTTCCCTTTTCCCTCTCTCTCCCTCATTCTTAATTTCTTCCTTCTATTGTAAATAAATCACCATAAAATTCCATTCTGACTTGAGTATTTCATTGGGATTTAGAATTTAAATCCCTGGCGACTAACTAAAAAACATATTCAGTCTCAACTCTAAATTTTACCCTTCATAGCACAGTGCTTGGCATCAGTAATTAAGAGCTTAATAAATGCTTTTTGACTACTTTAGGCAACAAGGAGATAGATAGATAGATACATACATACATACATATATACATACATACATACATATAGAGATAGGTAGATAGATAGATAGATATATTTAAATGTTCAACAGAATTCACTTTAAAATTAATCTTAGCAAGGAATTTTTACCCCTTTTGGACTTCATCTGTTACTTGTTTACATTCGGAGATTGGGTCATTCAAAGATTTTTTAAGTGTTTTTTTTAATAGGAATATGTCATATTTTTTGGAAATGTTCAGTTAAATCTTTGCTTTTGTCAGAATAAATTGCATCTAATATGTATTTCTTCTAAGAACCAGAATGTGACCTGCTTTAAATGCAATACTGATGGATCTGCATTTTATTCTAGAGTGATTAAGGACTTATTATAGATATTTTTTTTTAAGAAGGGGAGTCTACCTCACATCCTACACCAAGATAAACTCAGAATGGACAAATGACTTGAATATAAAGAAGGAAACTATAATTAAATTAGGTGAACACAGAATAGTATACATGTCAGAACTTTGAGAAGGGAAAGATTTTAAAACCAAGCAAGACTTAGAAAAAGTCACAAAATGCAAAATAAATAATTTTGACTACATCAAATTAAAAAGTTTTTGTACAAACAAAACCAATGTAACTAAAATTAGAAGGAAAGCAACAAATTGGGAAACAATCTTCATAACAAAAACCTCTGACAAAGGTCTAATTACTCAAATCTATAAAGAGCTAAACCAGTTGTACAAAAAATCAAGCCATTCTCCAATTGAAAAATGGGCAAGGGACATGAATAGGCAATTTTCAGTTAAAGAAATCAAGACTATTAATAAGCACATGAAAAAGTGTTCTAGATCTCTTATAATCAGAGAGATGCAAATCAAAACAACTTTGAGGTATCACCTCACACCTAGCAGATGTGACATGTGACAACATGACAGCAAAGGAAAGTAATGAATGCTGGAGGGGATGTGGCAAAGTAGGGACATTAATGCATTGCTGGTGGAGTTGTGAATTGATCCAACCATTCTGGAGGGCAATTTGGAACTATGCCCAAAGGGCAATAAAAGACTGTCTGCCCTTTGATCCAGCCATAGCACTGCTGGGTTTGTACCCCAAAGAGATAATAAGGAAAAAGACTTGTGCAAGAATATTCATAGCTGCGCTCTTTGTGGTAGCCAAAAATTGGAAAATGAGGGGATGCCCTTCAATTGGAGAATGGTTGAACAAATTGTGGTATATGTTGGTGATGGAATACTATTGTGCTAAAAGGAATAATAAAGTGGAGGAATTCCATGGAGACTGGAACAACCTCCAGGAAGTGATGCAGAGTGAGAGGAGCAGAACCAAGAGAACATTGTACACAGAGACTGACACATTGTGGTACAAGAGAACATAATGGACTTCTCCAGTAATGGCTTTACAATGTCCCTGAACAACCTGCAGAGATCTACGAGAGAAAAAAAAACTATCCTCAAGCAGAGGACAAACTGAGGTTGTAAAAACACCGATGAAAAGCAACTGCTTGACTACAGAGGTTGAGGGGACATGATGGAGGAGAGACGCTAAATGAGCGCCCTAATGCAAATACCAACAACAAAGAAATGGGTTCAGAGCAAGGACACATGTGATACCCAGAAGAATCGCGCCTCGGCTAGGGAAGGGGTGAGGGGGTGCTGGGGGGGGAGGAAAAGAAAATGATCTGTTTCCAATGAACAATGTATGAAAATCACCAAATAAAATAATGTTTAAAAAAAAAAGAAGGGGAGTCTAGTGACCAGATTTATCCCTAAAGGAGATAATTCTGGTCTATGTGTAGGGGAGAGACTGAAAAGTAGAGACAGGAGGCAAAGGGACTGATTAGAAGGCCATTAAGATAATCCACACAAGTGATGATCAGGATCTAAACTAGGGCAGTGGCTGGGTTAGCTTTATTAAAAAAAAATCATTGATGAGTGATGACAGAAATAAAACCAATGAGATTTGGCAATTGATTAGATATAGAGTCTCAGTAAACATCTTCTATAAATTGAGAAAAGGAATATCCCTTGTAAATGTCCATTGAAATGAATTTTAAATTGGACTGATGAAAATTCTAAGAAATGAAAATACTCTTCTCTCCCAAACCTGTCCCTCCTACACCTGCCCTTCCAAGTCACTCATGTTCAAAGCCTCATCCTTGATTCTTTCCTCTCCTTCAGCCCCTATTCCAATACTTTTACCTGGCATTCAAGGCCCTCTCTAATCAGATGCACCCTAACATTCTTATCTTTCACATTTCTACATTCTAGCAAAAATGGAATACCCAAACAAATGCTTCCCTCCATCCTTAGATGTCCTTTTGCTATTCCCTATACCTAGAATAGCCCCTCCCTCTGCCCAGTACACTTACAGAATTCTTGCCCATTCCTTAAAGCCCAATGTAAATGTTAATTTTTCCATGAAGAAGCTGAAAAGCTGGGATTAAAACACAGATCCTCTAACACCAAATTCAATACTACTTTTCCCGCACCATAAGGCCATTTGCTAATTCCCTAATGAGGAATCATAAGCCTCATAGACTCAAATTGGATTATGAGGAGGCATGTTTTCTTTTTGAAATATGTATATATATGAGCCATAATGTATATCCAGTGCTTACTACATGTACCTTGTAGGTCAACTACCCACTTCTTTGGATACACATCAGTAAGTCAAACACCTATGACATTATTAGAGCAGGATGTCCCATGGTGAAAATGTACTCCCCTGACCCAGATCACAACCCAATTATAATTTATAGTATTAGGGAACTATCTACACAAATTGCCTTGAGCTTTAAAGAGAGAAATGTGCCCATGATCATAAGTCTTGTAGATGTCTTGGGTAGGATTAAAACCCAAGATTTTTGTGTCTCCACATTCAGCCTTGTATCCATCATGCCTAACTGCCTCTCCAGTGCTGATGAAGTGAGAATAATAGCACCCAAAGAAGCCTTGATTGTAATATTCTTGAATGAGATCCCAGGTTGGAAACTAGATGACTTAAAAGTAATGAATGGTGTTTTCAACTCATCTTCACATACATGGCAGTAATTTTTCCAGGAAACAAGAGAGACTATAAGAAATGAATATCTGGCTCTATGAATAGTGTTACTATGAGTAAAACCCGCTGTTGTTGCTGTTCAGTCATGTCCAACTCTTCAAGACACCTTTTGGGGTTTTCTTAACAAAGATACTGGAGTGGTTTGCCATTTCCTTCTCCAACTCATTTTGTAAATGAGGAAACTGAGTTAAATGACTTGCCTAGAGTCACACAGCTAGTATCTGATGCCAAATTTGAACTCAGGTCTTCCTGACTCCAGGCCTGATCTGTTTACTATAAGTAAAATTCATATATAATCTCTAGATTAATATTTCCTCTGACCTCTCTGAAGACCCCCACCACCCTCTCCTTTGTTTTAGTCTTTCATTTGCAGCTCTTCTCTTCTCCAAAGACAACCCTTTAAATCTCCTCCCATCTTTTCCAGCAGGTCATCCCCAATACCATTCCCCTCTCTTCATTTTCTTCCTACCCACTACTTCCTTCCCTGTTGCCTATACATACCCAAGTCTTCCCCAACATTAAAGAGGCACTAGATCCTACCACCAACAATAGCTATTGTCTGATATCTATCCTCCCTTTCTCAATTAAACTCCTATTTATTCTCCTCATTGTCTTCCATCTGGCCTCAAACTCTCCCATTCAGCATAAAGACATTCCCATACAAGTACAATTAGAACACAGAGCAGAAATAAGAGAAGCTAAGGGAGAATGCACAGGCACCTCAGTGACACAGAAAAAACCTCACACAGGGACTGGCATTTGATCACCAAAATTATTGGTAATTTTTAATGCCACTTCTAATGGCCTTTCCTTAATCTTTATCTCTTCTGACTTCTCGGCACACCTGACACTGCTTACCACCCTATTCCCAAGGGTTTTGACATTGCTTTCTCCTGGTTCTCTCCTACCTGTCTGACCACTACTACTACTACTTTCAAAATCTTTCGCTGGATCAGCAACAGTTCTAGAACTGTGGACAAAACCCCCAACTCAGGCATGGGCCTCCTGCTCTTTTCTCTAAACTCTCTCACTTGGGGACCTCATTCGTTCCCAGGGGTTCAAAGCCAATCTCTATGCAGATGACTTCCAGATCTGTATATCCTGCCCTAATCTGTCTCCCAGGCTTCCACATCATCAAAGTGTCTATTGAACACTCTCTGCTATATGTCCCAGAAGTATTTCACTCAATATATCCCAAGGAGAACTCATTATCTTTCCCCTCAAAACCATCTCTCTACCACTTCCCAATTACTGTGGAAAGACCACTATCTTTCCCATCATCCAGATTTGTAACCTTGAGGAAATTCTTCTCTCTCACCTCATGCATCCAAACAGCTGACAAATCTCACATATCTCCACAATAGCTCTCTCATACCCAAAGTCACCACACCAGCAGAAGTCTTCAGCCCTTCTTCTCTGCTGTCTTCTCATGGTCCCTCTCTCCTCTACACCACCCTCTGCACAGCTTTGAAAGGGATTCTCCTAATGTGTAGGGCTAATCATGTCCCTCTGTCTCTCTCTTTAAGCTTCAGTGGTTCCAAATTAGCTCTACTGTCAAATATGAACTCCCCTGTTGAGTATTTAAAATTCTGACTCTTACCTCTTCCTGGCGCAATCCAAGCTTTGCAGCCTTCTTAAACATTATGCCTCACCACACGCTCTATAATCTAGCTATATGGTTTTCTTGATCTTATACAAAACACTTCATTTCCCCCAACCATGACATTGCACTAGCTGTCAGCCATACCTGGATTACTCTCCTTTCTCTCCTCATCTCATTGCAATACTTGGCTTGCTTCAGAACTCAGTTCAAGTGCCACCCTCTGCTTGGGGCTTTTTCTGGGTCACAGAGCTGTTAGTTCATTCTCCCTTAGGTTCTCTTGTTTCTGCAGTTTTTTTGTTTTGTTTTGTTTTGTTTTTGTTTTGTATCTTACTGGATAGGAGAATCATGTCTTTTCTCCTTAGCCTGTAAATTTCTTATTTCTTACTTGTCTGTTTCCTTGTACCTACCTAGTGCCTGGCCCACACACAGTGGCTGATAAATGCTCCACTGAGCTGATTGTCCTTTCTGCCTTTACCACACACAAAACTTCCTTAAAGCATAGTCTAAACTCACTGTCTCCACTTCCCCACCACCTACCCACTTGCCTCTCAATTTTTTGACATTTTAGCTTCTGCCTCTACTTATTGCCCCTCAAAAGTAAATCCAATAGCTTTTTCTTAGTTCTCTTCCTATTTAACCTTTCTATTTCTGGTGAGAAGGTTGACCACCCTTTCTTCTTTAGTCTTCTCTCTTCCTTTGCCTTTCAGGTAACTAACAACATACACTTTGCCTCTTTAAAAACTCTTCTTCTTCATACTATCCCTTTAATATGTGTTCCCCCTGAACCTCTTGACATTCTGTCCTTGAAACTCTTCTTTCCTATAGAACTCTCACTTGATTCTATTCATTCCCATCTCAGCACACCAGTTTAACAGGACTAAAACAAAACTCCATTTTTTTGTCCCAAAGTTTGCTGCTCTTCCTGAAATACTACTCTTTTACCAATGGTACTGCTCTCCTCCCAATTATACATACTAACAACTTCAGGGTTCTCTTTGAACATCTGCTCAGACACCAATCCCTATCTTGAGATTCTATCTCCAAAATATCTCAAGCATTGCCCTCTTTCTTTCAATTCTTACTTTTACCCATAATTGGCTAGGAGCTCAATAAGAAATTCAGGGTTTTATCACCATACAAGTATCATCAATGTTTGGCCCAGTGGAAAGAGTACTGGATTTAGACTCAAAGAATGTGGTGGAAATTCTGGCTCTGCTACTATGTGACCCTGAGCAAGTCACTTTCCTTCTCAAAACTTCAGTTTCCTCATCTATATAATATGAAGGAAACAAAATAGATGACCTTCCAAGTTCTTTGACCCTTAATCCTAGGAACTGGAGCAGAGACTGAAAAAAAGGAAGGCTTGGCATTTGAATACTGGAAATGGGAAGACTTAAGTTTTCTGCTTCTACAGAACTGTGTGATCTTAGATGAATTGAACCTTTCTGGACCTCAGTTTCATCCACTAGTAAAATGAGGAAGAATCAGGTTTTCTAGCTCTATCAAAATGTCAGGTGAACCTTTCTTTCTGGATCTCAGTTTTATTCGCTAGTAAAATGAGGAAGTCAGGTTACCAAGCTCAAATGATATCATAAATGTAAAACACTGCAGAACTTTAAGCACTAAATAAATGCATACAATCAGTCAGTGCCTTAGCCTCTAGGGTACAGGTTCATAAATTTAGAGCTGGAAAGGACCTGGGATATCAAGAAATCAGGGCGTTTGTCGTGTTTTAGAGCAGCTAGGAGGTACAGTGAATAGAGAGTGCTAGGCCTGGAGTCAAGAAGACTTGAGTTCAAATTTAACCTCACACACTTACCAGCTGTGTAACTCTGGGCAAGTCACTAATTAACTCTGTTTGCCTCAGTTTCTCATTTGTAAAATGTGCTTGAGACGAAAATGGCAAACGACTCCATTATTTTTGTCAAGAAAATCCCCAAAATGGGGTCGGAAGTGGCTCACAACTTATTAATATAGTATGATCTTCACAACAACCATGGGGAGGTGGGTGCTATTATTCTCCCACAAGCCTAGTGCTCAGGGGAAGGATGTGAACCCACGTCTTCCTGCTGCAAGTTCCAACATTCATGCCAATCCCAAAACAGTATAGATAAAAGAGAACAAAATGTAGGAAACTGCAAATGGATTAGATTTAAGGGAGCCCTGGTTTCCCTTAGGACTCCGGGGACTAAGGGAATCAGGAGACTATCCCAACAATTGGAAATACTAGGGATGCGGCAGCCCAACACTTAAACGAAGTTGGAGACCCGCGAGAAAGAACGCGCACGCGCGCGACCTCTCCCTCCCCTTTTCCGCGATTCTCTTCCCCAGGAGCCCCGCCCCCGCGCCCACCCCGCTGCCCCGCGCCCAGGCTGCACGCGCCGCCCCTCCTCTGCAACCTCCGGCTCTCAAACAACACGACGAAGAAGTGCGGCACTGACCGGCAGCCGGAACTCCAGGTGCTCCTGCGCCAACAGTAGCAAATATCGGTTCAGCGTGCTAGGAAGCGCCATGATCCGTCGCTGTTGCTGCCCCTGCCGCTACCGCCGCCGCCGCCGCCGCAGCAGCCACCTCCTCCGGCTGCTTTTTGCGCATGTGCGAGGGTAGAGCGTCGCTCGGGGCGGAGTTTGGGCGTGGACTTGGACCAGAAGCCGTGCCTTTTGTAGGTGTGACCTGTTTAACACTTTGAAGGAAGAAGTGGTCCTGCTGGAATCTGACTCTAGAATACCTTCTGGCAGCAGCCAGTTCTCCGCTCTTTAACAAGCATTTGTTTGAGAGCTCTTTAATGATCTTTTGCTTTCGTGTATCTTAAGATTTCCCTCTTAGTCTTTCCCCCTCCTCCCAGAGAGCCATCGTTAACCATCGTTAAGTGTAAAAATTTTAAAGAAAAATAAGAGAAAAAAACTGCCAAACCAATGAATCTGGTTTTTTATATGGTGTTTAATAGTCATGGTCCATTCCCCCATGCAAAAAAGAGGGGGAAGGGATCTTCTCATCTATCCTTTTTTTGGGGGTGGGGAGGGGGCGTAGGGAATGGGAAGCCGGCAAATAGAAGTAGCCCAAACTACTGATGCCAGCTCTCAACTTGCAAACCAGTAGTTAAATTTTCATTCACATCTGGAATTATGTAGTCCTACAAATTAGGGCTTGATTATCTAGACTTAAGAAAGTGTTAATAATGTAAATTAAACTTCAAAGGGTGTGTGCATACAATCCCCCCCTCCCCCCATATTTCTTTAAACCTTTACCAGCATGCTGCTGTTTTGCTTCGTCAATCTTGCCTAAACTCAGCAGGAGCGAAGAAAACTATGAGAATGAAATCATTGCCAGACTAAAGATCTGGCGACTGCAGTTTAAAAATAATAACAATAGTAATGAATTGCTCTCACAGAGCGCTTTAAGGTTTGCCAAGTGTGTTACATTCATTTTCTCATTTGAACTTCACAACCAATTGTGATTAAGCTGACCAAATGCTGTTCTAGGTGACAGAGACAAAAAACAGAACAATCTGTCTTAAAGGAGCTTAGTCTGGGAAAGGGGGTTGGAAGAAGGGAAAATTTGTACTTAGATACCTGGAGTAGTTAAATAAAATTTGCTCTGCAATCATTTAGTTATTTAGATAATAGCTCAGGCAGGGAAGAGGAACCATCACAAGCAGTATTAAAAATTAATATGTTGGATTAGAGAATGATTAAGGTCCCATCCAACTCTAAATCTTATGCTTCTATGGTGATGACAAATAGGGAAGTTGAGAAGACCCAGTTTGAAGTTTGGCTGAGTGAGGGATGAGGTCAGGATCTTGTCCCTCCTATAGCTTCAAGTTTCAAATCCTAATTCCTGTGTGAATTTGGGAAAAAATTCCATATCTCTGGATTTCAGTTCCTTCATCAGTAGTAAGTATGGGAGAGAGAGGGCAGGGGTAGGCTAGATAGCCTAAGGACCTTTATGTGAGTGACGACCAAACCTATATAGCTAATTTTTACTTCTCTCTAATGCTCTAATCCTAAATTTCTACCTGGTTGTAACTCCAATTGAGTATGCATGAAACAACACTTCATCTTCCAACACATGCACCTTAAATTCCTTCTAACTTTTCTATTTCTATTAATGTTAATTTGTCAATTGATTAATCAATGAACAAGACCAGAGAAACAAAGTTAACTTAATAAAAACCAAAGATTAACAACTGACTCCCATCTTCTGTAATTATTTACTGTAGGCTTTATTTTGCTTTCACAGCTAAAAATCTTGATGCATATTAATAATAATTGACTTAATAGTGCCTTAAATACAATAGCTTGATAAATCAATTGTACACAAAATCAAGCCATTCTCCAATTGATAAATGGGCAAGGGAAATGGATAGGCAGTTCTCAGATAAAGAAATCAAAACTATTAACAAGCACATGAAGAAGTGTTCTACATCTCTTATAATCAGAGAGATGCAAATCAAAACAACTCTGAGGTATCACCTCACACCTAGCAGATTGGCTAACATAACAGCAAAGGAAAGTAATGAATGCTGGAGGGGATGTGGCAAAATAGGGACATTAATTCATTGCTGGTGGAGCTGTGAACTGATCCAACCATTCTGGAGGGCAATTTGGAACTATGCCCAAAGGGTGCTAAAAGAATATCTACCCTTTGACCCAGCCATAGCACTGCTGGGTCTGTACCCCAAAGAGATAATGGACAAAAAGACTTGTACAAAAATATTCATAGCTGCGCTCTTTGTGGTGGCCCAAAACTGGAAAATGAGGGGATGCCCATCAATTGGGGAATGGCTGAACAAACTGTGGTATATGTTGGGGATGGAGTACTATTGTGCTAAAAGGAATAATAAAGTGGAGAAGTTCCATGGAGACTGGAACAACCTCCAGGAAGTGATGCAGAGCGAGAGGAGCAGAACCAGGAGAACATTGTACACAGAGACTAATACACTGTGGTATCATCGAACGTAATGGACTTCTCCATTAGTGGTGGTGTAATGTCCCTGAACAACTTGCAGGGACCCAGGAGAAAAAAACACCATTCATAAGCAAAGGATAAACTATGGGAGTGGAAACACCGAGAAAAAGCAACTGCCTGAATACAGAGGTTGAGGGGACATGACAGAGGATAGACTCTAAATGAACACTCTAATGCAAATACTATCAACAAAGCAATGGGTTCAAATCAAGAAAACATCTAATGCCCAGTGGACTTACGCGTCGGCTATGGGGGGTGGGGGGGGGGGAGGAAAAGAAAATGATCTATGTCTTTAACGAATAATGCTTGGAAATGATCAAATAAAATATATTAAAAAAATAAATAAATAAATACAATAGCTTGAAAACAAGACTCTGGCCTTAAGGAGTTCGTACTTGAAGTATTTGGTGACTCCAGTTAGGGTGGGACTAGTGGACATAGTCAAATGTGGGGTATCCTTTTTTGTCTTAGTAGCTTCTCCTATTGTGTTAAAGTCCTCTCAGAAGAAGCCCAGCTCTTGCTTTGACCCTTTCCTTTTGTATTTATTGTAGTAGACCACTCCTGGGTACTCTAGTTGCTAGCTGCTGCCTCTCTCCCAAGCCTGCTAGCAACCTGTCGATGTATATTTGTTGTACCAAGTTCCCCAAAAGGTATAAAAGATTCCCAAGTTCTATTTGTCTTTGGAGAATCATCTAGCATGATGATCCTCCGAGAGACACTCTCCAGAGCCAGGGTTCCAACTCTGTGTAGTATCTTGGCTCCTGGCTCTGTGATCGCAGCCAATTATTTGATCTATCTCTTTTCTGATTAAAGACTTGGTTTTTGCTGACTACTTTAGATGTTCTGTGTTATTTCCAAGTTAACAATGCAAAATAATCAATAATCTCCTCCTCTCCCTTCCCCCCCAACCCCAAGCAATTACACAGATCTCCAAAGATATCAAACCTAAGCATTCATTTCATTGATCTAAGACAGGAATTCTTAACCTAGATAGATTTTGGAGGGTCCATGAACTTGAACGGTAAAAAAATTTTAATTTTCACTAACTTCTAACTGAAAATGAGTATTTCCTTCATTCATGAATTTCAAAGGGGGAGAGAAAGTACATGAATCATGTAACCATGGAAAAATACTTTAAAATTTTAAAAAAGAAAAGCTATTTATTTTCTCTACACAAATGAAATGTTTATTACATTACCCACAAGGACACACTGACAAAAAAATTTAAGCAGAAGCAGACACACACACTATTTTACTCTCTTGATAGGTTGAGACTTAAACCAGAACATGATGTGTTGTTTTTTTTGTCTTGCTTAATAGGCATTTTACATTTCATCTTGATGCTCACTGTCCAAATTATTCCCAAGTATTGTAGCTCTTCTTATCAGTGGTTATCCTATCCAATACTAGAGCTCTTGTTGCTGCCAATCAGCTCTGAGGAACCCAGAAGTTCCAACTTCCTAAATGTATGCGTCTGCCCCCAAGCCTAGAATTATCCATCTGAGAATCACTGTTTGGTCAACTCTGCTCAGGAAAGAAACAGAACACAGAAAAGATATTCAGGGATGCTCAGCTCCACTAACCAAGCTCCTTTTTTCAGCTGCTCTGAACTTGCAGGTTGACAAGCTCTTGAGGTGGAGGGAAGGGGAGTCATTCTTTCCTTCAATTCCCTCCTATCCTCCTGTCTCAGGAAGCTTAAGGAAAGAACATCTTGACAAAGGCTGACAGACTGGTTGGAGGAGTGCTTTAGGAATAGGCATTAATGCCTACTGTATTGTGCTTGAACATCATACTACTTTAACTTCACCAAATCAAACCAAATATTATGAGGAAAGATAGAAGTGTTTTTCATGATGTATGTTCATCTTATCAACCAATTAATACTAGTGGTAGTCTCTCGGTGACTGAGAATGACTATTGTCTTTGTGCTTAAATATCAGGCATTGTACGGGAACTGAAGACCCAAATACAAAGAATGAAACAATTCCTAATCTCGAGGAATTTATATTCTAACAAAGGGGATAAGTATATTTATAAGCATATACAGGATAAATATAAATACAAGTAAATGCAAAGGAGTCAAATACAAAATGGCTTAAGAGGGAAAACACCAATAGTTGGGAAATGGAGGGCAATCAGAAATGGCTTTGTATGGAAGTTGGTGCTTAAGCTGCTAATGAAGAAATGGGGATTCTATAAGGCACAGGAAATAAGGAATTGGGCTTCCAGCTCTAAAATTCAATGATGGTACAACATAACAAAAAAATTCAAGGTAACACAGAGACTGATACACTGTGGTACAATCGAAGGTGATGGACTTCTCCATTAGTGTCAATGCAATGTCCCTGAACAATCTGCAGGGATCTAAAAAATACTATCCACAAGCAGAGGATAAACTGTGGGAGTAAAAACACCGATGAAAAGCAACTGCTTGACTACAGGGTTGGAGGGGATAAGACTGAGGAGAGACTCTAAATGAACACTCTAATGCAAATTCCAACAACAGGGAAATGAGTTCGAGTCAAGAACACATGTGATAACCAGTGGAATCGTGTGTCGGCTATGGGAGAGGGAAAGGTGGGGGGGAGGGGAGGAAAAGAAAATGATCTTTGTTTCCAGTGAATAATGTATGGAAACGACCAAATAAAATAATGTTTAAAAAAAAACAAACAAAAAAAAACAAAAACAAATTCAAAGTAAAAGAAATTGTTTTTGTTTGTGAATCTCCTTTTATGGTCTTCCCCTCTCAAATTCTCTCACTGTTCCTTTCTCATGTATCTTTAAAACTATTTGTTACAGTCTAAACTACAAACACTGAAACAGCACCCTCTCTAAATATGTTTTCTATTGAAGTCTTGTGAACTGTATTGAGCTTCATCCACCTTAAAAAATGAAGGAGGATATAGAAATCCCACCTTATTTTAGTCATAGATGTGGTTCTTTATAGAGATTGGTCAGTTCTACCGTCGATCTAAAATTAGATCTACTGCATTAAGAAGGGGGGCCAGGATGAGGAAAGATTACAGACTCATCTCTACTGCTGATGTGAACAAATAAAAGAATATGGCTTAACTGAAGACATTCAAAAAGTAAGTGATTTTCTAAAAACATATCCAATGCAATAGGTTCATGTGTACTTTATAATGATTACCTTATTTAGAAGTTGAGGAATCAGGAATGTAAACAAAAAGAAACCTTCTTGGTAACAGATACAACCTTTATCACAAGGTTTATGGTTTTCTCCTGTTAACTAATGTTAACTATGACTAGAATACTCATCAGGAGAATCCTAAAGAAACTCTAAAGGATTTTTTCCTTCTTAATGTTCATTTAAAAAGGTCAAGGCAGGCTTTGTGGTATGGGCAAAGGAAATTATGTACAGTACAACCAAAATATTTTTTAAAAGGAAAAAAATCCGGAAACATTTTATAAGGTTGTCTAGTCATATTTATATCTATGTTTTGCCTAATTTCCCAGAGAAAGAAAGACTTATATAAATGATAGTATAATTAACTTTTGAGTTCAAAGGCTTTCAAAAAAAATCTGACAGACAAGGAGAGCGAAGACCATTAGGAACCAACAAATGTCTTAGCAGTAGATGTAACATGAAATAGGAAACTATTGTTTCCAGTGAAATGCCATCAATTGAGACATTTTCCATCCCTCCCCTTACCTCAGAAGGGTGAAGATTGAATTTTCTGAAACTGAGGTGACTACAGAAAGGACAGCTACATCGAAGGAATGGAAACATGCAGTAATTGTTTCCATTCTGGCAATGTGGCAGAGGGAGGGCTCTTCATCAACTTTTGGAGTCAACTTTTTGAAACTAGCCTTAGGTTCTGCTCACAACTTTAGCATGCCATCACTTCACAATGTCTGTTTTTGAGTTCTTCAGTCTTCACAATCAATCAGTCAACAGGTATCTATTGAGCACCTGCTAGGTACTGAATAGTGTTCTAGAATTACAAGACATAATATCTGTCCTCATGAAGTTTATGCTGTAATTGAGCAGGCAAGATGCCATGCAGGAAAGAAAGTGTTCCCAGTAGGAGACAGCAATGACCAACAAGAGCGTTAATGAACAGAGAAGGCTTCATGAAAAAACATGGGACTTCAGCAAGACTGAAGGATGGGCAAAATATAGATAGGTAGGAGGAAGAAGGAATGATGGAGCAATATCAACAAAAGCTTGGGAGTAATGGGCACATCAGAATCCTGAGGCAGTGAGGAAATTAGCCTAATCAAAACAGATGGCACATTTCCCTTTTGTTGACCATTTTATTTCATCTGCTTCCTCAAAGATGATTCTTCCTAGTAGCTATAACAAGGCAATGACTACATTGCCCCAGGCCTTAGAAATCATAATTGCACTGACACCACTCACAAGCCTTCACATTGAGGCATGATAGATTGGTCCCTCCTTATAAGAATAACAAAATATGAAGCTCCTACATGACAGCTACATGAATTCTTTCCTTGTCATTTATGGTATTATCCCTTCTTAAGGGTCTCTCCCAATTAGCTTTATGTCAGTCTTATGCCAACGCCCTAGTTCTCTTGTTTGTTACCTTGGTAGCAGGGAATTCCTCCCTTTGCCTGACTGTCACTTCCCCAAAAGCTTACATGTCAAGCAAAGTAGACTTTATTCATTTGGAGTGTTTGTTTCATAGAGCTATTTGGATTTTCTTACAGATTTTTGTTTTGGTTAAGTCTCACATCAAAGAGTTGCCAGATGTTTATCTGGAAGCTTTCAAGAGATGGAGAAAAATGACGAACATGCAGGCTATTCAGTCACAACTTCAATGAATACTGTGGATGATCTCAGGAAAAATTGGCAGGGTTGGATTGAAAGCCATAATGATTATCAAAAATGTAATCCATTCAGTAATGAGACCAGGATCATACCTGTCCAGAAAGGAGACCCCATTTATGGGAGACCTCCTGAAGGTTCTAAAACAGAGCAAAGAGGAAAAGATGCTCATGTCCATGTAGAGAAAGAGCTGGAAGAACTCTGCTGGCTCATGAAGAACAATGGAGAAAAAGGAGAAGATGGAAGCAGGAAAATGACATTTAAACAACTCTTTGAAAGGTATGCAACCATTTCCAATAAGCTTGTGGGACTTCTTCTAAGGGCCAGAAAGCATGGAATGGTTCATTTTGAAGGAGAAATGCTTTGGCAAGGACGAGATGATGGCGTAGTTATAACATTACTCAAATAAAATGGTTTTGTGTATATTCTTCTGTTCCACTCAGATATCTAGAACTTCCTTTGATGTTCTAATCCACTCAATTAATGCTTCAAGCTCCCATTGTCTTTGAACTTCTTCCCATAATCATCTACATTAATCACATGATATATTACATGATGATAAGAGAAAATTTATTTTAAAATATAGGATAAAATCAGGAAAATACTGTTATTTAAAATGTTGCTGCTACTCAATCTGGTACATCCTCTAGAGTAGTGATGGTGAAACTTTTAGAGACTAAGTGTACAAACTCTACCCCCACACCACATGTGAGCCACTTTTTTACCCAGACAGAGGAGGGAAGAAGAGCTCCCATTAGGCTGCTGGGCAGAGGAGTGGTTGTGTAAGAAATGCCCTCAGGCACACATGGAGAGGAAAAAGGAAGCAGCTCCCTCCAGCACACTTTGGTATATATGAGAATTCTAAGATAATACTGTGGTCACAGATGTAAAAATATTAAAGATCAAATCAAATTGACTTTTTAACAGTTTTAGTCACAAAAAAGTGGAAAGAGTGAAAGTAGAGAAATGTAAAAGAGGGTAGAAAAGAAGTCTAGCCTATCACCCTAAATGTTGCTCTGGTCCTCAGCTAAACCCAGGCAGGGCTCATTAACCCCTAGCCAGAGGACTCAGTGGTGAATTAAACAAGGGTTCAACCCATGAGACCTCCTCTAAGAAGGGGAGGCCTTTCCAGAACTAAACTCTCTAGAAGCCAAGAAAGGAGGGGCAGCTTCTCATTCACTCAAGCCGAAGCTCCAAAGCAGAAGATCCAGGAGCAGCCTTACCAGAAGTAGTCCAAGAGCCAGAGTCCCAGGTCAAAGTCACAAGTCATAGCTCCAAGCCACGGTCCTAGTCCAAAATCCTCCAAGCCAATAATTCAGGCTGAAGAGCCCCTTGGACAGGAAGTTCATGCCTTTTATAGTCCTTTTTCTACATCACTTCCTTCAACTTCTTTCCAAAACTTCCACCTTGGTGATACTCTGCTGCATGCCCATGGAGGCTACTCTGGTCTCAGAGCAATATGGCATCAAGGCAGATGTCCAGATAGACTGTCTTTACATGTAAATCAGTAAATGTTTCTATGTTTTATTCACTTTTTAAAAATTGGAAGTACCAAGCACATACATTTTAAAGAAATATAGACACTAAATTGTCAAATGAAACAAAAAAAAAATGGGAGTTCTTGGGTCTGAGCTGAATTTATTGTTTTTTGTTAATATTTACCTCACAATATTTTGTTCTCATTTAGAAAATGAAATGTTCAGCTTGCAAAATTTGGAACTTCAATGATGATGTATAGTAATCAGAAATTATACATTTCTCTTAAATCTGTTAAACATTTTTGGACACATTTTGGAAGGCACCAAGGGATCCCCAAGGTCTAATTTTTAATGAAAATACTAAGTGATAAATTTTACTTAGCTAAAATTCATAATGAGAAGTAGTTTAGTTTAGCACAATGGTGTTGAACTCAAATATAAATGGATCCATACAGGTTGCATAATGATTTAGAAAACCACAAATTAAAATTATTTGTTTTATTTTATTTTAATTTATTAAACATTTCCCAATTACATTTTAATCTGGTTTTGGCTTTGAGGGTTTTGCTGGCTCACGGGGCCAGTGGACTTTAAGTTCAACACCTCTGAAGTACATGCAGTCAGTCTCAGAGTCAGGAAGACCTGGGTTCAATTCTCACATCTGTTTTTGTGACCCAGGGCAAGTCATTTAGCCTCTGAGTATCTCCAGAAATGTAGTGATAAGTCACAGAGCAGATGGCAATCTATATTGGTGAAGAGAGTTTAATCATTGGAAGTTCCCTATAACAATGAAAGCACAGTACTAATGAAATCTCACAGATGACTGAGAGGTACTGGTCACTTTTGTAGAAGTTGAAGAATGACAGGTGGAAAGCATGAGGGCTCCATTGGTATCTACTTTATGTCAAGAGAAAGTGATGAAACTATCAGCATTTTGGCTGAACCTCCTGTGGCCAACTCATCATGGTATCTTAGAAATAGAGATGGAAGGGACTTCGGAAACCATTTAGTCCTTCATATTACAGATGAGAAAACCAAAATCTAGGAAAGGTAAGTGATTTGTCTAAGGTGACACAGGTAAGGGTCAGAGGTAAAATTTAAATTCAGGTCCTCTGATTCCTAAGTAACCCGTACATGGATAGGTTGCTGTCTACATCTCTAGAGTGAGTATCCATATCAATGAAATCCAGTTGAGCATCTGAGAATTAGCCTTGGTGTTGCAGAACATGCTGAGGTGAACTACCCATACTACCTACCTGCTGCACCTACCTCACAAGATTAGTATAAAGGTCAAAAAACCTAATGTATGTGAAATATGCATAACTTTATGCAAATATAAGTAATTTTTGCTAGTCATCCTCTCTACTCCTTTGTTAACCATGGGGGAAAGTGCCTTTGCAAATTGTCATAAGCTTCTTCATTACTAAGACACTGAACTGTCACAGAATTCTGGTAACAAAATGTCAAGCAATGGCTTAGTAAGACACAGGGTCATATCAAGATCTGAATAAATTTTATATGTCCTTTCCTCATAGAATGGAAAAAAAAATCTGGTTTCATAGTTACAAAGAAGAGAATGCTGGCAGTTGCGGGGGAATAAAACATTCCTTTTTCTTGGCTAAGATGCTCTTGCGTCATGCTCTTTTATTATGAAAGCTATTCAGGATCATTCTCTTCCTAACTTTTGCTGTATGCTGCTAGATCACTTTCCAAACTGATTCCACTAATTTCCATTTCTACTAGCAAACAATAAATGAGCCTATTTACCCATAATCTCATCAGCATTGAATTTCCTTATTTTTTGTTACTTCAATCAATTTGATGGGTACATAGTAATGTCAAAATTGTTTTAATTTGCATCAGTTTGATAGGTAGAGTATTTGAGGCTTAATAATTTGTGCTTCTTTTTAAATTGGTCTTATTCTTTGACCATTTGATTCCTATTTGACTAGGAGTCAACTTAATTTATTTTTTTATAAGTTCCTTCTATCATATTACCTGGAAAGGTCATTGCAATTGGTGGCTCACCATACAAAAAGTTACTTCAAAAGCCACCACTCTCTTATGTGTGAATGAGGGCAAATATTATCTTTCTTGTGTATTTGTATCCTTAGTGCTTAACAATGCCTGACATTTAACAGACACTTAATAAATGCCTTTTCAATCATTCAAATATTTTGTTCAATTCTGTTATTCTCCTTTTGTTTTTTATTTTTGTTGTACAATTTTTTTATGTACACAACATTTATCTATCTCCTAGTAATTAACTGAGATAAACAAATTATTCTATCTACTTCTATTTTCTTATTTGATATTTGTATCTACAGTACACAACCTGGTGTCTTGCATTATGTAGTAAATGCTTTCTGCACTGAATTGAACTAAACTTGACAAAAATGGAAAGAGCATGTCTTTCCATGGTAAAAATGCTATACATTAGAAATCTTTTCCTAGCTGGCTGTATTTCCAATTATAAAAGAAACTCAAAATAGGAGAACAGAGAAGGGAAAAAGAAACTTGTTTATTGGGGAAAAATAAAAAGAGAAGGGAATATTCTGCAGTACTTATCTATAGATTTCCTTCTCTTTCCCTTTCTTCTTCTTTTGCTGTTTTCTAGCCCAAACCTACTTAGTAACTATTTTCTGATAGTATGAACTTGCTCCACAAATCAGAGGATAAAGAAGTTTCCTAAGAACAAACAGGGAACTAACTTTGATCCAAAACATTACAGAAATGTTTACCAAGTGAAAGCAAGATTTTTATTATAATAATTTGCATTTATGTAGCATTTGAACACATAGATGGCTCAGAGGATAGAGTACCATGCCTGGAGTCAGACTTATCTGCCTGAATTAAAATCTGGCCTCAGATTTTTACTAGCTGTGTGATCCTGAGCAAATCACTTGATCCTGTTTGGCTCAGTTTCTTCATCTGTAAAATGAATTGAAAAGGAAATGGCAAAACACTCCAGTCTCTCTGCCAATAAAACCCCAAATCAGGTCACAAAGAATTGAACACAACTTAAAAAACAACTGAACAACAACATTTAGCATGTAAGATTTATGAATCCCACTCCTCATTTGGGTATTTCTTTTTTTGAATGTACGTATGATTTCATCCATATAGGGAACCATTATACCAATTTGCCCTTTGAGATAATATTGTATTTGTCCTTGTTTTATAAATGAAGAAACAGGCTAAGAAAAATTGACTTATCTTCAGTCACATTAGTGTGTTAATGACAAACCTGGCTCACTTAGCAGCACTCAGGTAGGTGACGAATTATGACTAAGATCAAGAGGAGGAGGGAGAGAATTCTACAATAAAATAGGCTTAGTTGGAGTTGGTAGACTTTGAATTGGTAAAGTACGACAGGAGATCACTGGAAGGTAGAAGAAACAGACACAAAAGGTAGAGGAGATTAGAATGGGAAATGGGAAAGATCATAAAAATATAGAAGAAAATAATGGAGAAAAGGAATGAAGAAGGGAGAAAGGAACAAGCATTTCCTAAATCTGAAGATTATGTTCAATTTTGGAAATCACATTTTAGGATGGATGCTCATAAGTTGGAGAGGGATCAGGAAGGTGAAGAGTCAAGATGGTCAATAGAAGGAACCAAAGATGTGTAGCCCAGAAGAGACTTAAGGAGGATATGACATGTCTTTAACTATTTGGAGGGCTGCCATGTGGAAGAGGAATTGCCTTTTTCAGTTTGGCCCTAGAAGGAAGAATTCGAAGCAAGGGGAAGTCTTAGTTCCTAATAGTTAGAGCTATCCAAAAATGGAATGAACAGTCTTACGAGATAATGAATTCTTTCTCACTAGAAGTCTTTGAGCAAAGGCTAAATTACTATTTTCAGGGTATGTTGGTGGAAGGATTCTCATTTTGATACGCGCTAAAATATATGGCCTCTGAAGTCCCCTTCCACTCTAAAATTTTGGAATAGTACAAAGCTTTGTACTTACTAAACTATTATTGAATGAAACTGGATTATGAAAACTAGACTCAGAAGTGGGAATAAAACTCCTAAAACATGACTTGAAGACAGCATGTTATTTATATAAATAATGGGGGGGGGGGAGCTTTCTCGGTTATTGAAATATTCCCTCCCCCTAGATCTTATTTAGACAGAAAGATACATTGAAAGTGTTTCCTACTACAACTTTATGAGTTAAATCCCCTTATTGAGGAAATGTTCTTTCTTTTACTAAAACAGAGATGGAACAATCAACATAACTTGAAAAATTATTTTCTGTGGGGAAAAAACATTAGTTCATATTAGTTACTTAAAACAAAGCTTTTATGTATTTTTTCTTTCTCCAACAATAAGGAAACACTGTTGAGCCCACAGGGCCTGGGAGATTGTGCCATTCAGTTGTGATGGAGCATGACCTCTTATGAAAGAGAGGCTTAGCATCCTGTTCTCTCAGTCTTTAGCTAATTAAACTCCCACTCTGGGCACTTAAGGGCATTTGAAACATATATCATTGGTTATGGCTCACATATAGGTCTCCTCAAAAAAACTCAATGGACAATATGAATGATACACAAGTAATTTGTTCCTACATGCAAGATAAATGCTAAACATGTAAGCCTCACAGGATGTATTAACAGAATGACTTAAAATAGTATTTAAGTTAATTTGAAACTAAAATTATAATATGCTAAAAAGCTAAAACTTAAACCTCATTGGAACACTTCACAAATAACAAAGTTTGCAAGACTGCTAATTAAGCATTTTATTTTTTACCTTGGCTTTGCCCTCTCCAAACACCTCAGCTTCTCATAAGGCAGCCTCAAGCATAGGTTAATCCTTTTTTTTTTTTTTTGGTGTAACCACCTCTTTAAAAATGCAAGGGACTCTTCTGCTGATGCCATTTAGCTCCATCTAGTTTTCAAATTCTCAAGGTCATTCCAACTCCAGATGCATATACTCTATGTACTCCTTAAGTATACCTGAGCTCCATCATCTCTTCAGGAAAGGAAATACAAAGCTGAAAAGGTGGTGGTGTTCTCAGATCTGAGCTCCCCTGGCTGAGCCTTCCCAACACTGGGCATCTCCATGGCTGGAAGCAAGTCCTACAGCTCTCAAAGAGGTAAATCAATACCAGGAAGCTTACTCCAGCTGCTCTCCAAAGACAATCTTCACTAGACTTGGAAGAAAATGAATCTTGAGTAGTCATTGAATGTATTCCTAGGACATTAGGCAGGAAAATAGTTCATCCTTGGTTAACAATTAGTGTTTAGGGAACCATATATAGAATGGAAGGTTTTATCTGAATTATCTAGTTAATCAGGTCTAGACCAAGGATTTCCTACTTTGCCCTGAAAGTCCCTACTTTACAAGATAAATTCAATGATGTAAAAGATAAATGTATTCGCTGTTCAATATCCAATATAGACTCTGTACAGTCAAATAACAAAGCATTTAGTAATAGCTCATATTTGTGTAACACATTATAGTTTGGAAGTACTTTGTACACAGTTCCACATTTGATTTCTCACAATGATTCTGTGAGGTGTATGCTATTAGAATACTTATATGACAAAAAAGGAAACTGAGCATAGAGAATGATTTTCCATGGACACATAGTAAAATACCTGAGGTCCGACTTGAACCATGGTTGTCCTATTTTTAAACTCATTAATCATTACAAAACACAAGAAAACCCAATGTTATAAAGCAATGGAAAATAATTCCAGTCCCAACCCCCAGGCCTCCTTTGCTAGGAGTAAAAGAAAATAGGAGGAAGAGGAGGAGGATTAATGTTATAACACTGAATGGAAGGCTGCACTGAGTTGCTGTAGCCAACAGATCTCCAGGTCAATTTTTGGGACCTGAAATAGAAATGTTAATCTGTGTTACACTATTTCTTGTTGCTGCAGTGACTCTGACAGACTAGAGAGAGCTACTGCTAGTATGGAGACACACTTGCTACAGGGGAATGCTGCCACAGGGGATTGCTCTAGATTGATACTGGGGAATACTCTGGGGTTTGCCTACTGATCCCTACTGGTGACTAGTGGATCAATATCTCTCCTAATCTCCTCCTACCCTCTCTCCCTCCCTTCTTCACCTCTCCTCCCTGTCTCCCTCACCTCCAAGTTCTTCTTGAAGCCTTTGGCTTCTTCCCTCCCCCCTGAGTGAACTATATGTAGCAGTCCGCCCCCTGGCTATGGGCAAGGGGAAAACAGTATGTGCAGATTGCTCAGTCTTGGGCATGCTCAGTAGTGCTCATGGCTGGGAAGGCCTCTGACCCTTGACCCCAGTTTCTCCCAGGTTAGGCGGGAAAACAGGTTTCTTTGTTCTCCCCTGGTTAAGAGAAACCACACCTATGCCTTGTCATTGACCAATGAGAATCATCCCTATGTACTGTGTATATTTGCATATCAAAAACTATATCTAGCCCAGCAAGCTCCGCCTTCGCCCTCTCTGCTCTCTGCCCTCTGCTCTCTGCCCTCTGCTCTCTGCTCTCTGCTCTCTGCTCTCTGCTCTCTGCTCTCTGCTCTCTGCTCTCTGCTCTCTGCTCTCTGCTCTCTGCTCTCTGCGCTCCTTCTCTTTCAGGCTACCTGATGGCTGTCCTTGCAGGAGCTTGGCCTCTGGCCAAGCTCCATCTTTAATCTTTCTCTATTCACCTCTCTGACCTGCGTGGTATGGATCTCAGGACTGGAAAAGCCTACAGAATTGGTCCTTTGATCAGAGCTTAGCTGTGGCTCATTGATAATTAATAAAGACTCATCCTGAACACCTCATATCTCTATTAGGACTCCGTCACTTCCCTCGTGGTATCAAAAACTTCTATCCTGTCTCTATCTTCCTACCTTGTGGCTTCTCTCACCTCTGAGAGAACCAACACTATAATATACTCTAGTTTTCTTTCTGAGGTGAGGGGTTTATTATGATAACAGGATGGGAAATTGAGGAAAGACGGAAGAGGGTTTCCCTAAACTACAAGGAGAATTTAGGAGGGTTATGAAAATAATCAGTCTTGTCACAAACTGTGACAGGGAGACAGAGAGTTGGATGGAGGACAACTGTTTAAATATTTCTTTTTCACAAAGCCACCAAGAAAAGTCTCTCCTTCAGCCTGGCTTTCCTCCAACTCTTGGTCAATCAAATCTCAAAGAGAGCAGAGGTTTCTCCCTTGGTCAGAGAGCTCCCAAAACCAAGCCAGTCCTACAAGGATCCTCAGCCAGCCTCAATTTCCTAGAGCCAGAGAGAGTCAGATCCTCCCCCTGGCCAGCTCAACTGCCTCCTCCTCCTGGGAACATTCCTTTTGGAACCTTCTTCTTGACTGACAGCCAGGTCAGGTCCCCAGCTTGTCTCTTGCATGCTTGTCTTACAAGTTCTCTCTCTCTCCGTGCCTCTACCACAGACCCCCAGCAGTAACTAGGCAAGGCCTTTGTCCCTTACCATCCATATCCACAGCAATAACTCCATCCCAAAGACACCATATTCAACACAGGCTGCTTTGGTGCTTCATGTACTATTTTAACTCTAGAATCCCCCAAGTCTGGCTGATATTTGGGAGCTGATGACTCAGGGAAAAGATTCAAATTGTCAAGGTCTCAGCTTTGTGGTTATTCATCCCATGCTTTACTGTGACTTTTTTCACTTGTTTTATAGTTCTGCCTAGGTGTCAGCAAAAAGGCCCCTTCAGCAGATACTAGACCCTTCCTTGGACCTCTCCACAAGGAATTTTCAGGCTGCAGGAACTGAGTCCTTACCTCATACTGCTCAAACACACACACACACACACACACACACACACACACACACACACACACACACACACCTCCCTTATAGGTCCTTAAAACTCCTATCATGCCCCATTATGTAAAATTGAACTTTCATAAAACCTAAATGATAATAGCATTTACATGGTATTTTCAATTTTGCAAAGTATTTCACTTAAATTATTTCATTTGATCCTCACAACTTTGTGAACTAGATTTTGCAGATCAGAAAACTGAGGCTGAGAGGAAAGTCACTTCACAGTACAAAAAGCCTGAAGATTAGAGATAAAGAGGAGTTGATCATGTGCACAATCTGCTGGAGAAAACAAGAGAGTGGGATCACAGACATAAGCTTGAAGAAATCAAAAGGCTTTCACCACCAAGGTGGCATTCAAGGGAAGAGGAAGAAATACCATACTTCTCATTAAAGATATAAGGCTGCCCCATTAGCTCCAGCCAGTGCAATTAGTTTGATAATTAGCCAGGTCCCTTATAGCTATATAAATGTGATTAGTTTACCATAAATTTATAGAACTGGATCTTTCCAGACCAAATAAAGTTACACATAAATAAAAGTTACACCAAATAAAGTTAAACATGTACATATAGATATACAAATAATACAGAGATATCTGATAATTCTTCCGCTAGAGTTTTGGGTGTTGTACAATAAATTCCAGAAATTATCAAGAAGTCAGCTATTGTGTTGATAATTTTTTTATAAGATTTTTTATAATTTTTAATTACATGAACTGAAAAGATGGCAGGTCTAATCTTTTATTTTTGAGAATAAGTACTTGTCCACATTCTTGATGGGACACATATTGATCAACTAAATAATCGGAGAACTCTGACAGAGAACTGTTTGGGGTAATTGAGGAAAAAAAGTGTTACCCTTTGAGAACAAGAAGATTTCAGCATGTAGGTGTCCTTGGAACTATTTAGAATGGCCTAATTTCATCTTCTGCCTCACTTGTGTGTAATTGTACCTTTAAGAAAAACTATATGCTGGGGAACTACATCCCCCAGCATGCCCCAGAGTTCCCTCTCCCCGCCTACTTCCTGGTATGGGATTGGTCTATAAATGGACCAATTCCATGCCAAGGAGGGACCTTTAAAGGGGTCTTGGAGCCAGGGAACAGTGGAGCAGAGGGAAGAGTAGGAGTTAGCTTGCCAGAATAAAGAATGCATTTCCTATACATTTTTTCCTACTAGTCTTATTTTTTTAAAAACATTAGAGTTGGCAATCACTAAGGGACAAAGGGCTGTAAAGATAAAAATTATTATCCAATACTCCAAGTATTCTATTTAATACTCTTTATTAAAATCAACTTGGAGCAAAGGGAAAGTAAAATTCAGAGAAACAGAGCCAGCTTCTCCCTCCATGCATGTCCAGCCAGAAAGCTTCCAGGAGAGAGAGGGAGGAGTTACAGTCACTTAAATACAATCACGCAAAACATGAGGATATAGGAAAAGGGAATTTGGAGAAATACTAGGGATTTCTGGGAAATGAACTCCAAAGCTATAAAATCTTCATTTATACAGGGCCTTCAGGTAAGTAGGAACCCTTCCCCCACCAGTTTCCCAAGCTCCCTGCCCCCAGCATGCAGTTTTCTTAAAGGCACACAGGGCTAGATATTTAACCTAATCTGTAAATTGAGGCTAACATCACCTACCTCATAAGGTGATGAGAATCTGATGAGATAGCACAGAAAAAGTGCTTTCCAAACCTTAGAGCAGGGGTCCCTAAACTACAGCCCGCAGACCACATGTGGCCCCCTGAGGCCACCACTGCACTACTGGAAGGAGCACCTCTTTCACTGGTGGTTAATGAGAGGAGCACTGTATATGGTGGCACTGCAAAGCGGGGCATCGCTCACGTACAGTACTACTTCCGGTGACATAATCCTTTGCGTGGCGCCTTGTTCTGAGAATAACTGAACAAGAATGAAGCACAGCGCAAAGGAATATGTGACTGCACAATGGAAGACCTCAGCATAGTGAGCAGCGATCTGGGGAGGGGATTCAGCACTGTATATACTGCTGCCCTATATAGTGGTGGCAGTGATGGGCCTGTGCAAGGTGTGACAGGCCCATCACAGCCAGTGCTGCACCCTCCACTATCCCTGACAGCAGTATACAGATTTGTTCAGTTTTTTATAGTCTTGTCCTCCAACAGTCTGAGGGACAGTGAATTGGCCCCCTGTGTAAAAAGTTTGGGGACCCCTGGTTTAGAGCACCATACAAATGCTAACTATTACTATTCTTAATAGGTTCATCTCTCCTTTGAACATTTCTAGACTTCTAGATGGGGGAGCCAATTCTACTTTTGGACAAATAACTCATTTTAATATCTTCTAGGTCCAACTACCTCTTTTGATGAGCTTTTTAAAGACTAAAAATGAAATCTCCAAAGTAAAGGGGAATTTGTTTTTTAATTTACTATTAAACACTTAGTCAAAAATTATTTGATAATTTTCATCATCTTATGATCTCCCCCCAGTCATTAGTATTGCACTAGCAATACACAGAAACTGGAGAGGTTGATTTTGGCTCCATAGGGGAAAAAATGACTTAGAATTAAAAGTTCCAAAAGTGGAATGAGCTGTTTCCAAGATCTCATCATGAAGGTCTTCCAGTGGCAGAGATGTGACACCTTGTCCATACATATTGTAGAAAAGATTCTCAGGCACAGATTAGACAAGATGACCTCTGAGGTCTTTTTCAGCTCTATGATTCCATAATTCATTTTTCTCATTTTAGTCATAAGGTTATTAATTGAACAGTATGTTAACATGTTTAGTCCTTGGCTCTCTTATAATGTACACATTATATCTTTTTCACAACCTGCTTTGACTTAAAGTTAAGAGATCAAAGCATATAATTTTAGGAACAGAAATCCAGAGATCATTTACCCACTCATTTTAGAGATTAATAAATGAGATTAAGTAACTTGCATAACATTCACACAAGCCAATGGCAGAGTTGATATTAAAACACAATTCTGTAAAGGACGTGCAAATTGAGATTATTTTCAGACACGGTCAGTGCAGGACTTTGTTTCACTCTATTAAACATATTTGTTGCAAGGGTTTTGTTTTCTTTGTTTTTAATGGGGAGGAAATTCAATAATTGGAAAAAAGGAAAATTTAACTTAAAAAAAGATCTGTTAGCTTGGATTTTTTACAACACAATGTAAGTAAAGGATTCTATTCCAGGGAAAAACAAAATAGCCTACTTTTTTCCTGCCTCTTCCATTATTTTCAATCTCTTGTCTCTTCATCCTTGAAACTATGTACCCCACTATTCCAGGGCAAACAGGAACAACCACAAGTTTTCCATAGAAATGAAGAGAATATAGAACAGCCTAGTGTAAAAGAAAGATTATACATGCATTCAAAGGTCATCATCTGCCAAAAGGAACATTCCATTTTGGAATGTTACCCGGAAAGACAGTTGGAGCAAAGCCAACGGCTGAACTGGACAGGACCTTTGGCGCTTCTAACAGGGTGGTGGAAAAGAAGCGGAGACTTCTGGCTTCTGGTGGTGACGGGGCTGGCTGGCTGAGGTGAAGGAAAGAAGAATCTATTTGTATATCTGTGACTTACCTGACTGGCAGAAGAAAAAAGAAGACAGTTATGCTCATATCTCTGACTTTGTTTCATTATCCTCCAACCTTAGGTTCCCTGTAGAGACTAGGGAATACCCCATCCCTCTTACCTTATTCTCCATCCTTTCCTGTCTTCCCCAATAAACCCTTACTTGAGTTAAAGATTATTTTCTCTAAAGCCTCATAGTCCACCCTGAGTGACTTAGAAGAAGGTTGAAGGGAAAGGGGGAGGGAAAGCTGAAAGGCTTCTGAAGAGGGAGGAAAACTGGGAGGAGGGTAGGCAAAATTTGATCCATTAGTTATCCAGAATCAATCAATATACACCCTCAGAATTACTATCTATTACACTAGACAAGAAAGCCAGAAATAATTTTAAAAACCTGGTAGTGAATAAAACTAAACTCAACTAGAAAAATCTCCTGATTTGATAAGAACTGTTAGGAAAACTGGAAGGATATCTGGCAGAAATTAGGCTTAGATCTATATCTTATACTATATCCAGAATAGATTTATATCAATACCTGACCTCAATGTTAAATATCATATTGTTAAAAGAAAAATTAGAAGTTGATCATGTTCCTTTTAGTTATGGATAGATTCTTAACCAAAAAAGGCATAGAGGAAATAGCACCTACCTCATAGAGTTGTTGTATTTGGAGTGTATCAAACTAAATAGCTTCTACACAAAAATTAAGGCATCTGTTAGATTTTTTTGAATGTGTCAGCTAGTTTAGCTGAACTTTTTTGGTTTTTTCTCCCCTCTCTTCTTTTAAGGTGGCTCAGAAGGAAAGACACATTGGAAAACGTAACTGATATAAAAAGAAAAGGCATCAGTAAGACTATATTCTATTATCAAAAATTTATTGATGTTACTTTTTTAAACAATTTTAAATGCTCAACCCATATTCAAAGATGCATAAAACAAATATGTTAAGTTGTTTCTCATTCACAGTAATGAAATTTTTTTAAATGTTTTATTCTTACATTTCTATTATTTCCCAATGACTTCCTTCTCCTTTTCCTCAAATTCTACCATCTCTTGTATCAAATAAGTGCAAAAAAAATAAACAAACACACTGACCATAAATTTTGTCCTCTTTACTTAAGACTAAAAGTATATTTTACCACCAGTCTTCGGAAGTCATGATTAATTCCTGCACTTACAAATATTCAAGTCTATCAGTATTGTTTTCTTCTTTCAAATTATATATTATTTCAATCAGCAAAAACTCACTTCTTTCCCACTCCAACCCTATCCCCAATTGAGATCTTAAGAAAAATAAAACCTCTGTTACAATCACGCAGTCAGGCAAAACACATATCTGTACTGTGGTGTCCAAAAAAAGTCTCATTCTTCTTTATCAGGAAGTGTTTATCATGTTTCATCATTAGTCCTCTGTAAAAGTAGCTATACTACACTGCCCAAAATTCCTAATCCTTTTAAAGTTGCCTTCACCATATTGTCCTTGTATAAATAGTTCTTCTGGTTTTGTTCACTCTTCATCATATGATTCTTCCTGGCATTCTCTAAAACCAACCCCCTTTTCATTTCTTACAGAATGATAATATTCCATCACATAATCTGTAACTTATTCAGCCCATTCTTAATTTATGAATATCCCCCTCAGATTTACATTCCTGCACCTCAAAAATGTTTATAATCATTTTTTTACATCTTAGTTTTGTTTTGCTTAAGGCTAATCCTTCCCTTAATCTACACTCTAATTCTATTTCTCTTCTTTCCCCCTATTTTCTTGTTTAGTGAAATATATTTCTGCATTTGTGTGTGTGTGTGTGTGTTCTTTTCTACTTTGACCAGTTCCAATGAGAGGTTCAAGTCACTCTCCTTTACCTTCTCATCCTTATTTGTACAGATGTCTACTCACACATCCTGATTCATGAGACAATTTTCCCTCTCTATCCATCTTCTTGCCTTGGGTGCACCCATTTTTCTTCTAGTTCTTCATAATTAATATAGTTTTCAAAATATAGCATTCTAAAAAAATCATGTTGTTGCTTTGTAAATATAGAATCCTGTTAAATCTTGGGCCCTAATCATAAGAATGTAACATACATAGTACAAAACAATAAATATTAACTTACTGCCATATATCACCAGGATCTTAGACATTTTAAATTGGGGGATCTTCAATTTCTCTTCTTTCTAGACTTCTCTTAAAATCAGGACATAATAGAAACACTCATATCTTGTCTAACTCAATTCTCTCCATGATTCCTGATAATGACACAGTTCAGAGGAGACATATATCATTACCCCTATCTGAATTAAGTTTATTCTTGTTTAGTTCCTTATGATTGTTCATTGGTGTCTCTTTTTATGTTTATCCTAACTTTGAATGTTTGAAATCCCAAGTTTCTACACAGCTTTGGTCTTTTCATCAATAAATCTCAGAAATCCTTTATTTCATTAAATGTACCCTTTTACCCCAGTACAATTACAATGTTTTTCTGAGTAAGTTATGCTTGGCTTACATCCTGTATCTTCTAGAATATAGTACTTCATGGATCTCTAATAGGGTAGCTGCTAAATCATGTGTGATCCTGACTATGGGTCCTACCTACTTGAATTCTTTCTTTATAGATGTTTGCAGTATTTTTCCTTTGAACTCAAAAGCTCTGGATTTTGTTTATATTCCTAGGCATCTTAGGAGTCTCCTTTAGTAGGTGATCAGTGAATTCTATTTCTACTTTGCCCTCTTGTTCTAAGAGATCTGGGAAGTTTTTTAAGATTTCTTACAAGATGAAATCTAGGATCTTTTTTTTCATTCATGACATTCAGATAGTCCAGTGATTCTTAATTTTTTCCTTCTTGAGCAGCTATTTTCTAGGACAATTGTTTCTGCTATGAGACCTTATATTTTCATCTATTTGTCCCATCTTTTGATAGATCTTTAATATTTACATTATTTTTTGTCACATGTTATCACTGGTTTCTATTTGATTCATAATAATTTTCAAGGAATTTGTTGCTTAGACAAAGTTTTGTACTTCTTATGCCAAAGCTGTTACTTCCTTTTCCAATCCTTTCTTTCATAACTCTCATTGCTTTATTGTATTTTCCTTAATACTTCCATTTCATTGTAAGAAATAAACTTTTTAAAAACTTACTTTTTTCCAGAAATTCTACTTTGAACTAAATATTGAGGTTATTCACATATTTCAGTTGCTTTGTTTTTCTTTGAGGGTTTGTAAATATTTTGAGATTTGTCTCCAGTGTCCTTGTCAACGCTTCTCAGCTTTTTGGCTAAAATCAATGAGTGTCCTTGTCAACAAAATAGCCTTTTATGCTGGGATTCCCTTTTTGTTCATTCATTCTTTTAGCCCACATTTTGACCTCAGACATGTGATGTTAGGGCCAAGGTCTGTGTACTTCTGGAGGGAAGGTCTGGGCTTGTCTTGTTGCGGCTTTCTTAGGGGTTCCAAGTGTTGTTATTCTAGAATCTCAGTAACAGCTCAGACTGGGAAACTACAAGCTTTCAGTGTTCCCAAGATGGTCTGATCTAGGGTAACCTAGAACTGGGTAGTAACAAAGCTGCCAGTTAGTACTTGTCCCAGTTTTGGTACCACAGTATAGATTTCAACCTCCCACTACCCTGTTGCATTGCCTTTCTCTGAGTACTGTAGAACTCCTCCCAGCTCACTTAGACAGACTCCATCCAGTATCCACAGACCTTGCTTTCTACTTACAAAATCCAGAACTGGAAAAATGACTGTGGTTTTTTTTTCTTGGATTTTGCCATTAGTATCTGACTTGGTGCATTTTCTAAATATGTTTGGAGAAGTTTGGAGTGGAAGGAGCTCATTGTACTTCTTGCTACTTCATCATGTTGCCTCCACCTCAACAATATTTTCTCTACACATTACTGTGGTCATCTTCATCTTGTTTGTCTTCTATAGGTTCTACTTTTTTCTATATCAATTCATATAAATATTCTCAAGTTTCTCTGAATTGTTTTTTATGGTACAATATTACATTATATTTATGTATTACAATTTGTTCTGTCATTCTTCAAACAGGGGACACCTGTTTTCCTTATAATTCTTCATAATTAATAGTTTTCATAATATATAATTTTATAATTCCTTAATATTTTAATGCTTTGTAAATACAGAATTGTTAAATCCCGAGACCCATTTTGAGTGCATCCCACCATAAGTATCATACACAGCACAAAACAACAAATATTAAATGTCATAAGTCACACCAAGATGTCAGATACTCTGGATATAGGGGATCTTCAATTCAGGCTCTGGTCTCCAGGATGATTTTTCCAAAGGTTTCAAAGTACACCTCAGGGTAATTCAAGTAAAGACACCCTGGAGGATGGAAATGAACTAAATAAGATTTTTCATTCTGTTCTGCAAGGACTGTATGATTTCATATAATGTTTCATAAATGAAATCTGGCTTTTGGTGTTCTATGAATTTTTTGTGTTAGAGTGGTATAAAGTTATTACTAAATCTAGTTCATTTATCTTATTTTAATCTGTAAATGGGTCTCATCTTAACAATGCAGTAGCATATTTATTCCCCAAATATAATCTAAGGCAGCTCTAAAAAATGAGTAGAAGCATTCCATTGGACATGGAAACCACATTACCAGTATATTCGTTATAATGGGACCCAGATGAGAAAAAAAAAAGAAAGGAAAATCTAGATCCTCAACCTTACTACTCTACTATCAAATTACTATTTCAGGTTTTCCCATGATATTAGAATTGAATTGGATATTTTGCTTCACTGCTATTTCACTTTATATATCATTAAATCTTTATTCCCAAAGGGGCTGCATTGGGTTTAACAATACAGAGATATAAAAAAATGGAGAATTAGTAGAATCTAGTCACCACTGAGGAAAGGGCTTGGTCTTCTTTCATTAAATAACTATTCTATGAGAGAGACATGACTAGAAAAGGGCTTTAGAATTAAATTAGATTGTAAGTTCCTTCAGTGCAGACATTCTTTGTGTCTCTAGAATTTGGTACAGTGTCCAGCACATAGCAATAGTTATAAATGTGTTGACTTGACTCTAAAAATAAGGAAAGCTCCCTATCCCTGATGAATTTATGGGCCTTATGCATGGACAGCAATATACCTCACAGTGCTGAGTCCTCTGTAACTCTTTAACTTAGGACCACTTGTTATAGTCATCCAGGTTGCTGGAAGTTCCCATAGACTATGGGTCTATAATCATGAATGTGGGATATTTAATAATTAATAGTCACTTCTGGGCAGAGGTCTGAGGAACTCCACCTTCTCCCTCTCCCTTCTTTCCTCTCAACTAAAGGTCTGATGAAAACAAATTAGCTAGAAACATGTGTACTAATCTTGGCCTGTAGGACCTGGTTATCTCACTCTAAAAGTTGTAACACTCTCCTGAATAAGGGGAGTAGAGGCAATGGCAACAGTGGTGGCAGAGATTATGGTAGCAACAGGGCCATATCCACTAATAAATGCACTAGATTCAGACTGAAAAGCCTCCTGTAAAAATAATCTGCATGGTGAAAACATACTTATTGAACTTAACTGGATTCTTTTACTTTCGCTCATGTCTCAGACCCTGAGAACTAAACCTGAACCATTTCTATATCTGGTCTCTCTTGCACAATTAAATAAAATTCCAGGGAAGCATGACTTGACACAAAGTACTTTTAATTTTTACTTTTCCACTTTCACATTACTTTATGTGGCTCAGTACTGACAATCTAGCAAGTCTCACAATTCAGTAGTTACAAAGTATCACGATATTCCAAAATAATATCTTCCAAACTACTATAACATTTTTGGAAAAGCTTACAAATTATTATTTTTGCCGACCAAATCTTGAAAAGGGGCTAGTGAGTCCCCTTCAATCTATTCTACTATAAAGGCCAAATGAAAAGTTTAGTAAACTGAAAAACATAGTTTCGGTCAGCAACATGATGGACCCCTAATAAAAATAAGTTTCCTCATCTTCCTTGGGGTTTCCAATTGGGAGAGGAAGAAAAAAGTGTTATTTGAGAGTTAATTGTATCTATTTACATATTCATCAATGGACTGTCCAGAAGAGATTGCACTGCTTGTAAACAGAAATATAAAGTTCACTAATAGCACCTCGTTATTGTCTGTTAAATATGCATATTCAGATAAGGCTGTTCGAATCCATTATTTTAAGTTAAATGACAAAGTGTCAATAAGGTGAGAAGCAAGAATAAAAGCTCCTTTCCTGACCAGTGACTTATAAAGACAAAGATACTGACAGTACTTTCATCAGCAAGGCAGGTGTGTGTATATATATATATATTTTTAATATATGTATATACTATGAGCTCTCTAGAAAGCCAAGCTAAAACATATTTCATATTCAACCACATTTGCTGTTTTTAGCGCCAGGACCACCAACTCAGCAATGGATGGAGAACTCGGAAGACCGAGGTTCTTGTTCTTCTTTTGCTACTACATATCTTGCTAACTGACTACAGGAAGGTCATTTAACTCTTTTGGGCCTCATTTTCCAAATAATGAGGTTGATGGACCAGATGACATCTAAAATGGTATCTTAGCCAATAGCTACGGTTTCTTCAAACTCAAAACACTCTCCAAGTCTATGGTGTATACAAACCCATGAGTCTACTCCTAAGTCTCCTGAATCCAGTAACTAAAATTAAATCTTAAAGCTCATTTCACACTTGAACTAATAATAATGGAAAATGGGATTCAATGAATGAAACCCTTCACTGGGTTATCTTCGTTAAGTGCCAGATTATATAATATATATATATATAAATTTTATATATTTTATATAAATATAAAATTCTCCAATCTATTTTAAGTGAAAACTTTCTACATCTCTTTCTAGAGATGTAATAAAATGGATTAGTACCTAGACTGAGATATCCTTCTTTTTAGCAATATACCCATTAAAATGAACTAGCAGGAACAAGAATTCTATTTATTTTTGTCTGACCTATGATTTCATCAAGGTTGAGAACTCCTGGGGTGGAAATCTCTCTACCAATACAATTAGAAACACATCTCTAACAAATTTTCATCCTATAGAGATACACTAGGGAGTTTAAGTGACTTTCCTAGGATCCCACAGTTAGTATATATTAAGAGGCAGGTCTCGCTCCTTCTAAGGCCAGGCCTCCATTGCTTTTTAGATATCAAACAAGACCCCCTATTTCTATAAAACCTAAGAAGATTTTTGGGGTGTTGACAGGATGGTAGGAAAAAGCTGTAGAGG
The DNA here is from genome assembly GCF_027887165.1 of Monodelphis domestica. NCBI lineage: Eukaryota > Metazoa > Chordata > Mammalia > Didelphimorphia > Didelphidae > Monodelphis > Monodelphis domestica. The sequence continues at coordinate 397,481,654 of NC_077228.1, read as the reverse complement.
AAGAACAGATTTTTATTATTTTTTATTCAATTTCCATCAGGGAGAAGAAAAGAATATCATTTTAAAAGTTGCTGCCAATTTTAATACATTTATATCATCAGTTTACATATTATAAAGATTTCTTCACTAACCCATGTCATTACAGGTAAAATCTTAGACAGTAAAACTCTGATAGCTAATTTTTAAAAAACTGAGTGCATTGCTAGAAATCATGCTCACAGCCTTTAGGAAGCTGAGGCTGAACTGCCTGGAGAAAAGCTGAACTTTAAACAATGGGAAGCACTCCGAGCCAGCAAAAAGGTAAGTGGTGTCTCATACACAAGCCACTCCTCCAGCTCCAAGTTACTGGAATCCTTGGATTATGTTTTCTCAATGTATTAGGATAATATTTAAGTGAGAAAGGGTGAGAGGAATAAGAAATAATTACTGCTGAATTAGAAGAAGATTTGGGAATAAATAACTTGGTTTAAGTCTTCTTTCCTTTCCTGCTATACAGTAGCACATAACCAGGTACTATTATTAAAGAAAATAACTTATAAATATTCAATAAATAATGAAAGTAAATTTTTAAAAGTACTATAGCAGAATTTTTGGGTGGTAAGACCTTGATATGAAAATAACGTCCCTTCTATACACATGCACAAGTATCTATGTAACATATATAACTCTTCTTTGTAAGTTTTAATGTGATTTTACCTGTAATATCTTACAGAGCTGACATTTTCTATTAAAAGCACTCCCAAGGTTATTAAGAAGTTACTTCTGTGAATTATAATCACAAGACACATTAAGATTCAAACCTTGCTTTTCATATCTTTTCAGTTAGAACATTCTAGACTGCTTCAGATGGCCTGTCACTATATACTTCAAACTATAAGAGATTTCTAAGCACCCAAGTTTTTAGTTTACTGTGAGCCAAGATCAAGACAACTCTTCAGCTGGTAGCACTTCAAGCCTGTAGTCGTTCCATCATCTGATCAGCCTGTAAACATCAAGAAAGAAAATTGTTATCCGCTCTGCCAAATTATCTGTAGCGAAGGTCATTCATATACAAGCATCTGTGTTGTCTTCCTCTCTAAAATCAGTGATTGTCCTGTTTTTTTCCACAAGTGCTCAGAAGAGTAAGCATTTAGTAAATGCTTTTCAATTAATTCCTTCATTCATTCCTATGCAAACCCAACTGGATCCTGCTTATTAGAAAATTTGGTCAAAGTTTCCAAACATAATGCAAACTGTTTTATATTGACAAAGCAGGTTTCTATTGGATAGAGTGTTGGACTTTGGAGTCAGGAAAAATTGGGTTCAAATCTTACCTCTGACTCTTACTTGGTGTGTGACCACGGGCACATGTGCATGTCATATAAACCTTTGTGAGCCTAAGTTCCTTCAACTATAATATATGGAAAATATTATCTGTAATGCCTACCTCATAGGGCTATTTTGAAACTCAAATGAGATAATACAGGTTGTCTCAAAGGTCTTAATTCAGTCTTTACCTATTTATTAAGCTCTTAGGACATTTTATAAACTTTAAACCATTTCAGAAGTGTCAATTTTTGTTTTTAAATTCCCCCACAAAGAAGTTAAGTATAAGTAAAAATGCAAGTATAAACTCTTAAAAAGCAAACTAAAATATATATATTTTAAATTTCTTTTCATTTGAGTTTTTCTTAACTACCTTATAAAATGTTGACCTTGAGTACTTCCTGATAGAAACTTACGAGTATTCAACTACTGTTGTTATATGCCCTCAGAACAACTCTATTGCACATTTAAAAATGTCCCATTTATTTCTACTCATTTTCTCCAAAGAATATAAAAAGTTTCATTTTGTAAGGAAATATGATTTAGAATTCTACAATTTTTTAATTAAATCAAATCATTTGGAGAATATAATTTAAATGGTAAAAGCTGGGAGACAGTGAAGTGGCTCAGTGGATAGAGAGCCAGGCCAAGATATGGGAGATTCTGGGTTCAAATCTGGCCTCAGACACTTCCTAGCAATGTGACCCTGGACAAGTCACTTAACCCCATTGCCTAGCCCTTACCACTCCTTCTGCCTTAGAACTAACACTTTATTTGTATTGGTTCTAAGATAGAAGAAAAGGATTTTTTTTTAAAGATGATAAAAGCTGACAAAATATACGCATTTTCAGCTGTCAGACACCATTTAACTTTATAGCACTACAACAAGCACATACCACTTAATGATAAATTAAGCAGGTATAGCCATTAGTCTTTACCAGGGGTGCCTAAAAGCCAAACCTGGTCAGCGATCAGTGTATTTGACCCTAACCATTCCACAGTACCCTCTTCTATTTAACTGAGAAGCCAAAGGCCAGATCCCATGACCAAAACATCTGGGACCCATTATTCTCAAACCTCAGCAAAACTCTGCTAGTTTAGGTGCAAGGGCTCTGGCTCAGATCACAAACACAAACCCATACCCTACTATCAGAAACACCCTCTGACCTCTGACACTGTCTTAGCTCCCTCCCTCTTTCTCCCCAGTACCCCTGGGATGGGCTGCAAGGAAACCATCAGAGGAGAGGGAAGTACAGGAAGGATCTGTTCAAGCCTCGATCTTCTGACTGGAGGGGAGTCAGCAATACTTACTGTGATGAACCAGTATGAATTGCGTCTATAAATCAATCTGGATAAGAAGCCCATTTGACTGGCTGGTGCCAGGACATGAAGATGCAAGTGGCCTATAGAACAGAATGGAGGCCAGTGGAAACCCATTCTGAAACAGGAACAGGAACAGAGAATCAGGAGCTATCAAATGAATTTGCAATCACATTTTAACTTCAAAAACATTCTCCAGTAGAAACACAGTAGAAAAACATAATTGATCACATGGTTTGACAGGGATATTATAGGGATGTTGACTTTAAATGATCACTCTATTGCAAATATTAATAATATGGAAATAGGTCTTGATCAATGATATATAAAACCCAGGGGAATTGCTTGTCAGCTTCAGGAGGGGGGAAGGAGAAGGGGAGGGAAAGAACATGAATCATGTAACCATGGAAAAATATTCTAAATTAATTAATGAAAAAACGAAAACAAAACATTCTCCATTCTCCAGGGGAGATATCCTGAGGGGAATATTTGATATTCAAAATTAATTCTCCTAGAAGGAGGCACACTGTTCATAGTTTGGGAGAAGCACTTTAAAGTTTTCATTGCCTAGTCCTTACAGCATTTCTACCTTAGAACCAATACACAATATTGATTCAAAGACAGAAGGGTTTAAAAAAGAAGATTTCATTTGTTCTCTTCTCACATTTCCTTGATCTGTCACACTAATATGCCTTCCAAAAGCAGTGGTTCTTGAGCTTTTCCACAGTGGGAAATCAATGGGTTAAAAAATATATATTACAATTTTCATAGTCAAATTCTCTAAAAGTGTTATATTAAATGCCTACTAACAAACAATATAAGGTTTGTTTAAAAAAATCTGAAGTATTTCAGGGTTCCTTGCAACACAGTTTAAGAAACTGAAACCTAAAAACCTAAAAACCTAAAAAATAAGGGCCATGAAAAACTCCAAGGAAAAAATGCCAGAATTAATCCATCATTCAATCAGCAGAGGGCACTCTTGACTTTGTCAAAAAGCTGAGCTCAAGCAAAGAATCCAAATCTTCTAGAGAACAATTTCAGCAGATATTAAGGACATATACAGGTACACTTCAGTTTAAGGAATCAATACACATCATCTGATTTTACTCTGAAAATAACAGGTTATTTGGATTTGGGGTTTTTTCTTTATAGAAGAGTTTACAATAAAACTTTAAATAGTAAGTTTTCCAAGCTGTTTAAAATATTTCATTTACAAAAATCCATTTAGATAAAACAAAAGGAACATATAAAAGGAATACATGTTCATAATAAATGTTCATCCATCCAATCACCTATTAACAAATATTTATGAAGTGCCCACTACCTAACAATCCAAACCACAAAAGGCAAAGTACTGGGTACTAGGTTTTCACAATAATGTTATTTTAGACACAGATACTACTAGAGAGGCCATGGGGAAAATATGCAAACTAATATAAATTATCTGTAAATTGGTCAAATCGTTTTGGCAGGCAGCTTGGAATTAACCAACATGAGTGACTAAATTATTCTTTCCCTTATGCCCAAGAAATTCCACTTCTAGGGATTTTTTCCAAGGTCAAAAATAGAAAGGTCTCAAATCTACCAAAAAAGTCATAGAAGTACTTTTTATTGTAGCAAAAATTAGAAACAGAGCATCTGGGTAGCTCAGTGGATTGAGAGTCAGGCCCAGAGATGGGAGATGCTGGGTTCAAATCTGGCCTCGGACACTTCCTAATTGTGTGACCCTGGGCAAGTCACTTAACCCCCATTGCCTAGCCCATACCACTCTTCTGCTTTGGAACCAATACTCAGTATTGTTAAGGTAAAATTTAGGGTTGTTGACTGAATATATTATTTTAGTGGTCGCCAGGGATTTAAATTCAATCCCAGAAAAATACTCAACTCAGTTTGGGATTTTTATGGTAGTTTAATTACAATACTGGAAGAAATTAAGAAGAGAGAGAGGTGGTACTGGCTAAGAGACAGAAAGGAGGATCAGTAGAATAGACTTAGGGTAAATCACCTCAGCAAGACAGTTTATGATAAGCCCAAAGATTCCAGTTTTTGGGACCAAAACCCACTATTTGATTAAAACTGCTAGGAAAATTGGAAGATAGTATGGGAGAGATTAGGTTTGGATCAACATCTCACACCCTACCTACACACACCAAGATGTGTGTACCTACACACAACTCAGAATGGACGAATGACCTGAATATAAAGAAGAAAACTATAAGCAAATTAGGCGAATACAGAATAGTATACTTGTCAGATCTTTGGGAAAGAGGAAAGACTTTAAAACCAAGCAAGAGCTAGAAAAAATCATAAAATGTAAAATCAATGATTTTGATTACATCAAATTAAAAAGTTTTTATACAAACAAAACTAAAGCATCCAAAATTAGAAGGGAAGCAACAAATTGGGAAACAATCTTCATTACAAAAATCTGACAAAGGTCTAATTACTCAAATTTATAAAGAGTTAAACCAATTGTAAAAAAAAAATCAAGCCATTCTCCAAATGATAAATGGGCAAGGGACATGAATAAAAAACTTTCAGTTAAAGAAATCAAAACACATGAAAATGTGTTCTAAATCTCTTATAATCAGAGAAATGCACATCAAAACAACTCTGAGGTATCACCTCACACCTAGCAGATTGGCTAACATGACAGCAAAGGAAAGTAATGAATGCTGGAGGGGGTGTGGCAAAGGCTGGACATTAATTCATTGCTGGTGGAATTGTGAATTGATCCAACCATTCTGGAGGGCAATTTGGAACTATGCCCAAAGGGTGATAAAAGACTGTCTGCCCTTTGATCCAGCCATAGCACTGCTGGGTTTGTACCCCAAAGAAATAATAAGGAAAAAGTATAATCTGCCAGTGGCGGTTATAAAAAGAAATTTTTCCTTTATGGGTTGGGACTCGAGAAGGAGCAAGGAGTCTGAGAATATGAGTGAAGAATGAGAGACACAGCAAGTCAAAGTAATTGATAGGGCAGGTACGATCCCTATGACATTTTCCCTGGAAGAAGAATTAAAGGAAAATGTGAGAAGTTTGCAGACACATGGAAGTAAGGATTCCAAGATAGAAAGCATGTGGCCCAGAGAGGCCTTAGTAAAGAGAGAGACAGTGGTGAGAACTTGAAGATAGCAGCAACAAGAAGAAGGAATCACGCCTTTACCCCAGGCTTTATTGGGATTGCCAGGATCAATGACCACATAACAAAGCATAGATAATTCAGACTGGATGGGAAGGTAATGATGACACCTTTTGGGCGTGTTGGAATTCGACTCAGCACCAAATGTTAATGAGTTTGCCTTGAACAAAGGCGGCATGGCTAGGTCAAGAGTCTGCCCAGATATCAGAGTATAACCTTGTGTCTGAAGACACAGTAACCATACAATCATTTATATTTCTTAGATGTGAATATGCTTGGAATGCTACAAAAAGACATGTACAAGAATATTCATAGCTGCGCTCTTTGTGGTGGCCAAAAATTGGAAAATGAGGGGTTGCCCTTCAATTGGGGAATGGCTGAACAAATTGTGGTATATGTTGGTGATGGAATACTATTGTGCTAAAAGGAATAATAAAGTGGAGGAATTCCATGGGGAGTGGAACAACCTCCAGGAAGTGATGCAGAGTGAGAGGAGCAGAACCAGGAAAACATTGTACACAGAGACTGATACACTGTGGTACAATCAAATGTAATGGATTTCTCCATTAGTGTCAATGCAGTGATCCTGAACAACCGGGAGGGATTTACAAGAAAGAGCACTATCCACATCCAGAGGAAACACTGTGGGAGTAAAAACACTGAAGTAAAACAACTGCTTGAATACATGGATGGAAGGGATATGATTGGGAATGTAGACTCTAAATGATCATCCTAGTGTAAACAACATCATGGATATAGGTTCTGATCAAGGATACAAGTAATACCCAATGAAATTGCGCATTGTCTGCAGGAAGGCAGAGTGGAGAAGAGGGAGGGAAATAATGTGATTATTGTAACCAAGGAATAATGTTCTGAATTGACTAAATAAACTAATTCAAATGGGGGAAAAAAAAGGAGAGAGGAAAGTGTATAAGATTTTTCCTGTCTAGTCTAAGCCAAGGGAAGTTCAGAGGCCTCAGTCATGAGGCCTTCTTAGAAGATTAAATCTAGCTCGGCTTCCAGCCATGAGGTCTTCCCGGAGATGAGGGGCCTTCCTCGGATGATAGTGCCTTTAAGAGGTTAAGGAAAGGAGGAATCAGTCTAACCACTCACCAAGGTCACTCAGGGAAAACGCCTCACCTAAACCATACTACAGAGCAAAAACGCTGCAAGGACGCCAAGATGCCGCCCAGAGAGAGAGAGAGAGAGGAGAGAAGTGACATGAAATATATAGACCGTTTTTTACATCACTTCCTGCATCTCACATGTACCAATGGTAGCTTAAGCTTGGCTTAGGACAGCCCAGGGGGTCAGTCAGTTGTTTCTGATTTGTCACTTGCTAGCACATGTTGGTCACAGGCCAACCTCCTCAACACTTAATCCATAAGTAGGGACGCATATATTCCTGATTGCTAGAATTCTAAAGACTACAAAAAAAATTATTTTTGGTCCAGAACTATAATATCTATAATAGTGAGAATACACTCTAGCAATGACTTCTTAATAGAAATTTCAGCTCTCAACAAACAGATTTTCATCTGAGAAGTAATAGACTATCAGGTTTGCTTTATCACTTGATAAACAATAATCTTGCAGAAAAACCACTCATGGGTATGTATACTCGTACCTCACATCACTCAGGTTAGTGATATTTTTCTGCTGAAGAACGGTTTTTCCAACAGTGATCATTTTCTCCACTATCAAAAAAAAGGGAAAAAAAACATCCTTAGCAACAATAAAATGTTAATATACTAAAACACATAAATAATTCCACTGCTAAAGCTTTCAAAGAAAAACAATGGAGAAACTTAGAATGTAGAAAGGTGACCTCAAGCAGGTTTTAGTGTACAAGCAACTTCCCCACTACCACCACTCCTACTCCCTCTCACCCCACACCCTCTGGCCACCACCCCAGCACCATCACCTCTGGGGAAAATTCCATTTTTTGGGATCTTCATTTTGCCCCAGAGCCACTATGAACTTCACTTTTCATCACTGAAGGAACATCAAATGCTATATACAATTCATCTCTAACTGTGCCCAAAGTAGCAAAGAAATTAAATTAATATTGAATTTCTAACAAGAGTTCGGGCTGCTATTGGCAGCTACTTATAAAGTAGGCACTTCAGGTAAAATTTTGACATCTTAACAAATAATATTCTGCTTATCTCATAAAACACTGAGGATTTGTTTTAGGTGAAAATATCATCAACAACTCAATGTACAACCAGAATACTCCTTTCTTATTAGTATAGAGATAGGAAATAAAATAGGAAATAAAAAAATTTAAATACAACTTACAAAATTTTACTCTTATAAATTGGGGGGTTCCAATAATTAAGATTTAGTAGGAAAGGAGAGGGAGAAGCATGTTCTATACTCTACTTTGATAAGAGATGCAAAAATTAAAAGCAAGAAGCTTGCTTTTAGGGGCTGATTAAAAAGAAAAAGTTTCAGGATGGGCTTGAAAATCTAGAGGGCTTTTTAACCTGGGGTCTGTGAAGAAACTTGAAAAGAAATTAAAAACTAAAAAATCAAATAATAAAAGAAGTTATAGAAAATCACTTAACTTTTCTCAGTCTCAGTTTCCTCTTCTGTAAAATGTCAATAATAATAATAGCACTAACCTGAGTTATTATGAGGATTAAATGAGATGGCCTGTGTAAAACACTTTATAAACTTTAAAGTTTTCTATAAATTCTGGCTATTCTCATTATATTCTCAATATCATTAAATATCCAATAGCATATTTAAAATTTTATTCCGAGACTTCCATGACACAAAAAGTTTAAGAACTCTTAATCTGGAGTTACAACCCTGATGCACTGGAAGATCCTAAAGTTTTTTTTGAATCAAAGATTAGATTTTATTTAAAGTAGTTCATACAAATAGAATTTATTTTGAAAACCAGTCAATAGATGAAAAGGTGTTTAAATAATCAGATTATCTTTCCAAACTTGCAGACTATAAAAAAAGAACATCAATTTACAATTGCTATTAAAGCTGATTACATAAAATACCTCTATATTCCAGGGCAACCTATTCCCAACTCTGTGAACAAATAAAGTTTTTGTTTTTATTTATTTATTTTTTAGAATATTTTTCCATGTTCACATGATTCATTTTCTTTCCCTCCATGTTCCCAGAGCCAACAAGCAATTCCACTGGGTTGTACAAATGGACAAATGATGTTTTATTACATACTGGTCTCTAACCTAAACCCAGTGACATTGACCATAAACATGAACCTGGAGTCTTAAAATAAAAACAAGAAAACACTAGCATTAAATATGGTCCAAATGAATTCAAATAGTCCCAGACCTGGGTAAAGAAACAAGTTACTAGTTACAGGTTGGCACATTTTTAAGGAAGGCATTGTGGTGGTAATGAGCACCTAATCTAGGGATCTATGAGATCTGGAGCAAGTCACAAGAACTTCAAGTCTTTGTCTTTTATCTATCAAGTAAGAGGGCTCAATTTGTTAGGCATACAAGCTATTTCAAAATAGTTAGCCAATCCAAGGGTTTGCTAACAAGAATAATCATATCATACTTTGAGTCCAAGTAACTTAAGGTACAAAGGTTAAAGGGTAAAAGGGCAGCAGAACTGGAAGAGGGAAACTAATCTATCATAAACAAGGCCTACTCTTTCACCAGAAGCAAGAGTTGATCACCAGTCCCTACATTCTACAAGGATCTAGTGTTTTAATTATCATGAATTTAAACTATGAGCCTGAAAGGATAAATGTAGCAAAATTAAGTTTACTATTGAAGGAAGGAACTAAGGATTTATTAAGCATCTACTATATGGCAAGCACTGCCGCTAAGTATTTTACAAATATTATCTCATTTAGGACAGTTTATAAAGGTATATCATACAGTCAAGTCATACCAACATTTGAGTCAAATTAACATTGCTTTTCTAAAATTTCTAATCTAAGATATTACCATAAATTATGTAATTAAAGTCTTACCTAAGGATGTATCTTCTTTCTTTAGAATTTTGCAGTTTCCAATGTGCCTCTTTGGCACCACAAGATAATGGTGTGGTGCCCCAGGTCTGATATCTGGGAAGCAAACCAGGTCTTCAGACTAATGGAATAAAACATGCATTTTGTTATTTGTTGTTTGTTATTCAATTACTCTTTTAAAAGCATCTCCTGGTTCTGAGGCACATGAACAACAATATGACAGACTAGACATTTTCTCCAATCTCTAAAACCTCTCAAATCACTCCAAAACAGAAATTATACACCACAGACAAAGCAAATTCTATTTCCACAGTCTAAGCCATTCAGAATCCAAAAGAAAGCTTAAAAAAAGCCAAACCCCAAGCTCCAGGAACTGACCCTCATTGACTGAGCTCACTCAGAGCTGCACTACTACTGTAAACCTCAAAATTTCTTAGACTTATAAATGTTGGAAATTTCACCATTGGGAAATTAATGACAATGTTCCAATTAAAGAAAATTATAATGATAATGAACAACAACAATATATGAGAAATGGAGCTCGTCCAAAAAATACTCGAGGTACCAATGACCCTCAGAGAGGTGCCCTTCAGGGAGGTGCCCAAGGAATATCCCAAACACAATGATGGGGGGGGGGGGAGGGGGGGGGGCTGGGGCACAGGAATCAGAGGATACAACCTTTGATTTCCCAGACCCTGATGTCCTACTACCCATTGTCCCTATCTACTGCCCTCCCCATACTAATGAACCCCATGTTACCTTAAAGGTGGGTAACACCTATTATGATTGTCTATTAGACACCGGAGCTTCCTGGTCTGTATTAAAGAGAACACTTGATTTACAATGTTATTCTATTGGCTCAGAGAATGTAATGGGAGTATCAGGAATAACCCAAAGAGTTAAAAGACTTCCCCCCCCTCTCCCCCCTCCCCATTACATTCTCAATGGTGAAATTTCCAACATTTATAAGTCTAAGAAATTTTGAGGTTTACACTACCTACTAAACATTTTGCAGTGAAGCTACAGGAGCAGACCCAAGAACAGGATACAGACTTATAACAAACCTTTCTCAGTCCTCCCTCTCTCCATCTTTCTGTGCAGATCCTGGCTCCAAGGTACAGAAATGTGGCCTCCACTATCAGCTCTGCTATACCCCATTCAGGAATAAAAACCTTTGGGGCTGCAACCCCAAATCATCAGTGCTGCAAAGCTCTGAACTGCTACTTTGGACCAGAGAACTGAGGAATAGTGGAAATGGGATAGATCACCAGTCAGGAAACTGCACGTGAGGAGCTGGGCAGCACTCCACCAGGTGTGAGGGAAGAGCACAGCATCCAGTTGGGGCTAGTTCTGATCAATCCAAAAGTCAGGGGGGGCAAAGACCTAGGCTCATGAAGCAAGACTCATGAAGCCCAGTGTGGAAGAGGCTAAGATGCTCTGAGATTCAGCCCCCAAGGAAGCTATAATCAGCGAGAAGGAAGTCACGAAATGGTAAGAAAAAGAAAGGAGAAAGACTATAAAAAAACAAAGATTTAGGAAGGAAGTCTTTGAACACTAACAGAGAAATCAATGGGAAAAACATTAGCCACAGAAAAAAATAAGACCTCTGCATCCAGTAAACAAGTTCAGTCATCTATGAATAAATATTGCAAAATAAAAGAAAGTGATCTAACACCTGATGAGACAGAGGATCCTGTGGAATTTGAGAAGAGCCTGGAACCAAAACATGCTATTTCTGGTTAACTTAAATGAGAATTATGGGAGATTTTATGTCCTACACAGCAAAAATAGTGAACAGAAAAACTTGAAACTGCAATGGCAAGCCTCACCAAATAAAAGAGGACAAAAGATTGGAAATGCATATACCTGGAAGTAAGGACAGCCTTCAAAGGAAGCAAAAAACAAACAAACAAAATGTCACTATACAAGCAAAATATACTGAACTCAAAGACAGGATGTGCAGAGACAACCGAAAGATCACAAGTCTCCCAGAAGAACATGCCATAATAACACTGTAATGAAGGAAATAATAGAAGAGAATTTCCCAGAACTTCTGAACATGTGTGTGAAATTAATGTAAAAATAAACTCATAGTTAGCACAAGCACATTAAGGTAGGATGCAATGCTGGTGCAGTTCCTGACTTCCAGAATGGGCCTAAGGGAAGCCCTCTGTGCTGCCTCTGACCCCATAGCATGGAATGATTATGTGTCTGGATGTCAGAACATATGATCCAGACTGTCCAATCGAAGGTCGGGCAGGTATGACATTATGGGCAAGATACAAGAGCAAGGAGAAGTGTGAACTGAGTTTCTTCCTTTTTTTTTTTTTTGGCTAGTGAAAGGAGCTCTCTCACTGGCTGTCCCAGCGTTTATGTTGGGGACCAGTCTGGCTGAAAATCTGGGAACTCTCTTGGGCTCCCATCCCTTTGGCACTCAAGCCCAATCTGATGAAGCAGAAGTAATGCTGCCAGATACTTTGGGTAGTTGGGTTAGTAATTTCTTCTCTCTCTTTACTAATAAATACTTAAAACTTAGTATAAAAGTCTCCAAGAATAATTTTTATTTATTCCACAAGGAAATGAAGTTGCAATTGAAAGAGTTCACAGACTGTCTCCAGAATAAAACCCAAAGCTGCAAACTCCAAGAAACAGTGATTAAATATTAACAATTCAATTCAGAAACAATAAGTTCTATAAGCATTTCCAAATGCTGGTTAGGCACTCCCCAGAAGTTATGACAGTGCCACTCAAGGCAGATCTTATAATTATAGAAACAATCTCTAAAGATAATTTGAAAATTAGCTTCATGGGACCCTTATTTATCCTACTGAACAAGAGACTTGAGTATGAAGTCAATCCACAAAAGGAATTCATGGAAAAAAAAAAGACATTCAATGCTGCCTCTTGATGAAGGGTTCCAGAGTTAATGCTTTCTCTTCTCTATGATGTGTTTCACCTCCAACTCTAGGTCAAAAGCATAATTTAAATTCTGGTTACCATACCATAAAAAGAAGCTTTTTTTTTGGCATCTTATTTTCCTTTAATTGGATCTTTTCTTCCAGCATAACAAGAATTTTGGGCTCTATATAGCAGTTATTGATCCAGACTTTACAGTTTAACTTAAAAAAAATTTTTTTTTAGGGATTAATTCCCAATCAGTATTTTATTTCACTGATCTACCTTCATGCGATTCCAAAAGCTATGGTTACCTGAAAAGTATATACCAATCAACCAAAAATAACTTTCCATCCATGATTTTCTGCTTCATAAGATCTAGCCATAATCAAGAGATACCTTGCATGTTCTGGTGGTACAGTCAATCAAGAGGACTCAAAAAGCCATCTAACATATTGGGTCGAGACCCTGTAGTCATCTAATAGGAAGACATAGATAGATGTGTCATACAGGATATGCAGTGAACTTATAAATATTTGAATCAATGAGATCACAGATAATAGAATCACTGTATATTAGAGTATACATGGCACTGCCACATACAACAGACCTCATAACAGCAAAAGATTATCTTTGGCCAAAAAAATTAAAGTATTTTTGCTCTTAATAGACTATTTTGTTTATTCCCCTACCAAGGAAATATTTATCCCCCATTCATTGTTTGACACTCAACTACAGTATGTCAAACACTGTACAGGTATTGAGGGAGGCACAATCTAAAAAAATATGTTTTATGTTTTGACAGCATAACCATTGTGGAATTTGTTTTAAATGAGTATGCATATTTGTTATGAAGTTTTTCTTTTTCCAATGGAGAGGAAGGGAATAGTATTTGTTAATTGAAAAAAATAAATTTAAAAAACAAGAAGAGATATGCATGGTTTCTTTCTCCAAGGAGTTCAGAGTTTAGGAAATGGAATCCTCTTCTAAAATCCTCTTCGCTCTCATAAAATTGAATGTACTTCAGTGCCCATGAAGATGTACACATGCTTTTCTGAATTAACATTTTCCTAAAGTCTTCCATTGTTAGAGACCAGCTCTGGAAATTGCTCGCTGGTCGCCTGAACCAGGATGCAAGGAATGTGTCCTGGGCTTATGGTAGGGTTGGTACCAATTAAAAACCACACAGACAGTCTCTTAGAGTGGTGACAAAGTTTATGGGGTTGGGGTCCAAAATCTATAGGGTAAATGACATAGGTAAAGGGATTAGGTAATATTCACACAGAAACAATGATAGGTAATGATTCACAAGATAAGGATGATGAACATAGGTTATTTCAGTGATTTCAGGCAGGAGTTTTCTATAAGTAATGGATCAATATGTCAATGTGTGACTACCTAAGTGAGTTCAATAATTCAGTGGGTGACTCCCTAGTTAGGTTCCTAATGAAATTCTTGAGCCAGTGATTTCCTGGCAGAACATCTAATAACTTGGGAGAAAAATGGATTGCGTTCATACTAAGGGGAAAAGTTATGTGTCTTACTACTTTTAAGTTAATGGTTCCCCAGAGGACTTGCATTCTGAGGTACACTGTGCTTATTTCCACAGCTTTGATAAATGGAAAGCCCCTGACTTTTTATCTACCCAGAAATTTTACATTCTGGGGTACACTGGGCATGGAAACCCCTGATCTTCTTGTGCTGCTCCCACACTCCATTTCCTAAGAGATTGTTTTTTCCTACAGTCACAATAACCTTAAAACAAAGTATGAATAACGGATAGCAACGTCCTTTTGCAGGCAAACTCGGCTTCATTGAGAAGACCTTGAGAAATTCAAATGTCTTGACTCAGTGACATTAGTATCAAGCCTTTAACCCAAAGCAAAATGGTTCATTAAAAGTGGGGTAAGGTGAAGAAGGGCAACTATCAATTTGGAAATAGCTGAAAAAATTATAGTATATGAATATAATGGAATATTACTGCACTTTTAAAAATGAGTGGGACTGTCTCTGTGCATCGACTTTACCACTGAAATCTTCTTGCACAAGTGTCTTTGTGCACAAAAACACACAAAGACAATCGTCATCCTCGGTTACGGAGAGACTACTACTATTAAAAATGATGAAAGTATCATTTCAGAGAAAATGGGAAGACATGATTAAATGATGCAGAGTAAACCAAGGAGAGTGGGGAGAACAATTTAAGAGATTATAACCTGTAAGGCCAAACAATTCTAAAGCCATTAAGATTAATGCAATGATCAATCTTTACAATGATGATACACGTTACCCATGTCCTGACAGAGTTGATGGACTCAAGATGCAAAGGGAGACATATTTTTTGGAAATGGCTTATGAGAGAATGTTTGACTATGTATATTTGTTACAAAGATATTGTTTTTCATTTTCTTCAATGAAATGGGGAAGAAGGTATAGCATAAGGAGGAGAAAACAAAAGCTTCTTAATTTTTTAAAGCAGAAAAAGAATGAGGAAAACCATAGACAAGTACATATATTCCATAGATTATTCCTCTCTTTGTTGCTGTCTGGTCCTGCAAGATACTAAAAAACAAAACAAAAAACAAAACCCTAGTCCTTCACGGTGTTTCAGAGAATGGGCTCTTTGTCTTGTTGGTCCAATCTCCAGTAAGCAACAAGAACAGAAATAAGAGAAGATAGCAAAAATCCAAGTATTGAATGTTCTCTTCTGTCTCATGATTGCTGTAATAGCCCAAATAAAGACTGCTAAAATGGGTGCTAGGATATTAAGCTGCACTATCAACTTCACTTAGAACAACTCTGACTGAGAGGCTATTGTTCTATTGAAACCACCATTCCTGGGCCCCATCCTTCTACTGAATGTTAATGGTTAATGTATCTGTTTTTCCTTCTGGATTAGGAAGTCTTTAGAAAAAAGTGGCAGAAAAGTATCATTCAATATTCTGCATTATGGGAGGTTGTATAAAGCTGCATAAAGGGCTTAGAATTAGACCTGGTTTTACTACTTACTCATTTCTACAAATCTCTAATGTCAATAATGTCACCAAGCTTCAGTTTAATTATCTTGAAAATGAGGATAACAGAAATTGCATAATATAGAAGATGACAAAAAATGGGCTTAACTACCTTCAGAAAGTTCAAATCTCAAACCCAGATAAACTAGATCCCATGGCCTTGAGAGAATTGTTAGATATGACTGCTGGATGAATTGTCATTTAGACTGAGTGGAATAATGGGAGAGGCCTCAGGACTGGGAATAGGCAATTGTTATTCCAATTTAAGGGAGAAAAAAGTGAGTTTTACTTAAATTTAGTGGCAAAATTCTAGAATATCATAATAAAGGGAGGGTTAGGAGACATTTAGGGTGGGAGCAATAACTACACAAGCTAAATAAATTTGCTTTTTGGACAGGATTACTAGATTGCTAAATCAAGGGAATATTATGAACAGCTTACCTTGATTTCACAAAAATACAACTTATGCTCTCCTTGTAGGAAAATAAGAGAAGACATGGGCCAGATGCAGAAAACTGGACTCAAAAAGTAGTTATAATGGGACAAAGTCAACGTGGAAGGAAATCTCTATAGTGGCATATTCTAGGCATCTGTGGTACTGTTTAACATTTTTAATCAATGAACTGAATGAAAGCAAAGATGGAATTCTCATTAAATCTATATGCAACCCAAAGCTGAAAAGGATAGCAAAAATATTAGATGTGAATCTGAATCTAAAAAAGATACTAACATGGAAAAAATGGTTCAAAATTAATAAAATTCAACAGACATAAATATAAAGCCCTACACTGATATTCAAAAAACAAAACAAAACAAAATGCAAGAGTATAACAGTTTATATGAAATAGATCTGCAAATTTTAGTTTGACTACGAGCTCATTATGAGTCTACAGCTTGACAATTGAAGCCAAAAAATGCTAGTCTGTGCTTAGGCAACACTGAAAGTTATAGTGTATGGACTCTAGGTACTGATAATCTCACTGAACTCTGCCCTGATCAATCACACGTGGCATAATGAATTTTAATGGACTGACATTTTGAGAAGTAGCATGGTATAGTATATAAAATGCTGGTCTAAGAATCCAGAAAACCTACGTTCAAGACCTGATTCTCACACATAATTGTGTGACCCTGAGCAAGTAAATTAAGCTCTAGATTGACCTAGATAATTCTAAACTACAGGCTGCAAAGAAAGTACAGATCTGCTGTATCTTTTCAGATTTGTAAAGGGGGCTCCCATATCACAAGTTCCCTAAACCAATGAAATCCCAGGTCCAGTCCCATTACCCGTATCTTCAAAGACACTTTAAGAAGTGCACTGACAAGATGGTGTACATTCAGAAGTGGAAAACAGGATGAGGGCTAGACATATGAAGGCTGAACAAGGGGAAAGGAGGATGTTTAATCTAGAAAGTGAAGGCTTAAGGAAGACATACTAAATTTCTAGAAGCATCTGAAAAGTTTTCATGCAGAAAGATTAAATTTATACTACTTGGTCTCAAGGGTAGGATTCTATACAATGGATAGGAGTTATAAAGAGGCAGACTTAGCCTAATCCTAACAGCTGTATTAAAAAAACCCAGAATGACAGAATAAGCTGCCATGGGAAGCGATGGCTTCCCTTGTACTGTAGGTCTTTCTCCAAGTAGAAGCAGAATGACCATTTGTTGGGCATGTTGCTGAGAAGATTACTGGTTAAATCTAGTTTAGATTTGTAGGGTTTTTCCTTAATGGACTTCCCTGACCAGCAGGGTCCCACAAGGGAAGGGGCTCACCTTTGTGATGGGACCCGAGGAGAGGTAGGAAGCGAGAACCAGGGTGGAGAATGAAAGACAGGGACAAGTCAGTGTTTGAATAGGGCAGGCAATCCCTATAATACTCCCTTTGATAGGAAAGTATGAGTACAAAGGAACAGGAGGTGGATGAGGAGATTAAGGTAGGAAATGCAGGCCGAGATGGTTACCGCCTCGGGGAAGGAGAAGGTCAAGAGCAGAGAGAGACATAGTCATTGAGGAGCCCAGTGGAGCTCCATTGGAAGGGGAGAAAAGCCAAGAGCCAAGAGGAAGTTCATGGGTTTGCCTCTGAATTTAATCCTGTCCTGCTTGGGCGGTACTCCCAAGCATGTAGTAACCACATCACAAAGTATAGACAATTAAGCTTGGGTGACAAGGTAGAGGGAACACCTTTGGGCGTGTAGATTGCAAACCTTGGTGCTTTCCCGGGGAATTGAGTCCGAGCATGTTAATGAGTTCGTCTTAGCCGAGGGCCGCATGGCCAGTTCAAGGTTACGATCACAAGCCTCATTGGTATAACCTTATGCTTGGAGACACAGTAATCATAGTCATTTATATTTCATAGATGTGAATATGCTTGGGATGCTACAAGATTAGATGAATTCTGAGGTATCTTCCTCTTTGAGATTCTGTGATAAAATTCAGAGAGGCTCATAACCAGGATATTAAGCACTTTTTGAGTTTCAAAAAGCAAGAGTCAAGCCCACAGTGTTATCTATCTCTACTTACATGTTCCATAGATTTTTCAAGATTCTAGTGATTTCAAATACTTCGTCATTCAAACTCATTGGTTGCCAGTATAACTCAGTTAATCAAATGATATATGAAATTTCAGGCTTATTAAATTACATATTAAGATCATAGATTTGGTGTTGAAAGGGGTCTCAGAGGTCTAGTTTAAACCCCACATTTTAAAGCTGAGGAAACTGAGGCCCAGAGAAGTTAGATGACTTGCCTAGGTCAGTACATATAGTAAATCTTAAAGGAAGGATATAAATGCAGGTTCTTTGACTCTAGAGCCAATGCTTTCTATCCTCTCTATTGCTTTCTTCACAGAATTGTTTTATGTAAAGGTATTTATTCCCTTGCCAAAAGGATCCATTGTATATCATTCTTTTAAATGGTGAACTCATACTGATAATGGGCATAGTATATGAAACAGTTCCTGCACAGCTTATGTGCATAACAAATTCAAACTGAATTTACTAGGACTGCAAACAAACAAAAAACCATAAGGAACTGATCATAGCATTTGAAATGCCTCATCTTACAAGAGCCTTTTATGTCATGTCTGTCTTTTAAAGTAAGGGACTACATATCCTCTCTTCATAACTACAGATTCTCAATATATATTTTATAAATTTGTTTACCCTAATCCCAGTGTACATCATTTAAGAGAAAGGATTGTCTGTATTTTCCTCTTCTTTAGCACAATATGTACTTATAATGAGAAACCTTGATCTTTGCTTCACTCCAAAAAAGTCTCACTGATCCAATAATGAGCTGTGAAATGGATGCCTTAGATAGAATCAGTGTAGAAACAGAAAAATCTCATGGCATGAATAATAAAAAAGAAACAACTCATGGAGTAGGCTAGTATGTTCCAAGTTTGCTTGAAGTTAGTTAGCTGTCTGATTTTGGCTAGATTAATACAGCATGGATACTAGAAAAATTTTAAAAATAAACACACAAACAAAAGAGCACATAACCAACTCTGGAACTTTATCATTCTAAGCCAAGCAGGGTAAATTCCACTGGTTCTCACCTTTTCCAAAACACTGAAAGGACCGTAACATTTTCTATACTTTTCCTACTTAAAACCAGAGGAGCAAGTTTTTTTAGGTAATAAAGTTGTACCTTTCACTGGATCATTGTTAACGGGAAAAACTGAGCTAAAAGAGACCTTGGATCAACATGTCCAACACCCTAGTTTACACTGAATAACAGAAAAGTTAAGTGAGTTTCCCATGGTTACAAAAGGAATAAACTGAGCAAGGTCCTCTAACTCTAAATCTAGTATTCTTTCTACAGCCTTTTCAGAGAAGCTAGCATTTACTTTAAACATTTGGCCATTTAACTCTAAACAAACAATCCTGAATATAGAGCTGATAAAAATCTGAATTCAAAACTCTATTAGGTATTTACACATATGTATGTAAATACTTTTAACAGTTCTTTAATGAAATTGTTAATAATCGTGGGGGGGGGGGGTCTGAATGCTTAAAAAAACTTAACTGCAAATCAGAATGGTGAAGTACCACCATAAACTCTTCAAACTGGTAAAGATCATTTCAAATTATAAAAGTTCAATACTATCAGTATTGTAGGCAAATTGGCCCAGTATTACACTGCTGGTGAAGCTGAGATTTGGTGCAATCCTTCTGAAAAGCAATCTGGAGTAAAGATTACCTTACTCATAACACCCTTTGAGCCAATAGCATTGGGGCTCTATCCTAATGATGTTATTAAAAGAAAAAAAGCCCTTACTTTGCAAAAAAGGAAAAAAGCCTTTTTTGTGCAACAACAGAAAATAGCAAACAGTCCATAGGTACAGCTACTGGAAACAGAATAAATTCATCCTATTTCAATAGAACAGAACATCCTTTGAAATGAAATATAATATGGAAAAGTTAAGAAAGCAGAATCAGAACTATCACTATTAGTATCAATAAAACCAAAAACATTTCAATACCTATTGGATATCAAAAAAGAACATTGAAGAGACATTTTTGCTAAGTTCATATGTATTTTTAAAATAAAATTAAAAGTTTGGCATTTCTGATTGTGTGTATGATTTTATTTTTATATTATTGGAATGTTCTTTTTGATGATCAGTTTATATTTATTTTTAAAAATAAATTCCTTTTTATTTCCTGACTTTCTGTATCTCAGAATTTAGCACACTGCCTGGCCCCTAAAGGCCTGGTTGAACAAATGTTTACTGATCATTTTTATTATGCCATTTACATTGCTACAGCTCAGAGTCAGCCATACACAACGCTGGTTAAGGCTGTCATTTTACAAACAGAAATAATAGTCCTTAATAGACACAACGCTTATCTTTTTGAAAAACGACTCTTTTAGAAAAATGGAACAAAGCCAAAGCCTTGACGACGGGCAAAGCCAGATCACAGTTGGTCTGCGGTTAGTAAGTTGCCTTCCAATAACTGGACCACCTGAGCCCCCACACCAACGGGGGAAAAAAAAGGTGGTCTAACACGGAAATCGGTGTTTTCACCCCCAGAAGTAAGGCGGGGTCCAAGTTTGTGTTAGGCCCTCCCGCAAAGCGCTCGGGTCCAGTGCTTATACCGCACCCCACCTCCACCAGCACACACACGCAATGCATAAATGTAAGCGCTCCGAGATCCGGTACAGATCCGGCAGGTTCAGGTGCCCACCCATCCACCCCCCATCTCTGTCTCCGCGCCTACTGCTTACCTCGCAGGGCAACAGTTGGGTGCCAGGCTCCTCTTGTCGAGCGATGCGACAAAACACGCACTTAGGGTCGTAACCCTCGCCAGATGGTCCTGCGACCGCGCCTTCCGCAGTAGGAGAAGGCGTCGAGCCGCTGGCGGGTGAACTCTGCTCTCCAGCCATGTCTGGGGCCCAGGTCGGCTGGGCGAGATTTATGGAACTGGAAGGGCTAGTCGCAGACGTGGCCCCGCCCCTGCGCGGCTCCGCCCTTGAGGATCCACTCTGCCGCCTGCGCCCCGCCTCCTGGTTTAGCCCGAGCCATCATCTCCAGACTTAGCACACCGAGTTCTGATTGCTTTGTGGGGAGCTGAGCAAGTGTTGTCTCTGCAAGGGTCGGGGGTGGGAGTGGGGCGGGGGGTGGGTCGGACTGGGGGGATCGGAATTTCCAGAGAGGGTTACCCACAGTTCTTTTGGCCTGAAAACGTTGAAAAAGTCTAGAAATAAGATCCGTATATAGAATGGAGCCCCAAGGAAACAGCCCTGCTATCTTCCCTTTTCCTGACCGTTATCATCAGATGGGAGTTATGTCTCTTCTCCGTACCATCATTTGTTCTTTTAAATCAGAGGCATGTAGGACAACGGACTTCTGAGTTGTTACCTATCAGTTTCAGCTTGAAATCTCAAGGAAACTTGGAGCTGCCATTTTGGCTCGTCCTGGCAGTAACGAACCAAATGGAGGTTGTATCCTTGCCCTATCGATTAAAAAAATGTATTTTGCTACATCAAAATGCCTAGTTAGCTCCCTCCTTTTCTCCATTAGGCAAGGCATCGTTTAACAAAAAAGATGTGTATTTAAAACTATCAGGTTTTTCTCTGGAGATAGACATACACCAGCCGGTCTTCAAATGATATTTCTGTTGTACACATAATGTTTCTTGGTTCTGCTCATTTCACTTCATAATTTCATGCAGAAGTTTTCCCAAAATTAGTCTGCCCATCATCGCTTAAGGCCCAGTAGTATTCCATCACAGTTAGATGCTACAACTTGTTTAGCCATTCTCTAGTTGATGGGCTTCCCTTTTCTGTTTCCAGTTCTTTGCCACCACAAAGAATGCTGCTTTGAATATTTTAGAACATATGAGTTCTTTTCCTTTTTTTCCTGATCACCACAGGAAATAAGCAGAAATGGTGATATTGCTGAGTCAAAAGGTATATATAAATTTGCAACTCTTTGAGCATAATTCCAAATTGCTCTCCAAAATGGTTAAATCAACACAGTTCCACCAACAGTGTATTAAATTTATTGATTCATTATTTTTTAATTTAAAGAAATCAAAAGCATCTAGAACCATAAACTTCCCAGTTATAGCAATTTCAAATTCCAAAAAACTGGGGGCCAAGGAGAAGGTATGAGCAAATTTTTAACCTGCTTGTTGATTTATGTAACTGGAATCAGGAAGATTTAAATACATGAACCCAGTTTTTGAAATGGTTTCAGCATGATGCATTTTAAGGCTTTTATCTTTATTAGTAAAATTTATTTAAAAATTAGCAATTATTAAATAAGATTTATAGATTTTTATTAATAAAAACTAAATTTGAACTACTCCTTTAGATGTGAAATTTTTATATGTCAAGGGTTTTTTTTATGCATTGATCAGTTTTGCTAAATTTTTCTAAGATCAGTTTACAGTTTTCAATGAGGGTGACTGTGACAAAAACACTAATTAGACTTATATTCCTCTAGGTATGAAATCAGACTTTATAAGTCAAAACATGCAAGCAATGCCCTCTAAGAATTAACCATCAATCTGACCCTTAGAAGTTTAGACAGACATCTTTCACAATAGACATAGGACAAAGTTCTCTTTGTTAATGTCTTGAAGCCTTTCTCCCTCTGACTTTGCAGGGTGGTTGAGATGGTCTCCTGTCAATCAATCAATCAATTTGCCTTAACAACAAGCTACCCCCATTACTCTATTTTAAGGCCTTTATTAGATAATCTGCCTAAAGTTTTTGGTGGCAATGAATTGATCTTAAATGTCCATTATAAACTCTTCAGTTTCCACAAACAATGATGATAGTATTTGTTTGAAGTTTCTTTGTCATCATTTATTGTCTGAGTTCATGCAGATTTCTCCCATGAAGGGCCTTTTGATTCTATTTCCGGATCTTGGTTGTTTTATAGAGAGGACCAGCACCTCTGGCATAAGACTGCTGAGCCCTTTTCAGGAATGCTCAGTCTCTTTTGATGTCTACTTTTTCCAACTCTCACCTGTGACTTTAAGAAGCCATAACATTTTGGTGGCCACATCTCAGTAAAACTGCCTAGACTCCTCTATAAAAAAGGCATTATCAGGCTACTCTAGGGATAAGAGAAGATGATGTAAGTGTAAGTGTAAGAACATTTTTTCCCTCAGATATCATAAACCACCTCCAACCAATATAAAAAACTTCCAACAAAAGTCTACGAATATTACATATTGAATTACAAAAACTAGTTTCATCATCTAATTGACTGGTAAGTCCTAATGAAAGATGAACAACATCATAACTTGAGCTAGTAGAGTGAAAGCTCTCAGAGACTCAGGAATGTTTCACTTGGCTCTCTGTGCCTACCACAGTACCTAGAAGATACTAAGTGATTATTAGATGTTGATTTATTGATTGACTCTGAAAATGACATTGTAAAGTAGCTCATTTTAAAGTTGAACCCATTGTCCTACAGAAACATTGCATTCCTGAGTAAGAATAAAACTTCAAGTAAATCATAACTATTTATGTTGTGGTAGAAACACACCCAAGTTTGTAGTAGGGTCTTACTTAAAGAATGGGAGACTCAAACTCTGTTCAAATCAGAAGAAAAAAATTTAACTAAAGAAGAAGAGGTTTAAGGTGGTATAATAGCCTAATAGCTCCCAGATTGGTTTGAGGGGGCTAATCAGATAGTCTTGGGGCTTATGATTAGCCAGAGCAGTGATGGAAGACCTTTTAGAGACCAAGTGCTGTGCCTCCCCACAGATGGTATGCCACAGCAACACCCCACCTCCACCTTACCGTCTTACCCCAGACAGGGGAGGAAGCACTCCCATTGGGCTACTGGGCAGAGGGATGTATAAAGTGAAAAAAATGTCCTCAAGCATTTGAGTCCCTCTGCCTTTCTAGTAACAACTGCTGGGGAGCTATGGCTCACATGCTCACAAAAAGGACTCTGCATGCCTTTTTGGCATATATGCCATAAATTCACCACCATGGGCCTAAGGGGCTGGAAGAGAAGCCTCTCTGGATCTGACAGAATAGCATCTCTCCAAGTGTGGAATAGAATCTGTGCTGAGGAAATGAATAGCTTGATTAACGGAGTAGTAGTTCTCAGGATCATGGAGTAGCCCTTGGGGTAACTCAATAGGTAATGGGATAGTAGCCCCAGGTGTAGAGTTGCAACCCCAGTTGCTATTGTAGAATAGCAACCCCAGTTATGGAGTAACAACCCATACAACCCAGGTGAGGATCAGGGTTTGCACATTTATTGAGGTTCTGGGAGCTTCCAGAGAAATCTTCACCTTTCCCGAAAACCATGGAAAATGGATATGTCCAAATTCAAGTGGAGGTGTGTTTGGGGGTTTGACATGTAGATCATAGGGAATAAGGAGCATGTACATATTTGGAGGATCCTTCTGAAATGCCAGAGTCCTTGGTGTACATGTCCCCTAGACCCCGATTGTCTAGCTTGTCATCATTCTTCAATTTGGGAGAAGTCTTGCTACTCTTCTGGAATGTGAACATGGGGAAGGGGGTTCTGATGAAGCCTAGTAAATGAACACTATAGGTAATTAATTATGTCTAACAGTTCAGAACTAAAGTAAATATAGAACAATATGAGTAATTAATAAAACCAATTATAAACTGTAAAAATAATGGATGGGTGAATTATGGCTATATAAACTGATTAGATACTCTACTTGCTGTGCTTACAAAGTATCTTCAGTTTATATCAGTGACCTGAAGCTCATAAGTAAACTTCTCTTCAGGGCCAGGTGCAAGGATGCTAAGGAGACTTTTGATATGCAAAAATAAACTATTTATTGAAAATATAAGAATATAAAAGGATTTCTAACACTAAGGGATTCTAAGTCTACCCAAATAAAACTCCCTGGTTCCACAAGGAACCACTTTTCCTGTTTTCACAGGTTACACGGATCCTTCCTGATTGGACTAACCCAAATTTTCCCTATTCTACAATAAACTAACACTATTATCCTTAATCAAAATATATAATTCTTAACTTTGTCTCCAAGTTATAAAAATAACAAAGGCAGCTGGCTGAGCCTCAGCAAGAACCAAGTTAGAACTCTGAGCCTTAACAGACTCAGAGTCCAAACCAAAGATCAGGTCTTTCTTTGGTCTTCTCAGAGATAAAACAATTTATGAAACAGCAATAGACAGTAATTAGTGTTTCCCAAGTTGGAAAAAGAAATCACTTAGCTCCTTCAGGTTTTTTCCCTCCTTTCCTTTGTGAAAAGTGGATTTAGTATAACAATGAAGATACTTAGCTCTTCCTTTATAGTGAAGCTAGAATTGTAATCCACAATCTATTTTTATATTTTAAGCCACAAAAAGACAATAACTCAGTATTTGAAGTACATCTAATCATTTTAACTACATGTAGATGTAAGCCCCCAGGCTTTTAGGTATGACCAGCTGTCCAGGAAAGAATGGCAGTTTTCTTGGTCAAAGATACTGAACTATAGGGTTCAGAATGGGATCCCTTCTCTGTGGAAAAGTATAGCCAACCCAGGTCTGGGTTGGCACCAGACAAGGACAGGATTTCAGCTTGAAATCCTGTCTCAAACTGTTATCTTAATTCCCTTGTTGGTTATTAGTAACAGACCCAAACACAAATTTAAATAATACAGATATGATTTATTTGTAGGTCAATGAGGAAGGTAAAGGCAGAGGAATGAGGAAAATAAGGAAGGTGGAAGAAAGGTCAGCCCTAATGGTTTGCACCTCCCAAGCAGATTGGCTCCCAAAGTCTAGAGACCAGAGGCCACTGAGCCTTGGCCTCCTTCTTTACCAACTGCTTCTTCTCCTACACTTACGCTTAACCTAAATCCTAAATTCAGTTCAAAGGGTAAATAAGAGAGAGAGATTCAAAGGAAATGGATTAGGTGGCTCAAAACCAGAATGAGTCTAACAAAATCCTTATTGAGAAGCACACAGATGTTGGTTGGGTCTCAGTGGAGGTATCTGAGGGTCTCTGGACAAAGTTGGGTCCCAACTAGGGGAGAAATCTGGTTCAGGTTTCTTTCAGCTCCAGGAAGATGCTCCTTCCCCTTGCTTTCCCAGTCAGAAAGACCTTGACTATTGGCTCCAGAGTTCTCTCTACCCTGGTCTCAGAACCCTCAGTATTCTCTTTGCTCCTCCTCCCCTGCTTCCCAGGCTGATCTGTCCATCAGTCTGGTTGTCAATCTCTCTTTCTTACTTTACACAATACACTTCTGAGAGAGATGACAGATTCAGGGTGCAGAAGGAAACACTTTTGTATATAGTCAATGATGGAGTTGAGGCAGCTAAGGTGCCAGTCCTGGAATCAGAAGGACCTGTGTTCAAATCTGGCATCAAACACCAGCAGTATGATCATAGGCAAGTCACTTAACCATGTTTGCCTCATGTGTAAAATGAGCTGAAGAAGAAAATGACAAACCACTCCAGTATCTTTGGTAAGAAAACCCTAAATGGGGTTACAGAGTCAGACACAACTGAAATGGCCAAACAATAACAACAGAATTTGGACATAGTTTTTAAACCAAAAATTTGTTTTCATTTTCTCTTTATTTTTCCTTAACAGGGGTAGGAGGATAGAAAAGAGAGAAAATAGATATCCATTCATTGAAAAAGTTTAAAAAGTAAAATGAGGGACAGGGGAAGTGCTATGGATATGGAACTTTGCATGCACTTCCAGATGAGGTAACTGTATTATTAATTTAGCTTGCTTGATCATTTTACTTTCTTTATCCCTCTTCAGTGTTGATTCATCTCCTTTAAACTTTCTCTACCATCCATATCTAAAACTATAATTTTATGATAGATGTTTGAAATATTTTTCCTTTTAAAAAAATTTAAATATTTTTCCAGATTACATGTTGATACAATTTTTAATAATCCTTTTTTTCAAAAATTTTCCATCTGTATTCTCTTCCTCCCTTAAACTCCTCCTCTCTCCCCTGATGGGAGGTATTATGATATAGGTTATACAAGTGTTATCATATGAAACGTATTTCCATGTTTGTCATATTTTGAAAGGAGACACATATCACTTACCCAAGAGAAAAATTCATGGAAGAAATAAAGAATGGTATGCTTCAGTCTGTATTCAAACTCCATCAGTTCCTCTTATCATATTGGCTAGCCTTTTTCATCATGATTCCCTTGGAATTGTCCTGGATCCTTGTATTGTTAGTAATAATTGAGTTATTCATGGTTAATCATCATACACTCAAATTATATTTCCTAGAATATACTTTTATTGTGCAGTTGTTTTCAGTTGTGTTATACTCTTCATGGTCCCATTTGTGTTTTTCTCCGAAGAAATACTGGAGTCCCCTGCCATTTCCTTCTCTAGCTCATTTAACATATGATGAAACTAAGGCAAACAGGGTTGAGTATATTTCTCAGTGTTGCATGGACAGTAAATATCTGAGGTCAGAAGGTACTGTAAACCTCAAATTTTCTTAGACTTATAAATGTTGGAAATTTCACCATTGGGAAATTTCATACTTGAAAAATTTCCTATTGATAGTGGGTCTTGACTATTGGAATGTGAACCCCATTGGCATGGGAGGTTCCTTCTCTTCCCTTCTTAAGATTACTTTAGGACAGAAACCTTTTGCTGAACAATGGAAAAGACTTTGACCTATGCTTAAGCATAGAACAGGAATTTCTTTGAGTCATGATTGATTTTAGAATTGATACAATGGAGATACTTGGAATCAATCTCCACCCTATTCAGTCCTAACAGGATTGAGTAAGGGCTGCAGCCTAGATCAAAATTTAATTATTCCAATCTCTACCCTACTCAGGTTAACAGGATTTAGAAAGGGCTGTAGCAAAGGATCAAAGATTTAATTATTTGAAAATATGACCTACAACAGACATGTGCAAAGCCAGACCAATGGAGGCTCTAGCTTAACCCAGGACCGCCCAGAGGTCCCTTCATGGTCGCCATGGTCTGGCTTTGCACATGTCTGTTGTAGGTCATATTTTCAAATAATTAAATCTTTGATCCTTTGCTACAGCCCTTTCTAAATCCTGTTAACCTGAGTAGGGTAGAGATTGGAATAATTAAATTTTGATCTAGGCTGCAGCCCTTACTCAATCCTGTTAGGACTGAATAGGGTGGAGATTGATTCCAAGTATCTCCATTGTATCAATTCTAAAATCAATCATGACTCAAAGAAATTCCTGTTCTATGCTTA
The DNA here is from genome assembly GCF_027887165.1 of Monodelphis domestica. Taxonomy (NCBI): domain Eukaryota; kingdom Metazoa; phylum Chordata; class Mammalia; order Didelphimorphia; family Didelphidae; genus Monodelphis; species Monodelphis domestica. Next base: position 397,453,326 of record NC_077228.1, on the reverse strand, counting down.
AGCATAGGTCAAAGTCCTTTCCATTGTTCAGCAAAAGGTTTCTGTCCTAAAGTAATCTTAAGAAGGGAAGAGAAGGAACCTCCCATGCCAATGGGGTTCACATTCCAATAGTCAAGACCCACTATCAATAGGAAATTTTTCAAGTATGAAATTTCCCAATGGTGAAATTTCCAACAGTACCTAAGAGGTCATTTAGTACAGCTCCCTCCTTTTTCAAATGAGGAACTAGGATCCAGAACAGTTAAGAGACTTGCCTGGGAAGTAAAGACAGGCAAAATCTGAACCTAGGTACTTTATCTACAAATTCAGTATTTTTTCCCACTGTGCTTGATTGAATAAAAAGAAAAGTATTTTATGAGAAACAAAGCAGAGGAGAATATTACATTTTACTCATATTTCAGGAATACTATTTCTCATCTCATTGTTGACACATGTTCATAACAAGTCTTTTTTCTAGGACTACACAATAAACAAATAACTGCAAAATGGTTAATGAAAATCTAGAGCTGCTGTCTACTAATATTTACTTTCCTCTGTACTTCCCCCTCTCCTCCCCTTTCACTGCACGAGAAAACTGGTCTCAAAGATCAGTCTTTTTCTCTGTTATCATCAGTTGTGATCTGACTTGAATTGGTTTTGATTGATGCTCTGAGTGATACAGTTTGTTTTCCTCTTAATGAACCCTTAGACAATTTTCTAAATTTTTCCGTTGCAGATATAGAACATCCAGTTCTGTCATATGTAAAAAGAAGAGGTTGGATCAGTGACCCCTAGGGTCTTTTCCAGCTATAACATTCTATAATTCTGAATTACCCAGAGGCAAAGTCTTAAACTATCTCTCAGGAGCCCTGGCTTTGTAAGCATAGTTCAGTACACTCAGGAACAGAACGCAAAATGCAGCCAAATGAAAGTGAAACTTGTCATGCCCCAGAACAGAAACTAGCCCTCTGGGGTAAGAAACCAAATACCACTTCTCAATCTAGATCAGCGCCTTTCTTTTGTTAGTACCCAAACCCCAGGAAACCAAATGGAAGGTGTGGTGGGCTCAGAAAGCAAGAGAATTAATTTCCTAGGCAGGTTTTTTTCCCTCTTGAAGAAGGACTATAGAAAAAAGATTGTGATTCAATAAATACCCTTTATCTAAGGCAAGGGACCAATCCTTAAATTATTCACTTTTGTCACCTATTTACAGGAGAATAAAGTCACTTTAACTCCCTTCTACTTTCTCCTCCTTGGAATCTCTAGGGAGGGTGGGAGAGGGCACCTTCCCTATGAAAGTGGAGAATAGAAAAGATAAGAGCAGAGGAGTAAGAAAAGAGGAAAATCTAGGATTCTTGCCATTTTCAGTCTTTTTTGTTGTTGCTACAAAGAGAATTCAGTAAGCTTGTTATCAAGCATAACAAGAGAATATTACAAAACTCTGGCTAACAGAAAGTCACCAAAAATATTGCATACAGAGGAGCACCATCATTCAGAGACAGAATCAATACAATAAAATTAATTCTAGATGACTCTTCTTACCAAAGCTCTGATTAAAATTTTATCTTGACACTGTTATCTTCTCAAGCTACCATTTTATATCTTTATAACAGTGCTTGAAAGAACAAATTATACACAATGCTTTTATTTCCTCACTTCCTTTCCTATTTACTTCCTTGAAATCTAATTTAAGTTCCCAACTCTGTCTGTTACATGGATGTTCTTGTTCATCATTCCAGGAGGTTGCTTCTTTTGCTTCTTCCCTCAAAGATTAATTCTCATTTACCCTGTATAAATCTTGTCTGTACATAGTTCTTTGTCTTTTGTCTCCCTCATTAGAGCATGAACTCCTTGAGGGCAAGAACTAATTTGGCCTGTTTTTTTACCCCATTCCTTAGTACAGAACCACCTGCATTTTTGTTGTTTAGTAATTTTTCATTCATGTCAAATTCTTTATGACCCCATTTGGATTTTTCTTGGCAAAGATATTGGAGAGATTTGCCATTTCCTTCTCCAGATCATTTTACAGATAAGGAAACTAAACAGGATTAAAAGACCTGCCAAGGGTTACAAAGTTGGTAAATGTCCAAAGGCTGGATTTGAATTCAAGTCTTACTGACTCTCTGCCCAAAGACTCTATCTACTACACACTTAGCCAGCAATTATTAAATGTTTGTTAACTTGATTGAACTTAATATGATGTGTGAATTACTTGGAACAAAGTAGAACAATGATACTTATTGTATACAATAAACTTTAGGATTTCTTACACTTAACAAAACTCCTTTTTCTTAATATGTAATGTTCTGACACAATCACTTGCTTTAAACATTTTGGCATCAAGTTCACCAGATTTTTAACACAATTTCTTTAAGTCTTCATCATGAAAACACATCACAGTAGATAGTTACCGTATTTTTGAGGAACAGTACATTTTTCCAAGTGTAGCCTTGATTATGACCCATATGTTTTTTTTTAATCCTTATCTTCCATTTTAGAATCAATACTAAGTATTGATTTTAAGTCAGAAGAGTGGTAAGGGCTAGGCAATTGGGGTAAAGTGACTTGCCCAGGGACACATAGCTAGGAAGTATCTGAAGGCAAATTTGAACCCAGGACCACCCTGGCTTTCTATCCACTGAGCCAATTAACTGCCCCAGCCCATCTGTTTTCAATGAAATTTTACTATCAGGAAAATTACAAGTCTGCTAAAGCATGTTTATCTCCAACTGTTGGGTAAGTTTCTTAACCTTTTGTGACATGCACCATTTTACCAAGCTGTACTGTAGTGTTCCATCTCTACTTGGCAATTTCTGTAATTCCAGAACAACTTTGCTTCTCTGTATATCAATATACTGATCAGTTCATTATTTTTTCAATGTGAACATGCTTTAAAAAATCATCCATAAATTGGTGCGTGTGGTATATGCATTGTAATCTGAAGATGAAAGATGACTAGATCTTTGCAGTATCATCTCGACTTTTTTTAGAAATACTTTAGAATTCTAACTATTGGTTCTAAGGTAGAAGAACCATAAAGACTTAGGCAAATGGGGGTAAAATGACTTGCCCAGGAAGAGTCTGAGATTGGAACCAGATTGGAACCCAGATCATCCCAGCTCTAGGCTTGGCTCTCAGTTACCTAGCTTCCCCTGTAAAGATTAAAATTTAGGGGAAAACTGAGGCAGGTAGAAATTAGTTTCTCTCTGCAAGGAGTATTATATTTTTAGAGTTTTATTTAAGATAAGGAATTTACGAATATACAAGTAAGAGAAGCACGTGCTAGGTGGGCCGAGAGGCCCATTCAATTTTCACTCACGTCATGAGACGTGTTTGCTCGCTAGCAGAAACAGGAAGAAAAGAGAGCCCCCGCTGTAGGCAGAGACCCTTTAAATAATAATTTGCTCTCATCCCAGGTGAGAATTCAAGGCATTCTGGGAGCCAGAGCAAGGACTTCTGGGATTTGGAGTCCAGAGTTCAAGTCTCCATTTTTACACCCCCTCATATAACTTCTAAAAATAGTTTTGTTATCTCCTTGAGTGAAAGAGCAAGTTTCTTCAGTAAAAAATTACCATTTCCCAATCTTAAATACCCCAGTCTTTGGGTTGTTTTTTCTAAGATAAGCATCTTTTGTTTAAGTCAGCAGTTATTTTGTTACAGTTCTCCTTGCTGTCCTTCCAACTTCAAGAAACTCACTCCTTCATTGGAGAAGAATCATTACCAACTCTTCCAGCTGCCAGGGACCTCAAGCTTTTTGCTTGTTTTCTGATGATTTAGTAGGCTATTTTGCAACAATAATTTGTGAGTTCTTGGTGTTGTTTTTAATCATACTTTTCTATGTGCTTTGATATTGTCATTAAATGTTTATTAAGTGCTTGCTATTACCAGACATTATGCTAAGTGCTAGGAATAAAAAAAAAAGAAAGAAAAGAAAAACAGTTCCTTCTTTCAAGGAGATAATATTCTAATAAGGGAAGACAACTAAAGGATTAAAGTAAAAGTTTAGAAAATCTTCCCTATTGTATATAATAGGCCTCACATTTACCAGCAGGAATTGGGGCTGCTTAGAACTTTGGCCAGTTCTCAGCAACTTCCCAAAGTCTCTTAACTTTCTGGAAAATGAGATTCTATGAGATTAATGCTTGTCTCACAGAATGTGATGTCTTCATGACTCTTTATTAAATTTTGAGACATGTTTTGCCTGGCTGCTTCTTTAAACTACAGTTGGCAAAATGCCTTCTTTGTTTTGAGGTCAATAAAAAACCCCTTCTGGAAAGTGGACTTTGAAGTCTCACCCACGGAAAGGACTCTTTGTCTGGGACTTTCCTAAATGGAACCCTGAAATGTTGAACAAAAGGATTTTCCAGCTAAGAATAATCAGGCATTGGAGTATCCCCCATTCCGTGATGTGTCTTTCTTTTCTCTCTCTTATTATTGCTAATGTTGTTCTTATCTATCTTTCTATATATATGTATATATATATATATATATATATATATATATTCATTTGTGTTTTCTGTTGTCAGCTAAATTGCTGGATCTTTGCATAATAATAAACCTATTTCTTTTTACTCTTTTACTTTAAAATGGTGTGGAGAAATGTGTGTTATTGTAGGATCAAATCTCAAACCACAAGTACTTAAACAGCTGCTTAACATAAAAGGGAGCCAAAAAAGAAAAAGGGTTGGGAAAAGAAGTCTGAAGAATTAGGAACAAAAGTAGGTATTTCTTCAAATGGAAATTCCAAAAGGAGTTTGCAAATATAAGAAGGGGTATATAAAGGCAGTGGAATATTCCAGGGTGATAGATGTTTTTTCATTGTGGGCTTGAATGTACCTTGAAATAAATATGCTAAACTTCCTTAGCTATAGCTACTGATATGTCTCAAACAGTCATGAAAGGGTGCTCTTCACACAGCCCTAAGACTGAGTACTCTTTTAGCCCAGATTCAAATAATAAAATAAGGCACTGGAAAGTCTTGTTAACAAAAGGAGGTTTACTTTCACCAAACACAGAAAGGGCATTTCTCTTCTTTGGATGTGATACTCCCTTTGATTCTCTATGGGAAAATTGGATCAATAGGGCAAGGTACTAGAGAGGGTCAGTGACGTATACGTTGTTCATACATTTAAGTAATATATCACTCTTTTCATCATCTGTAAAAATTAAAATGTAAATAATAAAAAATATATTTTAAGGGATTTGTTAAATGATCATTAGAAATCAAGGAATAAAGAGGATATAAAATAAAAACCATGTGCCCATGGCTGGTTAACCATTTTCAAAATCCCCACTTACCACCATCTCTGCTGATTCTGTATCATGCCCAAAGAGAGAGGAGGAGCCTCAATGCCCACTCCCTTTATCCTCTGTCTATGGGAAGTATATAATGAGAGGAAGTCAGTGGGCTCTCGGGATATGTAGTTCTTATTTTTAGGGTAACAGATTTTCAATTATACACATCCCATTTGGGATTTTCTTGGCAAAGATACTGGTGTGGTTTGCCAAATTCCTTCTCTAACTCATTTGAGAGATGAGGAACTAAGACAAACAGTGACTTGCCCAGGATTACAGAGAGAGTATGTTTCTAAGGCTGGATTTGAACTCAGATTTTACTGGCTCCAGGCCCAGTGGTACTGTGCCATTCAGCTGCCAGTGAAATAAGTGAGTATAATGGATAGATGGGTTCTTTATGGCTTCACCGTTTATTATATTACTCAACAACTAGGCTTCAGGCCCATGTAGGCCCAAAAAGCTGCTTACAAGGTTAAACACTATCTGACTTTTTGTTCTTAAACAGTAAAGTAAATTTATTTATACAATGGTAAAGAGGAAAGATGAGGACCAGGGAGAAGTTGTCCCTAAACTTAAGAATCTTCTTTCTCCACCCAAAATTCACTACAGGTCCTCACGGACCATCTTCAAAGAATTGTAGGTGACACTATTCCTACTCTGCCTCACTCTATCAAACAAACTAAACTAACCTGATCTACTGGTCCACAATTATTTATAGACTAATAAATAGTTTATCAGGATGAGATAATGAGAACAGTGATAAGTTCTCCCTTGTAAGTCAGTGGCCAAGGGTCAAGATGGCCAGCCTATTGTCGATGGCAGTTCACTGGGTCTTGGCGGCTGTAACATTTAAGTTAGTTTCTCTACTAAAAGTATTATAATTTTAGAGGTTTATTAAAGATTATTAGAAATCAAGGATAAAGATATACTGATCCTTTGCTACAGCCCTTTCTAAATCCTGTTAACCTGAGTAGGGTAGAGATTGGAATAATTAAATTTTGATCTAGGCTGCAGCCCTTCCTCAATCCTGTTAGGACTGAATAGGGTGGAGATTGATTCCAAGTATCTCCATTGTATCAATTCTAAAATCAATCATGACTCAAAGAAATTCCTGTTCTATGCTTAAGCATAGGTCAAAGTCCTTTCCATTGTTCAGCAAAAGGTTTCTGTCCTAAAGTAATCTTAAGAAGGTAGGAGAAGGAACCTCCCATGCCAATGGGGTTCACATTCCAATAGTCAAGACCCACTATCAATAGGAAATTTTTCAAGTATGAAATTTCCCAATGGTGAAATTTCCAACATTTATAAGTCTAAGAAATTTTGAGGTTTACAATACAAAATAAGAAAAGCACATTCCTAGGGCTGAATAGCCCATTCATAGCCACTTACATCTTGCCTGCCAGGTAGAGAGATGTGTGTGCTTAGAAGCAGAAGAAGAGACTCTTGGGAGGCAGAGAGCCCTTTAAATAAAAATTGTGTTCTCGAACTCAGGTGAGGACTCAGTTGAGATTATAGGGAATTCTGGGAAGTACCAAGGACTTCTGGGGATTGAAATGTGGGGTTAAAATGTCCATTTTTAGACAGCTCCAACACACACAGAGTCAGGATCTCACAGAAAATACAGAAGCTCACAGGATCTCAGGAGATGGTAACTGGAGACAAGGATAGAAATGATCTCGGGAATCTCTTGATGATAGGAAATATAGGAACCTCTGGATTTCAGTAGGCAAAGGTCAGTTACCTCCTTTAGGCATAAACAAAATGGTCACAGGAAGTAATCTATACGCTCTCTTTGGTGGACAAATGGATCCCAACTGCCTCTGTGTGTCTCCCGTTAAGCAATCCTCCCATTCCAGAATGGGGTCCATACAGTTCTCTGTGTGTGCCCAGTTTCCTTTGTAAAACCTATATGTTTGCATACTCTCTCTTTCTCTATTTCTCTCTCTCACCAGTGACTTCCATAGTTAGAAATTCACCAGATCAGAGGTTCACCCCCTATTGCATGTGGGTAGGACTTTTTATTCCCTTGGATGACCAAAAAATGGCATCAGGGAAACAGGAGCCAATCAGGTCCAGGAAAAACTAATTCCTATTAAAGAAGGGAAAGAGTAGATATGTAATTAACTCTTGTTGTGGAGAAACACTAGTAGATATTAGTCTTATCACAACAATAAAAGAGAGTAGTGAAATATATATTATATGTAATCCACCACTCAGCTGACGCAGAATTTAAGGTGGGAAAACTAGTTCAATTGTGTTTCATATTTCAGTCAACAAGCGTTATGTACCAGGCTCTGTGCTATAAACTGTGAATACAAAGAATAGGAAAAGACATCTCTGACTCTCAAGGAGCTCACCATCTGATGAGATAGGCAAAATTCAAACTACTATATACAAATATAATATAAGCAAGATAAATTGGAAATGATCAATAGAGGAAAGTCACAAGAATTAAGGTTGGAACAAGAAAGGTTTCTTGTAGAAGATGCAATTTCAGATGAGACCTGAAGAAAGCCATGTAAACTAAAATGTGGAGATGAAGAGGGACCAAACAAGACAGTCCAAATATTAGGCACATTAAGTGAAAATGCCATGATTCTGTAAATAGAATGTCTGTTCAGTGTCACTAGATCTAAGAATATGTAGGGATAGGGGCATAAAGAGTAAAAAGATTGGAAAGGTAGGAAGGGGCAAGATCATAGAAGGCTATAAAAGTCAAGAAGAAGATTTTATATTTGATTCTGGAACCTGTAGGGACTCACTGGAGTTTTCTGAGTGGAGTGGCAGGAGGATGACACAGACCTTTTTTGTTAGATCACTTTGAGACTGGAGTAAGGACAGACTTGTGTCAGGGAAACTATACGGTGGTTTATTAAGGTAGCCTAAGCATGAAGTCACAAGAAATTTCATTAAGGTTATGGAAGCATCATAAAAGAGAAGGGAGTTTATATGAAAGATGATGTCAAGGTAGAAATGAAAGGATTTGGAGATTGACTAGATAAGAAGAAGGTGAGAGAGAGAGAGTAAGGAGTTGAGGTTGACATCTAGGTTTCTAGTCTAAGTCCCTTTCACAGTAATAGGGAAGGTTTTGTTTGGTTGTTTCAATCATGTCTAAATCTTCGTGACCCCATTTGGAATTTCCCTGGCAAACATATTGGAATGATTTGGGAAGTTAGCAAGGGATTATAGGAGGAAATTTAATGCATTCAGTTTTGGACATATGAATAAGTTCAGATGTTCTGAGTCATGAATGACTCAATCTGCATGATTACTATTGTCATAAAATAAAACCAATCAAAATTATTGGTTGTCCAGGAAATGTGTACAGCACTATAATGTTTTGTGCTCACTGGTGTAGCATATGGGCTGACCATCTGTTATCAACTTGACTTCACTCCATCACCAGTTATCCACCTAGAATCTAGACTAAGAGTTTATTCTCTAATTGCTACTAGGTGTCTTGAGCTTAATGATTGAGGAATGGGATAGTCCAAATATTCTTCTCATTTGGGGCCTCTTTGAGAATTGAACCCTCACTTTGGATATACTCTTTCTTCCTGGCTTTTTCTGGAAACTTCCATAACTCATACTTGCTCATCCTATTTGACTCCCAGATCATTTCTTAGAGGATAACTATATGTCATTGGATATGGGAAACAGGATTGAACTGAGAAAAAAAAATCCATTTTTCTCTCTGTAGAACTCATGATATTTAGACTATTTGGGAGGTGTCAAAAGAACATACAGGTTGACTAGGAAGAATGGTGGAGAGTTTCAGAAAATAGTGGAGTCAAGTCCAAGGGAGTGGACTATGGCTTATCCTTTTTTTTTTCTTCTCTTACTGTGGCCAGAAAACTACCAGACTTCATATCCCAAGAATTGACCTTTCCAGTGACAAAGATGTTGTTGTAATAAAATTCTTCTGGTTATTAGGTCTGGTTGTATCTATCTGGTTGTCATTACTTCTTCCTATAATTGAGCCCTTAAATTTGTTTTTTCTTTGCTGACTATTTTGTCATTCCCTTGAAATCCCAGAGATTTCATTTTAGGTCTTTGATTTCCTATATGTGAATTAAAACTCAGTCTAATAATGGTCTAATAAAAAAAAGCTATGTGGTATGGTAGAAAGAATTCTAGGTCTGGAATCAGGAGTAGTAACCTTCCTGAGTTCAAATTTGGCCTTAGACACCTGTTAACTATGTGACCCTGGGTAAGTCACTTAACTGTATTGACCTCAGTTTCTGCATCTGTCAAATGAGCTGGAGAAGGAAATGGCAAACTGATCAAGTATCTTTTTCAAGAAAACCCCAAATAAGGTCACAAAGTATTGAACATGACAAAAACAACTGAACAACAACAAAATAACAAAGGCATACTTATCCATTTCTTGGCTTTCTGATTTTATTGATAAAATTCCATACTGTTGACATAGTCTCCAACTTGTCTCCCATTTGTTAAATTGGATTTATGATTTAAGACTGAATATATATTAATTATTGGTCACCAAGGATATCATTTATGAAAATCCTAATGAAACACTCAAGTCAGAATGGAGTTTTATGGTAATTTAATTACAACAGGAGTAAGAAATTATTAGAGGGAGAGAAAGAAGGAGAGAAGGGAAGAGGGAGAGAAGGAAGGTTAACTCAATCTCCTGGCAGAGCCAGAGGGAGTTTTAGGCCTTGGGGGGCCAAGGCAGGGAAAGGAATCAGTCCTTTCACTCACTGATCTGAAGGAAAGCTGCCTGCAGGCCTCCTCCCAGCTGGAGCTCCAGGAATGAACTGGTGTCTAACCCTGTCCACAGGAAGTGAACAAACTCCAGAGGCTGTTCTCTACCTCACTTCCTGTGCCTCACACATGCCAATGGTGGCTCAAGCTTGGCTTAGGACAGTCCAGGGGGGCAGTCAGTTGTTTCTGATTTGTCATTAGCTAGCACATGCCCGTGTAGTGTGGGTGTGCACATTCTTGGGTGCTATACCAAGCAAGATGGAGGAAATTTAAAAATCACACATTCCAGTCACTTTTCTCATGTAAGTTATTGTTGAGATGATACAACAACCTGTTTACACCCACCATGAGTATCCTATTAACCTTTCAGTCAAGTAAAATTTAAATATATATTATATAGTCATAGATAATGTATATTTTATTGATATTTTATTTTGCAAAACTGTCACAACCCAGTAAGTCCCACCATCATGCTGATAGACATCTTTTCCAAACTAGTTAATAAAGTGTTGTTTTTTCCCCCTAAACTCTTACCTTCTGTCTTGGTATTGATATTGATTCTAAGGCAGAAGAGAGGGAAGGGCTAGGCAACTGGGGTTAAGGGATTTGCCCAGTGTCCCATAGTTAGGAAGTATCCAAGACCACATTTGAAACCAGAACCTCCCAAATCCAAGTTTGACTCTTTATCCACTGAGTCACCCAGTTGCCCCAAAATTAGTTAATAAAGTTAAGTAAAACAGACCAATGCACTAACCACATCTACCAGTGTATGTCATATTCTGCTCTTATAGCTACCACCTCTCAGTTAAGAGGAGGGAAGCAGTTTGCAATGTTAGTCCTTTGTACTTGATTCTTTAGAATCTATATTTCTATAATTCTATAGAATTCTATAGAAGGAATGTCAAGATCAGTGACTTCATTGATTAGAATTCTGGCATTTTCTCTGTATTTTCAATAGTTTTCATTTAAGTAATTGCAATTATTGAATCTCATGAAATTTTTGTTCCATGATTTATAACCATGTAGCATCTTAGTGTTAAAAGATGGGATTTTGTAGCAAGGATCAGGGTAGGATTATTTAAAATGCTATCCATCTTCCCAGATGTAATCCAGCTCACTCTATTCATTTTATTAAATTTCTACGTCTAGCTCATTTTCTATCTGCAATGTCTTTCTAAGATATAAGCACTGATAGACTTAATTTAACTACATGCTATATCTCTGGCCTATCTGTATTCATCCTTTTGGATTGTTTTGAGTGGATTTCAGGAGATGGAGGAATATTCTAAGGCACAATGCATTTAGCATGTTACACACATAAAAGGTACATCCGAAGACCCTCACCATCTATAGAGAATCCCCTTTCACTTGGATGTTGTGTGAGACGATTTTCAAGATCCTTCCATACATAGGTTCTTTGAAGGATGTATGTTTCTTTATTCTATCATTTGTAGCAGTTAAACAATTATGAAATAAATACCCTTAGAAAGGAGATGATGTGTTGAACTTACAGTCAAAAAGAGTTGGCTTTAAACCCTGGTGTCTTCTGACACCAGCTCTGTGTGATCCTGAATAAATCACTTGACCTTTCTGAGCCTCAGTTTCTTTATCTATAAAACAGGGATAGTAATCCCTATAGCAACTACATCAAGGATTGTTGTGAGGCTCAAATGAGAGGACAGATATAAAGTGCTTTGAAAACCTTATAGAATTATATCAGTGCCAAGTTATAATTATCATTGGGAGCCTGGAACTCAAATCCAAGTCTCTCCATCATAAAGCCGGGGATCTCAGAGTATCATACATGTGAGCTGAAGGCTGCAAACTTTGAACTCTTTTTCTTTGTTCTGTATAGTATGGCTACTACCAGAAGGGATGGCCCACTGCTGTAGAAGTCTAACATGCAAACAGGGAGATCATTCACAGCTGTCCTTCGATTTACAGAGGGTACATAAATCAATAAGCATTTGTTCAATGTCTGCTACGGGCCACATATTGCTGCACTGGAGATACAAAGAAATATAAAAGACAATATCTGCCTTCAAGGACCTCCTATTTTAATAGGGGAGACAACATGCATGTAGCCAGGATGCATTAGAGATAATCAATAGTGGGGAGGCATAGGAATGAAAAGAAATCAGGAAGGTGAGCTTTTAGCTGGGATTTAAATGAAACCAGGGAAGTGAGGAGGTGAAGAAGAAAATACTGCAGGCAGAGGACAGTCAGTGAAAATGCCTGGTGTCATGGAGATGTACTATTTTCTGTGAGCAACAGCAAGGAGTTGTGTCATTGGATTTGAGAGTATATAGGATTGGGAGGATTTAAAGAATAAGATATATATCTTTATATATATATATATATATATAATATATATTATATATCTGTGTAAATAGAAATTTCATACCCCTGAACTACATTGCCCAGCATCCCTTTCCTTTTCATCCCCCAAGTTGCTTGCTTATATTTTATAAATAAAGGTCTGTGTAACCCCAACTCTCTGGCACTCTTTCAGATGGTGTTCTGTGCTCTTGCAGCCTCCCGTGTGTGGTCCCAGGCTTCTTTTTCTTTACTGAGGCTATCACTTTCCTTTTGCTTCAAGTTATTATTAATAAACTTTATAAAATATAATACTTGGATATTAATTTTTAATCTTATTCTTCTCAAGGTTTAAGAAGACTGGAGAGATGGAGAGGGTGCAGGTTATGAAGGGATTGGGTGCCAAGCACAAGATTTTATATTTGATTCTGATAGTGATGGGGAACAAGTGGGGTTTATTGAGTTGGGAGGGTGACATGGTTAAACCTGTATTTTGGAATAACACTTTGGCAGTTGAGTAGATTGGAGAAGGCATAGTTTTATAATAGATGGACTAATTAGTAGGCTATTATAATCATTCAGGCAAGAAGGTAAGGGGATGAGGACCTGCACCAAGGTGGTGTCAGTGTCAGAGGAGAGAAGGAGGGCATTTGTAAGAAGGTAAAATTGACAGCTCTTGGCAACAGATTGGAAATGGGGATGGGGTGAAAGAGAATGATGAATCAAGGATAATCCCCAAGTTGCACTGGAAGAATGTCAGTATTTTTAACAGTATAGGGAAGTTAGGTAGAGGGGAGAGTTGAAGGGAAATATAAGGAGTTCAGTTTTGGACATGTTGAGTTTAAAATCTCTATAGAAAATCCAGTTATAGATATCTATTAGACAGCTGGAGGTACAAGACTGGAAGTTAACAAAGCTATTGGGGCTGGATAAGTAGATTTCAAAATCTTTAGTAGAGTTCTTGGATCCTGTCCCAGTTAAATAGTTGGTTTGAGCTTTTCAGTTCTGAAATGGGAAGAAAGAAACAACTGGGACTGAGCAATATAATGGAAAGAGAGGTGGATTTCATGTTAGGGGAGCTGAGGTGAAAATTAAAATCCCTTCATCAACTTGGATAAGTCACAACATCTCTGAATCTTCTTCTTTCATCCTTTGAAATGAAGCCTTAAGAGAATCAATTTCTGTTTGACTTAGATAATCAATTTCTCTTAAACAATTGAACCATATGGTCATTAGTATTTAATTTTGATGGGCCTTGGAAGAAACAAAGTTACTTGTACAAAGGAGCAAACTAATGGCTCAATCCTGGAAGCCACTCTAATTAACTTCCTCCTTTCTGGGTTGATTTGGGAATACTTCCAAGAGGAGGTGATTATCTAGCAGAATTGTGAATATTGGCTATGGATATAATCTATCTTTGCCAAAATCAGGGGAAATTTGGTATGCCAAGGAGGAGGGTGTGTCACACACAGGAACATGGAAAACAGGGTGAGGTTGCTGGAGTTTCATGTAAGAGGAAATCAGGAGTTAGGTGAGAGTAGATTAATGGCTGGGGAGTCTTGAAACTTGGTTTAAGAGCTCTAATTTTATTTGAGAAGCAATTAAAACCTATTACAGCCTTTTGAACCCTAGTTTAGTCAGGAGATCAAAGCCTTTGGCTACTAATAACTCCCTTATTTAAATTTACTGCCTCCTTTAGATCCTCAAGAGTTTCTCTGGTTTATCTACAAAACGAATTTGAGATAAATAAAAGATAATCCAAAAAGGCTAGGTCTGAGTCCTACCAAGCCCACATTTGAGTCCAGTTAAAAGAGTATTTATTAAGCACCTATTATGTGCCAGGCACCCTGTTAAGTCCTGGGGTTCCAAAGAATGGCCAAAAAAAAAAAAGCCATCCTTGCTGTCCAGGAATTTATAAGTTTATTCTTGACTTTATTAAACATATTTGTCAATAGCTGTGCTTCAATGGCACATTTGATATCTAAGAGCTTCTGTTGTTCTATATTAGCTGTTTAAAAAAATGTGTTCCTGTATTGTTTTTAAATTACAGGCATTCATGGATTATGCCCACTTCTTGAGAGATTTTGTAACAAAGTAATGCAATCAAGCAAACTAACAATATAGCAACTTCATCTGACAGTACAGTCAGCATCCTGCAAAGGAGTACCCTTCCACTGCTCCATTTGAAAAAAAAAAAGTTTAATTAACAGACATTTATTTTCTCTCTCTCTCTCTCTCTCATCTTCCATCCCACTGGAAAAATAATGGAGGAAAGAAAAACAAATTTGTTTTAACAAATATGCCTAGGCAAGCCAAACAAATTCCTTCATTGGTTGTATACGAAAATGTATGTTCCATTCTCTACCTAAATCTATCATCTATCTGTCAGGAGATAAATATATTGCACCATTATGGAACTGTGGATTTCATGATCCCATAATCCACTGCCTCACTTTGGAATCATGGGTAATTATGGTTCTGATCATAGTTTTTAAAGCTTACAAAGTTGTTTGTCTTTACAATGTCATTGTTCTATAATTAATCTATTCTTTAAGGCCTTGGAGCCAAAAAGACCTGAGTTTAAATCTGGCCTCAGATATCTAATAGCTAGGTGACTCTGGGCAAATAACTGAACCTCTGGTTGCCTCAGTTTCCTCATTTGTAAAACTGGGATAACAATTGCCCTTACCTCACATGGTTGTGAGGATCAAATTATTTGGCACATAGAAGATTCTATATAAATGCTCATTTCCTTCCTGTATTCCCTTCTCCTAGTTCTGCTCGCTTAATTTTTCATCAGCTTACAAAAGTCTTCAAAATTCTTTGATTTTATATAATTGATGCTATAATATTAGTTCATATAAATCTTTCTGTGTCTCTTTTGAAATCATCTCTTTCTTCATTTCTTAGACCACAATTATATTCTAACATTCATATAAATTAACTTATTCAGCCATTCTTCCACTGATAAGCATACCTTTAGTTTCCAGTTATTTTTTTTGTCACCACTAAAAAGAACTGCTATAAATAATTTTGTACATAAAGGGCCTTTTCCTATTTCTCTGATCTTTTGGGGGGTAGAGGGTGGTGTAGAATATGAGCCCAAGATTAATATAGGTAGGTCAAAGGGGCAGCTGGGTGGCTCAGTGGATTGAGAGTCAGGCCTAGAGACCGGAGGTCCTAGGTTCAAATCTGGCCTTAGACACTTCCCAGCTGTGTGACCCTGGGCAAGTCACTTAACCCCCATTGCCTAGCCCTTCTGCCTTGGAGCAAATACACAGTATTGATTCCAAGATGGAAGGTAAGGTTAAAAAAAAAAAAGAAGGTAGGTCAAAGAGTATGTATTGCTTAGTAATTTTTGTTTATAATTATAATTCCCTCTCCCCCCAAAATGATTGATTGTACTTATTCAGAGTTTCCAACACAATGCAAAGGATCATCTTCCTTTTTTGTCATCCTTACCCATATGATTGGTGGGAGATGCAACTCAGAAGTGCTTTAATTTGAATTTCTCTAATTAGCAGTGACCTGAAACTCTTTTTTTTTATATTGTTATAGATCATCTGTTTTTCTTCCTTTGAGAACTGCCTATTCATATCCTTAGACCACTCATCACTTGAGGAATGACGGTCATTCTCAAACATTTAAGTAAGTTCCTCATATGTTGTATAAATAAGACCTTTACCAGAGAAATTTGCTTTTGTTGTTGTTCAATTGTTTTCATTTGTGTCATGACCCCTTGGGGTTTTCTTGACATACTTGAATAGTTTGGTATTTCCTTCTCTGGCTCATTTTACAGATGAGGAAAATGAAGTAAACAGAGGTAAATGATTTGCCCAGGGTCACTCAGCTAGTAAGGATCTGAGATCAGATTTAAACTCAAGAAGATGATTCTTGCTGGCCTATCAAAGCACAAGCCAAGTCATATCAACAAGTATGTATTAGTTTGTATTAATTAATATTAATTCATTAATTAAGAATTTATTAAATACCTCCTATTCTGCCAGGCCTTGTGCTAAGTGCCAAAGATACAAAGAAAGTGAAAAAAAAAACCAGTTGTTGCTCTCAAGAGCTCCCATTTTAATGAGGGAAGCGACATGTGAACAACTATATACAAACAGGATAAACTGAAGCTGGTTAATACAGAGAAGGCAATGGAATTATGTGAAATACTGATGCTAGCTTTTAAAGGAAGGAAAATGGGATATTCCAAGGAATTCCTTGGGACTTGGAATGTCACAGAATCACAAAACGGTATTTCTTTGAATAGAGAAACTTATGGATCCAGAGTTAAGGGTTGAGGAAATAAATTAAAGCAGGACTGAAACATCCACAGCTTTAATAAACCTGTTGGCTAAATACCAATAACCGAAATAAGACATTGGGGTATCTGACCTGAGAAAGTGGACAGGAAGAAGAGACTGAATCAGACATCAAAGGAAAGAGCCAAGAAAAAGTTATGTATAATTTTTGGTATGTATAAACAGAAGATTGATGTACTAAATACAAAGACCTAAGTCATTGTTTCCCTTTTGTTTCCCAGAGGACTTTGTAGTCACAAGCTTTAGAAATACTTTGAAACTAAAGATGGGAGGTCCTAGGTTAAAATCTGACCTCAGACACTTCCCAGCTGTGTGACCCTGGGCAAGTCACTTGACCCCCATTGCCTAGCCCTTACCACTCTTCTAGCTTGGAGCCAA
Organism: Monodelphis domestica; assembly: GCF_027887165.1. NCBI lineage: Eukaryota > Metazoa > Chordata > Mammalia > Didelphimorphia > Didelphidae > Monodelphis > Monodelphis domestica. The sequence goes on along the minus strand of NC_077228.1, from coordinate 397,436,308 downwards.
TACACTGTATTGACTCCAAGACGGAAGGTAAGGGTTTAAAAAAATTTTTTTTAATTAAAAAAAAAATACTTTGAAGGGTTCTATGTGATGTTGTTTTCAAGGCTGGGGGACCCCACCCCCAAAAAAGAGCAGTTTGCATTCTGTATTACTGGTGATCTCATGGTTTTGGTCTCTAGCTCAGATGGAATAAACTGGGGGCAATTAAAAGTAAAAATAAAATAAAATAAAAATAAAAATAAAATAAAAAATAAAAGAGTAGGGGATAGCAGCAAGCCATATTCAAGGAACCTTGGTGGAAGGGGGAAAAAGTCATGAGTGGGTTCATAAGGTATTATATTGGACATTTGAGGCCATGGCCCTAGCCATTTCTGAGTGAGAGTGATCTATGTCCATTTTAATAAGGCCTAATGCCTAAAAAATATCTAGTTTTGAAAGGTCAGCTTTTTTATTTCCCTTAAGTCAGAAATTCTCCGAATTGAACGCCAAAACAATGCTTCATCTTTAGAGAAAAAAGGATAGTAGGAGGACAAGCTGAAACCATGGTGGATAAGACAACTTGACATAAGGCCCCAAATCTTCAGCATCATATTTTCTTGGGTGATGTTGTATGGGAGTGTGGAGTGTGGATTGAATGAGAGGGCACTGACCTGCGGACCTGAAAGCTTTATTACGTGTGATTTTTATCCATTATCCAATCTATCATCATGAAGTTGGTCATGAAAAGGTAGGAAAGTCTAGCTAAACCAACTTAATCTGGCTAAACCAAATTTATCCCCTATGGGAATTTCAAGTGCCAGAAGTGAGGATACAAGAAATACTTGTACTCATTTTTAAAAGTAAGAGAGGGCTTCAGGGCAGGAGGCATATGTACATCTCAGTTCCTTCTGATTTATGTCAAGAATTTTGGCAGACATTTCATTTTCACCCTTCATCTTCTCAGAAAAGCACCTGAATTTCTAGGGTCTCATTGGCAGCTGGTGAGGTGACCCCATGGGCACTTCTATGAGATTAAGTTTTGATGCACCAAGTCTTTTGGCCAGGAAAGGTAGACACCAGCTTGATTTGCAGCAGCAGAAGAGATCTAAGGAGTAATGTCTCATCTGTGAGAAGGAAGAAGGACTCGTGAAAGGTAAAAATGTGACCTGGGGCCATAGCCTTATTTTTCCTGGTCCTGCTCTCCCCTTGCCAAAAGGTTCCTTCTCCTTCCTTCTGTTACACTTCGTATTCTAATGAAAATCACCTTCTTGGAAAGTTGCTCTCAATAGTTTTTATGACAAGGCAGAAATCCCAGAGTGGCTTCAAAATAATAATTCTTGGGAATTGAAAGCATGTGATCAGGAGGCAGGGAATGGTAGTAGAATAATCACCAACACAGATGGCTGAAAGGCATAATGTTAAAAAAAAAAAAGAAAAGAAATTATATAGAGCCTATTCAGACTAAGGTATGTTTTTATTTGTCCTTGCTAATGTTATTTCTCATAAGATTGTCCTTTAGAAACGGGATATATACTCTTTATTCTTTGGCATTAATAGTCACTCGTTTCCCAATAGATGTACACAGGTAAGGATTATGTATAATAGTGAAAAGGGCACATTTTCTATATGTAAAAAATATATATATAAAATATAAAACATATGATATATAATGGATATATGATATATTATTAAAACTATATAAATATATATTAAATGTGTATTATGAATATGAATATTTATATGGATAAAATATGTAAGTTATAGATATATTTTATGTATATATATGACATATTATTTGTGTATACACATATACATATTAAACATTTATTACTCATTTACTATGTGCCAGGCATGGTGTATACAAAGACAAAATTAAAACAGTTGCCTACTGTCAGGTAGCTTACATCCTATAGCATTAGCCAACTTCCCCATAAAGCAGGTTCAAAACCATCATTTCTGACTCTGGGTCTTTGTGGAAGGTTTTTAGGGGGGAGCTTGGCTACTGTTTCTGGCCATTGTGACTTTGCTGAGGGGCTGTAGAGCTGAAGTGACTGATGACTCACTCAATGGATGTACAAAAAGGAGCAGTACATCTCTACACTCCAGTGACCCAAATTAGACTGCTTTAACCTGTCTATTTCCTCATCCTGGCCTCAGTAAATACATGGCACCTAACATACATGGCTTTTCTGGTCAGACTTCATCCTGGACATGCTTTTTTGTGTTTGCTTTTTCTTGATGTTAGAAATCTAGTATATAATTATATTTTTTAGTAGCTAGTATATAATATTGATACAATTGATATATGTAGCAGTCCACCCCTAGCTATGGGCAAGGGGAACAGTTGGTATGTACAGATTGCCTTAGAAGAGAGTATGCTCAGTCTTGAGCATGCTCAGTATTGCTCATGGCTGGGAAGGCCTCTGACCCTTGACCCCAGCTTCTCCCAGGTTAGGCGGGAAAACAAGTTTCTTTGTTCTCGCCTGGTTAAGAGAAACCACACCTATGCCTTGTCATTAACCAATGAGGGTCATCCCTATGTACTGTGTATCAGAGGGTATAAGTAGCCCAGCAAGCTCCACCTCTCTCTCTCTCTCCTTCTCTTTCAGGCTAGCTGATGGCTGTCCTTGCAGGAGCTTGGCCTCTGGCCAAGCTCCATCTTTAATCTTTCTCTATTCACCTCTCTGACCTGTGTGGTATTAAATGTGGATCTCTGGACTGGTAAAAGCCTTCGGAATGGTCATTTGATCAGAGCTTGGCTGTGGCTCATTGATAATTAATAAAGACTCACTCCTGCCACCTCATATCTCTAATTTGACTCCGTCATCCCCCTTGTGGTATCTAAAACTTCTATCCTGTCTCTATCTTCCTACCTTGAAGCTTCTCTCCCCTCTGAGAGAGCTACAATATAATATTAGTATCTAATATCTAATAATCATGCATAATTATATATATTATAGCATAAAATAATAAAGTTGTGTATGTGTGCTCAGAATTTTATTACTTATATGAGTGTGACATCAAAAATATAGGCCATTACTCTAGAGGACAGAACAAAGAAGAATTAGTCAGTTTAGGGAATTCTTCGAAGTTGAAACAGGGTTCCTCAGAAGAAAAGGCCTTTTCTCCCTCTAATTTCTCTTCCTGAAATCATGTGTGTGTATTGGGGGAAGGACATCATCCCTCCAGCTTAGAGAGGATAGTATATATAGACAAATTGATATTGCAATCTTTGGAGAAAAGAAGCTACAGGAAAGGAAAGAAAATGACCCTCCAAACATTTTTCCTCCTTTACAGTAGCATAGTGTTTGAATGGTTCCATACCGATAAAGAAAAACAGTCCAGTTCTTAACAGGCTGGTGGGGTACAGTAAGAGAGGAATTTATCTAATGTATGCAAGGAGAAATCTCTGACAAAAATCAGCTGCAGAGAGAGAGTGGGGGAGGTGCAGGAAGAAAAAACTCAAGATTCCATCCAGAGAACAGAAACTGGGAGAATTCCAACTGCTCCTTCACTTCTTCAGCTGGCAGCCAGAGAGAAGGGGTAGAGCAGGGAGAAAGCTTGGGTCTCTCTGGAGATTAACTGCTTTCGCTTTGATCCCCTAGATACCTCTCACTCAGCCTAACAACAGTCAGAGCCATCTGAGGATATTGTGGACCTGGACTTGGAAGGAAGCCATCCACAGAGAAATCCTCTCTCCAAAGATTTATTCTCCATCTCTCTCCCTAATTTGTCCTGAACTCCAATATCCAAGCTAGTTAGCTCAGGAGTAGGGAACAAACCAGCAACTGGCCGGAAGAGAGGTTAAGGCTGAGAGCCTGAACCCAAGACCTTGAGAGGGGAGTCAGTCTGCCAGAGGAGACAAGTCAATATGGCTTCCTGCTCACCCTCTTCCCTTGCCTGGCACTCTTACCTTTCATTTCCTTGTGTGAACCCAAATAAAGTGTCTACTACTTATAATTAGGTCTGGCTAGTTTCTAACACTAGGAAAGGGGGCTGCAAATTTAGGGAGATTCATACCTCTCCCCAAAGAGGAGGGGTAACTCAGGATCCCAGGAATCTGAGCAACCAGACCAAAGGAGCAACCATTTCTCCTGGGCTGTGGAGTAATTCAAGGTTGGGGGTGGGGGGAGTGGCAGTTGGTGTACTGGAAGGATCCAGAGGCAGAAGAGTCCATCCTGCCTCTCAACAATAGCTGGAACCAAAAGGGAGACAGGGCATCATCTTACTAAAACTTATCCCTCTAGCTATTATAGCTATTATTCCCCATCTCCTGAGCAATTCTGAGGAGACATTCTCCTTCTCTCAGGGAGACAAGACTGGACTACCTTCCCAAGGGAAAAGAGGGGAAAGTCAATCTTCCCCCCTCTCCATTCTCTCAACTCTTTCTCTCTCTCTCCATTTCCGCTTTGTGAGTGTGTTCCCTTTCTGGTCATATATTACAGTACTTTCTTACAAGTATACCTCCAGTGTGCAAAAGCTGATCCAGACTTAAATGGTGTCCACTTAGCTGGCAAGATAAAGGTCTTTGTAAGGAAAAGCGTCTTCAAAGTCTTTTCTCCAACCATTGAGTCTGGAAGTGAAGAGATATCCTGCAGGTACACAAAGCACAGTAGGAAGATGTCTAGGGTAGAGGTTATCATGGGTCCCACGATGAAGCCTGGATCCCTTCTCAAAATAATATTTTTAAGTACAAAAAAATTACAGAGAATCACAAACAAAACCAATTATGTCATTATAACTTTTTTTTAATCAGACAGACCCCATGTTAAGAACCTCTGACATCTTCATCCCCCTGCTATACTCCTCTTCCTCCAACCATATGCCCTCCTTTGGATTCAGCACTACTCAGGCTCAATAGAATACTGAAAGTGAAAGACTGGCTCTTTGTTCATCCTTTTGGTCTTTAACCATTACAGTTTCTATGTTACTTTGGACCATTTTATATCTATTTTGAACCCTCTCACTCTTCTGTAGCATGACTGCATTTGCATGATGAAATAGAATATAGTTGGGAGTTATAGGGGTTGACAAGGGAAGGAACAATAAACTATGGGGAGAATTTTGAGGGTGTTGGTGAACTGTAACTGGCATGGCCTTAGATCAATGACCTTGATGATAGGGAGGCAGTTCAGAAAAGAGCCTTCTAAGTTTTCCTGTGGTTAGAGTAGACTTGAGGTAGTGAGGTATCCCCCATCTCTACCTTAGTTGCATAGCCTCTCCAGTTGTAATGAGGAGCTTTTCCCAACCTAAGCTTTTCCCTCTCAGTCATTAAAATTAGTAACTACTAAGCAAACTTCAAGCGGTGGCAAGCAGTTTTACGGCTATCCTCAATCAACCTGAGTGCTCTCAGTGTCAGTCTGATTGAGGACCAAGTCACATGGTTGGATACACCATAAACTGGAAATTGTATAGAAACACCCCCAAAGGTTCCCTCTGAAACAAAGTATATTTGCTCAGTCTGATGCTTTTCCCCCTCCCAAACTGTCCAACTAAGTTTTAGTTTGTATTTTTCCTACATCTGTCCACAGGAACACATAGAAAAACAAGGTCTTGACCTCGTTGTCCCAGAAAATAGGATTCTGGCCAGGAAATACCATAAAAGATAATAGCACACCAAGAGGAGAAGAAAAGGTTTCCCTACCTCCACCTCCATCATGTCACCAATTATACTCTGCCAAACCTTAACCCTGAATGACTCCCTCCATCCTCTGACTGCTCCGATATGCTGTGGAATGAAGGTAGAGGAAATCATGTGACCATTTTGATTGGGTCCAATACAAATTTTATATTATATATACAACCTCAACTGGGTCCTCACTGCTAATAGACAAACTTCTACTTCCTTTATCAACACTATCCCATTCTCCATAATAGCTCTTGCAAACCTTTTTGTTCCTCCTCAAGCCTCTCATGATTGCCTCTCCTCTTTCTTTCTTAGCTGAGGACTATGCTTTCTGCCAGGTGGTCTTACCAAGGCTAATCCATTATGTATGCAAGTGATTCCATTTAATCCCTTTTTGTTCAATAGTTTGCCCCTTCTGTCATCATCTCTCTGTCATTTCTTTTTTTCTTAAACTCTTACCTTCCATCTTAGAATCAATATTGTGTATTGATTCCAAGGCAGAAAAGCAGTAATGGTTAGGCAATGGGAGTTAACTGGTTTGTCCAGGATCACACAGTTAGCAAGTGTCTGAGGCCAAATTTGAACCAGGACTTCCTGCCTTTAGGCCTGGCTTTCAATCCAGTAAACCACCTAGTTATCACTTATTTGTAATCTCTCCCTGTCTATTGACTCTTTCTCTACTGCCTACAAACATATCTATGTATCTCCCATTCTGAAAAAAATCCCTCACTTGGTCCTTCTATCCTTGCTAACACTTTTCCTATACCTCTTTTGCTTTTTGTGGCTAAAATCCTTGAAAAAAGTTGTCTACGGTAGATACCTTTATTTTCTCTCCTTAACCCCTTATAATCAATCTTCTGACTTCATCATTCCATTGAAATTTTCTCCAAAATTACTATTGAACTCTTAATAGTCTTTTCTCAATCCTCTTTCTCCTTAGCCCTCTTCAGCCTTTGGCACTGTTGATCATTCTCTTCTTGATAAATCTCTTTAGTTTTTCAGGACACTACTTTTTTCCTGGTTTTCTTCTTACCTATCAGACTGCTCCTTCTCAGTCTACTTTGTTGGATCGTTGTCTAGATTCCATCTCCAACTGTAGGTTAGATGGTTCTGTCCTGGGTCTTCTTCTCTTTTCCTTTTATGTTCTTACACTCAGTCATCTCACCAGCTTCCATGGATTTAATGATCATCTTTATGCTGATGGTTCTCAGATCTCTTTATTTTGCCCTAATCTCTCTGCTGACCTCTAATCTCTAATCTCCAGAGGCCTTTGAGACATCTCAACTTGAATATCCAGTAGATGTCTTAAAGAATGTTCCAAGCTGAACTCATATCTTTCCCCCTTAACCTTCTCCTCCTTCCCTCCCATTGCCTTTTAACTTCCCTGTTACTATTGAGGGCAGTGCCATCTTCTTAGTCCCTCAGGTTTACCACCTAGGTGTCATCCTAATCTCATTATCTCCACTAGTCATACCTCCACTAGTCAGTCTATTACCAATGTCTTTTGATTTCACCTCCACATTTCATAAATATACTTCCTTCTCTCCTCTTGACACTGCTATCTCTCTGGTGCAGGCCCTCATCACCTCATGCTCAGATTAATTTCAATTGTTTGCTAGTGAATCTGCCTGCCTCAAGTCTCTCCTCTCTCCAATCCATCCTCTGTTCAGCCATCAAAGTGATTTTCCTAAAGTATAGGTCAAACCATGTCAACTCCCTTATTCAATGAACTCCAGGGACTGTGAGCAGATTCAAAAGATACCAACATCAGAAACAAAATCTTCTGTTTGGCATTCAAAGTCATGCCTAACCTAGCCTCCTCCTACCTTTCTGGTCTTTGTATACTTTACTCTTCACTATATACACCTTGATCCAATGATGCTAACCTCCTGCTGTTTCATGAACAAGACAATTTTGCTCAGCTCTGGAATTTTTTTTTCTGGCTTTTCCCCTCTCTCTACCCTCTCAGGCCTGGAATTCTTTATTTCTTCATCTCCACCTAATGCCTTCCCTTGATTTCTCCAAGCCTTACCTTAAATCCTATCTTATAGTGGAAAGCTTTTTCAGCTCCTCAATTCAAGTGCATCTTCTCTTTAAAAATATTTCATATTCATAACTTGTACATATTTGTTTGCTTCTTGTCTCCTTTAGATTATGAGTTCCTTGGGGCCAGGGATTATCTTTTGTCTTTTTTTATGTTCTTGGCATTTAGCACAGTGCCAGACACAGGGTAGGTACTTAATGTTGTTAAGACTAAATAAAATTCCAGTTTTTAATTTCCATGGTTTATTATGGAATTTATTTATTTATTATTTACTTGAATAAGAGAATACAGATATAGATAAAAGCCTAACTAGCATGTGAGTGCTTCTCCACATGGCTCTTTGCCACCTTCCTTTTACCTCACACCTGAGTAAATAGAGACCACTTCCTGGAACCCCCTCTTTTATATCTTCTCCTTTATACCAGGATCCTAACCCAATCCTTTCCAGGTCAATGTGCCTAGGTCCCCTGACTCATGCTAGAGTACACTGATATGATGTAGCACTAGTAGTACTAGGACACAGGTAGGACCCCAGTATGTGATCCTGGTGGGGGGGGGTTCCCCTACACACAATGTTTAGAATGAATCAATACTGAATTTAAAAAAGGGGGGGAGAAAAGAGATGGAGTTCGAGGGAACATTCACCACCAACGCATGGGGATAACATATGAGTAGTTTGTGAAGGAGATAGAGAAGGAAAGCAAAAAAGGGGGAAAAATTACTAGAAGAATATCATGGACCTAAGTAAAAACCAGAAAATATTGATTAGAATGGAGGTAGTAATCCTGGAGAGGGGAATTCCATAATAAAAACAGACTTGGGTGTTAACTTTGCTTCATTTTATCTTGCTTACACCAAGTTGTCATGGCTTTCATTTAAATCAGGTTACTTTTGGGTCTATATCCCAAAGAGGTAACAAAAAAGGGGAGAGTAGCTACTTGTACAAAAATATTTATAGCAGCTCTTTTTGTAGTGGCCAAGAATTGGAAATTGATGGGATGTTCATCAATTGGGGAATGACTGAAGAAATTGTGGTATATGTTGGTGATGGAATCCTATTGTGCTATAAGAAATAAGAAAGATAATTTCATAAAAAAGCTGGAAAGATCTTCATGAACTGGGGCAGAGCAAAATAAGCAGAACACTGTACACAGTAACAGCAATATTGTATGATGACCAACTGTGAAAACTTGGCTACTCTCGGCAATGCAATAATCTCGGACAATCCTGAAAGACTCATGAGAGGGAATGCTGTCCACCTCCAGAGAAAAAATTATTGGAGTGGGATGGATGTGGATCAAAGCAGACCATCTTTCACATCAGTCTATTTAAGATTTTATTTGGGGGTTTGCATTTTATGTGAGTGTGCTCTTACAACCTTGACCAAGATAGAAGTGTATTTTGCCTGATAAAAAAATAAACCAATGGTAACTTCTGGAGGAAATAGATTTTGGAAAGATTTTCAAGTATAGCGAATGCCGCGCTGAATGCATAAAGTCCTTTATTGAAAATATTGGGATAGCACTGCATTACATATATTCAATATTCATAGATGAAGGGTCACAAAGTTTTGACCGAACAATACTGTTTAATATAGAGAACACAGTGTTTGAGTATGCACTGGCAAATACAGTATCATGGGATAAACTGTAGATAACAAGAGTAAAACATGTGCAATATGTTAATTTTTTGCTTACCAGTTGGTGGTTTGCAAATGGCAAAAATACCACATGTGATTATCATGAGGCATTTCTGATATCTTCCACCGAGTAGCTACGGACCTAGTTAATAGTAGATATGCCAGAATTTGGTTTTTACTGGTATTTCAAGTGGAAGGTCTATAGGATCTGAGTAGAAAAAGAAAAGCACACACAAGTTACAGATTTCATATTTCATAGCAGCTGCTGTAAATTGCATGGAATGTATGTGGAGCAAATGATTCGCCAGTCTGCCAGGAGGCTACTTGGCATTTGGTTTGTTCCCTCTCAAGTGTCTATGAATGAGAGGACACCTAAAGGAGACTTGTTGCCAGCTTAAAACTACTGTTTCAAATTGTATTTTTATATCACATAGATATACCCCCAAAAATTTAAACTTAAAAATTAAGCATATTCAATTTATGATCAACTATTCTTCATTTGAGTTATTTTGAAATTATTTTCATCAGTTCATTCCTTGGTACTTATCAGAGTTTATCGATCAACAATACAATCTTTGCTTTTTGTCTTGACAAAATGAAGAAAGCATTTTCACGATGAGAAAAGGGTTCAGTGCCAAAGAGAGTACTCTTCCTTTAAAAAAAAAAAATCTAGTTTCTTGTGTAACCACTGAGGTTTCTCCTGGCACTGCCTCTGGCAATTGAAATAAGTCTCAAAACAAAGATTGTTGGGCTAATTTTAAACTTTTCATATAAAGAGGAAAAAATGAGAGGAAACCAAAAGTCAGCCAACTCTTTCTTTAAGAGATGAAATCTTGTGCCCTAATGAAAAAAAATGGGGATGGGGAAGGAGAGTAGATCAGACTAGAAAATGGAACTTTTGCTATGAAAACATGTGGTTTTTAAGTGCTAAAGAACTTTCTTCTTCTCATAAGCAGGGTTTTTCCCTGCCAAAATTTTTATTTTATCTAGTAATTTCTAAAGCTGGTCTTGTCTTATAAACAAGTCAGTTTCTGTCATCCTCTCCAAATAAAGGAGCACATGTCTTGGTCCCTTGCTAGAAGGCATTTATTGCTTCCACTGAAGAAATGATAAGTTGGCCTAAGATAGTTAAGTTGGTTGGCAACAGTGAAGTTAAAAAGAATTCAAAATTAGTCAGTCAATGACTCTATCTAATAGGAATGTATGTATTATGTCAGATGCTGCTGGGGAAAAAAAAAATCCCTAGAATAATTAGGGCAAAATTAAAAAACAAATACATTTTCTCTGCAAAATGAAAAAAGTCAATATAAAACTATATAGACAAATGAATTTGTTGCCAAAACAGCACACAAATCTATGCATTCTTTTAAATCCAATATTTAAAACATTAAAAGAAAAAATTGCAAACAAATTTCAATGTATGAAAAACAATAAATAAACTTCTTTTAAAAAAATCCCGCTTTCCCTTGAAGTGCTGTGAATTTTTAATTTCTTCCAAAAACTTAAACTTTTTTCCATGGCAAACAATATGATGCTGTAGGTTTGGGTAATGCAAATTGATATAAATACACAAGGCATATACTATACATATAATTCCACAGTATCTTTGTTCACAGTTACCAAAAATAAAAACAGCCTTCAACCCATACATCTATAAACACTCTGATTCTTTATAGTAGGAGTTTGAGGGAGGTGGGAGTAAAAAGTCTAACAACAATCTATAGTTTTCCATTTGCAAGCTTCACTTTTTGCCTCTCCCAGGTAGCTTTCAGAATCTTCCCATTATGGAGTCATGCTCTGGGATGGTTTCCAAAAGAAAGCATTATGGGATGTTACCAGGCAGCTTGTGCTGGGATTTCATCTTCCAGCCAGTTAGTTTTAAGAAGGCTGATTGAATCCAGTCTTTTAATTTTTATTTTTAAGGCAGTCTGAATTTCATTCAAATGTCCACACTTCTATATCTCGAACTATGAAGTCTTCCTTTTTCGAGAGGATATCATTATTGAAAGTACTGCAGGAGTTGCTTCGTCCATGATATAAGTCAGCGTCCAACCACAGACCAAATCGTCCCCTGGAAGGAAAGTTTGAAACAATAAAAAACACAAGCAAAAAAAAAATTCCATTTCCCACCTCTGCCTTTGAATGGGATTTTTCCCATCTCTGAGATGCATTCCTTCATCTCTGCATCTTAGAACCCCTGACTTCCTTCAAAGGGCAGCTCAAAGGGCCACATACTACCCGAAACCTTTCTTGTTCCCTTTAGCAACTAATGCCTCCCCCCACTAGTTTCAGTAACTTATTTTGTATATATTTTACATTTATTTATACATGTAATTTTTGTTTTGCCTGATAGAATATAAGCTCCCTAAAAGTAAAGGGTTTCATTTTTGTCTTTGTAGCATTGTAGCTGGCACAGAGTGAGCATTTAATAAAAGCTTGATGATTAACAATGAAGGATAGCTTAAAAATCACATCTCTATTTACCATTAAGTTTTATATAGCAATATAAATCTCCAATTGTCTCACTTGATTTTTTTCCTGCTATTTATTTAACATAAAGGCTGGATGGCATAAAGGATAGAACATTTGTAGAATCAGAAACATCCAGGTTCCTACCTACTACATATACTGACTGTGTAACCTTAGACAAATCACAGACTTTTAGTGGTTTGGGCAATGTACTAATGAAAATACAAGTTTAATACCTCCATAAAAAGGGAGGGAAAATAATACATAATCGAGTTTGAAAACAAATGGAAAAGGAACTAATTTTTAAAAATTAAGTTTGTAATGGAACCTACAAAGTTCCTAATTTATAAGGATGATGAAAAAAAATCTGGTAATAACAAGTAATTTTAGCTTTGATTCTTGCTGATGTGAAAAGCTAGAATTTCAGTTAATCTGACATAAGGACTAAAACTTTTTGACATCCAAAATTTGGTCACTTGAATCAAAATAAGGTTGACCATGGCAAATGAAATATTTAAAAACTTACCCTCCACCACCAAGTTCTAAAGAGCTTATATCTCCATTGATGAAATAAGAGTTTTCTCCACTCCACTTGAATACCTAGAATTTGGAGAAGGAACAGAAAAGAAAAGATATTTTTAATTTTAATTTTAGGGATCTTGTTGGAAAACAAGTACTGTTTCTCAGTTGTCAGCAACTGGAGGTTGTTGGAGGTTTAAAACAACTCATTTGCTTGAAGATGTTCTTGACTCCTTTGGCTAGGAACCAAATTCTTCAGTGACCATGAGCTTAGACAATGTCTTCCAGGGAAACCTTGACCACCAATGGGCACTTACAGATTCCAGGAACATGGGCTTTGTTATTGTTGTACAATTAATGTGTCTGGCAGTTGTGACCCATTGACTAAGATTGTTGTTAACTAGGATTATACAAGTTGATCTATAGTACACCTGTTTGTTTCAGTGTCCCATAGGAAAAATAAGAGCATCATACTATATGTTTCTCTCAAGTAGTCACCTTAAAATTTGGGCTGAAAGTGTAGAGGAAAGTTTCTCCTGTGCCGTAGTAATGGTCACTGAACTTGAACGGATGAGTTGCATATGCTCCAAAAATCTGTCAAAATATAAAACATTACTTTCAATCAACTTTTAAAACTATAGAACTGTCTTTTCTTCTTCTTCCCCCTCCTAAAAGTGTTCTATTACACCATGAAAACAGATAGATCAAACTACTGGCAAGTAAGAGTTCAGCTCCAACTTTCATTCTCTCATTAGATTAAAATGCTTGACAGTTCAAAGTTCTTTTTCTTCATTTTATAGTGATGCTGGCAGGGATTTTTCCTGCATAGAACAGTAATATCTAAATATTTATAGAGCATTTTACAAAAGTTAGTTCAAAATTTTAACTCAAGAAGCATTTAGTGGCTACCTTTTATATGCAGAGGCCTGGGAAATATCAAGAATAAAAGAGTTGCTGGCTTCATTTAGCTTATATCCACTGAGGGGAGATATAACATGTAAATGACAACTAACTTCAAGATAATTTGAAGAAGAAAAAATACTAAAAACTAGTAGGAGAAAAAAGGAGGATTCTGCATAATTGGAAATTGTGTGCCTTTGAACTTCATTTCCCAGGGGTCCCCTGACTTCCCATTGTTATGTGATAACATAGACAGCAGATAAATAGGGTGGTCTTCCATGGCTAGCTCTTTTTCCTTCCTGGGTCAGGAAATTGGTGGAGAAGGCTGTTTGAGCAGGCAGATTAGTCATGGGCATGTAGTTTTATTTTTGTTACTTCTAGTGATTATTAATAGCTATCCTAAATGGGAATTGTAAAAATTAATGTACATAACTTCAAATATTTTATTTTATAACATTTATTAGTAAATAAATATTAATAAAGAGCTATTAAGTGCAATGGCTATGGTACAGTGAAAGCCAGTACCTAGATAAAAACAAGAACTCATCTTTAAATAGTGTCCCAAAAATTTTAGTGTAGTTTTATGCTTGCTTAACCATCCTGTATTATATTTTAAGACTTTGAAAGTATTACATTCATCCTAGGGAAATTAGACACAAAGTACATAAACTTCTCCATTGAAGATTTAAGAGGCAAAAAATAGGTATAAGTAGTTCTAACCTGATTATCCATGTCTTTAATGACCAAAAGGACAGGACCATCAAGAGATGCTGATTTCCGGTACAAAGTTTTCAGGCTTGTGCCATGTTCTATAGTACTATATATTAGTCTCCATGGATATCCTTGCACCCTTGCTGGAAGTCGTCTAGCAAGCTTGAAGTGGAAAGATTATGAAATAAAAGAAACAAATGAAATAAATCCTCAACATGTTTCTCTAAAAAGCCAACACACTCTTGTTTACTCCAATTTCCCTATTTATTAGGAATGAAAAGGCAATTCATTTTAGTAAACTCAAATTCCATCAGCATATTTCCCATCTTTTGAGACAAAGATTTTGCTACTGTGCAGGGCACAAAAGCTAAAAGAAGTAGGAAAGGGGGAAGCTGGGTAGCTCAGTGGATTGAGAGCCAGGCCTAGAGACAGGAGATTCTAGGCTCAAATCTGGCCTCAGACACTTCCCAGCTGTGTGACCCTCAGCAAATCACTTGACCCCCATTGCCAAGCCCTTACTGCTCTTCTGCCTTGGAGCCAATACACAGTATTGATTCCAAGATGGAAGGTGAGAGTTTAAAAAAAATAAAAAAAATAAAAGAAGTAGGAAAAGGAAGAATTATAGTAAATGAATCTTAATAAGAACACAGCACAGAGGGTAATTTTCCTCGCAGAGATTCTGTCTATCAATCGTGGCTACCTTTGTAAATTCTTTCCCTGCAGGGGCAATCTATTTCTACTTTTTGTTGAACACAGAGCCTAGTATATTAGACACACACACACACACACACACACACACACACACACACATAAGACTGATGTAAAAGTAGACTGGCATAGTTGTATGAGATGCAAACTAAGTGCTAAAATGTTTTTAGAAGCAACTGATAACACTTCTAGCTGGAAGGAAATAGGTGGGCCCCAAGGAGGAGATGATATTAGGACTGGACATTAAAGGATGGGGTAGGGTTTCATCCGACTGAAAATGAAAGAGGAGAGAAACCAGATTGTGTCACCCAAAAGCACTCTGTGCTATAATCCTTCCCTTGAATGTCAACAGTACTTCTATTCTGACTTTATGCAAATTTTTAAAAAATCCCTAAACATTGACTTTTCTTCTCCAACAATAATCATTCTTACCTGTTCTATGTGCATATTCTCTAGTAGAGCACTATGATGCTTTAAGACAGGGAGGGACTCATCTTCCTCCTCCTCATAATAACTGCAAGTACTCTTTCTCCGTTTGGCCTCTTCAACAGTGATTATCTGAAAGAGCAAAATTGTATAATTTCAAAGTTAGAAGGGACCTCAGTGGCTTTTTAATCCAACCAGTATCCAGAAACAATCCCTTCTATGATGTATACACAAATGGTCATCCAGCCTTTGCTTGAAGATCTCCAATGGGAGGAGAATCTCCATTTCCCCACCAATCCTATTCTACTTTGGAGAAGCACAATTGTTTGGATGTTTTTTTCTTAGTACCTAAATTTGTCTTTGCAACTTTGACCCACTCTTCCCAATTCTGCTCTTGAGGGTATATCAGAAAAAAGCCTAACCCTTATTCCATATGATTGCTTCAAATTCCAGAATATGGTTACGCTTCTCCTTCCTGCCCTCTTTTCCAAGTTAAACATCCCTAGTTCCTTCAATTGATCTGCCCATAGCATGAACTCATGGCCCTTCTTCATCCTGGCTGCTCTTTTCTGGACCCTCTCCAGCTTATCAAAGGCCTTTCTAAAATGTAGAACCCAGAACCAAATATTTATAGCAAGACTTAGACTGATGAAGACTCTGATGAAGGCTTTCTTTTAATGTTTCCATAAGTTTAAGGGAAAGACTCAATCAGTCAATTCAAACTAAGTAAGCTGAAAAAATGCTCCAAATTTACCCAGGCACAAAGGTTACAAAATTAAATAAGACCACAATTAATATCTTTACTTATATTTCTTTCCTATATATAGTCAGAAGACCAGATTAATGTGAACATTAAAAACTAATGATTGTTAATTTGCTGCAGTGCATGTTTACTGAATTTAGCAACATCACCTCATTCCTTGAAGTTTATGACTTGGACCTCCTTCACCCCAAGTTATCTTGAATTTATTTATTTTCTATATATTTATATATCTACATGTTGTCTTTCCTGATAGAAGCTGAGGGAACATATAAATCTTTGTATTCTCAAAACTTAGCATGATGCCTGTCACAGAGTAGGTACTTACTAAAAACTTGTTTAACTGATAAGTTTATGGGGGGAAAATCTATACAATATTTTATAACAATAGAAACTAGCAAATGACCTTTTGTATCTTACAGTTTGAATGCCTTGTCTACACAAAAGGTATAGTGTTAAGGAATTCTTAATATAGACAAAAAAGGATACATGACTGTGAATCTTGAAATTTCTCAGACTTGTGAATGTTGAAAAAGTCCCCATTGGGGAATTCTCCATTGGAACAATTCCCTACTGGGAACATTTCCCATTTAAAATGTGAGAACTCTACTTGGATCAGAAATGGGAGAGCCTCTACTCCATCCATACTTAAGACTGCTTTAGGGGAGAAAACTCCTTGCTGAACAATGAAAAGTACTTAAACCCATACTTAAGCCATGCCTATTTTTAGAAAGGGGTGCTAAGTACCTATAAAGGTCAGGCAACTTGTGAACTTACAAGGAAGCAAAGAGGTGAAAACTTACTCAGAGCTTTCCTGATGTGAATTACTCAGAAGTTTTAGTCTACCCAGAAAAGGTGAGAGCAAGATGTGAATTAAGAAGGTGATAACAAAATGTGAATTCAGAATGGGCTGTCCTTTGGAAAAGGTCTATTGTGATCGGTAGATGGAAGAACTTCGGGGAGGTAACATAGGAGAAAACCCGCTATATAAGAAAAAAGGCAGACTGTTGAAAGAAGTCTGGAGATATACAGGCTCTGGAGGGCAATCTCTAAGGAGGTCTTTCAAGGGAGGCTGACTCTGGCTGGAACTCCCTCTGGGGAGACTCTGCCCCCCCTAAATCCTCACTTGAACAGATCTTGTGGTGAGTGATAAAAGACTGACTGATCTCTCTCTCTTAAGACTCAGGTCTAGGCCATGTTGGCTTAAGGCCCTTCATACTTATTCCTTTCTTACTCTCTCTCTCTTTCTTTGATTCCTCATTGTATTATTAATTAAAATCTCTATAAAACCCAGTTGACTTGGGGATCTTTGAATAATTGGGAATATTTCCCTGGCGACCACCTTATATTTGGTTTAAAACAAGACACTGTAGTGAAACATTTTCTGCGGTCACAATTTACTCACCCACTCTTATATCTATCACAATTTATAGCTTCACCATTTTAATTATTACATGACCAAAATACTGTCATTTACTAAGCTTTCCTAACTTTATCCTAGAAGTTCACCATAGAAAACTGTTTAGGGCTCATTTATTTTCAATAAGGAAAAGCTAGAGACAAGGACTGCTTCTACTACCAAATCAAATCAACACCTTTGCTACAAATTATAAACTTAGTAAGTATTTGTAAAGCAATTATTGCATGACAGGCACTGCACTTAAACAGCTGAAGAGAAATAAAAAGCTAAAAGAAAGACTATCTCTGCCTGTAAGATTATATCCTATTGTGAGCTTCCAGAGAGTTGCCTTAAGTAACATGTTCAGAGAAAAACAGCTGATTTATGTCAGGGATGGGACTTGCACCCAAGTCTTTCGAGCTTCAATTTCAGCTTTCAGTCTGCTAGGCCATGCTGTCTATCCATGAAATAGATGGTCTTATTTTCACTGGTATGTGAAGACAGGAGACCTTTGTATTTATATTTAAGAAAAAGACATATTTTAAACTACGTGGGATTAAAAAAAGTTACAATTTAAAGGTAATTGAATAATCTTTTGCTAATTTAATTTACTCTAATCCATGTAAAAAAAAATCAACAGTCAATCTCTTACATATAGAATGACAATTGTGGGCAGACTGCCTTCTTTGACTGCTGAAAGCATTAGCATCATAGGTTTGTTTCCTACCTGTCTCTTACTAGGGATGTAACTCACAAACTGAGTCAAAGATGGGCAAGTCACTTACCCCCGAGTTCCAATTTCCTCATTTGTGAACTGAGGTTAGACTGAATAATCCTCAATGCTTCTTCTCTCCCTCAATTTTATGATTTCTATGAACTATGATATCAAAATGTATTTCCTTGGATACATAGACTGCTTTGTTTGGGTAGATATAGTCAAAGAGTATGGATGGTTGCTAAGTTATTATAGTTTCTGAATGAGGTGCAGTGTTTATAACCAACCTATACTCCATGTATGTCCCAGAATGGGAAGTGATGGGATGTTTCTAAGTCAGAATTGTTGAAGGACTTAGCACAGAATGTTATCTATCAAGTGACTAATTTTTTTTTTATCTAGAGGATCTTAAGAGCAAAAGCATAATCAGGGACTCAAAAGCCAAGAGCATCAGAATCAGAATTTCCTCCAACAGGGAGCAATGGAAGATTTTCAACAGAATGACACGATCAAATCTACATGTAAAAAGCATTATTTTGCCAGAAGTGTCAAGGAATGATTGGAGGGAACTGAAAGTGGAGGCAGGAAGATCTATTAGGAAACTACTGCAACAGTACCAGTATTGGCAAAGAGTGTTAATGCTAGGATGGAAGTAGTAGAAATTAAAAGAAAGGATGTGAGTACTGTATTGGGGGTGTGGAGGGGGGGTGGTAGTAGTGGTGGTGAATAAGAGGTGAATTGGGGGGGGGGGGGGGGAAGAACCAAAAATAAGCTAAGTAATAATAATAAGTAAATGGGGTTAGTAGCATATTATCAACAGAAATAGAGAATACTCAAGAAGAGAGTTTAAGGGGCAAAATAATAGAAAAATTTAGTTTTGATTAAAAAAAAAATTAATTTGTTCCTCTCCCTAACCCTTTCCCCCAAATGAATAAAAACCAAATCTAAAAGATAGTCTTCAATAAATACATAGTCCAATAAAACAAGTTCCCACATTGACCATATCCATAAACCTATGTCTCTTTCTGGATTTAAGTTACTCTCCTCTCTGTCAGGAAGTGAGTATGATGTTTCATTTTCACCCTTTTGGTTAATCACTGCATTAATCAGAGTTCTAAAGTTGTTTTTCCTTATAATGTTATCATTATATAAATTGTACTACTTCTGCTCACTTTGCTCTGCATTAGTTTACAGAAGTCTTCAATTTTCAAGATTTCATTGCATCATCAAGTCTATTTAATCATTTTTGTGGCATGATAATAATCTATTTACATTCATACACAACAATTTGTTTAGCCATTTCCCAAAAGGAAGGCATAACATTAGTGTCTAATTTTTATATACAATGAAAAAAGCTGATATAAATATTTTTGTATGTGTATCATTTCCCTCTTTTATCTCTTTGGAGTATAGGCCTAGTAATGATATAGCTGGAACTAAATGGAGTTAAAATATAGCCCATTTATCTTTTGGGGTACACAATCTGTTAAACTTGGTTTTATGGGATCCCCATGTTTACCCTTGTACTTTGGGAACTCTGTATGATGGACCACCAAGCATTCAGATTAGGAGTGACAAATATTCAAACCTCAAGCACCCTTAGAAGTTTCTCTCATTGTGTCTTGGGCCACTCCCTGGTATCCCTATCTCTGACCACAGCATCTTTCTCAAGCCTGCTTATAACCAGTCAGTGTAGTTTCCTGCCCTTGATTTCCCTGATTCTGTGTAATGGCAGAACCTTGAGCATTGTGTCTCTTGTCCTGATTAAAGACTTGTTCTTTCTAACTACTTTAGAAAATTTGAGTTTTTCAAGATTGACAATGTGAAGTCATGCAACATATTTCCATATTGGGCCCCCTCTTTTCAGAAGACCTTCTTCTGATCTTGGGGGGCGAGGGAGGAAAGACAGGTTCATCCCCTCCCAATATTAGGTCCAGAGGCTCTTTTAATGCCTGAGTTTCAGGGACTACTGAGGCTTACTTTTGCCTAGGATTTTTCTCCTTTAGATGGACTTAAGTCATTAGTGTCTCAGTGGACCAGTCCCTAGTATCCAAAGGCTGGTCTTTCTAGCTTGTTTCCTATAACCATAGCTTTGGAAAGACTCAGGCTAGGCTGGGTTT
Organism: Monodelphis domestica; assembly: GCF_027887165.1. Lineage (NCBI taxonomy): Eukaryota > Metazoa > Chordata > Mammalia > Didelphimorphia > Didelphidae > Monodelphis > Monodelphis domestica. The sequence goes on along the minus strand of NC_077228.1, from coordinate 397,416,296 downwards.
GGGTAGGGAATGCTGGATGTGCCCAAAGTCTGCTCTATCCTTGATTTACTTGAACTTTTGAACTTGTATAATCAAGGATCTTTGTAAGATTGTGGGGGTCCCTTGAGGATTTATGAGTTGTGGAGAGTCTAGAGAAGATTCTATCTCTTACAAGAGCCACTATGGAGTGTTTGAAGGAGAACTGAAATTCTTCTAGCCCTGACATCTTTTTCTCTCCCTCTCTCTGTCTCTCATTAGGGAAGCAACAAGAGAAACCAGGATGTATCTCTGAAGCAAATTAAAAAAAAAATTGAAATGAGAAAATAGCAAGCAGATTAAGATACTGCTTACAGAGAAGTTAAGGAGGATGAAGACTAAAAGAGCAAGGAAGTCCCTGGTGATTCTATCACAGTTATAGTTAAATAATGGGTACAGAAGAAAGACTTTTGTATATATCATTTTTTTTTTTATTGTTGATCAACTCAATGAGTAATAAGGCAGTGGAGAAAAACACTGGGAGCATACCATTTCCCCTCTTCCCCTAAAAATTTAGCAGTGAAGAGGATGAAAGAGTTTCAATCTGAGCAACGTAGAGAGGTCCAAGGAAGTATTTTTTAATATTAGGAGGACCAAGTTTGTTTGCTGGTGAGGGGACGGTGCTGGTGACTGAAATACAGTATTTGAAAGAGAAATGATGATTGCTAGGTGGATCATAGTCTGGAGAGGATAGGCAAGAATGGGGTCAATGATAGGTGTTATAAAGAATAGAACACTGAACCTGGAGTCAGAAAAACCAGATTTCAAATCTGGCCTCAAGATACTTACTAGCCATGTAACCCTGGATAGTCACTGAATCTCTATCTACCTCAGTTTCCTTATCTATAAACTGGTCATAATGATAGCACCTATCCTCCCAGGGTTGTAAGGATCAAATGAGATGTCTAAAGCACCTAGAAAACCTTAAAAAGCACCATGTAAATGCTAGATAGGGAAAAAGGAGAAAATGAGTGACAATGTTGGAGAGCTTCAAAGGAGTCGGTTGAGAAAAGAATTTGGGTGTGTTCTCTTGAGCAAACCAAAAAATAACCAATTTTACTGGTGTTGGTTTTTTTTTTGTCCTAGAAGCTGTTTATGCAAGTGATGGGGCAGGTAGCAACAAAAATTTAAGCTAAGATGTCAACCAGCTGAAAATCTGGTTTATGTAGCTGAAAAACAAGTAATCAAACAGTTACTAAAATGAGAACTGTTTTAAAATGAATGGCATCTTTTGTTTTGTATCTGGGCTTAGATAATAGTATCATAAGATTTAGGGCTAAAAGGGACTTCAGAGATCATTTAGTCTAATTCCCTTATTTTATTGGTGAAGAAACTGAGACTCACAAAGATTAAAAGACTTGTCTCAATATCACAAAGGTAATAAGTGATTATTTTAATTCAAAATCCATTTTTGTTGTATCATTTGGTTGAAATCCTTTATGTTAAAAAAAACCCCAACATATCGTTAGAAAACAAAAGCACTCTAAAACTATTAAAAAAGATCTTCAAATTTTTCAGTAAAACAAAAAACTAACAATAGTAGAAGTTGTAAATGTTAAGTACTGTTAAATTCCCAAATGCAAAGAAACAGCTACTAATTTAAATATATATTCAAGCCAGAACATAAATCAAGGGCCAGTTCCTAAACTGTGTTTCTTAATGAAAGAAACATAAAACAAACAGACAGAAACTTCAAATGAAGAAAATCTTTTCAGAGTACAAGTTAAGTAGTTTAAATACATCAAATGAAGTACCGTATTCTGGGAGAGGACTATAATTGCCACAGGTGTATAGATCTGGTCACAGAATGAAATATTAAGCACATTCTACTTAAGTTTCAGTGAATTCCTTATTTTGGAAAAGGAGATAAAAAGTAGAAATTGGCAAAGTAGAATAAACACTGTATTAACATGAAATTCTAAAAGCTGAGTCCTTTTAAGGGAAACAGGCTTGGAAACAAGTATTGGATCATACAGCTCCTTGGGGATTCAGAAACAATTAGGGGCATAATCTGACCTACCTTCACAAAAGGCTCCTGGTCTGGTCTGGCACAGTACAGGATCTGAATGTTCAAGGCCATTGGCTTTAGTCTCATGGTCAGGTTGTGAGAGTTGTGGGCTCTCAGAGCCTCTCCCTTGGTAAAGCAAAGGCTCTCTACCTCCACATGGCAAGTCAACAGCCCCGAGTAGCAACAGCTACAACGACTTCTGCTCTATCTAGTTTCCTGCATCAGTGAGTTTCTATTTCCCTTAGGACAGGGTTCACCATTCTACAGGAACACACCCAAATTAGGATTGAGAGTAAACACTTACTTCCTGTTAGATATAGGCTCAAGGCTATGAAATGAATTTTCACCTTTGAAACTTAATTTCCTAATTGAGGATAACAAAAACTCATTGTTATGAGTTTTTCCTCCCTTTCTGGTGCTTTTCTCCCTAACTGTCCCTATTCTCACCTGGTTTGCTTCACGCAAGATTATGGATGTTTTCCTCACCCTGATTTAGAGAGAGTTGTTGCACAGTGGAAAATGTGCTAGATTTGCAGACAGAGGGCTCACTTTGCTACCTAGCAGCTGAGTGACAATGGGCAAGTAATTAATTTAGCATCTTATTACTTTTTCTTGGTATCTAACAATTCATGACAGAATCTAGGGCAAGATGAAGAGCCCAAGGCACCGGCCTGCTCCATTGAACAGGAATCTTTAAACGGCTGAGTGCATAACAGGCAGAATAACAGCGTGTGCTTTTGATAACATGCTTCATCTTGTTGTAAGGAATTTACGACTGAAAGGAAAATGAAGGAGCATTTGATTTCTGAGAAGATGATGTAAGTATAGTTTTCCATTGGCAGGCAGCCTGGCAAGTTGAGATTAACCCCAAATTGTAAATTAGCTGTCTTCTCCGGTGAATGTGGGCCTTTTTCTATTGTGTTTTAAGGTTTAAAAATCATTTTGTTCATGGCAATCCTATGAGGTGGTTGGTGGTAAGTACTGGAGGATCCTCATGGCCTTGCTCTATAGTAATAAAGTCATCTCATAGTGCTCAACTGTGTCTGCTATGTGGTGGTGATTATGGTAGGGCTCTTGGACCATCTTTAAATTACTCGCTGTCAGGGACTAGAAGGATAATACAATAGGCAGATGAACATTAGACTTGAAATCAAGAAGTCCAGAATGCTCATCCTCCCACGGACATAGCTGTATGCTCACTTAACCTCTCTGGGACTCATTTTTTTCTTGGATTAAATGGGGAAGTTGGACTCAGTGGCCAATAAGATCCTTTCTAGCTTTTAAGTCTGATCCTGTGATTCTATAACTAGGGCAAAAGAGCATATGTCTGTAGAAGTGAATGCAAGATGAACAAGATCACTTGGGTTGAAAATTTGCTAGCAAGGCAGTAAAACTTGAAAAATAACCAAGTATCTTAAAAGGAAATGAACACATTCCTAAATTGCTTCAGGAAGATCTAATTGGTAAATGAATCATATAAAAAAATCAAGGAAACTTACACATCTGATGTGCAATGTATTACAGGTGACGAAACATCACTGATCATAGTGTATCACAGATGAAGAAAAAGAAAGTATTTCTTGACTGTTATATACTGCAGTGGATTAGATGCAAAGGTAAACCATACAAAAGCATTATAGAAATACATAGAAGTTGTAAAGTTCAAGTTGATTCAATTCAACAAATAATAAGCTGAAATTATATAGCAATCTATACTAGTAAATTTGGGATTAAGTGCTAAAATTTTCCATCTTAAAAAAGTGGCAAAGGACTTCTTTAAGCTCTTTATTATTTCTCAAATAAAAATATGCATATAGATATATGTGAATATGCAAATATATATTGCTTCTGGGAAGATGTTGGCTAAAAATATGGTTGCTTTTCTGCATATTCTAACATAACAGTTGTCAGATGGTGGTATGCACTTACCTCCCAGCTTTTAGCTGTTGGCTCGCTGAAAAAGTTATCGACCATATTCAACTCTTCCTTCTCTACTACCACAAACCCTTGCTCTTTGGCATCTTTCCCATAAACTTCTGGTGAGCACTGAACAAAGAAGGTATATAAGTGATCTACCCTGAAAAACAGAGGAAAGTCAGATAGATTAGTGACCAGGCATTTTAAAAACTATAAATTCTGATATGCTTAATATCATCCTTCTGCTGGGCAAATCCATTTTTGCCAAGAGGAAAATGAATTAACAACTATGAAAATATCTTTGCCTGAAGGTTTCCAAATTCTGAAAATAAGGCACAGTGACAAAAATCAGCAGAGATGATATCCTACATTATATGAGGCTATATTACAAACATAAGAAAGGCACTTGACTTTAGTTGAAAATCCTGGAAATTTGACTCATGTCTTAGTTTATCTCTTGATTCTAATTTTTTAATTAAATTAATTTTCTTTCAGCTAACAAAAATCTATTTTCTTTCTTTTCTACTTTCCCTTTCTTTCCACTGAAAAGAAACTAAAACAAAATCCTTGGAGCAAATTTGCAAAATCAAGCAAAGCAAAACAAATTCCTATTTTGGTCATATCTTAAAAATCATGTATTTCATTTTATACTCTAATTGCAAACCTCTCTTGTCCTCGGGAGGTGGGTACCTGTGAGGGCCACTGAGGAAAGCAGCCATGCTTGCCTGAGATCGCTGGTAAGGTCCCAATCTCACACAAAGGCACTGTTGCTCTCACCAAAGGTCATCATTAAACCCCGAGTCCTCCCCCCTCATTCTGAAGAGCAAAGAAGTCCTTATAACTTCATGACTGAAAGTATCAAACCTGCCTTTCCCCAAGAACAGATTAGCAATCACTGTTTTTCGACTTGCTTACATCTGTAATAGCAACCCTGGTAATGTTCATGTGTGAAGTCATTTTCCTAAATATCCATTTCCATAAACATTATCCTGTGAGAAAGTAACACCCTCCAAGAATGTTGGAATGCTGAATATTTTGCCCTCTATAAAAATCTCTCTTTATCATAATAAACTCAGATCATAGCCCCCAGTCATGGTGCTGTGATTCTTCTGCTCAGTCCTTCTCAGGCATGTGGCAATAATGTTTCCTGTCCTTCTTCTTGCATTCTCTCTCTCTCTCTAGCCACCAGTTTCCCTAGTAGGTTCTCACTCTCTACAGCTACAATGGCCCTCAGATCCAGTCACTCATCACCATGACTCCCATGCATGACCCATGACCCATGACACATGGTACTTAGACAAGGACACAGCCACAGGTACCATGCTTCATACTTGATCCTCTGGAATGATGGTTGATCTGTGAGTTAATCAGGGATCTAAAGCATTTCAAAGATGTTTGTCTCTATGATGTCATTGTTGTATATATTGATCTCTTTATTCCTTGTTTTTTTTTGTTTTTGTTTTTAATTCTTACCTTTCTTCTTAGAGTCAATACAGTTCATTGGTTCCAAGGCAGAAGCAGTTAAGTGACTTGCCAGGGTCATATAGCTATCTATATTCCTTGTTTTTTAAATTATGGAGTACACTAAGGCTATGAAATATACTCAACATATAATTAGTTAATATTGGATATAGGTGACAAATTTAAGTTTATAACAGTACTTTTACATAGAAGCACTTAATAGAATGTCCACAAGAGGGTAATGCTGTTCCCTTTTAAAGACATGGGTTTTAAAGCCTGAGAGAATAGGGAGGATTTTCCACATTAGAACACCAGCTCCTAGTCAAACTATTTCCTAATGCATATTTAATGTCTTCTAAAATTCTTCAGGGGATTTCCACTTCTAATAAAATGTAGACTGTGATCATACCTAAAAATATTAAGCCCACAAGTGAGGAATCTAAGAAAGTTAGCTTTCCCTTCCCCACATATTCCAGACTCCCACCAAGTCACCGCACTAACCTGGAGTTAGTCTCTGCTTTGGTCATTGTTGATGCTGCTAAAGACTGTTACATAGTCCTTTTTTGCTTGTTACTAACAATGGTTATTTTAGAGGTGAAAGGGAAATATTAGAGGTTAAAGAAGAGAGAGGGAAGAGAAAGACATCTTTGGAAGCACTGCCTAGGTAGTGCCTATTCTTAACAGAAGCTTAAAAAAAAACAACAAGAGTCCTGTGGTCTCTCATCTCTGGAAATATCCTGCTTTGGCAAAAGCACCTTCCTATCTTTTCACAAGGGCAGCTAGGTGGCTCAATGGATAGTGTGCTGGACCTGAAGCCAGGGAGTTAGGAAGAATCATCTTCCTTAGTTCAAATCTGGCCTTGGCACTTACTAGTTATGTGACCCTGAGCAAGTGACTTAACATTGTTTACCTCAGTTTCCTCATCTGTAAAACGAGCTGGCAAAGGAAATTTATTCATTTCAGTATCTTTGTCAAGAAAATCCCAAATAGGATCACAAAGAGTAGGACTGTGTGAATGAAGAACAAATCTTTTCATCATTGCTTTATGTTACATCAGCATCAGTTTTATGCTGGTGTACATTAACTTTTCCTCAGATCAAAGACACATTTGTATCCAAGCGATCTTAGGATTGTAGGGTCATCACTGTCAAGACTTGGAAGATCTTTAAAGACCAGTAGTCCAAACCCTTCATTTTACAGATGAAGAACACTGAGGCCCAGGGAAATTGTCCTTTGCCCTTGAGTCATATCAGTGGGATTAAAGTAATGCCCATGGGAAGCACTAGGTACCCTCATCAGGCTGAGGAATAAGCAAAGCAAAAAGAACAAAGGCAAGAAAAAATAATTTTTAAAAAGTGGAAAAAGAAGTGGAAAAGGGAAAAGAAAATGATACGAGTCATACATATGGTCAAGAATGGTACCATGGTACATTGACTTCAGGTGCCCCCCAACTTGGGTCTAGTGTCACAGGAAGCTTACCTAGACCAATGGGGAAAGTCAAAAGTAGTTGTATTAACACTTGATTTAAGAAGGTAATTTCAAATTGAATGTCATAAATCCTTTCTAAAGACCAGTTAATAGCAAAGAAAGGAGTGGGACTTAGGGAGCAGGATATGAGATGACTAATTATTGAAGGGAAATGAAGAGATCGGAAAAGCATTTTCTGAAGTGGGCAAGCACAGGCAAGTATTTATAGAGTACGAGGAGTGAACTCCCAGATTTTCCAAAGGAGCACAGGTCTGTAGTGTGGCATATTTGATCTTGGCAGGAAAGCTGACTTCTAAAAGTATAGGAAATGGAAACAGCCCATTTGCACTCCTCCTCTCCCCAAAAGCATTAAAATCCAAAAGCATTAAAATTCAATTGATAGCAAAGTTACTGACTTTTAAGTCTCCGACCTCTGGGTGAACTGGTTAAAGAATATTTGTATTCTTCTCTACTATCCTCCCCTTCCAGTTCAGAAGTCTACTCTTGCATGGGTATTCTTTTGCCCTCTGAGTTTTCCTAGTGTCAACATGGAATCTAGGAATCTTAAACTTGTTACCTAGTGAGATCTGATGAACCCCAATTTTCAGGACAAGCTTGTAGATTGGAGACCCCAAAGCTTGTACTTGTTCTCTGTTCCCAGGTGAATCTACCCTGAAGGGAATCCCAGGTTAGAAGTTTCAGACTGATTGGGGGACCCTCAGGGAAATGACAATCCTGGCTGGGTGAGATAAGCGAATGCTAAGGACCCTCTTTGTTTTAGGTAGTCTCCCCTATTGTATTAGAACCTTTCCCAGAAAGATCCACACCTGAGCAGGAACCATCCTTTAGTATCTATTGTAAGCAGCCCCTTCTCTTACACCCCAGCCTCTAGCTATGATTCTTTTCCCAAGCTTGATTGTATCCCATCAGTGTAGTTTGAACTCTCCCATTTTCCTTGTAGCTATAGGGATGTCAATCATCTTTCCCTGTCCCTGGATTCCCCAAATGGTATATAGGTTCCCCAAATTCTTTTGTTCCCTGGAGTCCATCCTGAGTTGGTAGCACTCCCAGGGGTCCTTGACCAGGGCATCTAGACTCTGCAGTCTCGGGGAGCAGCTCTGTTGTCGCAACCTAGTAGTGCTAACCCCTTTTTCCTTTGATTAAAGAATGATTTTGACTATTTAATAGTTCTGCGTTTTTTTCTAGTTGACACTAGCATATGAGTTAGGTCACAGAATGTTACCCTGCCCATTATTTAATAGGATCAAATACGCTGTTTCCCAGGCTGGTCCAAAGATGATCTCAGAATCCTGGTTTTAATCAGTCTAAGTAGACCATCCTCTCCCCCCACCATTTACTTTGGACTAGATCTCAAAAGCAACCTGTTTTCTTAAAGAAAATTAGTTTGGACGTCTCATATATCTTGCCTCCCCCCCAGCTATTGATATCAACAGAAAGAAAGAATATCCTTTAGAAGGAGACCAATCTATATAGCTATCAAATATTCTGGCACTTCGTCCTATATTTCTAAGAGTTTGTAGAAATACCTGCCCTGTATTTCAGAGGGAAAACCATAAAGGAAATGTTTGTGAATGTTTATGGTTGAACTCCTAGAACCACACACTTCTACTTCTGATGCTTGCTTCTCACCTTTGATGAAAAGATTACAGCAAGAAATATAACTTACATTTTTGTAATATTTTAATGGTTTGTAAAGTTCTTTTCCTACAAAGACTGGAAAGGAGGCAGTGTGTTTATTATTTTCCAATAAAATATAACTTCCTTTAGGGCAAGAATCATCTTATTTTTGTTTTTGTATTTTAATGCTTAGCATAGTGGCACTAATCAACCAGGTATAGGGACTCTAGGTATGCTGAGCCAGGAGTAGCACTTTTTTTTTTTTGCACCCAGACAAAAGGGCTCATCTCAAGGGCATGCAAAATGACCTCTAATAAACTTTTTAAGGCTAATACAGTTGAAGGTGTGGGAGAAAGCCTAGTAAGTATAGGTGGTACTCCCATGACAAGGTGAGGTCATGGAGTAAGGCAGAAACTTACTTGGAGTATAGCCAAGGATGTACAGATAAAAGTTTAAGGAATAGCTGGGGTGGGGCGGAAGTAAATGTGCATGACATACTTTTAAGCTTAATCTGCATTATTAACATTTTCTCTATCACTTCCTAACACCTAGACAATCAACAAAACAATACACCAAACCCTGATTTGTAGCATTTGCAGTTTTGTGATATGCAAATAGAGCAGATAGGTGATGTCCTGGATAGGGTACTGGGCTAGGGTCAGGAAGATTTATCGTCATGAATTTAGATTTGGCCTCAAGACACTTACTGGCTGTGTGACCCTGAGAAAGTCACTTAATGCTGTTTGCCTGAGTTTTCTCATCTATAAAATGAACTGGAGAAGGAAATGACAAACCTCTCCAGTATCTTTGCTAAGAAAAACCCAAATAAGGTCATGAAGAACTGGACATGACCAAAATAATGCTCACAATGAAAATAGAGCAACTGGCTCTCCAGAGTCTGTATGAGTTGACTCCAGAACATCTTTGGGTATATAGCACACTTGCAAAGAAGTATCCCATCTTATAGCTTCCTACCTTAACTAGTTATTTTTCTTAGGTAAGTGGTTAATTTTGTTGCTTCTTTGATGCTGGGATTAGAACCTGTATTTCCCAAATACTATTTACTTTGGTGCTATTTTCATCCAACCATCTTTCTCCCAATACATAAAAAGTATGGTCTAATCATTTAACCTTCTTTTAAATTTTTCCCACCCCTCTTTTCCCCCTTCTCCCAGAGTTGACAAGCAATTTCACTGTGTTATACATGTGTCATTGTTCAAAACCTATTTCCATGTTATTCATTTTTGCAATAGTGATCTTTTAATGCCAAAACCTTAGTCATATCCCTATCGAATCATGCGATCAATCATGTTTTTTCTTCTGCGTTTCTACTCCCACAGTTCTTTCTCTGGAAGGGGATAGTGTTGTAAGTTCCTCTGGATTGTCCAGGATCATTGTATCATTTAACCTTAAGATTTTAATCAGACAGATAGGCATGATCAGTATCCTAGGACAAAACCCTTATGGGAAGCTCTGCATCTGTCTCAACAACTAAGCAACGACTTCCTGACTCCTCCTACCTCTTGAATTCTCTCAGCACCATTTTAATGTTTTGTTAACTTTAGCCGAGCTTTAATTAATGCAGAACTTCTTCCATCTACATAGCTGCCAGCAGCCACAAATCATTTTTTTGGTGGGTAAACACCTAGAAGGTGAATGGGAGACTACTTGAATATGGGCAAAGGGGGTTAGAGATAAGAGAAAGGTAACAAGAGGAAGAAAGAAAGAAAGAAAGACAGGAAGACAAATGGTTCAGTAGCATGGGATTCAGTCTGTGTGCTCCTCTGATGGTGGAAAGAGAGAGAGAGGGCCACACTTGAATCTAGTTTTATTTCAGAATCAAGGAATGGGGAATGGGAGGTAGTTAATGAACATGTGACATGGTAGAGAATTTAACATTGGCTAGGTTGACAACCAGAAGATCAAAGAGGTTAAGGCAATGTAAATATCAGTGCCCTGCCCAGAGGTCCAATTGACTTTTGGAAGGAAGGCTTTAGGAGTGGTCAGAATACCAGGAGATTATTTTTACTTTGTTACAAGGAGCAAGAAATCAATCATGTGAAATACAAAAATTACATCCACAAGTCTAGTACATTAGCAGATTGCTTATAAAAATCAGTTTGGGGATATATCTATAATGTTTACATGATTTTTTCATGCCTGGATCCCCACAATCTAGTTATGGAGACAAGTTATATTCTTTTTTTTTTTTTTTTGGACATAGAGGATTTGGTCCTTTGAATTTCATGGTCAGTGCCATTAAGAAATTTTTAGGTAACAGTGAAACTAACTTGGAAATTGTAGAGTTCTAGTGTTGATGATTTGGATATAAGGAAGCATTTTGTTTCTGAACTTGGTAGATGAATAGGCATTTCCTTGTCCAGTGGAAAGAACTAGATTTACTGAGTTCAAATATATCCTTAACTAGCTATGAGTTTGGGCATGGCTTTATATCTTTCTGAGCTTATTTCTTCAATAAAATATCAGGATATGATCTGTACTCCATATTCGTTAACATTATAGTGATGCCAGTTCTTAAAAGCATCTTAAGAACTTGCTATTATCATTTGCCACAAGAATTTTCTCAGACTTGTGCTGCATAAGAACTCATGGCTAAAATATGAACAAATTGACTGCCCACTCTAAATATCTCAGAATTAGAATGGTCACCATTTTAATGGTCACCAAGTATAATGGAGAAGTGGGAGGAGATCAGTTATATATTCCAAGAACTACAAGACAGGTCACAATAATGAGGATATGATCTTTATGTGGATTACAACAAGGAGGTCCTGATCTTTACATAATAGCAGTCACTAGATGAAGGATAGGAAAGTTAGTTTTTATCCAACAGTTACTGAGTTTATTTTCTATTTGCCCACTTTGATATCATCAGTAAGAGACTTTTACCCAACTGACCACAAAATAGATTTGGATGCTCAGGTAAATTCCTAGAGATCACAATTAAAGTCAGAAAGGACATTCGTGGTCAACTATTCCTACTCTCATATCTTCAGAGGAGAAAATTGAGGCCCAGAGAAGGTATGTGAGTTGCTTAAGGTCATAGACAGGAAGCAACAAAGCTGGAATTTGAAGCTATGTCCTCTGGCTTCAAACATTACCATGACATCACAGTGCCAAGGTGATGAAAGACAGTTTAAAGCAGTAACTGAGTTTATGAGCTAACATAGTAAAGAAAACTGGTGAAATGATTCTTCTATATAGCCTCTTCGGCAAACTATGATATCTTGGACAACTTAAAAATTCTTGGAGAATAAGGATATCTGGTTTCACATTTGCATCCCTAGAATCTAGCACAATGCATGACATATAGCAGTTTGATATTTATAGAATTTTAAAAGTAATGTTCCACCTATATATATTTCTGGCATATGTAACCTGATATGGCCAGGAGATGTCGCTTTTGAACAATTTTACAAGGGTTCCTATGAGTTTTCTTACAAATGTCAGAGCAGCCAGTGGTCTCATTATAAAATCCTACATGCAACCAATACTAAAAACGACCTCATTGGGTCATACATCTTTGAAGGTCAAAGGACTGACCACATATTTGTTCTGTGCAGAAAGAAAGTCAAGTCATAAGTAGGTTTAAGGTGATATTTATGCAAAAGAACAGAATTATTTTTAAAATGGAATCAATTTAGCCATAAATTTGCATTCTCCTTTTCCTCAGGTATATTCATAATTTGGTGTGCAGATTCCAAAGAAGGAAAGAGCTGACTTCCAATATTAAGAAAATTAAGAGTACCAACCTAGAGGATGAATATTGTTTTCTGCTATTCTATTAGTTTTGAAATTAAAATAATGGAAAACAACTACATAAAAATTTAGGTGGCTTTTCAATGTTGTAAGGAATCAAGTGGAAATCCCCCCCCCCCCTCTGAAATCAAAGTAATACTTGTACATAACATTAGACAGATTGTTAGTGGGAAAGTAATTATTCAAATAACACTTAACTTGAAAACTCACATTGTTGTCCAGAATATTTTCTTTTCAGTCTAGAATCTCTACTTCAAGCTGAAAGGATCTTCATAGGGAAATATATTTAGAGCTAGAAGAGTCTTTAGAAACCACCTACTCCAACTCCTTGATTTTACATGAGGAAACTGAGGCCTGCAAAGTTTTAGTAATTTGCTCAAAGTCACACAGGTAGTAAGTAGATGCAATTTGAACCCAGGTCTTTAATTCCAAATTCTGAATGCTTTACATTGTACTAGGTCATTGAGTTTAAATCTGTGCACAATAGAAGAATCTCTTGTAGAATATCTTTGACATAATTAATGTTTGACTTAGTATTTACAAATAGGTAGTTTTTTTTGAAAGATAACTTAGGATCTAAAGATGGTGTCAGTAATCATTTCTAGACATCTTATTCCCTTACAAGGACCTTCCTATTTTCCTTAAGGAAGTAACTACTGGTTGGTTAAAAAAAAGAGTCAGCTTACTTATTACTCAGGTCATTATAACCAACTAATCCAGTCTGGATTGAATATTCACATGTAAGTTGGCAAATTTCACACTGCTGCTTTTGCTTAAAAAACTCCTTGAAAGTCTTAAAAAGCTAAGTAGCCAGATAAGAGAACATCAAAGTAATTTTTCTGAGATTAAGACACTATGGATGATTGAACCAAAGGGGGGAAAAACACCTGATCTCTAAATAAGAATTATTGTTTCTTTCAAACATAGGAAAAAACATTTAGCATGGTGGCTTGAAAGCCTCTAAAAATTATCAGAGATAGAAACAAATTCTCAGAGACTTCTTGATTAGTGTTAAATGTGTGCTATTAGCATTATTCCCATTTTCCTGGACAAGGATAATATCTAAAATGTAAGTGTTGCAGTGGATAGAGTACTTGGCCTGGAGTCAGGAAGATATAAGTTCAAATAAAGCTGTATGAACCAGGGCAAATCACTTAAGTTATGTTTGTCTCAGTTTTCTAAACTGTAAAATAGGGATAATAGTACTTACTTGCCAGGGTTGTTGTCATGGCCAAATTAGATAAAAATTGTAAAGTACTTAACATAGTGCCTGACACATAATAAACATTACCTAAATATTAGTTACTATCATTAAAATATGATATGTATGTAAAACAATATTCATATTGTATAATATTTGATACCATGTTACAATAATTTGCTTGTTTTTAAGCCTATGAAATAATAAAAATAATAATAAAAAGGCTCTTGTGGCTTATCTGGTTCCCTTCTCTTTGGCCTTAGGGACTTTATTTTAGATCAAAATTATTAGTTTAGTAACAATCAGTCTAAGCCTCCAGTTAGGACAATTTCCAAGGCATATAAGAGATGCTTAAACTTGCATTTATATCTTTTGATGAACCCTAGTTCCCTTATTAGATTGTAAGCTTATTGAGGGTAGGGTTTTATCTTTTGCCTTTTTTTGTATCACCAGAGCTCAGCATAGTGTCTGGCACATATCAATTAGAGGAACAGATTAAGTATGCCATAGAGAAACAAACTAAGTAACCTGGTCCTTGATAAACACAAAAGTCTCGGTTAATGGGGTAAGAATGTACAATCTGACAAAAATTTCTGGAAAAACCATAAAGCATTCTGACAAGAACTAGGAAAAAAACAAAAACAGCATACTGAATACCATGAAAAACTCCAAATGGCTACATTACTTACACATTAAGAGTGATGTCATAAATGAAGGAATCAAGGATGAAATTACCTTTGATGTCAATGGATAGGGGAAGAATTAGATACCAAATAAGGGAAAGAGGGAATAATCCCTGAAGATAAAATGAACATTTTTTAATTATATAAAATATAATGATTTGTATATTCAGAATCAATGCAGTTAGAATGAGTTTGTGTTCGTGCTTGCTACAGATATAAAATATTCTCTGTACTTTCATCTGAGTTCACTATATTATTTTTACTTAACTGTTTTCAATTGTTCTAAGACATCTCCTATAAAGTTAGAGTAATCTATAAATGTCTAATGTAAAAATGAAAAGCATCAAAAAAACTTTGATAAGAGTTTTAAGAAAGAAAATTAGAAGGAAACTCTGATCAGGGCAAAGATTGGCTATGATTTCAGAGGAACAATAGAGAAACATACATCCCATTTCCCAAGGGAGAGGTATTAGACTCAGGACATTTTTGGACAAATATAGAAAAATGTTTTGCTTGACTATGTATATTTATTAGAAGAGTCTCTCTCCCCTCTCCCTTCATCCCCCACATTTTTGACAATTGTGAAGGGGACATAGGACAGAGAAAAAATACATTTCTATTTATCTTTAAAATTAAATAAAAACTATAGAGATGGAATTACATATGTATCGATTTGTCTTGATGTCTCTAATTTAGCCAAAGATAGAGGGATGGAATGAATGAAGAACTAGCCTGGAAAGCAGGAAGACCTAGGTTCAAGCTTGACATACATTGGCTATGTGTCCCATGGCAAGTTACTCAAGACTATAAGTTGCAGAGAAGGTTCTGACCTATAATGGAACGGGGTTTCCTCATCTAGGTGTTCTCCATAATAGTGAAATTACAGGTCTTGTCCCTATTCCTATGCTTAAAGAAAAAAGTCTGGGGATAGAGACACCAGGCAATTTCTAGAAGGTACTGCTGTGACCTCATTCTAAAGTATAATGCCACTTTCAGGAGTCCTTTGAGGGTTTTTGAGGCTTTGATTTTTAGGAGGAATAGGGCCAACGTCTATTTCATACTAAATCCCTGGAAGGAGTTATGAAGGTAACAACAATAGTGTATCTGGGAATGTAAAAAATGGCACTTAAATATCATGCTAGTTGAATGGTCCTAACCCTACTCCCAAGCTTTTGATCACCTTCAAAGGTGATGACTTGAAAGATTTTGAAAATCACCAAAGGCACCAATGCTTAATAGCTAGGTTTAATGAAAGGCAAAGAAGTGGAACGGATAGGCAAGTAAAGGGTTTCCTTCTCACTTCTTATTTCTATCTTCCTCATACTATTTCATGATTGTGGCAGGACATCCATAAGCCTGGAAGAAGCTCTAGACCACAATTTAATTGAGTTAAGAACTATCTAGTTCATGGAAAATAGAGCCTTGGCAAAACTTAAAGAAAGAAGGACAAACTTTGACAAAAGCATAATAGAGGAATGAAATTTCACATATTTTTCAGGAGGACTAACCCAAAGAAAAGGCTAAGAAAAATGTCAGAATTCTTTTAAAGGTAGTAAAAAAATTTTGTGAGGGCAGAGATTGTTTAGTCTTTCTAATTCCAGAGCCTGAGTCAGTAGCAAGTACTTATTAAATACTATTTAAACTGGAAAGACCAACATGAAAACAAAGCAAAGTGAATAGAACCAGGAGAACATTGTACACAGTAACAAGAACAACAACAAGTAACATTAATATTATCTAGTGGACATTCGTGAATGATGTAGCTATTCTTAGCAATACAGTGATCCAAGAAAATCCTCAAGGATTCATGATGAAAAACACTATCCTCTTCCACAGAAAGAACTGATGGCAGCTGAATGCAGACAGAGACATACTACATTTCACTTTATTTCTTCACTTTTCTTTTCTTTGAATTCTCTTTCACAAAATTACTATGGGAAAATGTTTCACACTATTACACATATAAGATCTATATCAGATCACTTGCCATAGCAGGGAACAGGTAGCAATTTGGCTCAAAACTTTTAAAAAGGCCCAAAGATTTAAAAAATTGCTTTTTTCATGTAATTGTGGAAAAAATAAAATATTTTTAAGATAATGTTTAAATTGAAATGTGACATCATATCCTAGAGGAAATATAAATGTGGATGGGGTGACTACTTTGTTCAACTCTTTCAGAATGTAGCTACAGTCACAAAGAGAGGCAGGCAACAAATGCTTACTGAGTGTCAGACACAAAGGTCACATATTTCTAGACAACCTCAAATCTGGAATAGGAAAGCAAACAAAAGTTGTGGGAAGATCAAGTGGGAGTCAAAAGAGAATATGGGAATTTGCTTTGATGGAAAGATAAACTGACTAGCTTGCAGTAATTTAACAATCCAAAGCACCCAGCACATCAAACAGTATATACTAAGAATAAAAGCTCTTTTTCATTCCCTCTTGTTCCACACTTTAAAGTCTAAGTAAAGGAACAGCCATAGATTTGTCAGATTCTTCCAATACTTATTTAAACATTTCCCCTAAGGCAGGTACTACTCTGTATCTCCTCCTCCCAGAAGGGAGTCCCCTGAGCCTGTCAAGTGCCAGTACTGTTTGCTTAGCAGACAAATAGTAAAAATATTAACAAATAACTGTAGCACAATAGAATATAATGGACTTCTCTACTAGCAGCAATGCAATGATCCAGGACAATTCTGAGGGACTTATGAGAAAGAACACTATCCACATTCAGAGAAAGAACTGTGGGAGCAGAAACTCAGAAGAAAAACAAATGCTTGATCACATGGGTCGATGGGGATATGATTGGGGATGTAGACTCTAAATTATTACCTTAGTGCAGATATCTTGATCAATGACACATGTAAAACCCAGTGGAATTGCATGTTGGCTATGGGAGTGGGGTGGGAGAGGGGAGGGGAAAGAACATGAATCCTGTAACTATGGAAAAATATTCTAAATTAACTAATCAAATAAAATTTTCCAAATGCTAAAAAAAATTAAAAAAATATTAACAAATAATAGATTCCTTTGGTATTAAGCCATAAACCACAGATCTGGAGCTGGAAAGGATAACAGAGATTATCTGATATCTCAGTGCCCAAAATACCAAGAAGAAAACTTATTGACAGATTCTGAAATTCTTGTTGGGGAAAACTCTTTTTGAGGTGACCCTCTTCATTTTACAGATGAGGAAATTGAAGCCCAATATAGGCTTAGTGACTTACTCAAGGTCATATAGGTAAGGTAGCACATGCCTGAGCTGGGATTTGAACTCTAGGAACCTGACTCCAGGTTTAGCACTTTTTCCACTGTCTCACACTAAATAAAGGTGAAAGATTGCTTCTGAGAGTCACATAGAATCCCGAGTCAGTCTTTAGTTAATTAAAAATTAATTTGAGGAAAAAAACTACATTAATCTGGTTTTTGCTGGTCAAAGATCAGCAAGTTACTGACAATGAAATGCCATATAATGGAATTCCTCCAATAACCCATTTTTAACAGACCAAAATAACCACCTGAATAACCAGGGGGTGGTGGGGGTGGGGTGGGAATCATGTTGCCTATGAAAGATTTCTTGTCTCGTAAAACAATGTCATTGAAATAGTTACAGGCATATGGATCATGTCATATTGCTGGAATTATTCTGCAACTATTATTGTAGTGACTTTAGCAAGCACTGAATCATGTAGGCAGGCCCTAACATGTGAAATAGATTTTACTTTACAAGTTAAAATTGGTTATTTAGAACCCTGCATGAATTTTCCATAGTAAAAAGGTTCAAAATGATGGTAAATCCATAAAGTTTTCTAGGACAAACTGTAGATGACAGACTACTAAAATGAATCTTATCATGTATCTAATTTATAGAGAATTCTTTCTTAACCATAGACTTTTGGTCTGGCCTAAAATTTCAACACATTACCATAGGAAAAGCCATTTTCTTTCCTTTCTAATAGTTCCTACTACAAAAAAGACAAAATTGCTATGAATGAATATGCTTTAGGCAGATGTATTCTATTTTGTCTATGGGTTGGACTCTGTGGGCTCTGAAGTGCTTTAAGTCCTTGTGATTCTATTGTTCTGTTAGTGAATTAAGATTGAAGAAGAGGAGAGGGGGAATATATGGGTCTTATGATTTGAAAAATTATTTACATGGCTAATCTATAATCAATGTTTTTAACATGGTGGTGCAAAATAGAAAAATGTCTTCATTTATTTAATCTGCTTTAAGAATACTTTCATTCTTAAAGAGATGTTCAATACACATCTCTCATTTAATATAATACTCATTTAATTCTATCATACAAAATTCTTAGTATCCTCTGTAGGAAAAAAAAAATTCACAATATTATTTTCTTCCAAGGCACAAGCTAGCATATATCTATGGATGTGTTCTTTAATTTTAAAAAATCCTTATGGAAATGATATTCACAAATATAATATGAGGAATAGTTAGAATGGGATTAATCCAAGGATTAAAGCAAGGGTGGGGCAAGAGATGTTCTGGATGAATAGTCATGAAAAGTAAGCAGACCTAGAGAAAAACCTCTGTCTAATGAACAACCTTTAGGGGATCCATTGCAGAACATGGACAAGAACTGAAAAGAAGGGATAGATGGATTGTGATAAGCACCTCTGGATAAAACAACTATATTCATTGATATTTATGCTAAATTACTTCTTAAATATTTTCTAGAAATTATTCTTTTCAGGATTATAATGGTGCTCTTACCCAGAGGCAAGATAGGTGTCACATATCTCCCTCATCATATATATATATATATATCCTGGGCAGAATATTCCATCTAGTGTCAATAGCAAGAGTGAAACTGAAGCAAACAGCTACGAAGTGACTTGCCTAATGTCTGAGAGAGGTATGGCAGAGCTGAGACCAGTACCTACGTCTTTCCAAGATTATAAAAGGTTCTGAATAACTTGGATAATAGATATAGACCACAAAGGTCCCTTAGAAGACAATTTGGGGGGGCAGCTGGGTGGCTCAGTGGGTTGAGAGCCAGGTTCAGAGATGGGAGGTCTTGGGTTTAAATCTGGCCTCAAAAACTTCCTGGCTGTATGACCTTGAGCAAGTCACTTAACCCCCATTGCCTAGCCTACATTCTTCTGCTTTGTCTAAGAAGGTAAGGGTTAAAAAAAAAAGATGACATTTGGTCCAACTCCCAGGAAACTGAAAAGAGACTTGCCCAAAGTTATTCAAGGAGCAAACAACAGAGCCATGATATGTACAGATTCTCAGACTCTAAATCCAATGCTTTTTTGGTAATCATTACATTTTCTAGAAATTAAAGAAAAAATTTAAATCTGGAACTAATATAATTAGAAATGGTAAATATATGATATGATGTTATTCCTATAACAAAATTTTATTTTTTCCATTTGTTTTAAACAAATAGTATTCCTGGAAAATTTTTATACATCTCTACTAATGACATATACTGCCATAACTATTCCACCCTATCTGAAGTTTTTCTCCTATATGTTTTTTATCTACAATCAGGATTAATAGAAATTTTATGTGTTGGATTAAAATGAAAATCTTTAGCACACATTAACTTGGTCTTAAGAGAAAGTCTTTTTAAACAAAATTAAATGGAAATATAGAAATTTTCAAACCTTATTTGAGAGCTATGCTAATAAAAATCATTCCAAGACACATTTCTAATTTTACATTGTTAGTAACTTACCTTTCTCGAGGAACTGCAAACCAGTATTCTGGTTGCTTTCTTCTCTTGCCATACTGTTGTACCATAGTTGTGATATGGGTAGCAAAGGATTTTCTCATGGGTTTTCCCACTTTGATACACAGAAACATTGGTGGTGTCTTGCTCTTCTCTTCTTTTGATGGAAGCATATCTGAACCATGTTAAACAAAATTTTTAAAAAATCTACACACTATATAATGACAATGCAGTTTTATAGCCTCAATAAAATAATAAATATTTAAATTAAGGAATCAGTAGACACTGGTTGTGCAATTAAAGTCTTCCTGTACAAAATAAAGACTACTAATAGTACAGGCCAGATCAGTGAAGGGATGTTTTGTTAGCACTAAAATATAAATTCTTCTATGAAACTCCTCATTTATGAAATTCAAACTTGCTTCTTCCTACAAACCCTTAGGACATCAATATAATAAATTTATGCATATAGCAGGAACTTAATAAATGTTTATTGATTATTCAGTAAAATGGTGCTAATATGGACTACATGAGAAGATAATAGGAACCCAAGTGAGCTAGAAGAGACCTGATAGACCATCTAATTTGACCTCTTCATTTTATGGATGAAGAAACTGAGGTTCAGGGAGGCAAGTAGCTACCTCAAGGAAACATAGGTAGTGACTGTCAGAGATGAGACAGTTCACTGTAATATTATACATTGCCTTTTTGTACTGTATAATTTAAAGATTTTGGAAAACCATTTCACGTATTTTAAAGATCCAAAAGAATCAGCCAAAGTTCCTTGAAAGGTAAAAACCAAATTCCATTTCCATTTATTTGCTCCTCTCCAACTTCCACCCATCATCAATGGCTTCCTTCTAACCTAGTAATATATGATTTAAATCCAGCATCAATATATAAACTAATTTCTTAACTCTAAGCAATAACATGATTTAATAGATATAATGAACTCTTTCAATATTGACAGTACTGTTACCATGTATTGCAGCATTTGAAAAATTAAGTTGCTAAACACACACACACACACAAACATGACTTACCTTCAATGGGTACCTGAATTCTCTTTAATAGCCACAATCTAATTTCTGATTTACTATCCACCTGTGCACCCTGGCAGCTCTTGTCCAGAGAGGATTCCAGTGAAGCATCCAGAGATTCTTTAACAACTCTCTCTTCTGTAGAAGGATCCATTTTCAATGAAAATGGTTCTTTTTCAGAACCTTTACCTGGCTTCTTGCTGCCTTCAAAAGGTAGCTCATCTGCTTGAGGAACTGAACTACTAAGAGTAATATCTATTCCTAAGGGAAGATTGCTTTTGCCATCACTAATTTCTGACTTTTCCAAGTTTTCAATTAACTGTGATCCCTCCTTATTTTTATTAAGGTAAAATTCGATAAGTTTAACTTTATCTAGGTCTTCATGAATGTTCAAAATTGATTCTACCTCATTTTGGGGAGAAATGACTAGCTTATTCCCTTCAGGCCCCATATCTTGTTTCTCACAAGTTTCTAAATCCAGAGCACCTTTCAGCTCAGTATCATACTCTGTTCTTGAAAGATCCAATGCTGGCTGGTTTAGTATTTCTAAAGTGGAACTGGTTCCTTGTGATTTGGCCTTTTTGGACTCATCTGGGTCAAGGGAAAGACATTCCCTTGGAGTTTCCTTTTTGTCATTTCCACCCTCAACTTGGGAGGAAAGTTCTTCCAGATCAACAAAGTCATCATCTTCTCCTAAAAGGGAGTTTTCTTTGGTTTTAGAATCAGATGCCATTTTTGTCTTGGAGGGTTTCTTAATGTCAGCAATCATCATAGCCAAATTACTAGGTTCCTCCTTGGAACCTAAGGTCTCTGATTCCCTTAGTATGGAATTGTCAAAAGGCCTAAGTTTGTAATCTGTTGACTTCTCCAATGGATTTGCTGAGTTGGAAATGAGGGAAGTAGTGGTTTCTCCATTCTGCTGCCTTTTTTCCTTACTGAGAGATTTGAATTTACTGAATGGATTTATATCCTTCTCAGAAGCCAGGTCCTCCCATTCTCCAGGCCTGTACAGAGGACAAAGATCCTGTGGTAGGTCACTGTCAGGAAGAAATGGTGGATGCACATGGAATGTTAAAACACAAAATAAAAACCAAAATGGAGGAAAAAACAAAACAAACAGAACAAACTCAAAAGAAAAAGGATAACTAAAATATGTTTAAATGATTTTAGATGGATGAATCTAAATAAAAAAATAACATCTTTAAAACTAAACACAAGGAAGTTAAAAAAATAATGTCAAGAAAGGAAAATGGTGTTTTGTACCTCAATGGAAAAGTATGGATGGCTTTTGAAGTCATGTGTGACAAATACAGAACATGAAATGTGCCTTAAGCTTTTTTAAGGTAAAAGAATCATATTGCTATTTTTCCTAAAGGATAGGGTAGGGAAGGAAAATATCTTAGTCCTAAGGATTGGAATGGAAAAAAAAATAAATGTTTTTTCTTCTTGGTAAATACTCTAGAAACTTATTATAATCAATGTCTCATCTACTTAATGTTATTTGAATAATTACTATCTACATAACACAAGAACTTTTTGCTAAAATGCTGTTCAATCAATTAATAACATTTATTAAGTACCTACTAGATACCAGGCTTCATGGGTACAAGGATGAAATTCAACCAATACTTGACCTCAAGGAATACACATTCATATGATGTTATAGAGCAATATCAGAGGCAAATTTTCCCCAAATAAACTTCTATTCCCTGGAACAAATTACCATAGATGGAGTGTAATTTGGGGGTACCTACTTGCCTGAATTTATGTTATGGGGAAGAGTGTTAGCAAAGCTTTAGTGTAAAATATTTCATAGTTTTTAAGATTTTCAGAAAAAGCATTTGCTTTTAATTGCCTAAGCCTTAGGCTTAGACTTAGCTTACTCAGCAAAGCTTGCTAACTCTCAAATTTTTAATGTGGGTATTACTGAGATTAAATTAGGAATATATGTTGATATGGTTTTGATAAACTAAGGAATCTGGAAAACTGTCTCAGAGGCTAGAGAGGCAGAAAGAATTCTGTGCAAGGCTTGGAATTTGAAGGGGGAAGGACAGGAAGAGTTCTGAGACAGTTAATCCTTGGCTGTGATAGGATTAGCTGCTCTAGATTCTCTCTCTCAGACCTTGTTTGTAGAGGTGTAGAGGTGAATATAGAATAGAGGTGAAAAGAAGAGAAACTCTTGAAAATATCTTGGAGTTTATTTTCCCCACTGTGGGAAACACCAGGTACCCATTACCCCTCCTTTTTTCTCTTAGCAGAGGTACATTCGAAGGCCCCACACCCATTGCAGGCTAAGCATGACAGATATATCAATCATCCCTAGAAACACAAGTTACAGACACATGTCACTGATTCGTTATGTTTACCATAACCAAGCAACTTTGCTAGGTGCTTGAATCAAACACAAGAAAAATACAATTTGGAAATTGAGAAAAATTCCAATTCTGGTCTGCTTTAAGTTACCCTCTAACCCCATACCTAGCTACGAAATGTTTTGTTACCCATCTCCCAAGTAATTGTGATTGATTGTGAAAGCTGATCAAAAGCAACAATGATTCTCCTAGCTGGTCATCCCATAGGTCAGATCACCCTGTTTATGTCATTCATCTATTTCTGTTATAGCAACAATGTTTCATTGACTATCTCCTTAGGCTTCATATCTGTTGTTATGTTCTATGGAAACATGTATGTTGAAAAATGATGGTGTGCCAGAAAAGTATGTACTCACTGAACCCATAAAATAAATGCAAACCCTGTGCATGGCAGAACTCTGTGTGATGCCTAAACACAGGATTGAGTATACAGTGTCTCTCACGACTTATTTGACTGACTGCCACACCTAGACAGGGGGCCCTGAACCTTGAGAGACCATAGACTTGGCTCTCTAAGGGGGATTATCAGAAGCAAATTTCTCTCTCCATTGTGTCAGATTTTTTTTTAAAGTCATCTCTCAGTGACCTGGAGGTCAAATGCCACTAAATGAATTCAGGTATAGATAAATCCTCAGAGAAAGGAAGTTAAAGAAGCAAGGAACCATGAAACGGAAAACTGATTCCACAGACAATACTTCTCTGGGTGGCCCAGGAAAATTAAGAAACTCTGATTGGTTCCTGAGATGTGATGTGTGAGAGTTAATGGATGGAGAAAGGAGCTTATAAAGTCAAACCAGGAACCTATCTGGGTCTTCTGGTTGGAACGTGGGGAGAGGAAGGAATCCTTGACAGAGTTTACCTACATCCTCATCATGGTGGCCAATAGATTAGAAAGCTAAGGGGGCAGTTGGGTACTTCAGTGGATTGAGAGCCAGGCCTAGAGACAGGAGGTCCTAGGTTCAAATCTGGCCTCAGACACTCTGCAGCTGTGTGACCCTGGGCAAGTCACTTGACCCCCACTGCCTAGCCCTTACCACTCTTATGCCTTGGAGCCAATACACAGTATTAACTCCAAGATGGAAGGTAAGGATTTTAATAAAAAAAAATAAAAAAAAGAAAGCTAAGTATCTCTTTACCTTTTCCTACCCTTCCCTCTCTTTACTACTATTACTTTGATTTAATAAAGTTAATCTCATAGACTGACTCAAAGTTAGTCTCATAATTTTAATGATTACAATGGGAAATGACACCTAGCATTAGTATGAAGAAAACGTGCCACTATAACCTCACTTTTCATCTTCCACAGTATTGGATAGAAAACACAGTGAAGATGGGAGGAAGCTCTTTTCAGCTGAGAAGATTTTATTTTTACAGAGGTTAGGGCAAATTCAGATGTTAGTCTTTTCTTGTGGCATAATGGTAAATGACCATCAATTAAGAAATATTATCAAACTAAGATCTTATAAGGCAGGGAATTCATACAGATGCAACATAGGTTGAGAGCCCAAAATTCAATGATGTGTAATCCTTTATAACACCTCAGTTGTTTCAAACAACAAATGCAGAATTTACCCATCACATATGCTCCATGATGGGTGGGTCCCCAGATTAACCTTTCAAAGCTTATCCTAACTCAACATGTACCTAAGTATCTAAGTATAAGGATGTATACTAAATATAGTATTAAGAATCTGGACTAATATTATATCTGGTGTTGATAAAATACTTCCACAGACATAATCTTATTTAAACCTCACAAAAACTAAGAAGCTGGTAGAGTAGAGGTGTTATCATCACCATATATAAGAGAAACAAGTGGGTTAATGGTGAGTATTTGTATACATGAAGAAAAGACAGTACAATCTAGTCAAATGATGGCAAAATTGGGCCAGAGGTATCAAAGAGGGCATGCAGAACACTCTCTGTGGGCACATGCACTGTCATATCTCACCAGAGTTTGCTACTAGAAAAGCAGAGGGACTCGGACAGATCTTCTGCCTTCCCAATTTCCACCATACCTGAGGACATTTTTTCCCATCACCCACTCCTTTGCCCAGAAGCCCAAAGGGAGTGCTTTCCCCTTCCTCTGCATGGGGTAAGGTGGGGAGCTACATGTGGCACTCCGTCTGGGGGTGGGGGGATACAGCATGAGGTCTTTGGGGGCAGGGGCAGGCACAGCATACTGTCTCTAAAAGGTTAGCCATCACTGACCTAGGCTGTTTCCAGTCTCCTTCATAAAAAGGCACTTCTCTAAAGTTTTACAGGTTAGGGTTTTGAGGCAAGAAAATAGGATGAGAGTTAGGCACTGCATGGGTGTTAGTAGATTAGGGGGGAAAAAAGGTGAAAAATTACCTTTTTTTCCCTGATCATCCATCCTACCCCAAAAGACATAGAACTATAGCAAGGCTGAAAGCAGGTCAAGGGAGAAAAGACTCCTAGCCATTGTTGACATGCATGCTGAATGAATAATACTGAAGGAAAAGGAAATCATGAGTAGGGAGGAGGAGGAAAGCTATTTCGTTGGGAAAGCTCTTTATATAAAGGTAAGTTAGGAGTATTTCTGATTATGGAGTCTGGGAGGAAAATCTTATTGGTCTATTGCTGAAAGTTTTTTAATTTAAAAAGGAACTCTTTTCCTGTTTTTAGCATTTAGTCAATGAATTAAAGTTCTTACAGTAGAAATCCTTTTCTCCTTCTTAAGCCCAATTTTGCTTATAAAATAGGCTGTTGTCTCAAAGAAAAGAAGGTAGAAATGCCAGGAGTGTACAAATTCCTTTTGTGGTTCTCTTTTGAAAGCAAAAACTGTTTTTGTCTTTTCTTTTTAATCTCCAGTTGCCTGGGACTAGTAAGTGCTTAAAAGTTTCTTGATTGATTTTTTTTTCTTCCTTTCTTACCTATTGACCTGCTTTCTGACTCACTAATTTTGTTACTTTTTTTCCCTATGACTCAGTTTTATTATTTTCTTGAAAATACTAAAAATTGCCAATGATAAATTCATATATGGACACTCCTGATACATTATGGGATCTATCCTTTCCTCACAAAACCAAATATTGGTTTTCTTCCTTTGCATCTTTAAGTCTCTTCTACTTCCCACTCTCATAAAAATAAAGAATCCCTCTTACGATGGTAATGCATCTTTAATCTTCATGTGGGAGATATCATTGTAGAGTGCAATAGAAACAACTTCTTCCATGGGACAGATGAGGCCATACTCTTCACACCCATTCTCAATAACCAGAGGATCAGACTTATGAGGATCAAACATGATGTTGTTAGGTGTGACAATCATGACACCTCCAACTACACCCTTGAAAGGGAAAGAAAAAAAGATATAAACATATTAGCATGTAGATTTATTACTATCATAATAAGTCTTTTTGTAAATACATGTTCTTTCAGTTTTTCAGAATATTGTACTACATTCCCCTTTCATATTCTTTTACTGGGGTTAACTGACTTGCCCATGGTCACACATTTGAACCCAGGACTTCCCATTTTCCAGCCTGGTTCTCTAACCATTGAGCAACCTAGCTGCCCCACCTCCATATTTTTTCAATGCCTTTATTAGGGTGTCAAAAAATACATTTAAGGTTTTTTGGATGCAATCTTAGATGTGGCACAAATTAGAAGGACACTGAACCCAGAATAATTATATCTGTTTTACTATCAGCTCAGTCATTAGTTTTGTTAGCTTGAGCAAATCAGTATGCTGAGTTTTAGATTTCTGATTTTTAAATTAAGGGGAAATAGAGCAGAGATGATCTTTAAGATTTCTTTTAGCCCTTAAATTCCATGATTACAATTTGTTCATTCTAGGTTTCTATCAATCATCATACCTAAAGGTATATATAACTGCCTTTACAATGACCATGTCTTCTTTGGCTTTCTTCATGCCCCAACTAAAATCTTACCTTGCACAGGAAACCCTGCCCAATTCTCCTTAATTCTAGAGCTTTTCTTCTGTTCATTATTTTTAGTTTATGCTTTATATGTCCTCATACATCGTTTGCATCTTTTCTCCCTCATCAGACTGTGAGCATCTTGGGAGCAGGGATTATCTTTGCCCCCCCCCCTTTTTTTGGTAATCCCAGAACTTGGCATAGTGCCCAGCACATAGGAAGTGATTAATCAATGTTTATATTGATTAATAGTAACTACATCAAGTAGAGTATGACAAACTTATTTTAGGAAATTTCCTGACAAACTCTTGTCCCAGACTGAACAATAAACTCTCATGCACCCCTTGATCACCCTAGATAGCATTAGGAGATATAATGAAATTTTAATTGCTCTTTTTGTCTTCTTAGTTTCTCCTTTTCTATCTAAGGTCTCTCCCAGGTACCCTAACCTCTGGTGATTGCATCCAGGTCTCTCCCAGTCATTTTTTAGACTGTGGCTAGTGATATTTCAAAGTGCATGACAGAACCTATGCCTCATCTTCCAAAAATCTATATAAGTAAATTGAATTATATAATTCATTCTTGCCAGATTAATCTTCCTACCTTGATTAAAGACTGTTATTACAATTGCTTCAGTAGTTCTGTTTTTTTAAGGTTGACAAGTATTAAAAAAAATTAGTTTTTTTAACTCAGAAAGATGAGGCAACTTCACCATTTGACCTCAAAGCAAAAGTATTACTACTCGTTTATAAGTGAATATTCATTATTGTGTCCTCCTAACAGGGCACTGCTCAATTTATTAATTCTTTAAAATCCTTAACTTCCATCTTGTAATAAAAATTTGTTCCAAGGCAAAAGAACAAGAAGGGGTAGGCAATGTGGGTTAAGTGACTTGCCCAGGGACACACAGCTAGGAAGAATCTGAGGCACATTTGAACCCAGGACCTCTCATCTCTAGGCCTGGTTCTCAATCTACTAAACCAATTCTACTATGGTTTTTATGGCCATGTGGTCATAGCTGTTTATCATAACTAGGACAAAAGATATCTATGAGATCTTGGGCAAATCACAGTATCTCAACTAAGAAATGGGTAGTGTTGAAATGGATGATCTAAGGTCCCTTCTAGCTGGTGTCTTAATCTGAAGTATTTTCACCTAAGGCAAGAAATAGGTGAGTAGTCAATGGAGTGGTGGCTTTCCCAGAGCAGTAGAATTATGATCTGAATCCTAAGTCTCTGGCTCCAGATCCCATGCTATTCCTGCTATATCATAATGCGTTAAAGTTTTGATAGATGTGGAAACTAGGACTAGGTGAGAAGATAATGAGAAGTGAGGTGAATTGTTCAGGTTAGTACAACTAGTAAATAACAGAACTAGGAAGGACCAGTCATCTTTAAGTACATGAAAAGCTGTCACATGCAAGAAGGATTCAACTTGTTTTGCCCTATAGAATAGAATCAGAGACAATGGGTAGAAGTTACAGAGGTAGATTTAGGTCTGACCTTGAGACACATTTCCTAAGGATCATAGCTGACCTCCAAAAGAATGAGCAGACTGAGATTTTCCTCTTCCTAAGGTCTTTAAAGCAAAGCATAGATGATCATTTGTAGATTAGGGTTAAGCAGGTATTTTCTTCAGTGATAATTTGGTCTAGATTATCTGTGAGGTACCTGACAGTCCTGAGATTCTTCAGTAACCTCCATACCATGATAAAGCAATGGAAGGCATTCATAGAGAAAGAGGATAAGAACTTTTAAAGGGGACTACAGTGTGTGTGTGTGTGTGTGTGTGTGTGTGTGTGTGTAAATAAAAATAAAAGAAAAAAGTTGAATAAGAAATAAGGCCATTGGTATAATTAAATTGGGAGAGAGGTCAATCTAACCCTTGCTCCATCCTGATGATGGGGAAAGCTGATCACTGACCAATACAAGCCTACAATAGGAACCTAGGGAGTGGTCCCTGGGGTGGTAGCTAGGTCTGGCATCAGGAAAATCTGAATTCAAATACTTCAAATACCTCTGATATTTAATAGCTTTGCAACCTTGGGTCACACCTTCAGTTCCCTTGTTTTCCCTACCTCCTTCTTCCCAACATTTGTTGCTGTTTTAAACTAGATATCATTCCTATAGAAAACTGCTGGTGAGGAAACTCTCTCCATCACTGAAGACTGATGCCTGCTCTGCAAGTTAGGTTGCCTGAGTCACAGAGAGTCTATGTAGTTTTTTTCTAAAGTCATATAGTCAATATGTATTAGAGACAGGGACTTGAACTTAAGTCTTCTTGACTATGAAGCAGACTTTCTTGTTAGTAAAAAATGCCCATGATTATTTTTGAATAAATAAAAGTTTTACTAGTGATCTCACCATGCATTTGAATCTGTTGTCTTCTCTTTTTATACTGTTTTGTTTTTCCACAGTTTTTTTTCTAACCACTACTAGTTATTTTTTACATGGTTGCTTCCCTTTCTAAAGTTTTATTGATGCCTTTTGCTTTTATATTATATTCATTTACAAATACACCATGCTTCCTCACCACTTTGAGATTCTATCCTTGTAAAAAAGAGAGCAGATGGGTTTGTACCCTGAAGACATAATAAGGAAAAAGACTTGTACAAAAATATTTATAGCTGTGCTCTTTGTGGTGGCAAAAAATTTTAAAACAAGGGGGGTATCCATCAATTGGGGAATGGCTGAACAAATTGTGGTGTATGATGGTGATGGAATATTATTGTGCTGAAAAGAATAATGAACTGGAGGACTTCTGTGGGACCTGGAAAGACCTCCAGGAATTGATGCTGAGTTAAAGGAGCAAGAACCAGGAGAACATGTACACAGAGACTGATACATTATAGCACAATCGAAAGTAATAGACTTTTCTATTAGCAGCAATGCAATGATCCAGGACAATCCAGAGGAATTTATGAGAAAGAATGCTATCCACATCCAGAGAAAGAACTGTGGGAGCAGAAATGCAGAAGAAAAACATATGATTGATCACATAGTTCGATAAGGATATGATTAGGGTTTTGATGTTAAAAGAACCCTCTACTGCAAATATGAATAACATGGAAATAGGTTTAAACAATGATACATATATAACCCAGTGGAATTGCTTGCCAGCTCCAGGAAGGGGGTGGGTGGGAATCATGAATAATGTAATCATGGAAAAATATTCTTTAAAAAAAAAGAAAAAGACAAGTTTAGGAAAACCAATCAACACAACACCTGGCTTAACAAAATGTGTAACATTCCATAGCTACAGTAATCCACCTTCTTGATAAAAGGAGGCATATTTTCTCATTTCTTCTCTGGGACTAAGTTGGATCATGATAATCATCACAACATTAAATTTCAATTTACAGTTCTGTTTACATCATTGTAGTTAACATGTGTATTGGTTTCTTGGTTCTGCTTACTCCATTCCATATTAGTTTATGTAAGTCCCTATTTCTCTGAACATTTCTTTCACGAAAAAAGACATAATTTTGATTACCTACTACTACATTACTCTATTCTTTGAAAAACTCCACAGTTAAGTCTCTACCTTAATGATTAGTAATGCTAGTATCTACCACTTTATGTTATTGCAGCCCCTGTTTCAAGGTGTAGAGCTCTCAACATTCCATTTTCCCCAACAGTTCTTTTTTCCTACTCCTCATCATTACAAAGGCATACCTGAAATTTAAAGATAAAACAACTAAAACAAAAAGGTATTTGAAGAAGCTATAAAGTGGAGCTAATATTGTAATAAACCACCTTAGGAAGAATAGGAACATTTTTTGAGCCATATTCTAGATCCACCTTTGATTTTGGTGGCAATGATAGTATTATTAAAATCTTAGTTTTATAGATTTAGAACAGGAAGGGGCCTCAGATATTATCAAGGTCAATACTCTCCTTTTATAGTTGTGAAAAATTAGGCCTATTGAGGTTAAGTTCTTTGCCCAATGCTATAAAGCAATAAATAGAAAAGTTAGGATTTGAACTCATATCCTTTGACTTCAAACCCAATTCTAATTTAAACCAAAAAGAAAAAAAAATGCTAGCTAAAGGGAAAAATAAGAAAGCAAAATAAAATACAAAAGCTTAAAGTTATCTACATATAAAATTTATGGTTTTTTTTTAACCTTCCTCAACTCTTCTAAAGGCAACACTGGCCCCCCACAACCTGTACACTTAATCATTATTCCCTCTACACACCCAAGCTAAAAGCAAAGATAGGTAAAAAAGACTGGATTAAATCAGGTCTATAATCCACCAGTTGGGAAGAGGAGTTTACTAGGCTCCCTTATTAACAGTTTAGTTTCTTCCAAGGCCATATTAACACATCACCAAGCCCAGCTTATGTTTTTCTTTTTTTGTTGCTGTTTTTTGTCTTTGCTTTTACTTTATTTTGTCTTTAAAAAAAAACAACAACAACAGGAATTTCAAAGGCAAGAAAGCAGAAAACACAGAAAGATAATTGATCAAAGGTGGCACACAGCCACTTCTGCCAACTAGATTTTGCCACTTCGAGAAAAGAAATGCCAGAAATTCAGTAGAGGGCTACTAATGGATGCTTGTCATGTTGTGAGCTAGAACCTTTGGACAAAACTTCAACTATTCCTCAGCTCCAATTATTTCTTCTGACCTTTTACTTTTAATACACATTCCCAAGTGACCACAACTGCTACCCACCTTGCCATCTGTGAAGTATCGACAGTTCATTTTTAAAAACTTTACAACTACTGGTTCGTCTTCTTCAGAGGTGGATGATAGAACTCTTTCGATTGGTTTTAAGGCTTTTCTTGCTAAGTCAGCATCCTTTAAAAGGCAAATGTTTTCATGATAAACAAAAAATAAAAACATTTTTTCCTTACATTTTGTTTTAAAAGTTCAAAACAACTCTAAGTTTAATGAAATAAAATTCCACTCTATATTCTCCTATGCAACCTGTTTGGTTTCAAACTAAAATGAAAAGTGACAAATATACTGCATTCTTTCAAAAGGATACATGGATAGTGAAAAGTAACCAAAATAAAATGCATTTTTGTTTGTTTTTTAATTTAGGAGATTTTTTTACTTCTTGTCTATAAGCCATCATTTTTCCTTTCTAGAGCTGAATTGCCACAGATTTCTATTAGAGAGGATTCTCTTGTCTGATACCATAGCCAGTTCCTTAACTCAATTTTAGCCTTTCTATTGAAGAAATATTAACTACAGTCTTATCAAAATTAGCACATTAGTTTATGATAAAACCATATGAAAAACAATTCCTAATAGCATGTATAACATTGTGATTCTTGGCTAGAAGATATACCTACAGGTAGTTTATCATATTCTGCATCTGATGATGAAGGAGAAATAGTAGCACCAGGACTTGATGAAGTTAACCTTAAAGTACTGGAAGGAAATTCGGTATCTGGCACAAAAAGGACCTAAGAAAAAGAATGAGGAACATGTTAAGTATGTGATTAAGTGCTGAATTGAATGGTTACCTACTAAGTGCTACATTGTTCATAGAAAATCAGTGTAAACTGGTTTAATGATACCGCTCTTTATGGAGTCATTAGTATTATTTTAGAAATCATTCACCAAAAATTGAAATTTTAAAATAAGGACAAAAATTAAATATAAAAATTTGTGTGCCATATTTTTTCAAATGCAAGAATTAATTTTTGGTTATTTTCCCCCTAATTTTCTATTAGCTTTAAGCTCATGAGCCTACTTTTTTTATTAGTCAAAATTATAAAACTAAAATAGCTATTTTCTATGCAAAAATAGAAAATACCAAAGTTAGAAGAAAGCAGCGGCTGCCAACTTGTGGCCCTACAGCCACATAAAGTTTTTCAGAGCTCATCATATAGCCTTTGAAAGAAGAATTTGAGGATTGTATATGTGTGTGTGTGTGTGTGTGTGTGTAGTTATATTGATGCTATGTTTAAGAGAGACATTTGGTTCCTTGAAGGAACCAAAATGATATCACAATGTATATATTATATAGAGAAGTGACAGTATTCTGTATAACCACCAATTGAGAAAAAAACTTTTCTCAATGTAATGTAATGTAACCACATTAAGGCAAACTCTATCATGTAATAAGAGAATTAAGCGACGTGCCCTTAATGGTCTTTCCAAATAGCTGGGTCATCCAAATGGCTTATCAATTCTATTTAGTATTTCAAAAGTTATATATCAATTTTTGTAGGTAAAGAAAGAGTGACTCTAGTCTATTGTTAAGGACATTGATTAATCCTGAGCATATAACTGATGGGAATAAAACAAAGAAAGAGAGTAATTTTTCTAAATTCAAAATACAACACTGATAAATTTCTCACATTTCAGTACTCTCCTATCTGACATAACTGGTCACAACATAAATACAGGGAAGTATTAGTTAAGGTTCCTCTAAGGATTTATTATTATCTATATAGCATTTTTCTTTTGGGAGACTCAACACTTACAATCTCGATATCTGAAGAAAGACTGAACTAAAATTAAATTTTACTGTCAGTAAAAAAGCATTTTAAGGACAGATCTATAAATTGAAGCAGTTTCATTTAAAATGTCTAAAATCATAATAATACTAAAATAATTACCTGGCCTGGAACAATAGTATGTGTGAAAAGCTTATTCAATTCCACAAGCTTGTTTGGAGTGATATTAAATTTTAATGCTATTGTATTGAGGGTATCTTGGCTTCCAGCCTAAAAAAAAATCCAACACAAAAAGTCAAAAAACATTTGATAAGAGAACATTTCTCTTTATGAAATATCAAGTAGGTCACAGGAATATCTGCATAATATTTTATTTAAGAGAACAAGAAAGTTCTCCTCCCTATTAATTCCTAAAGAAATAACCTCAAATAAAATTAATTAACATGATCCAATTCAATACTTCTGGAATTTTAAAATTCTATGGCATATTTTATACCTTTCTGAATTTTCTGTAACATGGCCTGAGGGGTATGAGAGGATGAAGCACACACAGAACCAAACAACAATTGAGACTCAGCATTGAGTCTTCCTTCTTGGGCTGCCCCATGGTAGCTTAAAAGAGATTTTTGTCATTAAAATAACAATTTCCCAGAATTATCCTGGAGTCCTTTTTCATTATGGCTACAAAATTTACAGCTATGAGAACTATTTGAACCATTTTATAAAGCAGTTTGGAACTATGACCCAAAAGTTACTAAACCATCTATAATTGTAGACCCAGCAATATGGCTACTAGGCCTATACCTCAAAATGGTAAAAGGAAAAGGACCCATATATACAAAAATATTTACAGCAGCTCTATTTGTGGTGGCAAAGAATTGGAAACTGTGAAGGTGGCTATCATTTGGAGAATGACTAAGTTGTAATATATGAATGTGATAGAATGTTATTGTCCTGTAAGAAATGATGAAGAGGTTAGTTTCAGAAAAACATAGGAAGAATTATTTTAATTGATGCAAAGTGAAATGAGCAGAAGTTGGAAAACAATCTACAAAGCAACAGCAATATTGCAAAGATAATTAATTTTGAAAGGCTTAATAAATCTGATCAATACAATGACCAACTATAATTCCAAAGGACTCACAATGAAACATACTATCTACCTCCAGATAAAATTGTTGGAGTGAAATATTGATCTCTCTCTCTCTGTGTCTCTCTTTATCTCTCTGTCTCTGTCTCTGTCTCTTTCTCCCTCCACCACCCCCTTTCTTTCTTCCTTACCATGGCTAATGAAGAAAATTGTTTTGCATGACTATACATATTTGTTTCCCTTGTCTTTTCATTGGTTGTGAGAGGGGATGAGAGAAGGAAAGAATTTGGAACTGAGAAAAAAATGAAAAAGTCTTTGTGCTTTAAAAAAGTTGAATAAAATATTCACAACATATACCTCTTAAAACTAAGGATTTGGTTGTTTATTACTTCTTAGATGACTGGGAAGGGTATGCTAAAAAGGAAAAACTATACCTTTCCAAAAATGCATACATATCTAATCATAAGAAAATTCACTTGTTCTAATTTTTATTTATTTAGTTAGTTTTTAATTAAAAAAAAGACAAACAAAACCCTTACCTTTCACCTTGCAATCAATACTTCCTATTGGTTCCAAGGCAGAAAAGAGGCAAGGGCTAGGCCATGGGATTTAAGTGACTTATCCAGGGTCACATAGCTCAACCAACCTCCTGTCTCTAAATCTGGCTCTTAGTTCACTGTGCTACCCAGCTGCCCCTCTAATGGTGGAAACAACGGAGATATGAGGGTTCAGATGCAAAGTTAATATAAGGATTTGGTAGTCCTAAAGGGTAGATGACAAGGTCTTGAGAGGGTGGAGAGTATATTGGCAGCATGCTTGTTCTAATGATTTTTTTAAACCCTTATCTTCTGTCTTGGAGTCAATACTGGGTATTGGTTCTAAGGCAAAAGAGTGGTAAGGGTTAGGCAATGGGGGTTAAGTGACTTGCCCAGGGTCACACAGCTAGGAAGTGTCTGAGGCCACATTTGAACCTAGGACCTCCTGTCTCTAGGCCTGGCTCTGAATCCACTGAGCCACCCAGCAGCCCCCTTGTTCTAATTTTTTAAAGAATAGACTGGCTTCTAAAGCTGGGCTGGTACTGGAACAAACCAATTTACATCTTCAGATGAGGACATGAAATTCTTGTAAAACTGTTAGGGATGTTGTTGGAGGATATTCCTCTTTAGGTATGAGCCCAATTCTAAGGACTATTACTACTTTGAGATTCTGTAAAATTTTCTTACGGGAAGACTTGTATTCACCTGAAAAAAAAATCAAAAGAGTAGAGGAGAAAAAAAAGTATCCAGATTGATGGAGAGAAGAGGCAGAAATACAAAACATAAGAACAACTTTGGTGGCAATCCACCCTCATGAGAAAAATCCAGATTGTTCTAATGCATTAATTAATTTTTATTAACATTGACCTAGTAAATAGTCATGAATGACTGAACCTTTTTCCTCGATCATTATTGAATAAAACTAGTGATGGCATTTGATCTCTTGAAGAAAGACCATAAAACAAATATATGGAGAGGACTTCTTATCAAGATGATTGCCTGGATGTGAGGTGGACCACTCAGTTCCCATGTAGTTCCTCCAATGAAGCCCTGAAGTTTGCATGACATGATTAAGAAATCCAATGATAAACTAGAGGTTTCTTCTACATTTAGCTTTGTACATTGCCCTCCTCACCACCAAATTCTGCCTCTGTACCAAGGCTGTATCTTAAGAATGGCAAACCATCTTATAAATGTATCCTTATTGATCACAAAAGGGGACCTATTTAGGAATGTTTTCAGATGAATGGAACAACTTAAACCCACTAGTGACAGAGAATCCAGGGATCTCAGGTTGTCCTTTATTTTGAAAGACTTTTAAATTGTAATTGATTATTAAGTAAGGACCATATAATTTGAACTTTTAAACTGTGCACAGCAACTCACATAAGAGGCACTCTATATTTGTCTTTCCATTTCTTTATTATGAATTTAGAGAATTCTGCATAATATGATCTGAGAGCAAGTAAAGTCAGTAGAAAGGACAACTTTATACAGAAAAGGAAAGTGGAAAGACTTAAGAACTCTAATCAATGCAATGACTAATCATGTCTTCTGAGGA
Organism: Monodelphis domestica; assembly: GCF_027887165.1. Classification (NCBI taxonomy): domain Eukaryota; kingdom Metazoa; phylum Chordata; class Mammalia; order Didelphimorphia; family Didelphidae; genus Monodelphis; species Monodelphis domestica. The sequence continues at coordinate 397,379,511 of NC_077228.1, read as the reverse complement.
GGTATGATGAAAATGTTACCTAACCCATAACAAATATATGATGGACGTGAGAATCAGATATATACATTTTTGGATTTTGCTGTTATGTGAATTTGTTTGGCTTGACTATGCTTGTCACAATTTTTTTCTTAATTCCTTGGTTTTTCATATTCAAAGAAATGTGTAGAATTGTATACATTTGTTAAAAAAGCAAAGAGGTCTACAATAAAGATTTATAATTTCATATGGCTTCCTCTTTTTGTGTTCTGCTATGTATATAAAAATGACCTTTTTTGGTGTTTTAAGTTCATAATAAAGAAATTAAATTAAATTTAAAAAGAAAATTTTAAAAATAAAAAAGTTCATAAAAATAAATAAAATAAAGAAATAAAATAAAAAAGAAATAAAAGTATAATAAAGAAATAAAAGAAAAAGCAAAAAATATAGAGTGTCTGCTATATGAAGTGTTCTACATAATTTAAAAGTTCAAATTATATGTTCCTTGGCTATTAAATGATCATAATTTTTAAAAGTTTTTCAAAATAAAGGACAACATGAGATTCCTGTACTCCTTGCCACTGGTGGTTTAAGTTGTTCCATTCTTTTGAAAACATCAGACCAATTCCATTTTGTGACCCATAAAGACACAATTATAAGGTGGTTTGCCATTTTTGGAAACTGAGGCAAAAATTTTAGGGGGGAGAAGTTAAATGTCCAATCCATCAACCAACAAAATATTTAGTGTCTACTGTGTGCCAGGTGCTGAAGATGGCAGGTATAATGAAGGAAATGATTCCTACTTGTAATAGGTTTATAGAACAGAACTCAAATAAACTGGGCTAACTGGTACAGAGCAATTTGAGTCTCATGGGTTCTACAAACTTTCTGTTATTAAAAATAATTAAAATGTATTAATAACTATAATCAGACCTAAGATCCTAAGGGCACTCTAGCATCTGGAGAATTTTCCATATTTATACAAATAAAATTACACGGTGATAGGAGGTATGAAATGCTCTGGGGAGGATATTGGCAGAAAGGAAGCAATTTCATATTATTAACCTTCTATTCAATAAGGATGGCTATAACCTGGTAATTGTTAACTTGATATCCAAAGTAAAGTAGGTCATCTGTCATTTCTAATATTCTACATATAAAAGAAATTAATCTTTAAGCTAAGTTCAAGAGGCAAGCTTCATTTTAGATTTTAATTAAATAATTGGAAACATCTGTACTATTAATTTATAGGAGGCAATGTAATATAGTGGGAAAAGTTTCACATTTGGAGTCTGAGGTACTGAGTTTGATTACTGGCTCTATCACTATAGGAAAAATCACTTCCTTTTCTGAGCTTCAAGTCTTCATCTATGAAAATAGGGCCAGTAAAACTTAAGTACCCAACTTTCAGGGTTCTTTTGAGGATCAAATGAAATGATGTATATAAAATTCTGTGTAAGCCTTGAAGCATAATGTGAACATTAATGTTATTATTACTGATCATCTATTTATATTTAAAAATTGAATATTGCATCAGATCTAGAACAAGATGGGAACTTGGAGATCATTAGCCTATCTTCTTCACTTTAACAGAGGAAGGAGATGGGGGCCAGATAGGTGGAAAATGCTGACCAAAGTCCCATTAGTAGTAAATAAGTAGTAAGATAGATAATGAACCTTGAAGCTCTAATTCCAAGTCCAATGCTCTTGCCTCTTAATGGACCTCTTATAAATGGTCCAATATATATCACCTATGGCTACTGTCCAATATTCTGTTAGGCAGAAATGAGCTTTAGAAGTATTTGTATTAGGGCAGGTAGGTAGTACAATGCATAGAGTGGCAGGCCTGGAGCCAGGAGGTCCTATGTTCAAATCTAGCCTCAGATACTTCCTAACTTTGTGATCCTGGGCAAATAATTTAATCCCAATTGCCCAGTCCTAATAGTTTTTCTGCTTTGGAACTGATACTTAGTATTTATTCTAAGAAAGGTTAGGGTTTTTTTTTTTTAATGTAAACCCTTACCTTCTACCTTGGGGTCAATACTGTGTATTGGTTTCAAGGCAGAAGAGTGGTAAGGGCTAGGCAATGGGGGTTAAGTGACTTGCCCAGAGTCACACATCTGGGAAATGTCTGAGGCCAGATTTGAACCCAGGACCTCTCATCTCTAGGCCTGGCTCTCCATCCACTGAGCCATCCAGATGCCCCCAAGGTTAGGGTTTTTTACAAAAAGAGAAGTACTAGTATCACTTTCAATAAGGAAGAATTCTGAGACAATGTTGTAAAAGATGTTTAAGGATAGTCAGAGAGGCTCAAATTCAATTTTTTCAAATATAAATGGATTTCTATTCCTTTTGTAATTATTGGACTGACACTATGGCTAGGCACTTTAAGACTTGTAGAAAGATATAATCATTATTAAGTATTTTTTTAAATACCAAAAATTTTCTTCAAAAGCTAACATATGCTTGGTAATAAAGCAGCTAAGTGGTTTGGTGGAGAGAGCAATGGACCTAGAGTCAGGAAAATCTGAGTTAAAATCCAGTCTCAGATGGTTACTAGTTTTGTGACCTGGACAAGTTATTTAACTTTTGACTGCTTTGGCTTCTTCATTGGCAAAAATGGGATATATTAACAAGTTCTTGTGAAGAGAAAATGAGATATTTGTAGTGCTTTACAAACCTTATAGTGCCATATAAATGCTACAGCTAACTAGGTGGTAGTAGTAGTAGCAGTAATATGGATGAGACCTGTGACAAAATTAAAATTTTATTATCCTAAATTGTATGAATCCTTATGATTATCCCATGTATACTTACTGTATATTCCATAGTGCCTTGGGGCTTTTGAACCACCATCTTCTTCTCTTTCTTCTCATTGGCTTTGTTCTGGTTGTCATCTAAAGGAAAAATATATTTAAATGAACAAAAATAAGGAAATATCTTTAAAAAAAATCATTCTTATTTTCTGTCTTAGAATCAGTACTGTGTATTGGTTCTAAGGCAGAAGAGCAGTAAGTGTTAGGCAATGGGGGTTAAGTGACTTACCCAGGGTCACACAGCTAGAAAATGTCTGAGGTCAGATTTGAACTGTCTCTAGACCTAGTTCTCAATCCAGTGAGTCACCAAACTACCCCCAGGAAATATTTTGATTAAGATACTTTCTCAAGTTTTTACAAATTCAGATATGTTCAGATTACAGGATCCCTGGGGACCTTGAGAAGGCATTTAATTCAGTCTCTCTACCTTCATGTTAAATAATATCAGATAGATGATAATCTCTTATGCTTGAGGAGTTCCAAAAAGGAAATTCCACAGCTTCTTTCAGTAAGCAATCACAATGCCTTACAAATCTCAGAAAATTGTTCCTTATGTCTGACAAAAAGAAAACATTTTGCTTATGCAAAATATAGCAGTTTTAAGGTAAAATCTTCAAGGTAAAAAAACTCAAAACCTCTCCTAAAGATTACATACAGTCCTGGGCTAAATAAAGATAGTAAAAAGGACTATAGTTTGGAAAAGCTAGTCTTGAATGCCAGTTCTCTGATCATGGACAAGTCAATTAACCTCACCTCTGTTTTCTGGTTCGTAGAATGAGAGGGTTAGACTACATCAGGGATTCTCAAAGCATAGTAAGATTCCCTAAGACTTTTTCAGGGGTTTCACAAGATCAAAACTATTTTCATAATCACACTTTTAATTAAAAACATGATAAATATTAATAGCCAAAACACACAAACAATAGCCCTTGGTATGGCGTGATGGTGGGGAATCTGCAGTAATTTTTTTTTACCCTTATCCTCTGTTTTAGAATTGACACTAAGTATTGGTTCTAAGGCAGAAGAGCAATAAGGGCTAGACAATTGGGTTTAAGTGATTTACCGGTGATCACACAACTAGGAAGCATATGAGGCCACATTCGAAACCAGAACCTCCCAGTCCTCCAATCTGGTTCTCTATCTACTGAGTCACCAAGTTAACCCTGGGGGCCATAATTTTTGAGCGTGGAAAGGGATCTTGAGTTAGATATGTTTGAGAACTGCTAAACTAGATAGCTCTGTGGTCCTTTCCAGCTCTGAAGCCTATGATTGTATGACCTTTAAACTATTTTTTCTTCCAGTTTCAGTATGGGAGAAATGCTTATGAACCTTATAATGATCTATAGATGTGAATGAAGTCCTTTTGATATTCTCTATCAGTGTCCTTCTATGCTATTTCCTTAAGTGCTATCAACCTAGATTTTTATGTTCATAGTACTCTTTCAACTGACCATACATTTCCAGTATCTGAAATACTAATTCTTCCCATTTGTGACATTTTTTTGTCCTAAGCCTACCTCCTAAATCATATCAGAAAAATTCCAAGACAATAGCTCATTAAAGTTTTCCTATAGTCAGTCAAATATTGATTCAAAAGAAATATACTTGATTTTATATACTAGCAAATATACTAGCAAAAGTGCCTCATACACAGTAGGCATTCAATGTTTATTATTTAATGACTGACTTGTTAATATCCCTTTCAAGGTAAATTTATACTCTATATTTCAGCCAGTGGCAGACACAAAACTACTTTACATTAGTGTTAATGGAAAGCTAAAAACAGTAATAGTGGGAAATAACAGTAATAACAATGTTACCAGTGCTAGCATCATTTTAAAAAATGTTACTTCCCAAGTCAGATCAATGTGATCAGGAAATTACAGATGAATAATACCCCAGTTAAGTAACATCATCTTGTCACAATCACTTTCAAAGATGAATAAGCATTGACTACTTTGCTATTGACTTAACAATTTTTTCTAAAGTCAGTCCAATTCTTTTTAAAACAGTAACAACAATGAAAATAACAACAACATGATGGAATATCCACTTTATATGTGGGAATTTATGTTCTGCTCCCATACCTAACCAAAAGGAAGGCCTCCTCGTGCAGTCTTTAAACCTTAGAAGAGACTTCAAGTTGGGGGAGATGCAGGTCAGAGGCTGTTTTGTATTTCTTGGGGTGATGTTGCCATGGGAACCCCAATTCAAGGCTTCAAGTAATGACTTGCAGCTTTCTCTGGGGTCAGAACTGTATCCATAAGAACGAAAGCCAGATCTCTTCATTTTCAGTCCCTGGACTTGAATTTTATTCGAGACCAGAGTGTGGCTGAAGCTGTTTCTCTGGTCCAAATTATAGCAGCGCTTGAATGCAAACATCTTCTAGTTAGCGGCTAATGCAGTCAGGAGCCTTGAAAAAGGCTGTGGCCAGCTGAAGAAGTAGACTCCCAGATTCAAATCCTAGGCCACGACAATGGGACTGCAAAGAAAGTGACCAAGGGGCAGAAGCTCCAATTGCTTCCAGATGGTGCTAGTTTTCCCAAGAGCAGTGATGGGGAATTGTAGGGTTAAGCTGCAGTGCTAACAGCTCCCTACCTCGCGTGTGGGTCTTAGGCAGGTGACACCAACAAACTGGGCTGAGGGTCATGTGAATGAGTATATTCCAGGTGGACCCTGCGCTTGACCTGCAGGCTGAAAGGTGGATGCCTCCTTATTCCCCCACACCCATTCCTATTCCATTCCCCATCTCAGATATAGTTCAGCAGCCTAAGGGCTAACTTCCTGGACACTTGTTATCAATCCCCATCCCAGGAGATTTCCAGAACAGTTCCACTCTTTAAAAAAAATATAGGGTCCTTACCTTGCAGTTCTACATACACAGAAACTTTACAGCCTGAAGACAGTTTTAATTTTTTTTTTAAACCCTTACCTTCCTGTCTTAGAATCAATATTGTGTATTGGTTCCAAGGCAGAAGAGTGGTAAGGGTTAGGCAATGGGGGTGAAGTGACTTGCCCAGGGTCACACAACTGGGAAGTGTCTGAGGCCAGATTTGAACAGTTTAGGCCTGGCTCTCAATCTACTGAGCTACCCAGTTGCCACCTAGTTTTCATTTTCTACATCTACATAAAGAATGTGTACCCAGTATAGTATTTTCGCTGAACATTTAAATACCTAAAGATGGAAGGGCTCAGGTCTGGGTCAAGAGAGGGGAAGGGAAATGGAGATTTGTTGCTGGCACCACAGGGAAGAGAGGTGTCTAAAGACACCCTAAAGCCCTCATTCACAAATATAGGTTTCAAATAAGCAGGTCAAGTTTCTTTTTTTAAGTTCCTTACAGAATGTGAGTTTTTAGGGCAGAGAGATTTAAGAAAACAATAAACAATTAGGTACGGAAGAAAAACGGTAGAGCATCTCACATTTCTAAATTTCCCTTTAACAACAGTAATTGCAAAGATGCATTGCAGCTCCCTAGCCATATGCAACGGTTAGCCATAAAAACAAATATACTTAACAATGACCATCAAAAATATTTAGCTCAGACTTATAGTACAGTACAAGTGACTTAGAAATTAAGACTTTTGGTGGCAAAAAATTGGAAAATGAGGGACTGCTCTCCAATTGGAGAATGGCTGAACAAATTGTGGTACATGTTGGTGATGAAATACTATTGTGTTCAAAGGAATAACGAACTGGAGGAATTCCATGTGAACTGGAATGACCTCCAGGAATTGATGCAGAGTGAAAGGAGCAGAACTAGGAGAACAATGTACATAGAGACAGATACACTGTGGTACAATCGAATGTAATGGACTTCTTCTCCATTAGTATAAATGCAGTGATCTGATCTTGAACAACTCAGGGATTTACACGAAAGAACATTACTCACATTCAGAGGAAAAACTGAGAGTAGAAACACAGAAGAAAAACAATTGCTTGATCACAAGGGTCAATGGGGATATGATTGGGGATATAAAGTGATCACCCTAGTGCAAACATCAGCAACATGGAAATAGGTTTTGATCAAGGAAACCCAGTGGAATTGCGCGTTGGCTATAGGAAGGGGTGAGGGAAGGGGAGGGAAAGAATATGATTCTTGTAACCAAGGAAAAATGTTCTAAATTGACTAATTAAATAAGATTTTCAAAAAAAATTATAAAAAGAAATTAAGATTTTTGGGCTGTAAAAAGATAACATATTTAGGATTGGAAAGGAACTTTAAATATTTTCTAATTCAGATGCCTTATTTTATAAAAGAGTTCCAGGGAGGTAATTTGCTGACCTGAATCAGCAAATTAATGTAGGTTCTATTAAAGCAAAAAAAAAAAAAAAGAAAGTTCAACTACTCTCTTCTGATGAATAGTTTATAATTATTTTTAATGAGAAAAAAATACTTAACATAACCATAGATCACATGAGAACATGGATGTGTTTTTTTAAATGCTTACCTTACCTTTTAGAATCAATACTGTATATTGGTTCTGAGGGAGAAGAGTGGTAAGGAAAAGGCAATTAGGGTTAAGTGATTTAGGTCACATCACATAGCTAAGGAAGATATGAAGCTAGATTTGAAATCAGGACCTCTCTGGCTCTCAATCCACTCAGCCACCTAGCAGCACTACTCCCCTTCCCCCAAGCATGGAAACTGTTAAGAAATTTGGATAGGGTATTTCCCATATGCAGAGTTGGAAAGTCAATCTTGGTAATCAAACACTGCAGTCATATATACTACGTAACCACACTCTAACAGGAAATACCTCAAGCAGTCTGTTTCTATTGTTGTGCTTAAAAAAATAAAAAGCTTATCACAGCATAGGACAATTTTGGGATTCCTCCCCCAAGGCTGAATCTTCTCTCAGAATCTATAATTATAGAGAATGAGGAGCTGGGAAAGAGCTATCATCAGAGATCAAGCTTCTAGGAGAATGACAGCATTTGTAAGCAAGCAGACATGATCAATCAATCAATTAACATGGATTTCTGAGTTGTATGACATTGCTGATAGAAAGCTGGTTCTGGTGTCAGGAAGATCTTGTTTAACTGGCTAAATAACCCTGAGTAAAATGACCTAACCTCTCAGTGACTTGCTCTGGTAGAATCCGTTTCTTTATGTAGAATATTGATGAAATTACAGGTCTAAGTCCTAACCTAATTATTTGATTTGATGTACCAAGAACTATACAGGACATAAAAATATAAAAACAATGTAGTCATTAAGGAGTTTATATTCAATGGAGTATACAAGATATATCTATATGTATATATAAAATATATAGATATAAAAATAAACACATAAAGTACATAAAGAAACTTTCAGTAGGGGAAAAGGATGGAGAAAGTAGTAGCAACTGGAAGAACCAGGAACAGTCTTATGAAGAAATTGTTTGAATAAACTAATAAAATAAATATAATATCAGATAAAATATAATAAAACAACTAAAATAAAAATGATTCATTTGAAAGTCTTTTCCTATTGTCTATTACACAATAAAGGCAGATGTGTCAATTAACATAATTGGCTATAACACATATCTTGTAATCTGCAAATAAATTATGATTACCTTTAATTACCCACAAATAAATTATTTATTATATGATAGGAATTATCTGATATAGCCCTCTACAAAGAAATAGGAAACGAATGTGATTAAGAAAAGATTTTACAGACCACATATCTTTTTTTTTTAGTATTATTTATCTTCAATTTTATTTCTTTATTTAGAATATTTTTCCATGGTTACATGATTCATAATTTTCCCCTCCCTCTTCACTCCCCTAGAGATGACAAGCAATTCCACTAGGTTATATTATATGTGTATCATTGTTCAAAATCCATTTCCATATTATTAATATTTGCAATAGAGTGATTTTTTAATGACCAAACTCCAGTCATATCCCCATTGAATCACATGTTGGATCACATATTTCTACTCTCACAGTTCTTTCTATTGATGTAGATAGTGTTCTTTCTCATAAGTTCCTCTGGGTTGTCCAGTATCATTGCATTGCTGATAGTAGAAAAGTGTGTTACATTTGGTTGTGCCACAATGTTTCAGTTTTTGTGTACAATGCTCTCTTGGTTCTGCTCATTTCATTCTGCATCAATTCTTGGAGTTCTTTCCAGTTCACATAGAAATCTTCCAGTTTATAATTCCTTTCAAAACAATAATATTCCATCACCATCAGATACCATAATTTGTTTAGCCATTCTCCAATTGATGGACACCCCTTCATTTTCCAATTTTTTTGCCACCATAAAGAGTGTGGCTATGAATATTTTTTTAATATATTTTATTTGATCATTTCCAAGCATTATTCGTTAAAGACATAGATCATTTTCTTTTCCTCCCTCCCACCCCCCATAGCCGACGCCCACATATCTTTTAAGTCACATTTCAAAAGTCTTAATTCTAAAGGAGAAAGTCTCTAAGTCAGTGATGGCAAACCTATGGAATGGGTGCCAAAGATGACACACAGAGTACTCTCTAAGGGTACATGACCACCTTCCCTCCCCACCCTCATTTCCAGAGTTCATTACTAGAAAGTCAGTGAAACTGCTCTCCTCCCTCTCTCCGCCATACCTTCTCACTCCTCGGCCCAGCAACCTAATGGGAGTGCATAGGGAGTAAAGTGGCTTATAGGTGGCAGAGCTAGAGGGGAGTGGAGCACTCAGGCCACTTACTTCCCCCTCTCTACAATGGTTGAGGACATTCCTCACATCACCCACCCCACTCAGCAGCCCAATGGGAGTACTTTCTCCCTTCTCTATGTGAGGTAAAGGGGAAGGGGGGAAAGGGAGTAATATCCAGCATGTTGTGGTCCAACACAGTATCTGGGTGGGGCAGAGATGCCACTTTGTCTGGGAAGTGGGGTGGGGTGGGGCCCGGTTCTCTGTCTCTAAAAGGTTCACTATCACTACTATAAGCTCTTCTCACTATAGTTTAAGAAAAATTGCTTTCCCATTCAAAAATCAGTATTTCTGATCCACCATGAATGATGAGACAAGACTCAAAATTCCCAAAGAAACACAATTTGTATTGTGAATTGTCCACTCAGCAAACAAATCACCTTCTCTCAAGTATTAAAAAACTAACCACATTCATTGGTACCTTCACTACTGTATTGTAGAAAATCTCAGGGTCACAAAGAACCCTCCCCAATTGAAGGGCTGGAGGGTGGGGCACTAAACTTCCAAAGCCTTCTTTTATAGATGGATGGATCTAAACTTTCCAGGTAATTTTCCATTTTCTGGCAACAGCTCTACTTGGTTTTGACTCCATTGAACATGCTTCTATCCCATTTGGTGGTGAACTTCTCCTCCCCCACTTTTCAGCACCCTTTTGTGTATTGTCTTCCTTTATTAGATTATAATATCCTTGAGGGCAGGAACTGTCTTTCTTCTTCTCCTTTGTATCCCTAGGGTTTAGCACAATGTCTGGCAAACAGTAGGCATTGAATAAATATTATTATATTTAATTAAATTGAAAAGTTTAGGTCAGATGGCAAAAGAAGACCTTGAGGTCCCAACAGGCTTCTATATTATATCACATTGTATAAGTTCTAAATGTAAAGATGTTCACTTTTCTATTGAGTTAAAAGAATGCCTCCCTCCATTTTCCACCCACTTCCTCAAAGATGACAATTTAGTTTTAGGATAACTGCCCTCTGAATCCTAAAAAAAAAAATCTAACTGCTGGATTAACCTGGATAAGACATACTTTGAACTGCTTAGAAAGCAGAGCAGCTGTTGTTCCAAATTGTATTGCTATACTCATGAATAAAGAAATGCAGCTAAATTCTTTGTATCCAAGGTGATGGGAGAAAGGTTTGGTATGTACATTACTTCATGTGTAATTCAGGAATCAATGATAAACCCTTTGCTCCCTTTCCAACTTTTACTCTCTCAAATCCTCTCTCTGAAGGGCTGGCTATATTAGGATAAGAAAGAAGTGGGAGCTATCCATTATATCTGAATCAGAAGGAATAATTTTTAATAATTAAGAACATGTGAAGCAAAACAATATTAACAGATGACTAGTTTTACAATCCATTTGAATTTGCCTTATAATAATAGCTGAAATGTAGTGTTTTAATGTTTGCAAAGAATTTTAAATTATTTTCTTCTGAGAGTAAGTGTAAAGTATTATATCCATTTTAGAGAAGATAAAACAAGCTCTGAGAAGTTATGACTTGTCCATCATGATCTAACTGGCAAATGTCAGTCAGGATTTGATTATGCCATCTCTCCTATAAGCCTCATTTTCTCCTCTGATACTATAAGCAACTAAGGACAGGCTCATTTTAACACATGCCCAGACTATTGCAATAGTAATAGCATTGATCTTCTTGCCTTCTATCTCTCCCCCATTCCAATTCATCCTCTACTCAGGTATGAATTTTTTGAAAGAGTAGGTTGGGCTATATCACCTTTTTCTCAATAAATTCCAATGGTTCCTGAGAATCTGCAAGATCAAATATAAAATTCTCTGACATTCAAAGCCTTTCAAACCCTCCCCCAATCCACCACTTTTCCAGGCTTTTCATATCTTACTCCTTTCAAAACCTCTTGCCACTCCCAAAAGAACTCAGTCCAGGGATACTCCTGGTAATTCCTTCCACAAGGCATTCCATGTCGATTCCATGCATTTTAGTGACTCCCCCCAGTTGAAAATAGAATTCTCTCCTTTCTCATTTACTCCTCCAGACTTCCCTGGTTTATTTCAAGACAATTAAATCACACCTTCTACAGAAACCTTTTCTTGATCCCCTTCTTACGAGGCTCTATTGATGACTTCCAATTTATCCTTTATGCCTCTTTCCTACCTAGTGGTGTTTGGACTCTCTCCTTGATTAGACTATCATTTCCTTGAGAAAAGTGACTGCCTTTTCCTTTCTTTGAATCTCCAGCCAAGTACATAGTAGGTGTTAATTAAATATTTATTGATTATCATTGACAGGCTGCCAGTCTGCCAGACTTCAAGTTCACAGAATTAAATTCATATAAACCATTAAACATTATCAAGACCAAAAAAAAAAAGAATATTTGTTAATCAGCCAGTAAGCATTTATTATTTCTCACCTGACTACCACTTTGGGTTTTTTTCTGGCTGACTTTTCTGCTATGTCCCAGAATCAAGTATTTCCCCTCCAACTTCCTATCCATTTTGAGTTTCTTTTTGAATGTTGTCACCTTTAGGTTATAAAACTTGCTAAGGGCAAGGACTGACCTTTTTTTCACATTTGTATCCTAAGCATTTAAGTACAGGGCCTGGCACATAGTAGGTGCTTATAAAATGTTTATCAACTTTATATGTTTTGTAATGTCTCCACAAACTCACAGTCTAATGGGGGAGATAACATGCAAACAACTATGCAGAAACAAAATGTAAACAACTTGGAAATAATCAACAGAAGTAAGGAACTTATATTAAGGAGGATCAGGAAAGAATTCATGTAGAAGGTGAAATATATATGGGACATGAAATAAGTCAGGGAAGCCAGGAGGTAGAGATGAGGGAGAGAATTCCAGAGATGAGGGACAATTAGTGAAAAGGCACATGGTCAGAAGATGGAATGTTCTGTGTGAGGAAAGGCAAAGGAGGCCAAATGTCTCTGGATTGCAAAGTTTTCTTGGGGAGAGTAAGATGTTAGAAGACTGGAAAGGTATGAAGGGTCTAGGTTATGAAGGGTTTTGAATGTCCAATATCAGAGTTTTATATTTGATCCTAAAACTGATAGAGCACTATAGTTTATTGAGCAGAGAGGGGGCTAATGTTGTAAGATTTGTTCTTTTCAAAGAGTTAATTTGACAGTTGTGGCAGAGAGACCAATTAGCAGGCTACTGCAATAGCACAGGCATGAGGAAATAAGGATGGGTTATACTTCTGACACTCATGTTCATCCTTTATTCAAAGAGGACTGATGACTTCATTGGGTGATGAAATAGATTTAAGTGAAACAAAGTTGTAAAGTAATCAGCCTCATTCTTTCTATTCCAGAGTTGTCAAGAGTCCAGTGGCATGACAAAAGTCAGGTCAAGTGGTGACAGCCCAAGATTCAGTGTCTTTAAAAAGCCCATCTTAATTGTAGTTCTTGATTCTTATGTTTTCAATGTTAGGGGCTGGGTGTGGGGAGGGAACAAGAATTTGTTAAGTGTCTCTTATGTGCCAGGCACTGTGTTATATAATCTCATTTGATCCTTAGAACAACCCTGGGAGGTAAGTGGTATCCTTATTTTACAGAGGAAACTGAGGCAGGCAGACAGGTTAAGTGACTTACCTAGGGTTATAGATATCGTGTCTGAGGCCAGATCTGAATTCAAGGTTTTTGCCTCAGATACTTACTGGCTATGTGACCCTGAGAAAGTCACTTAACCCTGCTTGCCTCAGTTTCCTCATCTTTAAAATGAGCTACAGAAGGAAATGCCAAACCACTCCAGTATTTTTGTTAAGAAAACCTCAAATGAGGTGAGGAAGTGTTGGTCAGGACTGAACAACAAAATGTTAAGTACATTCTAGTTTATTTCTATCCCTCCCTCTCTTTTAAAGTTGACCAATCATTAGAAACAAATTACTTTAGAAAATACTTAGTTTCAATATATTGGGCCTCCTTCTTTCCTGTTCCCTCCATCTTGAAGTGATTTCTTCCTTCTCTCAATCTGGTCAGCATTTTCTTCTGTATTTCTCTGACATACACAGCAAATTCTACTTTATATTATGTTTACTTGGGTTTATATCTTGTCCTCTCTACTGACAGCTCCTGATCTTTATATCTCACTAACCCAATGAATTACCTGTATAAAGAGGTCAAAAATATTTATTAAATTGAATTAGATTCTCATTGGCAGAGGCTAGAGTCCTGTCTTTTGCAAGAAGGCAGATAAAAAGCAATAAAAATTTTTTCATGTTGTTTTTCACATCCATTCTGTTAATTATTTGGGAAAATGTTTAGGGAAGCTTTGCCTGGTATCTTTATGGCTATTGGTTTCATGTATTACCATAAATTGGAACATAAAAGTAACTAACATTGTGAGGACACTAAAGACAAAGGATTACAGTGATATTGGCTTTGAGCTTTTAAAAAATAATAATTGTAGGGAAAATCCTACTATATAATTCTCAAGTTGTTTACTCTAGTTAATATGAAGACTATAGCTTGTAGTTATCTGCCTTTGTAAGATTCTAAGATCATTGTAGGATGTAGGTTGGCAAGGAACTTAGAGGCAGAGGTGTGCTAGTTTAACAACTGACTGACACTCCAGGTTAAAAAAATTATATACTTTAATTTTTAATCTATGTTATTAACATTTCCTCAAATATTTTCCTAAATCTAGATAGTTAACTAACCAATAAAGTAAGTCCTGACTTGACCTGACAATTTCTAAAGGATAAACACTCACAATAAAAATGTAACAATAGACTAGAGAACCAGTTAGAGCTAGCTCCAGCACACTCCTGCCTTAAAGACCACGGAAACCAATATCCTTATTTTGCAGATAAGAGATCTAAGACCCAGAAAGGTTAAAAGAGGTAGGATTTAAACTGGTCCTACAGTCCCAGAGCTATTGTACATTTTGCTGCACCATGTCACCTCAAAGAGCTAAGAAGAATCTGTGATCTATTTGGATATTCCCTCCAATTTTGTGAATCATAACTCACCCATACTTGCTCCATCCTGAAGACTTCTAGTCCATGTCTTCTCACAATTTTGCCAAAGTGGAACTGTCCAACTGAGTGGAGGTGAACTTAAGGGGAGTCAAGGTATCTAAAATGTTGGATATTCGTGGGGAAAATGTGTGGTCTCATAAGCCCCTGGCATTTAGGACATTTCCCTGTTCCTTCACTGAGGGTTCTCTGCTATTCTCTTATCAAAAGAAACATGTAAAAAAAGATTTCTATTTAGAGGTCTATCTAGATGGTCTAGAGAACCATTATTGTGATAATTGTTGTTGTTGTTGTTCCAGAGAAACTAAAGACAAAGGTTGGTTGTCATCCAAGTTCTAAATGCTGTCCTAGTTTTTAGCCCTAAAATCAACCTATATTATGAATGTATCTTTAGAGTTAATTAGCTGTAGTTTTAAAAACTACAGCTGTAGTAGTTAAAAAGCCAAGAATTTCTAACATCCACAAGTTTCAAATTATAGTTCTTGGAGGTAGGGGAAATATTTTTCTGATGGTAATCTTTCTTCTTCACTAGGTAAAATTAATGTTTTGGGTTAAAGAAAAAAAGAGTTCCATCCTGTTCTTTTTCCCAAATCCCAGAGTATATGCTATCTTCTTTTTCTTTTCTAGCTCCTGAGTCTAAATAGCCTGATTATGTTTTTTGGTTTTATGAAACTAAGATAAATTATGCTACAGTTTTAGCTAGCACTTAAGGTCATAGAAAATTCATTGGATTTGGAGTGATAGGACTGGGTTCAGATGCCTACTGGTAAAGCACTTATGTTTGGGCCTCAACATAATTCACTTGCACAATAAGGTCAGGGGTTGAATAAGACTGTGGTGTCAAACTTAAATAGAAAGGAGACCACTAAGCTGCATGCAGCTAGGTGGCTCAGTGGATTAAGAGCCAGGCCTAGAGATGGGAGGCTCTGAGTTCAAATTTGGCTTTAGACACTTCTTAGCTATGTAACCCTGGGCAAGTCACTTAACCCCCATTGCCCAGCCCTTACCACTCTTCTGCCTTAGAATTAATAGACACTATTGATATAAGATGGAAGGGAAGGTTTTTTTTTGTTTTTTTTTTTAAGAGGAAGAAGGCCTCTAAACCATACATATCCCTGAGGGCTACATATTAACTTAGAAAACCACATTAATATTATCTATATTCTATTGGTTTTAACATTTTTTTCTTTTGTTAAATATTTGCCAATTAAGTTTTTATCTGGATACCCATTTTTGACATTTGGATTAGATGTTCTCCAAGGTACATTCAAATTATAAATTCCATAATCCCATAACTCTGCCTTTTTTTTTCCAAACACTTACCTTCCATCTTGGAGTCAATACTGTGTATTGGCTCCAAGGCAGAAGAGTGATAAGGGCTAGGCAATGAGGGTCAAGTGACTTGCCCAGGGTCACACAGCTGGGAAGTGTCTGAGGCCAGATGTGAACCTAGGACCTCCCGTCTCTAGGCCTGGCTCTCAATCCACTGAGCCACCCAGCTGTCCCTTCTGTCTTTCTTTAAACACAGCTAAATGAAAAAAAAGGAGGAGGAAACCTTTTACATTTAATCTCAGTATATTGTTCTTTTAAAAAAGAACAGAAAAAAAGGTTGAAAATTTCAAAAAGTCTGTATGTGAGACTGATTTTGAAGGAGCTGTGAGGTAGTAAGTGAAGGAGCTAAAAACTAAGCAAGTCATAGGTTGTAAGCAGTGGCAATGCAATCAGGCAAGCCAGTCCCTAGTGAGAGAGAAAAATCCAGAGACTTCTGAAATGAAAAAGCTTGGAGAGACTGCAAATTTCCATTAGCAATGGGTGGATGTGATGAGAAGGTTTGGAACGTTGGGGAAAGGGAACAAACCAGAAGGAATCAGTTGGTCTGTTCTCTCTCTGTTTTGAGACTGCCAAGGAGAAGGTCCATTTTTGACTGGATCCTGATCCAAGAAATCTTTCCTTCCCTGAAACTGATCACAATCCTCCCAAACCAAAGAGTAGACAGAGACCTGGGAGAAAAGGAGTCCACAAGAAGATTTAACACAATCTCCTTTTCACCTTGGCTTGAGACACCTGCTGTGCTGTGCCAAAAGCCAGGGTTCATCACTCTGAACCCCTCAGGGGCACAGGCCACCAAACCTGGGTTGCCTAACTTTGGGGTGAAGGGTTTAGCTAGTTGGGGATCCCTTCTTCCCTCCTGATCCCAGTTTACCAGTCATTCAACCTTATTTTTCATCCCTGTTGTTTAGAATAAACTTGTTAGTAAACTTTAATTGACTCAAGACTAAGTGAAGGGCTTAGTTTAGGGGGGAGACAAGTGATTTCTTTCTCCCTAGAATAAGAAGCTTGCTTTTTAGAAAGAGCCTGGCAGTGGGAAGTGAATAGGCAGGCTTAGTGAGGGGACTGAAAGGGGGAAAGAACAGACTCACCCTCCTTCTACCTCTTGGTCCAAAAACCAACACCAACTCCTCCTCCTTTTGTTCTTGCCTTGAGGGAGGGAAGACTCCATTCACTCCCTCTCCTTTCTCCCCACACAAAAAACCCCCTTTATTACATTAGGGCTCATAAAGGAAAGAAAACATTTCCAAGGATTTTATAGCAGCTTCAACATTCCGTTTTTCCCTTGTCCCTGGTCTTTGAATTTCACACCTTGGGTTCTCCATGATTTGTTATCATTTCTAAAGAAAAATGAATTACAAATTCTAATCAACTTAAAACAAAGTTTTGGAAGATGCTTGTAAAGGTATCCAACATTTTGTTAGTATTTAAATTCTTTTACCACAAACACAACACAAACGGAAATGTTAAAAGGTCAGAGTTTGAAACTCATCAGTGAAAAAGACATGGCCAGAATTTCTCTACAAGTCTCAGAAGCAACCTATTTCTAGTATCTCTCGTTTGGGACAGGTAAAAACTTTCTAGACCTGATAGGTACTCACTCCAAGGATCTTAGAAGCTAAAAAGCTATTCAGAAGTGTGGACCAGATAGATACTCTACTTGGTATTTCTGAAGCCTAAAGTAGGATAGGAATGCTTTCCTAATATTACCATTAAGGAATGAATAAAAAGGGAAAAGGAGTTATAATCCATGTCTTGTAATGGACCAATATTGCTGAATCATCTGATTAAGATTATACAATCTCTTTAATTATGTAGGTAGCCCTATTGTGTGACCCTGGCCAAGTCACTTAATCCCTATTGTCTAGGCCCATGATAGAGAACCTATGGCACACGTGCCAAATATGGCACACAAGATACCTCTCCATGGGCACTCTTAGGACTCTGGCTTGGCCTGCTGGGAGCCTGGCCCCCATCCCAAATGCAGGGGATGGGGCATTCTAGCTTTTCTCCACCATGGCAGGGGCTGAGCCCAGGGAGTGGCCACGCCCCTCTGGCCCTGACTGGTAGCCTGGCCTCATTCCCAAACACAAGGGAAGGGTCATGGAGCTCGGCCCTTCCCCCAGCCCTGCCCACAATGCAGAGGTGGGTGGGGCACTTCATGCAATTGGGGGCAGGGCATGGCATGCAATGGGGGGTGGACACTGGCATGCAAGTCTGGGGGGGGTTCAAAAAAGTTCTCTATCACTGGCCTAGGCCTCATCATTCTTCTGCCTTGAAACCAAGACACACTACTGACTCTAAGGTGGAAGTTAAGGGCCTTAAAAAGAATTATGGATACTAGAAGGTAGGTACTAAGCATTTATTAAGTAGGATCTCATTTGATCCTCATAATATTATTAGCCCCATATTACAGGTGAGAACACTGAGACAGAGATGAAGAGATTTGCCCAGGGTCATAAGAGCAAGTAAGAGTCTCAGGCAAGATTTGGATTCCAGTCTTCCTGGCTCCAGGGCCAGCATAGGATCAACTGCGCCTCCTAGAGCTGCCTTTTGCAGAAACCAATACGACATTCTGCCAATTTCCTTATGACCTGCTTGTGAAAGAAACCTGTTTTCTACCAATCTGTTATCTAGTTCTAAGTTTATGTCATATGATCCCATGTGACCCAAGTGAGGAAGACTCCTAGCTCCTTTCTGCTAAGCACGTGTTCCTGCTAGAGGCGAGCTGATTGGGCCCAGTATAATGTTTTCAGCTTTGTGCCCACGCTGATGACTGTGAAACCCACATATCTAGCTCTGATTTTTCACTTCTCCCACTTATCCACCGGACACGTTAGATACCATCAACTCCAAGGGAACAAAACAACTCCTTGTTAGCTTGCCTCTTAGTTCTTACTGGCATTGGACATAAACCTCATTATTATTTAGTTCTTTAGATTCAGAAGCAGCCCCCCCACCCCCACCCCAGCTCACATCAAAATAGGTCTTGGGGTTTAAAAGGGTCCTGGATGGGTTATCTGATGACACTGATTGGGGAAGCCTTCAGTTGCTGACAGGGGAGATACTTTTTGCATAGACTAGAACAGAACACACAGAAGAGATAAAAAGTAGTTTAAGATAAGACTAGAATGCTAGATCAGATTGTGAAGAGCTAAAGACTGAATTTTATCCAGTAGGCAACAAGGAGACTTGGAAGGGGGTTTAGCAGAGGAGTGAAATGACTAGAACTATGTATAAGAAAAATTAATCTGGCAGCAAAGTGAAAAGTGAATTGGAGAGCTGAGAATTTAGAGGTAGAATTCTATTATGATGGTCCAAGTATGGAGGGTCTGTACTAGAACAGGAATAGTTAGAGAGAGGGAAAAATGAAAGGAGTAAATTTTCTTTTAAAAAAATTAATTTTTTTGTTGATTACATTAAAATTCTCAGGTATCTCTCTCCCTCTCTCACCTCCCCATACTAGAGAAGGCATTGCTTGATTTTTAAAAAATGGTATATATAAACTATATCTTTCTTGTTTCTATTTATCAGTTCTTTCTCTGGGTACAAATTCACAAGTTATTCTTCAAATGTTAATTCTGTAGTAGAATATAATGATCGCTTGGTTCTACTCATTTCATTTTTCATAATCTCACGTAGGTCTTTCTATGTTTTAAAAAAATTAACCTGCTCATTATTTCTTAAGGTAGAGTAGTATTCCATCAAAATCACGTGCCACAACTCCTTCAGCCATTCTCCAATTGACAAATTTGGTTTCTGGTTTTTTGCCACCACAAGGAAAGCTGCTATAAATATTTTAGGACATATAGGTTTTTTTCATTTTTACCCTGATGATATAGACCCAAAGTGGTATTTAAGGGTATACACAGTTTTATAATTTTCTGGGCATAATTTCAGATTGCTCTCCAAAATGGCTTACATTTCCACTAACAGTGTATCAGTGTCTCCATTTTTCCATATCCCTTCCAACATTTGTCATTCTATGAATAAACTATCTTGAAAACAGAATCAATTTCTTGGTGACCAATTAGATGTGGCAGGAAAGGAAAAGGAGAACCATGAGTCTAAAAAGGAAAGAGTTGAAAAGAGAAGTAAGAATTGCCACCTGTGTTTCTAGGCACAAGGATGTTGACGCATATTTTTTACTTCCTAGGGTGATTCAACCAAAGCTACAGAGTAAGTTTGAAGCATTCTAATTTTTAAAATTCTGAAAGTTATACACATCTTTGGGGAAAAGATTTTCCAGGTAAAAACTGAAACTTCCACAAGAGAAAATAGTTCAGTAAATATTTATGAAAAACCTACTACATTCATGTAAAAAAAAAAAACTATGCTATCTGCTAAGGATCCCAAATTAAATTTAGACAATTCTAGATTCTTATAGATCTTTCATTCTCCTAGAGACACTTATGTCCTACTAGTGAGTAGTGAGAAGTAGATGCAACAATGACAATATAGAAAATACAATACAAAGAAGCATGGGAGACAATAAAGCATAGTATATTGAAGGCTGGTCACAGAATCATGATAAATAAGTTTCTAGACCTGCCTCCTACACTGGCCACTGACACATACTAGCTGTGTGATCCTAGATAAGCCACAACTTTTTAATGTCCCAATCAGCTCTTTGAGACTATAAGTTACAGAACAACTTCCAGTCTTCATTGGTGGAAAGTGTTTATTTACTGGCAGCTCTCAACACAGAATAAATCATAGGCCCTGGCCAAAACTATATCTAGAAGCATAAGTGGTTGACTAGGCAGTAGGATCTATCTCATTTTCCAATTTTTTCCTTTTTATGGGTGTTTTGGTTAATTTTTAATTTCCTGACTTGAATCTATATCACCTTTTGCTAATTAATTTTTTGCTTTCTGGTAATTTCTCATTTTAAAAATCTATGTCATACTTGTAAAGTAGATAATGTAGGCCCTTTCAGCTTCATGTAGTAGGGCAGTAATCATGCTTTCTTCTGAAGTCAAGTCAAATCCAGAGAACTGACAATATTATTTTTTGGAAGGCTTATTCTCATGAATAGCACTACAAACATAATTATTCATTCATTATCCCAAGGAGATAATTTTGAAGGTAAGTTTATAACTCATTAAATAAAACTATGGCAGTACTTTGTTGATGGGATAAAATCCCATTTAAGAGGCAAGAAAGAACTTCTCTTGTACCAAAATCTCATGGAATACCAGAGTTTCCACAGTATGAAATATATGGGTTACCCAATGCATACTACCAACACAGGAGGAAACTGCTCAGTAGAAGCTGCATAAAATAAGTCATCAAAGAAGTATATAATGAGGTTAATGAAGAAGTGGACCAGGCATGCAGTCAGAGTGAATATTCCATTGGCTCCACATAATGTCAAGGTCTTTAGAAAGAAGGACCCCAGAACAAGATAAGTCCTATGTGGAAAATTAATAAGAAATATAGTCAAAAGTTCCCATTATAGGAAAGTATAGATAGGTTGTGATATGCATTGCCATAAGGTGTACTCACACTGATGTTATAGATATATTTATAGATAAAAATGTCAATCTCCAATCTGTAATTGATACGGATTTATAAAAGATCTGGAAAAAGGATATGAACAAGCAATTCTCAAAAGAGAAACACAAATTATTTATAATCAACCAATAAACAATTACATGTCTACCTGAAAAGTGTATAAACTCTAGAAATGAGACAAATGCAAATCAAAACAACACAGAGATAAAGAAATAAGTATTTTGTTAAATTCGTATTATGCGCAAGATACTAGGGATGCTGCTCTTCAGTAGTATTCAACTCTCTATGATCCCAACAACTTGCCTCAGTTAAGTGACTTGCCCAGGGTCACACAACTAATAAAAAATCTGAAGCCAAATCTGAACTCAGAAAGATGAGTCTCCTTGACTCCAGGCTTAGTGGTCTATTTACTGTACCACCTAGTTCCCTAGTTAAGTTAAAAAAATCCCTGTATGGTAGAGATTAGATTTAGATCAACATCTCACACACTACACCAAGATAAACTCAATATGGATGAAGGACTTGAATTTAAAGAAGGAATTTATAAGTAAATTAGGTGAACACAGAATAGTATGTATGTCAGATGTTAGGGAAAGGAGAGATTTTAAGACCAAGCAAGAGTTAGAAAAAAATTGCAAAATGTAAAATAAATGACTTTGATTACATTAAATTTAAAAAGTTTTTGTACAAATAAAACCAATGTAACCAAAATTAGAAGGGAAGCAACAAATTGGGAAAAAATCTTCATAACAAAAAACTCTGATAAAGGTCTAATTACTCAAATTTATAAAGAGCTAAATCAATTGTACAAAAAAAATCAAGACATTCCCCAATTGATAAATGGGCAAGGGACATGAATAGGCAATTTTCAGATAAAGAAATTAAAACTATCAATAAACACATGAAAACATGTGTTCTAAATCTCTTATAATCAGAGAAATGCAAATCAAAACAACTCTGAGGTACCACCTCACACCTAGCAGATTGGCTAACATGACAGCAAAGTCATGTAATGAATGTTGGAGGGGATGTGACAAAATTGGGACATTAATACATTGCTGGTGGAGTTGTGAATTGATCCAGTCATTCTGGAAGGCAATTTGGAACCATGCCCAAAGGGCACTAAATGACTGTCTGCCCTTTGATCCAGTCATAGCACTGCTGGGTTTGTACCCTAAAGAGATCATAAGGGAAAAAACGTACCAAAATATTCATAGCTGCGCTCTTTGTGGTAGCAAAAAATTGGAAAATGAGGGGATGTCCTTCAACTGGGGTATGGTTGAACAAATTATGGTATCTGTTGGTGATGGAATACTATTGTATTCAAAGGAATAATGAACTAGAGGAATTCCATGTGAACTTGAATGACCTCCAGGAATTGATGCAGAGTGAGAGGAGCAGAACCAGGAGAACATTGTACACAGAGACTGATACATTGTGGTACAATCGAATGTAATGGACTTCTCTACCAGCAGCAATGCAATGACCAAGGACAATTCAGAGGGACTTATGAGAAAGAATGCTATCTACAGTCAGAAGAAACTACACAGAACTTACACAGAAGAAAAACAACTGCTCAATCACAAGGGTCGATGGGGATATGATTAGGGATATAGACTCTAAATGATCACCCTAGTGCAAATATTAATGGTATAGAAATGGGTCTTGATCAATAACACATGTAAAACCCAGAGAAATTTAGTGTCGGATACAGGGGGTGGGGTAGGGGAGGGCAAGGAAAGACCATGAATCTTGTAACCATGGAAAAATATTCTAAATTAAATAAAAAAAAAATCCCTGATCTCAAGGAGCTTACATTCTATTGAGAGAGAAGGTCTATGTGAAAAGAATTACATATAAAATAAACACAAAGTATTGGAATGGGGAGGGCCACACTAGCTGAGGACAATAGGGAACTCATGTAGAAGATGGTGTTTGAGCCAAGTCTTGAAGGAGGCTACAGATTCTAGGAAGCAGTGAATGAATGGAATGTATTCAGTCATGGGCATCAGCCAGTATCAGAGCATGAAGACAAGAAACAGAATGTTGTTTGAGAGGAATAATAACAAGGCCAATTCAAAAGGACCATGAGGTGTATAAAAAAGGAATTGTGTAACAAGGCTGGACAGGTAGGTTGGAATCAGATTGTAAAAGGTTTTTTGTTGATAATTTATCCTAGAGTTAATATGGAATCACTGGAGTTTTCTGAGCAAGAAAATGAAATGGTCCTACCTGTACTTTAGGGAAAATCACTCTGGTAGTTGTATGGAAATCAAGAGAGGGGAGAAACTAGAGGCAAAGAGACCAATTGGGAGACTATTGCAATAATTCAGGTAAGATTTGATGTGGGACTGCATTAGGGTGGTAGCCATATGAGTAGAAAGAAAGTGGCACATATAAGAGATATAGGGGTAGAAATGACAAGATTTGGCAACTGAATGAATATATGGAGTGAATGAGTTTGAGGAGTTAAAGATAACATTGAAGTTGGGAAGTTGAGTTACTGAAAGAATGGTGGTGCTCTGGGGCATGCATAATTATCAAAGATAGTTTAAAAGTATAAAATGAAAGGTTGTTGGGTTTGTGAAGAAATGTGAATGACATTATATGTAAGATTTATGTTGATGAAATCTTTTTGAAAATCAATATGACAATATATAACGAGCTATAAAACTTCATTCCTATAATCCAATCCATTATTATAACTAAGGTGGTAGTACAGGCATACATACTTATCATTAATTAACTGGTTGAAAAATGTGACCGTTAAGTGAAACACAACAGAAGGTAGTTTGGTTCTATGGGAACAATGTTCTAAGTGAGAAGGTAAGATAGATTGACAGTCATGGAGTTAATAATAGTAGAGTGAAGTCCTATTTTTCATGAATTCCAACCATATGATCTGCATCTGTGGAAAGAGAGAGGCAACCTAGTATAATGAATAGAGTATGCTGGACTTGTAGTTAGGAAGACCTGGTTTGAATCCTGTCAGTTATCTATTAGATATGTGACACTGAACAAATGACAACCTTTTGAGCTTTCAGTTTCTCATTTCTACAACGAGGTGGCTGGATTTGATTATCTCTAAGGTCCCTTCAAAATTTAAATCTTGGAGCCTACAACTGACTGGATGGTTTTATGGTTTTGTAATAGGATTTGGTTACACATACTTATTCAAAATACTATGAAATTATATGATTTGGATCAAAGCTATGTGGTAGGAAAGGAAAGGTAGGTGGGATCATCTAGGGGAAGAGGGAGCAGGAGAACCAATGATTTAATTGGTGTAGAGAACTTCTAGCATGAAAATTGGTAATTTGTTTTAAAATTATATCCTTAGAAAGTTGCTTGAGGGATCTGAGAAGTTAAATGACTTGCCTATAGTCATCTGGACAGCATGACTAAGGTAGATTCTGCACCCAATTCTTCCTGATTCCAAAGTTAGCCCACTGTCCTTTCATATTGCCTTTCAAGCGAGGATTAGTCATTGTCATTTTTTTTAAATGAGATGTTTGAGGGAGCAAGGTAGAATAGTAGATAGAGCTCCAGGATTAGAGGTCCTGGTTTCAAGTTTGGTTTCATACAATTCTTAGCTGTGTGACCCCTATTGTCTAGTCCTTGTTGCTCTTCTGCCTTAGGTTAATACTATGACAGAAGGTAAGAGTTTAAAAAAATGAGATGTTGGATTAATATGATTTAATTTTTAAAAGAAAAATGACAAAATTACTTAAAGTTTTTTTTAGCAATTTTTTTTCAAAACTAAACCATATCAAGTCTCCTACCTTAAACATTTGGGATATCCCAGTTTTTAGAGCTAATTTTGGCCTGACGCTGCTTTTTATATTAATCCAGTTGAAATGTTATTAAGCATATACATATAGAACTCGAATTACAAAATGTCAGATAATTGTTAACAATTATTTCTACATGTAATTTTAAAAAACTTAAAAGGTCAATTTTTTAAAAGACGGTCCAAGAGAAAATAAAGTAAGAGTCAGGCAACTTCATTCTGGATAAAAATCCATCTGTGTTCATTGTCTGGTAAGGCATGACATTTCCCAAATTTGTGTAATTTTGAACAGAATGTCATTAATAGTACTTTTTGCTTGACCTGCTTATGTGTAGCTATAAATCTGGCTAAAGTAACATAACCTTGGCCTTGTGTACTTGCCACGGAAAATGAAGACAGGAAAGCAGACATGCAGCTTTCATACTTGTGGTTAAAAACACCAAGATAAGCAGACTAATGTATGGAAGAATGTCTGGGTAGGTAGTCATGGTAGCAAAGAATTTTCTTAAGTTACTAGTGGTCACTTTGCTATTATGGTAAACAGTGATAATCCAGCAAAGGAAAAACACAAAATTCTGTTTATTAATGATTTTTCTATTAGGTTTCTTCTTTCCTTTTTATAAAACCCTTTTCTTCTGTTTTAGAATTGATCAGTTCTAAGGCAGAAGAATGGTAAGGGCTAGGCAACGGGTTAAGTGACTTGCCCAAGGTCACACAGCTAGGAAGTATTAAGGCCAGATTTAAATCCAGGACTTTCCATCTTCAAGCCTGGCCCACTATATACTAAGCCACATAGTTGCCCTTACTAAGTTTCTTCTTAACTTGATTAGTTAGACATTAAGATTTGGTTTGAAAGCAAAGACAATGAAGAAATTAAGAATAGAGAGTTGCTTAAATGTCATACTCTGCACAAAAATGTTTCCTTTTAGACCCAGCTTTGGTTTATATCCCCAGGAATGTCTTATTATCACTCTTAATATTCTGTTTCCTTTGTCTTATGTTAGTGATACTAACTCTTTGCACTAAAAAAATTGATCCCACAGTCAGTATTTTTGCTTTTCATTATTCTCTGAATACAATTTGGAGATGCTTTAGTGTAATCTAAAATTTTTCTTCTCTTTTACTTTCACAAACTGAAGAGAAAGGTTTCAAATGAATTTCCGAGTATAAAATTTAAGACAATCTTATTTCTTCTAGACTACAGGGAGATGACAAATAAGATCCTAGGTCAAATCTTCATAACTTTATTCTGAGCTTACAAGTGCTCAAAAGGAAAAGAGAATCATAAGGAATTTTTTTATGAGTAGTTAATTACCTTCACTATCCTGTTGAATTGCCTATTTTTTATAATGTTTATAATTACCTGCTATATATAGAACATTATATTAGACTTTGGCAGAGAAGAAAAAAGCCTCTGCTTTAAAGAGTTTCATAAGAGTATAATAATAATAATAATTAAGATTTACAGAGCACTTTTAGTTTTATATATATTATTTAATTTGGATTAAGATATTCACAGAAATAGCTATAATGAACCAGGAGAACATTGTACACAGAGACCGATACACTGTGGTGTAATCGAATGTAATGGACTTCTCCATTAGTGGTGATGCAATGATCCTGAACAACTTGGAGGGATCTATGACAAAGAACACTATCCACATTCAGAGGAAAAACGGTGGGAGTGGAAACAGAAGAAAAACAACTGCTTGATTACGTAGTTTGAGGGGGTATGAGTGGAGATGTAGACTCTAAATGAACATCCTAATGTAAACACCAACAACATGGAAATAGATTTTGATCAAGGACACATGAAATACCCAATGGAATTGCATGTCAGCTATGGGAAGGGTGGAGGGAGGGAAAGAATATGATTTTTGTAACCAAGGAATAATGTTCTAAATTGACTAAATAAATAACTTACAATGAAAAAAAAAAGAAATAGCTATAATGTCAGATGTAGGATTGTGTGTCCATAGATAAACCCCAAGGAATTCCTTTAGTGTTTGTGGCTATAAGAGAAAGCCTCATTGACTGGGGGAAATTCTCTGGGCTGCACCTTCTAGAATGGTACAAATGAGCTTGATATCATGGCAATATCACCCAGAATAGCTTTTTATTGAGAATTCATATTTATGGTATACTTTACTTAAAAAAAAATAAATGTCTCTTGTAGGGTCAAGTAGCTTGAAGGCAAAGAAACAAATAAAATTGTACCCATAGCCAAAATAACATTCAGACCTTAATGATGTTAGTATGAACTGTAGCCTAGGGTTTCAGTATGTAAATGGTTAGCATCCTTAAGACTGACCTATGCTGAGATATTAAAGGAAGTGATTAAGAAGAATCTGTTTGGACTCTATGTATCCTTTTCCTATTGTCTTAGGGGAGATAGAGGGATTCAACAAGGCATTAACTAGCTCTCCTGGAAAGCATCTGGAGGTACCAACCATATAGAATGGGTGCCAAGGTAATTTAATACCCAATTTAATTTCTTATCAATTACTTTGCTATGCTGTTTTAATGAACTTCTGTTGCTCTGATTTAACGAATCATCTGATTTGCTCTAACCAGAGTTATTGGTTAGGGCTAGATGCTGTGAATTAAAATGGATCCAAACAACACCATTAACCTGGGTGTAGCTGAGTGGAGATATCATATTATAGGAGACCCATGAAACAAAAATATTACATGATAAGTCCATCTGAGAATTGTAAAACAAATTGCTTTCTGATGTCTGAGAGGAAAGATAACTATCAACCAGAGGGATATGGAAAGGCTTTCTAGGAGGTAACATTTGGGTTATATTAAAAGATGGGTAGAAATTTCACAGATGAAAAGAGGAAACTGGTGTTTGGATATTTTTTTAAAGGCAGTAATGGTGTGAATGACTTATAATCTTTAAAGGACTTTGCTATTAGATATTATGTCACTGAATGTCATAGGATGACTCCTAAAGTAACATAGGCCATTATTTTAAGACTTCAAGAAGATTTGTGGGGTACCTGTTAGTTGTCTTCAAGTTATGTGAAAGGATTTGATATGGGAAAGGATCAGACTTGATCTGAATGCAGTAAGAGGGTCAAATTAGGAGAAATGAGTTGAAGTTGCAAAAAGGCAAATTTAGGTTTTATGTAAGATAGAACCCCTCCAACAATTGGAATTATCTAAAAGTAGAATGAGTCATGAAAATACTGGATTTCCCCTCACCAAAATTCTCCAAGTAAAGACCTAGATAGCTATTTGCTGGTGTGAAAAGGAATTCTTTATTCTCTTTGTCTATTTTGAGTTAATCAACCAAAAACCAAATACTATGAGGGTTCACAAGTCACTTACTTGGAGAGCTCCATTCTTTTAACTCAAATCAGTAAGAAACGTGTTACACCCTCAGAGGATGAGAGGTGGATTCCAAAGACATTGCCCCTTGAGAAGTGCTATGTAATTTGGAAGTCATAATTGGCCCCTTTAATTGGTAAAGAGGGAAAGGGATAGGAAATGATGTGGGAAAAGGACTAAAAAAAGTCCCAAACTTCCTGTAAAAGGGGTCTTTGGCTTCAGTATTCATCTTGGAGCATTTGATGGTGACTTGCCTTTTGGAGGTGACCTTGGCTTTTGGAACTGCTCTTTTGATCTTCGGCTTGGATCTTCTTCTGGTAAGTTGTCTTAGACTCAGACTTTGGCTCTTGGACTGCTTCTGGAAGGACTGCTCCTGGATCTTCTCCTTTGGAGTCCATCTTGGGTGAGAAAGGAAGCTGGCCTTCCTTTCCTAGCTTATGGAGAGGCTTTCCCCTTTTGGAGGAGGCCATGTGGATGGAACACCCAGTCCTCCAGTTGAGGGTTAACAAGCCCTGATAGGCTGGGCTGAGCTGGGCTTGGAGGAACATTCAGTGTGATAGGCTAAACATCTTCTCTGCTCTCTTCTTACATTTCTCTACTTTCACTCTTTACACCTCTTTGTAAATAAAGCTACTAAAAGACAATTTTGGCTTGAGCTATAATATTTTTAAATTGGTGACCACAGTATTAATTTAGAACTCTCATATATTTAGTCAAACCCTTAATTTAATTCCTTACACTGGCTATGTTTAATTTGGACTAGATAGCCTGAAAATCCTTCCAACTAAGAAATTTTGCAATTTCATTACTAGGAGAGATGCCTCTGCAAATATAGATTGTTTCTCCAACTATCATTTAGCAGATGGTCATTGAGTGGGCAAAAAATGTATCACATTATGCCTACCTGGTTATGAGTCTTTCCAGACTTATTTAGGCTTCTCCTCATACCACAGACATATATTGTTCTTCTGCAGGTCCATTACTTGAACTTGGTAAGATCTGCTTGTGCTTATTTTCTATTGGTGTAATTTAAGAATTTAGGGTGGCCTCTATACCACAATGAGGTATGAGTACAGGTATTTAGTGGAAAAACTAATACCACTACAATAAAATAATCTCAAACATGTAAATATCTAGAATGATGGCAAAATCCTGTCAATCTATCATTCATGAATAACAAGGGAATTTGGACAGTCTTTTATAGTACATTGATGGACACTAATGACAATAGTTCCAGTAAGACAGGAACATTTGACTTGGGCAAAATGTTGTAGTAGTATCCTATGTATGAATCAGTTTATTTTAGACTCTGATTAAGCTAGGGTTGAAAGGTTAAATAGTTATGCCAATGTATTGATTTAGAATCTTGAACCCTAGATTCCCACAGTCCCCTTTTCCTTTTCCTGTCATGCATCATGGGCTAATTTGGTATTCAGTTTTGACTTCCTCCATGCTGGTACTCTCTCCTACCCCTCTCTGGCTGGACTGGTGTGGAGGAAGGAAGTTGCTGGCTAGGTTTCTTTGTTGTTGTTTTTCCTTAATTTTTTCTTTGCACTAAGTTGATTTTAATAAATAGAATTAAAATAATACTTGGAGTATTCAGATATTAAATTTAATCTTTATACCACGAAGACTGTGTCACAATAAGTAGTCTACTATTTTATGGTATATTTTGAAACAAGAAGACATTATCTTAATGCAGATAATTGAGAAAAGCAAAGGTTGCTGATATTATTTCCAAGTTTGTGAAGTTGGTGCAATGATCTAATCACTATGTGTATGTTAGAGAAAAGAATGTGAGTATGAATTAGTATAATGGATGTGTAGATAAATGACTTTACATATGGGAGGAAAAAGAAAAAGGGAGTATCAAGGAGCATGGAACCCTGGCAATGGCTTTGTGTTTAAGAGAGTGAGAATGAAAAGTGGTACATAAGATTTACTTTGTCAGATGTGGGTATTCAGGACAGTGGAAGGTTAAATCACCCATGAGTGCATCAAACTCTAAGATACCAGCTCCTAGTGGTCTAGTTTGAGGAATAATAATGG
Organism: Monodelphis domestica; assembly: GCF_027887165.1. Classification (NCBI taxonomy): domain Eukaryota; kingdom Metazoa; phylum Chordata; class Mammalia; order Didelphimorphia; family Didelphidae; genus Monodelphis; species Monodelphis domestica. Next base: position 397,349,034 of record NC_077228.1, on the reverse strand, counting down.
TTAGATTCTATAGAGCTGAAGGGTTAATTTTTGAGACCCTGTAGCATCTAGATAGGAGAAAAAGTGTATCTAAGGGATCAAATAGTCAAAACTCAGTGGACTCGAAAGTGTAAAAAATAGACTCGAATACAGGACTACAATCCCCACAAGCCTTTGTTCCACTTCCCCAAGATGCTTTGTAATCTCACAGGAATTCTCCTGTGGGCAGAGATCAAGGAAGGATTTAAGCTGGTGGCAAAGGTTTTTGACTCTCTCGCTCTTTTGGACTTCCGTTTTGGAGCAGAGGCATCTCTTCCATGATGTGAGGTTATTTTGTTTAGGCCTCTGGCCTAGGCACATGTTTCTTACTTGTATATTCTTTAATCCTTAATCCTTAATAAACCTTTAAAAAATATAATACTCCTTGCAGAGAGAAACTAATTTCAGATGCCTCAGTCTCCCCATATTCCTAAATTTTAACTGTTACAAAAGTAATATCAATACTGGAACTGACAGTGGGTATGAATAAGTGAATCCATGACAGTTAATCCCACTATCAAGGTTATCTATAGCTCTGGAGGAAACAAAGCTTCCTCAGAGAAAAATGGACAAACAAACCTCTTCTGGGTCAGTGGATTAAGCCCTTAGCCTTAATTGAGGTATAGAGATCTGATACAAAAGAAAGAAAACTGGGTAACAAGCTGTCAGAAGGGAAGCAATCTGGAGCAGCAAGGCTGCTTAGTGTAAGGAGTGTCAGGTCTGAAGATAGGAAGTCCCAGGTTAAAATTTGGATTTAGAACATCCTAGCTGTGTGACTCTGGGCAAATCACTTAACCCCAATTGTGTAGTTCTTACTGCTCTTCTGATACTTTTTTGATTCTAAGAGAGAAGGTAGGGGAGGGAGGAAGGGAGGGAGGGAGGGAGGGAGGAAGGGAAGAAAGGAAGGAAGGAAGGAAGGAAGGAAAGAAGGAAGGAAGGAATTTGCTATAGTGGGTGTGGTGAAAAATTATAGGCCTTTTGTAGTAACAGTGTCTTTATCTTTCCTCCAGGATGTAGCAAAATGCTTTAAATATTTTAAATGCTTTGTAAATATTTCTAAAACTGAATGGAACAATACTTTGACTCAGATATATTCTAGGAGTGATTCCTGCTCAGGCTGATTGATCAGATAATAGGTTGGAGTAGATGACTGGCTTCCAAGTGTGAACTTTCCCAGTTCCACCTGGAAGGTGTATAACCTTGATGGAGAACCTATGGCATATGTGCCAGAGATGACATGCACAGAACTCTCTGTGGGCACACATACAAAGGACCCAGTGCTCGAAGTAGCCAGTACACTGGTCCCTGCAGCCACAAAGTTCACCAGAGTTCCTAAATAGAAAGCCAAAAGGACTCAGCTGGGCTGCTCCCCTCTCCCTCTCCCCAGTAGGAGTTAGTCCGTCCCCAGTTTCTTTCACAAGCAAACCTTGGGCTGCTTTAATTTGCATTCTTAATCCCCACACCTCTTACTAACCTAGCCTGTTCAATTTGCATTCAGAGAGGTGCTGGCCCAAGAGACCAGGTAGGATAGAACCTCTGGAAAACACAATAGTGGCTCGTCAGAGATAGCAATCTCCCAATCAGTCCGGCATCTAGATTAAAACCTGACTTCAACCTTTTGCTAAAAAGGTTAATTTGGAGGATACCCACTTCAAAAAGGCTGGAATGTGATGGGGTGAATGTGTCAGGATGACGGCATTTAACCTGAGAGTTATATTTTCCTATAAATAAGGGGTTTTCTTGTAAACTGGGGCTATCTTGCTTTTTTTTTTCCCTCTCTCAATAAGGCATTGCATTTGAAATGGCTTCTAGTTCCTTGAATATTGGCTAAAGAGGGTGTACTTTAAAATTTTTAAGGTTCCCCCCAATTTCCACTTTAGAGAGGAGCTAGGTTTGAGAGGATCATAGCTCACATAACTATAGAGGGGGAGCAGAGTAGAGTGCTCACACCCCTCACCTCTCCTTCTCTCCAAGCCTAACTACCTCCCCCCCCCCCCAGCCCCCAGCAGTCTAATGGAGTGCTTCTTCCTCCCCAGGGTGGAGTAAGGGGGGGGGGAAGCAAGGTGAGCCTGGTACTCAGTGGGGGGAAGGGGCACAGAATATGGTTTCTTGCTGGGGGGGGCACATGGGCAAGACACTTGGTCTGGAAGGTGGGGTGAGGGTGGGGTCTTGCACTTTATCTCTAAAAGGTTCCCCATTGCTGGCATATACTAACAGGTGGTAGAACACATAAGTTTTTAGGTGACCTGCTAACAAATCAGACAAGGTTGCTTGAGCTTGTATGTCCCTATTTCGGTGCCTCAAATTATCATACCTTGAGTTAAGCATCTCTTCAATACCTCTAGCTCTCTTTATTCTGGATCTGTGCTCAACAATTCCTTTATTCATTTGATTTTTCCAAGTAAACTTTCAATGGGAAGAAAATGTTTTTTTTAGTCAAAATGACCTACTTACCATTTTCCCTATAAAAAAAGATGGAAGGGGAGGTATAAAAGGAACTACAAATTGAGTAGTCCTATCTATAAAAATAAATTAAATAAACATAAATATATAAATAAAACATTCTCTATGGCAGAATTGCATAACCTATCATCCTCTTCCCTGTGCTTCTTTATCTCTTAAATTGTCTATGATAATTAAATTCACACTAAAAAAATTAAAAATATTTCTATTTCTTCTCTCTCTCTCTCTCTCTCTCTCTCTCTCTCTCTCTCTCTCTCTCTCTCTCTCTCTCTCTCTCTCTCTCTCTTCTCTCTCTCTCTCTCTCTCTCTCTTTCTCTCTCTCTCTCTCTCTTTCTTCCTGGCAGATGCCATCAACTTGCCTGGCTAATGCAACCTCTACCCTTGGAGAAGCTAAGGAGTTGCTTTCAAGAAATTTGTAATGATGTGTAAAAGAAATGCCTTGGAGAGACTGTGTGGACATTATGTAACTGGTTCTGGTTGGCTGAGAAGCTCTTTTTTTTCCTTCAACTGACTATGTAAATAATGGAACTGTCTGTCTCTTAAAAAAAAAAAATCCCAAACCTGTAAGCTTCAGCTGCTATTTCTTTGATCTATTTGCATCTGAGAGAGTTAAGTTACTCTTTCTCCTTTGGTATCATGTGAGAGACCAGGTGATAAGGGAAAGGGCCTCAGGGCTTTCTTTCCCTCCAAGGTTATAAGATCTCCTATGAAATAGGCCTTTTCATTCATTCTTTTTTGGTCTAGGTGCAGGAAACATAGTGTCCTAACTTGATCAAGATAGCAAGCCTGAGAATATTGGAGTCAGTACTTAGGGTAGGTGTTGGAAACATCATTGTCCCAAGAAGTTAAGGAGAAACTTTTGAGAATGACTTTTCGAACCTCAGCTCAAATTGTAGCTAAATCTTCCATTTGGCAGTGATGGTCCATCTAGACAAATTTGATGTGTCTAATGTTACATAAGGTTGAACTTAGTGCTAAAACTACTCCACCATACTACAAGTAGTATGAGGAAGAGATGCCCCAAAGTGTTGGGAGAAGCCTGTATGTGTTCTTGCTGTATCTTTAAAGTAAATATCTTTGTAAAAGTTAATGATATTAAGTGGATAAATGGAACTGAAGGCTAGGCATAGCATCCTATGGTGGTAGAAGAATAGGTTATATATATTATAGGTTACATTTTATGGGGGGAGAAAAACTTCTTCAAACTCTTCAGGATTCTTTTGAACATCGAGAGGTGTTCTCTGGCTTTGAAAGGGCATTTCTGTTTTAAATTTCTTTTATATATTCATCTGCTGCTTCTCTAATAAGGTATAAGTTATTCAAGGTCAGAAATGTTTTGTATTTCTCTTTATATTTTCAGTAGCTAGCATATAGAGGACATTAATCAATGCTTTTTTGAATAAATGAATGGTTGACATAATAATCTGTTAACACTTGGAAGTTAGTATAGGTTAAAAAGGGTAAATTTTAAAATTAAATTCTAAAAATTAAAAAACTAATATCCCATTTCCTAATTTAATGAGTGAACTCTCCAAAGTCAGATTACTTCTGGGTGAGCAGATTAAGTTGAACCCCTAATCTCCAGAACTGTCTAGAACCTGGACTTTAGGAATTTCATCAACCAGTCTCTCTTTAACATCTTTCAGTGGCATAATCTTCTGAACTAGAGGGAGAAGTAGCTCTGAAAGGCTAGCAGTCATATTTGTATGCTCCATTCCAAATCAGTGATATCTAAAATCCTTTTTTTTCTCTTCTTTTGGTTATAATTATATTTATATGTATATGACTTCCCATTCCAACTTATTAGGAAAGGAAGTGCATACAAATAATATAATAACTAAGGTAGAATTTATTCTTTCCAGTAAATAGTTTTTTATGACATAATTCTGACCAATAAATTAAATAATGGAATTATGGTGGCTGGCTACCTATTGTGTCTAGAGTCAAAAAACAAATACTTCCACAATCTTCTTGGCTTAGTATTTAAGGTCTCCCACAATTTGGCTCCAACCCACCCTTCCTGCCTTATTTCATATCATTGCCCTTCATTTAATAAATGACAAACCAAACTATACTACTTGCAGTTCCCTGAACTCACCATGCTATTTCTTGAGTTCACTCAAGTTCTCATTACTGCCATTAAGAATGCTTTTTGGAGGCAACTAGGTGGCTCAGTGGATGAGAGCCTGTTCTAGAGATAGGAGGTTTTTCAAATTTGGCCTTGGACACTTCCTAGCTATGTGACCCTGGGCAAATCATTTAAACCCCATTGCTTGGCCCTTATTGTTGGTATGCCTTAGAATCAATACACAGTATTGAAGGTAAGGTAAGGTAAGAAAGAAGGTAAGGACTTTGAAAAAAAAAAAGAATTCTCTTTAAGGCTAAGCTCAGCAACTACCTCGTATCCTGTTTCATCCTCACCAACACAAAATCTCTACCTTCTCAAAATTTCCTAGGCTGTCTGTTGGATTCTAGATTTGTTCTAAACACCTTTTATTGTATTTATCTGTGTTCATGTGTCTCACTATATAAGTTCATTGAGGGTAAGAACTCTCTTTTTCTAAATATTTGTAACCTCAGTACCCAAAATACATTTTAAGTGCATAATAAATGTTTACTAAGTTGCACTTAATGGAAAGCAAATCGATAAATTTATTGAGCTACCATAGGCTTGTGAAAGTCAAATGTAATTCAAATAGTGAAAATATATAAGCAATAAATATTTTATTTTCTGATACCTATCTTATGTACATTAAGAACATAAAACAAGAATGAAAAATTGTAAATCTAGAACAACTGAAGTATGAAAAGTCTGGTCTAGATACATAGTTTTAGAGCTGGAAAGGACTTTTGATAAAACTAGAACTGATTATCTCTGCTTCAATTAAATAATATATTTCCCTCCTTTTACAGTCATCACCATTTCTAGTACTAGTATACTTCTAGTGACCTTTCCATGATATATGAATTAGGATTTTACCCACTATACTCTTTCTGAAATTATTAAGCAGGAAATACTGAGTTTCAGACAAAAGATTATAATAATAACTACCATTTATATATCACTTTCAAGTTTACAAAGTGCTTTATATATATTATTTTATTTGGCCCTCACAACAGCCATGTAAAATACATACCATTATTCTCTCCATTAGTAGATGAAGAAAGGGAAGTAGAAAAAGACTAAGTGCTTTGCCCATTAATAACAAAGTTAACAATATCTTAAGTAGGATTTGAACTTGGCCTCCTTGACTTCAACTCCATTATTCTACCCAAGTCACCTAGCTAACTACTTCTATGGTGTATCCCCTAGCAAATAACAGGGACTATCTTATTTAATCTTTATATATTTCCACAGAACAGTGCTCTAAACATAGAAGTTGCTTACAAATGTTTGTTAAAGTAGCTGAAATTGAAAAATATAATCTTGGATAACTTGGGAATGATGCTCAAGCAGCTAGAAAAACTATGCTACAGCAGAGAATGATTTTCATCTGTGGTTTAACTCCAGTTAATTAGCAAACAGAAAACTGGGGAAGGGGGCAGAGTTTAAGCAATCTAATCAAATAACCTTTAATTAATTTCCCCAAACATTCCTAAAATTACATTTAAAAATTATGTTCATTATTTTGTAATTAGGAGGACCCAAGGAAATATTCATCATAGGTTTATTGTTTTCTGTAGACATTATCTGAAAACATTATGCAGCCAAGGCTTCAAATGATGCTCATATCTTAATGAGTACTGGGTACAGAATATAAAGTATATACAATAATCATCAGAGCCTCAGGAAGAAAACATGGAAAACACAAGGCTTATTGCACCACCTACTGGTCAAAAATGACACTTCATGCCTTTTTTACTCTGGAGAAAGTGAGGATGACTTGTCTCTAATCTCAGATAAAAGGAACAGAATGTTAAAAATATAATAGATTAGATTCTGGGCACCAGAGCAAAGGCCTGACAGCAGTCAGTTGTGAATGACTGTTGAGCTCGGCCCCTAATGGCATGCCTAGTGAGATTAATCAACTGGGAGGATTTTTATAAAAATTTCCCCTTTACCATAAGAATTTCTAAGGAAGCATCTCATACTTTTAAATATATCATAATTGTTATAGTTCTTCAGAAATGAGGTAAAAATGATCTGTAGCAACTACTTAGGTATTTTATTTCCAAGGCTTTGCTAGGATGGGCATGACTGTCAACTGTGCACTACTCACATCTCAGTGAAATTCTACATCATGATGTGTTTCTATAAGATATGACCTCAACTATACAGCAAGTTCACAAGAAATTCAAGATGAGCAAGGCTGGAAACCCCCTAAGCATGACATTGAAGGCTTCCCTATTTTTCAGACTTATCCCACAGGACTCCTCCATTCTACATGGATTACAGTTCAGCCAAAGTAGACTTGTTGGTGTCTCTCCTACACCTATTCTGCCTTTCTATGTCTTTGCTCACAATATTTCCTATGCCTGGGAAGCCTTTCCTCTATCTCTGAGGTCAAATGAAACCTTTTCAATAAGTCCTTCCTGATCCCCTTGGTTAAAAATATTGTGTCCTTCTTTAGACTTTGTATACTCTTCCCTCTCTCTCCCCCTTTTTCACCCTCTCATACTTTTATCATTACATTGTGCACTATAGTTATTGTATGGGGTTATAATACTTATTTTATAGATATTGCATTTTTGTATATGGGCCAACTTCCACCCACTAAATTATACACTCATGGCAACAGGGACCTTAATTATCTTTGTGTAACCTCACCTAGCATAGTTTTCTTCACATGGAAAACACAATAATACTGGTTGATGAAGAAATGAACTTCAGGGACTACATATTCATCACTGTTCCAGAAGCATGTTTCCATTATGAGAGCTCAACTCAAGAAGATTCTTAGAAAGCGCTGATCTAGAAAAGTAGACAGGAACCCAAGGTTAGATATATCAGAGATGAAGCATGTCAACCTTAGAGTCAGGAAGACCTGATTTCAAATCTTGCCTCAGACACTTAATAGCTGTATGACTGAGCAAGCCCTTTAAATGCTCTCAATCCTCTGGATACTCATCTGTATGATAAAGCATAATCACAATATTTGTAGCATTTACCTCACAGGGATGCTGTAAGGATTATATGATCAAATATGGTACCATCTATAAAGTGCTAGTGGAATATAAATGTTAGTTGTTATTACTATTATCTGGAACTGGATATTAGAATGGACTTTTCATTCAGTAATCAGTAAATATCATAAAGTGTCCCTGAAACAGAAGCACAATCACTGTCTGAGGCTGACTCTACCCAAGGAAACCATTTTTTCAAGGGTGCTATAGAAAATGAAACAAAACAACTCAAGATGACCAAGATCAGGTCAACTTGCTTCAAGAAACCTGTCACAACCAAAGATTTTTATCAGCAACACAAGAACAAAAACTGTCAATCAATTCTACTGTCTGGGCAGTACTAATGAGTCTATCAGTCAGGTGACATGGTGTGAGATCTCAAACTCCAGAACAAACTACTTGTCATCAACTTCTTTGGCAGCCACGATACTTTTATGCTCTATTTGTATGATTGTCAGCTTCTGGACTAGTGTGGCTCTCATCTTTGACAAATCATACTTAATCTAGTTAGAAAGCAATTGGAAGGTCTCAGAATACAAGCAGAATACAAGCAAAACAAACCAGAATTAAAAGTGAGGCTTTCAGCAATATATCACTATTGGGGCAGATGTAAGGAGTTAGTGTCTCAAATTTGAAACCTGAGAATCATATTTGATTCTCTTTATCTCCTCCTTATTCATTCTCCATGTTCTATAGATGCTAACTTAGCAATATTGCTTGTATCTGCCTTCTACTCTCTATTCATACTGCTACCAACCCACTTCATACCCTGCTGGCTTCTTCTCTCTCCAATCCAACCTTCATATGGTTGCCAAAGTAACCTTCCTAATGCATAGGTCAAACCACATCACTCCTCTGCTAAAAAGCCTTCATTAACTTCCTACTCCTCCCTGAATAAAACAGACTCATTAGCCTGGCATTCTAAGGACTCCACAATCTGACATCAACCTATTTTTCCATCCTTATATCATTCTTCACTTTGTGCTCCTGTCAAAATGACTTACTCACCATTCTGAAATCTCATCTTGCTCTCTTGGGTCTCTGTACATCTGTACCCACAATTCCATGTGCCTGCTATTATCTTCTTCATTAGTCAAAGCCTAGCTTAGGTGTTATCTCAATGAAGTCCCCACCCTCCACAGTCACACCAACCCTACCCTGAAGTGATTCCTCCCTCTTCTTAGGAGGCCACTTGGTTTGATCTCACCTATGACCTTGATCACTGTAACTGGTATTAGGGTTACTTGTGTAAGAGTCTCATTTCATCCACAATAATGTAAGCACCCCAAAATCAAGGACTGTATTTTTAAAAAATCTTAGCATCCTCAAAGTTTAGCACAGGGCTTTTTGCAGTGAGTTTTTAGTAAAGATTCTAAGTAGACTTAAAGAAATGATGCAATAGAACAATTTAAAATGTATGTGGAATGTGGGCGCACAGGCTCATATAGTGTGTAGCAATAAGAAACTAGGTGGTTTGCTTTGCATAAGGCATCACATTACTTCTAAGGCAAAAATAAATTATAAATAATAATAGGTTTAGCAGCAAGTCACTATAGCAGAAAGAGAAAGGATAATCTTTGTATATACTTGGTAGGAATAGTGCTAAAGGTCAAAGGTAGTACCAGAACTACACAGGGACTGAAAAATCCAAATTTACTCTAAATAATATCAAATGCATAGGTTCATTTAGAACAAAGATTCTAACTCTCTCTCTCTCTCTCTCTCTCTCTCTCTCTCTCTCTCTCTCTCTCTCTCTTAATGCTTTTAGTAAATGTAGAAATGGAATCTTTTCCCATTAAAGTTTCATGTACTTCAGGGTAAGAACTGTGATCTAGAGCGATGTATGTAAGTTTTACCGAACATTTTAGCCTAAATTAATTTAGCACATCAGTTTTCAAAAGGCCCAAAAGAATCGCTAACAATTACATGTTTTATGAATGCAAATTTTAGAACAATCTCCAATTGCATAAACAAAAAGGAAACATCCAAGAAATCATGTAAACTTAGCTAAATTCAAATTTGCTTTGCAAAAACAAAAAAATTTACATTGTTTCCAAATATATGTCACAGCAAACCAAAACAAAAATTTGTCCAAACAAATTTCTTTCACTAGCTTAAGACAATGTTAAAGTCAATCTCCCAAAATAGCACAAATTTAAACCAGCAAATATCTGTAATCATTTTTAACTTATTGTTTTGCTATGGTCAAAAATGGGGCCTACCAAAAATGAACACCTTATCTAGAATTACTATATTTGCCTTCAGTGTGCACAACATTTAAGGACCTGTGTGTTTTGGCAGGGATGTTAGAGAAGAAAATCTAAACCTTTTGGAATCTCTTAGGTATGTAAGACTAACTAAATTTCTTTTTGGTAAGGAAGTAGAATAGTGACAAACTTAATTGTTTTGACTATGGAGTTTATGTCTCCATTGCATTAAGTAGATATTAATGTAAATGAGATAATTTATGGAGCAGGAGATGCTACTCTGGCAGAAATTATTGCACATTTATAAACCTTTCAAATCATGTGACAGAGCATTTGAGGGAAGTTGAGAAAAGGGACAATAAGTTAATACTGCAAAAATAATATAAATGTATAAACTCCTCAAGATGTTTAAAGTGAAATGTATAATGTAGCCATGTTTCTCTTCACCTTCCCAATAACAATGAAAGGAAATGTATGATCTTATAGAATGTGAAATGAAGATGATTAAGAACTTGGAGATCTATTCTGGTACGTTAACATTTATGACTTTTCTAGAAGGTAAAATGCTTGTGATAAAATATCCATTAAGCCAAGTAATAAATGATGCATTAAGAATCAAACTAATACACAGAGAAAAAGACTATACTTTCATTATGAGCAATTTTTTTTGCACTCATAAAAGTACAATTGAAAGATATAATCTGCTACTAAAAGAGCCTGAGGATATATCTCAATTCAACTTGCTGTTACATACAATATTTAAAAATAATAATTTCATCCTTTTAAAAGAGGCAATAGCATATTAGACAGGCAGATAAATTGTTACACATTATACATTATTATTGAAATCACAACAAACTCTTAGATATGGGTCAGTTCAACTTTACTGGATGTAGCAATTCCCATGGCACTCTGTATGCTTACACTAGCAGCACCTTACAGTAATATGAGGCCTAATTCATAGTTTTCTAAGTAGATATATAGGCAAGCTTTGATCTTTGAAATAAATATATTTCTTTGCAGATGACATGATGGTCTACTTAAAGAATCCTACAGATTCAACCAAAAAGCTAATTGAAATAATCAACAACTTTAGCAAAGTTGCAGGATAAAAAATAAACCCACATAAATCATCAGCTTTTCTATATATCTCCAACACAGCTCAGCAGCAAGAACTAGAAAGAGAAATCCCATTCAAAATCACCTTAGACAAAATAAAATACCTAGGAATCTATCTCCTGAGACAAACACAGGAACTTTATGAACACAACTACAAAACACTCTCCACACAACTAAAACTAGACTTGAACAATTGGAAAAACATTAACTGCTCATGGATAGGATGAGCCAATATAATAAAAATGACCATCCTACCCAAACTTATTTATCTATTTAGTGCCATACCCATTGAACTCCCAAAATATTTCTTTACTGATTTAGAAAAAACCATAACAAAATTCATTTGGAATAACAAAAGATCAAGGATATCCAGGGAAATAATGAAAAAAAAAACACATATGATGGGGGCCTTGCAGTCCCAGACCTTAAACTATATTACAAAGCAGCAGTCATCAAAACAATTTGGTACTGGCTAAGAGACAGAAAGGAAGATCAGTGGAATAGACTGGGGGAAAGTGACCTCAGCAAGACAGTATACGATAAACCCAAAGATCCCAGCTTTTGGGACAAAAATCCACTATTCAATAAAAACTGCTGGGAAAACTGGAAGACAGTGTGGGAGAGACTAGGAATAGATCAACACCTCACACCCTACACCAAGATAAATTCAAAATGGGTGAGTGACTTAAACATAAAGAAGGAAACCATAAGTAAATTGGGTAAACACAGAATAGTATACATGTCACACCTTTGGAAGGGGAAAGACTTTAAAACCAAGCAAGACATAGAAAGAATCACAAAATGTAAAATAAATAATTTTGACTACATCAAACTAAAAAGCTTTTGTACAAACAAAACCAATGTAACTAAAATCAGAAGGGCAACAACAAATTGGGAAAAAATCTTCATAGAAACCTCTGACAAAGGTTTAATTACTCATATTTATAAAGAGCTAAATCAATTGTACAAAAAATCAAGCCATTCTCCAATTGATAAATGGGCAAAGGACATGGATAGGCAGTTCTCAGATAAAGAAATCAAAACTATTAAAAGCACATGAAGAAGTGCTCTAAATCTCTTATAATCAGAGAGATGCAAATCAAAACAACTCTGAGGTATCACCTCACACCAAGCAGACTGGCTAGCATGATAGCAAAGGAAAGTAATGAATGCTGGAGGGGATGTGGCAGACTTGGGACATTAATTCATTGCTGGTGGAGTTGTGAACTGATCCAACCATTCTGGAGGGCAATTTGGAACTATGCCCAAAGGGCGACAAAAGAATGTCTACCCTTTGATCCAGCCATAGCACTGCTGGGTCTGTACCCCAAAGAGGTAATGGACAAAAAGACTTGTACAAAAATATTCATAGCTGCGCTCTTTGTGGTGGCCAAAAACTGGAAAATGAGGGGATGCCCATCAATTGGGGAATGGCTGAGCAAATTGTGGTATATGTTGGTGATGGAGTACTATTGTGCTAAAAGGAATAATAAAGTGGAGGAGTTCCATAGAGACTGGAACGACCTCCAGGAAGTGATGCAGAGCGAGAGGAGCAGAACCAGGAGAACATTGTACACAGAGACTGATACACTGTGGTATAATCGAATGTAATGGACTTCTCCATTACTGGCGATGTAATGTCCCTGAACAATTTGCAGGGATCTAGGAGAAAAAACACCATTCATGAAACACCGAGGAAAAGGAACTGCCTGACTACAGCGGTTGAGGGGACATGACAGAGGAGAGACTCTAAACGAAACTCTAATGCAAATATTAACAACATGGCAATGGGTTCGAATCAAGAACACATGTGACACCCAGTGGAATCATGCGTCGGCTATGGGGGGTGGGGGGGAGGAAAAGAAAATGATCTTTGTCTTTAATGAATAATGCTTGGAAATGATCAAATAAAATATTATTAAAAAAAAGAAATAAATATGTTTCTGAGAAGTTTATGTTAAATCTGAGTTCCATTTTGAAAGTGATTGGGCATCATTAATTTGGGAATGTCTGTACAAGTTGTAGTATATGATTGTGACAGGATACTATTGTGCCTTAAGAAATGACAAAGGAGATGCTTTCAGAAAAAAAGCAGGAAGACATATGAATTGATGCATAGTGAAGTGAGCAGAAATAACTGAACATTGTACACAGAAACAGCATTATTGTAACAATAATAATCAAAAGATTTAGCTACAATGATCCACAAAAATTCAAAAGAATTTATGATGAAAAAATGCTATCCACCTTCAGATAGAGAACTGTTGAACTCAGTGCAAATTGAAGCACATTTTTATTCCTTCCTTTACTTTTCATGTTCTCCCCCCTTAATAACACAAGGCTAATATGGTAATGTTTGCATGACTTCATATGCATATTGGGAGGTATCACCTGAGTAGTGCTTTGAAGCCAGAAATTTTATAAGATATAAGTGAAATACCAGTATGGGAAAAGGGAAATGGTACAGTTTGCCTGATCAGAATGTGGAGAATAAAATGAAATAAGACTGTACAGGTAGATGGCAAACATAGGGGAAGACTTAAAATGCTAGATGGAGGAGTTTGAATTTTATCCAGTGGAAATAAGAGTCGCTGAAGATATATGAGAAAGGTGTCAGACTTGTGCTTTAGTAATAACAATTTTGCATTTGGGTGGAAGATGGACTGGATAGGGGAGAGTGAAGTTGACTCCCTCAAGAACCTAATGCAACATTTCAGGCAGGAGATGATGAGGATCTGAGCTGATAACAATAACAACAACAATAATAATATTAATATAATAAAACAACTGGTTTTTATATAGCACTTTAAGGTATTAAAAACACTTTATAGTAGGCACCTTGGTACTACAGTGAATAGAGTGCTGGGTCTGGAGTCATAAAGAATTTAGTTCAAATCCAGCTTCAGATAATTAAAACCTTTATCTGTCTCAGTTTCCTCATCTGTAAAATGGGGAAAATAATAATACCTACCTCTCAGGATTGTTGTGAAGATCAAATGATAATATTTATACAGTGCTTAACAGTGCCTGACACATAGTAATACTTAATACTTGTTCCCTGTTTCTTCCCTTTTAAAGTTGAATGATTCTAAGGAACAAATTATTTTAGAACATATTTAACTGCAATATATTATTACTTGTTTTCTTTTGTTCCACCTTCCCTTATCTCATTTAATCTTCCCTATAACTCTATGAGGTAGGTGCTCTATTCTCAATTTATAGGAACTCAAAGTAGGGAATCCAGGATGGAGAGAGGCCACCTGACATTCCCAGAGTCACTCAATTGGTAAGTATCTGAGGACTGATTTGAATTCATCCTTACTCCAAGTTCAATACTATATCCTTTTAGCTGCCACTTAGATCTATCAATCTGGGTACCACTTAGTTGCACAACAAAGTCAATAGACCTAAAATGATTAAAGAGCGAAGACAGAGAAGGAGGATAGAGAAATTATGGACATAGAATTCACAGGACAACTGGTTGGATAAGTGGGGTTAAGGAGAATGAATTATTGAGGATATGTGCCAGGTTATTAATCTAAGTGACTGGATAGTGATCCAATCCAATTCAATATCTATTTATTAAAAATCTACTATATGCTAAGTACCAAGTGTGAAAATTGAATTTGGCTCTCTCCTGATTGTAAAAATGAAGGTACTTAGATCTTCCTTGATTGTGAAGATTAAATTGTAATACCTTGTCTGTTTTTAGGTTTTAATCACCAAAGTGTAAAGCACAATACTTAAAGTTGAGTATGGAGATCTACCCATTTTAGATTTTAGCCACAAAAAGGTGTGAACACCCATTTCATACATTGAGTAGGAGGTCTGTGATCCACTTGTGAAAGAGTGGGCAGTCCTAGAGTGGAGCGTCAGCTGTGATTGGTAGATGTAAAAATTTAGGGGCAGTGACACAAGAGAAAAAGGTCTTTAAAAGTGGAAATAGACACACACACACACACACACACACACTTGAAGGGAGTCACCTGGAGTGAAGAGATGCTTGGAATGAAGAGGGACACTTGGAGTTGGAAAGAAACACACTTGGAGGGGAGCCTGCTGAATCTGAGGCTGATAAAGAATTTTGCTGATTGAACTGACAACATGGTGAGTGTAAAGGCTGACTTCCTTCCTTGCCCTTTTCTGGAGGTGTGAGCCTCCAGGAAAGGCCCATCATCTTGAGACTCCTTTCCCCTGGCTGAGGCCTTAGAATTTCTATCTGGGTCTCTGTCTCTCTGTCTCTGTCTCTGT
The DNA here is from genome assembly GCF_027887165.1 of Monodelphis domestica. NCBI lineage: Eukaryota > Metazoa > Chordata > Mammalia > Didelphimorphia > Didelphidae > Monodelphis > Monodelphis domestica. The sequence goes on along the minus strand of NC_077228.1, from coordinate 397,333,852 downwards.
CTCTCTCTCTCTCTCCCCCTTAATATCTTCCCTATATTGTAAAAATAAACTACCGTAAATTCCATTTTACTTTAGTAATTCATTTTTGGGATTTAGAAATTATATCTCTGGCAACCAATTAAATATTCAGTCCAACCATAAATTTAACATAAGATAAATTTATTAAAACGAAAGACAGTTCCTGCCCTAAAGGAATTTACTATCAAAAGGTAGAGACAACAACACATAAAAGGAAACAGGAAATTGATGTGGGAACCAGGGAGAAAAAAGGGAGACAGAACACCAAGGGGGAATACAGGGGCATCTTGTTCTGTGGAGTTGAAGCCAGGCAAAGTAGCAGATGTAAAATGGAATGAGCCGAGTCTAGTTTCTGTCCTTTATAAAGGATAACATTGGGAGAAATTTGGTACTCTGTTCTACCCTGCAATCAGAGGAAAAATGAAGATGAATGAGCTCGAGTGTGGTTTTTTTTTTTAAGATAATGAATTATGTCTTAGTCTAGATTTAGCAGTTGAGAGATAGTTAATAATCATGGAGAGATTATTTTCAGTTTAGTGCTAGGATTGGAAACCAGATTGCAAAGAACTGAGCAGTGAATAGGAAATGAGAAAATGGAGGTAACAAGTGATGGCAAGAGATTAGATTGGTAAGAGGAAGTGATTATAACAATATGAACCATCACCATCAAAACCAGTCTTAGAATCTCCAATCTGCTCTCTTATTCTTTACTTGCTTCAGCTGTGTCTGAGTCTTTGTGACCCCATTTGGGATTTTCTTGACAAAGACACTGGGGTGGTCTGTCATTTTCTTCTCTAGCTCATTTTACAGATAAGAAACTGAGGCAAATAGGACTAAGTGACTTGCCCAGGGTTACATAGCTCAAGTATCTGAGGCCATATTTGAACTTGGGAAGATTAGAGTTCTTGAATTAAGGGCCAACACTCTATCCATTGTATTACCTATCTGCTCCTAACCTGCTCTGGCTACTTAGCAATTTAGGGAGAGATGGAAAAGGAAAAAAAGGTACCTCTGGTTAGCTATTGCTGACAAATCAAAACAAATCATTTGAATAGATTAGTATGGGGGGAAAATTGGTCAGAGAATCAGTAAACATGAATTTATTAAGCACCTATCCTGTCTGGGGATGTTGGTAAATATTAGGGATTTAAAGAAAGGCAAAACTAGTACTTATTTTCAAGAAGCTCAAATTCTAATGGAGGAGAAAATATGTAAGCAATAAAGGGTAAACTGCAGGAAATCTCAGAAGGAAGATACTATAATTAAGGGAGAACTCAAAAGATTTCTTGTAGAAAAAAAGATTTTAGCTGAGGCTTGAAGAAGGCTAGAGCAGTCCAAAAGCAAAGATGAGGAAGGAGAGAATTCTGGGTCAGTGAAATTGCATGGAATTGAGAGACTGGTGTGTGTTAAGTATGGGAAACTTAGGGGGCAGCTGGGTAGCTCAGTGGATTGAGAGCCAGCCCTAGAGATGGGAGGCCCTAGGTTCAAATCTGGCCTCAGATACTTCCCAGCTGTGTGACCCTGGGCAAGTCACTTGACCCCCATTGCCTAGCCCTTACCACTCTTCTGCCTTGGAGCCAATACCCAGTATTGACTCCAAGACGGAAGGTAAGGGTTTTTATTAAAAAAAAAAAGTATGGGAAACTGAAAAGAAACCAGTATCAATGGATCAAAGAATATATGGAAGGGAATAAGGTATAAGGAAACTGGAAAGAAAGGAAGGGGTCAGGTTATAAAGGGTTTTAAAAACTAAACAGATAATTTTATATTTGATTCTTGAGGTAATAAAAATTTAAAATAAATAAGCCAAGAGTTTATTTATTTTAAACTCTTACCCTCTGTCTTAGAATCAGTACTAAGTATTGGTTCCAAGGCAGAAGAGTGGTAAGGGCCAGGAATTTGGGGTTGTGACTTGCCCAGAGTCACACAGTTAGGAAGTATTTGAAGCCAGATTTGAACTGAGGTCTTCCCAATTCCAGATCTGGCTCTCTATCCACTGAGCCACCTAGCCATCTCAGAACCAGGAGTTTATTGAATAGGGAAATGACAAGGTCAAATCTGTTTCAGGAAGGTCACTTAGGTAGCTGAAAGACTGGAGTAAGGAAGAGACTTAAGACAGGGAGATCAACCAGAAGACTATTTCAGTAGTTCAAAAGTGAGGTAATGAGAGCCTGCACCAGGATAGTGGCAGTGTCAGAAAAGAAAAGGAGGTATCTACAAGATATGCTGATAAGATTGAATAGGTGAGTTTTGGCAATTGATTGGATATTGGTTGGGGGTAGGGGAGAGAGAGTCAGAGTGAGAAATTGAGGTTGATGCCTAGGTTTCTAGCTGAGTGTTACCTAAAGGAAAGGAAAGATGGGAATATGAATTCTAGTTTTTAGAAGATCATATTTCATAGAATTCAGAGGAAGGATGGACTGTTTAATTTTGTATTTGTATCGCTAGTCCCTAAGACAGTGTCTGGAACATAGTAGGCACTTAGTAAATGCTTGTAAATTCATCAATTGATTTCATGGACTAAAATTCCAAGGGGGGGGAGGAGGGAGATCCTCCCAGGAAAAATGAGGGAAATTCTCAAGAAATTTTATAGACAGTAGGAATCATTTTTAATGATGAGAAGGCACTGGAATTGTCTGAAGGGACCATTGTGAATAAACAGGGAACTCATCAATTGACTTAAGACTTTTAAAGGGTAAGGAGAGGACCTTAAGGCAAAAGCAGGTAATAGAGGATAAATAGGAAAGCATTGAATGATCCTATAAAAATAGTATCAAATGTGCAAAAAGTTAGGATAAGCTAGAGCTGGTAAGAGAAACAAAGGGCACCAAAAAGATTTCTTTAAAGCTATAATGGTGCAAACTGGAGTTTCAAAAGAATGAAGAGCTTCTGGGAATGGATTGGATAACAATAATTTACCAAAGAGAGGGCAGAGCTGGCCATTTTCTATTTTCCTTCTATTTTCTCTGTCAAGGAAAAAAGACCTTTGTACTAAAAATGACAGAGAACAGTATACTGATATCTATATTAATGATAATAACAATTATAAGCATTTATATTGCATATATTTAGTATGATACTTAAAAGCATTTATATAGTATCTACTATAAGCCAGGCACATGCTCATCAGTTTTACAAATATTATTTCATTTGATCCTCATTATAACACTAGGAAGGAAATGCTATTGTCTCCCTTATTTTAGATGAGTAAAATAAAGCAGACAGAGGCTAAGTGACACTCTCAAGGTCCCAAGGTCTGAGACCACATTTGAACTTAGATCTTGACCCTGTTTGTCTCAGTTTCCTCATCTAAAAAATGAGCTGGAGAAGGAAATAGCAAACCACTATAGTGGTGAATAAAGTTCCAAGTAGGGGCACAAAGAATCTATATTACTGAAAAATAACTCAACAACAATTTCCTGACTCCAGGTATAGTACTGTATCAACTGTGCCACTTGGCTGCCTGTATATAAATATTGCATAATTAAAAAATCTGTTACCCTAAAAAAGAACTATATTTCCCAGGAGCCCACTGACTTCCTGTCATCACATACTTCTTGTAAACAGGTGATATTAAGTAGGGACATGGAGGGTTCTGCCTCTTTACTCCTTGTCTTGAACTTGGTGGTGGTAAGGTGGGCATTTGAACTGACTGATCAGCCATGGGCACATGGTCTTTATTTTGTATCCTCTTTATTCCTTGATTTCTAATGATTATTTAATAAATCTCCTAAAATATAATATTTTTATTATTGAAACTAAATTTTAACTTTTACAGTATATAGTAAGAAAGAGCATCTGACTCATCTGTTCCTTACTCGGATGAACTATTTCCTCAGGTACTTAAAGAATTGAATAGATGTGATTGCTGAGAAACTGTCAGTGATAGTGGAAAAAATCAGGGAGAATAGGTGAAGTATGTAATAGAAAAAGTACAAATACTGTCCCAATTTTCAAAAAAGTCTATAAAGCACTTGATTTTAATATCTGGGAAAAATCCAGAATGGATTATTAAAGAGATAGTTAGTGGACAGCTAGAAAAGCAAACAATAATTACCAAGAGCCAGCTGCGCTGGTTCAATAAGACATGCCAGGGAAGGTAAGTGGCTCAGTCCATAGAGAGCCAGCTGGCAGTCCTGTGTTCAAATCTTGCACTTAACCCAGTTGCCTGGCCCTTACTACTATTCTGCCTTTGAACCAATACTTAATATTGATTCTAAGACAGACAATAAGGTTTAAAAAAAAAAGACATGCCAGACTTTGTTTTCTCTTTTGATAGGATTACTAAAATAGTAATCTAGGATAATGTTGTAGATATAGTTTACCTAGGTTTTAGCAAATCATTTGATAAATTATCTCATGCTATTTTTTTCTAGTAAAGATGGAGATATGTAGGTTAGATAATAATATAAAATATATTTAAATATATTTAATATAATTATATTATATATCATATATGATATAATCGATATATTTAATATAATAATAAAATAAAAATATATAAAAATAGTATTAAAAAATGGAGTAGCAAGTTGGATGAAAAGTCAGTCTCAGAGTTCAGGCTAATGGCTTGTTGTAGAGTTAGCAGGAAGTCTCTGGTGAAATGCTTTAGTGATCTAGACTAGATCTGTTTAACATTGAAGTGTTATGACTAGAATAAAGAGACAAATAGAACGTTTATCACATTTGAAATTGACCCACAGGGACAAGAGGATGATAAATGAGATACAGGATTCAAAAAGATAATTGACAGGCTTAAGTATTGGGCTAAACCTGTTAATATAAAACTAAATGTAAATGCAAAGAAAAGCTTTGGTTAAAAAAAAATCCAGCTTCAAAAATATCAGACTGGGGAGGTATGGACAGACAGCAGTTTGTCTGAGAAAGACTTCAGGGTTTTAGTGGACTGTGAGCTCATTGTGAATCAGCAGTCATCTGGTAGCCAAATGAGGAAATGGACTGTAAGAAGAAAGGCAAAGCTTCCTGGAATACAGACATGATAGCTGTTTTGTACTTAGCCATAGTCAGGCAGTAGCTGGAGTTTAGTCAGAATGCCACAGTTTTAAGAAGACAGTAAGTTAGAGATTTTCCAGAGGATGGTGAAAGATTTGGAGTCCATGTCATATAAAAAAAGGCAGAAGGAATCTAAGATGGTGAAAAAGAAGATTCAGGAGGGATCTGCTAACTATTGTTGACATGGAATCTAGAAGCCCCCAAACTGTAGGCTAGAAAGATTTAATGACCCCCAGTTTACTTAGCTTTAAAGGTAAAAGCCTCAGGTTTGACCTTGTCACATGAGAGTTTCTCTCTGAGAGAAAAGTCCAACTTCACAGGTCTCAGACTAAGTGGGGACAGCTAATCCCTTCAGATGGTAAGTAACTCTTTTGTCTCCCACAGGCCAAAGTCCTTTACCAGCTGGGTCTTTCCCTTTTGTGTCCTTTGTAAAGGATCAGCCCCTCACTGTTATTCCTGTCTGGGACTCGGCATCTTCCTTTGTTACCATTGTAAAGTCAATCAATTATCCCTCTAGTCCTTAGTCCTCCAGTACCCCTAGAAAAGTATTTAAGCTTGCCCACTTTAATGGCTCCTTGGAATTGTCCAATCTAGTGTTTTCCCAGGTTGGCATTCCCAGATGTCAGTCACCAGAGCAACCAGAGTTCAATACTCTGTGTAGAGGTCTAACTCAGCACTGTACCTCTTTCCTTAATTAAAGAGGAGTTTTTCTATCTATTTAATAGTTCTGTTTTTTTTTCCAGGCAACATTATCTTCAAATATTTGAAAGATGGTATCAAGAAAGAGGGATTAGATTTGTTCAGGTTGGCCCTAGAGGGCAGAACTAGGAACAATGGATGAAAATATGCAGGAGAAAAATTTAGAAGTGCTGTCAGGAAGAGTTTCCTAGCAATTCCAAAGTGGAATGGGCTACCTTTGGAGATGGTGGGTTACTTCTTTTTGGAGGTTCTCAGGCATAGCCTTGATGGACACTTGTAGATGTTAACTTAAAAATAACATGGAACTACTAAAGAAGTCAGAAAAAAGTCTTTAATCAGGAAAGAGATAAGCCTATTAATTGGGTACTATCACAGAGCCAAGTGCTACAAACTGGGGCCCTGGGGACCATATCTCCAGAAGAATGCACCAAGCAAGTTGATTCCCTGAATAATAGAATTTGGGGAACCAAGGTCTGGGAAGTATGATAGACTGACTTTACCAAGGCGGCAAGGAAAGGAGAGGTCCAACCTAAGCTGACAATGCAAATAGGCTAGGGAAAGAAACCATAGCCAGAGGCTGGGGTATCAGGGAGTGATCTACTTACCATAGATACAAAAAGGACAGTCCTAGAACAGGTATAGGTCTTCTAAGGAACCATCTCTGATATAATAGGGGAAACTTCTAAGACTAAGAGGGTACTCAACATATGATTAGGTCTAAAGTCCTACTGGGATCCTTAAGGACTTTAAAGTTCATTGTTCAGACTGAAAGGGCGGAGTTTGGGACTTCCCTAGGTTGAATTCTCAGGGGACAGGGGCAGAATTGGGGTCTCCAAATTTTAAGTTGACATAGGATGTGCTATGGTCGGATCCTTTCCCTCTATGGGCTGGACTAGATGGCTGTTGAGGTTGTTCTAACTCTCTTAAGTAACTTACACAGGGTCACACAGCTAGGAAGTACTAAAGACCCATTTTGAATTCAGGACCTGTGCCAACTCCAAGCTGAAACACCTAACTTACCTCCCTCAACTCCACCCACACCCCCATGTACTCTTACTTAAAATTCAAGATGCAAACTAATTCCCAACAAACATCTGTATTTAACATCCCTAAGTGCTAGGATCTGTGCTTGGGAACCAGAATACAAAAACAAAAATTATTTCCTCCATCAATTCTTGCCAGGTCTCTCCTAGTCAAAAAATTGTATTTCAAGCTTGATAACTTGGAAATAACACAGAACTACTAAAGTAGTCAGAAAAACCAAGTCTTTAATCAGGAAAGGGATCAGTCTAATATTCAGCTAGGTCCAGAGCTCAGCACCAAAACCTTTACAGGACCTACAACCTGGGACTCTGGGGACATTATCCCTGGGAGTGACACCATCCTAGATGACAGTAACATGGAATAAAAAAATTTGGGAAACATATGCCATTTGGGGAACAGAGGGATTGGGAAATAGGACTGATTGACATTACCATGGCTACAAGGAAATGGGAGTGATCAAAATAGCACTAAGCTTGGGAAAGAAACCATAGCCAGAGGCTAGGTTGTAAGGGAATGGATGATTTACAATGGATACTAAAAAGGGTGGTCCTGCACAGGTATAGATCTTCTTGGGAAAGGACCTGTGATACAAAGGGAAAAGCTACTGGGACAAAAGGATACTTATTATTAAAATCTGTTAACTTCATCAAGCTAAGTCCATTAAATATTTTAAGGTCTATTATTGAGTCTAAACTGCTAGTCAGATTCCCTTCAGGGTGGATTCTCATGGGAACAAAGGGCAAGCTATGGGGGGGGGGGTCTCCATTTTTCAAGCAGACTTAAACTTGGGGTTATTTTAGATTCTACATGGACAAGTTCAATTCAATAAACATTTATTAAATGCCAACTGTCTTTCACCTTTGAAATTTACCTAGAACTTCAAATTAACAAGTTTATGCTAAAAACCTATCATCTACACTACACTATGCTAAGTACTGGGGATAAAAAGAAAGGGAAAATAGTCACAGCTTTCCAGGAGCTCCCAGCATACATATTCCATTGCATTGCTGAATATCTGTCTATCTCACTGTACATCTTAAAGGTTTTTGAAGGAGCAAAGGAAAAGTTTCATTTTTTTTTGTATGCCTCATTACTTAGTACTGTGCTTCACATAATAAAAGACTATTAATAAATATTAGTTGGATGGATGAATGGATTCTGTTATATTTAAAGAAGTTATGTAACACCAGAACATATTAGTAAAGGAAGCTATAAAATCTTTTCCCTTTAGAGACTTGAAAGTCAAACAGATATTCTTAAACAGGGGTTCATGAACTTGTTTTTTTTTTTTAAATGCTGTTAATTGTACTTTAGTATAATTTGTTCCTTTGTGATCTCATGTATTTCATTTTTATACATTAAAATATTCTTCAACTTGTTTTTAAAAAGAAATATTATAACTATTTCCTTCATAATCTTATATATTTTGTTTTCATACATTTAAAATGTTTATTTTTAAGCTTGCTTAAAAATAGTTTGATACTTTGTATTTTATCATAATCCATTTCTTTATATTTCTATACATTTTATTCTTATGCATTTTAAAACATTCTAAGAAAGAGTCCATAGATTTCAACAAAAACCTGCTAAAGAAGTCTTTGTGGAGTGAGAAATTTGTGTTATTCTCAAATTAGCAATACCTAATAATGTCTCCAAAAAGGTAGTAAAAGCTGTCTCTCACTCTCCCTCCATTTCTCTCCAAGCAACCTCCAAGACAATATTATTCCACCCTTCTCCCTATAGGACAGTGTTCTGAATTGAGTCTTTTGAGTTTGTTTGGGAATTTGTCCGAGGCAGGAATCCCAGACTGGACTGTTCTAAAGACCACCAAATATGCAGGCTTTGTATTGTATTGTATCTATTAAAGTTTCTTCCTGGAAGTCAAGCCTAATGGCTAGACTGATCCTCACATCAGCCCCACTTAGATAATCCAGTCCTGAACTGCTTCCCTGTTTGTGTCTCCAATTCCAGATCATTTCTTTAAAATATTTTAAAGATTTGCTTGGATATATTCACCATGAAGCTATTCTCTAATTTCTAGAAGATGTTAATTTACTGGAATGTGTCCCTAGTAAAGCTATTCAATGTTCTGTCTCCAACCTCTTGAAATGTTAATTCTATTGTATCTTCTTATAAATTGGGAGTGTCTCTCTAAACCAGAGAACATTTTTTTTTTTGTATCAGAGTTTTTCTGTAAGCCAGGCAGTCTGTCCCCTTGTGCCTCTGATGCAGACATGGCTAGTTCTCTCTAACTCTTTGGGAGGCTTCTGCTTTGGGTGAGTGACTTGAGGCGGTGTCTCCACATTTCTCTCTCTCTCAATAAAGCATTACATGTTAAGTGATGGTCTCCCTAGTCATATCGTTTCATGGTGGTTAAAGTGGGTGTATATTTTGGATTTTCAAGATACCCTCAGTTTCCACTCTGCACAGGTCTATCACAGACACAGATCACACAAATACAGACTTATATACCAACATGATCATCTAGATTTGCTCTTAAAGAACTATTCAGTTCATTGGTACTAAATAACTCAATTACATTTAATTACCTAGAATGAACATGGTATTTTTTAATTCTATAAAATCTTGTGACATCCCTGCTTCAATTTTCTCATTTCCAAAATGTGCATACTATCACTTGAGATAAAAAAAAACTAGAAAAAAGTACTCTGAGGTTAATAAATTTTTTATAAAGTATAGCATATATACACCTTGGTAAACAGGATTTGAGACTGACTGACCCCTTTGCATTCAGAATAGTAAGGCTCCTAGTGCTTGGATGCATGGACTTCTGAGATTTGTAGCCCAGAGACAAGGAAAATTCATTTCACCTAGGAGGAGGTAGATGAGAGATCAGGAGAGAGAAGCTTACCATGACAGTTCGGAAGAGCAAGTGTGGTTTAATAGTGATTAAGGGTAAAGAGAAAGAAGCTCATGTAGACGGTAAATCCATAGATCAAAGTCTGAACATTGGAGGCTTAGCTCTGATAGTTGTGGCCTTCACAGGAAAAAACTCTGTAGAGTATGAATGGAATGAACTGAAACTGCTTCCTTCATTTCCTGAGAACTGAGAAAGTACTATGAGGGTTTAGCTCCCCTTTCCCTCCCTTGAGGACTATATTCAGCATGTATTTTCTGTATTATTCCTCTCTTTTTCCAAGTGGTTTCTAATTCTTGACTTTGCCTCAGATAAACTAATGAATGATCATAAGTTCTCAATGATACAAGCCTATTTGTTAATTGTGTATTGAGGGATTACAATGGAGAAACCAAATGAAGAATCTGGAATATGCTGGATTAAATATTTTTGAGATTTGAATCACAATCTAAAATAGCTAAGCTTTCATCTTTCTTATCCTAGTAGGCTCTGACCTGTATTTATGAGAGATACTTAAAGTTTAAGGCTTTTGATGAATAACTCTTATAAGTTCTCAAATAGCAGATACAAATCATGTGACTGAACATTTACCCTTAAGCTAATTGAGTCATGAATAAGTAAGCTTTTGGCAGGGTAGAGTGATGGCAATCTATTTGGTAAATTTTCATATATCCAGAGTGGAAAAGAGGAGGACCAAAGGAAGATAATTTCATCTCTGGGCTACCCAGTTGGAGTACAAAAGTATAATTTGGGAGGAGTCACCAAACTCCTAAATTGTAAAGGCAGGGAATACATTGCCTAGTTAGTCAAGCTTACTTGGGCACTTGTTTATTACATTAAAATAAATTTATTTCTCACAAGAGAAACAAATGCAACTAATTTGACCTTCATGACAAGACATTTACTATTCCAAACTTTCAAGCAACATACAAATAAACTTTCAAGGGTTTCCTTTAAAAATGAAAGTAATATTGAAACTTACCTATATTATAGTATCTCTTTAGTTCTGTACGTCTGATCTCTTTTAACTGATTATTTTTTCTCTTTTTTTTTTCTTCATCGGTTAAATATTCTTCCTGCTTCACAGGAATGCTGCAATTATCTTGTTCTGAAATAAGTGATTTAGCATCTTCTTTTCCAACATGAGTCTTAATATTTGTGGTGCTTCGAGAATTGGCTGATGATGTTTCTGCATTTTGTTTGCCTTGCTTTTTCTTTTTCAACCTGTGAGGGGGTGAAAAATATCATAAGAAAGGAACTACTTAGGAAAACTTTTTTTTTTAACTTCATAGGCTTCTGAAAACTGATTAATTGATACACCAAAGTATTTTTCATGTATTGTTGTCAGATATATGTTCATACTAATTATGTTCACCATTTCCATTTGGAACTATTAAGTCTTTATGATGCTAAAATGCTGAGCTTTTTCTACCTAATTTATTTCTAAGATATTGTGGGGAAAGGTGCATTATTTAGCCCTGAAGAAAGGTAAAGATTTTTCTAGAAGATAAAATTTTTCCTTTATTGTAATCTCACAGTCTGTGTTTCTGATACAATATACACATTAAGCATATGATTAATTTTGTTTTAAAATGGGAGATGCTCCCTCTTGGGAACCATCCAGGGGTACAATGCCCCAGGAACAACTACCCAGCTCCTCTGATATAAGACTGTTATATGTCTCATCCATTACATTTTTACAAATGCAGAGGTAGGGATTATAATTGCACTTTACTTCAGCTACTAAAAGGACCCTTTAACTCTTGTTACAAATAACACAGAGGCAGGTCAGAGTTATTGAAAAAAAAATCTAAAGATCATGTCTGAAGATCCTTTAAAATCAATTTGAGATATTTAGCTCATTAAATTCTTCAAAGGTTGTTAACCAGGTTGATGGAGGGCATCCATCATCTATGTCACAGTTTAACAAAGGCAAAATGAAAGAAAAGGCTGTATAAGCAACATGTGACCTTGATGATCAGTAGACAAATCCAACATAACTAAGGAGTTATGGTTTTGCCACTGAAAGGAGTTTGTGCAAGATGAATATGGGCTTGTCCAATTATATTTTGTTCAGTATATTTATAGGGGAAAGGTAACAGAATATACCTAATAGCCAAAACACAGTAGATTAAAATGATTCAGTGTAACAGAATAGTATTGATCAGATTAATATATGAACTTAAAACAAAAAAGTAAACCATAAAGCAAACAATCAGCAAAATACAATAAGATACAGAGACTTTCATAAAACAATGGAGCCTGAAAAGGTTTAAATTTTTTACCTCCAGACTCTTTAAAAATCCTTCTCTATCCATTTAGGTTCCTTTTGTCACACCTCTGGGATGTTCTATACTGTGGGAGAATTCCTCACTGAACATTTTGTGGAGGAATCCCAAATTGGATGTATTTAGAGACTGGGCAGGCCCAAATGGCAAGGGATTATAGGGAGATAAATTTCTCCCCTGAATCTCAGGTAAGATAATCGCAAGGACCAGTGAACCCAGGAATGGTAGTAAGAAAAAGCATCCTAAAACTAGTATCTTTTTGAAATAGGCCATGTACTGCTCTTTCATAGAGTGAGCCATGCTTGCAATTTTACTTCCTGTTTGAAAGAGTAACCTTCCTTCTCCTTCCTCTAGAGATAAAACACCAGGGAGCAGCTTGCTTCCCGTGCCAAGTGGACAGGAAATTGGGAGGTTGATTATTGCCTAAGGGAAACACACACTGGCTTTTACCAGCTTGTGTGTTCTAAAGAGTCAGCAGCAGTGAACAGCAATAGCAAAAGGAACAGCAACAGCAGCAGGAAGATTAGGAGGATTAGGAGGATCAAGAGAATCAGGAGTGGAGCAGATGGCTAGGACAACCCAGGAACACTGGCTCAAGCAGATGGGCACAAGAAGTGGCTTATCTCTTCTCCACCAAGAGTCCCTGGATAAGTCCTTCAAACTAAAGCAGCCAGACAGGGCAGGGTGGCCGGGGGGAAAATGGGAAAAGATGGGAAAAAACCTCAGTAGGAGCAGGGAACAGCTCAGAAGAGAGTTCAGAGTTCTCTCAGAGTTCTCAAAGTGTGGGGGGGATAGGTTTGGGGGGCAATGAAAAGCTGTGGCAAGAGAAATATGACTTTGCAAAATTTATCTAGGCTATCTTAAAAAATTGAGAATTCTTTTTCCAACTTAGTGGTTGCTACCATTGTAAAAATTAAAATTAATGTACAATAATTAAAATATTATATAATATAAGATTCATTAATGATCACTAGAAGTAACAAAACAAAAAGGTAACAAAATAAAAACATGTGTCCATGGATAATCTATCTGTTCAAACAGCCCACTCCACCAAAGTTGCGACCCAGGAAGTAAAGAGAGCTAGCCATAGAAGATCACCCTATTTATTCTCCTGTCTACATCAGCACATAATGACAGGAAGTCAGTGGGCCCCTGGGAAATATAGTTCAAAAAAATTTTTTTTCCCAAAGGCACAAGATTTCCAATTACACACTACTTTGCTAAAATTATTGAAGTTTCAACTAACTTTCTATTTGAATGTTTAGAATTTTCTACTTTGTTATCATGACATCTGCAAAAAAATGATAGTTTTATTACTTTTGCCCATTCTGATTCCTTCTATCTTTTTCTTCTCATATTGTTATTGCTAGCATTTCTAATATTAAATTAAATAATATTTGTGATAATGGGCACCATTGTTTTATTAATGTAAGCATTTAGATATAAAATTTTTGCTACTGCTTTTACTGTTTCTGGTAGGTTTTGACATATTGTCTCATTATTATCATTATCATTAGTGAAACAATTTATTATTTCTATGATTTGTTCTTTAACCCACTCATTTGTTAAGATTAAGTTATTTAGTCTCCAATTAGTTTTTACTTTTTGTACTTTTGTACCTTTATTGTAAATTATTTTTATTGCATTATTGTCTGAAAAAATGCATTTAATTTTTCTGCATTTGTACATTTAAGTATAATTTTTTATGTCCTAATATATGGTCAATTTTTGTAAAGGTACAATATACTACTGAGAGGAAGGCATTTTTTTTATTCCCATTCAATTTTCCCCAGAGATCTATCATATTTAACTTATCTAAGATTCTATTCATCTTGTCTTCTTTCTTATTTATTTTTTGGTCAGCTTTATCAAATACTGAGAGGGGAAAACCAAAATCTCTTATTATCTATTACTTTCTACAACTCACAGTTTCTCCTTAAAAAAGTTTACTATTACAACATTTGGTGTATACTGATAATACCTTTTAACATAATATATTTCCTTTTAAGTTCTTTTGATTAAAATCAATCTTAGCTTTGACTTTGTCAGAGATCATGATTGCTGTTCCTGCTTTCTTTGTATCAGCTTAGGCATAGTATATTCTGCTCCAGCCCTTTATTTTTACTCTATGAGTATCTCTCTCTCTTTCTCTTTCTCTCTCCACAATTGTGAGAGTTTGTTTCTCTTAAATAAACTTTATTATAATTTATTATGTATTTACAACAAATCATATGTATTTTATTATTGTTATGTTGCATGTTACATTGTTATATATGTACACACACACATATATAATAAAAATCACTAAAAATTGTTTTGTAGTTACTAAATCCCTTTAGTTTTGATCACAGTGTCTCTCATTTTTAAGTGTTTTTCTTGTAAATAACATATTGTAGGGTTTTCATGGTTGTTTCATTCTGCTATCCATTTTCATTTCATTGGTGAATTCATCCAATTCACAGTCAAACTCATAATTGCTAGTTGTGTATTTCCCTTCATTCTGTTTTCTCTCACTGTTTGTCCTTTTCTTCTTTTCCCTGTACCCCCCCCCCAACATATGATTTCTTCTGTTCTTAGTTCTGTTGTTTTTGAAAATATTCCTTGACTAGTCTAAATAATATTTCACCAAGCAGAGTGAAAATTAAAAATACAGACCATGTCTTTATATTATAATATTGAACTGCTTGAATGTAGTACCTTGAATTAAACATTAAATTTTTAATGATATATTTTATTTTTCTATCATTTTTGTTTTCTGAATATATTCTTCCAACCACATCCTCTACTATCCACAAGCCATGGTAAGAAAGAATAAAAAAGGACAAAAATATAGTCCAGCAAAACCAACAATACATCAGCCAAATATGACGGTATATACAATGTTTCATACTCATAGTATCCCACCTCTGCAAATAAGGAAAGGTGGCACATTTAAAAAATCTTTTATACTGGGCTAAGCTTAGGGACTGTAATTATTGAGTATTTAGTTCATAATTTTTTATTGTTTTACTGTTCTTTCCATTTCCATTGGTGTAGTCATTGTATAGTTCATCCTTATATTTTCTGGGTTCTGATTACTTTACATTAATTTATGTAAGTTGAATTTTTCATATTTATAATTTTATAGCATTCTATTACATTCATCTAACATAATCTACTTAGTCATTCCCAGTTTATTTAGATTTACTTTGTTTCTGGTTCTTTGTTACCACTAAAAATGCTTCTATGAATATTTAGAGATATATAGGACTTTTTTTTACTTCTTTTTGATCTTTTGACCTAGGTGATACTACCTAACATGGCATCTTCAAGTCAAAGGTTATGGACATGTGAATCTTAAAATTGCTCAGACTCTATTTCAGAAGATTTGATTAAACTATTCCCCATTTTCTACAATGGAGGTACTTAGTCAGGAATGTATTGAGAACTTTAAAATTACTCCACCCTGCTCAGACAGTGCCTTAGGGGAAGATAAAGTTGTAAAATTCCTGATTGAACAATGAAAAGTCCCCAACTCATACTTATTGTGAAGCAAAAAACCCAAGTTAGGTGGTCTATTTTTAGATCTAAAACAAAAGGGTGCTAAGTACCTATAAAGGTTAAATTAATCACTAAAAGGTCAAGCAACTTACAAAGGGCAAGCTTAGCAAAGAGATGTGAAATACTCAGAAGATATAATCTAATCAGAGAAGGTGATAACAAAAGAAGATATGAACTAAGAATGGACAGTCCTGGAGAAAAGCATCTACTGTGATTGGTAGGTGTGAAATTTTAGGGGAGGTGACAGAAGAGAAAATTCTCTTTAAAAGGAGGTTGGGAGTTCAGAGCTGGCTCTCTGAACTTAGTTGGAGTTTGGAGTTAGTTTGGAGGAGCTGGGCCTCTGAATGAGTTCAGGAGTTGAGGATTTCAGTGAAGGACTGAGTTTTGCTTTAGGACGATCTTGTGGTGAGTGATAAAAGACTGTCTAGTCTCTCTTAAGGCTCAGGCCTAGGCCATTTGGCCTAGGCCCTTCCTACTACTTTCTCTTTCTCGCTCTCCCTTCCCTTAAATTCCTTCATTTGTATTAATTAAAATCTCCATAAAACCCAGCTGACTTGGGTATTTTCATATTTGGGAATTTTTTCCCATGGCGATCACTTATTTTTTATTTAAATCAAGGCACTAAAAATTATCTTTACAGTTTTGGCAATTCACAGTCTTGAAACCCATATTTTTGTAGTTACAGACATTACAGCTATTTTTTCCTTTATATAATTATCTATTACTTTCTAGAAGGTTTGGTCATTCATGTGTCCATGAGTATTTTCCCTTTTGCCATCTTTGCCAGTTTGCTAGGTTTAAGGTGAAATCTGTGGAAGAGAGAAATTGGGAAGCATGCAAAAAAGCAGAAGCAGTAGCTGTCAGTCAAATGAGAGGGTTCTATTTGGAACTGGAGGAGAGATAGATATAAAATTTCACATCTATTCTCTAACTTCAAAAACATGACAAATACCATTCACGCAGTTAGAGTGAAACCAAGATTAATTTGATTTACATAGGATAACATACAACACAAAACCTTATGAGAATGAAAACTAGTCTTAGGTAGAAAAAGGGATATATTCTGACAAAAGAACAACTAAGTAATTCAATAACAATAAGAAAATGCCTAAGCTTTTAGTAGCAAACTCCAACTTCATAACTATGACAAATATAAACACCAAAGTAATGCAAGATGGGAAATACTTAAAATGCTATTGAAGTATATATTCAAACATGGGGTGTATGGGGTGCTCAGGGAGGGGTAATATCTCTGGTATGGAGGGCTTGTCGTGCCCTTCTAGGGCAGCTCTCCAGCCACTGACCCTCACCTGACACCCAGCTCTTACTGTGGCTCCCAGTAGCTGCTAGCATGCGGCAGAGGCCACACCCTGGGCAATGGCTTCGACAGGCTGGCTAAACCTTGTAAGGGTAGCCATCGGGTCGACGTCGACCCCTGGTGAACTAGGGCTTTGCTCACCCAGCATGTGAAGACTGCTTCGTCGGAACAGGCGGAAGAAACCAACAAGAAGGTTCAATGGCTGAGATGGCGATGCAGCAAGGCACTGTGGAGTGCTTAGGGCGTGTTGGAGCACAAAGGACAACATGGCCATCCAATGCAGGTGAGGAAACCTCCAGGTGTAACGACTTTTCGTGCCGCTGGACCCAGGCTTCCAACGCCGAGAGAGTGGGACTGTCTCTGTGCATTGACTTTTCCACTTAAATCTTCATGCACAGGTGTGTTTGTGCACAAAAATGCACAAAGACAATCGTCATCCTTGGTTCGAGAGACAACCAACCATATATTCACCTTGGATGAATTTGTTATCAAAGACTTTAACATCAAGTTATAGATGAAGACTCAAACAGGTTATCCATATCTCTCAACCTTCATCCTAAAACAACCTCTACTTGGGGAAGGAAGTGAGGGAGGATATACCATGAAGATATTACCTCATAGTTTTAGATATCTCACAAGAAACAACAAGATGGTCATGTCATCAATGAAGATACATACAAATGATATCTGATAAAAAAAAAAGCCCTAGTCATGAGCAGCAACATGAGTAGCCCTAGAAAAATATTCTATAATAGTCTTTGTGAATGAAAACCTATGAATGGAAAACAAAGGAAAGCACACATGAAAGTACGAATCAACAGAAAGTACAGACAAGAGAACATTGTGCATGTTAAAATGATAACAGGAAAGTACTTCTAAAGCAAATAGAATAGCTCCAGAAAGAACTACAGCCAGTAAAACAGAAAAAGAAAACACGCATTTAAAGATTAGCTCCAAAGAAAAGTCTATACATAATCTGTACAAAGTCTCTGCCAACCATAGTAACAACAAAGAAGTAACAAAGTTATTTCAAATGAAAACACAAATCCACACCAAATGAACTACATTATATCCAAATACTATCTCCAAGACATAACTAAAGGCAGCAAACAATAAATCTCCTTGTGAAAAAATCAAACATCAAAAGAGATGAAAACTTCGAATTCATAGTCTTAACATAAATCTAAGAACTTATACATTATACATTATGCATACACCCTGTGAATCTTAAAATTTCTCAGACTTGTGAATGTTAAAAATTCCCCCATTGAGGAATTCTCCATTGGAAAATTTCCCTACTGGGAACATTCCCCATTTGGACAGTGAGAACTCTACTTAGATCAGAAATGGGAAGGACCTCTACTCCACCAGTACTTAGGACTGCTTTAGGGGAGAAAACTCCTTCCTGAACAATGAAAATACTTACACCCATACTTAAGCCATGTCTATTTTTAGAATTTATACAATAGGGTGCTAAGTACCTATAAAGGTCAGGCAACTTGTGAATTTTACAAGGAGCAAAGAGGTGAAAACTTATTCAGAAGTTTTTTCTGGTTCAAACTTACTAAAAGGATTAGTCGACTCAGCTGTGAATTCAGAATGGGCTGTCCTTTGGAAAACATCTACTGTGATTGGTAGATGGAAGAACTTAGGGGAGGTGACATAGGAGAAAACCCCCTATATAAGAAAAAGGAATCTCTTGAGAAATGATCTCTTGAGATGGAGTCAGAAAAATCTCTTGAGATATACAGGCTCTTGAAGGACAGTCTCTAAGGAGGTCTCTCAAGGGAGGCTGACTCTGGCTGGAACTCATTCTGGCTGGAACTCCCTCTGGGGAGACTCTGTCCCTCTGAATCTTCGCTTGAACAGATCTTGTGGTGAGTGATTAAGGACTGACTGATCTTTCTCTTAGGGCTTAGGCCTGGGTTGGCCAGGACTGGCCAGGGCCGGCTTATCCCTTTCTCATCTTTCCCTCTCTCTCTCTCTCTATTTCTCTCTCTCTCTCTCTCTCTCTCTCTCTCTTTCTCTCTCTCTCTCTCTCTCTCTCTCTCTCTCTCTCTCTCTCTCTCTCTCTCTCTCTCTCTCTCTCTCTCTTTCTTTGATTCTTCATTGTATTATTAATTAAATTCTCTATAAAACCCAGTTGACTTGGGTATATTCATAATTGGGAATATTTCCCTGGCGACCACATTATATTTGATTTAAAAAAAGACACTGTAGTGAAAACATATTTTCTGCGGTCACAATTTACTCACCCACTCCTATCTACTATAATTTATATCTTCAACCATTTTAACTCACTACAGTTTATGGCATCCACTCTTTTAAATGCCACAACCCACTCATGAAGATGATCACATGTAAAGCTTACTTCCACACATGAAGAACAATTAATGAATTCTGACAAGCACTCATGAAGAATTCATACCTTACTTCCATGCACAATGAAAAATTTTAATCTTACATACATGCACATTTAAAAACCTTACATGCATGCATGTTCCCGATTGTTACAGTATGTTCCTGAATTAAAGAACACAGGACTACAATCAAAATAGACAACAGACAAAAAAATGGTGTGCTGCACAGATGAAGAGAGACCAAGACACACAGTGGTCTACAATCAACATTCAAAGAGAAGAACTATGACATTTTGGACTTGTAATCATGAGGTCATGTAAGAATGTGACATACATGTTAACATCATATATACATATATATGCTACACAGAAATACAATGTAGGAAGAAATCTCATGGAATGGGTAAGTGTACAACATATACATAATTGCAAAACACAAAACACTGATAAATTTCTGTGGAAAATTCAAACAAAGATATTTCTTATCTGCATGAGTTTGCACAGAAATCAAGAACAATGTATTAAGTTTGTACATATGTAAATCTGTATAGATACAACCTTTGTACATATGTGAGTACTAATGTACTAACTAACTATATTAGAATAATTTATTAATGTTCTAATAACTAACTATAGGAACAGTTTAGAAAAATTTGTTTATAGTCTTAGGGAAGTAGAGACAGACATAAAAACTACTTAAGTATAAAAGTTAGATTATATTATAATTTTAGGTTAGCAATTGTTAGTAATAGAAAATTTTACTTAGTTGAATTTATAGACATTAGGAAATAAGACAGTTATATATTCAAAATACTGTTGAAATTGTTTAAAATTGTTAAATGATTTGTTATTATGTTAAAAAAAAACTGTTCATATAAAATTCCTATTACCTAAACAATTTTCCTATACACAAACTTAGCATGGAATTAGACAGAATAGCTAAAACAGATTAGGATTTGTTGTTTTGGGAGGGTAAAGGAATATTTAATATAGTACAAGGTTAAGAATTAGATAGTTAGAAATATAACAAAATATATATCTAAAAGGCATATCTAAAAAACGCTGGTTGCATTTTTTCCAAGACAAAAAGGGAGGATTTGTGGAAGAGAGAAATTGGGAAGCATGCAAAAAGGCAGAAGCAGTAGCCGAGTGATTACCTGTCAAACAAGAGAGTTCTATTTGGAATGTTACCAGGAGAAACAGTTGGAAGCAAAAACCAACTGCTGGCTGGACTCTGTGTGGCTTGTATGAGGTAAGAAGGCTAGGTTTCTCTCTCTTGGACTTTGGAAACTCAAGCTGAAGGAAGTCTGGTGACTTTGAAGGCAGAAGAAGGAGTGACAAAAGTCCAGATATCTCTGACTTGCTCTGCTGATGATAGTGACTGAACTTCCAGACCTATCATCCATTTCTCTCAATTTGAACTATATTCCAACATCCTCCAACCTAAGACTCATTATAGTATTAGGGAAATCCTCAACCCTCTTATCTCCATTCCTTATCCCTTCCTGTCTTCCCCAAATAAATCCCTTACTTAAGATAAAGAAGAGAAAGAGTATTTCATTTGAAACATCATAAAATCACTCTGAATGATTTAGAAAGAAGAAGGAAGGGGGAGGGGAGGCTGAAGGGAAGAAGAAGAAGGGAGGTATAGAGGGAGGAGGAAAAGACAGAAGAAATAAGATAACTACCTGATCTATTAGTTATCAATTACCAATCAATATAGTCCCTTATTACTTATTTTTTTCCAGTTGCTTTCTTTTTATTTATTTTTTAAACATTATTTTATTTGGCCATTTCCAAACATTATTTCCCTTATTACTTATTACAAATCTCAGAATTGTTTTGATCTGCATCTTATTAACTATTTGAATAAATATTTCATAGGATACTACTAATAGCTTGCAATTCCTTTCAGAAACATTTGTTTGTGTCCTTTGACTACTTATCCTAAATGAGCAAAAAATTATAACAGATTTTTTTCCAGTTTAGGAATGATAAGCATTTTAGTTCCCCTTCTAGATTTCCTTGCCCTTCTGAGCATATGTAAAATTTGAACATATGCTGATAGGAAAAATGTGGGAAAGGAAAGAACAAGTCAATAGGATCAGTTGATAGGCAAAGGGCTTTAGAGTTGAGACTTGCCAACAACTTGTTTTGAAATGTGGATTAAATTACTCCAACAATATGTTTTAATATTTTAATTTATGGAGTTGAGATGATAAGGCCTGTCTCCCAACAACTCACAATGATGACATGAGGATAAATTAAATTTTATGATATTTATAAAATATTTTGACTCCTTAGATAAAAACTTTGGATTCCAATAATGAGTTATGTTGTTCTTATTCACTGTTTAGTAGCCAGTATCTGTTTTTCACTGGCTAATAAATAAGCAAGACATCTGGTAGGCATTGCCTGCAAGAGATCAACCTTCTTCCCCTTAGTGCAGACCAGTTATCTTTTTTTTGTCTGCTTAAAAAAAAAAGTCATAACAGTAGGAGACTTGTAAGAGAATCATATTCTGAAAATAGTCAGTATATATACTTTTTTCTTTTCTATTGTGAATTTTAAAATTCTCCATCTTGGTCTAGCACCAAAAAAATTGTGCACACCCACACTACACGAGCATGTGCTAGTCAATGACAAATCAGAAATAACTAACTGCCCACCTGGGCTGTCCTAAGCCAAGCTTGAGCCACCATTGGCACTTGTGAGGCACAGGAAGTGATGGAGACAGCAGCCTCTGGAATTCTCTCACTTCCTGTAGAGAGGGCTAGATGCCAGTTCGTGCTAGAAGCTTGAGGAAGGTGGAGGCCCACAGACAGCTTCCCTTCAGATCGGTCACGTGAGTCAAGGACTGTTTCCTTCTCTACCTTGGCCCCTATGGGCCTAACTCCCTCTGGCTCCCTGCTAGAGGTTGAGTAAACCCTTTCCCTTTTCTCCTCTCTCCTTTTTCTTACTCTCATTGTGATTAAACCACCATAAATTCCATTCTGACTTGAGTGTTTCATTTTAGGAATTTCATAAGTAAACTCCTTGGCGGCCATAGTTTTAATATTATAACAATCTTAAAAGGTGAAATTTTCACTACAACAATATATTGAGTCAAGCTTTTAAATGTTGTTCTGCTAAAAGAGAAGGTGGTTCTTTTTTCCTAAGTGAGTCATAACACCCAAAATAAAATAACTTTTCCTGAAATCTAGATTATTAGAGAATACCAAAATTTATACTCAGTATCCCTTATACAATGGAAACAAACCAATCAGTTATGAGTGCCTCAGGAGAACGTCTGTCTACAAAAAGAGACCAGCTCATATCTAATTTCCACTAATGTGAGCTAAGATGTCTTGCTATAAATTCACTACCTTTAATGGCTGATCAAAAACACATACCAATTGAACCTGGGTTCCCCTTCAAAGGATAACTTTTATAGAAGAGGAAAAAGGAGGCAAAAAAGATGATTTAAATTAAGTGTGAAATTTAAAATTATTCAACAATTTCCACATTAAACTGAATGTCACATTTAAATGACCTAATTCCTTTCTACTCAACATAATTATATTTTCTCTAGAGGATATCTTTTTTATGAATATCACTCAAGTGGGAAGGGGGAAACTCTAAAATATACTGAATAAGATATGGTAAATTCCTTCACTTCTTCCCCTACCCCCAGCCTCACAGAAAACGAAGTCATAAATCTGTAAACTTCAAACAGTCATAATTTCAGGACAAACTGCAAAATAGCAATCATACCAAACTATGTATTTAGTAGGAAACAAAATTTAAATATATGGGTGCACATTTTTATAATTGACTACCTCTCTCATTTTAAATGTAAATATTGATTTCACTCTCAACTACTTGTCCCTACAAGATTAACAGCAGTGTAAAAGGATATGTCTGATGTGAAACTTTGAAAATTCAAGTACACTGCTCCAAGTATAATGAATACTTTCCTAACAGGAGTGAAAATACTTTCCAAGGTCTTTAAATTACTTTTTTTTCCTTTAAGGAGATTTGACTAGCTTTTGGTTCATGGGACACATTTTCTGCTTAATTATCCCTTCTAATATTTATTAAGATGGTTATTTTTTTACTTGGTAGTTAAGTCTATTGGGTTTAGGTTATTTTTTACAATGAAGTCTCATCATGGTTGTGTTAAGGAAAATTACCATTGAAGGGGGGCTTCATAAAATGGACTCATTTCTTAGATCACTGTAACTTTTTGGTGGAACTTGTGAAAGGGCTGGCGAGCAAAGGAATAGCTTTTGTCTCAGAGCATAGGTAATCATTAAGTGGTTGATAAAGCCCTACTATGCACCAATCACAATTCTGAGAATTGGTGAAACCAAGACAAAAATAAAACAACCCTTGACCTAAAGAAACTTCCATTCTGATAATTATGAAATGAGTAAGTGTAACAGTTAGTAGAATGGTTCCTCACATGTTAACAGATTATACAAATTAACAATCTTATTTGTGGGTTATTCTATTGCCTGCTACTTGACTTGTTATAATATTTAATCTTACTCTCCTGAGCCCTAGAGTAATCTGATGGCATATTTTCCTTATTGATTAATATAATTTTAGTATATCTCTCAATCAAATATACTCAGAGCCCCCCCCTCAGTTCATCAAATATTATTTAAAGTACTAGAAAAATCTCTTGGTATTAATATTAAGTCCCTCAATCTGCTAGGATCATAAATATTGAATACATAATTTATTAACAATGAAAACAATAAAAATGATTATTCACACTATTTTAGCTATAAGAATGATCACAGAGTTACATCAAGCTTTCACTATAACAGAAAATGATTTCACTTCTGAAAACATAGTCCCATACCACTTGGTTCATTTACGGTAACGATATGTAAGATAAAGTAGGTTTCATAAAGAAAGAAGACATCTCCATCTTTTTCACTTTTTCACACTTGGGCCTTCTACAGAAATTACAGGGGAAAATATGCCTTCAATTTCTCTCGATCCTCCTTAATAATCTTCCCATGGACTCATTCCCTATAAATTTTTCTATGTTTTTTTTGTGTAATGGATCAAACTTCATTATATAAAATAGATGAGGACAACATCAAAAATGAAGAAGCTTCTCTTTACCATCTTCTCTCTATCTTTTTGTAATTTATCTCATAGATCCTCCAAACAATGATAAATTCATGCATTTCCCCCCCTGACACCATATAAAGGGATATCTCATAGAATAATAGTTACAGCTCTAACTCAAGTCTCTATTCTGGGTGACTCAATATATAGTGTGTTACACTTGGAGCCAGAAAGTACTAAATTTGAATCTTTTCTCAGTCATTCCCTAAATGTATGAACTTAACCTTTCTCGGATTCATTTTCCTCATCTATAAAGTGGAATAATAATAGCACCTATCTAGAAGGATAGTTGGAAAGACTAAATGAGATAAAATATGTAAGGCACTTAGCAAATCTTAGAACATTATATAAATAATAGTCATTAAGTCTTCTTAAAGAGAAAACAATAGATTCTATAATCTTTGTCAGAGTCATTTGAAGAAAGATTACAAAAGTATACTGCAATAAAACATATTCTCCAAATGGCTAAAATGCTTTTGAAACATTTACTTTGATGGAGTTTTAGTCTCAGTGAAGTGTGTACTCCCTCTAATAATGCATATTGCAACTGCATCTTTCCATAAATCATCCACAGGGGGTGTGGCATAGTAAAGGGATTTTGCAAAGCTGGATGCATGAGAGGTTTCAGGATCAACATTCCACTTAGAACTCTCTCAGTAACATACCGCTTTGCAAAAACCCTTTACTACAGTGGCCAAAAGTGCTAAGAGGTTCTGTCTAGTTTTTCTGGTATCGGGTGAATATCAGTAGAATACATAACCTATTTAAAGGTTGTCCCTTAAGATAATATTTTTCTTTTCTTTTCTTTTCTTTTCTTTTCTTTTCTTTTCTTTTCTTTTTTCTTCCCTTTTTTTCGTTTTCTTTTTTTCTGTTTTTAAATTTTTTATTTGGTCAATTTCAAACATTATTCCTTGATTACAAAAATCATATTCTATTCATCCTTCCCTCCCCCCCACCCCTTCCATAGCTGACTTGAAATTCCACTGGATATTATATGTGTCCTTGATCAGAACTCATTTCCATGTTGTTGGTGTTTGCATTAGGATGTTCATTTAGAATCTATATCCCCAACCATATCCCCTCAACTCATGTAATCAAGCAGTTGTTTTTCTTCTGTGTTTTTACTCCCACAGTTTTTCCTCTGAAGGTGGATAGTGTTCTTTCTCATAAATCCCTCCGGGTTGTTCAGCCACTAATGGATAAGTCCATTACATTCGATTGTACCACAGTGTATCAGTCTCTGTGTACATTGTTCTCCTGGTTCTGCTCCTTTCACTCTGCATCAATTCCTGGAGGTCATTCCAGTTTGCATGGAATTCCTCCATTTTATTATTCCTTTGAGCACAATAGTATTCCATCACCAACATATACCACAATTTGTTCAGCCATTCCCCAATTGAAGGCCATCCCCTCATTTTCCAATTTCTTGCCACCACAAAGAGTGCAGCTAAGAATATTCTTGTACATGCATTTTTCCTTCTTATCTCTTTGGGGTACAAACCCAGCTATGGCTGGATCAAAGGACAGACAGTCTTTTAACGCCCTTTGGGCATAGTTCCAAATTGCCCTGCAGAATGGTTGGATCAATTCACAACTCCACCAGCAACGAATTAATGTCCCTACTTTGCCACATCCTCTCCAGCATTTATTACTTTCCATTGCTGTCACGTTAGCCAATCTGCTAGGTCTGAGGTGATACGTCAGAGTTGTTTTGATTTGCATCTCTCTGATCATAAGAGATTTAGAACACTTTTTCCTGTGTTTATTGATAGTTTTAATTTCTTTGACTGAAAATTGCCTATTCATGTCCCTTGCCCATTTATCAATTTGAGAATGGCTTGATTTTTTGGTACAATTGATTTAGCTCTTTGTAAATTTGAGTAATTAGACCTTTGTCAGAGGTTTTTGTTACGAAGATTGTTTCCCAATTTGTTGCTTCCTTCTAATTTTGGTTACTTTGGTTTTGTTTGTACACAATCTTTTTAATTTGATGTAATCAAAATTATTTATTTTACTTTTTGTGACTCTTTCTCAGTCTTGCTTGGTTTTAAAATCTTTCCCTTCCCAAAGGTCTGACATGTATACTATTCTGTGTTCACATAATTTACTTATAGTTTTCTTCTTTGAGTTCAAGCCATTCATCCATTTTTCCTTCCCTTTTTAAACCCTTACCTTCAATCTTAGAATTAATACTGTCTATTGATTTTAAGGCAGAAGTATTCTGCCTTAAAGTAAGACTAGGCAATGGGGGTTAACTGACTTTCCCAGGGTACCAGTTTCTTAAGTTTCCAAGGTGAGATTTGAATGCAGGGCCTCCCATTTCTGGGCCTAACTCTTAATTCACTGAGCCATTTAGCTGCCATCTATTTTGCTTTTCTTAGATTCTCTCTCTCTCTCTCTCTCTCTCCACATATGTACATACATACTAGTCCTCCTTTTCAGGGTTATTCATCCAGATGTCTACCTGGTATTCAACTCTCACCTGTGATTCTAAGAAGCTATAGAATGACCATTGACCACACCCTAGTAAACCATGTTGACAGATGAGTTAAGCAGGTGGAAGGTAATGGATAGGGCACACACCTGTTGGTGAGTTAGTGGGGTGAATATCCTAAGCATGTGAGGATTTCCCACAGTGGAATGGGTGGACAAGAACAATTTGTTCGAACAGGCATGAAGGTGGCTGCAGCAGGTGCTGTGGAAGGCTTAGACCTTAGTCAGATATTAAAGATGCCAAGGTCATCTACTGCATTCTAGGCCATCTCCAGTCATCTTGACTTTTGTCTTGTTATTAGACTTTGATGTCTCTGGAAGAGAGAGTGGGGCTTATGACTTGTGCATATGTATCTAAAACACACATGCAAAATAGTAGGCATAGTCCTTTTTTCCCCTTTATCTCCTTCAATAAATTGTGTGGCTGAAAAATTGTGGGTTACTAAAGAAAACTTTCCTATTCCCTGCTCATCTTTTATCAAGGTAACTCTCAATATATATGAAGAATTTTTGCATAATTTAATATAGAGGTGAAAATAAGCATGGATTAGTAATATTGCCTTGGTTGAGGGGTAGGGCACAAATAGAATCTAAGATTAAAACAAATTGAATATTCCCCCCACCCCTTTTCTTGAGTTAATGCTTAGATGTACTCAAAATTATATGGATTTTAGCAGATTTCCTCTATACATGTAGTTAATTGATCTTCTCCACATTGTTACCTATCATTCTATTTATAATATGTAAATATCAAGGGCTGTGACACTAGAGTTCAAATGTTGTGCATCCATTGTGTAGTATTTGTTTGGAAAGGAAATGGGGGGATATGAAAAAATGGGGAATAAAGGAAGGTTTGTATGGGGTATGGAGGAGTTGAGGAGAGAAGGAATATTGCTCCATGAAGCAAAGGTGGGAGAGATGCCCCCTGCTGAGAGGAAGCAGCAGGGGTCCGATAAGGTCTGTTTTGTCTTGAATGACTGAACTGAAGTTCAGCTCCCTCTATGCTCAGAAAAGATAATCCACTCATGTGACTGCAAATTCAAATAACACAAAGTTTAATAACCAGTTGGGATTGGAGTTTTTTCCTTCGCTTCAGAGTTTCGGCCAGGCCCCAGAGGCTGGCAGAGGGTTTCTCCCACTCCAGTCTACTCTATATCAGTCCTGCTTTGTCTAATTCAGAATCTTAGCAGTAGACAGAAAGCAAACAAGAACAGTTCTAACCTTCAGAAGCCTGTGTCTTCGGGCTGAACCAAGAAGTGCATGCCACTTTAGACTGGGCTGAATAAGCTCCTCCCTCCTCCCACACCAGGAAGGAAATCCAACCAGGCAGGAAGAAAGTGCTAGTCACACGACCCAACTGCCGCTCCCAGTTGCCCCTTCCCCCACAAACTGTCAGTCTAGTTTCCTTTCCACAATTGTGACAAGTGGGGAAAAGAGTATGTTACAACAATGTTTATATGCAGACATAACTTGTTTTGTTGTGTTTTCCTTTATTGTGCTTTGTAGATATTGTGTTTTTTTACAAATGGAAGATTTGTGGCAACCTGTGTCAAGCAAATCTACTGGTAGCATTTTCCCAATAATACATGCTCACATTGTGTCTCTGTGTCACAATTGGTAATTTTTAGTGATTTTCACAATTTGGTAATTCAAACTTTTACATTATTATATCTGTAGTGCTTTACTGTGATGAGTGATGGCTTATGCTACTATTGAAATAGTTTTGGGGTGCCAAGAACCTTTCCCACACAAAACAGTAAACTTAATAAATGTTTTGTGTGTTCTGACTGCTCAACTATGCTATCTTCTCTGGTTTCTTTGTTCCCTGAGACCAAGCAATATTGAAATTAGGCCAATTAATAACCCTACCTTGAAGTATTCAAGTGAAAGGAAGAGCCAATCATTGCAGAATAATATTTTTGTTGTTTTGTTTTAAGTTGCAGGTACCAGATCCTTTAGCAAACATTATCCAGATCAGTCAGCAGCAAAAAACATTGAGGCAAGACCCACCACCACCAAAAATATTGTGACTCACTGAAGGCTCAAATGATGGTTAACATTTTTTAGCAATACAGAATGTTTTAATTAAGGTATCTTTTTTAGACAATACTATTGCACACTTAATATACCAGAACATAGTGTAAATATAACTTCTATATGCATTGGGAAATCAAGAAATTAATATGACTTATTTTTATTGAAATATTCACTTTATTGCAGTGGTCTGGAATTAAACCTGGAATGTCTCAGAGGTATACCTGTATCTCTTCTATTTCCTATCTATTTGCATCTTTCCAATTTCATACATAAAGAACCCTTTATGATGATTTTGCTTAGATAGGTCTCTTACCAAGCTTTATGCTAACTTATCTTTTCTTCTACTGTTTATCATTATTTTATCTGGTGATCCTGTTTATAATCTTCTACCATCCTTCTCTTCAAGATGGAATTATATTCTAAACAATTTTGTTTCAAGTTGTGAAATTCTCTTCCCTTGGCAAGAAAATAAATGTTTCCTGGTTGGCTTGTAAGTTTTTTTGGTATTCTTGTTTCAATTGATTTATGTTTGTTAAACTAGCCTTAAGAAATGTTAATAATAATAATTTAAAAATTTTTCTACAAAACAAGTCATTAATTTGCAAAAAGCAAGAGACAGTTATGATAGATTCAGGAACTCCTAACAAGTTAAGAAGCTAATTCATAATTTTAATAAATATAAAAATTCCTAGTAGGCAATTATTGATTAAAAAAAACAACAACTTAGTTCAGGGAACCAAGATAGTGAAGTAAGGAAGCTCCCAGTTCACTCAAACCCATGGGGGGGGGGGGTTAGAAGGCAATTGATAAACCTTACTCTCATCAGAACTGGTACAAAGTGAGAATAACATCCACTTTCAGACAACTATAGAAACTTTATCTTACTCAACATGGAAATCAGAAGAAGGGGATGATGGACAAAAGGGATGGTGAATTGGGGGAGGGTGGTGGTGGTAGTCAGAAGCAAAATGTTTCTGAACAGTGAAAGGCTGAAAGGAGACAAATAAAAGGAAAAACGGGGGGGGGGGGGGATAGGAGAGAAATACACAGTTAGTAATCATAATTATTGAATGCAAATGGGATGAATTCATCTATTAAATAAGATAGCAGAGTGGATTAAAAACCAGAACTCTACAATAGGCAGTCTATAAGAAACACATCTAAAGCAGAGAGACACACATAGAATAAAATTAAGGGACTGGAACAGAATATATTATGCATCAGTTCAAGTAAGAAGAAGCAGGGGGAACAATCATGATCTTAGTCAAAGTAAAAATAAACACTGATCAAATTAAAAGAGAGAAGGAAGGAAACTATATCTTGATAGAAGACCATAAACCAGTGATGGTGAACTTTTTAGAGATGTAGTGCTGGGCCCTGCCCACATTTCACCTCTCCCAGACTGAGTGCTGTGTCCACCCCCCAATATGGCATGCCATGCTCCTTCCCCCTTCAAGTGTCAGGTGTGTCACCCAAACCCTTACTGCACCATAGGAAAGGGAGGAAGTGCTCCCATTTGAGCTGCTGGGCAGAGGGGTGGGTGAAGTGAGGAATGTCCTCAGTAAATGTAGAGAGTGGGAGGGAAGTGGCTCAAGCTCTCTGCTCCCCTCCAGCTCTGCTGCCTGTAAGCTGCCTACCTTACCCTCTGTGAACTCCCATTGGGCTGCTGAGCAGAGAGGTTGGTGATGTGAAAAAAAAAATGTCATCAGGCATGATGGAGAGGGGGAAGGGGGGGGGGAAGGGAGCAGCTCTGCCTGAGTCCCTCTACCTTTCTAGTAATGAACTCTGGAGGGAGAGGGAAGCACATGTCCACAGAGAGGACTCTGTATGCCATCTTTGGCATCTGAAAGGTAGTTTTTCCATCACTGCTATAGACAAGAAAGCAATATCAATACTAAATATATATTTTCCAAATGACAAAGCATCCAGATTCTTAAAGGAGAAATTACATGAGTCATAGGAGGAAATAGATAGCAAAACTAGACTAGTGGAAGATCTCAACCTTCCCCTCTCAGAAATATATGAATTGAACCAAAAAATAAACAAGAAGGAAGTTAAGGAGTTAAATAGAACTTTATAAAAGTTTGATATGAAAGACCTCTGGAGAAAACTGAGTAGGATAAGAAAGCAATATATCTTTTCCCTCAGCAACATGGGGTACCTTCACAAAAATTGGCTATATAATAGAGAATAAAAACATTACAACCAAATGGAGGAAAGCAGAAATAACTGATGCATCCTTTTCAGACCAAAATGCAATAAAAATGACATTCGACACAAGGCAGCAGAAAGACCAAAAATTAATTGGAAGATAAATAGTCTTATCCCAAAGAATGAGTGGATCAAAAACCAAATTATAGAATAATCCATAATTTTATTAAAAAGAATCACAATAAGGAATGAACATACCAAAATTTATGGGAATTCAAAGTTGTGCTTAGAGGGAAATTTATATCTCTAAATTTCTACTCACTAAAACATAGAAAGACCAGATCACTGAATTGGGCATGCAACTAAAGAAACTAAGAAAAGAAGAAATTAGAAATCCTGAGAGATTACTAAATCAAATAAGAAAACCATTGAATTAATGAAAAATGAAATAAAATAGGTAAGCCACTGTGTGAAAGAGAATTTAAACCTCTCTTTGTTGATTTTAAGTTGATAATCAAGAATTTGAAGAGCCCCTCCTTTCACACTTAATTAGTAAGAGCCTTTTATTAGAAAAAGTTCACAACCCCAAAGACCATAAGCACTACCCCCTGAGCAGTGCCAGGCAAATTGGGAGGCTGTGATTGGTTCCTGTGAAGTGGGAGAGAGACAGGAAGTGATGTGGCTCATAAAAAGCAAGCCCAAGAACTCCTGAGGAGGCATTTTAGGAGGAATTTGGCAGAAGAGAAGGCCTTTTCTGATTCATTCTGCGAGGCACTTTATGAAAATACATTTGGTATTGGTGAGTTGGGCTGAAAAAGCATTCTGCACTGCATAGGTTTGGCATTGTGACTCGAGCTGAAGGAAGATACTTACACTGGTGATACCCTTGTTGAAGAGGCTACCAGACTTATACATGGAGATCAGAACTTTGTCAGGGAGCAAGCCAAATTTCTTCAAATAGGAGCTCTAGGATGGCAGGCTAGGAAATATTTTATATTTCCCTACTACAATTCCCTCCTTTTACTATACTTATACTAAATTAAATTATTAAGAGCTACTAACAACATTTTGACAAGTTGATTTTATATGTGGCAACTACAAACTCTTTAATTATTACAACTGGTTAATTTGATTTACAAAAAGAAAGAAAATCAAATTACCAGTTATCAAAAAAGAAAAAAAAGGTAATTCATAATAGATGAAGAATTAAAAAAAAATTATTAGTGATTACTTTGCCAAGTATAGTCAAATATATCTGGCAATCTAAGAGAAATAGATGAATATTTAAAGAAACACAAATTGCCCAAATTAACAGAAGAAGAAATGGAATACTGAAATAACTACATCTCAGAAAAAGAAATTGAACAAAACATTAATGAATTCCCTAAGAAAAAATCCCTAGGACCATATGGATTCACAAGTGAATTTTGCAATACAAAGTACAATAAATTCCAGTACTCTATAAGCTATTTGGGAAAATAAGTGGACTGAATTCTACCATATTTCTTTTATGACAGAACTATGGCGCTAATATCCAAAGCAAGAAAACTATAGATCTAATCTCCCA
This sequence comes from Monodelphis domestica, assembly GCF_027887165.1. Lineage (NCBI taxonomy): Eukaryota > Metazoa > Chordata > Mammalia > Didelphimorphia > Didelphidae > Monodelphis > Monodelphis domestica. The sequence goes on along the minus strand of NC_077228.1, from coordinate 397,301,322 downwards.
ATGCAAAAATTTTAAATAAGATACTAGTGTAGAAATGCAGGGAAGTTGGCTGCTGGGCTTGAGGTGGTCTTTGGGGGTTGGTTGCTGATAGTATGGGTTGGCATTTGGTTGCTAGAATATAAAGGCAGGCCTGAGCTTACTGACATGGCATTTGGCTTTAGTCTTTAAAGGGCTTTTTGCCTCTGGGATCTCTAGAAAGCAGGAGGTCTGTCTCATAGATTTAAGTATCTGCTGTCAGTTGGCTACTGACAGTTTGGGCTGCTATAGAAAACTGATTGAAGGAGTGAGTGAGTGGTAGATATCCATTATTTTAGGGAGTTAGGAAGTTAGTGAATAATTTATAGATAGAGTAGGTTAGAGTAGGCCTGGGTTGTACAAGGCAGAAGACACTGTCCTCAGAAGACAGTTAGAGGTAGTACTAGGAATTTTAGGTATATTTATAAGGTATAAGATTAGAAATCTCTCTTCTATCCTTCCTTCTGTTACTATATTCTTTTTCTATCTCTATTTTAATTAAACTAAATTGTTAATTGTTAAAAGCTGCTAGAAGTTTTCTTTTCTCTGGCTTAGTGGGATATTAATTTACAACTCTACTATATTCTCATTAAAACTTAAATTATTAAAAGCTGCTCTCTTATTGTGTCAAAACCCTTACTTTAACCCTTATAGATTTCAGATATTTTTCAGAGAAATATCCTTCAAAGATTCCTTTCCTAGTCAACTATTTCCCTTTTAACTTTGAATACATAGATTTTAATCCATTTTATCTCCTGTGATCCTTTCTATCTCTTGTTTAATCAGGAACTTGGGAGAAATATTCTTAAGGAACACAGTTACAGAAGCAGTAAAAGAAAAATGCTTTCCGCAAACCACAGGCATGTAGTAGATTTATCTATCCTAATTCTGGATTAACTGCTGTTTTCTGCAAACAAGGATTTTGGGATGGTTTTTATTACAAAAGAATTTCCACATTTGAAGGTTCATATCCCTATTTTTATTGCAGTTGATGACACTATACCCAAAGATCATTCCAACAAAATTTGTTCATCACTTAGATTTATGTAAGATTAATAAGAACCTCGAGACAAGATTGGAAAAATTGGTGGCTTTGTGACAATTTCCTAATACTTTTCTTAGGATTTAGGGAGGTTTTTTTTCCTTGTGGAGTGTAATATGCTAGAAAAGAGAGGCTAATAAGAAAATTTTCAGCTATACCTTGGGATTCCAGTATCTTAATAAGAGATGACCCGCTAAGGAAAGAATATGGCCATTCTTGAAGCCTTGACTCATCATGTCTTAAGTAATGGAAATGGCTTATTCCATAAACTTGGCTTAATGTTTAAAAAAAATTATATATATATATATATATCAAGGACCTTTCCCTCACAATCCTTCTCCATTTTTACCAGTGCCCTACTGGAGTTCCTATCTAAATCCGAGTGGAAAAAGAGTCGAAGTGGTTCAACTAGAGAATATAGTATAAAAGTTACAATAGTCTTCAAAGCTTTTTTGCTATGTTAAAAAAAAAAAGGAAATTAATCAGGGCCAAAAGCAATAGTCAAAACTGAACTAACTTTCCTACTATACTTATGAGGGCTTAATTCAGGACAAGAAGTTAGAAAGAAAAGAACCTATGCTGACAGAGATTAATGTATATAAAATGAGGAAAAGAAAAGAAACAGGAAAAGCAAGAAAAGAAATAGCTAAAAGTTTGCAGTGAGAAGACTGAGTTTTAAATCTCACTCCAAGTTTTGATTTGACTGCTATTCTATTTGTGTTAAGTCCCTGCTTGTGTTCATACAAATATTCTTTTAATAGTTTTCTCTGATTACAATCACATTCTCAAAAATAAACTTAGATGCTTGCTTCAACCAAAAATATTAATTAGCTATATATGGCCAAAATAGTATTAATTTTATAAAGACCTTAATTAAAGCTATTTGGTTCCTTAGGAATTTCTTTAATTCAATAATGTAAGGATCCAAGCTACTTAGGGATCATACACTGTTTTTAATGTGTTCTGGTGGTAAAATGTCATTTTTGTAATTGATTCAATTTGTAAGTCAGTCCCATTATTCTGACCATGTTGGGGTCTAATCACTTAATATTTAAATATTAATAGTATTTTCCATTTTCCACTTTTTTCCATGATATTATGACAAAACAATTTAATAGGACAGAACTACCAGACTGAGGCATTTGGATTTTTCTTTTCCAAAAAGGGTGACTAAAAAGTAGTTTTCAAAGTTTTTCTTTGAAGTTTCTCATAAATATTTCTTCAACTTCAAATTCTTTAATATAACTGTGACTTCCTCAATGTTAGAATGCTATTTAGCGGGCACTTCTATAAGTCCTCTATATATTTTTATCCTGTGCATTTCTTACCTATGTCCTCTTAAAAACCTTCCATAGGACATCTATTCATTATTGCTGGATATTTTCTTATGGATATTTTAATGTTTCATGGATACCACCACAACACTAAGTGTACGTACAACCTGGGTGAGGCAGCTAGTAGTACAGAAGAGTACTGAGCCTGGAGTGAGAAAGACCTGAATTCCAATCCAGTATCAAATATTTATTAATTGTGTGACACTGGGCAAGTAACTTAATCTCTGTTTCCCTTAGTTTCCTCAGTTGTAAAATGGAGATAATAATAGTACCTTACCTCCAGGCTACTGTGAGGAATAAGTAAAATGATAGTTGTAAAGTGCTTAGCATGGTGCCTGGTATGTAGGAGGTGTTATATAAATGTTTATTCCCTTCTGCATGTCTCTTTTATATCTTGTTCTTGCTACATGACTAGGCCACTTGCCTGATTATTTCTGGAATGACACTTTTATAATTTTTTTTTGTACAACAGTCATTATTGATAGCATGCAATGGTCTACTTATACCTGTTATTTTTCTGCCCATTGCTTTCTGTGTCACTTGCAATTTGGATTCTTTAAAGACTGTGCTATTGCATGCATGACTTGCAGTCATATAGGATCACCGGGAGAACATTTTTTTTTTGTTTTTAATGGGCTGTTTGCCAGAGAAAAAAAGCTTGGGATTCTTGAGTCCCCTGTGCAGCTTCCCCAAATAAAGTCTGGTCTATTCTATTCTTTCTGTTTAATCCTGGACCTAGATCACTATCCACCATTAGTGCCTATGCAGGAGAAATAATTGGTGGACCTTGAGGGATGGCCTATACACAGCTATAGTATCAGAGTCTGAACAATAAGCATTCTGTACCCTTTTGATTTGTCCTCTGTGGATTGTTAAGTTGATGAAGCAGAGTCATGCTTCAAGAAAGAAGTCCTGTTCTTGGACTTGATGTAATCTATACAATATTATCTGCAAAGAGGAATTTTTAGAAAACTTCAGCATAGGGAATCCTCCCATTTGGAACATACCCAGACAAAGATGAATACATCTGGCAAGCATATATTTCCTCGTTTTTTTATCTCCTTTACTGTTGACAAAAGATTGTTGAACACAATTGATCACAGCTAAGACCAATTATATTTGTACTTAGATTACTGAGGAGTCTTGGATGATGCTAACATATACAATGCACAGTCCAATGGATATCCCTATGCCATTTAATTGGTTGACATGTTATCTGTTGTTCAAGAATATACACCAGGCAATTGGAAGCACTGGAGATTTGTAAGATGCTTTTTGAAAATGAAACCCTATCACACTCTCTTTGATGTTAGTTGATCTCCTAAATTTCTCTGAAAAATTTTGCATAGTACATATCCTTTTTGAAAAAAAAATTAAAAGTAATTCTAATTAATTTTGTTCTGAGAATTTTATAATACCTCTTAAAATACTTTAGGGCACTTGAAATTGTTTCACTGCAAGGACAGAGTGGAAAATCACTCAGTAGACAGGAAGTTAAAAGACTCATGCTCAATCTTAGCTAGTTAAGGGAAGGAGAAGGTTAGTGTCTAATATATGTCACACATGTCTAAGTGTTTTAAATATATGATTTCATTACTAAATAATCTGGACAATCTTAAGCAAGTCATTTGATCTTTTTCAGCCTCAGTTTATTAATCTATAAAATGAGGAAGGTTAGACTAGATAATAATTAAGGTATTAGATAAAAATTCTATGATGAATTTAGGAGGAAAAGAAGACCAAAAGTAACTGTTGAGCAAAAAAAAAATAATCTTTATTTTCCCAATAAAATCCACCTTTTAACATTTTGCGGTGAACCTTTATCATCCAAATACAATCCAAACCTCCCCACTTCCCCTAATTCTAAGTTGTGAGCAGCACACTGAAAATGAGAGAGGGGATGTTTGTGTGTATTTTAGATGGATTGCTTTCTTTTTTATTTTATTATATTCACTTTGATTTTGTTGTATGGTTGTTTTTTCATTTACACTATTGTAATTATTGTGCATATGTTTTCTTGTCTTTGCTTACTTGACTCTGCATCAGTTCAGTTAGCTCATTCCCCGATTCTCTATATTCATCACATACATCATTTCTTACAGCACAATAATATTCCTCTACATTCATGTACCATGATTTGTTTAACTATTACCCAATCAGTGGGCATCTACTTTACTTCCAATTCTTTGCTTCATGATAGCATTTTTATTACAGTTATTTCATAAGTATAAGAAGAAATAAATACCTTTGCATGTATGAAATGACCTTAAAAACTTTTTTAAGGGGGATTCAGAATATGCATTTCACTTCCAGGTAAACACGGCAGCAGTGTAGACCCAGGACTCTTCCTCTCCTTACCACCTACCAATATAGACTACCGCAAAAGGTAAAAAAAACCCCCAAATTAATATGAAGAAAGGGACTCTACAGTAGGGTGCAGCATTGAAGGTATGTGGGATTTGGGCATCTCCACACCATAAGGAGGTAAAATAGCTTCCACCAAAACTCAAGCTGATCAACTCTCCCCCAACCCACCTATGGAGCCAGAGTCAGAGCACTAGAATTAGTGAGTGATCGAGCGGTACCACTAGAGCGAGCAAGGGACACTTCTAGGTCCTTGGTGGCTGACTAAGACCACCAAAGACCTATCCTTGAGAGCAGCTAGACCTGAGACCCAGCAGGCTGAAGAGCACAGACCTTGGGTGCCTGTGCGGAGATAGCGCAGAGAAGGGAAGTAAACAGTAGAAGCTGCAGAGACTAGAGAGGTGGCCTCAGGCAAAAACTGTGCTCCTTAGCTCCATACACAGAGAACCTGCCCTACTCACTCAGACTTCTGACTGGAAAGGAAAGGAAAAACCACCATAGTGATGGCAAACAACTTCCAGGAAATACAACTTCCCAACACCAAGAAAAATAAGAAGGCATTGACCCAGGATAATTTTTATGAAGGAAAAATCCAGACTACAGAGGAAATAACAGAAGAGGACATACCTATAAATGGATCCAAACTTTCCCCCCCAAATGGAAGTTGACCACAAGCTCTTGAAAAAATCAGAGTTTATCAAAAAGATGGAAGGATTTTGGCAGGAAAAGTGGGAAATTGTTCAAAAAGAAAATAACAGTTTAGATGACAAGAACTCCCAATTGGAGAAACAGCTGGAAGCCACAAAAATTAGGATAGACCAAATCGAAAAGGAAAATCAAAAGATTATAGTGGAAAACCAGTCCTTAAAGAGTAGAATTAGGCAGTTGGAAGTCAATGATCTTGTAAAACAGCAAGAATTAATAAAGCAAAGTCAAAAGACTGACAAAAATAGAATAAAACATAAAATATCTCAATGACAAGATGATAGATCAGGAAAACCGGTCTCAAAGAGACAATTTGAGAGTCATTGGTCTACCTGAAAACCCAGAAATAAACAGAAATATTGACACCATATTACAAGAAATTATCCAAGAAAACTGCCCTGATGTTCTTGAACAAGGGGGAAAAATAGACATTGAAAGAGTTCATAGAACATCCTCTGCACAGAATATGCATTTCATTGATAGGTAGGTTTTTGTAGAAACATAGAGACTGAAGGATTTTTTCTTGTAAATAAAAACTATGAGGAAAATTCAGCATTTACCAGCAAACATTTTTTAGGTACACAGTGTATGCAAGTAACTATGTTAGGCCACTGGGGGAGATAGAAAGTTTGGAAGATATGGTCCCTGTTGTTGCCTCTATAATACTTAGAGTTTAATGGAGGTTCTTAACCTGAACATTATTTTTGATATTTGGATAACTGTTTCTCAATATAATTGGTTTCACTTACAATCTTATTTTATTTTGTGCATTTAAAAATGATTCTGAGGAGCTAAAAGTTTCTACCAGACTGACAAAGAGGTCCATAAAAGGTATATAATAATAATTTTTTAAAAAAAGGTTAAAAATTCTTTGTCTGGATTTAGTGGATAGAGCATGAGGTCTAGAATTGGAAGGTCTTGGGGTTTAAATTTGACTTCAGACACTTCTTAGCTGTGTGATCCTAGGCAAAGTACTTAACCCCAGTTGCCTAGCCCTCACTGTTCTTCTGTCTTGGAACCAATACTTATATCAATTCTAAGAGAAGGTAAGGGTTTAAAAAAAAGTAATTCCTGGCATATTAAAAGGACAGGCCCAAACCTGAATTGACTATGAAAGGCTGTAATGAACAATATTTCATGATGTGTGATTACTGGAGTATAGACAAATGCCACATGAGATAGAAGGGAGAAATTTGTTACCAACTGGGTGGGAATCAGGAGATTCTCTCAGAGAATATATTGATCCATGTTTTATTCATTATGAAGCTATCTTCATTTCAATTACTCACTCCAAGTTTACAGGCTCTCATCACCCTGTGAAGTATGGAGAAAATTACACAGAAAGGATTTGAAATATCGGAGAGAGGATTGATTGACAAGGAAGGCAATTGGAGGAGGGAGAGTGGGACTTGGGAGAGTGACAGTTGCTCTCTCTCAAGGACTCCTTCCTGTGTGAATCTTAAAACTACTCAGACTCTAGTTCAGAAGATTTGATTAAGCTATTCCCCATTTTTAAAAATGGAGGTACTTGATCAGGAATGTATTGGGAACTTTTAAAATTATTCCACCCTACTCAGACAGTACCTTAGGGGAAGATAAAGTTATAAACTCCTGATTGAAAAATGAAAGTCCCTAACTCATACTTATAGTAAATCTAGAACCTTAAGCTAGGTCTATTTTTAGATCTAATACAAAAAGGGTTATAAGTACCTATAAAGGTTAAATTAGTACCAAAAAGGTCAAGCAACTTACAAAAGGCAAGCTTAACAAAAGAGGTATGAAGTACTCAGAGGATTTCATCTAACTAGAGAAGGTGAGAACAAAAGAAGATAAGAACTAAAAATGGGCAATCCTGGAAAAAAGTGTCTACTGTGATTGGTAGATGTGAAAATTTAGGGGAGGTGACATAAGAGAAAATTTCTTTAAAAGGAAGGGGATTATTGAATTTGAGGAGTTGGTAATTAGTTGGTTTTTTGGATTGGAAGTTAGTTGGAGTTTGGAGTTCGAAGGACTGGAGCTTGCTTGAAGACGATCTTGTGGTGAGTAATAAAGACTGACTCGCTCTCCCCAGGCCTAGGCCATTTTGGCCTAGGTCCTTTTCTACTGCTTGGCTATTCTCTCTCTCTCTCTTTCTCTCTCTCTCTCTCTCTCTCTCCTTCCCTTAATTCCTTCATTTATATTAATTAAAATCTCCATAAATCCCAGCTGACTTGGGCATTTTAATATTTGGGAATTTCTCATGGTGACCACTTATTTTAGATTTTAAGTCAAAACGCTAAAAATTATCTTTACAGTTCGGCCAAAACATTTACAGAGTTTTTTTTGGCACTTTGCAGTTTTTAATATTCACACCTGGACCTCAGGATTGGAAGGAGCTCTCTCCACCTCTCTGGATAGAACTATCTCTATTCCTGAGATTTCTCCCACTGTTTTCTCTACCTGGATTCCTATGGATTGTGTTATCAAACAAAAGGATTTAAGGGGAGCTGCTTGAACTGCAAGTCCGGTCTTTAGGGCATTAGCCCAAAAAGACAGGCTAAACCAGCTCTGAAGGTCAGAATCTCTTTTCCTCTTGCTTTCTACTGCTTAATGACTTTGAACTTAAGAAAGCTAGCAGAGATATAGTATAGAAAGGAATAAAAGAAATCCTCCATAAGTCTGTGAGGCTTGGGCTCAGTTCAAAAATTGAGAGAGACTTAAAAACCAATCTGTGCTAAGGTATAGGACAATCCCTATTTCCTCAATCCTGAAACCTTCCCTTTTGGACTTGTTATTAAATCATTTTTAGTTAAATAAATGCAGTCAGATAATCTTTGTAAGGGCGAGGGGCCCTAAAGGGAGAAAGGATTTCTTAGGGTCAAAGATCCTATGCAACCTCAAGTTACGTTAAATCTTGAGGTGCCTGTCAGTGTCTCTCCCCCCTTTCATCCTGATTTACTCTCTAAGTAGAGTTTTTCTTACAGAAGCAATGTTGTATAGTAGAGAGGATAATGGATTTGGAGTTAAAATATGTGAATTATAATTTTTGATATTTGCTATCAGTATGATGCTATCAGGCAAGTCAATATCCCTGGCCAGCAGTTTCCCATCTGTTAAAGAGGATTGGACTAGATGGCTTCTAAGATCCTTTCTCTAAATTTATACTTATCACCCTTCTGTCTGCAAAGCAAATGGGACGACTTTATAACTTAAGGAGACTCATCCCATTCCTACAGATATATTGTCTATCATCACATGCTCTGCATTGCTTTTCAGAAGAGAGATGTTCCCTTTCTGAACAATGTAACTCTCTAATGTCCCAGAGTTCATTAATATTTTGTTTTCTCTGTTATGAGCTAGCTGAGAGCCCATTAGTGAAAAGGTGTGACAGAGGACCTCTTATAACCCCCTAACTTTTCCTCCCAGGTTTTGATGTCTCTGTTCCCTCTGAGAATTCAGACTTCATTCCTGGCCTAGTTAATACTAATCCCACCTGAATGATCTTTGATTGTAGTGATGATCTAGGTCTATGATGGTGAAACTATGGCACGCTTGCCAGAAGGGGTTGCTCCCCTCCCCCTTGCCATACATTCCTGAGGACATTCCTCACATCATCCACCCCTCTGCCCAGTAGCCAAATGGAAATGCTTCCTGCCTCCCTTATCAAGTGTAAGGTGGGGGGCTCACATGCATGTGATAGTTGCAGTTTGGACACTCAATCTCTAAAAGTTTTGCCATCACTGATCTAGGTGAGAGGAGACATATATATATAATCATAATAGTTTATGCTGGGCATGACATACCTGCAGTCCAAGAGTCTTGGATCTGCCTGATTCTCACCAGTTTCTCCTACTCCTTTTCTGAGATCTTCAGTGAAATTTTAGCCCCTCTGCCTCTCCCTAAACTGGATTGTCAGGTCTTTTAGTCATACAAAGTCTGAGGTCCCAGCTACCATGCTAAACAATACTTAAGTCCAGTTAGTTTTTGTTTGTTTTTGAGACTGAGTTTCCCAAACTGAAAACACCTTATCTGCTCATCCCTCATCCCAGTGCTGATAAGCATAGAAACTTTATCCTGCTCTGTTTTTCCAGCTGGGTTAATTCCCTTCCTCCTCTCCCTCCCCCCATTAGGTAGCCTGGTGACCTTCAGTTCTCTGGGGCCTCATCACATTAGATGCTCACAACTTTATTGCAGTTGAGAACACAGAAATCAGTAACTGAAGCCAAATCACCAGCCTCTACCTCTCCTAGAAGCTGTGATTATTCTATGTATGGCTCTTAAGACTATATATATTGATCTCAAAAGTATTCCTAAATCAAAGAACTTGTATAGAAGTAAATCTGTGTCTAGGTCTTTTGAAAACACCTCCTCATAAAAGGACAAAAGTGCTTAGTAACACTGAAAGGCTGTGCCAGTTGGAAGGATGGATGAAGCATTTACTAAGCTTTATGTGCCAGGCACTGTGCTTAAGAGCCAGGGATAGAAATATAAGCAAGTAAGACAGTTTATATCCCCCAAGTAGCTTATATTTCAATAAGGGAAGAAAACACATACGAAGATGATAGAAAGAAGGGGTACCAATGTGGATATAATGAGTAACTGCTAGAATTCAGAAATAGTTGGGGTAGGAGTGAGCTGAAGCATGATTAAAGTCCTTTATGAAACAGTGATCCTTGGAAGGTTATCACCAATGGAAAGAGGAGGGCCTCAGGGTGACAATGTAACATGAGGAGAAGGAGACAGAACCCCAATTGTTTGACTCTGACTTTTGGGAAGATTGTCAGATCTTTTTATGTTGACCTTTTATGTAGACCTAAAAAAGGAGACTTCTTCAAGGACTCTTGGATTTTTTTTATTTCCTCCCTTCTTTGTCGGTGGTGGTTAAATTCTCCCCCACCTTAAACATTTAATGACTGGCTTGTGGCAGAGGCAACTGAGACTTGTTTACTTATAGGGTTTGATAAGGGAGTTCCTGGACATCTATAACTTCCCAGTTACCCCTTTAATGAGTACAAGTCAGAGGTCAGTGACATAAGAGTGGACTTTTTGACTCAAGAGATAGTAGCTGCTGGGAAATATATGAAGAAGTCCTGCAGAAGCACATCCCTTTGTGACAGAAGCTGACATGTACTCTTCTGGTGACCTGGATAATATATTCCTGAATCCTGGCTTTCTGAGAGAGCTGCTCCATTAGTAGCCCAGATTTGAGAGTCTTAACACTATCACTTAAACTTTCTCTAAAAACTTCAAAATACACTGCTTCCTCTGAGCAAAGAACTACACTCAGTCACAGTAACTCATTGATAAGTTAGTAGATAACTATACTACTCTACCTTAGTTGTAGTGTCTGTGTTTGCAGTATACTTGCTGGGCAATGGACAGCTGAAAATTGGGTGTGATAAGACTGCAATATACTACAAAAAAGAAACGATGAAAGAGAAACAGAATAAAAGATGTCTACAAAGACATGTCTGATAAAAAAAAATACTGGTCACATGGCAAGAGCAAAAGATAACTAATAGATGACCTGTATGCTTTTCTGGCATCTTTGTAAATGTTAAGGGAAAAAAAAATTATTAAGATCTTTAATCCACTGTCAATTTCAATGTCAAACTGATGTTTCTTAAGTAATCTCTAGCCTCCAAGAGTGAATATGGGGGGGCAGCTGGATAGCTCAGTGGATTGAGAACCAGGTCTGACTTCTATATTTAATAAATTCAAGGGTCTTCATTTCATCTCCAGGATCAGAATTAAAATTCTTTTTGGCTTTTAAAGCCCATCATAACCTGGATCTTCTTATCTTACAGTGCTCACTCCCAAATATTCTGTGCTAACACTGGCCTTCTTATTTTTCCAACAAGACGCTCTATGTCCAAACTCAGGATATGTGCTCAGAATTCTCTCCCTCTTTCTGTCTCCTCCCTGGAAACGACTTCCTTCAAGTCCCAACTAAATTTCTCCCATCTACAAGAAACCTTTTCTAGTCTCTTAATGCTAAGTGGCTTTCTTCTGTTGATTATCTATAATTTATCCTGCATCTGTCTTGTTTTTATATAATTTTTTGCATGTTCTCTTCCCCATTAGAACCATAAGTCTCTAAAAGACAAACACTATTCTTAGCCTTTCTTTGTATCCACAGGACTTAGCATTAAGGTCTTGGCAAAAAGAAGGTGCTTAATGAATGCTTACTGACTGAGTGAATGTGACTACATATATATATATATATATATATATATATATATATATATACGATTGGGGTATATGGGGTGCTCAGGGAGGAGTAATATCTCTGGTATGGAGGGCTTGTTGTGCCCCCCTAGGGCAGCTCTCCAGCCTCTGACCCTCACCTGACACCCAGCTCTCACTTGTGGCTCCCAGTAGCTGCTAGCATGCGGCAGCGGCCACACCCCGGGCAACGACTTCGACAGGCCGGCTAAACCTTGTGAGGGTAGCCATCGGGTCATAGACCCCTGGTGAACCAGGGCTTTGCTCACCCAGCATGTGAAGACTGCTTCGGCGGAACAGGCAGAAGAAACCAACAAGAAGGTTCAACGGCTGAGAGGGCGACGCAGCAAAGCACTGTGGAGTGCTCAGGGCGTGTTGGAGCACAAAAGACAACACGGCCATCCAATGCAGCTGAGGAAGTCTCCAGGTGTAATGACTTTTCGTGCCACTGGACCCAGGCTTCCAATGCCGAGAGAGTGGGACTGTCTCTGTGCATTGACTTTTCCACTTAAATCTTCATGCACAAGTGTCTTTGTGCACAAAAATGCACAAAGACAATCGTCATCCTCGGTTACCGAGAGACTACTACACACACACACACACACATATATGATTTAAATAGCAACTATAATATAACTTGTACAACTAAATACATGTTGTTTCATCCAAAGTAGTCACCTCAAGGGCTTATTCCATTAGCTCACTAATGCTCAAAATATTTCTGGACCTCTTCTTTGAGAACTGTACCATAAATCTTTTGAATATCTATCCTTAGAGGTGATAATCTCTAGCCTCCAAGAGTGAATATGGGGGGGAAGCTGGATAGCTCAGTGGATTGAGAGCCAGGCCTAGAGACAGGAGGTCTTAGGTTCAAACCTGGCCTCAGACACTTCCCAGCTGTGTGACCCTGGGCAAGTCATTTAACCCCCATTGCCTAGTCCTTACTACTCTTCTGCCTTGGAACCAATATACAATATTGATTCCAAGACGGAAGGTAAGGGTTAAAAAAAAAAGAGTGAATATGATTTGTGGAAATAATCAAGAGTCAATTTGCATTAAAGTCTGGTAAATAAGTTAGTCTGGAACAAACTAGGTAATATATGTTTTGATTAAAACAAAAAAAAAAAACTAAAACCGTTATGTGACTATAAAGAAACGAGAGTTTGCTTTTCTCTTGTGGCTTATTAACTGGGTCTGGAAGCAATTCCAAAAGAAAAATTTCAAAACTATATTAAGCAATGGTATTATCCCTGAAGAGCTATAAATAAGGGCAAGGCAAGTGAAGAACTTGGTTTCTCTATACATAAGGGCACAAAAATAAGTAAAATATGAATTTACATTCCCAAACATTTCATGCCATTAGGAGAGGGACACAATTATGTATTGTTTATTTTAGCACAAAATTAACTAGCTCTTGTGTTGCAACCTAGGAAGAAGTAGACAACCTCTGAAATTGACTCACTTGTTTTTATTCAATTTTTAAAGATCAGTTCTATTTTATTACTTTATATATCACAAGGGTAGGAAGGTAGTTACTGATACTTTGTTTAAGTATGGAGAAGGAAAAAGGCTTCAGGGTCATAGTAATGATTCTTAAGTAATTTATAATCTAGTTATTTTCCAGTACCATTTCTTTTGTATTGTGCAAGTAGACAAGAGCAGCCCTGAAGAGTGAAGGTACACAGCTGATTCAACTCCTATTTGTGTTCAGAATGCGTACAGAGATAACTATTTAGTTATAACTAAGTTTATGTCTATTAACCACATAGAAAAAAAAAAGGACTTGATGTATTAATGGTAAAGCCTCCCGCCAGCAAGAAGCTTTATGGTAGGAAAATAGAAAAGGGATAGAAGTTTTGGATCCCACGAAGGGCGTGAGGGAGCCAACTTTTGAGATGTCAATAATGAGTCAGTAATCAAATATTATTAATATTTGGGAGCCACAGCCATGCTCCGATCAATGGACGTTACTGGAAGGTTATTTTCCGCCCAGAGATATCGTTTAACACTACACTGGTCAGAGGATGATATAGCTCAGCTGGGAGAATAAATAGAGACTAATAGAATTAGAGAATGCTAGGTATTAGCATTGGAAAAGAAAGAGAGAGACACCTGGCCAAAGGCCAGGCCTCAGGTAAAGAAGAGAGAGAAAGGTGGAGATAGCAAACCTGTAGCTTGTCCAAGAAGGAGGAGCTGTAGAAGGAGAGGGAGAAGAAGAGGCAGGAACTGGCCAGGGATTCCCAATTTATTCTCTCTGATACGCAAATGAACTCAATACATATTGATAAGTTACACAATGCCTCAATACATATAGATGAGTTACATAGTGTATTGCCATTGGATAATTGCAAATTACGACAAGGTGAAGGTGGAGTTTTTATCCTCAGGTGAGTGAGACAGGAGGAAGCAAGGTTTCGCGCCTAAACTTCAGCCACGCTGGGAATAGAGCTCACTGCCAGGTGCAGAATGGCCATGTGCCCATTTACAAACCTTGTCTCTTTATAATGCTTATGGGCTGGACTGCTACAGATGGCATGCATTCAGGTTTAGACAAAATCTTTTCTATTTCCTGCCTGACTGGCTAGAGTTAGGGAGACAAGCTGTAAGTCTCTATATGGAGAGAGAGGCCTCAGGCTTCAAAGAATGAATATAGGACTCTGTTCTTTGTCATTTTACATTTATTCTTTCCTATTTTGAGGAGTATTGATTAAGTGGTACCTTGTCAGCATTAAAAGATCAGGAGAACCAGTAGTCAGAAGTTCAGGAGGCAGAGTGCATGGCAAAATTGTCAAATACCTGAGCACAATAAGCAGCCCAAGAAGTTCTCAGAGACCTACGTATTAAAGTCGACCAAGAGAGTGACAGTGACTTATCCATTGGCTATGCCACATTCAGCAGTGAACCAGCCCACAGTGACAGGAAGTAGGAACCGGGTTGCTCCCTGCTGAGCCAGTGTCAGTTGAGGGGCAGTTGGCTGCTGGGTGTGAGCTGGTCCTTGGGGGTTGGTTTGTAAAAATGGAGACTTGAATCCAGGACTTCAATCCCCAGAAGTCCTTGCTCCACTTCCCCAGAATGCTTTGTAATCTCACTGAATTCTCACCTGGGCCGAGAGCAAATTATGATTTAAAGGGTCTTCACCGTAGGTGGGGGGCTCTTCTCTTCATGTCTCCGCTGGCAAGCAGAAGCGTCTCATGATGTGAGTGAAATGGAATTGGGCCTCTTGGCCCACCTGGCACGTGCCTTTCTTACTTGTCTTTTTCTTAAATTCTCAACCTTTAATAAACCTCTAAAAATATCATACTCCTTGCAGAGAGAAACTAATTTCTTCCTGCCTCAGTTTCCCTAAATTTTAACTCTTACAGGTTGCTGGTAGTGTGTGTTGGCTGGTATATAAAGGCAAGGTTGAGTTTACTGAGAGGGCTGGTGCCTCTTGACCTTGAGGGAGCAGGAGTCTGTCTCTGAGGTGAGGGGTGACTGGCAGTTGAAGAATAAACCTCATTTAAGGAGGTTCTGGGTGGTGGCTGTTTATTTATTAGTGTAGATAGGTAGTTAGTGAAACAATTTTAGGAGAGTAGGTAAGATTAGCCTTGGTCTGGCCAGGCAGAAAAACCTGTCCTGAGAAAACAGAGTAGGGTTTTTAGAAATTTTAGGTAGTTATTAGGAATTTTAGGTGAATTTATAGTGTATAAGATTAATAATCTCTCTTTTCTTTTTTCTATCTTTCCCTCCTTTACTATAGTCTTTTACTATCTCTTTTAATTAAAGTAAATTGTTCATTGTTAAAAGCTGCTAAAGGTTTTCTTTTCTCTGGCTTAAAGGGATAATACTAATTTACCACTCTACTATAGTCTCATTAAAATTTAAATTATTAAAAGCTGCCCTCTTATTTTCATCAAAACCCCCATTTTAACCCTCACATATATGCATATATCTTTTTGTCAAACAATGCCTTCTGTAGTACAGAGTAGGAAAGGAGGAAGATAACCTGGAATTTTAATGTTGTTTCTTTTTTCAAACCCTTACCTTCTGTCTTGGAGTCAATACTGTGTATTGACTCCAAGGCAGAAGAGTGGTAAGGGCTAGGCAATGGGGGTCAAGTGACTTGCCCAGGGTCACACAACTAGGAAGTGTCTGAGGCCAGATTTGAACCTAGGACCTCCCATCTCTAGGCCTGGTTCTCAATCCACTGAGCTACCCAGCTGCCCCCTTTTTAATGTTTTAAACAAATACATAAATTTAAAAAAAATAGCTGAATCTATTTAGCAGTTAGTCAGAGTACAGTTCTTTTCGTGGTTAATAGAGAATTCCTTTAAGCAAAGATGGAAACTATATCATAGCTAATGGTCCTTAGTGTGTATATACTTGCCTGTAGAATGACATATTTTAATTTACTTTTGTTTCAAAGAAATATCCTATCCTTTTAAGGTACTTTTGACAGATTATTATCTTCTTTCTTCTCGTCTTTTTTTAAATTTACATGATAAAAATGAGTTGGATAATTCTAGTAAGTAAACTGTGAACAAAAGAAAATTCCATTTAACTTTTGATGATAGTTAAGTTATATGTACAGTCATTTATTATTCCATTCCTCAGGGAAACATTAACCTAAAATATTTAGTGGAGTATCAAGCTTCTTATATAGTCTACTTCATTTTGGGATTGCTCTAATAATAGCCAGCTATCAACTTCTATTAAGAATTCCAGTCTGTAATAATACAAAGTTAAACCAAACCCATATGTAAAATTAACCTACAGAAGAAGGAAAAAATAACACCATGGAACATGTGCTGAAAATTTATTACTTAAGACAATGGTCAAAAAATTAAAGGATTTAGAATGGTATTTAGAATGCTAAATGTGTACTTGTCCCAAGACCACTTCCTTGAATTGTGAAATCTTTTTTTTTCTTTTACTTTGCTCTAAATTACAATAATATGACTACTGTGGAAAGTCCCACTAGTTCTGAATAGAATATAAAATAAATATAGTCAGGTATCAGAAGAAGAAATTCAGATTTAATTTTTTTGATTCAAAAACACAAAAGATGATAAATAAATATTAAGCGTTGTTGGTTAATGTAGGCTCCCATTTTAGCCTAATTAGTCACTCAACTAAACAAAGACAGATCCTTGGGGAGGAAAGTATATAATACAGAAAACATTGCCCCTGATAATCCAAGGACACAATCTCTGGTAGAGGCCACTAACATGGATTACCAGTGAAAGCCAGGCAATCCAGGTCTATTTTTTTCTCTTCAGTGATCTTTGCTTTCCAATGTTTCCTTATATAATACAGAAAGTAGTGATTGTTTTAGTAATTTCCAGATGCTCCCAATAACCATGCTGTGGGTGCTCTACCATCTTTGAAATAGTGAAAAGAAGACTAGATCTAGAATTGGAACACTGGCTTGCAAATCCTACTCCTCTATAGGAGTATGAGCACCTAGGTGGCCCAATGAGCAGAAAAATTACCCTGTAGTCAGGAAGACCTGAATTCAGATCTGATTTCAGATATTTACTAGTTTTCTGGGCAAGTCACTTAACCTCTGTCTGACTCAACTTCCTAAACTATAAAAAAGGGGATGATAGTAGCAACTATCTCCCACTTTTGTTGTGAGAATAAAATGTCATAATATTTATATTTAATATATTTATATATATAATAAATAAAATAAATATATAAACATATGATATATTATATGTAATATAATATAAATATAATAAATGAAATAAAAAATATAAATATGTTAATATATTTAATAATATTTATAAAGTGCCTTAAAGTGATATTTAATAATAGTACTAGCTATTATTATTAGCTCTTATAGGAATGATTATAGAATTTAAGGCTGAAAAGTAACTTATAGATCATCTAAACCAGGGTTTATTATTTGGTATCATGGATCCTTTTGGCATTCTGGGGAATCTTCTAGAACCCTTCTTTGAATAATGCTTTTAAATGAGTAAGATTAAATAAAATTGATTACAAAGGAAGCCAATTATATTAAAAGTTATCAAAATATGCATTAAAAACATGATCATAGACCCCAGGTTAAGAACCCCCACATTTTATATATAAGGTAAGAAGTAGGAAGTAGCTAAACCAGGGTTCAAGCCTAATCCAGCTTTTCAATCTAAGTTTCTTGTGTAATTCAAGTCCAGTTTCCTCATCTACAAAATGAGTGACTGGATAATATGCACTATTCTTTCTAGTTTTTTATCCTTTGATTCAACATGAGAATTTCTGTAACTTTAAAGGCAGTACAGGGAATGTCTCTTTAGATGCCCGAAGTACTGACAAAAACAACCCCCAAGTAAGAAATATAATTATAGGCTCTAGCTTTATGTTCCCATTACACTCTAGAGTTTGCAAAGCACTTCATTTACAACAATCCCCTCAGGTAACTAGTGCAAATTTATAATCCTATTTTATGAATTAGGAAACTGAGAATCCTAATGATTAAATGTTGCTAGTTTGTTATAGAGCTGTGACTTCCGACCAGGAGGTCTTCTAATTTAATATAATAGAATACTTAATAATAGTAATAATAATACCTGACACACTTGTGTATATGTATATATGTATATATACAGGCATATACAAGCATATGTGTATACATATAACATATAGTTGTATGGTATATATTATTATAAATAAAAATTAATCTGGAGGCTTATTGCCAGATTTATAAACATTTATTAATAAAGAGAGGCTAACTCCTCCCTGTGTGGTGACATTGCAGGGACTCTGGCTTGTTGACCCTTGGGATGCTCAGGCTGATGCTGGCTGTGTTGTGCTACAGTGTCAGGGCATCTGATGTGTTCCTCTGTGACACCAATGTCCCACCACTGGGATACTTGGGATTAAAGCTGGAATGGAGGTCCCCGAGATATTTTACTTAACAGCATCTATCTATCTATCTATCTATCTATCTATCTATCTATCTATCTATCTATCTATCTATCTATCTATCTATCTATCTATTTGCAGAGAGAGATAGGGAGGGAGAGGGAGAGAGAGAGAGAGAGAGAGAGAGAGAGAGAGAGAGAGAGAGAGAGAGAGAGAGAGAGAGAGAGAGAGAGCGCGAGCTTTAAGCACTTAATAAATATTAACTCAATTGATCCTCGCAATAACTCTAGGAAGTAGGTGCTATTATTATTCCCTTTCTATAGAAGAGGAAACTGAAGTAAGGAATTTAAGTAACTTGCCCTGGATCATATAGCTAGTATGCGTCTGAGGCTGAATTTGAACTCAGATCTTTGTGACTCCAAGTAGAATGTTCCATCCACTGCACCACCTACCGGTTTATATTGTTTAAGATGTTCTAAAATGATCCTAATTGTAATGGCAGCTTTTGGAATTGTTTCAAGGTAAAAACTGGGGAAGTACAGGTACTTCTTCATTTCACTTCTTCCCCCACAATGATTTCATAGTTTTATAAATTTAGTACTGAAAGAGCCACCAGAGGTCATGAAGTTCAATCTCTTTGTAAAGAACCAAGACCCAGCAAGATTAAGTGACTTTCAAGTTCAAATATTTAGTAAATAGTTGAGCTAGGATTTGAATCCTAGTTCTCATACACCCAATATAGCTTCAAACCATGTCGTTCTCAATATGGTCACAAACTATGAAGAAATGGATGTGCTTTATATTTCTAATATGCAATGAATTAACTTATTATATGTTAATTCCTGAAGGGAAAAAACAAAAACAAAAAACCTCAGGGTAATTCTGAATCATCCACTCAGAGACAGCTTGAAAAGGTTAATTAGAAACAGCTTGGACAGAGACACCACCGAAAGAAGAGAAAATCAGCAAGGAGAGATTGCCTTCAAATAGAATAGAAGAAGAAAAGGAGAGAAATGGGAAGGAATCAGACCAGAGGCAAGAGGCAGGGCTGCTTCTATTCAAAAGTATAAGCGGTAATAAAGTGACATTAACACTACGGAATCACTAGTGTTTCTAAAAGAGAGTTAAAGGGAAAGAAAGCTAAAGGAGAACTAGGGCTAAGAACATTGAGAGAACCATTGCTGTGCTGTTTACAATTGTTTAATTTATCTATAGTTAAACGTGAATTAACTAATTTCTCTTTTCATGAGATCATAGATTTGAAAGCTGCAAGAACCTTAGTGATTACTCTGTAAAATGATGGTCTCTGAAGTCCCTTTCTAACTCTAGATCTACTACTATGATGAAATGAACTACTACATTTTAGAATTGAAGCAACTGAGGCTGAAAAAAGTTAAATGACCTGGTAAGCAGAGTTCATATTTGAACACAGATTCTTCTGACACTAAATCTAGCCCTTTCCTATCAGACAATTTTTTGCCTGTTACAAATAATATTTACATACACGCAAACACACAAATATATGTTATATTATCTTTCTACACATACACACACATATATATAATTACACTGGTGAGTAGGAATTGATATATTTATGGGATTTCTTGGTTTTACATGCTCAAAGTGTTGCCGAGAGCGGTTCATACCTAAATTTTTGTGCCTTTTGGACGATCTAAAAACAGAGACACCACTAAATAACTGTAGGAACCAAGGGTAAAGGTAGGTTTTGCAGGAAGAATCAAAAGAGATTCCACAGGGCATGCCCTGAAATCCAATAATGTGATGAAATTATACTAACATGAATACTAGTACTCTGCTAAATGCAAGACCAAGGCACATTTATTTTATAAACAAATATGGTCATAATGAGAGAAAGATTCATCACAGAATCTCCAAGAGGAAATTTTCTCAATGTAAGATTCTCTCAAATATTTTAACTATGTTAAACTTTTTATAATGTTGGGAAAAGCATCAAAGGATAAGAGGCAAAATATGGTGAACTGATAATAATAAATTAAGAGAACTATTCACAAAATTAATGAATGTATTCAGAAGAGCTACAGAGGCCTAGTAAACAATAGGAACTTCCAGACAATTCAGAGAAAGGTGAAATGTTAATTTTAAATGGATTATCAAAAATTACACAAGCAAGTGGTACCTACCTAAAGGCAAAAACTTTCCCATAGTCCTGCAAGAATTTAATGCCTATGCTACCCAGAGTTCTTTGCATTGTTGTGTTTCTAACAAACAGCAGATCTAGGATCTGATGAGCCTAGATCCCTGATCCACATGACACAGAGCACACAACCATTATACAACCGATAATCTTAAAAAGTTGGGGGTACTGAATGGTTAAGGAATTTGCCCAGGATCCCACAGCCTGCATATATCAGAGACAAGTCTTGAATGTGTTACAGTGGAAGCAACCTGATTCATATACATACTATCTATATGATCTTTGGATGTCATTTAATTCCTTGAGCCTCATTACTTATCTCTAAAATGAGGAAGTTGGATAGGATGGCTTCTAAAGTTCCATCCAGCTATAGACTGAGGCTAGCTCTATCCACTATTCTATACTATCTCATATGCAAACATAAACTTTAAGGTTTTATTATGCATAAAATGAGTATAACATTTTGAGTAATTTTATAGTTATTTTGAGGGAAATCTTTGTATATCTTAAGGTGTTATATAAGTGGGAACCATTATACTTGCTCAAAAATAGATTTTTTAAACATATCTGAAAGGGGTGGTGGACTTATTTCCATCTCTAGTGATTATAATCTGAAGTTATTTACTCATTGTTTAAATAAATTAGTCTTTGCAAAGCCAAAGGAAACTGTAAGCCTTGCCAAAATATTTTTCCTTGCTCTTGACTTCCTTAGATAATGTCTAACAATCTGTAATCTCTTGTCAGTGCAAACAGTTCATTTTGAATAAAACATTTAAAAGTTAGGGTAAAAACCACCACTATTCTTCTGGAAATAGCATCTGGTCATAACAATACATACTGCACAAACACACATCCTGTGAAGGAACAGAAAATTTCTTGTTTCCTGAAGCCATCTCACACAGCAACAGGCCATTGAACAAAGCATATTTGCTATGAAAACTTAAACAAAAATTACAGTGGTTGCTGGGACTGTTTCTGTCTTAAATATAACTTCGAGAATAATAAGTAAAACTTTTAAATATATACAAAACTTTTCAGAGAAGATGGCAGAGGGAAAAAAAATTCCACCTGAAAAGAATAACCTATGTCCCTTTAAGGTTTACAAAAAGGCATTTCCCCCCACAAAAACATCATGAAATATGGAATGCAATTATTATTATTATTCCCATTTTACAATTAAAGAAACTGAGGTTGAGGGAAATGAAGGGACTTGTTCACAGTGCTGAACTCTATATACAAACCCAGAACTCTTGACTATAGATCTGCCTTTTCCTGCATTTCATTGCTATTTAGCAATATATTATTTAAGAATCAATTCTGCTGAAAGTGTGATTTGTAAAAAAATTTGCTTAGGTAATATATTATCTTACAAGAGATGTTATTATGGCTCTAGTTAGGCATATCAAATTTTACAAATGAATGATAATATCCTTTCAAAAAATTAAAGATATTTGTTCTTTAATAATATGTACATTTTGTTTATATTGTAAGAAAATAAGTCTTATATTTGATTCCTTTTGTTTATGGTCTAAAAAGCCAAAATATAAACAAGCTGTTCTGTCTTCTCAGCAATACTACTAACCTGCTACATATAAGATCATTTTTTAGAGATTATAGCCTTGTTGCTTCATTTCTTCCTCTCTCTCCCCTCCAATTTTCACTTAAGATCTACTCCATTTTATCCTTAAGAAGCAAATGACACAAAATCCATTATATCATATTATTTGAACAATCAAATTATCTTCTTTCAACAAGTTTTTAAAAGAATCTTCCACCTTCATTTCACCATGGAATTTCTTCTTTGAAAAAATGTGATAACAAAAAAAATGGCTTAAAGATTTAGATATGTTCATTTTGTCCTAAATTCATCAATACCAAAAATTCCTGTCTAATTAAACATATGTTATAAAACTTATAGAAGATAGCTTATAAAATCAAATATTCATCCAAATATCCCATAGAACTGCACATTTCTACATGCTCTGACATACAAGAGAAAATTCAGTTGGTCTTTATTTTTCCCAAGACTTCTAAGAAATTTTTAAATAAAATAAAAGTATAATGAAAATAATATTTGGAAATAGAAAAAATAAATTTAATCACTACTGAGATATTTTCTAGCAAATATACTAGATTTTTAAAAATCATTTGATTAGGCAAGAAAACTAAGTTTAAGGGTCTGTTAACGTGGAAATATCTATAAGCAATAATACCATTAAATATGTAAAGGCATTTTATTAAATGAATTTATTTCTATATCTGCATTTAAGATATGTCACTGAATCTTTATGGAGGTTCAAAGTACCAAAGAATGTATTACTTTGGGTATTAAGAGAATTAAAAAAAAACATATTTGTGAAAGAACGATATATGTTCTAAATGTAGCATTAAGAACACACTTTAAATGCATTACAAAAGAATGGACAATTATTTAAGTGCTAAAAATGGCAACCAATAATAGGAACTATCTAGGCTTTCAAAGTATTTTTCCTTTTACTATTTTTTACTATACTTTGTAGTTTACTGAATTATTATTTTCCACACAAATAGCAGACAATGTTGTATCACTCATTACTATAGAAAATTCAGAACTATAGAAATGAGAAAAGCAGTGTAATTTGTAAAAGCATTGTAAAAGGTATTGTAATACTTGCTTTGGATTTGGAAAGGAAAATTATATCAAAACAATTCTGTCTAATGAACCCCGTAGAATGAGGTTTCTTGAAATCTGGGTCTTCTGTCATTTTTCTTTCTGTTTTTTTAGGGGCTACCATATTAGCAGCAAACAGAAAGTGCTTAGAAGTGTTTGTAAAATTAAATAACAAAATCAGATTGAGTCAAAAAAGAAGGCAAAATAGTTAAAAAAACTAAATTAATTCTGACCAAAAAATATGATAGTGAAGGTACAGTGGATAAAGTTCCTGGCCCGAAGCCATGAAGACTCCTCTTCCTGAGTTCAAGTCTGACCTTAAACACTTACTAGCTATATGACCCAAGGCAAGCCACTTAAATCCCTTTTGCCTGAGGTCCTCATGTATAAAATGAGCTGGAGAAAGAAATGGAAAACTACTCCAGCCTCTTTGCCAGGAAAACCTCAAATGGAGTCATGAAGAGTCAGTCATGATTGAAATTACTATAAACAACAACAAACATGAAATAGTTGAAAAACATGAAGTCAGGAGATATTTGTTCATATCCTCTTCAGAGCACCAGCTCCATGACAATGAAGAAGTCATTTAATCTCTCTAACCTTCAACTTCCTCATTTGCAAAATGAGGATATTAACATTTGCAACTACCTACACCTCATAGTGTTGTTTTGAACAAATATCTGAAAACCTTAAAATCGTGTAAGAATACTATTAGGACTTTTTAAGCTCAGAATAATCTGTGGGTGACAAAGAATGCTAAAAAGGAATAACAACAATAACTAGCATTTACATGGCTTTTAAAGTTTGTGAAGAGCTTTACAAATATTATTTTATCATTACAACAACCTTGGGAGGTTAAATGATATTATTATTATCCCCATTTTCAGATGTTGAAATCAGGGCCAATGGGTTTAATTAAATACATTGAGTTAAATTCAGCCAAAAGAACTTCTAAAGCTATGTTAAGGAAACAAATAAGATCAAGATACCACTCAGGAGATGAGGAATTTATAACAGATGACAGAGAAAAAAGAACTATTCAACTTATTCTTTGGACTGGAAACAAATAAAGTTAATAGGGAATTAAAACCAAAGAGAAATATCAAAATATTTAAAAGATTATCTAGCTGTCCTTGACGGGTTTGCTAAGTTCAGATGAATTACAGTCCAAGGTATTGAAAGAATGGTGATTGTGAGACACTCTTAGTGACTTTTGAAAGATTGTAGAGAATGGGATGATGCCAAGGACTTTGGAAGCACAAATGTTTCAATTTTCAAAAAAGGAAAGTGAATGGAATCTGTAGATTATATATAGGCTGTAAGCTTATCTTCAAGTTCTGGCAAAACTTTTTGTCTATATTAAAGGAACAGTTAGTAAACATAAAGAAAATGAAACAGTGATCACAAAGAGTGTGAATTCTAAAACTACTCCACCCTACTCAGACCATACTTTAGAAGATTTGATTTAGCTATTTCCTGATTTATAACAATGGAGACACTTGGTCTAACAGAATCAGGTCTTGGGAACTCTACATTGCTCCACCCTACTTAGTTTAATGAGGTCAGGAATGTCTGCATCCATACTCAAGGATTAAGTATCTAAGAAGATGGCCTTCAACAGACATGTGCAGAAACAGCTGACAGACTCCTGGGCTGTCCTAAGTCAAGCTAAGCTAACATTGATACTGATGAGATGCAGCAAAATGACGTAAAACCGTCTATATAGGGCACATCACTTCCTCTCTTTGACCCTTTTCCCTGGAGAGGTGGCTCTGGATGGCAGCATGTTAGTGTTTCGACATCTTGGCATGGTGGCAACTATTTGTCTGGGTTTTGGTGGTGAGTTTGCCCTTGAGCTAATTCAGGTTCAGGCATCTTGGCTGAGCCCTCTTGGAGTTCAGGCTGATTCCTTCCTCTTTTACTCTCTAAAACCATACCTTCCTAAAGCCTCTAATCTTCCCCCTGGCACAAGCCAGGCAGGAGAAATCCTACACCCTTCCCTTCTCCCTTCTTAATTTCTTTCCACTATATTAATTAAATCACCATAAATTTCCAGCTGACTTAGGTATTTTTTTAATTTGGGATATCCATGGTGACCAATAATTAATATAGTTTAGGTCAAAATGCTAAAATTATCCTTTACAAGAGTCAGCATGGTCTTTTTTTGGCAGTTAATAAGCACTTATAAAGCATTTACTATGTGGCAAGAAGTATACTAACCATAAAGAATACTAAAAAGAAAAGATAAAAACAGGTACACCAAAAGATCAGTCCCTACTCTCAAGGAGTACACATTTTAATGGAGGATACAACATGTAAATATCTAGGTACATGCAAGAAATATACACATTATTTGAAGGTTATTTGAAAGGGCAGGGCATTACAAGCCAGGGGGTGGGGTGGGGTAGGAAGAGATCATAAAAGATCTCCTGTGGAAGGTGGGATTTGAGCTGAGGTTTGAAGGAACCCAGAGCAATTAAGGTGGAGATGAAGATGGAGATGCAGAAGGTTCCAGGTAGGGAGAATAGCTATTGCAAAGGCACAGACAGGAGATCAAGTGCAATCTGCAAGTGAGACAGTATAGATGTAGAGTTCATGGAGGGGAATAAGTGCAAGAAAGTCAGAAAGGGAGAATGTCTTTAAAAGCTAAATAGAGAATATTATATTTGGTCCTAGCAATAACAGGGAACCAATGGGGTTTTTTGAGTAAGCAAAGTGGCATGGTTAGATCTTCGCTTCAGAAAATTCACCTTGGCAGCCAAGTGGAGGATGGATTTTCAATGAAGAGAAGAAACAAGGAGAAGTTAGATGGCTCTTGCAGTAGACCTGGCAAGGAGTGAAGTATAGATCATATCAGACTAATCTTATTTTCTTTTTGTGTTAGTATTACTAAATGAGAACTAGATAAAGGAATGTTGTGTTTACAGTTTAACTTGATTTTAGCAAAGCATTGAATTAAAGAAGTTCATGCTATTCTTCTGGAAAATTTGTAGTGATTTGGATTCAATAATAGACATGGATTAATTAAAATACTGTTGTTTAAAGAGGTAATAGTTT
This sequence comes from Monodelphis domestica, assembly GCF_027887165.1. Classification (NCBI taxonomy): domain Eukaryota; kingdom Metazoa; phylum Chordata; class Mammalia; order Didelphimorphia; family Didelphidae; genus Monodelphis; species Monodelphis domestica. Next base: position 397,274,926 of record NC_077228.1, on the reverse strand, counting down.
TTTAATGATTCAATGTTAAGTTGGAAGAAGATCTCCACAAGAGTGCCTCAGAGATCTATGCTTCGTTCAGAGTGTCAACATGGAATCTAGGAACCCCAATCTTGTGGCCTAGTGGGATCTGATGAACCCCAAGTTTCAGGACTAGCTTATAGGTTGGAGACCCCAAAGTTTGTACTTGTTCCCTTTTCCCATGAGAATGTACCCTGAAGGGAATCTCAGGCTAGCAGTTTCAGACTGAGTGGGAGACCCTCAGGGGAATGACAATCCACTTCGGAAGGAGGGTGTGATATACTGGGAAAGGGCTTTGGGAGATGAAGAGTCATTTGAGGAGTGATTCTTTGGCACTATAGGCAGTGCATCAGTCTCATAAGTCTCATCAGTCTCTCAAGCTGAAGGTCCAGAGTTTGATCCTCCTGGGAAGGAGGGTGTGATATACTGGGAAAGGGCTTCTGGAGATGAAGAGTCACTTGACTTCGGTTTGAGATTAGCTCCCACTTGATGTGGATTGTCATTCTCCTGAGGGTCTCCCACTCAGTCTGAAACTGCTAGCCTGAGATTATTATTAAATGTGACAGAACCTTGGAAGAAAAGAATGGTCCTGATTTTTTAAAAAGGGGTAAAAGGAGGAGTATTTACCCCAAACTACTAAGCAGGGAATCTAACATTAATTTTCAGAAAAATTTTGGAACAAATTACCAAACAAATTGCTTGTAGGCATACAAAAGGAAATAGTGATTACCAAGAAACACAATGAGTTCACTGTTGGTTATGTAAAACTTCCTTCCTTCCTTCCTTCCTTCCTTCCTTCCTTCCTTCCTTCCTTCCTTCCTTCCTTCCTTCCTTCCTTCCTTCCTTCCTTCCTTCCTTCCTTCCTTCCTTCCTTCCTTCCTTCCTTCCTTCCTTCCTTCCTTCCTTCCTTCCTTCCTTCCCTCCCTCCCTCCCTCCCTCCCTCCCTCCCTCCCTCCCTCCCTCCCTCCCTCCTTCCTTCCTTCCTTCCTTCCTTCCTTCCTTCCTTCCTTCCTTCCTTCCTTCCTTCCTTCCTTCCTTCCTTCCTTCCTTCCTTCCTTCCTTCCTTCCTTTACTTCCTCCCTCCCTCCCTCCCTCCCTCCTTCTCTCTCTCTCTCTCTTTCTTTCTACCAAGATAGCAGATGAAGGAAATGCCAAAAATAAAGCATACCTCGACTGAAACAAGACATTTTGAAAAAGTCTTTCATGATAGCTTTGAGAATCAGAGAAAAAAATATGGGAATGGGAACAATCTCTGCTATCAAGGTACTTTTATCAACTGAAAGGATAAACAATATGTAGAACAAATAATTATAGCATGAGATAAACTGAAAAGAGGAGAGAGATATATGTGGAGAGGAGGGAGAGGGAAAGAGGGGGGGAGAGAGAGAGAGAGAGAGAGAGAGAGAGAGAGAGAGAGAGAGAGAGAAGAGAGAGAGAGAGAGAGAAAGTATACTACCAACTTTGGGAATCAGGAAAGACTTCACAGAAGAGATTGTGACTGAGCTGAGTTTTGACAAAAGAAAGATTGTTCCGCTCATAAGCAGAGAGGGAGAGAAAGAACATTCTAAGGCATAAGGGCCAGCCTGAGTAAATAGGGTAGGAGATGGAAAATTCAACCTATTAGGCATAAGGATTAATATATTGGTCAGTTTTGAGCTAAAGTTCATATGGTTCAGATTGTCTAGATTTGTGATTCTTAAATGGGAACTGTGGAATTTTTTTCTTAGCTTGTTTATTTTTTTTAATCAATATTTTGATGACTAATTTTTTCTTCATAAACTTTTGTATTTTATGCACTTAAAAATATTATTCTGGGGAGGGGTGCATAGACTTCCTCAGATTGCCAAAGGAAACCATAACACACAGAAAATGAAGAATACTTGATCTTAACTATTGAGTTTGTAAAGAAGAGGACAAAGAAATAAAACAGACAAGTGAGACAGGAGCCTGACTGTGAAGGGCTTTCCCTGCCTGGCCAAGGAGTTTGCCCTTTTGTTCTACAGGTAGTAGGTGACAGGCAGCAAAAGGTTTTTAAGCAGGGAAGGTGCAAGATCAGATCTAATCTTACATAAGTATAATATGTCTGAGAGGGAATGAAAGAATGGAGGAGCGATCAGTATGAACTGGGTGGGAAAATGTAAGAGAAAACTTCTGAGTGAAGATCTTTGTATATGTTTCTATGTTAGTCTGTGAAGCTGGTGTGAGCAGCTATGGATCCCAGTTCAAATTCCTAAGAAATTATATCAAATTTTAGGAGCTATGATAACAAAATCTTAGTAACTAATTATCTAATGGGAAAAGTTCCAAAATTCCTTTGGTTTCCAACGAGTACTGACCGAGAAAGCAATAGATTCAGAGTCTGATTGTAAGCAAAATAAACCCCTTGTGGAAAGTATTTGTGGGTGTGTAGAAGTTTGTAATACTTGTCAGGAATGTTTTAGAAAGTATCCCTAAATTTGGTACGAGTTTACAGTAGATGTGTTACCTTACTGATCGGGGTTTCTTCCAGTTTTAAGATATTAACCCAATATGTGTTCATTGTTGTTTAATCATTTTGGTCATGCCTGACTCTGTGACCCCATTTATGGTTTTCTTGTCAAATATAAACTAGAGTGATTTGCCATTTCCTTCTTCATTTTACAGATGAGGAACTGAGGCAAACAAGACAAAGTGATTTGCCCAGGGTCACACAGCTAGTAGGTATCTAGGCCCAACACTCTATCTATCTAGCTCAGTATACAGATCACTATGTGAACTTTTATGCTTTTCAGAATATTTCTCAGTGTCCTGAATTGAAAAAACATCCAAATACTGTTGATGATGACTTGCTAAGGAGGAATTAAGATGAAATTTATCAACTCTTATCAGACCTAGACAGACTTCATATGCTGAACTACATGTTGTTTGTGTTCAAACATCTGGGCAATTTTGCTTCTTGTTTTCCTTCTGTAGGTTCTTATGCTTTGTCCAAATGCCTGTTCTCCCTAGAATTAGTGTACACATAAATGCCACTAACTCTAACTCACTGTCTGTAAGCTGCAAAGCTAACAACATTTCTCATTCAAAACAGTTGTGGAAGCTAGTACAGATCAACCTATGGAAGTAGAGTAGAAAAAACTATATTTCAAAATTTAAAGATTTAGCTGTTTTCATTTTATCTAAAATTATATTAGTCATTTAAAAAAACACATGTTATTAGAATTCCCTAGCTGTGCAGTAGCCTGCTGGTTGTCTTCTTACATTAGTCTAGCCCCACGCTAGCTCATTTTCCACCCAAGCAATTACATTGATTTTTCTAAAATAACGTTCTTTCAATATCACTCCTGTATTCAACAAACTCTAATGATTCCCTATTACCTTCAGAATCAAATGTAAAATTCTACATTTGACTTTAAAAGCCCTTTGTAATTGGTTTCTTCCTAGTTTTTCAGTATTCCTATACAATACTTCTTCCTTATCTGCCATATACTCATCCATCCAGTGACACTGGCCTCCTTATTGTTTCTCACAAATGACACTCCATCTTCTGATGCCATGAACTGTCACTGGCTGTCCTTCATTCCTAGAATTCTTTTCTTCCTCAGCTCCACCTCCTAAATGACCTGGCTTCTTTCAAGTTTCAGCTAAAGAGAGGTCTTTCTCAGTTTTCCTTACTCTTATTGCCATGCCCAATTTATCCTGTATATATCTTGTTTAGTTGTTTGCATGTTGTTTCCCTCAATAGACCATGAGCACCTTGAGAGCAGAGACACTTTTTGCTTTTCTTTGTATCCCCAGTTCTTAGTATAGGTCCTGATCCCATAGTTGATGTTTTATAAATACTTGCTGAATAAGTTTAGTTGTTTACTATCACTTGGTTAATAAAGCTGAAGTATTCAAAATTCAGGGACTTTACAAAAGAAAGTGTATTGATAATTTTTTTAAAATCAGAATCTGAAAACTATTTTAAATTAGTATTTACATATTTGAAAATTTCCTGACTTAGCCTTTATTCATATAGCTCTGATATATTGTAATCTTCTCCAAGGCAAGGGCTTTCACTTATATCTTTGTATCACCAAGCAATTAGCATAAGGGCTTAGTTTTTCTTGATTGAATGACTAATCTGTAATTATTTCCTCTGCATATCAATGCTTTTGAAAAAATTTTCCATTCCTTAGGAATGGAATCAAAGTATGCCAGGCTCTTCTATCCTTTACTCTCTCTCAAAGTCCATCCAAGTCCATACTAGTCATTTCCATGACATTTTCTATCCAAAAAATGGCCTCCATGGTCTGGTTTGCAAGGTGGGAGAACAGTCAAGTCAACTAGTATTTATTAAGCCCTCTAGTGCTCCAGGTATTGTGTTAAGCATTAGGGACCCAAAGGCAAAAAAAAGTCTTTACTCTCAAGAAGATTGGTCTGGTCTGGCAGACAATAAGCAAACAACTAGGTACAAACAAGATAAATAGAGGATAAAATAGAGGTAGTTTGAGGAAGATTGGGAAAGGATTCTTACAGAAGGTGGGACTTTAGCTGAGACCTAAAGAAAGCCAAGGAAGCCAGGAGGTGGAGATGAGGGGAGAGAAAGAGCTCTAGGGATGGGGAAGAGTCAAAATACTCTGGAAGCTGAGTGCCCTTAGTGAGGAAGAGCAAGCAATATCAGAGGTAATAGAGTATGTATAAGAAAACTGGAAAGGAAGGAAGATGTAAAGTTATGAAAGGCTTTAAAAGCCAAACAGAGAACTTTATATTTTATCCTGCAAAAACAGGAAGCCATGGGAGCTGACTGAGTAGGAGGTGATATGGTCAAACCTTAGTTTCAGGAAGGCTGATTTGACATCTAAGTTGAGGGCAGATTGGAGATGGATGGAGATGGAAGAAGCTGGAAACCCTAAGACCCACCACAAGGTTTTTACAACTGTCCAGGTATGAGGTGTTGAGAGACTGCCCTAGGGAAGGGATCATGTCCCAGGTGAAAAAGGGTGGGAGCAGGTAGAAAATAGCCAAGTTAAAGCCCCTACTCAGAAATGATCTTTGCACTTATTCCCTTCTGGTTTAAGGACATTATTATTATTTCTACCCACCCTATTCACACTGGTAAAAATTGATGATTAAGGACTAAGTCACCTAGTGCCTGGCATGTACTTTGCCCACAGTAGGCAATTAAATAGTTATTGAACAAACTACTCTAAATGGGGGTTTAAGGAATAGCACACCAGTGAGCTACTAATAGAAGCTTTAGTATATAAGATAATACCTCAAATCTCAAAATACTCAAAATCATTCAAAAGGAAAAGCTTTCTTCCTTTGGAAATTTTTATTCCACATCAGAAATTCTTTGGGAATATAAAAGTAAGAGAGCTCAACTCTTTTCAAGTCTATGAATAAACAGGAAGAGGAAGGTGAAAACTGATTTAGATAAACATTTCCTAAACTAATTCAGTCACAGAACACTTTGGGACCTGAAAAAGAGAGGTAAAACTGGTAAATAGAGAGCCCTATGGTCAAGGCAATAGATCAAGGAGATCATGGCTACAACATGCATAGGAGGTAGATATTGGAGAAAATTATCTAAAAGTATCTCTTTTTTTTAGCTTCTTTCTGGAATATATAGTTTATCCCCCTAGTTCCATATCCTGCACCCCCCAATATATCCATAATCAATTTGTTGAATCACTTCTAAATGACTAAGTTGAAATCTATTTCAATTGTCTTTGCTAAGTAAAATAACCAGCCTCTCAGGAGGTGCTAGGTTCAAATCTGGCCTCAGAAACTTTCTAGTTGTGTGACCCTGGGCAAGTCACTTCACCCCCCCCCCCCATGCCCATTGCCTAGCCCTTACTGCTCTTTTGCCTTGGAACCAATACACAGTATTGATTCCAAACTGGAGGGTAAAGGCTTAAAAAAAAGAAAAGAATCAACACTGTGTTGGTTTTAAGGCAGAAGAGCAGTAGGGGCTAGGCAATGGGGGTTTAAGTGATTTGCCCAGGGTCACACAGCTGGAAAGTGTCTGAAGCCAGATTTGAACCTAGGGCCTCCTGTCTCTAGGCCTGGCTCTCAATCCACTGAGCTACCCACCGTATAATTAAGTTTAATGTTGAATGAATTAGTTTGTATCTTCTTTCCTACAGAAGCACATGACAGAAAAACATGACTGTAACCACTTGGCCTAAATGCTAGTCACTGCCTTTGCTGTGACACCAAAGTGTCCTGGAGATTCCTTTAAAGTGGTCTTTTTGTCTGGAATCTAAAGGAAACTTAAAAGGTGTGGAATTCTCACCACACCCAGTTGTCAGAGAGGAAAGGAGAAAAACGGAAATTTTTGTCACTTAGTGGGAATGTGGAGACTTTCTAAGTTACTTTGAGACAATGGGAATTTCAAGGTTTTTTTTTCTAAGTCCTAAAGGAAAATGTTTCCACAAACCAAACATAAATACCAAACCTTTACATTCTTCATCATTTGGACTATATACTACCGGGAAAAAAATTTTTTTTAATAGCTCTTTTGTATGTAGAATAACTCAATATATTTATTATTTAAATATATGAATTCCAATCCTGGCTTTATGGCTTTCAGTAGGTCTAATAACTTATCAAGCTAAAATTAATTTAAATTCACTTCATTGATCGATAAATACTTTTTAGGATAGAGGATGACATCACAAAGTTAAATTATTGGGTGCTGCTAATCAAACAAGGCAAATCAATTTCAGCTCAACAAATATTTATTTAGTAAAGCTCACTCTGTTTCCAGCAATATGCTAGGCACTAGGAATACATATTCCCTGCCTCCCCCCTCCACTGGCCAAGAAAATTCCTGCATATACATACACATACACATGCAAATGGTAAATAGGACATTTGGAAGAGAAGATTATTATTAACTGGAGAGATCAGGAAAAAGGCACCTAAGTTATGCTTTGAAGGAAGGCAAGAGTGAATTCCTCAAGTGGGGTTGGGGGGGGGGAAGGCACATGCATGTAAGGTGGTCCATAGACTACCATGTAAGAAAACCTAGCAAAAGTGCAGTAAAATCCCTGAAAGTTTATCATGTGAACCTCTGGCTACTCACACATCAAGGATCTTTTCTTTATTTGAGCAGGTGATTCGATTTTAAAATTATCGCTCTTCAAGTATCCATAGTTAGCCCATTCCTGTAGAGATCTTTCTGTCCTGATATAGTGGCTAACACTACTAATTCTTTCAGTCTCAGATCATCTAAATCTTGCCTGATAATCTTGCCATCTATGCTTTTGTTTTACTTCTTTTAAAAACCCTTACCTTCTGTTTTAGAATCAATACTAATAATACAGAAGAGCAGTAAAGGCTAAGCAATTATGGTTAGGTGACTTTGCCCAGAGTCACACAGCTGGGGAGTATCTAAGACCAAATCTGACCCCTGGTCCTCCTGACTCCTAGCCTGGCACTCTCACCATGTGACTTAGTGGCCCCTTCTATGTCTTTATCTAAATTACAGAAAGTAAAGAGAAAGCATAGCTAAAAGAGAGAATGAAAAGAATTCATCCAACAAGTAAAATTCCTTAGTTGTGTGACCCTGGGCAAGTCACTTAACCCCTATCACCTAGACCTTACCACTATTCTGCCTTAGAACCAATACATAGTATTGATTCTAAGATTCTAGGAAGGTAAGGATTAAAAAAAACAAACCAAAACACAAAGAAGTAAAGATGAGATAGTTAACCAGGAATCAGAAGACTAGGAATCCAATTACTTAGTTAAAAGGAGTCATACCTTCTCTTTGTAGATTTTGTACCAAGTTGAATTTTTCCTGAATATACTAAATACCAAAAAGTATCTTCAGTTTTGCTTTAGATTTGAACTGAATCAGCATTTAAGTCAAACCACATCTTAAATGCTATTTCTATGTGGATGTAAGGAATTAGTGCTATTCTATCTTCTTAGTAAATATAGCATAATATTTCAGGAGCAAGTATAGCAAATATACTTCATTAACAATGGAACTTGTAGAAAAAATATATCTTCATGTTAAGGTTTTAAAAACATTCCATACTTTTATCTTCTCATACTATGGTAAATTCAATCATATCCTTATACATGTATGTGTATATATGTATACATTATGTAATATATATCTATCTTAGGAGGTCTTTTATGTGGTATTTCATCATAAAAAGTCAGACTCAAGAAATGCTCAATAATTATGTAAAATGAAGATAACAAGATTACATAGCCATCTAACCAAGTAATACAGAGGCAATTTTAACATTATCAAAATTAACTGAAAAAAAAAAAGCCATCTTGTAGAAAATAAGCTGGTATATAATGTTTTCCTTTACACTGACTATAAAATTCCAAACCCTATTTTCACCACTTTGGTATATTTTTTCTCTTTCACTATTAATATTCCACATTTGATATAGAGGTTACTGCTGAACAATCCATAGAGTGGCAGTTTCACAGCACAAAATAAAAAATGGAAAGAGGAACTATATATTAAGATAAATCAAAATATACTCAAGCTTGGTATAATTTCATATCCACTTCTCCCAAGAGACAGAAATGTTCAATAGTGCATTTTGACTAAGCCTCCTCCCAACACAAGGGCTCCATTAAAACAGGAAGTCCCTTTCATGATGGCAAAGAGTGCCAATATCATTTGATGACTAACACCAAAATATTTTTCCCTTCTTCCAATGGAGGTCAAAGGACTAACAGAATCATATCTTTTTTGAGGGAGAAAGAGGACCAAGATGAAAAGAAAGACTCACCATAATAGAAAGAAAAGGGGGGAAAAATTTAATGGAGGAAGGGTGATATAAGGGAGAAAGACATCCTAATTTAGAATAAAATGCTTCATCTTAAACCAAAGCAAATCAAATGTGTAGCAACTTCTTAAGTTTCTTCAAAATACAGGATCTTCTTTCTAGTAAAAGTAGACCCACCTGACCAAAGCCATTTATGTTAGTGCTTTTTCTTTCACATCAAATACAGAATTCTTTTCAAAAGCTTTTAAGTCTATTTACTATCAAATCTGTCAAAACCTTGTCTTAATGGGACTGGTGTTGAATATTTACTTAATTACCTCAGATTACACCCAATGGAAGAAAATATGAAAAAGCATATATACTTTACTTGAATTTGGGAAGAAGGCACTGTTTCTACAAGAATTTTCATTTTTATTTTTCTGATAGAGTTGGAAGGAAAGGGAGGTATATTTTCCCCAATCAAATCAATGATATCTAAACTGAAAACAAATAATGGGTTTCTTGTAATTATGAAATGAAAACATTTCTTGGTAGAGTACTTGCTTTTGTCATGTTATTGGAGATTCTAAACCATGGATAATTAGAAAAAGTTTAAAAATGCACTTGAAAAAAAGTATCTCAAGGCTTTGGCCCAAGATTGGAATAAGTGAGTCATAGGATCACTTGATTTAAGGCTGAAGAGGCCTTTGGAAATCATCTAGTCCAGGGGTTCTTAATTTGGGCTCTGTAAACCTGATTTTTAAAAAAATTTCTTGATAACTATGTCAATATAATTCAGTTCCTTTGTAACACTGTGTAGAAACTACATCAGTGGAAGAATTGCTAGTTTTATTTTATACATTTAAAAACATTATTCTGAGTAGAGGTCTATAGATTTTATCAGACTGCCAAAGGAGTCCATGATATGAACTACTGATATTGTCTTAAAGTTACAGATAGGAGAACTTCAACTTAGAGAGATTAAGTGACAATTAATTCTTAAAAAGTAAAGCAAATTATCAAGCCACTAAAGTGTTAACAGTTAAATGTTTATGTTCCTTTCCCCCTCTCTTGTCTTTAGAAAAAGTTAACAATTTCCTGGAAATAGACTGTATCCAAACTTGACCTTGGATATTTTCCCTGATGATGAATTTCGTGGTCCGTGTAAACAGTTTCCTTATGAACTGCCTGCTTCTAATTCAATCAACCCAATGGGAAACATGAGCAGTAAACAAAATTTAGTGTTCGTGCAAGAATCTCATCATTCTAATTGGCAATAAGTAATAATTTTCTTAAAAGACACCAATGTTTTTTCCATGGGAAATAGTTTTGGAAGAGAGCTTTTGCTGGTTAATCACATGGCCTAGCACTCCATATATTAGTACTGAGAAAATTTAAGACTAAAAGAGAATGTTTATATTCCCACTTCACAAAAGCTATTTTAAAGATTTTCAGGCAGTCCTGATGAATGGAAATATTTCTAAGAAAAACAGAATTTCACAATATTTTACCTGGCCTAGTGGTAGGATTTCTGTCAAAAATCACCTTTTGCTAAAATCCTATTTTGTTCTAATTATCAACTGTTCATAGAATTTTTTCTACTTCATAACATTCTGGTGATACATTTAATACCATACCCTAAGGCTACTTTACAAACCTCTGTTCAATCAATATAGGTAAGAGAGGTAACTGATTAATCTTACTTTATTTTAATTCAAATACTTTTCTTTAGTGGGGCAATTAATTGCTGGTGAAGAATTCCCTCTACTTATGTAGATCTCAACCGTTCTATAATTTACAGTCTTACTTGCCTTGGATTTAGAGAATTTAAGTGACTTGCTCATTGCCCCACATTTTTTAAGTATCAGAGATAAGATCTGAAAGTAAATCTTCCTGATTCCACGACTAGCATTCTCTGTAGTAAGATTCTATCTCAATCTTATTTTAAAATTTAAATTTATTTAACAACAAAAGAATTTTTAAGAGGTGTTTACATATCAAATTTGATTTAACAAACACTTATTAAATGCCTATGAAACACAAGGCTGTTCAAAGAACCATTTCTGTGTAAATGAGGCTTTGTATGGTTAGGAAAACTAATATTACTTTTAGGCAAAAAATTGAGGGTGTTGTATATTTACAGTTTTTTCTACTGCTTTTATTTCCTTTCATATAGGGTGATCCAAAAGTCTTAGTGCTTTTAGACCACACTATATAATAGTACAAATGATAGTTAATAGTCTCTGGGAAAAGTGACCAAACCTAATTAAATACATGCAAAAGAATAACATTCTGGTTGGAATACAAATTTAAGGTTCTCAAGAAATATTTAAAATCTCATTTAGAGGGAAAAATTCCAAAAGAACAAAAAAGAAGCTATAAGAACTTGTGACATATATGCATGATTTTTCATCTGTATAAAATCTTTTAGAGAATGGTCCTCATTGTAATAATTAAAATTGGGTGGCCACATGTAATAGTTAAAAATTTGATTTGACAAAAATAATAAAAACAATTGTTTTGGTCACTGTTTATAAAAATTAAAGTTAAACTATGAGTCAGGCTATTTAGTAGCTTTATTTACAGCAAGGTAGAGATAGTAAAGTAGGAAATATAGGAAAGAGATAGAAAATATTGCCTAGCTAAAAATATCCTAAGACCTAATCCTAGCACCTCCAGACCATGAATGAGAATCCAAATCTCACCAGTCAGTGAGAATGTCTCCTGCCAGGTGTTCCAACAACCAAAAACCAAGCCAAAGAGGCTGAGCTGCAAAGGGCAATCTCTCATGCCGAGGGGGCAAGAGTCTCACCCAAGTAAGTGACCCTCTTCAGCCCAAGTCTCCAATGTAGGAAGCCAAATCTTCACCAGAATCCAAAGTCCCAATCAGGAAGCTGAAATCCGAAGCGCCAAAAGGCACTGAAAACTGCTGAGAATCTTCAGCGCACACGAGGCCAAGACCACCAAGAATCCCACCAGAGCTCACGCTCCCTAGGCTAAAGGCTGCCAAGAATGAAGAGCTAGAATAAAGGCCCTGAATCTCTCTCAGGCTTCCACTGATATACAGTTCTCTCCACCTATCAGCTCTCCTTGGCACATCTCAGGCATCAGTCAGAGCCTTTCCATTTGCCTGGCACTGGAGGGGTGGAAGGGGGGCACTGCTTGTGGCATGTTAGTCTGTTAGGGCCTGAACTTTCTTTGTTAATGACTTACTAAGTGTTAAGTAGGGATACTTTAAGTTCTCGATTGATTGATTTAAAATAGACCAAGGGAATAAAAATTCCCTTTCACATCATAATCATCAAGGGTATCTTTAATGAAAACATAGGAACAGGAAAAGCAGAGTTTCAGAGATGATGTCCTTCATCTTTGCGGTAACAAACTGCTTGGGAGGAGTATTTAAAAAAAAGCATTTCCAAACCATGCTGCCTGCACTCTTTGGCCTCCTTCATCATCTTCCTCCCACCAGAAGTCAGACTCTACCCTGGGGACCTTGGACTTTGAAAGGTGGGCCTTTGCCTTATCTTGCCTATGCCACCACATACTTCCCAATCATTACCAAATCTTGCTGCCTCCATTCTGACAATCTTCTTTCCAACTCTATGTATAGTGTTCCCTCATTGCAGTGTACGTTTGAAGGCAGACAATGCCTTGGTTGCTTGTATGTGTAACCCTATTGTATAGAACAGTGCCTGATGGGCAAACTGTAAACACAATTGTTTTTGTAGTCATTCATTTAGTTGAACCCAATGCAGCTTGGAAGGCTCTCTTTGAACAGGTGTCTCCTACAAGTATTAAAATTATATAGTTCTGGCATATTCTGGCATATGTGACTAAGGAAACATACATTTCACATTTTCACTGAATACTGCCATATAGCAAAGTATAAAGCTGGGAGATGTGCTCACCAAAATGTTCTTTAATGTTGTATATGATGTCTTATGTAGAGTTTGACCAAGAGAGCAATTCTCTATTCAGAGAAAGCTTCTCTAAGTGTTCCTATTCATGAATGACATTATACTAATCCCATGAAGGTTTAGAATATGATAAAGTCTCCTTGGTGAAATCTACAATAATATAAAAAATGGACTAAAATTTCTTATTTTAAATAGGATAAAAAATGTTTATTACCCAAACTATGATATACAGATAGAGAAACAACTCCTTGAGTTAGTCCATCAGAATATAGGTAATACCCAAAGTCTTTAAGCTTTAATATCTTAAAATGACATTGAGACTTTAAGATAATTTATATTATTTATCTTGGAGACTGTACTACAGATAGGTAAAGGAATTGGGCCAATAACTGAACACTATAAATTTTGGCTGGTGTGATCAAGAGAAATTTCTCTCAATCACAGTGGATTGTTTTTGTGAAAATAATTAGTGTTCCCAAATTCCTTCTTGCTGGAAAAGTCTATTTTTTTAACACTATTATTTTCATGTTGATGCTATGAAGCTTTTAATTATAGAATACCATGATCCCAAAAGAATAAAAATTATGAGAACAGTAAAGAATTATGGTCAGAGGATACTGAAGCTTGTTGTCAAATGACTATTGTGTATGAGAAATCATGTAAAAGAAAACAAAAGATATGTATGATTTGAAAGGAGCTGAGTTGATCATGTATGGGGAGTAAAAACAAAATTGCTAGACAGTTCTGGAATCATAGATGTAATTAAAGGAAAAAAAAAACAGTGTAAGGCCTTCATTCCATGGGCTAGATCTTCTTTGGACAATTTACAGAAAAATACAGATAAGGATTACATATAGGAAGAGAAAGCATGAAGGAATTAAAATCTGTATGGGTGAAGGAAATACACTAATGAAATCACACTTATAAAAGACATCATGTAGATCTGAGTGATTTCATCAGAATAGAAAAGTTCTATTAGAATATCAATTCTATGAGAAACTGTCTCATTTCATCTTTATATTTCTCTTACTAAACAGACCTGAAGGTTTAGGAACTGTAAACTGAGCAGAAGCAGAGTCTCAGGTAGGTTCTCAAGAAGTGAACAATTCTCTCTTCTCCTCTCTTCATTCTTTACCTAAGAGAAAATCTGTTGAAAATGGGTATGATTAAGTTGGTCCTCAATTGAGAATGCTAGAAGCTGTTACCAAGAGGGTATGGATATATGCACTATATACTTTTCTAGCATGATCTTTGAAGATACTTAGTATAAACTGTTAAGTTGCTAAGCCACTCTGAATGTGCCTACTTGTGGACAACCTGGAAAATTTAATTCAGTGTTCACTTTTTGGGCATTCCATATGGTATATGTGAATTGGCAGTGACCAAAGCAGATCCCAGAATAGCAGGAGCACAAATCAAGTCAAATCAAAAGTAGCAGGTGGTAGTGTATATAGAATGTTAGACTTGGAGTCAGGAAGATCTAATTCAATTTAGCCTTAGACACTTATAAGCTGTATGACCCTAGCCAAGTAACTTAACTTCTCTCAGTCTTGGTTTCCTCTTCTGTAAAATGGGGAAAATAATAACTACCTCACAGAGTGGTTGTAAGGATCAAACAAGATAGCATTTAAAAGCATTATATAAATGCAATTATGATATCTTATTATAGACAACAACAAAAATAATAAGCTCCTACTATGTGAGAAGTTCTATGCTAAGGGCTGGTGAGTCTAAGAAAGGCAAAAAAGTCCCTGCTCTCAAGGATAGCTGCATGCTGAACCTTGCTTTGCAGAAGTATGGGGGATGGGAAAGGGACTGTTGAGGACAAGTGTGCATCAGGGCTGCTCCAGAGACAATTAAGCCCTACATCTGTAGCAGCTGAAGAAAGAGAGAGTTTTGGCTCTAGAACCAGTCCTCATGATGGAAGTACTGGGTAATAAAACCCATATAGAAATAATTCTATGTCAGAGTTGGCTCAGTTATCAGTCCTCAGTAATTAGCCAAGGGGGAAGCTCTTTAAGAGTAAGAAGTATTAATTCTTTATATTTATATAGTGATTATACACACACACACACACACACACACACACACATATATATGTATATATATATAGCATAGTGCCAGACACAGAGTACATGCTTATTGAATGAGAATAATCTGAGAGATTCAGGAGCTAGATGAGGAACTAGATTCAGGAATTAATGAGAGAATATCCATTTGGGTCTGTCATGAGCTTCGTATACACTAAGTGATTAAGATTTGCCAAAATCAAATGAATTGTGATGTCTAGTAATGAATCTCATTAACATTAGACTATATATATGTATACATACATATATAGATAGATAGACAGATAGATATATAGATAGATATAGATAGTGAATTAATGTGCCCCTTTGCTGATCTTCAGCTTTTAAAATGGATGAGACAAACTGATTAAAAGAAAAATAGTTAACAAGTTCTAACAATTTACAAAAAAAAATTAAGAAAAGCTGATTTTATATGCAAAGAAATACAAGTTCTAGTATCTAAACATCAAATCAGACAGATATGAAATTAGGTAATTACTACATCAACTAACATTTATTATGTACCAGTCTCTGTGCTAGGAACTAGGGATACAAGTACAAAGAGTAAAACAATCCCTACTCACAAAGAGCTTATATTTTAATAGAAGCTATAATATACACAGACATAATTATACAACCTAAACATAAAGTAGTTCAATACAAATAAGGTAGTTTCAGAAAGGAGGGTCTAACTTTGGGGAAATGAATAGTCAGGAAAAAACAATGCAGAGGATGGTACTTCAGTTTCATTTTTTAGAAAATTCTTACCTGTTCTAGTATCAATTCTAAAACAAAAAAATGGCAAGGACTAATCAGTTGAGGTTAAGTGAATTGCCCATAGTCACACAGCTAGGAAACTCCTGAGTCCAGATCTGTGCCCATGTCTTGTTCTCTATCTACTGTGTTACCTAGCTATCCCTTAAATTTATTTTTTACTTTTATATAGGTTGCACATATGTTATCAAAAAATAAATATTTCCATGTTCATCAGGCTGTGAAACAACATAGAGAAAAAATCATGAAAAAAATAAAGTGGAAAATAATGCTTTACTCTGCATTAAGACTCCATCTGTTCCTTTTATGGTGGTGGATATCCTTTTTTGTCATGAGTCCCTTGTAGTTGTCCTGGATCCTTGCCTTGTCTCATATATATATATGAGACTTTTTAGAAAAAGTATACAAAAAAAATTCTATTTGTAACTTTCAAAGCTGTTCTGCTTTCCTGCGATTCCTTTGGGCCTTTGATTTGTTCTCTTCTCTTTCAGTGGGGAAGAGAACCCTATCTCAACCTTTTCTCTCCCAAATGAAAAAAAAAAATAAAAAAAATTCAAATCCTTATAACAAGTATTCATGATCAAGCAAAACAAATTCCCACAGTGGTAATGTCAAAATATCTATGTTTTGTTCTACTCTTGTGCCCAACACCTTTTTCTCAGTAGGTGGATAGCTTGTCTCTTCTATGTTTCTAGAATCATGATTGGTCATTGCATTGATTAGAGTTCTGAAGTCTTTCCAAGTAAATTTTCTGTACAATTTTGTTATTGTATAAACTGTTCCCCTGGTTTTGCCTATTCTACTCTGCATCAGTCCATGAAAATAGTTTCAGATTTCTTAGAAAAGGTAATCTTTTGACATTCCTTGTGGGCATTAATATTTCATAACATTCATATACTATAATTTGTTTGGCTGTTTTCCAACTGAGAGATACCTCTTTAGTTTCTAGATTTTTACTATGAAAATAGTTAAAAAGCTGCTATAAATATCTTGGGATATGTAGGTTCCTTTCATTTTTTCCAAACTTTTTAGAGTGTAAGCCTAGTAGTGATATTGTTGGCTCAAATGTCATGAATGGTTTAGGAATGGTTTAGTGACTTTGGGGGTACAGTTCAAAATTTCTAGAATGATTGGACCAATTCACAGTTGCAACACAGCACTAATGTACTTGATTTGCCAAAGTCTCTTCAACTGTCAATTTCTTTTTTGGTTATGTTTTCCAATCTGATGGGTATGAGGTAGAATTCCAGATTAGTTTTAATTTCTATTTGTCTAATTATTAGTATCTTAAAGCACATTTTCATAAGATTATTGACAGCTTAAATTTATTCCTTTGAAAACCTCAAATTCTCTGACAATTTATATAACAAGTAATAGATCTTGTTAAAATTTGAATGAGTCCCTCATATATCTTGGATATGAGACCTTGATCAGAGAAACTTGTCTTAAACATCCCCCCCATTTGTTTTCCTTTTTAATTTTAATTGCATAAGTTTTGTTTGTGAAAAACTCTTTCATTTTACGTAATAAAAATTGTCCCTCTAATTTTTTGTGATTCTTTTTATACCCTTGGTCATGACAAATGTTTATGTTTTCAACTCCATTCCTATCTTTTACATTATCAGAACATAGCAAAGAGTTAAAGAAAATAAAGGGATTCTGCCTACTACATAGAAGTCTTCCCAGATTAAGACCTAGACGTGTACATAAGAACCACTGTTGTCTTCTTTACAAATGCTACTATTCAGTAAGTAAGCACAGTGCAAAGGAAAAAGCACTAGAGTCACAAGACTGTTCATATCCCAATTTAGATACTTGTTACCTCTATGATACTGTCAAGAAAAACTTGCCTTCTTGGACCTTAATTTCTTTTTCTATAATAATCAAGAAACTGGTTTTGATGGGCTCTGATGTTCCTCCCAGCTCCAGATTTAGAAACCTAGCCTGGACATTGTCTTTCCAATTGTTAAAAATAAGTTAATGCTTTGCAATGCAAAGTTATTCTATACAAGCATGCCTTTCTACTCAGAAGGACATTGCTTTTAAAGGAGCATGGAGACTGTAATGACACACAAAAATCTGACTGCTCATACTTTATAGACCTTGTTTGAACATTGATGGAAGCCCACAAATATTTGTTGAGTTAAATGAGCTGGTAATCATAAAAGTACAGGCAGTTACAAGATTATCAATGAACTGTGTTCCAGAAGTTCCTATGTTGAATAGTATACATGTCAGACCTTTGGGAAGGGAAAGATTTTAAAACCAAGCAAGACTTAGAAGGAGTCACAAAATGTAAAATAAATAATTTTGACTACATCAAATTAAAAAATTTGTGTACAAACAAAACCAATATAATTAAAATCAGAAGGGAAGCAACAAATTAGGAAACAATCTTCATAAAAACCTCTGACAAAGGTTTAATTACTCAAATTTACAAAGAGCTAAATCGATTGTACAAAAAATCAAGCCATTCTCCAATTGATAAATGGGCAAGGGACATGAATAAGCAGTTTTCAGATAAAGAAATCAAAACTATTAATAAGCACATGAAAAAGTGTTCTATATCTCTTATAATCAGAGAGATGCAAATCAAAACAACTCTGAGGTATCACCTCACACTTAGCAGATTGGCTAACATGACAGCTATGGAAAGTAATGAATGCTGGAGGGGATGTGGCAAAGTAGGGACATTAATTCATTGCTGGTGGAGTTGTGAATTGATCCAACCATTCTGGAGGGCAATTTGGAACTATGTCCAAAGGGCGATAAAAGACTGTCTGCCCTTTGATCCAGTCATAGCACTGCTGGGTTTGTACCCCAAAGAGATAATAAGGAAAAAAAGACTTGTACAAGAATATTCATAGCTGCACTCTTTGTGGTGGCAAAAAATTGGAAAATGAGGGGATGCCCTTCAATTGGGGAATGGCTGAACAAATTGTGGTATATGTTGGTGATGGAATACTATTGTGCTAAAAGGAATAATAAAGTGGAGGAATTCCATGGAGATTGGAACAACCTCCAGGAAGTGATGCAGAGCAAAGGGAGCAGAACCAGGAAAACATTGTACACAGAGACTGATACACTGTGGTATAATCGAACGTAATGGACTTCTCCATTAGGGTCAATGCAATGTCCCTGAACAATCTTCAGGGATCTATGAGAAAAAACACTATCCACAGGCAAAGGACAAACTGTGGGAGTAAAAACACCGATGAAAAGCAACTGCTTGACTACAGGGGTTGAGGGGATATGACTGAGGAGAGACTCTAAATGAACACTCTAATGCAAATACCAACAACATGGAAATGGGTTTGAATCAAGGACACCTGTGATATCCAGTGGAATCGCATGTCGGCTATGGGAGAGGTGGGGGGGAAAGGGGGAGGAAAAGAAAATGATCTTTGTTTCCAACGAATAATGTTTGGAAATGACCAAATAAAATAATGTTCAAAAAATAAAAAAGAAGTTCTTATGTTAAGTCAAATGTTTTGAAATAGTAAAAGTATTTTCCCCTAAAAATAATGTTATCTATGTTGCCAAACTAGCCAACAAAAGCACATTTAACCCAAAAATATGTAGCATAATCAAAAGAGGTGATATAATGGAATGGATAGAGGACTGGCCTCAAAGATAGGAAGACCTACATTTTATGCTGTTTTCTCACACATCTTACTTGGGTAATTGAGCAAATCATTCAACCTCTCAGTGCCCTAGCAGGTCTCTCCCTTAATTTCTTTTTTATGAACTAAAAAAAAAAACAACTAAATAAAATGAATATTTCCATGAATATAGGATAATAAAAAAAGATTGTATATGAAAGTCTGTGTCTCTCTATAACTTGCATTTCTTTTTAAATATATAATAAGTTTAACATATAATTTTCAAGATTCTGATGGCCTGAGATTCATTTAGCTTTCCTTCTGTTCTCTTCTGTCCATTATAAAAATGTTTCAATGACATCTCTCTTACTTTTTTTGCTTTGTCTGGTATCCCTACCCCTCTTTTCCCTCTCATCTCTTACCAAAACTTAAAAGAAAACCAAAACAAATAGTAATAGTGGAACAAAACAAATTTCCACACTGGTCATGTCCAAAAATGTATGTCTCCATTTACATCTTGAGTGCTACACCTCACTGTTAAGAAGTGGGTAGCTTGTTTTTAAAAGTCAGTGGTGCTCTGGGATCATGGTTGGTCATTGCATTGATCAGAGTTTTTACGTCCTTTAAAGTTCTTTCTAAAAAATTTTTGTCACTTAAAAAAATTGATATTTCCCCTCAATAAATGTAATGATTTTTTTCCAATGTAATGATTTTTTAACATTTGGCTTTTTATGAAATTTTGAGTACCAAATTCTCTCCCTTCTCCCCTTGCTGAGACAGTAATCTAATACAGATTTTATCTATACAGCCATGCAAAACATTTTTCCATATTAATCCTTTTGTGGAAAAAATATGAACCAAGAAATTGAAGAAAGTGATCTATAGTATGGCTTGGTCTGGATTCAGATTCCAACAGTTCTTTCTCTGGAAACAGATGGCATTTTCCTCATAAATCCTTTGGGGCTGTCTTATATGTATTGTATTGCTGAGAATAGTTAAATTAGCCACAGTTGGTCATTGTACAATAAGTTTTGTTATTGTGTGCAATGTTCTCTTGGTTCTACTTATTTTGCTCTACATCAATTCATGTACTTACATTCCTTTCCAAATTTTCTGAAACCCTCCTCCTTTTCATCTTTTAAAAACTTATTTATTTGTTTTAAAAAATATTTTCCATGTTTACATTATTCATTTTCTTTCCTTCCCCTCTTCCATCCCCACTCCCAGAGTTGACAAGCTATTCCACTGGGTTGTATAAATGTTATCACTTGATACTGTAATATATGGCCAGTTAGAGGGTTACACACACATACACTGGGGAACTAGAGAGAGGGAAAAAAAGAGTTGAGAGGAATGAAGAGAGAGAAGAGATTGATCTTCCTCTTTCTTCCCCTTGGGGAAGGTAACCTGGCTTTATCTCCTTGAGGGACAGAGTATGTCTCCTCAGAGAGTGGTTTGGGAGGTAGAGGTTAAACTAGAGGCAAGAGCTTTAGTAAAATGGCACACAGTTTCCCTTCTTGGTCTCAGCTATGGTTGAGAGACCAGATGGGCCTTTCTAGATCTGTGTCCTTCAAATACTCCAATTGCCACTTCTCCTCCCCTCAAAACCTATAGTTACTCTTCTGCCCAGAGGAGAGGATTACTCCTTTGGATCTAGTTATTTGGATCCCTAGGATCCTGAGTTAACCCTCTCTTTTGGGGAGAGGTGTGGTTCTCCCCAAATCTTCAGCCTCCTTTCTTAGAGTTAGGAACTAGGCAGACCTGATCTAAGTAGTAACACTTTATTTGGGATCACTCAGGGAAGGGAGAGATAAAGGTTAGGTGAGGAAACTGGGTAGCAGGAATCCTTATTGACTGGCAGACTGACCCAAATCTCAGGGGTCCAGACTTTCAGCCTTGATGCCTTTTCTGGTCAGCTGCTGGTTTGGTTCCTAGTCCTGAGCTAATCTAGTTAGAATAATGGAGTTCAGGACAAGTTGGGGAGAGAGAGGAGGAGAATAATCTTTGGAGGGAAGATTTTTCAGCAGATCTCTTTCTTCAAAGTCCCAAACTACAATATCTCAAGATGAGTAAGAGATTTTGGGGGTTCACTGGGAAGCAGGTGATATCCAGAGGGAACCCCCAGCTTCAGAGGTCCTCTTTTCAGGTTCTCAGCGGGAGGAGTCAGGTCAGCTGGCAGTTTTGAGTTCTCTCAGCTTCTGTTCTTTCATTGGAATCTTGAGTTTTTTCCTTTGCCTTTCCCTCACGCTTTCTCTTTGCAGCTAATTTCTGACAAAGGTTTCTCTCTTACAACTTCCTCTCTTACAATACTTATTTCCACATTATCGATTTTTGCTATAAAGCAATCTTTTAAAGCCCAAACTCCAAATCATATAGTCATATATATAAGTGAAAAGTCACATGTTTTTTCTTTTGCATTTCTTCTCTCATAATTTGTTCTCTCAATGTGGATAGCATTCTTTCTCTTAAATCCTTCAGTTGTGTCCTGGATTATTGCATTGCTACTAGTAGGAAAGTTCATTAAATTGGATAGTTCCATAATGTTTCCCTTTCTGTGCACAATTTTCTCTTGGTTCTACTCATTTCACTCTGCATCAGTTCAATGAGGTTCTTCCAATTCAAACAGAAATCCTCCAGATCATCATTATTTATGGCACAATAGTATTCCATAACCATCATATACCACAATTTGTTTAGCCATTCGCCAATCAAAAGACACTCCCTCCTTTTCCAATTCTTTTTGCTACCACAAAGAATGTGGGTATGAATATTTTTGTACAAATATTTTTCATTATTATCTCTTTGGGGGTACAAACCCAATTGTGGTATGGCTGGATGAAAGGGTATGCAATCTTTTAAAGCCCTTTGGGTATAATTCCAAATTGCCTGCCAGAATGGTTCAATTAATTCACAACTCCACCAGCAACGCATTAGTGTCCCAAATTTGCTGCATTCCCTCTAATATTTATGATTTTCTTTTACTGTCATATTGACCAATCTACTAGGTATGATGTGGTATCTCAGAGTTGTTCTGATTTACATTTCTCTAATTAGAAAAGATTTATAACACTTTTTCAGGTGATTATTGATAGTTTTGATTTCTTCATCTGAAAACTGTCTATTCATGTCCCTTGACCATTTGTCAATTGGGGAATGACTTCATTTCTTGTACAATTGATTTAGTTCCTTATAAAATTGAGAAATTAGACCTTTGTCAGAGGTTTTTGTTATAAATTTTTTGCCCCAATTTCTTGCTTCCCTTCTCATTTTGGTTGCATTGGTTTTGTTTTTGCAAAAACTCTTTAATTTAATATAATAGAAATTATTCATTTTATATCTTGTAATGTTCTATATCTCTTGCTTGGTCTTAAATTTCTTCCTTTCCCATACTTCTGACAGGTATACTATTCTATGTTTACCTAATTTGTTTATAATTTCCCTCTTTATATTTAAGTCATTTGCCCATTTTGAATTTATCTTAGTATAGAATGTGAGATGTTGATCTAAACCTAATTTCTCCCCTACTGTTTTCCAATTCTCCCAGCAGTGTTTGTCAAATAATGGGTGCTTGTCCCAAAATCTGGGATCTTTGGGTTCATCAAACATTATTTTGCTATTGACATTTATCCCAAGACCATCCCATCGATCCATCTTTCTATCTCTTAGCCAATAGCATATCATTTTGATGATCACTGCTTTATAATATACTTTGAGATCTAGTATTGCTAAGCCTCCATCCTTCACTTTTTTTAAAATTAGTTCCTTTGATATTCTTGATCTTTTGTTCTTCCAGATGAACTTTGTAATAATTTTTCTAATTCTATAAAAAGTTTTTTGGTAATTTGGATAGGTATAGCACTGGATAAGTACATTAATTTAGGTATAATTGTCATTTTTATTATATTAGCTTATCCTACTTATGAGCAATTAATGTTTTTCCAATTATTTTGATCTACTTTTATTTGTGTGAAAAGTATTTTGTAGTTATGTTCATATAATTTCTGAATTTGTCTTGGCAAGTAGATTCCCAGATATTTTAGGTTGTCTAGAGTGATTTTTTTAAATGGAGTTTCTCTTTCTAATTCACTGCTGAGTTTTGTTGGAAATATATAGGAATGATGATAATTTATATGGGTTTATTTTTTATCCTGCCACTTTGCTAAGGTTATGATTTCCACTAACCTTTTAGTTGATTATCTCAGATTCTCTAGGTGCAACATCATGTCATCTGCAAAGAGTAATAGTTTAGTTTCCTCATTGCCTACTTTGATCCCTCCAACTTCTTTTTCTTCTCTAATTGCTACTGCTAGCATTTCTAGTACAATATTAAATAGTAGTGGTGATAATGGGCATCACTGCTTCACTCCTAATCTTACTGGTAATGCTTCTAACTTATCCCCATTGTAGAGGATACTTGCTGATGGTTTTAAATAAATACTGCTTATTATTTTAAGGAAAGGCCCTCTTATTCCTATACTTTCTAGTGTTTTTAATAGGAATGGGTATTATAGTTTATCAAAAGCTTTTTCTATATGTAGTGAGATAATCATGTGATTTCTATTAGTTTGGTTGCAGATATGGTCAGTTATGCAGATGGTTCTCCTAACATTGAACCAGCCTTGCATTCCTAATATAAATCCCACCTAGTGATAGTGAATAATCCTTGTGATAACTTACTGCAGTCCTTTAGCTAGTATTTTATTTAATATTTTTGCATCTATTTTCATTAAGGAGATTGGTCTATACTTTTCTTTCTCTGTTTTTGGTCTCCCTGGTTTGGAAATCAGTACCATATTTATATCATAAAAAATTTTGGTAAAATATCCTTCTTTGCCTATTTTGTCAAATAGTTTGTAGAGTACTGGGATTAATTGTTCTTTAAATGTTTGATAGAATTCATTTGTGAATCCATCTAGCCCTGGCAATTTTTTCTTAGAGAGTTCCTTGATGGCTTGTTCAATTTCTTTTTCTTATATCAGATTATTTAGGTATTATATTACCTCTTTTGTTAATCTAGGCAACTTCTATTTTTGTAAATATTTATCTATTTTGCCTAGATTGCCATGTTTATTGTCTTATAATTGGACAAAATATCTCTTAATAATTGCCTTAATTTCCTTTTCATTAAAGGTGAGATCGCCCTTTTCATCTGTGACATTATTAAATTGGTTCTCTTCTTTCTTTTTAGAAATTAGATTAACCAATACATACAATACAATCTATTTTATAGGTGTGTGTTTTTTTAAATATCAGCTCCTAGTCTTATTTACTAGTTCAGTAGTTCTTTTACTTTCAATTTTATTATTTCAAATCTGGTCTTTATCTGAGGGTTTTAATTTCTTTTCTAGTTTTTTTTAGTTGCATGCCTAATTCATTAATTTCGTCTTTCTCTTTTTTGTTAATATAGGCACCCAGGTATATAAAATTTCCCCTGAGTACTGTTTTGTCTGTATCCCCTAAATTTTGTTATGTTGTTTCCTTATTGTCATTCTCTTCAGTGAAATCAGTAATTATTTCTATGATTTGTTCTTTAGAATTAGATTATTTAATTTTCAATTAATTTTTAATTTGCCTCTCCATGTGCTCTTTTTTTTAAGGTTATTTTTCTGTTGTTTTTATTAAAAGGGGAAAAAAACTATTCAGAAATCTCTTGACAAAAAGACAATGAAGATCTGGCACTTAGAAAAGATACTAGGATACAAAATCACAGCTGTCTGAACACAAGACTGTCACCCCCCAACCTCATAGCAGTCAGGCAAAGGGACCATTTGAATGCACTGGGGAAGTACATGCATGTAACTCTGAAAAACTATATAACTTAGAAACCCTATAATCATTATTAAAATCTAAAATAGATTTTGCCTTTTTATAAAGGGTTTGCAAAAATATATCAAAAGGCCTGCTATAGTGACATGCTAGCCAGAAAATAAACACCCACAACCCCTTCCCCCCATCAGTAACATGGTTAAGTTGACCAGCCAACTCATTCTTTTTACCACCCAATCCCCACCTTCCCCCAATTTATATGTGCTTCATTCAATGTGTGCTTGTTAAAATTATAACCACCATCTGGTTCCTGCTGCCTTGTATATGGATAGAAAAGAGGGTAGTTAATAAATTCAACCACAACCTGAAAAGATGACCAGTCACTAAAGCTGGATTTTTTTGCCCCAAATCCTTCTAGCACTCTTTGATCCCTGCTTCTAACCATCCCTTCCCAAATACCTCTGTCTTTTCTCGGTTACAGGCCAGTCTTTAATCCTATTCAATATAATCCCCTCTCCTGCATACAGCTAAAAGACAAAGGGCTTGTTTTCCTGCCTCCCTAAACTGAGACAACCACCCCTTATAATTCTTATCTTTAAAGAAAAGTAGGTTATGCAGTCTCATGTATGAATTTAATACTCCTCTCCACTCCACCAAAAAAAAAACAAACCAACAACAAAAAAACAAACCCACAAAACCAAGTAAATTCCTACCCCTACCCATTTTTCATTGCCCCTCCCCCCAACCCTGTACTAGCTTCTCTCAAACTTTGTTATTTTTTTCCCCTTGGAAGCCACTGAGGTAGTTTCCCTTCAGCATTTGTCCCCACAATTTTGACTTCAGCATACAGGCAAGTACAATAATGAGCTTCTGCTATATCTCTTCCATAGGCTTTCTCAGTTCCCATACCACAATAATATGGACCCTGGAGTCTAGGGAAGTCATTAAAAGGTCAACCAAAAGGCTGTCCATCTGTTCCCATGAGAGTATACTCTTGCTCCATACCAAACTAGGGTCTGTGGTTGGAGACTATATCCATTATCCAATTACAGGTATACCTACAATTGGTCTCTTCAGGCTTTCAATTATACTTGAAAACTTCATAGAGAATCAATTTGTTGGGACACTTTTGTAAGGGATCTCAGAACAGAGAAGTAGGAATGAGGAACTTGTCAGTTTTTCTTTCCTGTTTAGCATTTTATGTTTCTCATGAGTCCTGAATTGAAAAGTCAAATCTTCTATTCAACTCTGTTCTTTTCATTAGGAATATTTGTAATTCTTGGGTGTAGTCCTAATTCCTTTCCCACTTTGGAATATCATATTCCAAGCCCTGTATTCCTTTAATGTAGAAGCTGCTAAGTCTTTAGTTATCCTGACTGTGACTCTATTAAATTTGAATTATTTCTTTTTGACTTCTTCCAAAATTTTTTCTTGACCTGGGAGTTCAGGGATTTGACTATGATGTTCCTAGGAATGTGATTTTAGAATCTCTTCCAGGAGGTAATTGATAGATTCTACTTTACTCTCCTATTCTAGGATATCAGGGAAGTTTTCCTTGATAATATGTTGAAAGATTATGTGTAGGCTCTATTTTATTTTTATCATGCCTTTCATGCAGTCCCGGAATTCTAAATTATCTTTCCTGGATGTGGATTGTTTTCCAATGAAATATAGAATATTTTCCTCCATTTTTGCATTCTTCTGACTTTGTTTTTTTGTTTCTGGAGGTCTCATGGAGTCATTAGCTTCCATCTGCCCAATTCTAATTTTTAAATTATTATTTTCTTCATTGAGTTTTTATGCCTCCTTTTCCATTTGGTCAATTCTGCTTTTTAAAGAAGTTCTTCAGCAGATTTTTGTGCCTCTTTTGCCAGTTGGACTTTTTTGTTTTTTAATATATTATTTTCTTCAATATTTTTTGTTCCTCCTTTATCAAGCCATCAACTCATTTTTAATGATTTTCCTGCATCACTCTCATTTCATTTCTTTTCTTTTTTTAAACCCTTACCTTCTATCTTGGAATCAATACTGTTCTAAGGCAGAAGAGTGGTAAGGGCTAGGCAATGGGAGTTAAATGACTTGTCCAGGGTCACACAGCTGGGAAGTGTCTGGCTGGGAAGCAGATTTGAACCTAGGACCTCACATCTCTAGACCTGACTCTATCCACTGAGCTACCCAACTGCCCCCACTCTCATTTCTTTTTGTAATTTTTTCTACCCCTCATATTTAATTTTCCAAATATTTTTGAGCTATTTCAGTAATTATTTTTGGACTTGAGGCCAATTCAAATTTTTCTTGGGCATTTTGGATGCAGCAATATTTACTTTGCTGTCTTCTTCCAAATCTGTGTTTTAGTCTTCCTTCCCTGTCACCAAAATGGCTTTCTAGGTTAAGCTTCTTTTTTATTGTTGTTTCCTCACATTCCAGTCTTTTCTTATCTTTTAACTTAAAACAAACCTGTTACAAGTAACTGCCATTCCTGTGGAGAAGGGAGAACAGTCGCAAGCTTTAGGTTCTTTGTGCAGCTGCTTTCAGAGCTAGCTCTGGGAATCTATAAATTTTCAGTTCTCCTAAGGTTGTATGATCTAAGAAGAGGGTTTTTTTTAATACTCCCCCAGATTATGTACTGGTCTGTGAGTAACCAAAAGCACTCTTTTCTGCCAGGGAACTGAGACCAAAGTCCCCTCTGGTAAATCTTGAAATTTCTCAGACTTGTGAATGTTAAAAATTTTCCCCAATGGGGAATTCTCAATTGGAACAATTCCCTACTGGGAACATTCCCCATTTTGACTGTGAGAACTCGCCAGGATCAGAAATGGGAGGACCTCTACTCCGCCCATACTTAAGACTGCTTTAGGGGAGAAAACTCCTTGCTAAACAATGAAAGTACTTGGACCCATGCTTATGATGAGGCAGGGACTTCTTTGAGCCATGCCTATTTTTAGCATTGATACAATGGGATGCTAGGTACCTATAAAGGTCGGGCAACTTGTAAACTTGCCAGGAGCAAAGAGGTGAAAACTTACTCAGAGGTTTTCTCTTGAGGGGATTAGTCGACTCAGCTGTGTTTTCTCTGGTTCAGACTTACTGAGGGGATTAGTTGACCCAGCAATGTTTTTTCTGATTCAAACTTACTAAAGGGATTAAGTTGACCCGGCAGTGTTTTTAGAATGGGTTGTCCTTTAGAAAAGTCTACAGTGATTGGTAGATGTAAGGAATTAGGGGAGGTGACATAGGAGAAAAACCCCTATATAAGAAAAAGCAGAATCTCTTGAGGGGACAATCCTTTTGGAGAAGGCTCTTATGAGAATCCTTTTGGAGAAATCTCAGATGAGGATCGCTTGGGAAGAATCTCTTGAGGGAGGCTCTGGAGAAGGGAAGCTCTTGGAGGACAATCTCTAAGGAGGTCTCGCTGGAGCTCCTCTGAGGGGACTCTGTCCCTCTGGAGGCTCTGGAGAGAAGCCCTTTGAAACAGTCTCTGGCTGGATCTCTCTTTGAGGAGGACTCTGGCTGGAACTCTCTCTGGTGAAGTCAGCTGAGATGGAGCTGGCCTGGTGTCACTAGAATCCTTGCTTAGACAGACCTTGTGGTGAGTGATAAAAGACTGATTGACTGATCTCTCTCTCTTAAGACTCAGGTCTAGGCCATGTTGGCTTAAGGCCCTTCATACTTATTTCCTTTTTCTCTCTTTCTCTCTTTTCTTTAATTCCTCATTGTATTATTAATTAAAATCTCTATAAAACCCAGTTGACTTGGGTATATTCATAATTGAGAATATTTTCCCTGGCGACCACCTTATATATTGAATTAAAAACAAGATGCTGTAGTGAAACATATTTTCTGCGGTCACAAATTTATTCACGCACTCTTATATCTACTATAATTTATATCTTCTACTATTTTACTCACTACAGTTTACAACCTCAACAATTTTAAATCTTACAGTTTATGGCATCCACTATTTTAAATCTTACACTTCCTTCCCCCAAAGCAGCAAGCACTGGTGTGTGATAGTGCTCCACCTCACTCTGGGACTGTGACATGGATATGAGTATGGGCAATGCAACAGAGTCCTACACTCAGAGCCAACAAAGGGATCTGTATAATTGACTTCTAAACAGTAGTCCCATCTCTGGCTTTTATTGATTATTTAGTTACTCCAAGGTTTGTCAAAATCAGCCAAAGCAGGCTACTCTGTGTACTATTTCTGGAAGAGTATGACAGACCTTCTCCTGCTGACTTCCTAAGTTGCCTCAGCCTGAAAAATTTGTATGTCATTCCATAATTCATTTTGATGTATTACATCAAAGTTATTTAGGGGATAATTTGGAAGAGATAAGGTAGATCCGTGATCTTTTCCCACCATCTTGACTCTGCCCCTAGTTCTTTTGCTTTACAATGCTATTGTTTTTTTTTATACATTGTTTCCCTGGTTCTGTCTACTTAATTCTGTATCAATTTATACAAGTCTTGCCAGGTTTCTCTGAATCTCTCCCTTTTAACATTTCTTCTGGTTCAATAATATTCCATTATGGTCATATGGCATAATTTGTTTGACCACTCCCCAACTGACAAGTACCTCCTTATTTTCCTGTCCTTTGCTTAACAAGCAAAAAAATAGAGCTGCTATAAATTTTTAATATACTGAATACTCATCTTTCTTTGATCTCTTTGGGATCTAGTTCTAAGCAACTCTCTAAGGCAATTTTGCAGAGGTAGCAATGACTTGCATTGAAAGAGGGAGTTCCTTCAACCTCAAATTTCTCTATACTAGTGAAATAAACTGTAAACTAGTGAAATGAACTCTAAACTAGTGAAATCTCTGTAGTAGAATCAGAGAATACCAGAAGCATAAGAGCATAATTCAACCAATTTGTAATAAGAAACCAGCATATTGACAACCATAATAGCAGCTAGCATTCATGGGTCAAGCCCTGTGCTATATGCTTTACATATATTATCCCACTTGTTCCTTACAACAATCTTGAGAGACAGATTCTATTATTATCCCCATTTTGCAGTTTAGAACCCCAATTAAAACAAAGGTTAAGACATTTGCTCCAGGTCATACACACAGTAAGTGTTTAATGCTAGAATTGAACTCAGCTTTTCCTGACTCTAGGCCCAGTCCTCTATCTACTACACCATCTCATTTCCAAAGAAAGATGAAGATTAAGTGGCATGAATTGGATAAATTGTATGCATTAGACTAGGACAAGTGACAGGTAAATATTATCTACCACAACCTTCTGTCCCTATTACCATGAGGACTATTTTTAAATCACCATGAAGAAGGAGGACTAAGCTACTCCTAGTGACTAAACAATTCAAACAAAAATTGACTAAATTACATGGCACACTAGTTCTCAAAGTAAAAATAGTGGTTACTTGGGAATGTGAGCAGAGAAGTAACAGAGTTTTCAAAAGAAATTTTCAAAATTTCATTTTGTGGAATCAGAAAGTTTGTGGATTACATGGGCAAACTAAAGCTCTACAGTGGTTTCAGATTGAGATTGTTGGGACAGGTAGAGTATCTGGCCAGGTCTTGTTTGGTTTTAATACTAACTTGGTTTCAAGAAGCAGGGTTTATAATTTACAGTTCAAAGGGAAATTTGTGACTGCTTGAATTAGATTGGTCTTACTCTTTGGCCTTTACACTGTTTTATAGATACCTTGTTTGAAATGCTCTCAGACAACCAGTTCTAGCAAAGCCTTTCTGGTCTCTACTTTCAGACAGCAACCTCTGAGTAAGCATGTTATGTGCTAACAGTTTCCCTTTCAGCTCATTTCAATTGTGTATCAGAAAGCATTTCAAAAGCTATGTTATCTTGCAGCTGGCTTCTTAACCAGTTTTCATGGCTCTTGCTTCCTTTTTTTTCTAATTTATTTCATGATGATAGTCAAACTATTAGTTTCCTGTTTTCTAAGATGATCTTCTTATTTCTTATTCTCGATTTATATTTTCATAGATTCAGTAAGGACTATTTTTGTTTTGCTTTTATGTCCTGGGACTACCACTTTTTTTTTTTTTTTTTTTTTAAACCCTTACCTTCTGTCTTGGAGTCAATACTGTGTATTGGCTCCAAGGCAGAAGAGTGGTAAGGGTAGGCAATGGGGGTCAAGTGACTTGCCCAGGGTCACACAGCTGGGAAGTGTCTGAGGCCAGATTTGAACCTAGGACCTCCCGTCTCTAGGGCTAGCTCTCAATCCACTGAGCTACCCAGCTGCCCCCCACTTTTTTTTTTTAATGAAAGGCAGGTAAAGAAAATTTGGCAATTCTGGTCCCCGTTTTTTACTACCGTCTGTCTATATTGTTCTACAATTAGAATTCTAGCTTACAGGAATGGTATTCAAATCAATAAGCATTTATTCATTACCAATTAAATTCTTGGCATGTCCTAGGCATTGGGAACAGAGCCCTTGCCACTCCTCTATCTTAGAATTGATACTGACAAGAAGATAAGGTTTTTGTTCATTCATTGTTTTAAAAGAGAATAGCAGTTGTGATCTGTCTAGAACTGGTACACCAAATTTATCATGTAGTCAGTCCCTTATCTCATTACATCAACTTTGAAGTGTCAGTCCAGAGGTGAAGTGAGTTGCCTCAGTTTCCTCAACTATAAAATGAGGATAATAGTAACATTCACCTTTAAGGGTTATTGAGATGATTAAATAAGGCAATATTTGTAAAGTGCTTAGCTCAGTACTTGGCATGTAGTAAAGTCTCTGCCTTCTTCTTTTAGAGAAGTTTATATTTCATTCAGTGTGCTGACAGATATAACATATATATGTATAATACAAGGTAATTTGAATAATGATCAAACACTAACAAGGAAAGGTGTTGGTTCATGGAGAAAGTAGCTATAGGGTTGAGTCTTTAAGCAGTAGGAAAATATATTCTAAGCTTTCAGAATAAGCTTATGGAGATTTACAGAAGCAGGAGATTAATTAACAGTCTAGTTTGAGTTTCTAATTAGAGAATAGCTAACAATCTATTGTTACTGGTTGGAAAGCAGAGAAATAAATAGTATCTAATTAGAGTGAAAAGTTATATTAGAGCCAGGCTGTAGCTTGAATCCTTGTACAAGAGAATGACATTGTCAAGGCTGTGCTTTAGGAAGATTAATCTGATAGATATATAGAGAATGAATCAAAGAGGGTAGAGATACTAAGCAGGGAGCCCATTCAGGAAGCTATTAGAACAGTCTGGGTGAGAAGTAATGAGGGTTGAACTTGGATAGTAGCTATGTATTTAGAAAGACACAGGATATAAGAAATGCTGTCAAGGTAGAATTTCTTTAACTTGGCAATTGATTGATTATTATGACTGTGGGAGAGGGAAGAGCCGAGAATATCTCCCAAGTTGATAACCTGGGTGTCTGGGAGAATAGTTACTCACAAAAAGAAGGGAAGTATGGAAGAGGGGGAGGTCATTTAGGGAAAGATTAGTTCTATTTTGTACATATTGAGCCTTATAGTGAAGAGATTTACCTCAGATAAATGATAACAAGGATGTGGGAGTTCAGAAGAGAGAACTCCCTATATGTATTTGGGAGTGTCTATATAGGGATGATACCTGAACCCATGGAAAAAGGAAACAAAGGAACAGAGGAAAAAGAAGAGGGCCCAGGAAAAGAGTGTTGGAATATTCCCCTAACAAGAAAGTTTATTTATTTGGGTATTTCAGAGATGCAAACTGCCACAACTCAGTGAGTTTAATTATCATCCATCATTTTACTTTGAATTTAGAGGACAGTTAGTTCAAAAATAATATAAGGAGGAGACCATTAAATCAATTTTTAAAAATCCATTTAAATAAAAAATCTCCTTGCTTGATTTGCATTTCACAGAAGAAAGATAAAAACTTAACTTTTAGCTCAAAGTTCATTTCTCACAGCCTCACTTTGTCTTTGATTATTCTTAGTCATCTCAGTTAGAGAATGAGAAGATATTATGACCCTATATGGTACATGTCTACCTTTTGGACGATTTTACTTATTCCATCCAATTCCATCTTCATCTCTGATACCTGCACTGCACCAGGTACCATTCCTGACTTCTTTTTTCTCCCAACAAATAATTTTTTTTCTTTCTATGATTATATTGACTATGTCTTAAGAGAAAAATCCTTTTTAAAAGAGATGAATTTTACTTTTCTATAAGCTACACTGAAGATTTACTATTCCCAAGAGTAGTTTTTTCCTTCTGTTTTTCTAAACTACAACCTTCTAATTTCTGACAATTTTTTAAAGAACCTCTATTTTAATCTTTATTTTCCAATGAAATCATATACTGTTTAAGTTGGGCAGAATTTCACAAAATTTCATATCTAGATCTGAAAAATAAAAAGCATATGGTACAAACGACATTTAGTACTTTTTCAAAACATTAAAATGCTACCTACTCTAGTATTTCATGTCAAAAGGCTAGTCTGCATTTGTATTTTATGTTGTCAGTCTGAGTTCTGAAAACATTTAGCCTCCTAATGTGATTCCAAATATTTCCCACAAAATTATAATTTAATTAAAAAGTATAAAAATACATTTCATGTCCATAAATCATAATTTCAAGCTAGCAATGCAAATAAATTATTTTCTGTTCCTCAAAGTAAATTTGTTCTATTTTTTTTTGTATATCCAGTACATAGCATATAATACCTTGCATGCAGTATGTATTTAATAAATGCTAGATGAATTGCATACACACAATAAATTAAATTAGAAGTTAAGTTTTTTTGTTATTTGAGAATTTTATCAATTCCATCTATCTATAAAAATATTTATAGCAGACTTTCTTGGAGCTGACAAGCAGTAGTCACTGGGTCACAGATTTTCAGTACTTAAGTAAGCTATAGAATAGCAGAAGCTAGGCATCCAAGACTTAAAATTCAAGGTAGCTGTGAGATTCAAAAGCACTTTGCAGTTCAATTCACAGTGACAGCTGTATTCTCTAAATAATACTGATAATTGGCCTGGCAAATTTGACAAAAGAAAGAAAGAATAGGAGATAAAATCAAATGCAAGTGAGAAAAATGTTGAAGGAAACTTATTTAACTCTTTGTAGTGAGTTACCCCTGCTGTGCTTGTTAGTTTTGAAATATGATAGACCTAATAAAAGTAGAGGACAAAATGCACTCAACCAACGTATTCAATCACTGAAATAATTGTGAAAAATACATGCTTACCGAGCAAAATAGCCTTGTCTCCTTTCCTTCTTCTCTTCCTTGGTGTCCATGGTAGCCAGTCAAAAGTGCAAAGTGAGTATTTGGGGAAGTCCTTTTTAATCAGTGCTTCATATCCCTGAAGGATAAAAACAACAACACAACTGTAGATGAATGAGCTCATGTAACTGCCCGTATCAAGAACAAAGCAGTGTAGACCCATGACAAATATAGATAAACTTTAACCATAAAACACAGGTCATGTGGTACAGTTATAAAATGCTAACTCTGCATAAAATACAAATTATATTATAAGGAGGTTTTAAAATATTAAATAAAGAGCCTGGTATAAACTTAAGTTAAGGTTTTTTTCTTATCACAAAGGAATTCTTTCAAAAATTGGCCACAATAACATTATTGTGTTTCTTCTTTTCAATTCAGAATTTAAACCCTACTTTTGATATCATGGTTAATATCTGCAATGAATTTTTATCTCACAATAAATTCAAAGAAAAAAGTTCATAAAATTATTAATGGGGATACTTTCCCCCCAGGAACCAAATAAATAAAA
This sequence comes from Monodelphis domestica, assembly GCF_027887165.1. Taxonomy (NCBI): domain Eukaryota; kingdom Metazoa; phylum Chordata; class Mammalia; order Didelphimorphia; family Didelphidae; genus Monodelphis; species Monodelphis domestica. The sequence continues at coordinate 397,240,350 of NC_077228.1, read as the reverse complement.
CATTACTTTTGATCATTATGCCTATAAATTCAAATACCTAAAATTAACTTTGGAAACATTACGTAATAGGGAAAGCAATAATTTTGAGGTCAGAGCATGTAGGCTGAAATGCTGGCTCTTATATTTACTAGCTGTGGGTCCTCTGGTTTCTTCATCTGTAAAAGGAGGGAAATGAAGTAGATGACCTCTAACCTTCCAGCTATGTATCTGATTCCAGAATGAAAAATGGGAACTCAGGAAGGGAAACCTTTTATACTCATTCAGTAAAAGACTAGCCTTCTGTTCCTGCTAGCCAGAATTCATTCTAAGGTATATCTCATAAAGAACTTTGAAAGGTTGTCATTCTACTCTTCTTTTGGCTTTTATCATGTGACTCCTCTGCTTCAAAACCATCAGTGACTTCCCTGTTGCCTAATGCATCATGTTTAAATCCTTTTGCCTAGCTAAGAATGAAGATGTAAGGTCTAATCACAAATATACAAAACAAATTCATGTTTTAATTAATTCACCAGGTAGTCACTGAGTGGCCATATGCAAGACACAATCCTAGCTACTAGCATCATGAGACAAAGATTTTTAATACTATCTCTGACCTGAAGGAACATAAAACCTAGTAGATTTGTACACAGATAATAACTATTTACAAGGAAGCCATATGAGTTGCACAACCAGACCTCTTTAAACGAAAGCCTAGAGGAGGGAGGGATTCTATTGGTTGTGGGGATTAGGAAAGTCTTCATTAACAAAGTTAATGTGAGTTGATACTTTAAAGATGTGGAAGGATTTCAGTAGGTAAAAATGAGAGCAGGGGAGAAGACACTATATGAAAAGACAGATATGTGATAGTCTAAGACATCTTTAGGGAATCACAAAAAAGATAGGTTTGGAGAGTTTGAGTGCAAGTTTCATATAGATAAGTATGGGGAGATATAGAAAAGTTGATAGTAGATCACTAAATGACAGGCTAACAAACTGATCTTTGTGGGTAACAAAAATACTGAAGACCTTTAAGAAAGGGAGTAATAAGATTAAGATTCATCTGTCATGTGGGATGAAGTGTGTATGTAAATGTAAGTGTGTGTTGGGTGTGGGGGGAGGAGACTGGAGACAGAGATACTAGTAGGAAAATGTGATGAGGGACTGAACTTGGATATTGCTAGTGGGAATGAGAAATACTATGAGCCAAACATATCTAAAAGTGATCAGAATCAACCAAACAACATTATTATTAAATACATACTATGTGTCAAGCACTGTTCTAAAAAGTTGAGAAGACTGGAAACCATGTTATATTGATATGTTACATATATATATATGTGTGTGTGTATTTATATTTATAAATTGATATATTTAAGTATATATCAGTTTAAAGAACTGAGGATATTTAGACTAGAAATGATACAGTTTGGAGAAAAAGGTATAATAGTGGTATTCAGTTATTTGAAGGGGTACTATGTCTAAGAGGGGCAAGTAAGTGGCACAGTGGATAGAGTGCTGGGTCCAGAATCAGGAAGACCTGAGTTCAATTTTGACCTCAAAACACTTTCTAGCTGTGTTATACTGGATAAGTCACTTAATCCTGTTTGCCTTAGTTTCCTTATCCGTTAAATGAGCTGAAGAAGAAAATGGCAAACCACTCCAATATATTTGCCAAGAAAACCCCAAAAAGGGTCAGAAAGAATCAAGACTGAAAAAGATTAAACAACAATGACATATCTAAGAAAGCTAAAACTTGCACTTGAGCAAAGAGCACTGGGTGGAAATAACAGAAAGATGAATTTTGCATCATCTTTTCCTCCTGGATATTCTCTCCTTTCTGTGTATGTGTGTGCATGTGTGCATGTGCATGTGTGACACTGTTCTCTCTGTTTCCCTTCTATCTGCCTAAATCCTTCCTTCTCAGTCTCCTTTGCTAATTAATTCATCATCCTTATCATGACTCCAAGTGGGGCTATTCCCCAAGGTTCAAAGTCTTTATACACTTCTTTCTATACACTCTCTTTTGATGATCTGATTAACTGCATTATCATCTCACTGCCTCACAGATATGGCACATCCCAATGATGTAATTAGGATGTATATATAGGGTGGCTACTCACTGTGTAGTATCTCACACTTTTTCACAGGGGCATGTTGATACCTACTCATTATATGGCTTAGCTCGCTCACTTTAACTTGCCCTCACATTAGCAGGTTTGGATTATCATGTGGTGATACTCAAATTCTCTCAGGATCCTAAGGATTACCTCATTGAGGGGAAATATACTCAATATTCACTACTCTAGTACTGAAGCCTTCACTAATACACTTCTATTTACACACATAGCCACTCATAATTGGGACATTTTTATATCTTAAATACATAGACCTAGATCACATTATCTTATTAATGTACTCCATGTCTAAAGGGAAAATGTTCACACATGAATAAGAAAATGCCATATACTTGGGGTAACTCACAACTCTGGAGCTGTAAACTTCAATATCCTCTTTCTGTATGTGAAGATTGGATTTAGCTCTCCCCTGATTGTAACAAGGAAGGGACTTAGCTCTTCCTTGATTGTGAAGATTAAATTGTAATCCTCTATATATTTTTAGATTTTAATCCCCAAAGTGTAAAGCACAGTACTTAAAGTTGAGTACAAGATTTGCCCATTTTGGATTTTAACCATAAAAATGTGTGAACACCCATTTCATACATTGACACTCTCTGTCTCTCCCCTTTTCTCTCTTCCTTAATATCTTCCCTCTATTGTAAAAATAAACTACCATAAATTCCATTTTACTTTAGTAATTCATTTTTGGGATTTAGAAATTAAATCCCTGGCGACCAATTAAATATTCAGTCAAATCATAAAAAATTGACATGTAATACATGTACCATCTGTAAAAGTTCTTTTATGAAATGATGGAGTCTGAATGAAGACTAAAACTAAAATCTCAATTTCTTCTTTTTTGTTTAAGTTTTCTTCTACAAAACAACTAATATGGAAAAAACGTTTTATATTATTGCACATGTAAAATTATATCAGATTGCTTGTCATCTCAGAGAGGGGGAGAGGAGGGAATTTGGCTAAAATTTTTTTTAAAGCAAATTAAAACATTTTAATAGATGATCTTCAAGAGCTAAAAACAAACAAAAAAAAAAACTCCTTTATGAGCTTTGCTCATTCTTTTAGCAAGAACGATTGTTAAATACATTATAAAATTCTTCCACTCATCATCACTATGCATCATCACTATAAATCATCATCCACTATGTTTTACTAACACCTTATTAGGGACAATGTATCAGTCAAAATAATCAATTTGCTGGATGATTTCCCTGATTCTCTGCTTCCAAGCAGCTTCTCTGTAGAACTACTAAACAGGCACTATTAGCACCCATCATTTTCAGCTTTAAGCTTAGCTCATACAATTCTGAAATATGTCTTTTTACATTTGTCTCTTATCTTTTTGATGTTTAGTCTCCCAAGTCCTCTCTGTGGATGAATGCTTAATAACCAAATTCTCATTTTTTTACTATAATCATGCAAATTACTTATCCATAATCATAAAAGATTTCTGACATCTATCTCACCCCAGAATATTAGTTTGATATATTAAAAAATAGCAATAATTGTCTCATAACTCTAAGAGTAACTATTTCTCTTAGATCTTTGAGTAGACCTATGCACCAAAATAGCTTTAACTTCACAAATAAATTACTCTATTGAAAAAGATAACACTTTATGCCAGTTCCTCTTGAGTTTTGGTTCTGCAGCACCAATTGTCTTTTGGACATTTAAAATTATACACCCCAAAGATTTCTCAAATTAATTATCTCTAAAACAGATTTAATTATCTTTACCTTCAAACACACCTCTTTATACAAATGTCATTACTTCTGGTGAAAGCACCATCATTTTTTCATTCTCCCAGGTTCATCAGTATAGCATGATTCTCAACTGCTCCCTCACCTTCATGCCACTTGACATTTCTAACTCTACAACATTTCTTGCTTATACAGCTATCACCTTATTCACCCAGATGTCACCTCAATCCAGGTCCTTATTACCTTTCACCTAGATTATTGGCATGGCATCCTAATTGATCTTCCTGCCTTGCCTCTCCTCATTAGATTATATCCTCTCACTGCTGCCAAAGGGATTTTCCTTAAGCATAGATATGACTCTACCACTCCTCTACTCAGCAAAATTCAATAACTACCTTTTGCGTTTAGAATAAACTATAAACTCCTTTGTTTAACTTTTAAAGCCTGTCACAATCCTACTCTAAAGATTACTTCCTAGTCTCATTATACATTAATCAGTTTCCCATATTCTGTGAGATAGCAAAATAGACTTTCTCTCTGTTTCTCCATACAACATTCATCTTCTATCTTTATGTCTTTGTAATAATCATCTCTCATGCCTGGTAAGAATTCTTTCATTACCACTGTCTCAAAATCTCTTCCCTCAAGTTGCAGCTCAAGTAACACTTTTTCTATAAAACCTTCCTTGATCCCTACACTACCACTACAATTAGTGCTCTCCTCCCAAACTATCAAGTAGTTTACTACTTTGTGTAAAAATATACATATTCTTTTAATATTTATTGTGTATATATTTGTATAAGTACTTATTGTGTCTCCCACTAGAATATAAGCTTCTTGCCAAGTAAGGAGTTTCATTCACTTTATTTGTCTTCTCAGAGATGAGCAGAGAGCCTGGCACATAGTATCAACTTGATATTTAATAAAGGAGCAACTAGGTAGCACAGTGGATAGAATGAGCCAGGCCTGGAGTTACAAAGATCAAAATACAAAATTTGAATTTGGTCTTAGGCACTTTCTAGCTGTGTGACCCTGGGCAAGTCACTTACCCTCAATTGCCTAGCCTTTACTGCTCTTCTGACTTGGAACTGATACTTAGAATTGATTCTAAGACAGAAAGTAAAGGTTTAAAAAATTAATTATTGATTGATTGATTCTAAATATAATGATTCCACTCCTAATTAAAGATTAAATTCAACTTATGGTTTAAGTATGAAATGGCAATACAATGACCTTACCTCACAAGTATTATAATGAAGATTATTTTCTACACCACCAGGGACCTGTTAACTTTCTGTATCCATAACATTGTTTAGAGCATACTTTTAGAAAAGAAGAATCTAATTGCAAAGGCATCTCAAAACTGTATCAACTCAATGTTTGTACATGTGATGCATATGTTGCTTCTTTTTTATTTGAACATCTACCTTCCTAGTATAAATAGTGGCCAGACCTCCCCTACTCCCAAATACATGTCTTATATAATCTAAATACAAAGTATACTACTATTTCAAATAAGTCAACAATAATGAAAGCAACAAGGATAAAGAATAGTGATAAATTTAAAAAATAATAGGAAAAGGAAATTTTTAACTAAATAGAGGGGATTGTAAAATAGATTTCATAAAAATCAAGTTTTATATCATAGTTTCATGCAATTATTTTTCAGTTTTTACACATATTTTTATAGGATCATCAATTTTGAAATTGAAAGTATCCTCAGGATCAAATCCAACCCCCATGAGATGAGGAAACTGAGGCCCAGTGATTTACTCAAGGTCATGTAATTGTGTAATAATTAGCAGTGATAGGATCTGAGGCAAGGTCCTCCACTGCAAATCCAGTGCTGTGGTTGCTATGCTATCTTTCCTTTCAAAGAGATCTTGCTTTAGGCATACAGAGTATATTCTGAGGCTACCTTTATTTGAACTTACACATATGCTTCACTGATCCTTCTAGTATTTTTATACCCACTCAGTCAGTCAGTTCAACAAACACCCAAAATGTACCTAAGATGTCCTTTACCTGTTTTCCCCATAACATGTTTCCTAATACACAAATATAACCGCTGTGTTTAGATCTTGATGGCACAGTAACTTGGACACCTGAAGAACAAAACAAAATGTGCCTATAAAAACAACTCAAGCCCTACTATGGCAGGTTCTTATTCTCAATCATTTGCATTCACAGTTGGGAGGTATATCCAAGGGCAGAAATTTGAATGGTTATTCAATTTAAAAAAAACCTGGAAGGGTCAGCTTGGTGGCTTAGTGGATTGAGAGCCAGGCCTAGAGGCTGGGAGTTCCTAGGTTCAAATCTGGCCTCAGAAACTTCCTAGCTGTGTGACCCTGGGCAAATCACTTCACCCCCCATGCCCATTGCCTAGCCCTTACTGCTCTTCTGCCTTGGAACCAATACATGGTATTGATTCTAAGATGGAAGGTAAGGGTTTAAAAAAACAACAGGAAAATAAGCACAAAACTCTGTTTCTGTCTGTCTTTCTCTCTTCCCATTTTGAAAGATTTGTGATTTTCATCAATGTGGGTACTCTTTCCACTAATGAAAACTATCCTCTTTAAGAATTGTGGTACCCAAAAAATTTATGAACTGGTACCAAGCCTGGTAATGAGCATCTCTTAATTTAACCTAGTCCTCAGAGTTCTTCCTAAGACTTTCTTGTGGTCCACTGACCTAGTCATTTGGAACCCTGGCTCACCTCCATAGCCCAATGCCACATTAGCATAAGACTTCAGTAGAACACTTGTAATTATGAATAAATAAATATGAGCAACTGGAAATGTACCCAAAATTTTGCCATTAATGAAGTGAATTATCAAAAAAGTATGAAAGGATGAAGGGACAATGACATTTTTTATAACTTTTCAACTTAGGGAAGCTTTCTTAATAAAACAAAGGAGAGAGGTGACCATAGAAGATAAAATCAGTTGATAACATAAAATTGAAAATCTTTTGCTCAGAAACAATCAATGCAAGTAGACTTAGATAGGAAACTTTAAAAAAGCTTAATGTTAAGTTATTTAAGTAATTGAAACAAATATATAAAAATAAAAAGTTATTCACTATTACTCAAACTCTAGGCGGTGACTAGAGATGACATCAAATGAAGATCAGTTAAAAGGCAGAGTGGGAAAAAAAAGAGACAATATGGCATAGTGGTATAGCGCTCACTTAAAAACCAGGAAAACCTGGATATAAATCCTGCCTCTGATAGATACTGGCTGTGTTATCCTAGACAAGTCACTTAACAATGATCACTTTAGAAGATTAATGATGAAGCATGCCTTCTACCTCTTAGCAGAAATGTGATCAAATAGGGGTACAAAATGAAATATACATTTTTCAGACAGGGTCAGTAAGTTGCTTTGCTTTGCTTGACTATACTAATTCATTAACAAAGGGAGGCATTTTATTTGAGATGAAAGATGAAAGAGTTAGTGAGTGGTAATAGAGATGCAAAAAACAAAGGCATCAATAAAATATTAAAAACATACAAAAGCAAAAAAAAAAAAAGCAGAAATAGAAGGCAGCTTGGTTTGACTCAGTGAATTAAGACCCAGGCTTAGAGAGAAGTTCCTGGGTTCAAATCTGGCCTCAGACACTTCCTAGCTGTGTGACCCTGAGCAAGTCACTTAACCTATATTGCCTAGCTCTTACCACCCTTCTGTCTTGGAACCTATACACAGTATTGATTTTAAGACAGAGGGTAAGGCATGTAAAACCCAGTGGAATTACACATCAGCTATGGGAAGGGGGAGGGGTAGGGGAGGGAAAGAATATGATACTTGTAATCAAGGAAAAATGTTCTAAATTGACTAATTAAACAAATTTTTAAAAAAGACAGTAGGTAAGGGTTTAAAAAAAGAAAGCTAAGATAATTTCAGAAAAGTCTACAAATAGGGAAAAAATTACCACCTTATTAAATTTAACATATACTTTAAAAATATCAACTTTAAGTATAAAAGTTCATAGCTATAAGTACAATATTCTTTTTTTTTATTCCTTATATGCTGAAATGTTGTCTATTGATGAATAAGTTTATAACAAAAAATCAGATCAAAACAAATACCCAAATGGTAAACATTTTTTCTTCATCATTTAATTAAGTGAATTATGTTTTAAGTTTTTGAAATATAAGCAAAAATATGTTAGAATATTTTTTCCTTGGCAGATTGGCAGACTCATTGCTTCTTTTTGTGATTTGAAGTACAACCATAGGCCAGTCTATTTTTCAACAAAAACTGAATCAATGAATAAAAATGTAACCTATGTTGCTATGGAAACACAACCCCAGAATTCCATCTACTACTGATGCTTTGGACCTAGGATTTCTAGGAGAACAATTCTGGATGGAGACCACAGTATATGTTTTTCACTCTTCCATCCTGGGATGATGTAGTAATATCTCCTCCTAATGGTTTGCTCCCCAATTGTCTCTCCTGAGAGACTATTATCCTGCTGCTGCTGCTGGCAAAGGGATAGGGATGTCTGCTATGGTGATCAGGCTGAGGCAAGACCCAAAAAGAAAAATTGCTATGAATTGAGAATGATTACTAGTGAGTGATATCTCTCTGAGTCCTATGGTAGGGAATGAGAGCAAAATGCAATTAACTGTCCCCACCCTCTCCCCTGACATTTGCATCTATCTACTCCTTTCCTTCCAGGCAAAGGAGAATAAAGCAGTTATTGGATCTTAAAACTACTCAGCACTGACTGCACTAGTCATGAATTCACAATCCTCCTCTTTGGCTTTTGTTCTCTCATTGCTACCATTCATTCTCCCTTTTTTAAAAAAGAAAATAAGAAGCTATTGATCTTTGGTGTGTGGTAAATATTAGCGTTGCTAATAGAATTTTAGGACAATGGGTGATTCTAGGAAGCAAGAGAAAATATTCAATAAGAAGGGGATCTTAGACAGGAATCAAAACATTTTTGCATTGTCCTGTGATAATGTTCCTTAGCCAGTTTACCAGGAGATAATGGGGGAAGGGCAGGGAAGAGGACCTAATTAACTAATGTGAATCATAGGTTCACTTTGGGCAGAGTAGAATAAATTTAGGGAGTCAAACAAAACTTGAGAAAGGAGGTCCTTCACTGATATACATTTACATTTCCCCCTGGTCTACCTATTTTCCTCTGACTTACAAGTGGGTAAGGACTTATAAGACGGATGCACTCAGGGGCAGGTAGATGGCTCAGGGGATAGAGAACCAGGCCTGGAGACATGAGGTTCTAGGTTCAAATCTGGCTCAAATACTTATTAGCTGTGTGACCTTGGGCAAGTCACTTAATTCCAAATGCCTAGCCTTGCCTACTCTTCTGCTTTGGAATAGATAACAGTATTTATTTTAAGAAGCTACCTCCTGATCTCAGTATACTGGTCACAAAAGAACATTTCCTCATTGTCATTGTTTATTAGAAACCAATCATGTGTCACAGCTACTCAGGGAAAGGACTGGGTAAGGATTTTTTTTAAAAAAGAGAAATTATCTCAAATTCCCCTTACCTTATTATCATTATATATATACACATTTATCTATTATCCATCTATTGAGATTACATGTGAATTCATCTGTACCATGTTGTAAAAATAAAGATAATCAGTGCAATGTAATAAAAAGGATAAGGGATTGGAGTAAGAAGAGTTGGGTTTGAATCCTGGTCTTATACTTTCTACTACCTGAATGATTTAGGCAAGTCACATCATTTCTTCATTAAGTGGGTATGTTATAAATCTTCCTTCAAGTTCAAAATCTATGATTCTCTGAGATAAGAGAATGCCACTTTATCATCTTTCTAGGGACTCAAATGATATGATTCTATGTCCTTTCAACCTCCATTTCATGAAATACTTTCCCTCTCAGGATGCTGAATGCTTCAAAGATATTCTCTTATTATTACCTGCCTTGTCCATATGAGGAATCAGGTGATAAATATTCTTCTCTCTACAGAAAGAGGAAAAGCTCAAAGAGAAGAAATGATTTGGTGAAAGTAATATTGAAAGTCTTCAGTACCACTGAAAAAGGAATACAAGCTTACCTCCTGATCTTGGTATGCTGACCACAAAAGAAAATTTCCTCATTGTCACTGTTTATTAGAAACCAACCATGTGCCACAACTACACAGGGAAAGGACTGGGGATAGTTACAACATGACTGGCGTGCTAACAGGGAAGGTCCCCAGTGGCCACAAAAGATGCTGTTATTATTAGTAACAAGGGAAGAGTCTCATAAGAGACCATTTCAAAGAGCACACAATCAATCAGGACTTTAAGTGCCTACTATGTTTCAATTATTGTTCTAAGTGTTTGGGGATACAAAGACAAAAAATAAAAAAGCTCCTGCTCTCAAGGAGTTTAAATTCTATCAAGGGAAAAAAGCACATAAATATATAGGAAACATATACAGAATAATTACTGTGGAAGAGAGAAATTGGGAAGTATGCAACAAGGCAGAAGCAATAGCTGAGTCATGAGTCAAATGAGAGAGTTCTATTAGGAATGTTACCAGAAGGAGCAGTTGGAAGGAAAGAAACAGACCAACTGAAGGGTTATGTCTTTTAACCTTGGAGACAGAAAGGAGTGGTGGTGCTGGTGACTTTGAAGGCAGAAGAAAGGACAAAAGTCCAGATATCTCTCTGACTTGTTTTGTTGATGATAGTGACTGAACTTCCAGACCTATCAGCCATTTCTCTCAATTGAACTATATTCCAACATCCTCTAATCTAAGACTCACTGTAGATTTAGGGAAATCCCCAACCCTCTTACCTCCAGTCTTTAACCTTTCCTGTCTTCCCCAAATAAACCCCTTACTTAAGATAAAGAAGAGAAAGAGTATTTCATTTGAAACATCATAAACTCAGCCCTGAGTGATTTAGAAAGAAGAAGAAGAAAGGGTTTTATTACAGGCGGGAGACTGAAGGGAAGAAGAGGGAGGAAGGGAGGAAGGTATAGAGGGAGGAGGAAAAGACAGAAGAAATAAGATAACTGCCTGATCTATTAGTTATCAATTACCAATCAATATAGTCTATTATTATTACTTATTACAATTTGGCACCCAGACTGACTGAACTTCACAATCTCTAAAACAACAGCAAAGATGTTCAAACAAATGATCTGTGGGGTAGTTGTGCTGGCAGTCATTACAGGCTATTGGATTTATAATATCTTATATAGCAAAATGACTAACATGATACTAGATTCAGTGGAATACATAAGCAATGTTCATACTCCAGATGCCATTTCAAAAAGAAAACATTCTCTGGAAAATTCTAACACAGATCTATATCATTTACATGACTGCAATATAGCCTTAAGAACATTTACAGATTTGTGATTCCCAAAAATATAGCGCAGATCATAGTGGATACAAACTTGGAGATTCTAATTAAGAACATGTTTGATGAATTTATGAAGGCAAAAGGGCTAGATCAGATAAAGGATAAGGGAAACGGTCAGGCAGATAATGCACTCAAGGAGAAAGACAGAAAGGCCAAGAAAGCAAAATCCAATGTATAGGGCAATGACAGTGACAAGGACACTAAGACAAATAGTGAAGCTGAGAAGATTTTCCCACTCAAAGACATTTCCAAGAATTCAAACACAGCTGGTGTGTTGCATTCAAAGGTTCATAGACAGTTTACTACCCAGGAGTAAGATTCCTTGAAGAAGAGGTTCCCAAAATTTCTCGACAAGCCCTATAAACTCAGAAGGAACTTAAGTGTGCTTTCCGAATTTTTGAACCCAGTTTTCAGGATGTGGAATTTCTTTTGGCATAACTTTTTAGCCCCCATGAACATCGCCAATTCATTGAAAAGACTAGATCAGAAACTTCACTGACAAGTTGGCCTACAGAGGAGCAAAGGGAAGACTTTGATTTCTCTAAACCCATCAGCATGACCTACCTGAGGAAATACAGGGAGGACTTGTTCCAAGCCATAAAAATGTGTTGCTCAAAACCAAATGCATGGGGAAAATTTGGCAGATTGGTGCAAAATAAAGGAGAACATCCAGCTTCTTTTATTGATCGCCTGTCTGAAATGGCTGAATCTATAATGGGGCTTAGAGACAAACACAGAAGAGTCTACATCTCATGTTAGGAGACAATTTTTGAAAGGCTGCACACCACACTAAAAAAACTTTTTCAGACATTATTTTCCAAAATAGGACACAGTCAGTTTAATTGAATTACAGGATATGGCAACTTACATTCATGACAATCATACAGATCAAAGTAAACAGTTGGCAGATTTAAAGGAAAAATTAGAGGAATCACAGAAAAATTTAAGAGATAAGGAGATTGAAGAAATTAAAAAGTTGAATACTGTTAGGACATACACAAAACCTGCTTATAAGCCAAGAACAGTGCAGAGAATTTAGGCAATGTTTTTTCTGCCATAAGACAGGACACCTGATCAAAGACTGTTTTCTAAAAAAAGAAGTATGAAGTTAGTAACAACAAGAGCACAAAAGTAAAATACAATATGCAAAATTGTACGTGCTATGAGCATTGTATGTTGAAATCCACTCAACATGCAACAGATTTGCAACAAATGAAAGAAGCTATAAAATCAGGAGCTAAATCCAAATATTCAGCCATGGTTAGGAGAGAATTGTGAAGCCAGTATTATAATGTATGTAGTTTGGTACATGAAGATAGAATAAATAGTGAAAAAGAGACTGCTGTTAAAATTAGGAGAAAACAGATGAGAAACAGTGAAAAAGAGGTGCAAGAAATTGAATCTGTGAGCAATGACAAATGCAAAAGATCACATGACAGGCAGAGACAAGTAAAACAGTTTGATGCAGAAATTAAAAACATCATTTCTCAAATAACAACAGAGATAGGAGACTTAAGAAAAAAACTGTATGGTAACTACACATGAAAAAAGTAGAAATCAAATCAAAACATACTTGGAGAACTTTTTTCAGTGCAGATTGGGCACAGGGATTGAATTTTGTAAAAGAAAAAGTCAGAAAAATTCATATAAACTCAAGCAGGAGTTAGTGAGAGATATAGAGAAACAAAATTTCAATTCCCTAAAGCTAGATGATTGTAACAGAAAATCAAAGCACAAATTTACTGTTACCAATGAGGATACTGTTAATGAAGATATAAATATTTTGGAAACATTCACAGATTTGCTTAAAATCCCACAAAACTCAGTTAATTCTTCAAACGGCTATATGGCACAGATCTTCTTAGGAAAAAAAAACCATCTAATCTGGATCCTGAAGCTGAAACTTTCCATCCTTCAATGACTGATTTAGACAATACAAAATTTAATGAAAATGAAGCTAACATTACATTTGAAAATAATAATCATATTCAAAGTAATGGAAGTGAAATGAAAGTTGAATTTGAAAAGAGGAATGGAATGAAAGACTTAGCAACTGAAAGAACAGCCAAGGATTTAAATGGCAGAATTGAAACCAATGTTCTAAGTGTCAGAGGGGAGTTTGGCCAAATAAACTTATATGAGATAAACAATAGCTATAATTTAAATTCATTGTCCAATGTAGTAGAGGATATAGTATATTCAACCTCAAATAAAGATCTCATTGGAAATAATTTAAATCAAGAAGATTTGACTGTTTCAACCATACAGCTGGCAGAGGGCAGCAAAGAAAGTAACAATAAACATTTTAGCTACACAGAAGCCAGAACCATATGTATGGATTAAAGTGGGAAAGAAAAACTACAAAGCTCTCTTAAATACTGGTGATTCAAAATCTGTCCTAAAGATATGTCCAGGGGATATCAACATAGATGGTATAGTTTCTGTAGCTGGAGCTATGGGACAGATATAAAAAGTCCCTGAGCTTAAAAGCACTATGGTCAAATTGGGTCCTCTCACCATAGATCATACTTTCCTATTAATTCCCTCATATCCAGATATCCTTTTAGGATGGGATTTTTTTTGTATAAAATTCAAGTGACTTTGAAATGTGAAAAATCTGGGAAAATTTATTTGCATTTACCCAAGAATTCACTAAAACACCACCCATTATTATACTTAGAACAACTAGAAGAAGAACCTGAGAAAATTCAAAGTTTAACATCTATGTATGAAACACCAAAAGATATACCACAAAGGGTGTTTGCAAAACATCAAAATGATGTGGATAGGATCAAGTCAGTGACACCAGTCAGGATTGAGGTTAGGGAAAGAATACTACCTAAGAGACCACAATACAAATTGAGTAAAGAAGCAACAGAAAGAATAATACCTATCATAAATGGTTTGCTAGAACAAGGCATTTTAAGACCTACTGTATCTGAATATAATAGTCCAATTCTAGCTATTAAAAAGAACAAGGTAAATGAAGATGGCACTCCCCCTTGGAGATTTGTCATGGATCTTAGAGCTGTAAATAAATTTATAAGGAAAAGACACACTATCACACCTTCGCCAAATGATATAATAACCCAAATACCTTCAGAAGCTATGTGGTACACAATGTTGGACTTGAGGAACACTTATTTTACCATACCATTGCACATTTTTGCTTTCCAATGGGGACAAACTCAGATGTGCTATACCAGATTAGAGCAAGAATGTTGTGAGTCTGTTTCAATATTTTGTTAACTTCTGCAGAGAGATCTAGCCACCATAACTTTAAAATGTAGCAGATTAATACACTATGTGGATGATTTGCTGCTAGCATCACCTGACCCAAAAACATGTTTGGAGGATTCAAAGAAGTTATTGATAGAGCTTCATAAGAGAGGACATAAAATTTCAAAAAAGAAAATTCAGTGGGTCCTTCCAATAGTAGAATATTTGGAATTTGTCCTGGAGGGGGGGCACCAGGAAAATCTCTAATAAAAGAATATCAGACATATAGAAGCTAGGCATCCCTAGAACTAAGAAAGAACTTAGAGCTTTTCTAGGGATTGCTGGTTTCTCAAGACAATACGTAGTAGGATATTCTCATATTTCCAAATGTTTAACTGATTTGACAAAGAAAGAAATTAAAGAACTGTTGCAGTTGAATAAAGAACATCTCCATTCTTTGTCACAATTGAAAGGAGCTATTCTATCAACTCCAGCTTTGGGAATACCAGATTATAAGAAAGAATTCCACTTGTGTGTTGTAACTGTGAAAAATGTGGTTTGCCAAGACTGTGAATTGCCAAAACTGTAAATGCCCAAAACTGGGAAGATAATTTTTAGTATCTTGATTTAAAAATCTAAAATTAAGTGGTCGCCATGGGAAAATTCCCAAATATGAAAATACCCAAGTCAGCTGGGTTTTATGGATATTTTAATTAAATGAAGGAATTAAGGGAAGGAGAGAGAGAGAGAGAAAAAGAGAAAATAGTAGAAAGGGCCTAGAACAAATGGCCTAGACCCTAAGGCTAAGGGAGAGCAAGTCAGTCTTTATCACTCACCATAAGATTGTCTCAAGCAAGCTCCAGTCCTCCACTGAACTCCTGAACTCCCCAACTGAGTTCAATCCTTCTCCTTTTAAAGAAATTTTCTCTTATCTCATGTCCCCTAAATTTTCACATCTACCAATCACAGTAGATGCTTTTTTTCCCAGGATTGCTCATTCTTAGTTCTTATCTTCTTTTGTTCTCACCTTCTCTGGTTAGATTAAATCCTCTGAGTACTTCACACCTCTTTTGTTAAGCTTGCCTTTTGTAAGTTGCTTGACCTTTTCGGTACTAATTTAACCTTTTAGCATCCTTTTGTATTAGATCTAAAAATAGACCTAGCTTAAGGTTCTAGCTTTACTATAAGTATGAGTTAGGGACTTTTCATTGTTCAGTCAGGAGTTTGCAACTTTATCTTCCCTTAAGGCACTATCCAAGTAGGGTGGAGTAATTTTAAAAGTTCTCAATACATTCCTGATCAAGTACCTCCATTGTTAAAAATGGGGAATAGTTTAATCAAATCTTCTGAAGTAGAGTCTGAGCAGTTTTAAGATTCACAATGTCCATGAAGCTAAAGGCATTGCCTCTGGAATCCTAGCACAGTATTTTGGGTTAAATCCATGGGCCATTGTCTTTTACATTTCTATCCTTGACTCTGTCACATAAAGAATGGTGCATTGTCTCAGGAACATAGTAGCTACAGCTCTGATGGTCAAGAAATCATATGATATAGTACTGGGATGGACATTGCAAATGTATTCTGCACACCAAATAGAAAAACTGCTATGGTCACAGAATATGCATTCATTCACCGATGCAAGAATATCCCAGCATGAAGTCATTCTGTTAGGCAATGATAACATCACAATTCATAGATATGCACCATTGAACCCAGTGACTCTGATTCCTGATTTGCCAATGGGTGGAGAAGAATTACATGATTGTGGTCAAATAGTAGAAATGATGCACAAACCAAATGAATACTTTAAAGATACACCTCTTATCAATCCAGAAATAGTTATACAGAGATGGGTCCTCCTATATTCACAATGGGAGAAAATTCACAGGGGCAGCTGTAGTTGACAATGACAGAACACTTTGGCATGCATCATTGTCAATTCATGTTAGGGCCCAAGGAACAGACCTCAAGGCTCTGCTCATGGCCTTAGAATTAGCTAAAGGAAAAAGAGTTAATATTTTTCTGGACTCATACTATGCTTTCTCCACTGTACATTGCTCATCATACATATGGAAAAACAGAGGGTATAAAACTTCAGCTGGGAAACCAATTGCATATGGCAAATTAATAGACTGTATTATAAATGCTGTAGACTTTCCTAAAGAGGTGGCCATAATCCATTGTTAGGCACATACTCATGGAAAGGACAGAACATCCCTAGGGAATGATAGAGCAGACATAAGATCAAAATACACTGTGAGGTTCGGATCCCACCGTATGCTGAATTTCCTCTGATTGAAAGACATAAACTCACTGAAGCCTACAACAGAGAAGAAATACAGTCATGGAAGGAGCAGCTAGGCACTAAACTAATCAAAGGCATCTGGATTGCTCTCCCTAAAAAGCTGTATCAAAATCTATGCACCATAATTCATTCAAAGGGAAATTACGGAGTGCAAGGGATTTGGGATACCATACAGAGGTTTTGGACAGCACCAGAAATAGCAACAAATGCCATTAGAACTTGTCAGGCATGTGAAACATGCAGAAGGTATAATCAAGGACATTTTAAGAACATAGCATTGGGAGGTAGACCACTCAGATATATTTTCAATGTATTCAAATTGATTATATCAACATGCCTAAAGACAAGGGATACAAATATGCTTTGGTTATTGTGGATAGACTGACAAGATGGGTTGAAGCATGTCCATCCAAGACAAATGACACAGCAACAGTAGTGAGATTTCTATTAAAAGAGATAATACCTAGACATGGCATTCCCGATACCATAGCCTTGTAGGGGGTCCCATTTCATTTCCCAAGTTCTGTAAGAAATCTACAAGAACTTGGGGATTAAATTCAATTATCATTCAGTTTATCGGCCCCAAAGTTCCGGTCAGTTTGAGTGTATGAACAAAGAATTGAAGACACAGATAGGTAAATTCTGTTAAGAAAATTAAAATGGGCAGATGTTATGCCTCTTGCTTTGTTCAACATAAGAACTAGACCTAGGACTGACTTGCATATATCAGCATTTGAAATGCTATATGGTCAGCCACTTTGGCATGGTAGGACAGTAAAGCCACCATACTTGTCCATGTTGAAAGGGGAATGTGTACTTCATGAATATTTAAAACAGATACAACATAGATTAGACAAACTAAGAAAACTGGGCTTGACTATGCAAAGCATATGACTAGATTTTTCATTGCATAAGATAAAACCAGGAGATAAGGTATATGTCAAGAACTTTAATAGAGAATCTCCTACAGAACCAAGATGGATCAGACCAACATCGGTTGTAATGACAACCCCAACATCTATAAAGGTTGCTCAAAAAGATCCATGGTTCCATGCTTCACATGTAAAATTGCATCACAGCCATAACATTGACTAGCTCTAACAAAAATCAATAAAAGTCCCTATAAAAGAAAAACACACACAAGACTACGTATCAACAGAAAGTACAGACAAGAGAACATTGCACATGTTAAAATGATAACAGGAAAGCACTTCTAAAGCAAATACAACAGCTCCAGAAAAAAATGCAGTCAGTAAAACAGAGGGGGAAAAAAAGAAAACATGCATTTAAAAAGATTAGCTCCAAGGAAAAGTTTCTACATAGTCTATATAAAGTCTCTGCAAACAGAGTAACAGCAAAGAAAGTAACAAAGTTATTTCAAATGAAAACACAACTCCATGACCAAACGAACTACATTATATCCAAATACTATCTCCAAGACATAACTAAATACAGCAAACAATAAATCTCCTTGTGAAAAATTCAAACATCAGAAAGATCAGAAATCTTCAGATTCATATTTTTAACATAAATCTAAGAACTTATACATTATGTATATACCCACTCATGAAGATGATCACATGTAAAGCTTACTTCCACACATGAAGAATAACTAATGAATTCTGACAAGCACTCATGAAGAATTCATACCTTATTTCCATGCACAATAAAAATTTTCAATCTTACATACATGCACATGTAAAAACCTTACATGCTTGTATGTTCCTGATTGTTCCAGTATGTTCTTGATTGTTCCAGTATGTTCCTGTATATTAAAGAACATAGGACTACAATCAAGAATGACAACAGACAAAAAGTGACATGCAGAACAGATGAAAAAAGAGATCAAGACACATAGTTTTTACAACCAACATCAAAAGACATGGAAGGACTTTAGAGATTTTGGACTTGTGATCATGATGTTATGTAAGAATGTGACATACATGTTAACACCACATAAATACATACACATGCTACACAGAAATATAATGTAGGAAGAAATCTCATGGCATGAGTAAGTATACAACATATGCATAGTTGCAAAACACAAAATTCACACTGACATATAAATTTCTGTGGAAAATTCAAACAAGGAAATTTCTTTTCTGCATGAGTTTGCACAGAAATAAAGAACAATGTATTATATTTGTACATATGCAAATCTATATAGATGTAACCTATGTACATATGTGAATACTAATGTACTAACAAACTAACTATATTAGAATAATTTATTAATGTTCTAATAACTATAGGGACAGTTTAGAAAAATTTGTTCAAAGCCTTAGGGAAGTAGGTCCAGACATAAAAACTACTTAAATATAGAAGTTATATTGCATTATGATTTTAGGTTAGCAATTGTTAGTAATAGAAAATTTACTTAGTTGAATTTATAGACATTGGGAGATAAGAAAGCTTTTTATTCAAAATATTGTTGAAATTGTTTAAAATTGTTACATGATTTTTTATTATATTCAAAAACCCATGTTCATGTAAAATTCCTATTACCTAAACGATTTTTCTATACTCAAACTTAGCATAGAATTAGATAGAATAGCTAAGATAGATTAGGATTTGTTGTTTTGGGAGGGTAAAGGAATATTTAATATAGTACAGGGTTAATAATTAGATAGTTAGGAATATAACAAAATATTATCTAAAATGTAAGTATCATTAAAAAATGCTGTTTGCATTTTTTCCAAGACAAAAAGGGAGGATTTGTGGAATAGAGAAATTGGGAAGCATGCAAAAAGACAGAAACAATAGCTGAGTGATGACCTATCAGTCAAACTGGAGGGTTCGATTTGGAATGTTACAGGAAGGAGCAGTTGGAAGGAAAGAAACAGACCAACTGAAGGGTTACATCTTTTAACCTTGGAGACAGAAAGGAGTGGTGGTGCTGATGACTTTGAAGGCAGAAGAAAGGACAAAAGTCCAGATATCTCTCTGACTTGTTTTGTTGATGATAGTGACTGAACTTCCAGACCTATCAGCCATTTCTCTCAATTGAACTATATTCCAACATCCTCTAATCTAAGACTCACTGTAGATTTAGGGAAATCCCCAACCCTCTTACCTCCAGTCTTTATCCTTTCCTGTCTTCCCCAAATAAACCCCTTACTTAAGATAAAGAAGAGAAAGAGTATTTCTCTCACTCAGCCCTGAGTGATTTAGATTTAGAAAGAAGAAAAGGGTTCTATTACAGGCGGGAGACTGAAGGGAAGAAGAGGGAGGAAGGGAAGTATAGAGGGAGGAGGAAAAGACAGAAGAAATAAGATAATTGCCTGATCTATTAGTTATCAATTATAATCAATATAGTCTATTATTATTACTTACTACATTACAAGGTGATGGGTGTAAGCAGCTCTGGGATATCAGAAAAAGTTTTGAAGAGAAAGTGGCAATTGAAGTGTTTTGAAGGAAACAAAGGATTCTTTGAGGCATAGATGGGATTATACACCAAGTCTAAGGAAAGCCAGTGCAAAGATGTTAAGTTGAGAAATGGGAGTATCTTCTTTGAAGAATAACAAGAAATGGTGGCAAAAAATTGGAAAATGAGGGGGTGGCCATCAATCGGGGAATGGCTGAACAAATTTTGGTGATGGAATACTACTGTGCTGAAAGGAATGATGAACTGGATGAATTCCATGTGAACTTGAAAGACCTCCAGGTACTGATGCAGAGCTAAAGGAGCAGAACCAGGAGAACCTTGTACAAAGAGACTGGTAGATTATGGCACAGTCAAATATAATAGACTTTTCTACTAGTAGCAATGCAATGACACAGGATAATCCAGAGGAATTTATGAGAAAGAATGCTATCCACATCCAGAGAAAGAAACATGGGAGCAGAAAGGCAGAAGAAAAACATATGATCACATAGCTTGATGGGGATGTGACTAGGGTTTTAATGTTAAAAGATCACTCTATTACAAATATGAATAACATGGAAATGGGTTTTGAACAATACATGTATAATTCAGTGGAATTGCTTTCAGCCCTGGGAGGGGGGGAGGGAAAAAGGGTGAGGAAAATCATGAATCATGTAACCATGGAAAATATTCTAAATAAAAAAAAGAATAACAAGAAGCATAATTACCTGCATGCATGAATGGATGGATGAACAAAGCATTTATTAAGCTCTTACTATTGTGCAAGTTCCTATGATAAATGCTGGGGGTGGGGGGTGTTAATAAACAAAAGATAGCATCTCTCCTCAAAGAGGTAATATTCTAATAAGGGAAGACAACACATAAGAGGTTTCAGCTGCAAGTCAGAATGAAAGAGTCAGTGGTCCTTAGGGTAAAATGACAAAGCAGACATTTCTTTGATGTTATTTCATTGATAAAGCCATATCTATTTCTGATGTTGAATAATTTTAAAGTATTAGGATGTTGGTGGCTAGAATTTCCTTTTTCAGGTCAAGAGCAGCTGTGGCTACTGGAGAAGTCAAATCTCCACAGGGGTGCCCCCCTAGACAATTGTTGCAGTTGCTGGGCTGGTAACAGTGCCGGTACTCTGGAGGTGCTGTTTTCCCTGGGACTCTTGGACATGATTATTTGTCTGAAAATGACAGTTGGTGGGTGGTTAATGTTGGTGCTTTGGGAGATGGCAGGTCCCTTCTCTACTAGGGTTGAGGGTAAGAACAGTGGTTTGGGGTGTATTTTTAGAGATAGAGGTAAAAATTGCACACTCAATGTTACTTTGTATTCAAATGGAAGAGTCATTGTGGAATAGAGAGAGAACTGACTCGAGTCAGGAAGCCAGGAGTTCAAGTTATAATTCTGATAGCTATTGACTGTGTAATCCTGAGCAGGTAACTTCTCATGGTATTAAATAGGCAACTATACTATAATAAATTGCAGAGAAGGTATCACTCTGCATTGGGAAAGGAAGCTTATTTGGGTGAAAGTTTCCTACACTAATGAAATCAGAGATTCATTATCTATGTCTGTGAAAATAATTATGCCAGAGGCATATAGAATTGCAAAATAATAAGACAATGGTATCCATACAGCACAAACAACAACAATGGGTATGTTCCTTTTATTTTTTTTTTGCTTTTTGCAGTTCATTCAAGGAGTCAGTTTGCAAAGTCATAGATGTTCAGTCAAGGAGAGTTCAACATCCAAAAACAAAGATCAGATTATGTACCTATATTGTATATCTAAATCTTGATATTCGGACATAGCAAAACTTAAATGGATATTATGAAATATCAATGTGAAAAAGACATTGATTGTACTTCAAATATTTATTGCTTCTTTTCCCTGGTGCCTAAGTACCTATATCTATTCTATATAATTCAAATGAAACCATTCATATGTTAAGAAAATGTGAATAAATACTTAAAGAGAATTATTTTGTCCAATTAAAACAGAAAGATCTCACAGATATAGTTGTTACATAGAAGATGTCAGGACCATCTTGTTTGGATAAGATGACAAATGGTAAGATCTCTACTGAGATATAAACATAGATCCTGAAATGTTTAAAAGTACTGAAATATTTCAAAAATTAAGTTTACTCATACATTAATCCTTTATGAACACCATACTTATTTTCAGTGGTGATCTTAACATAGTAAAATCATGCTGTTTTTTTAGATCATATTTCCTATTCCATATATGTCCTTCTATTACTCTCAAATTGTTTCTTTCATTTTTCATATCTTTTCAAATAGCCTGGAAATAAGTATCTCAAAGGCATCCAATTTTATTTTCTCTTTCCTGTAAAATTCAGGGGATATAAACACTATAAAAGATTTGGGGAATTTGGGGAAAAGAAATGAAGGGTGTGGTTAAAAGACTTGAAAATGGTCAAATGTAAGACTAAAAATATTAAAACATTTATAGATTATAGAATACAATACTTCCTTACTTCTTTTTATATTTTATTGTTTTTGCCCCAATCTGTCTCACTTCTAATAAGTACTGATCCAAGTACTGTACAAAGTCTAGTTTGGCTACTTTCTACCTGGATGACCTTTGTTAGATTTGCTTTTGTACTTCTAAACCTGCATTTTCTAATTTTCAGATTGAAGGGATTGGATTAGATGTCCAATAAGGTTTTTTTTCCAGCTCCAAATTTACGATCAATATGCATTTATTGAGTCCCTACTATATACTGAAGAGTGTGTACTAGGAGCTAAGAGAAATTAAAAAACATAAGAACTCAAAAGAACTTGTAGTCAATTGGAAAGATGAGTCATGTACAGGAAAAAAAAACAGTGCAAGGAAATATATAGTGTGCACAAACTAATGGTACAGGCAGTGAATAATTTTATGGTTGGAGGTACTAAAAGCTCAATAGGCAGAGGAAGATTTTAGGCAAGGCTAACAGCATATACAAAGATTTGTAGATGGGTATTTGTATGGTGTGTGGAGAAGTGTGAGAAGACCAGCTTTACTGGAAGAATTCATTTCAGAGAGCAGTGATAATTAAGGGCAGATAGAAAAAGTAGAATCAAACAAAGGAAAACCTTGAGTGACAGGGCTAAGGAATAAGCTTTATTCTACAGGAAAATGAGAACAATATCTCTTTTGTTGTTGGATAGTAGAAACAGAATCAGGCCTAGATAAATATAAAGTAATTTATAAAATTTTATGGAAAGATGGTATATAAGCATTATGCTTTATAAAACAGCAAGAAGGGGAGAGAAAAACAAAGCTTGACAAAAGACTCAAATAAGTCAGATCATCACAAGAGGTTTTAAGTTAAGTTAAAAACTAGGAGGGAAAAAGACAAAATGTAGAGATCTATCAAAATTTCTATGATAAATTCTTTTTTCTCTGTTAATGACAGTGGAGCCATCACATTTACATTCCAACAACACTGTTTCTGATATGTTGCATGAAAAAGAAATGGCAATACAGAAAACAAAGATGAAAATAGTAGCTTGAAATGATCCCATGTACACAAAAGTGGCCTGTAGTAAGCGTCAACATAATTGAAGGATTGATTCTCACGATGTCTGAAAGGGGGGAAGATATCAGATGCTTAGAAAAAATGATGGACATTATTACTACCAAAAAAGGCAATTTAAAATATGTTACTATCAACCCTTATGTCCACCATCATATCTTTACAAATAAACAAAAACCTTAAGAATAATCTACACATGTATCAAGGGCATCACTGATGCGTGCATAAGAAGGGTACTGTAAATTATATTCTTCAACACAACATATCTTTACAGACACACAATTAACTGAAAGGTTGTGAGAATACAAGATCCCACTGTGCTTATTTGCTGAGTATTAACAAGCATTGGGGGCAGCTGGGTAGCTCAGTGGACTGAGAACCAGGCCTAGAGATGGGAGGTCCTAGGTTCAAATATGGCCTCAGCCACTTCCTAGCTGTATGACCCGGGGCAAGTCACTTGACCCCCATTGCCTAGCCCTTACTACTCTTCTGCCTTGGAGCCAATACACAGTATTGACTCCAAGACAGAAGGTAAGGGTTTAAAAAAAAAAAGCATTTTATATGGTATAGAAAAAAATCACCTCTCCCAACATTACTTCTCATGCATATGTTAAGATTATACGAGATTCCTTGAAAGAAGTAACTCAGAGATACATTTATATAATGCCTTTTTTATTTTTTAAATTCATAACTCAAAACATCATTTCCATAAACACAGTAAAATGCAAAAAAGAGAATTGTATAAGAAACCATGAGTTTCCATTTCACACTACTCATTTTTTAAAAAGTATATAATAAAAGCCACAAATCATAGTTGAACTCTCTTGTGTCTGCACTTCCTTCTGCACTTTCTTCTGTTCTCTTCTATGCATTTTGACAGTTTCAATGACTGTCTGAGCTGGGGGCTCCCCTGTTGCTACACTTTCCTGTTGCACAAACTCCAATTAAAAACAAAAGGGAAAAATATCTTTAACAGATAAGCATGGGCAAGAAGAATAAACCCACAAAGAGGTCATATCCAAATCTATTGATCTATGATCTCTCCTCTCCTCTTCCTCTCCTCTCCTCTTCCTCTCCTCTCCTCTCCTCTCCTCTCCTCTTCCTCTCCTCTCCTCTCCTCTCCTCTCCTCTCCTCTCCTCTCCTATCCCTCTCCTCTCCTCTCCTCTCCCCTCCTCTCCTCTCCCCTCCTCTTCCTCTCCTCTCCCTCTCCTCTCCTCTTCCTCTCCTCTCCTCTCCTCTCCTCTCCTCTCCTCTCCTCTCCTCTCCCCTCCTCTTCCTCTCCTCTCCCTCTCCTCTCCTCTCCCTCTCCTCTCCTCTTCCTCTCCTCTCCTCTCCTCTCCTCTCCTCTCCTCTCCTCTCCTCTCCCCTCCTCTTCCTCTCCTCTCCTTTCCTCTCCTCTCCCCTCCTCTTCCTCTCCTCTCCCTCTCCTCTCCCTCTCCTCTCCTCTCCCCTCCTCTTCCTCTCCTCTCCCTCTCCTCTCCTCTTCCTCTCCTCTCCTCTCCTCTCCTCTCCTCTCCCCTCCTCTCCTCTCCCCTCCTCTTCCTCTCCTCTCCCTCTCCTCTCCCTCTCCTCTCCTCTTCCTCTCCTCTCCTCTCCTCTCCTCTCCTCTCCTCTCCTCTCCTCTCCCCTCCTCTTCCTCTCCTCTCCCTCTCCTCTCCTCTTCCTCTCCTCTCCTCTCCTCTCCTCTCCTCTCCTCTCCTCTCCTCTCCCCTCCTCTCCTCTCCCCTCCTCTTCCTCTCCTCTCCCTCTCCTCTCCCTCTCCTCTCCTCTTCCTCTCCTCTCCTCTCCTCTCCTCTCCTCTCCTCTCCTCTCCTCTCCTCTCCTCTCCTCTCCCCTCCTCTTCCTCTCCTCTCCCTCTCCTCTCCTCTTCCTCTCCTCTCCTCTCCTCTCCTCTTCTCTCCTCTCCTCTCCTCTCCTCTCCCCTCCTCTCCTCTCCCCTTCTCTTCCTCTCCTCTCCCTCTCCCTCTCCTCTCCTCTCCTCTCCTCTCCTCTCCTCTCCTCTCCTCTCCTCTCCCCTCCTCTTCCTCTCCTCTTCCTCTCCTCTCCTCTTCCTCTCCTCTCCTCTTCCTCTCCTCTCCTCTCCTCTCCTCTTCTCTCTCTCTCTCTGTCCCTTGCATCCATCTCCTTTCTTAGAAGATGGTAACATGCTTTGGCATTGGTTCTCTGGAGAAATGATTAGTCATTTCACCGATTAGAGTACTTTAAATCTTTGGGAATCATTTGTCTTTACAGTACTGCTGTCATTGCATATATTGACATCTTACTTAATTGCTCATTTCTTCTCTGAAATAACTTTTTAAATTTCTTATGGCATAATAATATTCCATCCCATTAATATGCCATCATTGGTTCAGTTATTTGCTCCTTCATATGCTAGTTCATTTCTTTTCTTTTGCTTTTAAACTTCTCCCACCAGCATCAAGATCATTTTGCATATGGCTCTTCCCTCTCCAGTATAATTCTCCCATATGACCTCCCCTTTCCATCACATTCAATGAACTCTGATGAGTTTGATGGATTTCCACACAAAACTGTGTACAATTGTTCATGTATTGTTATTTACCCATTCTTTGCCAACTTCAGGTAAGTGTTCATTCAAAGCCCTCTCACCCCATCCTTTTCTCCATGTTTGTGTATTCTTGCACTATACCCCAAGTATGAGAAAAAAAAAGTTCTATCTCCTCTTTCTTACTGATTTCTTTAATAGTTGTTCTACTACCTTCTCTTCTAGCTCTTCAAACTCATGGGGGGGGGGGCAAGCTAGCCCCAGGTTATTTCACTCCCCTTGATACCCTTTTACGATATTAAGGTTTTCAAGGCACACTTGCTTCTTCTCCCCAATTAGAACATTAGCACTATATCATCCTAAAGCCCCTTCCAATTGCTCAAATGAATTTATCTTTCTAAGCTTCTTTTGTCTCGAGTTTTGGATTTTATAATTCTTACTCAGCTCATCTTTTCATTGAAAAGTTTGAAAGTTCTCTATATCCCATTAAATCAACCCTCCCCGCCCAAGAACCATAAAATAATACCTAGCTCTACAATGGGGAGTTTATATTTGGTTATAATGGTATCCTTTTTGTTTTCTTGTATAATTATATTACCTCTCATTTATCACCTCTCGTTTATATTAAAGGCTGCCAAATCTTGTGTCTTTGTGAGTGGTTTTTTTTCCCCTTTAACATGAGAGCTCAGAATTTTGTCTATGACATTCCTGGAAATTTTCCTTTTGGGGTTCCTTTTAAGAGATGATCAATGGATTCTCTCTACCTTCACTTTACCCTCTTCTTCTAATATATCTGAAGTTTTTGCTTTTTTTCTGAAATAGTATATCTAGGCTTTATTATTATTATGGTTATCAGGGAGTCCATTGATTCTTTAATTATCCCTTTTGGGACTATTTTAAAGATTGGGTTTTTTGTTTGTTTTTTAATCAGCTAGCTTAACATTTTCTTCCTTTCTTTTCAGTCTTTGGATTTCCTTCTAATATTTCTTACTGCTTGGTAGGGTCATTAATTTCTGTTTGGTCTAGTGTTAATCAGAAGATTGTTATTTGGCTAAGGTTACCACTTTCTTTTCTAAGCTACTTTGTTTTCCTACCAATACTTTTCTCTAGTTTTTATTTCATTTTTTAATACTTTACATCTTTTCTTCTAGATATTCATGTAGTCCTTTGGAGAGAAATCCATTTTTTTCTTTTGAATTTCTGTTTGCAATTGTTGTGTAGTTACTTTCTCATTTTAAGCTGGATTGTTGTGCATCTCAAGATCTGTAGTAATTTTTAAAAAATACTGCTCAGTATATTGTTTGGTTTACTCATTTCTTTAGCTCTATCTATTGAATTGGGCCTTTGAACAAGGACCAAGCTCTGCCTCTCTACTTCCTAATTGGAAGGAGTAATCAGTCCTGCATGGATCACCTTGGCTCCCCCAAATTCCTAGGCTTACCTCTTCTCCCTCGTTGGATAAGGTTGTTCAAGGTAGGAGACCTTGCACAGAAACCTCAGGTTCAAAATATTTAGGGGCCTCTTTGGAGCCTGAGGACAGTGTATTAGGGGCTTTAGAGTCCTTGGCCTGGCATGAATGGTTTTGAGAACTTCTCAATCATGGTGGTCACTGATGCTTCCCACTGATGCTTTCTAGGTGCTGGGATTTCTTGGTGAAATTGCAGATCTTGCTGCCTCCAGATGCTAAAACTTGTAGCCTTCATATACTCATATGGTCATGCTGGGAGATTTGCAGGCATATTTACCTGGGTCTATGCCAGCTTTGTTAGCAGTGCTCTTTCCTACTACTTGTGGGTTTCCAGGTGTTTCACTGAATAGTTCTGGGGTGGTAGAAATCATTGATTGTAGTTTCTCCCTGAATTGCTTGATCCAGTATGAATTTTCAGGACTTTTTTTTGTTTTTTGTTGGTTTATTTATTTATTATTTATTTTAATTTTTTTTTTTGCTGGAGTAGGTCTAAGTGGGTGGCCACTCTCATCTTAAATTCATCTCCTTTCAAATCTTTACCCAGATCATCAAAAAACTGCAGCCAACTGGATCTTGAGGGTTAGATGAAGAATCTTAAAATCTTGTATACTATTTTTAGGAGGGGGTAAAGTTGTCTCAAGTAGGGTAATAAAAATAGCATTCCAGATTTTCTATTTGAAATACTTTTTTCAGTGCAAGCACAACACCAAACCCAAAGAGTGGTAAAATTCATAAAGATACAATGTTTTATTTCTGACCAAACATATGCCTATCTATTTCTGACCAGCATATGAATATCTATCCACTCATAGTCACAGTTATAATCATAGCAGAGTCAGAGTCACAGTTATGGCCACAACCATCAGGGCTTATCCATCAGCAGCAGAGGAAGCAGGAATGGAACCCATCCCTACCATATTCTATTCCCATTCAGAGCTGGGAGAGCAACCCATTCTGTACAGCCCTGCTTAGGTCATTCTCCATTGGCTGGAGCCCACATTTCTTCTCATTCAGCCATATTTAGTGTCCTTTTAATTAACTTCCACAACATCTCTTGATTTGTTCCCTTCTCCCAGGATCACAAGATTACTATCCTTATTTTCAGGTCCTCTTAATATCTCACTTGTACTATTTTAGTGGGTTTCTCTTTAGCTTTCTTGCTTTCATTTCTTCAACATAATCATTCTTAGAACTGCCAAAGTGATATTCCTAAAGTATTGGTCTAATACCATGTCATTCCTCTTTCTAAACTACAGTCTATATTACTAGGAGGATCAAATATCCACTCTCCAGGTGGCTTTTAAAAAACATCATAATTTGGGGGCAGCTAGGTAGCTCAGTGGATTGAGAACCAGGCCTAGAGACGGGAGGTCCTAGGTTCAAATATGGCCTCAGTCACTTCCTAGCTGTGTGACCCTGAGCAAGTCACTTGATCCCCCCCTCCCCCCATTGCTTAGCCCTTACCACTCTTCTGCCTTGAAGGTGGAAGGTAAGGGTTTAAAAAAAAAACAAAAAAAAATCATAATTTGATCTCTACTTACTTTTCCTTTTTATATATTACTCCCATTCACACAATGCACCTTCAAAATTGGATTTCTTCCGATCCTCACATATAACTTCCTCCCCTTGCCGCCCCATGTAGGAAACTTATTCTTTCCTCACTTTTGTTTCTAATTTCTTTCAAAGTTAGTTCAAACACAATGAAGTCTTTCTTGATCTCCCCTATTAATGTGTCTTACCCCACCATGCCAACAAGTTGCCTTGTATTTAGTAGGTATATGTTTAATATGTATTTATATATGTTCACTTTGTTTTCCCTAGAATGTAAGATTCTTGAGGATATTCTTTGTGGACCTAGTAACTAGTATAGTGCCAGGAACACAGTAAGCACCTAAACAGATGCTTGCTGATCAATTGGTCAATATCAAGTAAAGCCTATAATGAAATATATGCTTGCCATCATATATATTTTACACATGTAAAAAGTATGTGCCACTGTCATTTAAGACACCCAGTGTAGAATATAAGTTAAAGAGGAACACTATAGGTGGTGAGGTACACTGAATGCTCCTGTTTATGAATAGCATTGTACTGATGGCAGTAATCTAGGGTTGACCAATTTTTCTCTAATATTCTCTTATCAAATTTAAAAAAATAAGCACCTGTTAACATGTTGCATCTGTAGTAGAATAAAAAAGTTCTTTAGCACAGGGGCTATTTTTCATTTTTGTCATTGAATCCATCTACTAAGGGTAGTACCTTGTATGTAGAAGGTATTAAATAAATCATCGTTGAATTTAATTTAGTTAAACTAAAGTACATTATAGAATCTCCTAAATAAAAATGATAGTCATTTCATAGAAAATTTAGAGAACATTAGGAGTATTAGGAGAGAGGGCCTGAAAGTGTGATTTCATGGGTACAGATAACTTCCAGAAAAAAGGAACCTCCATCTACCAATATGAAGCAGTACTTTCGCTACAACTTCTGTTCTTAGTTGCTTAAAAGAGAGATTACTGAGAAGTTCAATGACTTGCAAGTAATCACATATAGCCCATGTATGTTGTGTCTGAAGCAGAACATCTAACTATGTATACAGAAAAAACTAAATGGATAATGAATGCCTATTGTCAGCATGATATAGTGGAAAGAAGAGTAGCTTTGGAATCAGAAGGGTTGGGTTCAAATCCTACCTCTATACTTATTATCTGTGTGAACTTGGAAAAATTGCTCAGCCTTTTTAGGCCTCAGTTTCTTTATCTTTAAAATAAAGTGGTTAGATTTGATAGGCTCAGGTCCTTCCATCTGTAGGCCAATGATCTATAATATACACCTAGATTTTAGAATTCAACCATCAGTGAGAGAGGCTCAGTGGGTAGAGTGCTGAGCCTAGTGTCAGGAAGACCTGAATTCAAATCTGGCCTCAGACATGTATTGTCAGTGTGACCCAGGGCAAGTTGCTTGATCCTTTTCACCTTAATGCAATAGAGAAGGAATTGGCAAACTACTACAGTATCTTTCTCAGGAAAATTCTTTGGACTATATGGTCCATGGGATTGCAAAGAGTCAGAGAAAACTGAACAACAACATATTGAGCAACTCATCCATATGTCTTGGGCAAATCCTTCAGATAGGCAATAAATTGGGCTCAGAATTTAACAGGAGGAAGAGAATGAGATATATTTCATTTGAAAAATTGTTTAGTGCTTTGGGTGACTCCAACCTTCTCCTTAAAACAAAAAAACCATCTTTTAAAACACCAGTGTTCTTCTAGTGATTCTACATAGTTGTGAATTGAACACTATTATCTTTGAAAAATCAAAATTGAAAATTACTCAAAGAACAGTATCATGGTATATAGCAAATGTAAATATATGGAAGGATATTACCAATGATGAGCTTTGCATAAGAGGAGGCATTAAAGATATATATAATGAAAAAAGGAGGTAAGCTTGTAGAGAGAGAATTAAGAAATAGACTGGCAGGGACAGCTTTATGGCTCAGTGGACTGAGAGTCAGGCCCAGAGATGGGAGATCTTGGGTTCAAATGTGGATCCTGACACTTCCTAGCTGTGTGACTCTGGGAAAATCACTCAATCCTCACTGCCTAACCCTTACTGCTCTTCTGCCTTGATACCAATACACAGTATTGTGTTAAGAAAAGTAAGCATTAAAAAAATAGATGGCTACTCATGTTTTATCAAGTGACTTAAAGAAAGCACCCTAAAATGTCTAATATATCTTTCATTGAGGATTTCTGAAATGAAATAAACAAGAGTTACCCAAGAAAAGAAGATGAAGATCAACTACAATATACACTACTGGAGAGAATGCCCACATTAATCTGATCACAGATATATCAAATTATTGAAAAAACTGTAAGAATCTGGAGTTTGTAAGCAAAAGGTTTGGGTTCATATGCCAGCTCTTATGAGGACCAATCAATTTAGATCTATTTCCTCATCTATTAAATGAGGAAGGATGGAATAAATGATCCATTTGATCATTTATCTGACCATCCATGGACCAATAAATGGTCCATTACAATTCTAAAATTCTATTATCGATCCATTTGAATACATCCTCTGGTTTACACTTCCTAAAACAAAGCTAACTTAAGACATCTGTGCTAATGCTTATATTACTAAAGGCAGAATGGTGTAATTATTGATTGAGAGTTCATCACAAGGCTAAGAAGACCTCACTTCATATCCTGACTTTGATGTAACACACACAGACTATGTGACTCCATGAAAGTTTCTCAGTAGTCTCTTTTAAGCAACTACCTAAGACTAGAAGTTGCAGAGAAGGCACTGACCTGCAATCGTAGAAAAGTTTCCTTATCTGGGAATTCTCTATACTCAGGAAATCACACATTCAGTCTCTGTCCCTCTCACAATTTATGCTTGAGAATCTAAACTTATCCTGAACTAAAATGCAAAATTAAGCAAAGTAGCTAAAACCAAGAAAAATACAAAGAGGGATGTGGGTTAGAATGAAGTGGAAGTAAAAAATGTATAGATGTGGGGGAAAAAGGGAATAGGAAGCAAATTATACAAAAATGAATAAGCTGTTGCTTCAGAAAATAAAAAACCTCTGATATAAAGCATCGATGAAATGTAAAAATGTTAGGCAACTGTGTATGTTTTAAAAAAAAATTAAGGCAGTTCCTAGATCAGAGCCATGGAAATATGGAAGCTTACAACTTTGAAGTCAGATAGTCCAATCCAATGATTTTAATGATGAGAACATGAGAGATTAAGTGACTTGTCTAAGATCACATAGCAATTTATTGGTCACACTGGGACTAAAATCCAAGCTCTTCTTGACTCCCACACCAGTGTTTTATCACATGATACTGATTCTCAGAAATAAAAGGTATTCCTAGTTTGATTGTAAAGTCACAGTCTTATAATCTATTTAAAAGAGAGAAAAGTTTCAAAGTATGTATCAAGATTGACAGAAATATGCATGAATATAGCAGGAGACAGGTTGATATTTAGAAAAGAGCTTGCAATTTCCCTCTTTATTCCACTGTTTGTCTCATTAACATTGCTCATCTGGAACTTTCATGGTACATTTATCCAGGGGTGATCAGACTCTGGGAAAAACTGGCTCATGCTATCCAAACTCACAGGAGACTGATTTGTACCAGAAAGCCAATTTAATAATTTACAATAAAACATCTCTCTTCCTGGTAGGGAAGCATTCTTAGGAAATCAAATTAAGATCAGAAGCCTGCTCAGTGAATACACAGAAGAAGAAAAAGAAAAGTGCCTGTAGGGATAAAACTGCCCATGATTGTCAAATGTTCCTGACCCCTAGCAGTCCAGAAGATACATCATCTAAATTTCTCTCAAATGCCCCCCCTCCCTCTCTTTCTGTCTCTCTCTCTCTTTCTCTCTCATAATTGCAGCAAATCTTTCATTTCTGATTATTCCAATATTATGATATGGTGGCTTCAAGGATAGAATCTCTAGAAGGGTACGTTCTCTTAATGTCCATGGCTTCTAAATGTCTCTAGCCAAGGAAAATTTGTTTCCTCAGACACTCTTGAAGCTGTATCTATATAATGCTAATATAATTGGCTAAAAAGTGAAGAATTCATTCCCAAAGTTATATACATTATATAGACATAAGTAGCAGGTCATATAATTAGAGCTGGAAGAAATCTCAGCATCTAACCCACTTTTAAAAATATGGAGATGGAGGTCCAAAAAAAAGTCAAGTGACTTACTCAAGCTTTCACAGCAAGTTTGTGGCAGAACAAAAATCAGGACTCAGGTCTCCTGACACATACATTGCATCATACTGAACCCAACATTCTTCATGGAGTTTAGTCTCAGATGTTTGTTTCTATAGATTGGATATAACAGAAACCTCCTTTGAGCCAGTTATCTAAAACTAAAAGTTATCTACTTATATCAGTAAAATGAAAATTCTGAGTAAGGAACAAAGAAAGTGGACTAGATAAAAACTTTGAATGGCATGATTAAGAAAGGGTGTCAGTAATTTTGCAGAATCATCCCAGAATTGCTGATGATAACAAAAAACCTTCCAGTTCTGAGAAGAGGGAATCTTTCCCTCCTTTCCAGGGAGGAGGGGAGGAAGAATGCTTTAATTCAAGAGAGAATAGTATATCCAGCCTCAAAAAGAATACAAAGACAAAATGCTTGAGTTAGAGAAATAGAATCAAGATAGTCAAGATTATAGTGTTTTCAAAAGGGCAAGCAATAAGTATCTTTTTTTTAAAAAAAAATAACAAGTATTTATTTTTTCTCTTGCTCTCATCTCAATCTCCTGCAACTGAATAAAGCAAAACCTTGTAATAACTATGCAGAGTCAACATTACCAAAGTCTTTCATTGGTTCTATCTGAAAATAACTCAGGATACTAGTAAAGAAGTCCTAGCAGTGTAGTGATATTGACTGAAAAACTGCAACTCTGAATGATTAAAAATTGTTCTTTTTCCTTATTTTAACAAAACTTCTCTAACTTCAAAACAGCTCTCACATTCATCCCATCTTTTCTGCACTCATAGTCACCACCCTAGTGGCATTACCTCTAGCCTAGATTATTTCTATAGTCTACTATTTGATGTCCCTACATTAAGCTTTTTCCCTCTTGAATTCATCCTCCCCTTAGCTGATAATTGATTTTACCTAAGATACAGGTTTGATCATCTCACCCAAAATTACTCAAAAACTCCCTCAAGGTTTAAACACAATTTTAAAATCTGGCCCCTTCTTACACATAATACTGGTAGATATTTCCTGCTTTTTCATTGGCTATCTCCCATGACTGCAAGGTATTCCCACTTCTACTTTTGGATATTCTGATTTCCTTCAAGATTCAGTTCAAACTTTTTATTCATCAAACTCTTGGTCATCTATATCCACCTCCCACCTCTCACCCCCAACTGCTTGTGAACTACTTCCCCAAACTATCTTGTTTGTGAATACAATGTATATAGTCAGTAGATTTGTAAGCATATACATTATAGTATCTGAAACATAGTAAATACTTAATGAATGTCTGTTCATTGATTGGCTCATTTACTTCCTCCTGTGTCCAAGACACAGTATAAAACCTTATTTCACAGTAGTGCTCACAACACCCTTCCTTGTGAGTTCAAAATAATACACTGAAAAATATCAAACTTTCCGATTAAGATGATTATCCTTGTCCCTAACAAAAAAAAGGGGGG
The DNA here is from genome assembly GCF_027887165.1 of Monodelphis domestica. NCBI lineage: Eukaryota > Metazoa > Chordata > Mammalia > Didelphimorphia > Didelphidae > Monodelphis > Monodelphis domestica. Next base: position 397,205,551 of record NC_077228.1, on the reverse strand, counting down.
GATTACAATGTTAAATAGTTATGTAGAAACAACAATGAACTACAGATACCTGGTGAAGAACCTTAAGAATTGATATAATACTTATCTTTAAGAATGCAAATAAATTATGATTATGAGAAAGTATAAAGAGTTTATAAGGGTATACTGAGGTTCAAGTGTTTACTTTGTAGCTAGAAAGATTTCTGACACTACTGGCTTAGTGACCCTGGGCAAATTATTTAGCCTTGATGCTTAAGCCAATTTAAGTTTCAGAGGTGCTGACCTGTATTGAAGGGAGTTTCCTAAACCAATAAAATCACAACCCTATACTATTGAAATAGAGCAGAAAATGTGCCAGAGGACTAATGGGACAGTTAGACTGAAAAAAATAAAGGAAATGAATTACATAGATTCTGGTGATATGATAGAGATGGGACAGAGAGTTGAAATTATGGGATTAGACTGAAGGATCATTCTATGTGAATCAGGGTAGTGTTGGAGAAGTCAATTATGAAGTGATAACTAAGAACAGTGTTATTATTCTTTTCATTCTTTAGAACCTTAGGACAATAGGAAAAGTATGTGAATTGGAATCAGAAGACCTGAGGTCACATCCTGACTTTGCCATTTACTATGGATGTGATTTTGATCAAGTCACTTGACCTCTCTGTGCCTGATTTTCTTCATCTATAAAATGGAAAGGTTTAACTAGATGACCTCAAAGTTCCCTTCCATCTCTAAATCTATGATACTATGACCTATCCATACATACTATGTATATCTATTAACTAAATGAAAAGATCTTATTTTTAAACAAATTCCCTTTGTTCTTGACTTTACTAACAAAGACTGAATTTCTACCTCTCATCTCACCCCCTCCCCAAAAAAATTACTTCACTGAAGTCATGTGATTTAAAAAATGCTTTATGCAAACACTGATCATTGTAAGTCTATATTTATGGAACTGCAGAACAACAGTGTAGTTTATCATCATACTTCTTTTAGCCAGTAGAGATTGTCCAAAATATGCCCTGGAACAAATGATAATAATAACAATAGCAACTTTCATTTATATAGTGCTTTCCCTCTGATAGCTCTGGGTGGTAGGAAGTGCAAAGATCATCATCCTTTTATAGATGAAGAAACTGAGAATTTCAGAGTTTAAGTGACTTGCCTGGATAAAGAGCTTGTGTCTGAGGCTGGACTTGAACTGAAATCAATGAGCTGCAAGTCTAGCACCCTTTCTACTATGTAGATCAACAAAAATAAATTTTTATATTAGTTATATTGAGAAACAGTTGAATTTCCAGCTGAAACTTGCATTTATCATAATTTAATTACCTTGGGAGGTAGTTGATATTTCACACAGTAGCATATGACCCTTTCTTTAAGCTCAAATTTTCCCAAGTTACAGTATTCTGTTCATTTCTCTACTTAGCTGCCAGGACCTCCATTTTGGTGACACATTTCTTTGTTATCTTAACTGCTACTTCTGGTAGCTTTAGATACTGTTTAGCAATCTTAGGAAAATATTAACTACTAGTTGCTCATGTGAATATCTAAGTATGCTACCAAATGCTTTAAAACTTTCTTTTATTTCTTTTTTACATTTCAGTTCATTGGAAAGTCTCAATATACACGTTTGGTGTTATTTTAATATATTTTCACAGTTAGATACAATGGCTCCAAACAAATGATGAAACAGAATGGTACTGTGATTAGAATATTAGATTTGGAGGCAGAAGGACTCAGTTCAATCCTGACTGCTATTAATCCTCTGGACCTTAGTTTCATCTCTAAAATGAGGGGATTGGACTAGTTAGTTGTAAGGTTCCTTCAGAAACTAAATTTATGACAGTTTGCTTTAAAGGGTATATTGGATATTAACATAAGTATTAGAGTGCCTAAAAAGTTCTTAAGACTATTATGGAAATGAAATAAAATGTCATTGTAAGATAGAAAAATTCTAAAAGAACTTTTAAAATCTACTCACTTTGATTCAGTTCAATATATGTTTATTTAACATCTGCTATGTGCCTAGAAAAAAATAGGTATAAATTCAATATTATCCTATATTTTTAGAATCTAACAGAACACAGAATCTCAGAATTTGAAGAAAACTCAAAAGCCATTTCACCTAATCCATAACCGCATAAGAATTCTTTCTATAGTATTCCCAACAAGTGATCACCCAGGTTTTGCCTGAAGACCTCTAGTGAGGAAGGCCCAAATGAGGCAGTTCATTCCATTTTGGGAGCACTCATTATTAGAAGTTTTTCCCTTCTTTTCTCCTAGTCATTCCTATATCTGCCTCTTTGCAACTTCCATCCATTGTCCCTAATATGCCCTCTGGGACCAAGCTTGTCACAAGTCTAATGTCTCTTCCACAAGACAGCCCTTCATTTATTGTCCTTGCCAATTCATTTTCATCTTAAATTTCCTCATTTCCCCCAACGGATCTTTATATTAAATAACTTTGTCCTTTCATCATCCTAGTTGCCCCTTTGGGGACCCAATTCTAGCCTGAAAATGTCCTTCCTAAAATGTAGCACCCAGAACTAAAAAATCATTCCACATTTTGCCTGACCATAACAAGGTACTAGGACAGTAATCCTAGATGTTATGCCTCTCTCCATGTGGTCGAAGATTACATTAACTTTTTTGACTGCCATATTACACACTGTTAAAGTATGAGTATGTAAGCTACTAACCTGCCCCTCACAATAGTTAAAGGATAAATAAAAAAGAACTAAGTATGAAAATGAAGCTGTTGACAAGGGCAAAAAATGTAAACAGGAATATGAAATGGAAGAAAGGTATGTAATGACAGTGGTAGAGAAGAACTAAAATCAACAACACCCTACTGAATAATCTCAAGAGACATTGGTTATTAAGAAAGGAAGTTGGAAAAAAATAGAAGCTGTCATATACAACCATGGCTGTAAAGGATAAAAAACAATCCTAGAATTTTATGAAGTGTAGAAAATAAATCCTAACAGGCAACATCTATTGCTATATTGATTCCGTGATGATTTCATAGAAACACAACATGTTCCAGCTGAAGGGAAACTAAGAGATCACTTGGTCTAGTTCAAACCTCTTGTTTTACATATGAGGGAACTGAGGTACAACTAAGGTGAAATGTCTAGCCTAGCCTGGAAACACCTGCTACACTGTAAGCAAACCTATGTAAATATAAGACTAGTCTATTTGGTATTATACATTTAGATTCAACCAGAATTTCCCAAGAGAAAAGGCACTCCCCAAATTTGTAATGATTTTGACCTTTACCTGTAATATAACATATCCAAAAACCACTTTGCAACTCAGATATAGAGCAGAGTAAATTTAGTACTCAATCACATAAGTTTTTCTCTGAAGAAACTTACATTTTAAAATTTAAAATGTAATTTTTATTTAAGTGGTTTAGGACATTTTAGTTGAAACAGGTTTTTTAAAACCACCTACAGTGGAAAAATTTCAGGATTAGGTGAGATTAATTTAGATTTAGGTTTTGGGGAGATTATACTATAATGAATATCAAAAAGTGTGAATATATATATATATATGTATATATATTTACACACATATATGCCATAAAATTAAACCAGAAGGTAGAAAATGCAAACTAGTTTTGAAAAATTATTCAAGTTGGAGAGTCATCCATAAGCAAAATATTAAGAGAGAGGGCACTGACAGTTCCATCAATTTGTATTTTCATTTCAAATTATGGTCTCCATTGATGATGCTTTGAACATCTGATGATTCCCAAAGAACCAAAGAACCTAAAGTCAAGCCCAAATCAAAGACAGGACTGAGTGAAAAACATCATTCATTGTGTCAGCTATTCTGTTTTGAATTTGAAGATGAATGCAATTTCTCTAGAAGTCAAGCAATAATATCAAGTTGGAAGTTGAGCTAGACACATGACCGCCTACTGTTGGCCCTTCCGTGAAACACTGCAGCACATCCCACCCCACATCTTGTACCTAGGACAAAGCTTATAATCTTTATATGCCTTTTTCAATAAACAGAAGCCCTGGGATAGAGGCCAAAAAAACATTCCAACCTCTTTTATCTACTAACAATTTAAAATATATTCCTCCGAAAGCTGGACCTTCTCCGACTAGGCCTAAAATATTCATATAAGGAGGCAAAAGCCATAGACTTAATTCGACCTGTCAGATGAAGGAAAAAAAACGAAAGACCTCAAGCCATGAAATGCATAAACGCCTACACTCTCCTCCAGTGCATCCCTAAAATAAGCTTCCCCATTCTGGCTACCGCCAGGGACTGGAGAAATGGGGCAAGAATATTTCCGGAACAAATACATTGAACTCATAGGACCCACAGGTCCGGCCACCCACCGCCCACCAGATAAACTACCTGTCCTGCCCCCGCCCCTAACCTAGTTCTCCAGGGGGGTAGTGAAAAAATAGTGCCCTCCCTCCTCTCTTGTAAATATTCTTTAACTTCACGTTTCTCTGGAGCTGTCTGTACAGTGGGAAAGAGATCCCATCCCGCCATTAGAACTACGAGCACATTCTGGAGAAAATCTGGTGTCTGGGGAGTATCACCCTCTCCTCTTGGAACCCCACCCCCATTCCCATCCCTCTCAAGCCGCCGGAGAGCATCCATGGCATCAGCTACAACAGCAGCGGCATCTGCTTCATCAGCAGCTGCTTAAGAGGACGACTCTCCGGGTTATTTACTCACCTACAGGGCTGAGGAACTGATCATGCCTGCCCTGGAGGTGGTGTCCGGGAAGACGCATATCTGGCTCTGGCCACGGGGAGAGGTGTTGCCGCTGCCGCTGCCGCCGCCGCCACCGCAGCTGCTGCCACCCGGAGCGGGGGAGCCCATTCTCTTTCTCACTCTCTCTTGGGGGAGGAGGGGTCGGGGTGGAGGTGGAGGGAGGAGGAACAGGCTTCGGGAAGGGGAAGGGGGAGGAGGCAGTGAAGCAGGATGAAGCGCGCGCACCCCGGGCCCCCCACGTTCGGAGTAGCTGTTGTGGCCGCTGCCGCTTCCCTGGGAGGGACCCAGGGATCTCCCAGAGCCCAACAGTTACAGTTGCAAGCACCGCCTAGGCTCCGGGCAGCCGCGGCGGCCTCACAGTCTCCCGCTGGAGAATCATCGTCGCCAAAGCTACCGCTCTCGCCTCTCGGGTGGCTCAGCCCGCTACTCTCCGTGCTCTGTGCTCACTGCTTCCCTAACCGCCCTCAGTGGAATAGGGTCAGTAGTGCGGGTGATCGCAGCAGCAACATCCCTGCCCCCGCCCTCAGGAGCTTAGGTCGCTGTCACCTGTCCGCGGCCGCCGCTGACACCGCCACCACCCCCAGCCAGCGTTCTCAACTAGCACCGAGCGCTGGAGCCCCTGCCCGGGAGACATCGGCAACCCCGCCCGGCTCGCGTTCAACGGTGCGCGCCGACTGCCTTCCCAGGCCTCGGCCCCATTGTGACGCGAGCGAGTGCTGGTGCGCGAGCTCTCGGAGGGTCGAGTCCCTGAAGCTCCACTAGAGAGCGCAGGCCCGACTTGGGTTGTGCCCATCAAGGGAGGAGGCCTAAGGGGAAAGGTTGGGGACTGCACTCGGGCGTCTCCTTTGGCCGCGAGTAGCCAGTTCTGTGTGGGACAGAAGGCTTTTAATTTCCCTAAATTTTTGCGCCACCCGAAGGTTTTTTGCGGTTCTTTTCTGCCAAGGCCAGATCCGAGCGCCACCGGGTGGCAAATGATTCTTCATTTTAGCTCCGATTCTCTTTATCATGCTGCATCTAGGAAATAACATCACTTTGTCCAATCTACCCGCAAACCCAACCATCAGCCCAGACACACAAACTCAGACACAATCCTATGCTGCCTTCCCAGCAAATGTTCAAGGCTGGACCTTAGTCAGCTCAAGCAGTGGAGGTTGGTTAGAGGTTTTGTGTCTCAGCAGAAATTACATATAAACCTTAGTGGCTTGTATGGGGCATTCACACATCAAGAGCAGGGTTCTGTTCTTTGAAAGCTAATGTCATGCTAAAAGTCAGAGAAAAAAAAATATACAGTTGACTATCTCCTGTTTATATACTACTAGAGACTGTCAGTTGGAAGAAGTGTCCAGAGATTTGTGATTTCATCAATGTAGGGTTCCTCCTTCTGTTGAATTTTAATCTATCAGTACAAACAAGCAACTATTTTGCTTAGATAGTCTAAAAGAGGTAATAAGAGGTTAAGTATTATATCTAAAATTACACAACCAGTATGAATCAGAGGCTGAACTTGAACCCTGTTGATGCCAGCTCTCTAACCTCTGTTGTTAAACTGTTCCTCTCATAATATTTTAAAATATTAGATACACTCCAGCAGTTACCATATATTAGATGTATTCAACCATTACCCTGCTTCTAAATATGAGCTATGCTGCAAGACAATAAAATGTTAAAAACAACAATCAATGTTATTATTTTCTTTTTAGCTTGGTTATAATTATTTTTTAAACTTCCATTTGGTTTCATTTACCTTTAATTATTTCTCATTAGTAAGCATTGTGAATGTTTCAGGTTTGACTATACCAAAGAAAAGTTATTTGGGAATGGAAGAAACTGAGTTGCTGGATGGTAGTATAAATATATACATTATGATTTTGAAATCAAGTCAAAGAAAAAAATTATGGTCTACATTGTAAGCAAAACTATGTAAGAGCATCCACTAAAACATTTTGGAAAATTGTTTCTTAGAAAATTAACAATAGAAAAGAACAACATTAGAGCTCTAGATAAGTTAGTCTACAAATTTTTGTTTTGGTTTGACTTTTACTAGGCTGACTTTTGTGTGACCCTGGGCCTTAATTTCTCTGTAAATTGGAAGTAATAATAGGTGATTTTCTATCATTTGAAGAAATGATGCAAGTCTAAATGAAACTTTCTCATTTATATATTTATCCTTGCATCATCTATGCAGGAGGTCATGTGATATAGTAAGTGCTTCTAGAATTAGAATTTTTGCTGTTAAGTCATGTCAGATTCTTCATGACCCCATGGACCATATTACCCATGTTTTTTTTTTTTTTAAATTCAAGAGTGGTTTGCTATTTCTCAAGTGGCCCAAGGCAAATAGAGGTTAAGTGAGTTGTCTAGGGTCACAGAGCTAATAAATATCAGAGATCATATTTGAATCCAGATCTTCCTGACTTCAGATCCAGTGTTCTGCCACCTAGCTGCACTTAAATTCAAATTCTGCCTCTAGTGATTACTCTATGTGTTGGGCATATCAATTGTCCTTCAGATACCTCAGTTTCTTCATGGATAAAATAAGATCTTTGTCAGCTCTATTTTTATGGTTCTAAGTCAGAAGGATCTTTACTTTCACTGTTCTCTAACCACCTCTGGTTCCCCTATTCATTACTTCCCAATCTACATAAAAGGCACTACTGGTTTTTGGTGTTCTATGATACTCCTAGTCCTTTCACAGATGAAATAGACTCAGAGATCATTTTGAACAACTATCTTTATAAACATGAAAACTGTTTTTGATACTACAGGCCAAATCCCATTAATGGTTCCCTCGTTTTATACAGATAAATATCAATCTACTCTAATAACGTGTGCCTTTGCACCATCCTTTTAGAAACCCTTTCTTACATAATGAGAAGACATATTCTTGCATCATTTCTGTGGAGTAGATAGATCACCTAAGCTTTGAAACAGGCAATTTATAAATTAAAGACACTTTAAAATAGTTTAGGAAAAAATTTACAGTTTCCTAAACTTAGAAATATGAAAATTCTTTTCCCAATGACTGGTCCCTCCAAGAGGGAAAATACAGAACCACACAATATACAAGGAACTTGCTATAGATCTCTAGTTACTAGAAGAAATTATAGGCTAATCTGATTTTATATTTAGGATGGAAAAGACCTTAGAGATTATCTAGTCCAACCACTTAATTTTACAGAGAAAAAAACAGAGACCCAGAGAAACTAAGTGACTTGCCCAAATAACACATATGTAGGATTTTAACTAGATCCCACAAATACATTAGTCTTTCCAAAGCAATGCATCATTCATATCAGATTATCATATTAAAACAAATTCTGTTACAATAAAAAAACTCTATAACAAAGTTACATACTCAGCTACTGACTTATTTAGAGCAAAATTCAACATAATGAAATTCCAGTAAAATAAAATAATTTAAGCACCTCTTTGAAATTTCTTCATTTACCTTTTTTTTTTAAGTGGCAAGGCCTAGTGGTTCTTGCTCTCTGAGCTCAAGATTTAGTTGGGAATACAGGATATATATGCATAAAACTTGGGTACCAGTAATCAGATTTTTTAGCCTGTAGAGCCAAATGCAGGTTTCATATTATTAAGGATATTTATAGAAAATAATATCTGAGTCAGCTACATTTTTTAGGAACAGGAACATCATCTTAGGACATCTTAGGACACTCCTGGTGGGAAATGTTTTTCATCTTTCATCTTGTGAAAAAGGAACATTGCCTGGTTATCTCAGACTAGGGAGGTGTGAATGAAGGAACCACCACAACTAGTAAACAAGTATAGTACAGAAGGAAAGGGTCTCTTTGACTTAGACTCCAGAACTCACAAATTCCTCTATCCTTATTTTACAGATAAACCTACTGTAGTATCATAAATAGGATTTGAATGTAAATCTTTACTTAATCTCTATTCTCTAGTATCTGTTGCTCCAAGGGAAAACACTAGAACCAATGTTCTAAGTTATAGGAACTCATCTTTTCTTTCTTTTTTCTTTTTTTAAACTTGCTGAAGAGGGACTTTTAGAGTTCTTCAACAATGGAATGAGTTGACTTGGGAACATTAGAAGTATTCAAGCAGTGAACACAGAATAGTATACATGTCAGATCTTTGGGAAAGGAAAGATTTTAAGACCAAGCAAGAGTTAGGAAAAAAAATCACAAAATGTAAAATAAATAATTTTGATTATATCAAATTAAATAGTTATTGTACAGACAAAACCAATGCAACCAAAATTAGAAGGGAAGCAACAAATTGGGAAACAATCTTCATAACAAAAACCTCTGACAAAGGTCTAATTACTCAAATCTATAAAGAGCTAAATCAATCGTATAAAAAATCAAGCCATTCCCCAATTGATAAATGAGCAAGGAACACGAATAGGCAATTTTCAGTTAAAGAAATCAAAACTATTAATAAGCCCATGAAAAAAGTGCTCTAAATCTCTTATAATCAGAGAAATGCAAATCAAAACAACTCTGAGGTATCACCTCACACCTAGCAGATTGGCTAACATGACAGCAAAGGAAAGTAATGAATGCTGGAGGGGGTGTGGCAAAGTTGGAGCATTAATGTACTGCTGGTGGAGTTGTGAATTTATCCATCCATTCTGGATGGCAATTTGGAACTATGCCCAAAGGGTGCTAAAAGACTGTCTGTCCTTTGATCCAGCCATAGAACTGCTGGGTTTGCACCCCAAAGAGATAATAAGGAAAATACATGCACAAGAATATTCATGGCTGCACTCTTTGTGGTGGCAAAAAAATGGAAAATGAGGGGATGCCCTTCAACTGGGGAATGGCTGAACAAATTGTGGTATATGTTGGTGATGGAATACTATTGTGCTCAAAGGAATAATAAACTGGAGGAATTCCATGGGAATTGGAATGTCCTCCAGGAATTGATGCACAGAGTGAAAGGAGCAGAACCAGGAGAACATTGTACACAGAGATTGATTCACTGTGGTACAATCGAATATAATGGACTTCTCCATTAGTGGCAATGCAGTGATCCTGAACAACTCTGAGGGATTTACAAGAAAGAACACTATCCACATTCAGAGGAAAAATTGTGGGAGTAGAAACACCAAAGAAAAATGACTGCTTGATTACATGGGTTGAAGGGGATATGAATGGGGATGTAGACTCTAAATGATCATCCTAGTGTAAACACCAGCATGGAAATAGGCTCTGATCAAGGACACATGTAATACTCAGTGGAATTGTGTGTCAGCTATGGGAAGGGTGGATGGAGGGAAGGGAGGGAAAGAATATGATTCTTGTAACCAAAGAATAATGTTCTAAATTGATGAAATAAAATTAAAATAATAAAAAAAGAAGTATTCAAGCACAGGCTGATTGACTATTTAATAAGGATGTCAGGGAGAATTTCTCTACAGTGAATCATAGAATGTTTCTGAGGTCAGAGGAATGAAATACAGTAACTTGCCCAAGGCCACAAAACAAGTTATACCACAATTAGAACTAGAACCCAGTTTTCCTGTGGTCAGGAAGATTGAATTAGATCATCTTTAAGATCCTTGCCATCTCTAAAATTCCATAATTCTATAACAGTTCTTCAGGGAATTTACATTAAAAGTGGACATTCCATCCTCTTTGCAGCACAGAGATTTTTCTCTTCACACAAATCTATGTTCAACTTGAATTGTGCAGCAGAAACATCTTTGGCACGCATGTGGCTATCAGTATCAGATCTGTCATCAAGTCTGATGAACAACACATGGAAGACATTCTAGTTTGTGCCAACATTATAGACTAAGTCATTACTAGTTCCCTGCAGAAAGCGATGGTCTCAGTAAAACAACTTTCTTAAGGTTTCTACCTTCAGAGCTAGAATATCCTAAACTTTCCAGATGTTTACTTAAGCAAATAACTTATATATAGGCTTCTACTAGTTTAGGCTGGGAAAGGATTAAAGATTTCACTGAATTCTGATGAAAAACCCTCCTTCAATGGTAACTTTTAAGGGACACAGAAAAGACTAATCATAGGAAAAATTGTGCAGTTTGACATACAGACAGACACAAATGACAAAATGTGGTCAAAGAAGGAGAGCTTTTAAAACAAAATTATGTATCAATTCAAAAAGGCTGTCATACATTTATCTAAATTTGTAAATTACAAATTGCACTCATTGAGTAAGAAAAATAATTTTCCTAAGGATGGCATGAAAACAAAAGCATAGGAATTGGTATTCCTAGGGTCTAGCACAACACCTAGTTGGCACTCAATAAATACTTATTGAATTAGAATTGCCATATTCACCTCTTTATGGGACTAAAGGATTATGGATTTTTTTTTACCTATATTTACTTAATGCCCATGGATAGACATGTGCAGCTAATATAAATGTTCATTATCTAATAATCTTTGGCTATAATTCATTTTATAAAAGAATGTGAAGGCCAGAGTTGTTTATTAAAGATGTTGGAGCTACCAATCTTGGCTTCTAAAAAATTTAACTAGTATTCCAGTAGATGGGCCTAATTTAGCAGCATTTTGTGTGAAGCAGAATTAGAAAGTAGAAAAATAACAACAAAAGCAACAATCCTTTTACTGAATGAGGATGAGCTTCTATGAGTATATTCAGAAAAGAATACTTTGACTTGTAGAAATCTAATGCTGTGGAGACTCAAGTTAAGTATTTCAGCATATAGCCAAAGTCAGTATAATCCTGTAATAGATGAAACCTGAAATAACTGAGGAAACAAAGGTTTGAGTTTCCAAGTATATTGATTTATTAAGCAATGCATACCAGTTGCATAATAAATTGGGACCAGACTTTTTCAGCTTGGCATTAGACCTTAACACAGGAGAAAACAGATTTTTATTCATCAAAAGAAAACAACTGATGGAATATAAACCAAAATTCAAGAACAGATCATCTGGTTTCTAATTGGAGGAAAGATTAGGACTTTCTGAGTTGGTGTGTGTGTGTGAAGAATAAACAAGTCCAATTCCCTGAAATTAGAAAAAAAAAAGGTATCCCATTCCCCCTCAACTCCTCATTCCAAGTGTCTGAATTCAAGGGAACAAAAAAATCAATAATAAATTGACCAGTCTAGTGCTAGTTTGCAGATAAGACATGAGTTCCTTGAGATGTATAATTGTGAGAAAAGTCCTTGAAATAATCTTTAGATCTGAATGAGTTTCTAGTTAGCACAATTTAGATCCATAGTTAAGGATCTCTAAGCAACAGGTAGAGGTAGTCCAGTTTTCTGACGGATCAATGGTAGGTTCAAACAATGCAATAAAATTTTCACACATTTCCCATAACTGAATAAAGTTTTCTCACAAGTCAGAAATTGTACTAGATCCATAAGTGAATAAAAAGGTAACTGAAGTAGATACAGAATTAAGGCAGAAGATAGTCAGTGTGGTTCACAAGATTCCCACAATTCTCACAGTCCAAATCTCTCTCCTGTTTATACCCTTAAATTATCATTCTAAAAATATGGACTTGACTTTTGTTGTATTCTTTTAGTGTTTTCACATCTGTACACAGTAGATTAATGGATAGTTTAACAGTTTCTTGAGCATGTTTTATTTTTTTAAACCCTTACCTTCCATCTTAGAATGCATACTGGGTATTGGTTCCAAGGCAGAAAAGCAGTAAGAACTGGGCAACAGGGGATAAATTGTTGTGAAAGAACTGGAAATTAGTCTGGGCTGGGAAAGGTTGCTCCCTTCAACAATGACAGGCTGCAATGATTATCATAAAAAATAGAGAAATGTATTAAGTTGAATGCAAGTTGAATAACTGGGAAACAGGTGTAGGAGAAAACCCTGCCTCCTAGAAGAGATTGGATTTTTGTCCCTTTTTGACAACAGGGACTATGTGGTCGGATATGAGTTGATGGGTGATATTATTACATGACCAGGGATGGGTTGTGCCTCAAAGACAGAAGAACTGTGCAGTTCAAGGGATAATTAGATATCTGAGATACAAAAGATGCTTATCAGAAGTAAACTGGAAGATGCATATCTCTGCTCATCAAAAAGCTAGGGGAGAGGTCAAAGGGAGTGTTCTCTTAGCTCAAAGTAACCTTCCTTTGGCACTGCAGGAATGCAAGAAAAGGAATTCCTTGTGCATCTTTGACCTGGGATGCCCTTTGGAGTTTTGTGGTGTTCAGGGGAAACCATGAATTTCATGATAAAGTGACTTGTCTAGGGTCACACAGCTAGGAAGTATCTGAGGCCAGAATTTAACCCTCCCTTCTCTGAGCCTGGCTCTTAATCTACTGAGCCACCTATCTGTCCCCTTGGGTATATTTTTACAGTGTTTCTGAACATGTAATGGAAAAAGAAAATTATTTTACTCTGACAAGTACCAGTGTTAAGATCACAGTACTACAATTCTGAAATAATCCCTCAAATTCAAATGAAAACTGTATGATGTTTATTAATTGGACTTAGTAGGAGAGTGAAATTGATATCTTATAAATTAAATAAGTGCATGATTTAATTTTTTAAAAAGGTAATATCTCTTCTACTTATCTCTTCTCTTTCCGTTCTCATTAGATTCTGAGAATTTTGCAGAATGAACTTAAAATAGCTGGTAATTATAAATATATTTGATGTTAAATTAAAGTACTGTGATAAATTCTTCCAATGGACTATACTGTTTTAGAAACTGTCTAAGCTCTTGGATAAAAAATGGAGGGCAAATGAATAGCAAATTTATTCAAGTGACTGAAAACAAATAGTTTTTTGTTTGTTTTTAAGGCACCTGTAAACAAAACCTAATATAAACGTTCAGACTGTACCATAGCAGGATCTGCTTTATGAGTTTCCAGCTTTGGAAATAAAATGAAAGTTAGACATTATTATAAGGTCACATGAGAGGATAGAGCTCCATCTATTGAATCATCACAACCCTTTTATTCTAGTATTCTAATGCTTTTTGGCAAAAGCCTGGAGTATCCTCTGCCATCCAAATGATAACACTCTTAACCTTCTTGTGGTTCTTTACCCCTTCATTATTTATAAGAAGGTCTGGATCCAAACTGCTTTGCTTCTTTGAATCAACCAATTTGAATCATATCAACTAGTAATTAACATCAGTATGTAATACTCTGTCCAATACTTTATGTTTCAATATTCTAAATCTAGTCTCCACTTTAATTGTTGTATTGAATAACATCACCAAGAGCCCTAGTAATGACCTCTTCATTAAAAATCCTTTCCAGCAGTCCCCCTTTTACGACTAGGGCCCTTTCTACTCTACTGCTTCCTAAGGAACTGCTAACATTTGGATGGAAACTTTATTTTTTATTCCGCTGTATTGGTTTGCACTAAAAATAAATAAATAAAGGCATAAAATTTGCTCCTTTTGCCTTGTTTTGATTAGGACTGTTCACAGGCCTGGATATTTTGGAGGTCTAGTTCCTGATTACGTCAGTTTATAGGCGGAGCTCAGCCCAGGGTCCAGTATAGTATGTGGAGAATTATGCGCAGAACTGAATTGTTCAGAGAATCCAGACCAGTTAGTGTATCATTCTATCTGCAAACATTACGGGTCAGGTCCGGGGATAAGCCCTTGGGATAGTAATTGTAGAAGGAAAGTCCCTGCCCACAGGGACCTCACATGGGTGGCGATGGTTGAGACAGAGAAATATACAAAATCGCTGCCCTCCGGAAGAGATAACGTGCAAATAAAAAGATAAAAGATAGACAAATACGTTACATACTAATCCTCTTCCAGTTCGAATTGCCAAATAATGTTCATTTGAAAACTCATACTAATTGCAGTCCATCTTAGACCTAGAGCAGTTGCAGGAGGTTTCAGCGGCTTTCGAATCCAATTTTCACCCTCAACCCCCAAGAAACTTGAGATGCAAGTGGGGCTAAGAGATTTCCCTGGGTCTGCCCGTTAGTCAACTGCAAAGATAGGATTTGAACCCTCACTGCAACTTTCGAGCCCCTGTTTGTTCTCGTATTAGACCCTTAGGAAACTTCGTCTCTCTTACAGCAGCTGTAGTATTAAAAATACTGAGCAGAAAAGATGGGGGTTAGGGGTAGGGAGCAAGGGAAGAGGGTCCCAAACAAACACAAAACTTGCTGGTCTTTTTGATTGTTCATTTTAATTTTTCTCTGGGAACAGAATGCTACTTTCTTATTGACGGATTAAAAGATCTGTGCCAGGTTTTTCCAACAGAGAGGTATAAAGCAGAGTGGCGAGAAGTATAACGTAGAACCCGAAGATTTAGTTTGGACCTTGGAACTGAAACTGAAGGGAAAGTGGGTGGAACCTTTATTCAGCATGTTGATTGGAGAAAGCTTATTACGTGAAGAGGTTAAAGACACTAATAGCCCTACAACAGGCCGTTCACCAAGTTCCCTGGTGGTCTAGTGGTTAGGATTCGGCGCTCTCACCGCCGCGGCCCGGGTTCGATTCCCGGTCAGGGAAAGAAGTTTTTCTTCGTGTCTCAACGATGTTTTTTCTGTTTCACTGCCTTTGGAGATAAACTTCTCCCTTTGCTTACTTTTAAACTTTGTATTTTACCATTCCAAACATTATGCTAGGCGCTACTGACACAAATACAAACTGAACTTTACTCTTGTGGAGATTAAATTGCAACTTTATAAGTGAATTGTAAAACTCTCGTGCTGAAATTTTTAGCTGCAGCGCGCGCGTGTCTTGAATTACATTCATAGATACATTGAAATATCAAAATGTCAACTTTAAAATCTATCAGAAACTGATACAGGTTTATAAAGGATATGTTTCTTAGTGGATAAATGGGCAAGCAGTTCTCAAAAGAAGAAACATAAATTATTTATAATCAACCAATAAACAATTACATGTCAACTTGAAAAGTGTACAAACTCTGGTAATAAAAAAAGCAAATTAAAACAACACTAAGAAAGAAGTGTTTAGTTCCTACTATGTGCAAGATCCTAGGGACGTTATGTTTAGGCGTTTCAGACTCTTCATTATGGTGTTTATCTTGGCAATGATACTAGAAGAGTTCATAGTAATTTCTTTCTCCAACTCATTTTTCAGATGAGGAAATTTAAGCAAAGATGGTGAAAGTCTTATCCAAGTCACACAACTAGTCTGAGGTGAGATTCGAACTCATGTAGATACAGCCCCAGCACTCTGTACTGAACCATCTGACTTCCTAAGAGTTGCAGAGTACATTACAATTCTTAAAGCACTCTAAGAACACCAGCAGTTTATTATTTATTATTATTATTTCAGCTGGATTATTGTCTTGCATTTCCAACTGCTGGTTAAATCTCTCTTTACAGCCTGCAAGTACTTCAGATTTAACATGGCCTAAGCTAAACTCATTGTCTTTTCACTCAAGATCTCTTCCACTTCCCAATTTCCCTATTTCTCTGCCTCCCAGAGCTAAAATCTTGAAGTTATCTTTGTCTCTCTCTCTTTCTCATCTCCTCCAGCAAAGCATTAGCCAAATCCTCTTCTTTAAACCCACAGAGAATCTCTCCCCCACACTTCCTCCCCCTATCACCTTCCCTAATTCAGGTCTTCAACACCTCTCACCCTAACTGTTGTAATAACTTCCTAATTGGTCTTTGTGATTTGTCTCTGTCCCTGAAAATTCATCTTTTGTATACCTTTCAAAATAATCAGTTGATAAGTTGCTGTGAACTAACACATCCAATTGACTTACTCCATTCCTCATTCCCCTTGATATTTCTTTAGTCTGACATTGTTAGTTATCTCTTCCTTCTTGATACAGTTTGCCCAGCTTCCATAACACTTCTTTCTCTTAGTTCTCTTCCCTTTCTAAAAACTCCTACTGAATTTCCTTTACTAGTTGGTCATTTTCCTCCCTCCCCTCCTTTAGTTTAGATATTCCCTAAAGCTCTAATCTCTCTAGAATAAAACACAAACTCCTTAGACTCACATATAAAACCCTCAATAATATAGTTTCAATTTTACTTTCCAGATTCATTCTGCATTTTTCATACAGTATTCTGTTCCAGACAAGTGGGGAATTTACTATTCCCCTATATCACCCTATTCTCTTCTGTTTCCATATATGGGTGAATGTACAATTATCTATATATGTAATATTTCTGCCACTAGAAAAACCCCTTTTTCTTTAGTGCCCAGCAACCCCAAAAGTTTTTCCTGATTTCTCAGAGATGAAAAAAATGATCTCTCCTTGGAATTTCTTTTTGCACTTTTACTAGATCTGTATTTCTACATAATTTAAAAGTTGTTTGGAGAAATATCAGAATGACAAATAGAGCCTATTAAAAAAAAAAAGAAAATTTAGATATTCATTCCAGAAAAGAGAGAAGACTTTAGGTCTAAGCAAAACTATTATGTAGAATCCTCAGATTCCATTATTTTTAATATAAGATCTGTGGATATACAGTGTTATATAAACATACTGATTAAATGGTCTCTAAGGTGCCTTTCCTCTTTAATATTCAATATATGAGTAAGATTTCAGTAGTTGAAGATGGGTGGAGTGAGTAGGAAATAGCCTAGGGATAGTCATGAAACTGGGAGCGTGCAAGATGAATGAAAGAAAAAAAATTATTGTGTTTACTATGAGTCAAGTATTGTATTATACAAGATAGAAGTAGAAAAAGATGAGACCATTTCTGCTCTCAAGGAACCCGTACTTTTATTGGGAGAGACAATGCCCAAAAGTAAATTCATTTGCAGGGCTGGTGGAAAGGTCCATAAATCCTAGGGACTTGGCTATAAGACAAATGGCAAAGCCCAGGAGTCCTTAGGTAATATAATTAAGTTAAATGCTTTTGCTAGGGAACTACAAGGTAGAGAGGTAGTGTAGATAATAAGGTTTATCTCATTGGAAGAAATGGAATTGTTGACTTCCATTTTATCCAATCTATCTGAGAAATCAAAGCGTTCACAAATAGGAGAGAGGAAGGTGGAATAAAGGGAAAATATTGGCAGATCTTACAACTTTTAGCTTTTCCTCTCCAAATTAATCTTCCATTTTGCTGCCAAATTAATATTCCCAAGACATAGATCTGCCATTCTGCTGAAGAATCTTCAGTGATTCCCTGTTCCTTTTGGAATAAAATATAAATTCTTCAGCCTGACATTCATATCTCTCTTTATTATTATTACCATCTATCTTTCTAGACTTATTTCATATTATGACCACTTAACACACCCTGTATTCTAATTGAATTTACCTAGTAGTTGTTTCCTGAACTAAAAATTCCATCCCTTGGCTTTAAGCCTTAGTACAGGCTATCCAGCCCTCTTCATACCTTCCTCTAAGCATACCAATCTTCTTTAAGTTTCAGCTAGTGGGCTATCTCCTAATTAAATGATGTCCCCAGTGTTAGGGTGTTTTCTTTTCTCTGATTACCTAGTATTTTGTTATATGTACTACCTTTCAGTAGAATACAGGTTCCCCAGGTCAAAGACTTGCATTTTTTGGTTTTGTATCCTTAGAAGCTAGAAAAGCATGCAGTAAGTGCTTAATAAATATTGAATTGCATCTAAATTCCCTTCTAGCCTTTGAAATCTATGAAACTGTTGTCCCTGACCAGTCTTCCCTTTTGTTCCCTTTCCTCTGGACATTAACAACACTTATATAGGACTGTAAAGCTATAAAATAAACTGTAGAACTATAAAATTGAGAGGCAACTAGGTGGCTCAGTGGCTGGACAACTAGGAGGGGGAGAGGGGAGCTCCTGGTTTCAACTTTAGCCTCGAACTCTTCCTAGTTGTGTGACTCTGGACAAGTCACTTATCCCCAAATGCCTAGCCTATACTGTTCTTCTGTCTTGGAACTGATACTGATTTTGAGACAGAAGGTAAGGGTTAAACAAACAAACAAACAAACAACCCTCTACAATCTAGCATTTAATTATATTCTGCCTTGTATCTGTTGCTTCATATCACCTTTGTGTACTATACATACATAGTAGCTCTCAATACTATAACTGGTCTTGATATTTAATGAAACTTTTATTTTATTTTATTTATTCATTTAAAAAAAAAAAAACCCTTCCCTTCCTTCTTAGAATCAGTACTGTGTATTGGTTCTAAGGCAGAAGAGTGGCAAGGGCTAGTCAAGGCGGGTTAAGTGACTTGCCCAGGGTCACACAGTTAGGAAGTGTCTGAGGTCAAATTTGAATCTAGGACCTCCTCTCTCTAGGCCTGACTCTCAATCCACTGAGCCACCCAGCTGCCCACCTTAATGAAACTTTAAACAAAGTCTTGCATACAATAAATATTCAATTAAATTTTCAAGCAAATAAAGGACATATTTTATTTAGGATAAGTATTGTTCAACTTGACTATCTTTGATCTGCAAGCCATGTGTACTTTATAACCAGGAACAACATTTCAGTAGTATGTCTCCTTTCTGTGTACCTGAAAAAGAGCAGTTATACCTAATTCTAGGACCCCTGGTGTCCGTTACTGCAGGAAAGCTGAAGAAATGCTGTTGAAAAAGTTAATATATACCACAAGGTGGTGTCCTAGTTTCATGTGACTAACTTCTATTCTTGCCTACAGGTCAAAACACTAACTGCAATTCTAATGGAAAAGCTTCATAAGGATAATATCTGAGATTTGGTGCATCCATAGGGGATAGCATAAATTCTTTGTAGTTTACTGAACTTCACTTCTTGCAATTATGAATTTATTATAAAATGTCAGTTGATTGATTCACGCATTTATTCAACAATTGTTAAGCATTTAGTTTATGTGCAAGACTCAACATTCGGTTTAAATAATTATACTAACTTAGCAAGATGACTTTAAAAATGACTAACATGAATAGTAAGCCAGTATTTTCTTTTTTATGTAATAGTATAGTTAATTTTTGTATAGTATGTTGTTTGCAAAGTTCTTTACATTTATTATCTCATTTGAGAGACTATGTAACATTGACAGAATATTATTAAACTCCATTTTATAGATGAGGTAACTGAAGTTTAGAGTTATATTTTTTTAAACCCTTACTTTCCATCTTAGAATCAATACTAAGGCAGAAGTGGTAAGGGCTAGGCAATGGGGGTTAAGTGACTTGTCCAGGGTCATACAGCTAGGCAGTATCTGAGGCCAGATTAGACTCCAGGACCTCTTATCTCTAGGCCTAACTCAATCCACTGAGCCACTTAGATGCCCCCAGGGTTAAATGTTTTATTGAGGATCACATAGTTATAAAGTATTTAAGGTATTATTTGAATTCAGGTCTACTAGTATCCTTAATCTGCTATGTCAAGCTTATATTTACCTAAAGAAAAAACTTATTAAGTGTCTACTAGGTGCCAGGCTTTGTAAAGAGACAGCATGTTACAATCACTGTGTGATGTGAAACTTATAACTAAACATACATGGTCTGCTTTTTGAAAATTAGAACTAACATTAAGAAATCATGATATACTGATTTTGTTTCCATTGAATGAATGAAAAAAACCTGCATTTTCAAAAATAATATGGCCTAATTCCAAATATTCATTTTGAAATACCACTTAGTTCATTGGCAGTAAACTAGACTTATTTTGAAGAACTAGAACCATAGAATCATGTTTTTTTTTTTTACCAAGTTGGAAGAAATCTGTGGACCTACCTAGCTTTCTTGTGGCACCATAGCATTCTCTGTCATCTGAGAGGGCTAAAGAAATATGAGAAGTGAAGCAAGCTTTGCATACTACCAAGCTTAATAAAAGAATGGGTTGTGGAGAATCAGGTTAGTTTAAATCAATGCTGAAGTATGATTATTTGCACCATAATGTCTTTTGTTTTTTTAAACCCTTACCTTCCATTTTAGAAACAATACTGTGTATTGGTTCCAAGTGGTAAGGACTAGACAATGGGGGTTAAATGACTTGCCTGGGGTCACACAACTAGGAAATTTCTGAGGTCACATTTGAATTTAGGACCTCTAGTATCTAGGCCTGGCTCTCAATTCACTGAGCTACCCAGCTGCCCCCCAAAATGTCTTTAGCATCCATTCTATCCTATTCATCATCTCTACCATCACTCTAGTCCAGTAAATCATTACTCTTAGTCGGACTATTGCAATAGCTTCCTCATAGATTTCCATGATTTGAGTCTCTTCCCCTTGGACCTCATACCCCTTCTAGATTAATAATTCTAAATCACAGGACAAAGGAGGCAATCCCCAAGACAAGCAGGGACAGATTTTTAGTGGAAGCAACTGAAAGATGGTCGCACCCTGTCTGACTACAACATCCAGAAAGAATCCATTCTGCACTTGGTCCTTGGTTTCAGATGGGATGCAGATCTTTGTGAAGACCTTGATTGGCAAGACGATTACCTTTGAAGTTGAACCCAGTGGTACCATTGAAAATGTCAATGCCAAAATCCAAGACAAGGAAGGCATTCCACCAGATCAGCAGAGACTGATCTTTGCCAGGAAGCAGCTGGAAGATAGGCATACTCTTTCTGACTGTAATGCGCAGAAAGAATCTACCCTGCACTTGATCCTATGCTTAAGGGAGGTGTCTAAATTCCCTCATGGTTTTTTCAAGTTTTTAAATAATTTCACTGTATTTTCCTTTCAATAAAGTTATTGTCCCCCCTCCCCCACCCCCATCAAAATAAAAAAACATTGAGTGAGTCACAACCTCTATGGGCCTCAGTTTCTCCATCTTTAAAATGAGAGAGTTGGACTAAATGGTTTCTAAGGTCCCTTTCAACTCTAACTCTATGATGTCGTGTCAGTCTCGTGCTCAAAAACTTTTAAATATCTAGAGAATAAAGTCCAGAATCTTAAGTATGATATCCAAGGACCTCCTTTATCTGAACCCAGTCTATATTTTCAGGTTTAACTACCATGACATTCCCTCATGCATCCTAAATTCCATTCAAATTGAGGCTTCCTGAAGCTCCCCAAGTGTAACTTGTACTTTCCCATCTGCATGTATTTACTTACATTCTTCTTGAACATCCTTCCTTAATTTTTGTTTGTTAAAATACTAATCAATCACCAAAACTTGGTTCATATGTCACTTCCTCTAGAAATCTTTCCTTTTCTGTTCTCTATCCCCCATCCCAGAATGAGTTTCTCCTTAGATCCTGTGCCTCTAAATACTTCTGTTTTGTATCACAGGTTCTTATGTAATACTATTCCTTGCCTCCTCTACTAGACTGTAAACAACTTGAAGGCAGGGGGCATTACCTTATTCCAAGTGTCTAGCCCAATATTTACACAGTAAGAACTCAATATGTGCTTATCATGTTGTTCACTTGGAATGAAAGGGCAAGTAGAGGTGAAATGTGAAACTTAGTAAAGTCCAAGTAAAATAATTTTGAATAATGGAAGTTTGTTTTTACATATCTTATAAATGTGAAATTTAATTTTCTGGAATTTAATTATTAAATATGAATTTAAAAATTGTTCCCCCAAATTCTACTAAATATAAAGAATAAACATAATCAGTCAAAGGTAGGAACAAAAACAAAAAAACTCAAAGTGCTTGATTACTTAGTTTTAACTAATTAGACATTCATTTTCATTTTGGAGATGGAAGTAGTCAGACATTGTTTACTAACTTGTCCTTTCACGGTCTCCAGTAAATATGTCTAACTTTTATAGGTATGGAAATAGATTGCAAGGAATCTGAAGCCTCTCCCCCAACGTAAGAATTTAACAAAATCAGATATATTTGTAAAGGGAAAGGAACAGAGGAAAATATTCATAAAACTTTCTTACAAGGTCACACCCTGAAAATAAGCAATTAAAGTGACCTTTTTTTTTCCTTCTTTTGTCTGGAGCTCCTTGTGTACAGGGCCAACAATCAGACTGCTAAATCAGAGTACTTGGGGAAGCAGGCAAAATGTATATTTATTGAATTATTGCTCTTGTGTTATTTTGTCTGTGGCTACTGCTTTTGGGCATCCTTGGGGTTTTGCTGATTACATGAAAGGAGCTGCTCTGGCATGAGAACTGGTCAATGTGAGTCAGATAATTCATGGATTTATGACTGAGGCCAGTTCCCATGACCGGTAGTGGGCAGCAGGAGCTTGGTATTGTAATCCTCATTATTTTGATCAAACACATACTGTCTTAAAACTGTTTAATTATCAGAAGAATCTGATCAGTGGAAACCTTTCTTTTGAGATTACTGAGTGTTGTAGGAGACACAATGGCACATAAAGACCCATTTACTGTCAAGTTCAATGGATATCTGTAAATAATAATTGATCCTGTTCTCTGAAAACTTTTTACATATGCAGATCAAGTTGTATTTAAATAAAATTAATAAGCTGTATGCTTGTATGTATATGTTTAATTTATTAATGATTATATTTACCCATAAATGAATCTACTGTAGTCAGTCATATACATAATACCTTTCCCCTACCTACCTTAAAAGACTGTTGTGAGAATCAAAAGAGTCATATATTTTAAGTACTTTGTAAAATGTAAGATATAGTAAAATGAGATATAAAGACATATTTTTGTTGTTATTCAGTTTTCAGTCATGGCTGACTCTTTATGATTCCATTTGGGGTTTCTAGGCAAAGACAATGGAGTAGTTTTCCATTTCCTTCTCCAGTCCATATTATAGACAAGGAAACTGAGACTAAAAGGATTATCTTGCCCAGGGTCATGCTGCTATTAAGAGTCTCAATCTAGATTTGAACTAGGATCTTCCTAACTGCAAGCCCAGTGTTCTATCAACTAAACTACCTATAATTTAAAAGTATAATTATTCCTTAAAATTTTTTTTTTACTTTAATGAGGCTTTCAGGGATTTTAAAAATGAAGACTACATGTAAGTCCAATAGAATTCGAGTTCCTTAAAGTCCTTAACCAGTTCTCTGAAGTCACAGTTGCATGATACATTAATTGATCAGAGCTTTGAAGTCTATTGTGGTGGTTATGTAAATTGTTTCCCTGTTTCTGATTACTTTCCCTCTATCATTAGTACATAGAAGCCTTGATGTATTTCTCTAATTCATGTTCATTTCTTACAACACAATAATATTTCATCACTTTCATTATCTCATATGCTGTTTGATGTTTTTCAATTGGTTGGTATTGTTGGCTTGCAGTTCTTTGCTACTACAAAAGTGCTGCTATTGATATTTTTGTATATATATGAGATCTTTCCTGCTATCTTTGCCCTTCTTGGGTTTTATGCCAATAGTGGTATTACTGAGTCAAAGATGTGTGTTTTAGTGACTTTTTAGAGTAATTCCAAATCATTTTTCAGAACTGTCACCAAATTCATAGCTCCACCAAAAGTGCATTAGTGTGCCTATCTTTCCATAGTCCCTCCAACACTGATCATTTCCCTCTTGTCAACTTTCTCAAAATTATTTGTATAAAGTGAAACTTCAGTGTTTTAGTTTGCATTTTTTTACACTTTTTTTTGCACTTTTTTTTAGAGAGTTGGAGCATTCTGTCATGATTTTTGATAGCTAGCCAGTTTGTGTGTGTTTTAGCTAATTGCCCCAGAGGAGGTTTCCAAACATATAAGAAGACTTCTTTCCCACTTCCTGTCAAAGAAACAATTTAAAAAGGAAGAGTGGGGCAGAAATGCAGCTTACATTTGTATTGTGACATATAAAAATAAAAGTATCGACTGTTTTAGCATTGAAAAAAAATAATTCGAGTTCCTTAAAGCCTAAGTGGCCTTTAAGAGACTATGTAGAAGGCCAATATTTGAGGCTAATGTGCTTAAGTCCTATCTCGGACACAGTCTAGCAGTGTTACCATGGGCAAGTCATTTAACCAGGCATACAGTGTCCCTTTCAGTGTCAAGCATCAGTTTTCACAGGGATAAAGACTTTTCAAACTGGGGAACCCTCTGTACTCATGAAATCACTGCTCTATACCCGTGATTGCTTCATTCCTTCAAATTCCCACGATATATAGCTGTTGTTTGTTCTGTGTTTTTGAAGAGGACTGGTGACATCATGGGGTAATGTCTTGACTTGTTCATAGATTGGATTCAAATGAGACAGAGTTACACAAAGTCATCAGCTTCACTCTCTCTTTAAGAGTTATCAAAGCCCAGTGGCAAGGCAAAAGTCAGGACAACTGGCAACAGTCCAGGATGCAGTGGATAACTGAGGCATCTTTCATGTCTGACCAAGCTCTACACATCCCACAGAGCTTGCTTCAGCTGTTTTAATGGCTCTTGGAAGGAATTGTTCTTATCTCCTATCAGAGAAATCTTTAGATGCTTGGGATAGACATTCCCTTAACTCCCAGAGGAGTTTGAGGCCTGTTGGTCACTCTCAACCTGGTTTAGCCTACCTGCTGAGATGGTTTTACCAGGGTGTTGTCGCTATGCCTGCTACAGCTTCTTGGAACCACTGGTGAGAAATGGGTGGCAGGTGGATGAGTAGCATACTTAAATACTACTGAAATCATGTGTCTAGAAGGTAGTTAATAAATAAATATTGAATTGAATTGAAAATATAATCTACATGCCTTCCTTTTGTTAGATTAAAATTTAGTTTTTCTGCTAAACGTATTATATTTTTATGAGGTTGATTAGAGATTAAGAAATAGAGAAAATACAAATTAAGAAAGCATGTGCAACCTACATTTTGCCGGCTAGGTAGAGAGCCACCTGTCCCTAGAAGTGGAAGCTGAGAGAGAGCCTGAAGTAGGCGGAGTCAGTTTAAACAATCCTTTTGCTCTCTGCCCAGGTGAGGACCTCACCTGGGATTATGGGGAACTCTGGGAGCTACCAAGGACTTCTGGGAATTGAAGTCTGGGGTTCAAATCTCCATTTTTACACTTTCATGATATCTTAGGACATCATGGGGTCAGTTTGCATGGACTTCAAAACTTACAAATATAGTGCCAACAACCTCTTAAGACTATTACTTTTTTGGTTTTTCTACCTCAGTGAATTAACAAAAAGAAGTTGCACTATGAAAAGGCTCAACCTTCCCTCCCACTCCCATTCCTATTAGATATATTGAAGCCAGATGTCAGGAGGATTGTTACAAAAGTACTTTAGCAGCCAGGAGCCCTCTTTATTTATTTGTTTCTCTGAGCCCTCACTAATGGATACATTTGGCTGCTAGGTGGCACAGTGTTCAATGTAGCAGACCAGCCTCTACAAAAAGTTCTCACATGGGTTTTAATCACTTGAGGAGGGAAGCTAAAGACTGGAAAATAAGGGTGAGGGGAAGGAGAGATATGCGTTAAACAAACAGACAAGAGACACACAGAGAGATCTTCAGTGTGATGTCAGCAGGCCAGCTCCTTGTGAGTGTGAGTGCTGGCCTCTCTGGCATTGGGTGCCAATTGTCTATTCTTGGTCAGGGAACCAACACACAAAGTGGTGGATGTGGAATCAGAAAGACCTGGGTTCAAATATGATCTCGGATACTTAGCTGTGGGAACCTGAGGGAGTCTGTGCCTGGGTTTTCTTCTCTGTAAAATGAGAATAATAATAGAACCTATCTCCCAGAGTTGTTTTGAGTAGCAGATGAGCTAACAAATATAAAATGCTTTGCAAACCTTAAAGTGTTATGTAAATGTAAGTTTTCTTATTGTTACTGGAAAGGGCAAGCAGGTAGCTTTTTATTTGTTATTGGATTAATTTTTCTGTAGTCTATTCATTAAGCACATAGATCTGTATTTTCAAAGCCCAAGAACTCGGTTCACAATTATATAAACATGGGAGGATAGAAAAAAATCATATTCCATAAGAACAAGTTTGTATCTTATATATACAGAGCCCCAAAGTTATAGAAATTGAATTTATATAATCCATTCAGACAAATGAGTGAACATAAAACCTAACAAATTATGTACACATACATATCTATTTAAACTTATTTTATATAGGTAGTCAGATGGGGTACAATGTATAGAGTGCTGGATTTGGAGTTAGGAAAACTTGACTTCCTAACTGTGTGTGACTCTGGGAAAGTCACTTAATCTCTATCTGCTTCAATTTCCTCATTTATTAAATGGGGATAATTATAAATCCTTAGTGCCAGGTTTGTTATGAAGATCAAGTGAGATAACATATGTAAAGTACTTTATGAAATGTAAAAGTACTATTTCAATGCTAGCTATTGTTATATGCATGTATATAACATTTTAAAGTTTTTCTTAAACATTTTAAAGTTTTTCTGAAAAGAAATAAATGAATGCTGATGGACACTTGGTCAGATATATGGATCTCAATCTTTTTTCCTTCATTTTAGTAGTTTTAGTATTTTTTTAATTAAAAAAATAAACCTTTATCTTCCATTTTAGAATCAAAACTGTATATCAGTTCCAAGGCAGAAGATTGGTAAAGGATAGTGTGATTTTTAGATTTTCTCCATCTTGCTTAGTCTAGCATCCAGGAATGTACATACCACACTACATTGGCATGTGCTAGCAAGTGACAAATCAGAAACAACTGACTGTCCCCTGGGATGTCCTAAACTAAGGTTGAGCCACCATTGGCACATGTGAGACGTGGGAAGTGACATAGAGCTGCCTTTGGAGTTCTCATCACTTCCTGTTGGGAAGGCTGGGCACGAGTTTGATCCTGGAACTTGAGCCTGGAGGAGCTCCCTTAGACAGCTTCTATGAGACATGGTAAGTGATAAGACTGACTCCCTTTTCCCTTGGCTCTCAGGGGAGGCCCCCTTGGCCAAGGCCTTGAACTCCTGCCTGGCTCAGCCTGAGCTGGAGCAGTTTAAATTAACTCTTCTCTCTCTCTCTCTCTCTCTCTCTCTCTCTCTCTCTCTCTCTCTCTCTCTCTCTCTCTCTCTCTCTCTCTTTCTCTCTCTGTCTCTCAAATCACCATAAAATTCCATTCTGACCTGACTGCTTCATTTGGAATTTAAGAAATTAAATCCCTGGTGACCAATAATTTTAATATTTAGTCTCAACTCTAAATTTACCCTTTATAATAGGTAATGGGTATTAAGTGACTTTCCCAGAGTCATACAGCTTGGCCTGAGGCCAGATATGAACAAACCCAGGACCTCTCATCTTTAGGCCTGGCTCTTAATCCACTGAACCGCCTAGTTGTTTCCCCTAATTTTATTGTTAGTAAATTATTTTTCTTTTTTGTTTTTTCATTATTACAATATTGTGTATTGGTTCCAAGGCAGAAAAGTGGTAAGGGCTAGGCAATGAGGGTTAAATGACTCACCCAGGGTCACACAGCTAAAAAGTGTCTGAGGTCAGATTTGAACCTATGATCTCCCCTCTCTAGGCATGACTCTCAATCTACTGAGTCATCTAGCTGCCCTGCTTATTTTTCATTATAAAATCAAAGGCCACACCCATCCTTATAGGTTACATAGAGAGGTGAGCCTCATATAATTCCAAGAACACAAGTCACCTCTGGATGGTGGTAGTATTGCAATATTGTGTTTGAGGTTTGCTTTCCTTATTTGTCTTCTACTTATGGCTCTATACCCACAAATGCCCATTTACTTTGATAAGACTCAAGACCAAATGAAAATCTAACCTTAGTGGACAATGTGGTAAGTTCCCCTATTGTCTCTGAAACAAGTTGAATGCTATAGATAAGGGTGCCCACAAAGGAAGACGTCAGGACTTCAATATAATGGATATAGTTAAGAAAGGGTCTTTGAATGCTTAGCAAATTATGCTTGACAGATCTAATTCTTTGCAACAAAGAACAAAAAGGTGAGAAGCTATATATAAATTATCATAATAACCTGCTAGTAGATTTTCTTTAATGGATATTTTGATATAAATGTCTTTACAAATGTACTAATGAACAATGTTGGCTTGGTTTACTGTTAATGGTGAGAAGAGTAATGGTGAGAATGGTAAAGAAGAATAATCCTTACATTGATGGTTGAGCATTGAGTCAAATCTAAACATTGATCATAAAGATAATATATATGTAATAGTAATATTACTGTTTTGTATTGAATAATGCATTGAAGAATGTCCAGCCCAATTGTTTCATTATTAGGAGCAACATGAATAGTTGATATGTCCAGAATTCCAATTGTAACTTCAAATAGCTAAGAATGATCTGAGGTAGTATGATATGAAAAGAAGATATCTCCAGGATAAGGGCCTCAATTCTTTACCAAGTCATTTGTATCTAATATAACTTATGGTTGAACTACTATGCCATGAGTTGAAGTCAATGGGAGTTTTAAGATCTAATTTAAACACATTGAAAGTGTTATGAAAGTTAGACTTTGGATCCAATGAGTTGGTAATTAGATAAAGTAAAACCCTTTAAAAAAGAATTTGCTTTGTTTCCACATCAGTCATGTGAAATATGAAGAATATTCAATAAAGGATGTG
The DNA here is from genome assembly GCF_027887165.1 of Monodelphis domestica. Lineage (NCBI taxonomy): Eukaryota > Metazoa > Chordata > Mammalia > Didelphimorphia > Didelphidae > Monodelphis > Monodelphis domestica. Next base: position 397,176,582 of record NC_077228.1, on the reverse strand, counting down.
TTGCCTAGTCAAGAGATCTTGCAGATAGTCTCAATATTACTAGAAAGGCCTCACTTTCCAATGACTAGCTAAGCATTCTATATAAGTGCTGAGATTTATGCCAAAAAAGAGGCACGGACAATTGTGTTTAGCAAATATCTTCAGTCCCTAGTTCCCAAGTAAGCAGGGATAAGGAGTAATCAGAACACCTCTCCAGAGTGGCTTAGTTCTTAGTTAATGCTGTGGAAAACATAAGACTCAATCAGAAGTGATTTAGAGACTTCAGAGTAGAATGCCAAGGGAGCTTTGAAAAACGGGTTCCACACTAGCTGAGTTTTAGCCTTCTGAGTTACCTTGCCAACTGGTTTGTCTGAGAGCTATAGTGCTCCAGGATATGCAGGACTGAGTGAAAAAGAAATCTTTGGATGTTATTAGTCAGAAACATTCTTTGCACTAAATATAAAAGGAAAATTATCTGGCATGGACTCTCAGCCTAGTATAGGGGCTCTTACCCTGGGATTCACAGTCTCTAGAGGGCTCTGTGGATAGATCTTTTTTTTGGGGGGGGGGGAAGGGAATTATGAATATATTTAAAAATATTTTGAGGGGGCAGCTAGGTGGCTCAGTGGATTGAGAGCCACGCCTAGTGATAGGAGGTTCCAATCTGGCCTCAGACACTTCCTAGCTGTGTGACCCTGGACAAGTCACTTAACCCATATTGCACAGCCTTTACTGCTCTTCTGCCTTAGAACCAACACTGTATTGATTCTAAGATGGAAGGTAAGGATTTAAAAAAATGTATTCCAATATAATTATTGAATGTGATTTCCTTTGCAGTCCAATGTACTATTTTATTTTGTGCATTTAAAATGTTATTCTGAAAAGGATTTATAGGCTTCCCTCTGGACTACCAAAGAAGTCCAGGACACATGCAAAAAGGACCCCTAGTTTAGTGTTAAAGATATTACAAGTACATACTCATAAGAAATGAAAACATATTGGAAACAGTAATCTTCTGATAAGCCTGAGTAGGTTTGTATGTGGTCTGTTGTAAAGTTAATCCATGTGGCAGTCATCTAGTAAAAACCAGAGAATCTGGTTCTTGAGATCCTTTTCCACTGGGCCTGGCATTCCCAACCATTCCTTTCTCAAACTACATTCAACAAAAAGAGTTCCTAGAGGTTCATATCCACCAAACCTCTAAGGTAGGGGTTCTCAACCTTTTTCTGTGTCATAGACGCCTTTGGCAATCTTGTGAAGCCTATAGACTCTTTCCAGAATATGTCTAATTGTATAAAATAAAATATCTTAGATTTAAAAGAAAGCCAATTATGAATATTAAAATACTAAAATGTTTTTAAATATTAAATATTAAAATGTTTAAGAAAAAAACAAGTTCATGGACACCAGGTGATACCACTCCCATGGAATCAATGTCATGATTTGCTTATGAGGAAAGAGGAAATTATGTTGCACAGTGGATATCCCAATGCCCCTGGCCTCAGACACTTGCTAGCTGAGTGACTCCAAGAAAGTCATTTAACTTCCATGTGCTTCAGTTTCTTCATCTATAAGATGGAGATAATAATAGAATCTGAAATTAAGATTAGTTAAGGGCTTTTCAAACATTAACATGCTATATAAATGCTAGTTATCATTGTAACTATTATCAGATCATAGATAGAGCAGACATGACCACTTTGAGCTATTGGTATAGCATGAGTATAAACTTACCAGTGTAAAAATCTACATGGTAGAAAGAATCACTGCTCTAAAGGGTAATGTGATACCTTCAAATGCAATTCTGCATATATCCAGTTTGAATTTGTAGCTGACTATCCACCTCATCTGAAGATAGAGTTTGGTGTGTTTTTTTGTCTTATTCTCAGAATGATAGGCCTCTGACTTCTAAATCTCAACAGCCATGCGAACAGCTTGGTCTGCCCTCTGAAACAAATTCAAAGCATAGTTTGAATGATTGCAAATCTAAGGTGTGTGAGTGGGTCTGGAAATACATATTTGATAATAAAGTAGGCAAAAGTCACTCACCGGATATGGGTCTTTTTGTTAGGAGATCTTCATCTTCTATCATCTCCCTGGGAATCTCAATAAAAAGTTTTGCATAGTAGAAGAGAATCTTGACAGCAAGGGCCAAAAATTAGTCAGAATGGGCACATTGGGCCCTATTGATGGTTCATTTCATGGTTCATTTCAATTGTGTCTGACTCTTTGTGACCTCATTTGGGACTTTGCAAAGATATTGGAATGGTTTTTTTTTCTTTTCCAACTTATTTTACAGATGAGGAAACCAAGGAAGAGTTAAGAGACTTGCCCAGAGTCACCCAGTAAGTGTGTGAGGCCACATCTGAACTCAAGATTTTCTGACTCCATGCCTGATACTCTATCCACCCTGCTACCCAGTTGTCCCTACAGAGTCTGCACAACAGCCTTAGTTTTTCCTCTACGGCATCAGTCTATGTATCTGTTGCAGAGCACTAGGTAAAAATGTTCTTTTAAAAGACTTTTTCTTGTTGTATTCATACAAGTAGTCAGAGGCCAAAATTCCTTAAGCCTGAAGTCATTTCCAACAAGAACTACAGCTCTTTGTAGATAATTGCTGTAGTGCAGGGTAGTTTTCTGTTCTCATCTCATGAACATTTAATCAAAACAGGATGATTATCACTCAGCCTCAAGATGATTTCACCTGCCAAGAGAACCAAGATCTCTCAGAAAAGTGTCAATATTATACAAAGATTTTCTTTATTCTTTATTTTTATTATTTTTACATTTTATTATTTATTTTCTTATAGGTAGTAATAAAAGTAAGCATAATATGTAAGAAATATATACATATAAATAAATATTTAAAAATAAATGAATATAAATGTGACAAAATAATAAATATAAAAATATAAAACATAAAAATTTTGTTAATAGTTGTTATCCCTTATCATCCTTGCTTCTCTAACATACAATATAATACTCTAGGGGTAAATTTTGTAGTTATCTCAGTGGGTTAAATCAGTTTAAATTATAAATGGGGTAAAATAAAACATTGGAATCTCTGGCAAGAAAATGGGGCAACACAACCATTTTATCAAGCTCACGGAAGGTCTAGATGGAAAGAATCACACCATGATGAATAGTCCAAGATGATCATAAAGTAACATGAACTTGAAGCTGCCAGTGACATAGCCAGAAGATAACTAAAGGTCTCTTCATTTATTGTAATGTAGTGCATATTTGTGTAAGGATATAACATGGTGGTCTCACACATTACTTGTTAAATTTATATACAAAGGAATTGTTTTGAGAAATATTTTCCCTTTAAGTTTGCTTTCTTTCAGAACTAGCACTATAGATAATTGGGAACTAGTACCCTAGATAGGAGAGTTATAAGTGAACATACACACACATACACACACACACACACACACATCTTTAGAAGCAGCTAGGTGGCTAGGTAGCAGTGGATGGAGCAATAGGCCTGGAATCAGGATTTGTTGTTGTTCAGTTGTTCAGCTGTTCTGTGGTTCAGTTGAGTCTCTTTGGTACCCCTAAACTAAATTGCATGCCAGGACCTTCTATCCTCCACCTTCTCTTGAAGTCTGTCCAAGCTGATGTTCATTACTTCCATGACACTATCTATATCCATCAACTCTTCTACCATTCCATTTTTTTTACTTTGTCTGTCCTAGCAAAAGAGTCTATTCCAATGAGTCCTGTCTTCTCATTAAGTGGCCAAATTATTTAAGCTTCAGCTTTAGTATTTGACCTTCCAGGGAATAATCTGAAATAATTCCTTTAAGGATTGATTTGATCTCCTTTGAGAGTCCAAGAGACTCTTAAGTCTTCCCCAATACCACAATTCAAATATAACCTGACACTTGCTAGGTATTGTTTTAGGTGGGTTTTGAGGACACAGTCAGCTGTGATACCAATTGATTATTTTGGGCCAGGATCAGGGTTTCCACACTATGGGTTGAAAGGAACAGCAGTTAGTCCTGACTAGGCCAGAGCCTTATATGGGTCCAGCACACAGATTTCTCAGTCACAGAGATGGATAAAGTTAATGGAAGGTATAGTTTATTTCCCCAGAGAGGTTTGAAGGGAAAAGGGGGATCCCTGCCACTATTTCACTAGCTTATACTCCATATCTAAACCTTCTTACAAAAGGGGGTCTATACTTGTCACCTTCACCTCTCTAACTGTACCCAGACCCTGTTCTAGATACCCTGCACTAAACAACCTCTCTTGATTATTAATAGAGGTGCTGGTCTGTGACAGGGTCTCAAGGGTAGGTCCCAGGTCCAATGGGTCCCAGACATCTGCTTACTGCTAGATAATGCAGATAGCTGGGTGCTGGTTCAGGTTAGTGTCAGGTTCACAGGATCTTCTTTCAAGAAAACACAGCAACAAATGACAGCAACAAAGACAAGATCAGAAACCTCAGGAATTGGCAGCCACTCCCTCCAGGTTTACATCCAGAGAGAGAGAGAGAGAGAGAGAGCTAATAGCCCCTCTGAATTCCAGCGCAACCCTTCCTTCTGGTATTCCAGAATATTCCATCTTTAGGTCTCATGTATCTGTCTGCTGCAAACCTTCATCTCTCCTTCTATACCTATCTCTTCCTTATAACACTATGTAACCCTGGACAAGTCACTTAATCAATGTCTACCTTGGTTTCCTTGACTGTAACATGGGAATAATAATAGCATCTATCTCCCAGGGTTGTTGTGATGATAAAATGATATAACTGAAATCACTCAACACAGTGCCTGGCCTGTAGTGCCATATAAATGTCAGCTATTATTATTATTATTGTCTATTTTTCCCATCAGTGCTTTGACAAGGCAACTCATTTTTGCATATATTCTACCCAGTAATACAGAATTGTATTCACCTGTCCCATCTTGGTGGCACTCTATAAATGTCTTAGTTACAATCTCACTGAAATCTGATTCTAAATCTGTCTTTAATAACCTTTAAAAAAGATCAACTTCCTGAAGGTCATAGTATATAATATATAATACCATGTGATGACTATGTGTGTAGGTATAATGGTAGAACAAATGAGAAGTCCATTAGTGGCCACTACTCATACTTTGCCAAGACAAGCTCAATCATCTTTCCCTGTATAAAAAAAGGAATTTCTCCCCCATACTGTCTGAGCTAAATTCTCAATCTCAGATCTCATTCTTTTCAACTGTTGCTGAGTTTCTGATGTTATGTTGGTGTTTAGGCTTGCAAATGTCTTTTGAACAAAGGCAACCTAAAGAAATTCAGTACAGTGAAGAAGAGCAACATTGCCAAGATAGTGAGCATGGAAGTAAGCATGGGTATGACATTTCAAGAAGCTAATTTGAATTGTTTCATAGCCAAAGTCTGCATGAAAGTAGACTGTATTCTTGAAATATCTCCCATATCATTGATAGTTTATCATGGTTGATAGAATCACTAGAACAATCAATTTTCTTTATAATTGGCACACCGCACTTTATAAAGGGTATCAGAAATTACTGTGCTCATTAATAATTGGCATCTTGACTTGATAACATCAATAATTGCTAAGAAGGTATTTTAAGTAATAAGGCATTTGCTTATTGGTTACTACTATAAGTGGACAAAATAAAGCTCAAAGTCAGATAAACTAATATTGACTCTTCAGTTTAAAGAAGGTGAATCAATGTCTGATATAAAGGAAAATAATTTCCTGGACAAATAATTCACAAGCAATATATTTCTCAAAGTAGCTCCTGTTTGAAGGGGGAGGGGTCAGTTAAGGCACTTCTGATTATAAGTTGTGGCTGGCCAGCACAAGAATATAACTACAATCTTAAGCTGTTTGGTTGCTGCTAAAGTAATGATAGGCCTTGGAAATAAATTTGGAAGAATCCCTAGTTTCCTGTATACTTTGTTGTAATGCTTTGACTCAAGGTGAGATGTCAACCAAGTGAACATTTCCTTGGCTCTCCAGTGGTGAGCCAGAGGCAAATCCAAGATGCAGAATCTCACTCCATGCCAAATTGAGCTCTTCTTGTGTTCAGTGAAGGTGTATCTGTGTCTAAGTCACTTACATCAAGTAAAGGTCATGTTTAAAGCCTTATACAATTTTTTATTGTGAATTTATTATTTTGTCTCTCAACTGGTTATTTAAGAAGCAATATTTAGACCCTATTTGAAATCTATTTTGTAACCTGAAATTTAAAGTATTCCTCACTCCCTCTTATCCACCTCATTAAAACCATCAGAAGGCCATTTTAATAACAGCATTGGACATGCAATTCAGTTTTACTTCATGACCCAGGATCATCCACAGGTAAGAATGAACTAAAGATAAACTTTCCATTTCCTTTTTTCATAAATGGAAACAATGTGAACAGCCACACTTGATGTTCCTCCAATGTTTTTTTGGTCCCTCCTGCCTCATCTTTTCATACTCCAGTCCATTATGTATTGAGTTATCAAACTAACCTTCCCATAGCACAGGGTTGACTATTTTGCTCCCCTATTCAATTAACTCCAGTGATTTCCTATTGCCTCCAAGATCAGTCAATTACAAGTATCTATTAATTGCCTATGAGCCAGGCACTGTACAAAGCAGGGGGAATAAAAGAAAGGTAAAAGCAAGTCCCTACTTTCAAGGAGCTCATAATCTAATGGAGGAGACAACATTAAAACTATTAAATGCAACCTATGTGTAGGATTAATTTGAAATAATCACAGCAGAGGATTACATATAAAATCCTTTTTGGCTTTTAAAGCCCTTTGTAACTTGATCCCCTTTTACCTAGTTACATTGAATTCTCCTTTAGTCTCTTTGTTGTCCCTTATACAAGACATTGCCTCTCCTGAATGCATTTTCACTGGCTATCCATCATGCCTGGAATTCTCTAACTCCTCACTTCCTGGCTTCCTTCAAGTTTCAGCAAAAACTTCACTTTCTGCAAGAAATCACTTTGATCTCCTTTAACCCTAGTCTCTTCCCTCTGAGATCATCTCCAACTGTCTTGCATGTCTTCTTCCTACAAAATTATTTACATGATTTCTTTCTCAATTAAACCAAATTCCTTGACTGAAACAGACTCCTTTATACCCTTCTTTGCAAAGTGAGTGTCTGGCAAGAGATGTTTTAATAAATGTTTGTTGACTTGAATTAAGATGAGATCATACCAAAGTAAAAACTCCTGGTCTTATTTATTAGTTCAATAGTTTTTTTTTTTACTTTCAATTTTATTAATTTCTCTTTTAATTCTTAGGATTTCCAATTTAGTTTTTATCTGGGGATTTTTATTTCATTCTCTAATTTTTTAAATTGCAAGCCCAATTCACTGATCTTCTCCCTCTTTTATTTTGTTGATAATGGCACTCAAGAGATATAAATTTTCCCGAGTACTGCTTTGGCTGTATCCCAGATTTTTATGTTGTCTCATCATTGTCATTCTCTTCAATGAAGTCAGCAACTTTTTCTTTGATTTGTTTTTTGACCCACCAGTTTTGAAGAATTAGTTTCCAATTAATGTTAAATTTGCCTTTCCAAGGTCCCTTATTAATTATAATTTTTATCGCATTGTGATTGGAAAAAGTTGCATTTATTATTTCTGCAGGTTTGCCATGTTTCTATGCTTTAGTACATGGTTGATCTTTGTATATGTACTATGTACTGCTGAGAAGGTATATTTCTGTTCAGTATACTCCAGCTATTAACTCTAATTTTTCTAACATTTTATTCACTTCCCTTACTTCTTTATTTATTTTTTGTTTCAATTTATCTAGTTCCAAAAGGCAAGGTTGAGGTCCCCCACTGGTATGGTTTTACTATCTCTTTCTTCCATAAGCTCCTTTAGAAATCTAGATGCTATAACATTTGGTGCATGCATGTTTAGAAATGTTATTACTTCATTGTTTATAGTCCCTTTTAGCAAACTGTAATTTCTTTCCTTATCTCTTTTAATCAGATCAATTTCTACTTTAGCTTTGTCTGGTATCATGATTGCTACTCTTGCTTTTTTAACTTTTTTTTTAACTTTATATGATGTGTAATAAATTCTGTTCCAGGCTATTACCTTTAATCTGTGTCCCCTTGCCTCAGATGTGTTTCTTGTAAACAACATATTGTAAGATTCTGGTTTTTAATCTACTCTGCTAAACACTTCTGTTTTATGGGTGAGTTCATCCCATTCACATTCAGCTTTATGATTACTAACTGTGTATTGCAAGATGAGATCACATCCACAACTGGATTAAAGATAAACTTGGGACCAAATATGAAAATGGACAGATCTGGGTATAGATAGAAGGAAACTTGAGCAATACAAGGTTGTACCTGAAAGAATAAATACAAATGGGTTACTGATAGCAAAGATAGAAATACAAAGGAAAAAAATCACATTCTATTCATTTTTTGCATTGTTTAAATTGCTATTTCCCTGTTATTAGTAATATACTTTCCAAGCTTCAATGTTGCAAAGAGGGAAAGAAAACACCTGCAGAAGCACAAAGGGGAAACATAGTATTTTGTTTGTATGTATGCATATTAAAACTCTACAAATTCCCTTGAGACACATGATTTTGGGGACATATTCTTTCTAGCACTGCATATTTAGGTTATTTTTAATTGGTTATTTTTATTTAGATCCATTTTTGCAACTTATTTCTAAGAAGAGATGCCTACCATACATCTTTTCCAGAGAAATAGGAATAACAATAGAAAGAATTGATTCATTCTTCACAATAATGTCATATCAGTCCCAGAATTTAAGAGCCTAAGAAGTAAATTATTAGGTAGGCTTAGAATTTTTAAGGTTCAAACAAATCGCGACAAGAATGAGCTAAAAAAAGATTTAGAAAGAGGAAAAGTCTTAGCTTAAATTTGTTAGGGAAAGTAGTCTTAATTTTCAATCTACCTAGGTTTTCCATTCTGCAGTGGGAAACAATTTCAATTCATCCATAACAACAGTCAAAAAAGGAATTCATTTAATTAGTGATATGTAAAGACATTTGCATAGAAAAAAGTTACAAAGTAATGCAAAAAAACAAGACTAGGTACAGTATTTTTAAAACAAATATTTTAAAGTATATTTTGCATAATGTTTAACATTCTCATAATGTTTATTGCTTTCTCCACACAGCAGAGAAATCAAGTGCATAATACATGCTGTGTCTTTATTTTCCAAAACATAAAATCTCACGTGCTTGATTCAATGTATTAAGAGATTATTTTATGTCATAAAACAAAAGCAAAAACAAACCAAAACACCATTGTGTAGCACTATTTGTTTGGGTATGGACATAAAATAATTTACTGGCATCACATTTAATACATTCATCTTGGTTTGGAATCAAATGATATTAGTGAATTTGGGAAAGAGCAACTTTTAAAAAAAATAGTGCCTTTTCTTTTCCTAATGCTCCCTATCCATCTCATCATCTGTCATCCCAGAAGTTACAATCTCCCTCAAAAGTGACAGAATAAAATTTTGCATGTTATCAGGAGGCAATGAAAAGTATATATAATATATATATAAAAATAGTCCAAATGCAACTAAATAAGTTAATTTAACATCTTCCAAAGGAGTTTTTTTTTTTTTGTATTGGCATGAATCAAATATCCTCCAGTGGGCACTTAGTAGGCCATTACACTTACACACACACACACACACATAAAAATATGTCTGTGTGTGTATATACACACATATATAGGTGCACTATGAAGAAGCATCAAAATTTAAGCCAATTTTTAAAAAAGCGCCTGAAGGCTTGCAAGTGGTGCTGAATTGTTTGTTAATCCAAGCACTGATAGGATAATTGCTTATACCAATGCTATGCTAGATGTCACCACTTGGCAAGTCTGTACAAAGAAAGTAAACTAGGTAAGATAAAACTAGGCCTTTCAACCTGAAAATTATTTCTCAGTAACCCCTTTTTAGCTAAATAATTCTGTTGGCTTTAACAGTGCACTCTTCCCTGGAAATGTATCAAATGTCTGTTAGCCTAATGCAGTACTCCCTCCCTTCTTATTTCTTAACCCATACCTCTCTACCTTATTTTCTTGTGCAATGCTATTTCTTTCTGAAGAAAATATTGAATAACTCAGGCACTTATGAAACTTGAAATAGCGTATTTTTCATCCAGCCTTGGGAGAGAATTCCAGGGAGTATTTTCTTCCCCAACACACATACGAGAAGATGAATAGCTGGACAATTATCTCAGGGATAGGTATATTTCCCTCATAAACTTTGAAAAGGTAACAAGAGCGTGACATTCTCAAAAGCTCACCGATGTTGGCTAACAAGACGCCTTAAGCAAAAACAAAGAAGAAAAAAAGATAATATCATTTCTTCTTGTGAGATCTGTGCCTAAAACAGTGTTTTGTTTCTTGGTGGATTTTCCAGCATCTGTCATGGCTGTTACCGTTAGGGTGCAGGCCTTTAAGCTGACTCTGAAATGAAGGACATTCAGTTACTACCGCCAAAAGTCTAGTAGAAAGCTTCCAGGGAATATTAAAAAGCTCCAACTTCTGTCCCCCAGGGTCGGTAAGGTTTACTGTTTGTTCCACCACCTGTCTGCTGGGGACTGGAAGTTGCTGACACTGATAAAGGTGGGCTGATGGCAGTTGCAGCTGCCACTGCAGCTGCTGCTGCTGCATTTGGTGGGAGCATGGGAAAGGCTCCTGTGAAGGAAAGGGGGAAGCTATGAGCTGCTGCTGTGGCTGCTGCGGCAGCAGCATGGACGGTGGCAGAGAGGGACAGGAGAGAAGTAGAGAGAGGTGGAACACAGGGAGCCACGCTGCCCGTGGAAGGCATTCGAAGTGCAGAGTCGGCATGAGCAAAAGTGGCTGTGAGAAGAGCTGAGCCATGGGAAGGGGGAGGCACTTCTGATGCAGTGGAGAGCCGGCAAGGTGTGGTTTCTGAGGCATGGAGTCCATTTTGTTGAAGCAAGGCATTAGGAAGATGGTGAAAAGCAGCCGTCCAGTGATGTGGGTGTAGGGGATGATGATGGTGATGGGCCATGGAGCTAGTCATGGCAGCTGCCTCCCTCTGAGAGGCACAGGTACTGAGATGAGAGACAAGTCGAACTCTTAGAGGATCCGATGTGTCCAGACCTTCCACTGAGCTCAGGTACCTTGCAACTTCAGTTAAGCATTCCCGGAATCCAATGCTCATGAAATCCATGGCAAGGGCATGAGCATCAAAATAACCTGAAAGGTGGAGTTGGGGAAGGAAAAAGTGGAGGTTGAGGGGAGAGAGGGCAAGAGAAGGGGAGAGAGGGCAAGAGAAAGGGAAGGGAGAGAGATAAAAACAGTATGAGCAAATACCATCCAGCTAATGTTCCACTCCATCCTTGCTCAGATTTAGCTAGAACTGATTTCTTCTAAACACAATTTTAATTTGCATTATTAAGTTTTATAGAAGTTTTTAAAAGTTATTTGGTAACTTACATGTGAGACAAAGTCTAGGAATAGAGTAGGCAACAGTTCTTGCAATCAAATATCACAGTGGAAAAAGAAATTAAGAACATTCATGTTTCAGATTCTTCAAAAAACATGGTGTTGCTCTCTCCCTATACTGTGGGAGAATGGAATTCCATGGCAGGCCTTTTTCGTGGTAATAGAGATCTATAGTTTCTCAGTCTCCCTCACATGCAACACAGATCGAAGATTAAAGGGTCTATCTATAATATCCTGCCCTCTTCTCTCTGGTGTTGGCCTTTATAACCTACATGCTAAATACAACATTTTCACAGTCTGGGGACTTTCTTGACAATTTATTAGGATATGGTCTGCTTAGTAAAATTGTAAGTGCATCTTGACATGCTGGGTTAATTAATGGCAAACTAAAAACATCTTGTCAATGCTCCTCATGAAGAAAAAAAGTCTTCATGGAAACAAAATTAAGTTTTTAAAAATGTAATTCAGGTACTAATGTGAAGAACTATATTAATCAGTTTCCCATCAGTCAATATTTGGTTGCTTAATGATATAAGATACATAACAGAATTCTTAACTTCATTGAATTGTTATAAATGCCACCTATTCAGCACATGCTTGGGAAAGAGCTCCTTAAAAAACAGAATTGACCTACTGGAAAAAGAAATCCAATGAAGAAAAGAGTTCCATGAAAAATAGAATCGACTAAATGCATAAGGAGGATCAAAAAATCATGGAAGAAGATCATTCTTTAAAAATTAAGTTCATGTTTATGTGGCACATTTCCAAGAATTCACTGATGAGTGAGTATACATACATGTATACACACAAATACCTGAAATTATTGTTATAACTGGCTAAAGGTAAATCATACTATTATAAGATTTGGAGCTGCAAGGGACTTTGGATCATCTATTCTATAGAGATTCCTTATTTATTTATAGAGAAGGAAAAAAGTCCAGAGAAGCTAACTAATTTGCCAAAGTTCACATAGAAGGATGAGGCCTCAGTTTCTTTCTTTTTTTTTTACCTTTTGTGAATGACATTTTATTACTGATTTTTATATTACATGCAATTCTTTATCCTGATAATGCCATCATGCTTTAACTATGGGAGGAAGTTTGATATAGTGGATAGAGCCTTGGACTTGGAGTTAGGAAGATAGAGGTTTAAATATTGCTTTAGAAACTTAACTAACTTTATGATCCTGGACAAATCACTCAATACTTTGTGCCTCAATTTCTTTATTGCTTAAAAATGAGAAGGGCCAGATTTAATGGCCTCTAAAAGGTAGTGTGGCACAGAAGAATACTGGGCACGGAGTCAGAAAGACTTGAGTTCAAATATTTGCAATGACTTTTTAGAACTGTATCCTGGCAAATCTATGTTCACAAACAAATGAAGTTGGAAGATGAAATCTTCCAACACACTGTAATCAGAGGCAAGGGAATGAAGCATCATTCAAGTGAGATAGAGCCCAAATGGCTTTAAAAATTGATATTAGATAGTTAATTCATACCTACAAAGGAAATAGTAGAAGGTGGGCCAAAATAATTTATTTCAGAAACTCCCAGGAAATTGTCCTTCATAGCAACAAATTTAACACATTCCAATGCCATACTTTTGTTATGCAACTTAAAAGCTCAAGTAATTTGCTATATATTGATATTAACCAAAAAAAATAATCTTGATGCCAAATACAGACAAAATTTTTAAAAAGTTGTTAAAAAATAAATTAGAATGTAGGCACAGTCCAAGGCTGAAAACTTTTGACAAAGGGTATTCTATCAATTAAGAGACACAATAACTGCATATTTCTTCCTACAAAACTTTTATGCATCATCTGCCTAATTATTTTTTAAAAGACCTACCAGTAACAAACAGTATGCACTTAAAAAAAATGTTCCTTTTTGAGACAAACTTCAGAACTGTTCTGAATAGCCAAGAATAGCTGCTGGGCTAGGGCTCAATTCAAATATAAGAATACCAGCACATGTCAACCATGTGCAATTGGTACTTACTTTTGTTTTATGGTTATCTGTATTTGAATTTTATTTATCCTCCTAGTAGTATCCTCCTTGAAGGCTAGAGTTCCCTTTTATCTAAATCCTTCATTTTTCCTGATATCTACTACAGTGCTCTGCACATAGAGAGTATTTTAGTGAGCTGAGAAGAGGTGCAATTTTTAACCTTGTAACTAACAAAACCAACAAAAGTTGAATAATTGTGTAATAATAGTTATCCTTGTGCCCAACATTTTTGTCTCAGAATGTTGAATTGTACTTGTATGAAATAAGAAAACAATTTTTTTTGGTAATCTAAGTTCATAGGACCATACATATAAACCTGGAAGGGGAATTAGAGATCATGTAATCCAATACTTTCATTTTACAGGTGAAAAAACTGAGGTCAAGAGTGACTTGTCCTAGGTCACACAGGTAGTAGGTGGTAGATCCAGCATTCAGGTTCACTGTCTATTAACTCCTAGTTCCTATCTCTTAACTAGTGGCTCTCCTGGGTTATCAGATTTTTATTTGACCTTAATAGGGCCAGATTCCTTTTATCTGGAATTAGAAGAGAACTCAGAAGTCCTTAGTTGAACTATTTAAGATCATAATTCTTTCCTATAACATTGTTGATAATTATCCAACCTTTGTTTGAATAATTACAGTGCCATGGCATATTTTGTACTTTTGGCTTATATTTTAATAAAACATAAAGTTTTATTCATTATGCCTAATAATACTAACAGTTCATACTTTATATGGTGCTTACTATGTGTTGAAGCACTATGCTAAATGTTTTAAAATTATTATCTCATGAAAATTATTCTCATGAAAACCTGGAGGGCAGGTGTTATTATTATCCCTATTTTACAGGTGAGAAAACTGAAGCAAATAGAGGTTAAATGACTTATCCACGTTCACAACTAGAAAGTGTCTTTTTAATTTTCTGAAGGATATACACTACATATCCTATTGGCAGTAAAGTGCATTCAATGTGTTTTATAAGCCAGTCACTTTGTTTAAGCAAATACAATTATAAAGTAAAAATAAAACCACAAAATAATGAACTGCATGTTCATAACATGTAAAAAAATCTGCTGTCTTACTTTTGTGACTAAGTAGAACTCTACAATTAACAAAGTCCTTAAGTTGATGGTCTATAACAACTTAGTGAAGAGGGACAGTACAGTTGCTTTTATTGCTATTTTAAGTGAGTTGTCCCAGTCATACAATAAGTGATAGAACAGGAGTAAAACCTAGGTCTCCTGACTTAACAGTCCATTGTCCACTTTAATTATGCCAATCCACACTTGGGATGGTAAGACCTGAGAGACATCAACCTGTCTGAATATTTCCTAAACATCTTTATAAGATAGCTAAAGTATATATTAAGAACATCATTTAAGGGGAACAGTCATGCAAAACCTATATATAAAACTTGATGGATGTATATAGAAGGGGAATGGGAGTCTCTAGGCTCTCGGTCCCTTAGTATGTGAATCTTAGGTCTTAAAAAAAAAAGACAGCTGCCCAAAAGACTTATTTCTTCTCATCTTTTCACTACTTCCACTTAACCACTGTCCAACTGATTCCCCTAACCACCTAAAAGTGGGGTCAGTAGCCTGGGGATAGTTATTTCCATTAACTGTGTGAAATACAGAGGTTTATATTGGTTATTTAAAATAACTTTCCATTTCCCTCTACCCTGCAGCAAACAAAAGATATCCAAAATAACAAAGAATTTTCCTATAGATTCACTTCCTTACAGATTTATACATTATATCAAATTCTAGCATTGGTTTTGGGGCAGCCTAATGGTTGTTGCCATCTCCTGTTTATGTTTGGATGTTTTTGTGTTTGTTTTGTCTCTCCCTGCAGATTTCTGTGCTCTTCTGAAGGCCCAAACAAATCTCTGACTGGGCTGCCCATGAATGAAGCCTTTACTCCCACAGTGTTATGAAAGCAAACACAAGCCCAGGGTCAAGTGCTTCTTTTGTTCCAGCAATCCTTTCCCACGAGTTTAATCCTGCCATTAGCATTGATTTCCACTGCTTTAATCTGGGACCGCCTATCCCAGAATGTTAAAGAACTGTTCAGCTTCAGAAAGAGAAATGAAGAAAGTGACTTACTTTTACCTCCTGTTGCTTGAAGCATCTTCAAATGGTCCACTGTCATTTGTAGTATTTCTGCTTTTTCTAATTTTGCAGATCCCTTGAAGAATAAAAGAATAATACTTTACAAATCAAAGGTTCTAATTTAATATAGCATACTTTTAATTTAACTTTTGTTATGGTTTTAATTTCCCTTGATATAAGAACTTTCTTATTTTAATTTCTTTCTACAATATATCTCAATTGCCTATCAGACTTCTTAATATATCACGGAATAGGTGTAACTATTTGTACTATGCTATATCTTGTAATCTATATCACATCTACTTTTAAAGATGTACTAGAAATCTAAAAAAATAATTGACCTTTCAAAAGACTTTAAGGTATATTAAGAATATTATGGGTTTATTATATAGTAAAAACTATACAGTAACCCAGAATTTAAAGCTTTGAATCTATTTTTTTAACTTAGGGAAAAATGTCTTTTGACTTTGAATGTTAAATGTTAAATAGTATTATGGGATAGTGCAGGCTTATCAAGTATATGATAGAAAAGATGATTTTAATGACTTTGTTCTAAAATTGATTTCTTAAAAATAATAAGTTCTTAAAAAGAAAATGATTTTGCCATTAAATAATTTTTTCCAGTCCACTACAAAGTCCCTGGATGATAGATATTAAAAAAAAAAAAAATCATTTTCAGTTTTGACCAGCAGGTGTCACTGTATGTATCATTATCCAAAAAGATGAGATGAAAATTCAGTTCTAATCTGGGTAATATTTTAAATTCTTAGAGACCCTCTTAATCATTTTTTAAAAGTTGTGATAATTTCTCTATAATTGAATTAGAAATACTACCCCACCCCCACCTCATGTTTTGCTTTGGTTGTTTATTCGTATATGTGTTCTCTCAATTAGACTATGAGCTCTTTAAGAGCATAGCCTTAAATATTTAAAAAATGTCAGCTGAAATTATTTCTTTGTAAAGATACCTTTTAAAAGCTACTGGAACCCATAGAGCTCTCTTAAGGCTGCTTGACTGACCAGCAAAAGCTGGATGGATAATGTATAATATATTAAATTCTGATGTTTTCAGAACGGAGGCTAAGATTTGGTTTCGATTTCTAAACATTACTTGTTTTAAATGGATAGTACCAGAACTCAGTCCGTAGTGAGGGGTCCCTAAGTTACTTCTTTCCATGAGAGAATACTCTTCTAATCATACTATGACAAGTTCTAAGTCTCTGTTCTTGGTAACCAAACTCTACCAATGTGAGACCCATGTGTTTATAATAACTTACTGCCAGAGAACAGAGGTTTATTTTTTTAGAGCTTAAGTTGTTTTAAGTCAATATTCAAGAAAAATCTAACAAACCAAAAAAATTCCTAAACCAAATGATCCTAATAACTGTGGACAGACTTTCAGTAATCAGAAAAAATTTAAAAAGCATTGATAATTGATATTTTAATAACAGCATGTAGGGATTCAAAGCATTCCTCAATCAAAATTATATTTTTTTTCATGTTACTTTTCTCCTTATGGAAAGACTCAGGATATAGAATGAGTGTCTTTTTGGTAATTTTTCCTCCATTAAGAATTTATAATTAATAGTGTATAATTTTACTGTACTTTTTCTGTGTTAATCTTTTCTATAGAGACAGAAGTAGTTTCTCTGCAAGTGACTAATAACTCAAAACTGCAGTTTCTGGGCATTTCCCAAGGGCTTTGTAGGTGTTGTATTATAATATTTGTGGTGTTAATGAAGCATAAACAATGAAATGGAACAAATAACTGTTGTCTCATACTCTGAACTAAATTGAAAATATTTCTATCCTAAGTTTCTGTATCCTTTGAAGGATGCTATGTGGTGTCTCTGTTACTAACAGACTTATATAAGGGGTTTAAATATTACTTTTCATGAGTCATGAAATAAGCAACTTTGAAAATGTCTAGCTCTCTACTTTCTCACTTGGGCAAAGGGTTTTTTATTTTTAAAGGTGTATTTCTATTCTGGGTATGGTTAATTACATGGTCAAATCTGACCATACCATACTTTTAAAAAGGGTACTTCAAATCAAATAGGTTAATAACAAGGCATTAAAATGAAAGTAAATGACTTGGGAAATCGGTTTATCCTTTAAGGTTGTGGGTTAGATGTGCTATTTCTGGGACTGCTGTCTTTTTTTTTTAATAAGAAAAAGTTTAAATAAAAAAAATACACAATTTGAGACAGAAGTGTAATTTGCATTTCATTCTTTTTTGAAGCATACTGCATGCAGCACATTTTAAAACAAAACCACTACTGGTATTCATAGAAAGAACAGAGAAAGCATGAACACTCCTACCCTTAAGGGAAAAAGAAGCAAAAGAATGGAAATGTTTTTCGGCTTCAAGCCGGATTATGTTTTTAATAGTTTTGCCACAACAAAGCATTTTATTGAAATGGCTGCTTTATGCCAGATCAGGACACATACACTATTATTTTAATGAGCTTTAACAAAAACCCACATTACCAGATGAGAGAATCTGTGTGTGTGAGTGCACATACATGCATTTTGAGAAAGGGGGGGAAAATTAACTTACTTGTTTTTCAAAAGCAGTTGGCACAAGTCGTCTTAACTCAGATAAACTGTTATTTATCCGATCACGGCGCCTTTTCTCTATAATCTATTCCAAAGGAAAACAAACAAGAAAGTTTATGAATACATGAATAGTAATATTGCTCATAGTGGAAAGATACAACACTTACATGCGAGACTGATTTCATGAAATCAAAGAAAGAAGTGGAAAAAAAAAGTGCACATACCCCTCTTCTTTTCTTTCTGGCCATAATCTGAGATGTTGTTGTCGGAGAATTTGATCGAATAACAGAGCCCGTACTTTGCCTATGAAACAGTAAGAATGTGTCAGTTGTTACATAACACAATGATTGTTCCTTTTGGGTACCTGATGCCACCTATTAAATATTCAGTGATTACACTACTCCTCTAAGTGTTTAGTTCTTTATTCTTAACTCTTCCTTCTACCACATTTGGCTTTTTAGGCCTCCTAGTCTCTCTCTAGGTTTGAATTACATCTTTTAATGGATAATCTTGGAATCAAGGCCATGAGAGAACTTTGTTTTGAGTCTCTACCTATAGTGAAAAAGTTGGTAGGTCTGGATACATCATAGTTCCACTTAAGAATTTTTTTCACTCAGCTAACCTCTGATAACATTTTCTCTGCTGGCACTGGATAAAGCAAAGCTATTTTAAAATAAAGGTCACATTAAATTCCTGTTATCAAATAGATACAGTCTGGTCATATGTCACTAGTGTCTCTAGATCCAATTTTTAAAATAAACAAAAGCTATCTCATTTTATTTCTTAGCACACGAAAAATTTAACATTGATATGTATCTAACTCCCAGAATATCATGAAATAGGCTATTAACACAAGCATCAAACTAAAGAGGAATGGCCAGATAAAGCTGCTTTACTTTGAAAATGAATCTGAACTTTATAGTTGAAAACTTTCTAATCCTCAAGTATAGGTTTAAATCTACCTATAAAGTCTGGGAACTTCATCCTTGTATTCACTCTCTCATTAATTTTATAGTCTCTCTTAATTTTTATCCATTTCTTTTTTCATAATGAGCAAAGATTATACATTTTACAATCACAAATGTGCTGTCTTTATTATTTGTGCTATTTCCATTCAGAAATGATGTCAGAATTCCATTGTAATTAGGTCTGCTCTTTCCTTCTTATTCCTTTCTCAAACATGCTTCCTTTTCTTTAATGTCTTCTGTACCTTGAGCCTCATTTTTGAGCTATGACATTTCATTCTTTGGGAAACACTTAATAGATAAAATAGATCAGCAGTTCCCAAACTTTTCAGCCTTAGGATCCCTTTACACTCGAAAATTATTGAGGACCCCACCAAAGAGCTTTACTTTATGGGAGTTTCCTATCCATGTTACTGTACTAAAAATGAAAATATCTTGTGTTAGTATAAAAGGGGTTTTGACCTCAAAGACCCCTGGTTCCACGGATCACAATCTGAGAACCACTGGGATAGAATTCTTTTTAAGTTTTTCAAATATCTTAGGCTTTTTGGTGTTTGGATTGCTGTGAAAATACTAAAGAAAAGTAATTTTCAAAAGGCAAGAATCCTGAACTGTGAATGACACTTAGTTGAAGGTAAATAATTTAACAGTTCCTGGGAATGCTAATTAGAAGCAATTATAATTTGACCTGCACTGGCACTAAAATGCCAGGTAACTTTGTCATGTGAAATCATGCTGATACCAGGGCCAAAACGATGATGCCTGAAAGCACCCTTATAACAGAAGGTCATTTTATTTCGGGATTGCCAGTCACACATGTTCATTCCACAAAGCGCCACCTAGCCAGTCTGGACATTGTGAAATATCTCAAAATTTCCAGTGAGTATTTTTGAACTTTTTAAAGAAAAATATAACCATTCTGTTTTTCCTGCTATTAGTCTCATTCTCCGAAAGGCTCCAAAGTAGACCTTCAGAGCTGGGCCACCTAAAGTTTACCTAGTCCTTTGCAAAGGCCCCAGAGGGGCATGACAGCTGACGTAGCTACAGGTGATCCAAGGCTTCGGAAATCAATGGCTCACTAAATCTAAACCACAGGCGTATTTCACGCACGTCTCGCCAACTTCGGGTTCCACTACACACCCAAAGGATAAAAAAAAAAACCCCAACAAAAAACAACAACAGAGCTCTCAAGAATAATACAATGCCCCTTACAACTCCCTAATACCACTACTCAACTAAATATGGATGGCTCCACAGGCAAAAGTTTTCTGGTCTCCACCAGGATGCCCGGGAGGTAGATACTCCCCGAGATTTCGCAAGAGATGCTCGCCCACACTAGGAGTTTCCCACGAAGGCTTCGCCACGCTGGAAGATTAGGGGGGCACCTGGGTCTCTCTTCTGCACGCTCCAGCCACCCCTAGAGCAACTCCCGAAGGGGAGAAATTCCTTCCCTACTCTCCACCACCAGAGCTACCCTTACTCACCCCGAGTAATTGTTTTCGCTTCCCACGTCTATCGTCTCATCCATGTCGCTGTCTGAGGTAGTTTCCTCGCAAGGTCGCTTCATCTTGTTGAATGGGGAGGATGCACAATGCAGGCTTAAGAAGAATAAATACCCACTTGGGTACTTTTCTTTTTCTCCTCTTCCCCCACCCCTCCCCTCCGTGGTCTACCGCGTAGCGCAGAGCTCGGCGAGCGCTGCACGACAACGGCGGCTGCAGCGGTCTGTTCCTGCTTGCTCTTTCCCACGCTGCAGTCCCTACCTCCAGCAAGCGCAAGTGCCCAGGATCCAGGCACGCCCCCTTCCCCCCCGCGTTCTGTCCCGGGTGTAACCCCATCTTTCTCCCTCCCCGGCGACTGGCTCCCCCGCAGGCGCCGCCTATTGGACCGAAAAGCCCCTGATGGACAGCATCAGCCCGCCCCCTCAGGGAGTCGGGGGCGCTTGGGATTGGCTGATAGTTGAGAGGCGATGAGGATTGAGGGAGGAGGGGAGTCCTCCGCGAAAGCCAAGAGCCAGTGGGTCGTTTCCAAGCGTGGGAAAGCAGCCGCTGTACCTCCGGTCCCTGGAGCTGCGGGCGGGGAAAGGCGCAATCGGGTCAACCCCGTGGCGAGTGTTATGGCATTTCTCAGCTCTATGTAGGGAAGTTGTGCAGACGTCGAGACCGAGGATCAGGTGTTGAATGGGAGACTTTTGGTTTCGACAACCCTCCTCCCCCTGCCTCACTTTCAGTACTAAAGTTTCTGGACTACGTTTAGTAAATAACCTCAAACGCGTGGCTGTGAGTGTGTATGTGTGTGTGTGTGTGCGCGCGCGCCCGCGTGCGCGTGTTTGGCAGAAGCTGTAGTAAATGGGACTACTCCTCTGAACTTTTCCCCACCTCCGGATCCTTGATTCTAGAGCTCATATGATCACTGTCTCAACATGTAGACCTTATCCTATGTTCTTAAAGCCTTTCAGAGAGATTCGACTTACTCCCTCCCTAAACTTCCATTGCTTTTCTAGGGCAGAAGATTTGGGAACATATGGGTCACTCAAAGGAGACTGGTATCCAAATTATCCTTAGAAGTGTCGGAAGAACTACCCTGATTTTGGATAATTTCATTTCTTCCTTAATTCTATTTCCATGTCTATGACGCAATTAATGTGTGATTCAAGCGTATTTTTGGGGGATTTTCATTTTATTGTATTGGGGGCGAAGGTCTCGGCAAACCGGAAGGTGACCCCAGGTGCTATGTTTGCACCTAGTTAGAATTGAGGAAATGAGATGGATAATTTAGGATTTACCTCAAGCCTGAAAAATCCTAAAACCTGTGGAGTTAGAAAAGTTTTGGAAAATTAAATGATTTTGCTTGTACACACACGCAATTGTTTCAGTTTTCCGCAACAGAGGGCAGTCACAGAATAAGGGGTCTGGGAAGAGAATCGAGCAAAGGAAAATGGGGAAAAACGATTATCTGTGGATTTAAACTTTAAAGGGAATTTTTTGGGAGGAGGGTCAAACAGTTTTAAAACATCACTTTCAAAGGGCCTGAGGCTCTTTCTCCTACTTATTCAAAACTTTATATTTTTGAGAGAAATTCCAAATTTCACTCTTCACGTACTAAAAATGTTATTTAAACCTGTTATACCGCTTCGCCGGTAGAATTGCTATGAGATCGAGCCCGCAGAAAGTTAATTTTCGAATTCCCCCGCCTTCCCCATTCAGACTTCTGACTTTACCGCCCCAAAGTTAGATTCTAGCCTTTTGTAAGTACTCGGTGCAGAGATGCAAATGAAGCTTATCAGACGTCTTACTAAAAACTCCAGACAACCCCAGAGGAAAATTAACCAAAATCTCCTTCATCTCAGTGATCTAACCGGAAGATCTTCCAACAGCCTCTAGAGTTCTCTTGTCCCACTTCTTCCCCATCCTCAACCCCAACCTGAACCAGAAGGTAGAAAGGAAAAGAAACTAGGGAAAGCGGGGGAGGAAGAAGACTGGTAGAAAAAAGTCTGCTGGGCTGGGGGTGGAGAGGAGATACGAACTAGAGACTGAAAGGGCTTGCCTCAGCAGGAAGAAGCCTGTGGCCGCTACTGGTATACTAGAGAGAGGATCTACTGATAGCTTTTGGTGAAACTATCTTTAAGAACAACAACAACAAAAAACAAATAAAACAAAACCCAAAACCCTTCTTACCACACCGCCCTTCTCTCTTTTGTGTTAACCCCACAGCGGAGGCTGCTTTTACCGTGTGAACAGAAATCTGACCCTTTTCATCCTGACTTTTGAAATGTAACCTGCCCAGAGGACACAGTCTGGGCGAGTGAGAGTGTGTGTTGGGGATGGGGGGGTTTGGGGAGGCGCAAAAAGAAGATGTGAGGGGGGTCACAGCCGGGAGTGGGGAAAGTAGGAATAGGGGAAGCAGAGGGAGGAGGGAGAGAGGAAGCACAAAAGACCCCTAGCGTGTTATGTGTTCAGAAGTCAAGTACCACCAGAACTCTTGCTTTCCTGTGCTTCTGTTCAGTAACTAAATTATGAGGTAAACATCTAATTGCTGGGGGATAGAGATGCGCCGAAACTTCAAGGCTTCTTTGAACTTTCACTCCTCCTGCGGACTCCTCTTCTCCGCTTTCTCTTGTGGGTGCGGCAGTTCAAAGGGCACTGAAGACTAATCGAGGCCACCTGAACTATCCTTTTCTTCCTTTCTTCCCTTCTTCCCAGATCCAACCAGATTATCCACTCCTGCGAAAAGTGTCGGGGAAATTCTGCCACGAGACTCCAGCCAGCCAAGAGAAATGCGCCCGCTACCCAGGAAGTGTCAGTGAGCGGTGATCCGCGAACTAGACACGTCTGATCTTTGATGCCTTAGGCTGCCGCGGCGGCGCTAGTAGGGGACTAGGCTGATCCCGGTGGCGCCTGCTGTGGAGTATCGGGAAGGATCTGATGCGTTCACATTGTAAATACCGGGTCTGCGGCGCTACCCACGCGTCTGACCTGTTGAAAATCAGAAAACCGCTCCACTACATTTTCTAAAACACACACACACACACACACACACAGAGGTTCGAACTGGCATTGGTGTTCACCTTAAGTATCCAGGAGCATGTTTCTAAAATGACGAAGAGGGAAAATCACTTTAAATAAAAAAATTAAGTAAACGTTTCTACTGCGCTCTAGTCTAGATATGATACACGCAAACACAAGGATAGTTCACTTGCATGAAAACAGCGACTATTCAAAACCTCTCTCAAGTTCACCCATTAAGTCTTTTGCATTATAAAGAAAACTCCAAGTCCGAGACTGAGGAAGTCTGAAAACATCAAAGGATTTCCACCTATAAATTTATTTTTTGGGAAGAATATCGGTTTATTGGGGGTGGGTGGGGAAGGAAGCCCTGGATATTCTGAGTGAGCAATGTCTGAAGAATGAAATATTTCATAGCAAAACGCTTACTCTGTAAATGTAAATACTCGGTCATCCGCCCAATATTTCTCAATTAGATCAAGTATTTCTATGCACAAGGGTCAGCGAGGGAGACTGAGAGGGCAAAATCATACCTAATGGGTCCCAGTGTTTTTAGAAGCGGCTCGCAGGCTGCCTTTTCATGGGAATGTTGTGATTGTGAGAAGAGGGAATGGGGGTGGGGAGGCAGGAGACAACAGCGGAATTTCAAACCCCAGTGCCCCTCGGGGACATCCTTTTCAGCTAAAGTCTGCTGAAGGCTTGCTAGAAAGTAAACCTGATTTCGCTGCACGAAAAAGGCAAGCTTCAGCTCTAAGTGGCTCTTTTAATTTTTTGTTTGTTTTTTAGTTTTTAAAATATTCCGTACAACGAGGCTCTCATAAAGACTTAGATTTAAAAGGCGTAAGGCCTTTCATGGAAAGAAAATAGTGGTAGGAAAGCAAACACATGGAAATTGTCCTGAACTGAACTGAGGAGAGGATTAGATAGAGATGTAGATAGAGCTGATTTAAACCTCAGAAATTCTGGACTTTTATCCTCCTAATAATTGATATCATATACAGTAATTTGAAACAAATGTCTTAAAAGCAGGTCCAGGCTGGTAAAGTCCTCATAATTATATCCTTGAGGGGGTATGTGTGTGTGTGTGTTTGTGGAAGGAGGGTGTTCTTCCTATTAGATGTTGTTAATTTGCAGTTATTTATCACTTGTAGTAATGGTGGCTTTGAGGTATTGATTCAAACTTCTTTTCAATTATAGATTTTAGAGGAAACTTTTAGGGATTGTTTGCATACATCTTTCCCCTAATATGATGTATTTACTGTATTAAAGAAAATTTTTTCTCCTGGACATTTAAACTCCCCTTTTCTTCCACCATCTCTGTCATTTGAGTGCTCCATTTTCCTAGGCTACTTTGTCACAGTTCATTATTTGCTGCTTCTCTCAGGCTTAGGAGGTCTTATTTACAGTTACTTCCAAAGCCTGCTACTTTAGTGTTTGGATTGGCTTAGAAGGTCATCAAGGCAAAACGCCACTTTAAAAGAATATATTTACATAGTTTCTCCGTTAAATACATCAACTCCCTCATTTAAAAGATGTTTGTGTCTTTCCAGGAAGCCTTGATGGATGTAGAGCTGATTGACAGGTCCAAAATTCAACCCATTCTGAACATCATAATTATTTACACAGTTTCATGGTCCAAAATAAGAGCAAGCTGGTTGCCCCTAGAAGTGCTGGATCTATTTGCAATTGCCTGATGCAGGTGACAAGCACGTGCATGAGTGTATCAGTGAGTTGCCTTGTTTTGCTGCCTGACCTGACAAGCTGGGTTATTGTGAGCTGGCAGCTCCTTGAAATTTATAAGAATGCTTCACCCCAGGAGCAGGGTGCTAGGGCAAGATACTTTTAAATTTTAATACCTTTACTCACAAGCATTTAGGAGTCCGTTTCAGCAGAGAGGGTCAGAATGTGACACACTTTGCTAGCCAGCAAAACTAGAATGGAGACCAGCTGCAGGGATCAGTTTAGGCCCACCAACCTTGATGTCATTCCTAGAATGGTGGGGGCTGCTCCAAGAATTAACAATAACTCCTGTCTTCTTAACCATAGAAAGTATACCCCATGGCTTGCCTTATGTGCACACCAGAATGTGCTCCCTATTTCCTGTATCATAGTACCTAATATAAATCTAAGATACTAAATAACTCCATCCCCAACCCTGTTAGAGACTTAAAGTCCATCTCTTGTCCATGAGAAATTTACTCAAAAACTTTTATTACAAAAGATATTATTGATGCCTATGTATGAATATTGAGTTAGGGTGAGAATATCTGATAAATAGGAAATGAAATAAGATAATTGATTAGTTTCTCATGAATTACCAAACAACAATCATAAAGTTATAACAATCTCCAAGAACTATAAAAATACAATGGTGGTGCTGGTGGTGCTGGTGTGTAAACACCTTAAAGAAAATCTTAATAATTCACATTTTTCTGTCTTTAAATTGAAGAAGCAATTACCTTTTCCTATTGACCCTGGAGAAGAAATGTAATTTTATCTAAAATTATAATGCTCTGTTTTGCAGGAATTGGTAGCTTTGCTTAATTGCTTACTAACTTGCAAAAATATGCCCCTTGCTTAAAAATAACCTCAGGTAGATTATTAAAATAGTTAAATAATAGTCAATGGTAATTATAATATGCGAAATACTTCCTCCCATCAAATAAACATGATCTCATTGTTTTTGAACCATCCAGTTAAAAAAGGCACTATTTATGACGGGCTCCCTAGATGATTTAAATGGAATACCAGAGAATCAGGACAGGTATGAGGTTCAAAAGATGCAGGTTTTTCAAAGTTTTTCAGTTTCTGGGATGGGTTAGCAGTGATGTCCATACATGCTTGTCTTTTACTTGAAATTAAGGGAAATGTCCATGTGTAGGTTTTTGAAATACCAAGTATTATAGAAATACTTTAGAATAGCAACAAGTTTTGTTAGATGAGTTTCTTTTTTCTGGGAATTATTTTATTAGAGCAGTTAGACATAGGGCATATTTCTCTTCTAATCTCTTGTTTATCAATGACCTTTTTAAGTGAAGTCATATCATTAGTTGAAATAAGGGGCTAAATTTAGATTTGCTATGAAAAAAATTATAGATTATTCATTGACCTTCATGTTTCTCTAGAATTATAGACTTAAGCTTTTTGGTCTACAGTGCTGTATTTGATCTAGGTGCTGTCAATGTGGAATCTAGAAGTTCCCAAACAGATTCCATGTTGACAGTGGTAAGGATAGGGCTAGGCAGGATCTATGGCCCAGGACCTACTGGTAGGCCTTCAAAAGATGTATTTTTGTTTACCTTGGGATTTTGGTTACATTTGGATAAACTTTGGATTCTTATACCAATCTCCAATCCATATGAAAGTTAGTAGTGCAGTTTACAAAGATTTGGAGATGGATTTTGGGCTGTTTTAAAATTAAATTTAAATTCCATCTCTGATGAGCTTAGTACATTTTTAAGCGGATGTTGACAAGTCCCTTCCTTGCTCTTGTTATGTAGGCGCTTTGGGGGCATATGGTAATGCAATAATGCAACTTATAAAAAAAGAGTACTTAGAATGAAATCACCATTTTACTATATATTTCTTCAGCAACCCATAATCCAAGAATTCTAGAGCATGGAAGAATCTCATAACAGTATTTATTTACAAATGGAGAGATAGAGAATGAGAGAGAGAGAGAGAGAGAGAGAGAGAGAGAGAGAGAGAGAGAGAGAGAGAGAGAGAGAGAGTCACATAATTACCTGGCTCCACCTACTTAATCTGAGTTTGCTACACTTGTCTTCCTTAGTTAGCCAAAAACCTAAAATCTCCAGACCAAGTCATCCAAGAGCTAAGCCAAAAAAAGACCTATCTTCCTCAATTCCTTTTCTTCTTCATTGACATCACTCCTTCCGAGTCTCTCTGATTGGACAGACTTGATCTCAGTCTGGGTCAGAGACCAGTCTTCCCATATACCAAGGAACCTCTAGCATCTTCCCATAGTATGCATATGCACCCAATCAAGGGTGGGGCTGATACTGACTAAAATGACTAAAATGAGTTTCCAAAGGAAAAAAGGGTACAATTGATATTAAAATTTACACACAAAGTAGGACTACAGTGAAACAATGAAAACCTTTGTACCTTTTAACTATTAATAAGGTCTGAAAATAAAAGGTCAAGAATTATAAATATGTATATAGAAAGAATGAAGTATCTATTGAACTGAATGATTTTCAGAGATTTGGATGTTTAAAGCGAAAAGCTGGGTTTTTGGTATGTGGAGTAGAAATTGAGGGGACCTTGAAAATTCCAAAGTTCACCATTATTAAACAATATGACAGGGGAAATTCGTCACTTAAAATATAATGTTTTATTGAGAGAGAGAGAGACAGAGAGAGAGAGAGAGAGAGAGAGAGAGAGAGAGAGAGAGAGAGAGAGAGAGAGAGAGAGAGAGAAATGTGGGCACTGACTTAAGTCATTGACCTAAGACAACTGCCCTCCAAAGATGTACAGAGAGAGAAATGACCATGTCTGTCTCAGACTCACCAGAGACAGCCTCACTGACTGACTTATAGAGCAACCCCAGATATGATGTTCCCAATACAATATGTTCTCCAGGTTTCTCAATTTATAGGAAGATACAATAGAATGAACATTTCAAGAGGTTGGACACATTCAAGCAAATTAACATCTTCAAGAAATTGGAAAGTAGGGGTCAGCTAGGTGGCTCAGTGGATTGAGAGCCAGGCCCTGAGATGGGAGTTCCTAGGTTCAAATGTGGCCTCAAATACTTCCCAGCTGTGTGATCCTGGGCAAGTCACTTAATCCCCATTGCCTAGCCCTTACCATTCTTCTGTATTAGAGCCAATACACAATATTGATTCTAAGATGAAAGGTAAGGGTTTTTGTTTTTGTTTTTTTTTTTAAAGAAAGAAATTGGAAAATAGCTTCACAGTGGATACATCCAAGCAAATCACTATTTTAAAGAAATGATCTGGAAGTTGGGAGATACAAAGAGGAGAGTAGTTTAAGGCTAGATTATCTAGGAAGGGTCAATGTGAGGATTAGTCAAGCCATTGGTCTTGACTTCTAGGAAGAACACTTCCAGGTCTAAGAACAGTCCAGCCTGGGACTCCTGCAAGCAAACTCAAAAAGACTCAATTCAAAACATTGTCCTAGGGTGTCCACTAGGGTGGAGTAATCCTGACTTGAAGGGAGTTTGGGATTGGGGTGGGGTAGGGTGGGGACCCAGCTTTTACAACCTTTTTTGGAGATATTAATAACTATTGCTAACTTAAAGAATAACACACCAATTTCTCACTCCACACATTGGGGAAGGGTGAATATATTAACACAGTTAAAAGTGTACAGTGGAAAGAACATTGTATTAGGAGTCAGAGGACCTGTTCAAATCTCATTTCTGTTGCTTGGTACTGTATGATCTTGGACAACTCACAGCCTCTGTGGGCACAATTTCTAACCTGGCTGCACTGCTCTGGGACTTTTCTGACTGACTTAAAAACATTTTTTTTATCATACTTTTCCTCCAACCAGTTTTTCAGGTTCCTTTTGTGTATTGTTTTCCCTCATTAGATTATAAACTCTTCTAGGGTAGGGGACTATCTTTTTATTTTATTTCTTCTATTTGTATTGACAGTGCCTGACAGTACTTAATAAATGTTTATTTATTAAAAATTATTTTTATACATTCATTTAGACAGCTCCTCAAAGAGTAGTAGGCAACAGTTTGTTCCTCTATTTATAGACTTTGGGATGTGGAGCAGTGAAGTGACTATAAGTAGAGGTTACCTATTCCCTCATTTCTCCTAATTTTATAGATGAAGAAACTGAGGTCAACTAAAGTATAACGTATTCAAGGTCACATATGTATCTTCACCTAAGTGCAAAGCAGAGACTTAAATCTAGCTCCTCTGACTCCATGTCCCTTTACATCTGCAGTTCTCAGTGTGAAGCCCCTGGGGTGAGGAACAGGGGGGTGTCCCTGAAATCTTTTCAAGCAGTCTGTTTGAGAGGTCAAAACTATTTTCACAATAAAACTAAACTGTTTTAAATTCTAACTTTGAACATTGTTAAATGTACTTCACATAAACAAAAGTTCTAGCAGTCTTCAGTTTTTAGTATGGAAAGGTGTCCTGTGATTAAAAAAGTTGAGGAGCTTCAATCTATACTCACCTAATTCCAGTGAGTAAATTCAACTACAAGTGACAAAATGGCATTTCTTTAAAAAAAATAATTTATTCAAACTTTTATGTTTGGATAGGCCTTCCCATAATTCTGAATGAATCAGATTGTGCTGATGATTCTATCCCATCAAATTCTATTTCTAGTCTGCAAACTCAGAACTGGCAATAATCTCTTTTTCATATAGAATTATAATACACTAGGATGAGATTTTTTTTTAACCCTTACCTTCTGTAATACTGTGTATTGATTCCAAGGCAGAAGAGTGGTAAGGGCTAGGCAATGGGGGTCAAGTGACTTGCCCAGGATCAAACAGCTAGGGAGTGTCTGAGGCAGAATTTGAACCCAGAACCGCCTGTCTCTAGGCCTGGCTCTCAAACCACTGAGCCACCCAGCTGCCCCCAGGATGAGATTAAAAAAAAAAATCAGTGTAGCTCATCTTTCAGGGAGACTCTTTTAGGACTCTAGAGTCACTAATCCTAATTTTTTTTTTTTCAGTTACAGAAGTCTGTTCAAATTAATATATACAGTGTTTCAATGTGTACATAGAAGTAGAACTTTTTGGCTTATGTTGTGAGTACAAGCTATTGGGTGGTTTAGAAAAGCATCATCTTATAGAAATGTTGAATGGAATTCAGTTTAGCCTTGGGGAAACTTTATTCTTTTAGGTTTTTTAAATCTAGTTTAGCGTGACCTATGTTTATATACAAGCACACATTTGTATTTCTTCTCCAGGATACTCAGTTATGTCAGGACTTGCAGACTAATATTTACAGAATTGTTTAAAAATATACCATGTCAGAAATTCAAATCAGAACAAAGTTACTCTCTTTGCTTAAGAGAACTTTTTAGAGTGAGATTTTCAGCCTCATTGACTTCAAAGAAATACATAGTACAGTAACACTTGTCAGTTATCTCTGTACTTATCCAGATTATGTGTTCTCAATGAAAGATCAAGATACGATTTTCTACCACTGTGTTTCCTTCTGAAAGGCTGAAACAGATTTGAGTTACTTTTCTCCAGGGACCCATTAAATAAAAGGTTCAATGCTAGTTTTTAGTAATTTTAAAGATGTTAATCCATCAATATTTTAAAATTAAGTACTACTATGTACCAGATACTAGGTTGTAGGGATACAAATACAATAAATGGAATAACCGCCACCCACAAGGATCTAGATATAGTATATGCAAAATGGTATCACTTCATAAAATAGCATCAGGCCTGTATTGCACTGTATTAAAACAGTGCAAATGAAAAAATACTATATGAAAAATTTAAAAAGCATCATTGGTAGTTAGAAACACCATACTAAGTAAGTGTAGTGACTCTCATCTTGTCATTTAACATTGTAGGTCAGTGTAAAGTTGAGCTGATCTATCTAATGAATGTATGGTGGTGGTGATGGGGATGGATGGGATTCTGCTGAAGTATAGTTGCAGCGGTGACATCTCTCTTTAGGTTCAAGCTACTTTAATGAAGAAATCAATCAGTTAAGAATTTGTCAGTGATCTGTCATGTGTTTGGTACTGTGCTAAAACCCTTTGGAGGATGTAGCAGTTTGCAACATGGTCCCTGCTTTCCAGAAGCTTATAGTCAGTCTAGTGAGGCAAATGAGACTCATACTAATGAAATTTATGTAAAATGCTGTAAGACTATGTTTCCGTAGTGCTTTAAGGTTAACAAGTGCCTTTCCTCATAAACAGCACTGTGAGGTGGCTATTGAATTGTAATACCCATTTTGTAGATGAGAAAAGTAATATTCTAAGAAATAAAGAGAGTCTAAGATCACATACTAAGTGCTGGAGCCAACATTCAAACCTAGGTTTCCTGAGTCCCAAGAGTACACTTTCCATTACACCATACTACCTATTAGTAAGGAAGCCCTCAATTTATGAACAGTAGGCATTATTTGAAAGTTGATCATTGGAAACTCAGTACTTATTTCTTTTTTCATCAATTCACCTCACCCCTCGAGGACACCTGATAAATATCATCTGTTTAGCTTACAGAGGCTCATTAAACCATCATGCCATCCAACAATATTTATTAAATGCCTACTATGTGCCCGGCACTGTGCTAATGGGGGCAGCTAGTGGAACAATACATATAGTACCAAGATTGGAATCAGGAGATATCTTCCAGAGTTAAAACCTGCCCTCAAATACTTGTCATGTGACTCTTGTTAAATCCCCTAACTCTTTTTGTCTATTTTCTCATCTGTAAAATGAGCTGGAAAAGGAAATGACAAATCACTCAGCATCTCTGCTCTTCCTAGTTTAGATATTAATGCCATATTTGTGTCATAAAAGGAATTTGATAGAATTCCTTCTTCAGCTATTTTTACAAATAGTTTATATAGTATTGGAATGAATTATGCTATAAATGCTTGGTAGAATTCACTTCAGAATCCGTTTGGCCCTGAGACTTTTTCTTCCTGAGATGGAAATTGTTTAAGATTTCTATTTCCTCTTCTGTTAATCTGGGCAGTTTATATTTCTTTAACTACTCATTTATTTAACTTATATTATCAGATTTGTTGGCACAGAATTGGGAAATTAACTCTTAATAATTACTTTAATTTCCTCTTCATTGGGTGTAATCTTACCCTTTTCATTTTTAATACTGTTAATTTTGCTTTCTTCTTTATTTTAATCAAATTAATTAATGGTTTATTTATTTTATCAGTTTTTTCATAAAACTAACTTCTTGTCTTATTAGTTCAATAATTTTCTACTTTCAATTTTATTAATCTCTCCTTTGGTTTTCATGATTTCTAATTTGATATTTAATTATTTTTAATGTAATCTATTTTGGTATTTGATTTGTCCTTTTTCTAGTTTATTTTTTAGTTGATCAACCAATTCACTGACCTGCTTTTTCTCTGTTTTATTGATGTAAGCATTTAGAGATATAAATTGTCCCCTGTGATTTACTTTGGCTGCATCCCCAAAATATTAGTATGTGTCTTGTCATTTTCTTTGATGAAATTATTGATTGTTTCTATGATTTGTTCTTTGACCCACTCATTCTTTAAGATAAAGCTAGTTAGATTTCAATTAATTTTTAGTCTCCCCCCCCACTAACCCCCCTTATCCTTTATTCAGTGAAATTGTTATAGCATTATGGTCTGAGAGGACGCATTAAATATTTTTTTTGTATTTAGTCTTGAGGCTTTTATGCCCTATTAAATAATTAATTTTTGTTAAGCTGTCATGTCCTGCTAAGAAAAAGGTATATTCCTTTCTATTCTCATTCAGTTTTCTCCAGAGTCCTATCAAGTCCAAGTTTTCAAAAATTCTATTCATTGCCTTAATTTCTTTCTTGTTTATTTTTTGGTTTGAGTTATCTAATTCAGAGAGGGAAAGATTAATGCTTCCTTATGATATAGTTTTCCAGTCTATTTCCTCTTATGAGTCATGTAATTTCTCTTATAGGAATTTGGGTGCCATGCCATTTGGCATATATACTTTTAATATTGATATTGTTGAATTATGGTTCCTTTTATCAACATGTAATTGCCTTCCTCATCTCTTTTAATTAGGTCAATTTTCACCTTTGCTTTGTCTGAGATCATAATTGCTATGCCTGCTTATTAATTGTAACTGAAGCATAGTAGATTTTGGTCTAGCCCTTTACTTTTATTCTGTGTGTATCTCCCTATTTTAAATGAGTTTCTTATAGACAGTATATTGTGGAATTCTGGCTTTTTAATCCTTACTGCTTTTAAAAAAATGTTTATGAGTGAGTTCATCCCATTCACATTCACAGTTATGATTGCTGTGTTTCTTTCCATCTTATTTTCCCATTTCTTCTTCTTTTTTCTTTCCTTTTAGTTTTTTCTTATTTGCCAATGTTTTTGCTTCTGTTTACCCATCTCACCAAGTTTCCCCTCCTTTTTACCTGTCCCTACACCCCGTTTTTGTTCCCACTCCTTCATGCTACTTCCCCATTGAGTAAGTTAGGTTTCTATACCTGAGTGTGGATGTTATTCCTACTTTGTGTGAATTCTGATAAAAGTAAGGTTCAAGCATTGCTGCTATCACTATCTCCCCATTTTTCCTTCCCTAAATTTATTCTTACATGCCTCCTCATGTTAGATAATTACTCCCAACTTTCTTTCCTTTTCTCTTTCCCCTATGTATTCCTCTTTCTTATCCCTTGATTTTTTTGGTGAATATTACCCCATCATATCCCACTTACTTCCTGTTCTCTCTATATGTTCCTATTCATTGCCTGAATAGTGGTAAAGTTCTTAAATGTTTTTGGTACCTTAAGTAGCCCAAGTACTTTAGGTACCTTAGGTACTTCAAGTATCCTAGATATCTTAAAAAAATTTTTTTTAAAGCCTTACCTTCTATCTTAGAACCAATATACTGTGTATTGGTTCTAAGGCAGAAGAAGAGTGATTAGGGCTGGGCAATGGGGATCAAGTGACTTGCCCAGAGTCACACAGCTAGGAAGTGTCTGAGGTCAAATTTGAATCCAGGACTTCCGATCTCTGGGCCTGACTCTGTATCCACTGAGCCACCCAGCTGGCGCTAAGTATCCTAGATGATCTTAAGCATTTTATTTATTACCTTTTTCCTAGTAATGTAATCAGTTTAACCTCACTGATGACCTGGATTTCCTTAAAGTATTTTGAATATCTTACATTTCTCTTGTATCCTTAGGTATCTTAATGTTCTAATGATCACTTTTCCATTTAAGGAATATAATTGGTTTAGTCCCATTGTTTCCTTTGTTTACCTTAAGGATATTAAATATTTTAGATATTTCTCATACCATAGAAATCTTGTGCCCTATTTATCACTTTCCTGCAGAGGTATATAATAAGTTTAACCCTGCTAATTCCCTCTAGTTTTTTCTCTTTACCTTCTTATGCTTCTTTTTGGTATTGAATTTGCTCATTGAATTTTCTTTTTAGCTCTGGTTATTTCATGAGGAATGTCCGAAAGTCTTCTATTTCATTAAATTTCCATTTTCCCCCTTGCAGTATGCTCAGTTTCACTGGGCAGGTGAATTTTGGTTATAGGTCTAGATACTTTGCCTTGCAGAACATCATATTTCATGCCTTCTTATCCTTTAATGTAGAACAAGTGAGGTCATGTGAAATCTTGATTATAGTTCTACAATATTAAAATTTTTTTCCTTCCTGCTTATAGTTATTTTTTTTAATTTTTAAATTTTTATGTATTGTTTGGTACATTTAAGTACTCCTCCTTTCCTCTCCTTTTCCATTAGGCAAGGTATGATTTGACAAAAACATATATGTATATATAAAACAATGTCTTGCTTATTTCCATTTATCAGTTTTTTTAATTAAATTTTTTTTAAAATTTTATTTAGTCAATTTAAAACATTATTCCTTGGTTATAGGAATCATATTCTTTCTCTCCCTTCCCTCCCCCCACCTTTCCCATAGCTGATATGCAATTCCACTGGGTATTACTTGTGTTCTTGATCAGAACCTATTTCCATGTTGTTGATGTTTGCACTAGGATATTCCTTTAGCGTCTATATCCCTAATCATATCCCCCTTGACCCATCTAATCAAGCAGTTGTTCTTCTTTGGTGTTTCTACTCCCACAGTTTTTCCTCTGATAGTGGATAGGGATCTTTCTTGTATATCCCTCCGGGTTGTTCAGGATCACTGCATTGCCACTAGTGGAGAAGTCCATTACATTCATTTGTACCACAGTGTATCAGTCTCTGTGTACAATGTTCTCCTGGTTCTGTTCCTTTTGCTCTGCATCAATTCCTGGAGGTTGTTCCAGTTCCCATGGAATTCCTCCAGTTATTCCTTTGAGCACAATAGTATTCCATCACCAACATATACCACAATTTGTTCAGCCATTTCTCAATTGAAGGGCATCCCCTCATTTTCTAATTTTTTTGCTACCACAAAGAGTGCGGCTATGAATATTCTTGTATATGTATTTTTCCTTATTATCTTTTTGGGGTACAAACCCAGCAGGGCTATGGCTGGATCAAAGGGCAGACAGTTTTTTAGTGCCTTTTGGGCATAGTTCCAAATTGCCCTCCAGAATGGTTGGATCAATTCACAACTCCACCAGCAATGCATTAATGTTCCAACTTTGCCACATCCCCTCCAGCATTCATTACTTTCCTTTTCTGTCATGTTAGCCAATCTGCTAGGTATGAGGTGATACCTCAGAGTTGTTTTGATTTGCATCTCTCTGATTATAAGAGATTTAGAACACTTTTTCATGTGCTTATTAATAGTTTTGATTTCTTAAACTGAAAATTGCCTATTCATGTCCCTTGCCCATTTATCAATTGGAGAATGCCTTGGCTTTTTGTACAATTGATTTAGCTCTTTGTAAATTTGAGTAATTAGACCTTTGTCAGAGGTTTTTGTTATGAAGATTGCTTCCCAATTTGTTGCTTCCCTCCTAATTTTGGTTTCATCGGTTTTGTTTGTACAAAATCTTTTTAATTTGATGTAAGAAAAATTATTTATTTTATATTTTGTGTTTTTTTTCCTAACTCTTGCTTGGTCTTAAAATTCTTCCTTTCCCAAAGATCTGACATGTATACTATTCTGTGTTCACCTAACTTACTTATAGTTTTCTTCTTTATATTCAAGTCATTCATCCATTCTGAGTTTATCTTGGTGTAGTGTGTCAGATATTGATCCAAATCTAATCTCATACTTGCCATATTCCTGCTGCTCTCCACGGCTCTGTGCTGCTTCATGGATACTGTTCAAGCTAAAAAATTCCCCCTAAAGGCTAACTGTCATTTTAGACTTCCTGGATGCCCAAAACACTATAGACCTATCTGTGGCACTGATGGTCATACCTATGCCAATCACTGCATTCTGTGTTAGAAAAATAAGAACAGAGATTTCAGGTCCTCATCCAAAAATATGGACACTGCTGAGGAAGCAAGATATCCTGGAGCTCCCAGTAGGGTGGTTTCATGGCTAGCCTACTTTTGTACTTAATAAATGCATGAGATTGAAAACAAATAAACTGGGATCATTGGCCTTATCATGGACTGTCTTGCTGAGGTCACTCACCCCAAGTCTTTTCCACTGATCCTCCTTGCTGTTTCTTACCATATTGTTTTGATGACCACTGCTTTATAGTATAGTTTGAGATGTGGTACTGCAAGGCCATTTTCCTTCACATTTTTTTTCATGATTTCCCTGGTTATCCTTGATCTTTTGTCCTTCCAAATGAACTTTATTATGTTTTTTTCAAATTCAGTAAAAAAGTTTTTTTTGGTAATTCAATGCATATGGCATAAATAAGTAAATTGATTTGGGTAGGATTATAATTTTTATTATGTTGCTTATCCTACCCATGAGCAATCGATGTTTTTTCAATTGTTTAGATCTACTTTTAATTGTGTGGAGAGTGTTTTGTGGTTGTGTTCATATAGTTCCTGTGTTTGTCATGACAGATAGATTCCTAAGTCTAGAGTGATGTTAAATGGAATTTCTCTTTCTAATTCTTGCTGCTGAGGTGTGTTGGAAATATATAGAAATGCTTATGTGGGTTTATTTTGTATCCTGCAACTTTGCTAAAGTTGTTGATTATTTAGACTAGCATTTTAGTTGATTCTCTAGGATTCTTTAAGTAGACCATCATATCTTTAGCAATGAGTGATAGCTTGGTCTCCTCATTGCCTGTTTTAATACCTTCAATTTCCTTTTCTTCTCTAATTGTTACTGCTAGTATTTCTAGTACAATGTTAAATAATAGAGGTGACAATGGGTGTCCTTGTTAGTCCTGATCTTATTGGGAAGGCTTGTAGTTTATCCCCATTGCAGATGATTTGCTGAGATTGCAGAGATGTTTGCTGATGGTTTTAGATATACACTGTTTATTATTTCTAGGAAAGGCTCTTCTATTCCTATACTTTCTAGAGTTTTCAATCGGAATGAGTGTTGTATTTTGTCAAAGGCTTTTTCTGCATCTATTGAGATAATCATGTGATTTTTGTCTGTTTGCTTGTTAATATGGTCAATTATGTGGATGGCTGTCCTAATATTGAACCATCCTTGCATTCCTGGTATAAATCCTACCTGGTCATAATGAATAACCTTTGTGATCACTTGCTGGAGTCTTTTTGCTAGTGTCCTATTTAAGATTTTTGCATCTATGTTCATTAAGGAGATTAGTCTGTAGTTTTGTTTCTCTGCTTTTGACATACATGGCTTTGGAATCAGCACCATATTTGTGTTGTAAAAGGAATTTGGTAGAACTCCTTCTTTGCTTATTCTGTCAAATAGTTTGTATAATATTGGGATTAGTTGTTCTTTGAATGTTTGATAGAATTCATTTGTGAATCCATCTGGTCCTGGGGATTTTTTCTTAGGGAGTTCTTTGATGGCTTGTTCAATTTCTTTTTCTGTTATGGGGTTGTTTAGATATTCTATTTCTTCCTCTGTTAGTCTAGGCAATTTATATTTTTGTAAATATTCATCCATATCACCTAGATTGCCATATTTATTGTCATATAATTGGGCATGATAATTTTTAATGATTGCCTTAATTTCCTCTTCATTAGAGGTGAGTTCTCCCTTTTCATCTTAGATACTGTCAATTTGGTTTACTTCTTTCCTTTTTGTAATTAGATTGACCAGTATGTTGTTTATTTTATTTGTTTTTTCAAAGTACCAGCTTCTAGTCTTACTTATTAAATCAATAGTTCTTTGACTTTCAATTTTATTAATTTCTTCTTTGATTTTTAGGAACTCTAATTTAGTCTTCATCTGAGGATTTTTTATTTATTTGCTTTCAAGTTTTTTGATTTGCATATCCAATTCATTGACCTCTGCCCTTTTTAATTTGTTTATATATGAACTCAAGAATATAAGTTTCCCTCTGAGTACTGCTTTGGCTGCATCCCATAGATTTTGAACGGATGTCTCATCATTGTCATTTTCTTCAATGAAATTATTAATTTTTTCTATGATTTGTTCTTTAACTAACCAATTTTGGAGAATTGTATTATTTAATTTCCAATTAATTTTTTATTTGCCTCTCCATGTACCCTTACTAATTATTATTTTCATTGCATTGTGGTCTGAGAAAGTTGCCTTTATTATTTTTGCTCTTTTGCACTTGTTTTGCAACAAGTGCAAAAACATTGCACTTGTTGCAATGTTTTTATGCCCTAGTACATGGTCAATCTTTGTGAATGTACCATGTGCTGCTGAAAAAATGGTGTATTTCTTTCTTGTATCTATTTATTTTTCTCCCCATATCTACTAACTCTAATTTTTCTAAGATTTTATCTCTTACATCTTTCTTATTTATTTTTGATTTGAATTATCTGGTTCTGATAGAGGAAGGTTCAGGTCTCCCACTAGTATAGTTTTTCTATCTATTGCATCCTTGAACTCAACTAGTTTCTCCTTTAGAAATTTGGATGCTATGCCATTTGGTGCATACATGTTGAATAATGATATTTCCTTTTTGTCTATACTGCCTTTTATCAGGATGTAATTACCTTCCCTATCTCTTTTGATTAGATCTATTTTTACTTTGACTTTGTTAGATATCATGATTGCAACTCCTGCCTTCTTTTTATCAGTTGATGCCCAATAGATTTGGCCCCATCCTCTTACTTTTACCTTATGTATGTCTACTTTCCTCATGTGTGTTTCTTGTAGACAGCATATGGCAGGGTTTTGGTTTCTAATCCACTCTGCTGTTCACTTGTGATTTATGGGTGAGTTCATTTCATTAACATTCAGAGTTATGATTACCAGCTGTGTATTTCCCAGCATTTTGTTTTCTACTCCTATTCCTGCCCTTTTTTCTTTCACTATTTTCTTCTACACCAGTGTTTTGTTTGTAATCAGTCCCTCTAATTCCCATCCTTATTTTACTTCCCTTTTTATCCCCTCCCTTCTTATTCCCCTTTTATTTTATTTACAGTCTTTTTATACTACCCCCACCTTCTTCCTCCCTTGTATTGCTTCCCTTCCCACTAGTTTGTTACCTTTCTACTTCCATATAGGGTGCAAATCAATTCTCTGCCCCAAAGTATTTGATAGTACTTCCCTCTTTGAGTCAATTTCAATGCACATAAAAATTGAGTATTTCCTATCTCCATCCTCTTTACCCTTCCAGTGTATTGATGTTCTTCCCCCTCCCATCATGTGCTTCTTTGTGACATATAAATTTTCCCCATCTTGTTTCTTTTCCCATTTCTCTTAGTATTAACCTCTTTTTAAAACTTTAATTGTATATGTATATTTACATAAACATATATATTTATGCATACATATATCTATATACATATTTATGTCTTATCATTTCATCTTATACAGTTTGTCACTGTTCTATCTAAGTATAATTCTTCTAGCTACCCAGGTGATAATAACATTTTTTAAGAGTTACCAATATCCTCTTTTCTTATAGGTGTCCTGGGAACTTCCTTCTTCCTTCCCCTTAAGCCAGAGTATTCTTGACTTCAGGCTTTTTTGGGTGTACCATTTAAGTTGAGTCAAGCGGAAAGGTTCCTGGGCTCTGTCCTGTTGTTAGGTTTGGTTTTCAGTCCCCTAGGAGGATTTGGTTTATATTTAGTGAGGAAGGGTTTTCAGAGGTCTGAACTTTCACTGCCTCTACACCACCATCTTGACTCCACCCTGCTTATAGTTATTTTCTAAATGGCTTGGAAGTTCTAGAATTTAGCTATATTAGTCCTGGGATTTTTAGAATTGGGATTTCTTTTGGGATGTGATTGGTGGGATCTTCCACTTTCTATTTTTCCCTTTTGTTTAAGAATATCAAGGCAGTTTTTCCTGATAATTTCCTATAATATAATGTTCAAATTCTTTTTTTTTTACCATAGTTTTCTGTAAATCCAATGATTCTTAGGTTACATCTCCTGGATTTATTTTCTAGGTTTGTTGTCAATGAGAGATTTTAGATTTTCTTCTTTTTTTTTAATTGTTTTGAATGTTTTATTATTTTCTATATTTCATGAAATCATTAGTTTCTATTATCCAATTCTAATTTTTAGGGAGTCATTTTATTCTTTGAGGCTTTTGTACTTTCTTTCTTAGGGAGTTATTTTCCTATTTGAGGTATTGTATTTCCTTTTTTAGAAAACTATTTTCTTCAGTAAATTTTTGTGCAAAGTTATTGATTTCTCTATCATTTTCTTTTCAAAATTTCTTCTAAGTCTCTTATTATTTATTTTCTTAACCTTTTTTGGATTTTTTTCCAGCAGATCATTTTGGGTTGGGCATCCTTTCACATTTTCCTTTATGATTTTATATGTCTTTGTATTGCTGTTCTCTTCTTTAAAACATCTTAGAATAAACTTAAAACTTCCATCTTAGAATCAAAACTATGCATTAGTTCCATGGCAGAATAGTGGTAAGGGCTTAGGTAATGGGGGTTAAGTGACTTGCCCAGGATCACACAGCTGGGAAGTGTCTGGGGCCAGATTTGAACCTAAGACCTCTTGTTTCTTGGCCTAACTCTCAATCCACTGAGCCACCTAGCCACCCCCTTGCTGTTCTCTTCTAAGCTTGCATTTTGGTTATCTTTGTTGCTGAAATATTTTCCTAGTGTTGGGCTTTTTTTCTGTCTTCTGTCATCTTGAAGTTATTTTTTCTCTTGATTTTGTCTATATACTAAAGCTTAGTTCCATTCTTGGGATGACAGGAGTACTGTCCTGTATTTATACTGTGCCTAGGATCAGCTCAGCTATCTCAGTCCAGGATTGACCAATCTTCAGAGGTGGTCTGATAGCCTTGCTACATAGAGTTTGCAACTGTCTAGTTCAGCTTTTGCACTGGGTCAAATTGGGTTCTGCCCACTCCTATCAAGGTTGGACCTTTGTGGCCTGAGTTCTTCCCACTGCTGCTGGTGTATTCCTGTCATGACTAGACTATATAGGATGGCTTTTCTCTTGTTGCCAACTGTTCTACATTGCATTGGTTTCTCACCTTGCAGAGGCTGGACCAAGCTGGCTGTGTTCTTTCCCTTACCTCTTGCACTTCATTGTGTCTGATTTCTGCTGAGGCTTGTTTAGTGCTGTCTCCCTATACCCCATTGAGATGAGTCCTCCTTGTTGACTCACCATGTTCTTCTGGACCAGAGCATTGTTTCATCCCTTCTCCAATTGATTCTATTGCTCCATGATTCATTTAGAGACATTTTTGTTCTTCTTTGGTCTTTTGGAGAATGTTTGGCAAGGTCTCAGTGTTTCTTAGTCCACCATCTTGGCAACCCTGCATTCTTCCTCTCGTATTTCTGCCAAGAAAACTCCAAATGGGGTCACAAAGATCTGAACTCTTTTGAAAATGATTTTAACAACAGCAAACTGTGTTAAATATGGTAATGTTCCCAAACTATATCTTAGACTTAGTCTGAGTCACTGGGGGCAAGACTTCATGGGTGCAGGATGAAAAGGAGATAGAGAATTTCTTTTGTCTTTCTTGGGCTAAGTCTAGATGACATTTTCTAAATAGGTAGCTTCTCTGGACACTCTCACACTGTATCTCTTTTTGCTTTTTGAGCACCTTTAATCAAGCAGTCAGACTCTCAGGGCCCTCATATTGCCTCATGTCCCTCACTATTGTACTGGACTTAATCAGATCTTTGTTGTTGTTCAGTTGTTTTCAGTCATGTCATGACCCCATTTCAGGTTTTCTTGACAAAGATACTGGAGTGGTTTGGTTTTGCCATTTCCTTCTCCAGCTCATTTTACAGACAATAAAATGGAGGCAAACAGGGTTAAGTAACTTGCCCAGAGTCCCATAGCTAATAAGTGTCTGGGGCCAGTTTGAACTCAGGTCTTCTTGACTCCAAAGAGGGGACTCTATCCCTGTGCTACTTATCTGCCCTTAATCAGGTTTTTCATACTCTCAAAATGCTTCATGCACCAAAATTGCTTCTTTCCCTCTTCTAGCTTTCCTCAATATCCAGAGCCTTGCTAACATGTTAATATGAAAGCAATTGGATTAAAATAATTAATTAAAAACCCTTACCTTCTGTTTTAGAATCAACACTAAATATTAGTTCTAAGGCAGAAGAGGGGTAAGGGCTAGGTAATAGGAGTTAAGTGACTTGTCAAGGTTCACACAGCTAGGTAGGATCTGAGGTCAGAATAGAACCCAACACTTCCCATCTCTATGCTTGAGTCTTAATACACTGAGCTATCTAGCTGCCCCCCCAAATTAACATTTAATGTTTTAAATAGCAAATCCATAAGTCTTC
The DNA here is from genome assembly GCF_027887165.1 of Monodelphis domestica. Lineage (NCBI taxonomy): Eukaryota > Metazoa > Chordata > Mammalia > Didelphimorphia > Didelphidae > Monodelphis > Monodelphis domestica. The sequence goes on along the minus strand of NC_077228.1, from coordinate 397,133,604 downwards.
CAGGGGTATTTGTATTTTTAAAAGATAATTTTAAAAGCCCATGTAGCTCTCTATTAGATCTGCAGATAGTATAATAAAATGAAGCAAAAGCTTTCACATATTTTGGGAAGATGTTTTTAAATCTATGGATGGAGGAGCAAAACAATTAGAATCTGTGCCCTGAATTTATCTAGCTCACAAGCTATTCCTGTTTTTCATAGCTTTGATTTGATCTTTATTTATGAACCCTCAGATTCTTCTTCTTCTTCTTTTGGTCATAGCCACTGCCTTTGTAAAGATATTTTGAAATATTTAATTTTATTGTTCTTCAACTAACAAAACAAATTGTCTTGTTTCCACCTCTACTTCCTCCTATCCCAGGAAGAAAAAGAAAAACAAATCTTTGTAACATTTTGATTGTCAAGCAAAACAGATTCCTCTACAGGTCATGTTCAAAATATATCTCATGTCTTATTCTGGGCATCAAGTCCATTACTTTTCTGATAGGAGATGGCTTTGCTTGCTTTATCATTGGAATCATGACTGATCACTGCATTGATCAGAGTTCTTAAAGTCTTTCAAAGATTGTCTTTATAATGTTGCTACTTTATATAAATTGTCCTCCTGGTTCTATTTATTTCATTCTGTATTAGCTTATGCAAATCTTCTTAGATTTCTCTAAAACCTCCCCTTTCATCATTTCTTATGGTACAATAGGATTCCTTTACTTTCATATGCTATGATTTGTTTAGCCATCTCAGAATTGATGCGTATCCTAAGATTCCAGTTTTTTTTTTTTTGCCAACAAAAAGAGCTGCTGTAATTTCCCCCCATTAGATGTAGTAGGGATATTTTTGGGTCAATGAGGATATGTAATTTAGTAACTTTTGGACATATTCCAAATTACTTTCCAGAATGACTGAATTGATTCTAAGCTCCACATTTAGTGTATTACTGTTCCTGTTTTCTGCAGTTGCTCCAACATTTGTCTTTTTCCTTTTTTGTTGACTTTATCCAATGTATATGGGACGGAACCTCAGAGATGCTTTAATCTTCATTTCTCTAGGTTTTAGCATTTTGGAGCATCAAAAAAAATCTGGCTATTGGTAGCTTGCCTTCAGCTTGTTCTAATTTTATTTGTTCCCCACAGTGGTATCAGGTTCTTCAAGGTGATGGAGTGGGGAATAGTCATAACTAGGGTGTTTGAAAGTTAAGGACTGCCTATAAATAATGATAAATGAGACTAAATTAGGTTATAGGTTCAGAGAAGTGGGTTGATGAATAAAGATTGGCATCAAAATTAACCCAAGACAAATCTTGAAAAGTTAGATAAACACTTAGAGAGACCTATTTCTTATGCGCAAAACAATGTATGGAACAAAAATTTCTGTTTTAGAATGTAAGCTACACTACTAGTAGTAGTAGGTCAGGAAATAAAACTAGGGAAATGCTACTTACTCCAACATGGTTGGTGTTGATAAGTATTAATATTCTATGTCAACAGCTAACATTTGGTTATTATAGAGAATTGGGACTCCTGTGTTCAGCCATCACCATGAGCTTGGTGGCTGACCTTGGACAAGTTTCTGCTGTTCTTATTTCATCATCAAAGTCTCAGTTTTCCCATCTATTGTCTTTATATCACATTGAGTTGTTATGGGTTAGAGGATATAATACCTCGTTGGATGTTAGTTAGATGGTCATATGTGATAGTAAGGGTCCTTATTATAGAGCTAGTTCCACCTTCACAGAAGGACAGTAAATGTGTTGATGCAGTTGATATTATCCAGGGACACATTCCTGCCTAAACCCTGTAGCTGTGTTTTGCCACCTGTAGTTCTACTGAATAAAAGTGGGCCCATCCATCAGCTCTGATGATTTTCCTTGTGGAAACAGTCTTGATAAAGAAAAGAGATCTAGATCTTATTATCAACAGTCCTTTGCTCTTCAAAGGCATCTTTCAGACAAGGATCGAAGAGCCTTTCACAAACATTAATTAAATAAATCTTGGGCCCTATATCACTTTGTGGGAAGTGAAGGTTTGATAAAAATGATAATCTGTGCAAAAAAGGGTGGTGTATGTGGCAACATGAAAAATGTGGAAAGTGGGAAGTGTTCATTCCTTATTTTATTCAAGGGGCTTAGTAAACATTCATTTTGGATAAAAAGTCAGCTGAGTTTACTATTATTTTTGGCAAGATATGTAAATCCTGTGCCCATTTTTACTGAAGTACAAATACAGATGCTCATGCTAGACACTTCTGAGTGCTTTGAGTTACATGGATTCAGATATGAAATTGACACTGATTCACAAACTCAAACCCAGTTCAATTTTTATTCATTTCTTTAATCCTTTAATATACTTTTAAATCAGATATTAAGCATAAATTTATCAGATGTTTATTAAGCATCTAATATACATATATATATATATATACATATAAGTCACTTTTGGGAAGGAAATTTACTTTGGGAGGATTGTTTTAATGCATTAAGACTAGTAGAGTGTCATTTAGAGCATGCTGGGAATAAGAAAGACATATCTTAGAGAACTAATCCTGGTCCTTCTTTGGGAAACCAATCATGATATGGGCAGCTATGTGGTACAATGCATAGATTACCAAGTTTGGAGTCAGGAAAACTCATCCTCTTGAGTTCAAATCTGACTTCAGACACTTACTAGCTATGTGACCCTCGGCAAGTCACTTAATCCTATTTGCCTCTGTTTCCTAATCTATAAAATGAGCTGGAGAAGGAAATGGCAAACCATTTTAGTACAACAATGATAACAACAATTTTAGGCAAAGAGAGCTCTAGTATTCCCAATGCCTACACCATTCTATTTATATATCCCACTTACATATTCTCTATAGCATTTTCCTATATTGAAATTATTTTGCTAATTTGGCTTCTCATTTTTCTCTGAAGTACATCTATATGTTTTTTGATTTTTTTTTGCAATATTTAGGATGAAAGGATTTCAGATATTAATCTTTTTTTCCAGATTTTCTTGAACCTAAAACTGCAAGAAATTCTCTCCTAGTTAACAGAATGTAGCCCATCTCAAGACACTTGTCTTTTAACATATGAATGTCCATAGAATTCTCTAAAATTCACCAAGTGGGCAAAAGTCCCTCTTTTTTTGTCTTAAAGTTCCAAATAGGTTCACTGTTCCTCTGTTTTTGAGCATAAAGTTATCAATTTGCCCTTTTAGTTTTTGTGTGTCTTGAAAACAGTCCAACACTCTTGATCAAGCTAAGTGATGTAAAAAATAAAACTTAATTCTTAATAATAAAAATTATTATATTTTAGGAAGTTTATTAAATATCATTAGAAAATCAATGAATAAAGAGAATACAAAATAAAAATAAAAACCATGTGCCCAAGGCTGGGTAGCCATTTTCAAAATCCCCACCTTACCACCATCACCGCTGATTGCTGCATCATGCCAAAGAGGGTGTGGGAGGAGTTACAGTCAGTTAAATACCACTAATGCGATCTTGCCAATGTGGAGATGCAGGAGAAATTATAGGGAATTTTGGGAAATACTAAGGACTTCTGGGGAATGAAGTTACAAGTTCAAAAATCTCCATTTATATAGTGACAATTCATGCATTCTATACATATTAACCATAGTTTGTGGCTGCTCAGAAAACACCAGTTGGAAGCTTTAAAACGGTTTAAGTTTGTTCTCTTTTAAATTTTAATGAAGGTCTTAGCAATTTTTGGTTTTTGCCTGGAACAATTAATTTATCTTTATTTTCTTTGATTATATTCATCTTTATCTTAGAATCAATACTAAATATTGGTTATGAGGCAGAAGAGCTTGAAAGGCTCAGCAGTTGGGGTTAAGTGACACACAGCTAGGGGATGTCTGAGGCCATATTTGAACCCAGGATTTCCCAGTCTCCATGCTTGGCTCTCTATCTACTAATCCAACAAGCTGCTTCCCATCTTTCTTTACTGAGCAGCGCTTATCACCATAGCCTCTGGGTACTTTCTGTGTTTGAAGGAATACTGTTATGATGGAAGGTCAGATGCATAATCTTGTTTGCCAAAATTAGTCCATTTAGCCAATGGTAGAATATTGGGTGTTTTTAATACTATTGAGTCTTCTTTTGTTTCATTCTTTGGCAGAGTACCTATAATTATTTATTTAAAAATCCTTCAAATCAGATTTTCTAGCATTAGTCATCCTAAAGTGACAATAACATTTGGAATTCTCCATCTCCATCTCATGACTTAGCTGTATCCCAAGAGGGATAAAAAGTCAGTTTTGTTCTGTTTTTATAGTCATTTATTTACTAGGGCAAAATTTTAATTGTTTGAATTATTCTTAGAGCTAAATACAAGGAAGTAGCAAGTTGACATTTTAATTAAAAAAAAAAGCCCTATGAAACAACAAAAAAACTCCTATGAACATTAAATACCAAGCAGTTTGATTTGTAACATAAGACTAAAAGTGTGATAATTACAGTGTTGCAAACAACTTAAATCTCTGCTTTCTTTTTGATGTGTGTATCTTTTATATTATTTCCATCAACCATAGAGATTTACTCTCTTTATATTTATTTCATAAATATAGGTCTAAGGTCTAACCTTTCATTACCTGGTCAGGATGATTTTCTTTATCCATGGGCTGTTGCCCATTTCCCCTTCTTGAAAGACAATACATAACCAAATGTCATTAGGTCTTAGATCAAAGGTGGCCTGATGTTGTAGTTGGAGCACTGGATGTAGAATGTGGAAGACTTGAGTTTGAAACCTGCCTCAAGCACTTACTAACTCTGTGATCTCAGTCAAATAACTTAATTAAGATTTCTGAACCTCAGGTTATTCTTCTATAAAATGAGAATAATAATAGCACCAAGTTCACAGGGTTCTTTTCAAGATCAGATGAGTTAATGTCTACAAAATACTGCATAAATATTAGTGTGCTATGTAAACATTGGTCATTATCATTAAAACTTATAAAAATAATAGATGAATTCCCTTTGAAATATAGCAAAATTTTGATTACTTGAAACATTACAGAATCTCAGTATTCAAATGGCTTTTAGAGGTCACTTAATGCTTATACCTGAGCAAGAATGCCTTCTACAGTAGTCGCAAAAAGAGATCATCAGGACTTCATTTGAAAACCTGTAATGCACAAATTATTTATGTTGAAAAAAATTGGATGACAGTCATTTCTAAGATACATAAAGCTTGTAGGAGAATAGGATGTTACATCTTAATGCAGATCAAGTCACTACAACATTTTAAGCAGAACTGCTTCATATCCCTGTTACTGCCCATATTAAAACTTACCTATTTCTGGTTTCACAAAGTCCATCAGATTTTACTAAGACTGACAGGCTTTGAGTAGAGTCCTAACTAGTTAGGGACAGTATATTTTGTAGACTAAGGACCAGCCTAGCTAAATTCAGAGAGACTCTTTACAAGAAAGTGGTCACCAAGGTGAAGAATGTTTATTAAAACTGGCTAATAATGTGTGGATAGGATGCAACATAAGTCAATGGAATCAAATAAACTCAAATATGAAAGGAAGCTTATAGGCCAATTAGCCTAATTGATATCTAAAAGAGAATTCCCTTTATAGTCTGCCCAACAAATGACCATCTAGCCTTTGCTTGAAGATCTCCAGTGAGAGGAGACTCACAACATCTCAAGGCATCCCATTCCACTATATGATAGTTCTAATTATTGGGAAATTCTTCATGATCTCCAGAACTTCTACCCACCCAAAGTTCTCAGAGACAAGTCAAACTGGAGCCCTTATTTAATGGATTTTTTTTCCCCTGTAGTCTGCTTTTTTTAAAAAAACATTTATATTTACAAATAATCCTCTACTAAAATTCTCCAATAATGTGAAGGGTATCTTAATTGTGGTGTGGAGATGAGCTTTGTTGGCAGAATGTAAGATCTGGTTGGTCTTCCTTCAATGAAGAGGCTTCAAGTTTTTTCTGGGTGATGTATTGGCAATATGCATGCCATTTTTTCTGAGTACTAACCTAACCACATTTGGAGTATGTTACCATGGTGGCCTCATGGTAATTAACTTTTAAGAACCAACATTCTTTGTTCATCTCCTATGTCATAAGTGAGTTGAAATCTGCACTAGTAGAAGTCCCCCATTAATAGCCATACTGATGAAATCACAGTTTGAAATATTGGAGTATAGCAATACAAGAGTATAATAATGGTAATTTAGTATTTCAACCAATGCTTGATGTTTCCCAAATGGGAACTCCCTCTAACACTGTATATTGTAACTTATCCATGCCTCATTATGGGTATGGTACTTATTCATATTCTCCCATAACTTTTCCGTAGAAGATCTGTGTTTTATAAATGTTCTTACTTCCAAAAAAAAAAAAGTGGACCCAAAGTGACTATTGACCTATGCGCCTACTTCTTATCTATAAAATCTTCATGAAAAGTAACCTACACTTGTATCATTGTATGGTATACAACTATACAATTATGTCATTGATAAAAATATGGAAAGGGGAAACAGGCCTTCTTTTGCTGATAAATTTCTCTAGGACATCACATTTTCACATTTAATTGATTGAAATATCTAAGGTATATATGATCAAAGATCCTTTATTGTTTCATTTTTGCTGACTTTTAAGAAATCATGTGATTCAGTAGAGCAAAATTCAACCTTAACACAAGGTATCTCCTATGAATGTGTTATGCTTAGTTCATTATAGATATAACATCAAAGCATCTTCTTCAATGACCAGCTATCAATATAAAATAAAATTTAAAGGGAGATGTTCACTATTGACATAAAAGATCCAAATAACAGATGGATTCCCTATTTTTAGGGAAATCTTCCTGATTATAATAAAGATCAGGACATTCATATGTCACCTTGCATTACACTAAATATCTTTTTACTGTAGTTCTGTCAGGTAACACAAATGCCAATATCTTTATTTTGTGGACATAGAACTGAAGACTAAAGAGGTTTAAGTGATTTATTTTTGGTGGTTAATTTATTTTTTTATTTAGCCATCAATTTAATCAATCAATTTGCCTAAGCCATTTGACAGAAATGGAATTAAAACCCAACTTTTAAAAATTGAAACCCAGAATTCTTTCCATTATATTTCAACAGATTAATCATCATTAATGTACATAAGGTGAAAACATTAACCATCCAGTAAAACAGATGAAAAGAAGAAAGTAATGCAGTGAATGGATGCTATGTGAATTTATGTAAATTTCTTAACTATTTTCAGCCTCAATTTTCTCATCTGAAAAATGAGGATGTTGGACTATGTTATTACTTAGGTCTAAAATCTAATTTATCTGTGATTTCATTGTTTTTCTGCAGTTGTAGCAAAAAAGAAAAAAATAAAAGATCAAACTTTGCACAAGGCTTGTATGTAAAGATATATAAAGCTTAAAAAAGTTCAGCTTAGAAACTCTATTGGCATTAATAACTCAGTTCCTAGTGACCCAGACAGGAAAGTCTCCAACAATAATATAAGTCTTCTTTTTTTAATATGTCAATTTGATGCTATATAAAGAGATAAGGCAAGCCACATTAAAAAACAAGTTGGGGAAACAGTAATATAATTTTGGAATTTCTCAGCCCCATCAATATGGAAATAACAGAAAACTATGTAAATGATTTAATGTTTAATTCAATAATATTTCCATAAATTAATAATTTGGCTTCTAGTGTCGAAATTAAATTACATAATTCAAAGAAATGGAGCTAGTATGCAAGGGATAGTTTAACTTTTTCAATACCCAGACATATACACCTTCAAAACACCAATAAACAAACTAGATAAAGCTCTTTAAGAAGGAAAATTCATAACTTTGGAATAAACACAGGGAGGTAGTAACCACATTCTAAATTATAAATAATAATATAAAAATATAAATTCTTTGGGAGTAGAGAAGGTTTTATTTTTGCTTTTCTATCTCAAGTATCATGCTTAGAAGGTGTTTAATAAGTATGTGTTGAACTGATTAAATTAAATTGAATTTAGGGCTATTATAGACAAGGTTCTTGCCCTGGCTGATGTGTTTGCAAATGTTTTTCAACTATTTATTTGTTACATTGATGCTTTATAGGGTCCATGTAAATATATTTTAAAGACCCTGTACAAGGTTCCCTGCTCCTCCTACTCTCAAGGTTTTTTCATACTTCAAAGTATGAGACCTACATTCATGTTTTTTTTTTAAACCCTTACCTTCTGTCTTGGAATCAATACTGTGTATTGGCTCCAAGGCAGAAGAGTGCTAAGGGTTAGGCAATGGAGGTTAAGTGATTTGCCCAGGGTCACACAGCTAGGGAGTGTCTGAGGCCAGATTTGAACCCAGGACCTCCCATCTCTGGGCCTGGCTCTCAATCTACTGAGCCACCCAGCTGCCCCCCATTCATGTTTTCCAAGTTTTTCTGAAGTGATTGGGAATTCCATGGGAATTCTAGGTCTCAGAATGATTAGAGTTCATTTTCTTCAGATTTGGGAAAAAGACAAGGTCTGGATCTTTCCCAAACATAACACATCATATTCCTCCAAATACCTTTAGCCCATGAGATAATGAAATCAACATATGTATCTGTAACACCCTCCATAAGTTATGAAGATAGGATTGATAAATGTTAAATTGAAATGGAAATACATCTGCTTTTTACATCTGAACATTAGAAGGATTGCTGAGGTTACCCATTTCATCCAAAGAGTCATCCTTTTCAGTTCAACGAACTGTGCTTTTTATTGACAGGTAAATGTTTAACAACAGCCTCTTGGGGAAAAAAAAAACCCATGCATGTGATATATTTTCAGGTTTAATCTATATTATTAATATTTCTCCATCACTTTCTTAGTTCTGGTTAATAAAAGAAAATCTAATAAATCACACACTGATTTATAATGTTTCCTAATTTCTGAGGTGTAATGCTCACACTGAAATTTTAACAGTCTTTTGCTAGCACTGACTCCAGCTCACACTTGACACTAGTTTTAAAGCTGGAAAATAATACAGTCCTTGTTCCTCAGAAGCTTATGATCTACTATACAAATGAGATATGTACCAAAATAAGCATGATAAAAAGTAGAATTTCACAAGTGAAAAGAGAGGTTCAGATAAAGAAATGTAAGAAATGTGAGGGGGGATAGATAATTTTCAGCTAAGATGAGCTTTTTTTTTTTTTGATGGGTAGAGAGATCAGAGAAGATTTCTTAGAGTAGATGACACCAAAGAAGGTAGAACCAAGAAGGCAAACAGCAGGTATGTATGTGGATTAATCCTACAACAATGGCAGACCTCCAAATGTTAGGGTAAGATCATCTTTTAGGAATATCCTAAGCTGGAGTAGAAAAGCACAAGTGATCTTTGGATGGGGGCTCCTTTAGTCTGAGGAGGTTCCAGCTTTGTATGAGCTGCTGTAACTTAGAAGTAATGAATGTATTTTTAATAGAAGTGTTTGAGATATTCAAGGAAGACTAGTACCTTTGGTGTGAGGACTTGCTGAATCCTTTTCAGTAGCTTTCCTCTTTTGGTGTCCACATGCCACCCAGCTCTTAACTGTGACTCCAAGAAGCTGTAGTGTGTGCAGTGTGTCACCTTTGGGGAGTTAGGGAGGTGTCTATTCCAGGCATGTGAATTGCTTGGAGCTTGGTTAGAAATTAAAGAAATTAAGGTCATCCACTGCATCTGGAGCCATCAGAAGTTATCTTGGCTTTCAATGACTTTGAAAGAAAGACTGAAGCTGATGAAACTGGGCAACTCTCTCTTGCCTAAATTGAGTTTATGTGAGAGTCTGAGGGCATCACTCCTAGTGCTATCATTTTGACCCTCTTCCAGAATGAAGGAAAATGACTGACCAACTAGAGCCATGAGGAAGACATAGGAAGTTGCACTCAACCACCGTGTAGACTTGTTAGTTGTTTTGCTCATATTTTTTATTAAATATTGCCCATGTAAAATCTATATTAGATTACTTACCATTTCAGGGAAGGAGGAAGCAAGAGAAGGATGGTGAGAAGGAGGGAGATAATTTGGAATTCAAAAATTTTTTAAATGTTGAAAAATTATTTTATATGCAATTGGGGAAAATTAAATATTATTATAAAAATTAACAAAACATGTAATGTTTTGATTCTGAGGCTTCCTTATGACCAATCTCTGGACTATTTCCTATTGATGCACATCCTTTCAAGTAGAATAAATTTTATTTCTAATGAATACCTTTATTAGGTCCAGGTAGGCCTCTTATGTGACTGGAAGACTTGAAGGGAAAAGTAGAAGAGAAGCAGCAACTATTACCTTTCTGACTATAAAAGCTGAAGAAGGAATAGAAGGGCACTATGGCCAGAAGCTGCCCTGCTCACCAAGAAAGACAGAGAAGAGGGAGCAATTTTTGTTTTCCTTTTCATCTCCAGTGTTTGGCACATGTTGTAGTTCAGTCATGTCTGATTCTTTGTAACTTCATGGACAATACTGTCCATGGAGTTTTCTTGACAAATTCTGGAGGTTTGCCAATTCCTTCTCCAGTGGATTAAGGCAAACAGGGCTTAATTGACTTTACCAGGGTCATAGAACTAGTGTCTGGTATCAGATGTGAATGCATGTCTTCCTGACTCCAGGCCCAACACTTTATCCACTAAAACACCTAACTGCTCCCTTTGTACATAGTACATAATAAATACTTATTGACTTACTGACTATGGGATCTGTGGAAAATTAATACTGAATTGGGAAATAATTTTCCCTTTAGCTCCCATGAAAAACCTTTTGATTTTCAAGCTCAGAGTCCCTCACTTACGCTATGAATCTGAGTAGGGTCCTCCTTTCCTTTCTCTAGCTCTTTTGACTTTGTTAAGGATGAGCCAACTTTTGTTACAGCTGGGGTCCTGCTCCTTATTTATCTGTAAACAGGAACTCTCCTAGGTATTGAAATCAGCTAGCTCTAGCGCCATGTTGAGAAGAGTTTGCTAGGCAGCTATTTTGGACAGCCACATGGTGAGGAGGAAAGGGAGTGTTTGCATCCTCCTGAGACCTGCCTTATCCTTTGATGAAGTGGTGAGGGAGGAGCTGAAGTCTCTGATTCCACCTCCTATGTGCCAGGAAGTTTTCCAGTCAGAGGTATCCTAGATCCATGGACTAGGTCATGGAATTGTTGTGGGGTACTAAAGTTGAACCCCTGGGGTTTGGGAAGGATACCTTTTGCAAGAATGCAAGACTCCAAAACTTAGCTTAAAAATAAAAGGAGAAATTTATTAATTTAGAAAGTAATGTTGAGAATGGCCAGGAGGATGGTACAGGTGAAGCAGCTAGATGAAAGGCTGCTCCCAGAATCCATCAATTCTGGGGATTTTATACTCTCTCTTTTTAAAATTAAAAACCCTTACCTTCCATCTTGGAGTCAATACTGTGTATTGACTCCAAGGTAGAAGAGTGGTAAGGGCTAGGCAATGGGGGTCAAGTGACTTGCCCAGGGTCACACAACTGGAAAGTGTCTGAGGCCAGATTTGAATCTAGGACCTCCCATCTCTAGGCCTAGCTCTCAATCCACTGAGCTACCCAGCTGATCCTGGATTTTATACTCTTTACAACAGTGGGGATGTGATGCTGTGTCATGGTGAGGACATGATTCTAGAGTGGTAAACACGTGGGCATTCGGTGGGGGGGTTTGGTCATCTGACCAGAGTCTGCCTGAAGACCCTCCTAGTTTAGGGGACAGATGGGTGTCTGAGATACAGTCCAATGGTATTGAGGTATAGCCCAGAGGTGCATCTCTCTATCTATCTCAAATCTAAAGGACAGTCGAAGGATCATAATTCTCTCAGGGTCTTATAGAAGTTATCAGATGTTATTGGGTTAGGAGTCACAAGGACAGAAGGGAGCAAAGGAATTTCCCTGCTTACAGTTTGCCTGAATTTTGGGGGTACAATGCCCATGCCAGAATCAGTGAAGGACTTTAAAAACAGCAATGGATTTCGATCAAGAAAGTTTGGAGTTTGAGTTCCAGCCTGATTTCCTGAGAGACCTTGGACAAGTTATTTCCCCCTTTGAGCCTTAACTGTGAAAATGAAGACAGTTTACAGATAGACAGCACTTGATGCATGTTATCCCATTTGATTTTCACAATCCTATGATGAGGTAGGTAGGACAGATATTGTTATTCCTATTTCATGGATGAGGAAACCAAACCCCAGAGAAGTTGTGACTTGCCCAGTCAGCACATTTCATAGATGGTGGAACTGGGACCCAGTCCCAGGTTGATGAAGCAAGTTCAACACTCTTGCTACACTCTTGCATCCAGCCTCCAAATCATAATATGTAGAATTACGTGTCTCAGAGGTTTACACGAGATAATTAATGTCAAGCACCTTGTAACTGTAAAACACTAAATAAAAATAAGCAATAGTTATTTCAGTAGTACCTCTTGGCTATAGCAACATTTAGTTCTGTTTCTGACAGGCAACTATGATAAATAAGGAGTACCTTTTACAGTATCTTTATCAATGTGTTGGCAAATGGTGGGATTAGAGCTCTGCAAATTACAGCATGCTGGAAACCACTGGCTAGAAATGATTGTGAATTATAAATAATCTGCTTTATGTAACATTAGCAATAGATAAGGATCTAAGTTGCTTTGAAAAAGTTTCAGAGAAGGAAACTCCATGCCTTTGCAATACCAATATGATAAAAAGATCTCTTCTATCCCAGTGTGCTTTACTTCTTATTTTAATATCAGGGAAGGGTCTGATCCTACTTCCCCCAGTATTGCTTGATTTAATTTTTGAAATACTAACTATAGTAACAACACAAGAACAACATTTAAAATTTTTAATTTTTAATAAAAATTCATTTTATTTATCCATTTGAAGCAAAAGAAAAAAGAAAACTCTCATGGCAAATGTACATAGTCAGACAAAATAAATTCCTATATTCATCATGTCCAACAATGTCTTAGTTTGTGCTATAAGAAAACAAAGTTATGATAAAATACATATACATATATATATAATGTATTTGTGTGTGCATCTCTCTTTCTCTCTCCCTCTGTATATGTATATGTGTCAGTTAATGAACATTTATTAAGTACCTACTATGTGCCAGGGACTATACTAAGTGCTATGGATACTAAGAAAGACAAAAGACAATCTCTGCTCTTAAGGACCTAACAATCGAATGGAGAAAGGCAACGTACAAACAAACCATATACAAGATAAACAAGAAATAACAAATAGAAGGAAGGCATTAGAATGAAAAGGAATTGGAAAGGTGGAATTTTAGCTGGGATTTGTAAGAAGTCGAGGAATACAGAAGGGAGAGATGAAGTGGGAGAGATTTTCAGGTCCCAGGGACAGTCAGTGAAAATACCCTGTAACGAGAGGGAGTATCTTGTGAGAGAAACAGCTAGAAGTTTACTGTCATCAGATGGCAGAGTATGAGAAGGGGAGGAGTAGGGGCAAGTTATGAAGGTCCTTGCCAAATAGAAGATCTTATATTTAAATTTAATCCTGGAGGTGATAGGGAACCAGTGAAATTTATTTTGTATTCAGGTATGTAGTAGTGACAAAATATATAAATTAGTGGTAGAATGGTGAAAAGAATGGTAGAGTGGTGAAAGGGTGGTTGGACCATTCTTATTCAGCCCCATTTATTTACTGACATTGCTTAGATTGGTTCATCTGTACAAATCAATCTATAATTTTTTCTCTCTGTCTCCATTTCTGTATCCTCTCTCTCTCTCTCTCTCTCTCTCTCTCTCTCTCTCTCTCTCTCTCTCTCTCTCTCTCTCTCTCTCTCTCTCTCTCCCAACCCCTCTCTCCCTCCCTCCCTCCTCTCTTTCTGTCTCTTTGTATCTGTCTCTATCTTTCTCTCTGGCCCAGAGCTCCTAGCTGGACCCAATTTTTTTTTAATATCACAGTTCTAATTTGTCTTTTTATTCTTTCCTGGGATGGCCCCCTTAATTGCCTCCCAACTGCATTCCAGTTAAATGTGCCCAAAGAAGTAATGTCTGTAGTTATTATCTATTGCAACTACCATTTTTAAGGTCAGAAAGTAAATGTTTAAATACAGAGAGGTGAACAAAACTTTAAAGAAGCACACCTTCCCTCCCTGCCCTACCCAGAGGAAAAGGTTGTAGGCTTTAATGAAAGAGCCCAAGTGGAGAAAAATAATCAGTCTTGGGACCTGCAGCTCAGAGACAGGGCATCTTTACCAATATGCCTTATATCCAACCAGCCTCACTCTGAGCCCCGATGCCTGTTTTTCATGTTGGCTGCCTCTATCCATGTTTTTTCTCTTTTAGTTCAAACTGCTTTTTGTAATCTCTCCTTTTCCATATCTATACATCTTCTATGAATCCTAGCAATTCTACCTTCCTTTTTTGATTAGTCTAACAGGTTAGTTTCTTTTAAAGGCCACTGTCATGTAAATATTACCCTTTCAATCCACTCAGGGAAATTTCTTCAATATTCATAAAGGGACAGGAAAGTATAGGCATTTGGGAACACCCATTATTTTTGTTTTTGGCCCATCATTTTCTTTGATTACATCACTTGAGCTGATGGGGGGAGAAGTGGAGTTGGTTGATCAGGTAGGGGAATCCTTCCCACAATTATATAGTACATTGGGAAAAAGGAGACAAAATTTATCTTTATTTGCAGTTGTGAGGAGCAAGTACATTATAATGAACTTAGAAAACCCCAGAGAATCATTAAAGAAATAAATTAAGGTAATTGATAACTTTAATCAAATGGCAGTATACAATACAAATTTAATGTTTTTTTCTTTGACCTTTTCCTACATGAAATATTTATAGCTTTAAATACTGTTGACTTCTCCTTGATTGCTGGATACTATATATTTTGGCTTCCATTATGACTATTTCTCTCCTGGTTCTCCAACTTTTCTAACAGTAGCTTCTCTTTCTCCTTTGCTCATCCATCTCTCACTCCCTAACTGTGGATGCCTCTTGTTCCCTCTTTTATTCTATCTCTATGTGGTTATTTCCTTGTTCCCTCTTTTCTTCTATCTCTATGTGGTTATTTCCTTGTTCCCTCTTTTCTTCTATCTCTATGTGGTTTTTTCCTGCCATGGATTCAGTTATCATTTTGTTACAATTAACATTCTCTGGAGGCTGTATATTTAATTTATATTTATTTATTAAATAGTAAAGAGGTCAGAGAAAGAAAAGACACATAGTCTCCTGGCCAGTAGCCTTTGCATCTCCATTCACTTCTCTTGCTTGGCCAGAACCACCCACTGTTTTATCACAAAAAAAGTGGAAGCATCTTGACCTATAACTTATTTCCTTAGCCTTCCCACCCCCCATAACTTTTTTTTCTGGGTGTTTCTGATTGGACAGGCTTTACCTTGGTCCGAGTCAGAGGCTGGTATTCTGGACATCAGAAGTCACATGGGACAAAGGGCAAGTGTCCTCCAGGACACTAGGGAGACAGGAGGCTTCTGAGCCTCAGGCCATGTTTTTTTTCATTTTAATAATATTTTATTTGATAATTTCCAAGCATTATTTATTAAAGACAAAGATCATTTTCTTTTCCTTCCCCCCCCATAGCCAACGCATGATTCCACTGGGTGTCACATGTGTTCTTGATTCGAACCCATTTCTATGTTGTCAATATTTGCATTAGAGTTTCGTTTAGAGTCTGTCCTCTGTCATGTCCCCTCCACCGCTGTAGTCAGGCAGTTGCTTTTCCTCAGTGTTTCCACTCCCATAGTTTATCCTTTGCTTATGCATAGTGTTTTTTCTTCTAGATCCCTGCAGATTGTTCCGGGCCATTATACCACCACCAATGGAGAAGTCCATTACATTCGATTATACCACAGTGTATTAGTCTCTGTGTACAATGTTCTCCTGGTTCTGCTCCTCTCACTCTGCATCACTTCCTGGAGGTCATTCCAGTCTCCATGGAATTCTTCCACTTTATTATTCCTTTAAGCACAATAGTATTCCATCACCAACATATACCACAATTTGTTCAGCCATTCCCCAATTGATGGGCATCCCCTTGTTTTCCAGTTTTTGGCCACCACAAAGAGCGCAGCTATGAATATTTTTGTACAAGTCTTTTTGTCCATTATCTCTTTGGGGTACAGACCCAGCAGTGCTATGGCTGGATCAAAGGGTAGACATTCTTTTGTCGCCCTTTGGGCATAGTTCCAAATTTCAGGCCATGTTTTTAATAGAATCAAAGGGTGGGGGCAAGACTGAAATAGATTTTAAAATTCAAAATGAAACTTTCCTTTTAAAAAGGAAAGAAGGATACAGATTTATGTTGGATTTTTACAATCTCTATGTAGACTATTAGACTTGGAGTCAGGAGGATCTGAGTTCAAATCCCACTTCAGACACTAGCTGAGCAAGTCACTTATTTTTTCTCAGTCTCAATTTTCTCACTTCTAATATGGTCATGATAATAGCACCTACCTAACAGGATTGTTTTTAAGGATAAAATGAGATTACATATGTAAAGCACTTCATGAGCCTTAAAGTATGATATAAAGCAGTATTATATCTGTATTATATCTATATATAAAACACACCTATACATTAGTATTTTTCTTCCCTGAACTTTACCCAAATGTCTTATAGTAATGTCAAACTCAATATGGCCCAAAATGGAATTTGTTATTTTCCTCTCCGGACCAAATCCTCCTCCAAACTTCTAGGTTTTTTTGTTGAGGGGACCAGTGTACTTATGTCATCCAAGTTTGTAACCATAGAGTAAATCTTACCTCTTTCTTCTTTCTCACTTTGCTTATTCAATCAGTTGCTGTCTTCCAATTTTACTTCCTCAATGTCTCTGGGATCTGCCTCCATTAAACCCATATAACCACTTCTTTGTTTTGGACCATCAGCATCACTCCCTTGGATTACTGCAATAGTTCTCTAATTCATCTCCTTATTTTCAATCTCTCCCTTCTCTGATCTGTTTTTCACCCAGATGCCAAAACAATAATCCTAAAACACAAATCTGACACCATCATGCCCTTACACAAAAATCTTAAGTGATTTCTTTTTGCCTGGAGGATAAAATGCAACCTCCTCAAGTTGGTATACAAAGCTCTGTAATCTGGGTCCAATTTACTTTTTCATTCTTGTTTCATATTACTTCCCATTGTGTACTACCTTCTAGCCAGCCTGGCTTCTAAGTTTTTTCTCAAACGCAGCATTTTTACCTACAGACATAATCAACAAATATTTGTTAGTCATCTACTATGTACCAGGCACTGTGCTCAGCCCTGAGGATGCAAAAAAATGGATCAAGTCAGTATCTGCTTTCAAGGATCTCATAGTTTAATGAGAGATACAACATGCAATTATCTATGTACAAAAAAACTATATACAGGATAAATTAGAGATAATTGATGGAGGGAAGAGGGCCTAGGAAAGGTTTCCTGAGAGATGTGGAATTGTATTTGGGATGGGAAAGAACCCAGGGAAGTCAGAAAGTATAAATGAGGAGAGAGAACATTCTAGGCATGAGGGATAGTCAGAAATAATGTCATTGCCTTTGCACAGCTGTTCTTCATGCCTGGAATATACTTTTTTTGCCTCTTTTGTCTCTCAGAATCCCTGACTTCCTTTCAGATACAGGTAATATGTTTCTTTCTCTGGAAAACTCTTCATCAATCCCTAGTTATTAGTGCTTTCTGCTCTCTCTTTTTTTCTTTTTTTTGTGATCTTTTTTTTTAGATATATTTTATTTGATCATTTCCAAGCATTATTCGTTAAAGACATAGATCATTTTCTTTTCCTCCCCCCCACCCCCCATAGCCGATGCGTAAGTCCACTGGGCATTAGATGTTTTCTTGATTTGAACCCATTGCTTTGTTGATAGTATTTGCATTAGAGTGTTCATTTAGAGTCTCTCCTCTGTCATGTCCCCTCAACCTCTGTATTCAGGCAGTTGCTTTTCCTCGGTGTTTCCACTCCCATAGTTTATCCTTTGCTTATGAATAGTGTTTTTTTCTCCTGGATCCCTGCAAGTTGTTCAGGGACATTACACCGCCACTAATGGAGAAGTCCATTACGTTCGATTATACCACAGTGTATTAGTCTCTGTGTACAATGTTCTCCTGGTTCTGCTCCTCTCGCTCTGCATCACTTCCTGGAGGTTGTTCCAGTCTCCATGGAACTCCTCCACTTTATTATTCCTTTGAGCACAATAGTATTCCATCACCAACATATACCACAGTTTGTTCAGCCATTCCCCAATTGATGGGCATCCCCTTGTTTTCCAGTTTTGGGCCACCACAAAGAGCGCAGCTATGATTATTTTTGTACAAGTCTTTTTGTCCATTATCTCTTTGGGGTACAGACCCAGCAGTGCTATGGCTGGGTCAAAGGGTAGATATTCCTTTGTCGCCCTTTGGGCATAGTTCCAAATTGCCCTCCAGAATGGTTGGATCAGTTCACAGCTCCACCAGCAATGAATTAATGTCCCTACTTTGCCACATCCCCTCCAGCATTCATTACTTTCCTTTGCTGTTATGTTAGCCAATCTGCTAGGTGTGAGGTGATACCTCAGAGTTGTTTTGATTTGCATCTCTCTGATTATAAGAGATTTAGAACACTTCTTCATGTGCTTGTTAATAGTTTTGATTTCTTTATCTGAGAACTGCCTATCCATTTCCCTTGCCCATTTTTCAATTGGAGAATGGCTTGATTTTTTGTACAATTGATTTAGCTCATTATAAATATGAGTAATTAAACCTTTGTCAGAGGTGTCTATGAAGATTTTTTCCCAATTTGTTGTTTCCCTTCTGATTTTAGTTACATTGGTTTTGTTTGTTCAAAAGCTTTTTAGTTTGATGTAGTCAAAATTATTTATTTTACATTTTGTGATTCTTTCTATATCTTGCTTGGTTTTAAAGCCTTTCCCCTTCCAAAGGTCTGACATGTATACTATTCTGTGTTTACCCAGTTTACTTATGGTTTCCTTCTTTATGTTTAAGTCACTCACCCATTTTGAATTTATCTTGGTGTAGGGTGTGAGGTGTTGATCTATTCCTAGTCTCTCCCACACTGTCTTCCAATTTTCCCAACAGTTTTTATCGAATAGTGGATTTTTGTCCCAAAAGCTGGGATCTTTGGGTTTATCGTATACTGTCTTGCTGAGGTCGCTTTCCCCCAGTCTATTCCACTGATCTTCCTTTCTGTTTCTTAGCCAGTACCAAATTGTTTTGATGACTGCTGCTTTGTAATATAGTTTTAGGTCAGGGACTGCAAGGCCCCCATCATATGTGTTTTTTTTCATTATTTCCCTGGATATCCTTGATCTTTTGTTCTTCCAAATGAACTTTGTTATAGTTTTTTCTAAATCAGTGAAGAAGTATTTTGGTAGTTCAATGGGTATGGCACTAAATAGATAAATAAGTTTGGGTAGGATGGTCATTTTTATTATATTGGCTCGTCCTATCCATGAGCAGTTAATGTTTTTCCATTTGCTCAAGTCTAGTTTTAGTTGTGTGGCGAGTGTTTTGTAGTTGTGTTCATATAGTTCCTGTGTTTGTCTTGGGAGGTAGATTCCTAGGTATTTTATTTTGTCTAAGGTGATTTTGAATGGGATTTCTCTTTCTAGTTCTTGCTGCTGAGCTGTGTTGGAGATATATAGAAAAGCTGATGATTTATGTGGGTTTATTTTGTATCCTGCAACTTTGCTCAAGTTGTTGATTATTTCAATTAGCTTTTTGGTTGAATCTCTAGGATTCTTTAAGTAGACCATCATGTCATCCGCAAAGAGTGATAACTTGGTCTCCTCTTTGCCTATTTTGATGCCTTCAATTCCTTTATCTTCTCTAATTGCAACTGCTAGTGTTTCTAGTACAATGTCAAATAGTAGAGGTGATAATGGGCATCCTTGTTTCACTCCTGATCTTATTGGGAATGCATCTAGTTTATCCCCATTGCAGATGATATTAGCTGATGGTTTTAGATATATACTGTTTATTATTTTTAGGAATGACCCTTCTATTCCTATGCTTTCTAGTGTTTTTAATAGGAATGGGTGTTGTATTTTATCAAATGCTTTTTTCTGCATCTATTGAAATAATCATGTGATTTTTGTTGGTTTGCTTGTTGATATGGTTGATTATGTGGATGGTTTTCCTAATATTGAACCAGCCATTCATCCCTGGTATAAATCCTACTTGATCATGGTGAATGATCCTTCTGATCGCTTTTTGCTCTCTTAAATTAATTTATATTTACTTATTTGTGTGCATGTTGTGCACTCTCCAATAGAATGTAAGCTTCCTGTGGAGAAAGGCTGCATTTTGGGGGCTATGCTTTGCTGTATTGCCAGAGCCTAGGTAGATGATTTTTCAAGCAATAGATACCTGATAAATATTCATTAGGTTGAATCAAATTGAATTAATATTAGCTAGCAAAGAATTTCTTCCTGATTGCTTTATAGGGTCATAGACAAAACTAGAAGGGACTTGGGAGATCATTTAGTTCAATTTCTTCATTTTATAGAAGAGGAAAATGAAGCCTATGGGGGTTAAGTGACTCTCAGGGGAGGAACCTTTTGTCCCTTAGAGATTAGTGGAAAAATATTAGTTTGATTTAAAAAAAACCTCTAGTTTAACATATGCTTCTGTAATGCAAACCCATCCCCAAGTTTGTTTTAAAAATTACTGGCAGTTTTTAAAGCTCAATCTTTGGGAAGAGGTATTCAAGGAGATGGAAGAAGCTTTACAACAAGTGAAAGAACTGACTTAAAAAAACAACTTCAGCCCAATGATGATGTATGGAGTGAAAATCAATGTATTATTCTCAATGTATTTTTAGATCAATATCCCTATAGAAGGTGAATTTGACTGGCTTAATCAGATACAGCTTTGTACTCCCTTTACCCCTTACCTTCCCAGTCTTTTACATAGACCTTTAATTGGTACTCTTGTGCACAGGTGGAGGGCATTGGGTTGGTTTCTTACAAATTGGGGAATTCATTTGTATGTTTGGGCCTCTGACTTGAGAGCAATGTCTCCATCCATTGCATGAAAGCAATAAAACCACTGTCTGTCCTTATATCAACCTCTCTGATTATTTGAGTGCTTAAAGGGGGTGCATCTTGCCATCTCCAAACCCACCCCAAATTCCCACTCCATACAATGTGATTCAGTTTTAAGAGGGAATAGAATCATAGAATATCAGAGTTGGGGGGGGGAACCTCAAAAACCATTAAGGCTAACTATTACAATATATCTATTAAATGTCATCAAGCTTCTGTTTGAAGACTTCTAGTGATGGGCTGGGTGCTCACTACCTTCCGTGGCAGCCCATGTCACTCAGATTTCCAATTGATGAATGAATGAATCATTGCACTCTCATGGTGAAAGTGTTAATAGCTCTTTATCAACTTGCCCACAAATGATGGCATTAAAAAACAAGGAAATCAGTTTAAATAGTGAAGCAGTCAGAGGTACTGCACTGTGGTGAATCAAAGTGGGCATGTGATATTCTCAAGTAATAGTAATAATAAAAAAATACAGAAAGGAACACTGGAATGTTTAAATTCCCAGGTTCCTGGTACAACTCAATCTTTGTCTCCCGGCAGGGGTGAGAAAAATCTCAAGGTGAAAATTGATGTGTAAGCAGCACAGAGGCTGAAGAAATGAAGAAATCATGTTCACCTTTAGACGACCTCCTTCATTCCCTTGCCCTTTGGAGTGTTTGCCTAACCCCTTTCTGTTTTAGTTTGTTCAACTGCTGAATGGCTGAGGCAGCAAAGGATAGAGTAACCACCACCAATGTGACCACTGTAGGACATTTGTACCCTGTTTTCTCAATGCTTCTTACCTTGCTTTGGCTTTCCTTTCCATGTAGACATGCATCATTCTTTAGTTCATTTTCCCTTCCAAAAGCCACCTCCACCAGAAATATGGAGGAGATGTCTAGAGATGGTATGTAAGAGAAGAACAGAGTCCTAAATGAGGAAAGGCATCTCTGTGAGGATTCTAATCCTTCTCTTTTCTCTAAAGCTCCTTCTAAACCCCTAAGGATATTAGAAAATTCTCAGGTTTTCTTGGAGAATGTGAGCTCCTGCTTCTGCTTTTCCTAAGCATAGAATCATAGCATGGAAGAGCAGTTGGAAGGGTCCTCTGAAACCATCTTGTTCACCATCCTCCCCCCTCATTTTATACATGAGTCAAATGTTTTCTAGAGTATTTAAATGACTTGTTCAAAGTCACATTTTAACCAGTGACAATACTTATAATTCAGCATTCCTTCCAACCTAACGCATACCACAGTTAATGCATCTGCAAAATGGCAACAATAATATCATCCCTGCCTGCCTCACAAGGTTGTTTTGAAGATTAAATGAGAAAATGAATATGAGAGGGCTTTTAAAATGAAAAAGTCATCATGTCATGTTCAGTCTGTAATCATAGTTGTCATGGGACTAGAATGGGTCATCCTTGCCACTTTCGAAAGAGGGCTAGACTCTGTCCACTTCTCTGTCCTTCTCAGGACTCTGCTGGTTTTCAGATTTGGTGTAATGCAGTGGCCTCCATTTTTCTAGGAAAGAAGGAGAATGAAAAATGGAGGTCACTGCATTACACCAAGTCTGAAAATTAGCTGAGTTTTGAGAAGAAGGACAGAGAAGAGGACAGAGTCTAGCCCTATTTCAAAAGTGGTAAGGGTGATCCATACCACTTAACTGGCTCTTAAAATTCAGCTCTTAACCCTAGCTTCCTGGAAATTTGTGTTTCCTTATTCATAGAGATTGCTCCTCCTTGGTAGACTCCCTCAACTCAGAGGTTCCTAGTTTGGCAAAGGACTATACTGTATTGTCCTCATCCTCAGTGGTTCACACATTCTCTAAGAAAACCAGGAGAGATAATGTCCTTTTAAGTAGACTCTGAATAGTTATGATAGCCCCCCTGTCTTTATGATAATTTTAGAAGGGTAGTGACAACTTTTTTCTTACTATTTCCAGAGCTTTTTTTCCCCCTCTCAGTTTACTCTTCCTCTTTCTCTGAAATTTACACTATCTTATTACATCCTCCTTATCCCACTCTATTAACCTAGGCCATTGCCATTGTTGGATTTACTTCCCTTTTGATCAGACTCTTGATACCGTTTTAGTCATTTCACCAAAGAACTATCTTTCATCCTTCTCCCTGTCCCTTAATTTGAGCATGATGCTCTTGTGGGGAAAGGCATGTCTTCACCCTGAACTTTGAGGCTTTTTAGTAGACTGCCCTGAATAACCAAGCCTACTTTTCATTCTCTTCTTGTACCTCCCTAGCCCATTCTCTTTAGCAACATATTTATCTGTAGCAAGAGTTCTATTGTTGGTGCTATGGAAGTGTTTGACAGACTGGTTAAGTCTATGCACTTTCTCAGAATATTAAAAAAAATCATAATCAAAGAACATATCAAATTCCAATGAGAAGTTAGTGAAAATAAACATTTTCACCTCTATCCAAGTTCACAGATCCCCTAAAATCTATATATATGGAAGGGGTTCCTGAACTCTAGATTACGAATCCCTTAGCTATGATGCTTTTAAGTTAGAAAATGCTTGGGAAAAAAAAGAAAGTGCTTGGCAGATTTTCTCCAAGGTAGGTAGAATACTCATCCTCACCATCCTTATTTTCTAGAGGAGGAAAATGAGTCACTGAAGGGTTAAGTGATCTGTCCAGAGGTTTACAGTTGAGTTGCAAATTGAAGTTCTTGGTTAACAGGGGCCAGGGGTTCTTAAATTTTGTGTGTATCATAGACATATGGACTCTTTTTCCAACATGATATTTGTTTCCTACATTTGTAATTGATGGTAATTCTAAATATAAGGCAGAGGTTAGTGAATATAAAGATGACCATTTTTTTTCACATTCAAGTTTCTAGAATCCCTTGAAATCTATCCATTGATGCTTTGAGGGTCCATGGATCCTTGGTTAAGAACCTCTACTGTTGGAGAAAGGACTTTGGGGATATAACTGACAGTTAATACCTTGTCAACCAACAATGTAAGGATGAGTTGTTCAACTTGATGGGATAACTCTCAGATGGAAATAGAGGAGAACTTGGGCTTTCTGCAAAATGCTAAGGTTTAAATGGGGCCAGGGCATTCAAATGATTGCAATGGGAACCCCTTGCTCCTCTCATTTCTCTCTCTCTGATGGCCCACAAAACCTATTACTTCAAAGGGCAGGAGGGCAAGTTCTCCCTTCCCTCCCCTCTTGGGTCACGGTGCTCTTTTCTGACAGTTTAATACATATCAAGAGTAGTGCCGTTTAGTTTGGGCTTGCTCCAAACCACAGACCTCCTTTGCATTTTTGCTCTCTCTACTGGAGCCTCTGTGGGATTTTCAGAGGAGGAGAGGGTCTGGAGAAACTGAAAGATGCTGTATTGATTAATTACCACAAGAAAGGCTCTTAGTCTTTGGAAAGGTTATCTCCAAGTTAGAAGTGGCAGCCCAAAGACACAAAAGTGAGGAACCACAGGTAAGTCTGGTTGTTTTCTAAACAACAATGCTCAGCCTTATATAATGGTGTTTTCCCCAGAGGAACTCAATGGACTTCATAAACTGCACACGAGGAATGCTTACAACATCATTGTTGCTTGGGGGAAAGGAGAGCTTTTATTTGCTTTAGCCTTTGGAGGCCACTGATAGATCAGGCACTGGATTTTCTGTTTTTTTTTTTAATGAAGACCAGATCTTATTTTTGCATATTATCAGCCATTTTACCTTTGTTTCCCTGGTGCATGTGCTTAGAAGTCAATCATCCTGAGGTTTTTAATATTAGTTTCATTAGCTTCTTTTCCCTCAGTAGTCTACCTTGTCCCTAAACACTCAAATAATCTAACCAAACTGTAAACATAATTATATCCCAGACAGACACCAAACTGTCAAGTGCTAGGAGTTATTATTGTCTGTTCAGAATACAATGGAACACACGGTAGGAATGAGTTCAGAGACACTCTATTTTGTGGTTCTTGAGCAGGCTACCCTGAATGAACTCACTTGTACTCTTTTCTCTTCCCCCCCCCCCAGATTACCTTCTTTAGCTTTATCTTATATTTAATTATAACAAAAATTCTTAACATTTTGGGGGCTTTTGTGCCATAGATGTCTTCGGCAGTCTGGTGAAGCCTAGTATTCTTTCTTTGAATTAAAAAAATTCATAATTGAAGGACATGCCAAATTTCAGTGAGAAGTTGTGATTTTTTTCCCCATCCAAGTTCACAGATCTCCTGAAATCTCTGCATGGGAGGGGCCTGTGAACCCTAGCTTAAGAATCTCTTATCTATGGCACTTTTAAGTTAGAAAGTGTTTGACAGATTGCCTCTGTGATTATCACAGTCAGGGAAATAGCACACATACATGCATGCACACAAATGTCCCCCATCCCCATATTAGCTATTTTTAAGTTTTTGAATTACATTTTAAATTAGTTGATAGCCTTTAGTTTTGAATTTTAGAGAAGAAAGTTAGGGCATTACCACGAATATATACATACATACAAAACACATGTATGTACATATACAGAACATATACTTTTATATGTACATGTACAACACACACATATATCACATATATTTGGTTTTTAAGGCTGCCTATATCAAAAGTCATTGAATTAGTTCATCTTCAAGTCATGGTGAAGAAACCAATTTTAAAATGTCACTGGTTCTAGAATGGAGCTCCTAGAATGAGAGAGAATATAAGCCCTTTTTGTTTTGTTTTTGTTCTATTTTTAATTTTGTATGAATGATTCTGAACTGCCGACATGTGTCCAAAGATTTTGGTGATATTTGCATTTAAAAATATATTAGTAAAGAAGAATCATGAATGCATTCAGGAATAGAAATTATGAATATCAGGAAGCCTTTGTTTTCCATTTCAGTTCAATGCTAAACTCTGGAACTTTCTATGCAAAGAAGTTCTAGGCATCTTTATTGCTCGCCATCTTTTAAAACTGGCCAAATAATTAGTGGCCAAAGCATTAGTGAATACTAAACAAATTGCTGCCTAGCACTGGCAAGAGAGGAGTCCAGATGGCTTTGGGGGTCTTTTCTATGGATCCTCAAACTGTCGATTACCAGTGTAATGAGACCAAACATTACCCTCGCTTTATATATTTGTACTGGACATAAATTCTCACCAGCCAGGATTCATGTTAAAAGGAAAACAAGAGCAGGAAATTTCAAAATTGCTGCAGGCATCTCAGTTGTAATGAGGCATATTATTCTTGAGGTTATGAATATTGTATGAAATCAGATCTAATACTCAGTGCATTGCTGATCAAAGTGATCTAACCAGATAGGAATTAGAAAATGAAGTAACAGAGTGCAATCAAAAGGGAACCTACAAAAGCAATCCAAAAGGGGCCTGCAAAGCTGGATATTGGTTAGGCAAATGTAAGCCTGAGAGGAATATCTAGGCTATGGGGAGGAGATGGGGCAGAAGAGTTTCTAAACCTTGGCAACTGGGATAGGAATTCTCTCTAGCACAAGAAAGAATGGCTAAACTTATTTATCAGTCTGTTTAAATTCCAGGAGGACCTGAGGTGCATAGAACTGTAATTCCCTTTTCAGCCATTTCCATCTTTTTACAAAAAATTCGAAGATAAAATTCAAAATGTGGTAAAGTGGGAAAAAGCATTGAGTTCAGACTTAGAAGACCAAGGTTTAAATCTTGTCTGTTAATTATTTTTAAATTATTTTTGTGTGCTGTAAGTAAACTACTTAATCTTTTTTGAGCCTCAGTTTCCCAATTTGTCAAACAGGTCTAATAATGCTTGCACTATCTACTTTACAAGGTTACTACTGTAACAAATGTGATAATCTATAGAACTCACTTTGTAAAAGCACATTTAACATGAATTATTATTATCACTACTTGGTATCATTACTTTTATTATTACTATGTCAGATGTTAACTTTAAAATAATTTCTATACCTATATATTCCTCTGACCATCTTTGTAAATTTGTAGTTAGGGATCAAAAGTCTTTTTATAAAAGGTTTATTCCATTATCATCTGCAAAAAGCCCAAGTAGTCAAAACCTCTGTTTTTAGATCGCAAGTGTGAAGCAAGGAAAGATTGTGTCACTGGTTTCCAAGCATTCCAGAGCTGCTAGCACACTTTACTGGACCAGAGTTTGACCTGACAAATGTCTGGACAATTGGATTTATGAAGTGGGACTGTAGAGTTCATTAAAATTGGGGAAAAATAAGTTTAAATCAGGTGAGGAAGGTTCCATTCTTTCAAGTCAAATTGTTTTGAATTGTCTGGATCTTGGTAGGTTAGCAGGCAGAGCTGATAGGTGCCAAGACCTAGGCATGTCTTAACGAGATCGTAGATCTAGTCTGCTAGAAGTAGGAATCCAGATAAGGCAAATACATCTGTAGGGTTCAAGTGGGCACATCTGGGCAGGTCTAGGCAGGCTATGAGTAAAGTCCAAGGAAGGTGGCTAAATGAAGAAGGATTCACAAGTCCCCGAGATCTGAATAGGCAACATATTGTTAAGAGGGGCACCAATTAATTGGAGGCACTAAGATTGAGCTCTGAGATAAATATAGAGAGCTAACATACATCTTACTGCATATAGGAGGATAGTGGAAAGTTCAGAATTTCACAGAGAACAGCTAGCTCAGGATTAGGGCCAGGAAAGAGGGATTGGCCTTCAGATATAGCATCCAAAAAAAAAAAAAAGCTATGTTTCAGTTTCTTGCTAGCCTATCTTAGATTATATACTCTGTATCATATCTTAATCCTTGGGGTCAGTATAAATTAATAAAACTGCTAAGGTATTCTAATAAAGTTCTGGATTTTATACTAGGATTAAGGATCTAGAACTGGAACCTCAGAATCTATCTAGGATAGGTTTAGTTATTTCTATAATGGTGACTTCCAAGTTAAGTTGACTCAACAAGCATTTATATAACACCTACTTTGTGTCAAGCATCATAATAAGCACTGGATCTGTATGTATATCTAGCTCCAGTCTTTTCCCTGAGCTTTCATCCTTTATCACTAGTTTCCACATAATTGTTTCAAATAGGTTATTGTGGCATTTCAAATTTAATTTGACTAAAACAGAACTCATTAAATTTTTTTCCTCCCAAACCTACCTCTCTTTCAGACTTTTCCTGTTTCAGTCAAAGATGCCATCATCTTTCCAGGCTCTTGGGTGCAGAACCTTGACATTATACCACACTATTCACACTACCTCAGCTTACATAACCAATCAATCACCATATCTTGATGTTTATGATTCCATGACTTGTCTTACATTTGATTATTTCTATCTAATCATACAGCTTACCACCTTAATTCAGGACCTCATCACCTCTCACCTGGATTATTTGATCAATCTCCTGTCTCAAGTCTATGTCAGTCCATCCTCCATATTAATGTAAAAGAATATCTTTTTAAAAAAACTCTTACTTTCTGTCTTAGAATTAATACTGCATACTGGTTCCAAGGCAGAAGAGTTTTAAGGGCAATGGAGGTTAAGTGACTTGCCCAGGGTCATACAGCTAGGAAGTATCTGAGGCCACATTTGAACCTGGGACCTCCTATCTCTGGGCTTGGCTCTCAATCCACTGAGCCACTTACTTGCCTCTGCAAAAGTGCTTTTCCTTAAGCACAGATATAATAACCATGTGATTATGCTCCTCAGTAAACCCTAGTAGTTCTCTGTCACCTCTTTTGATCAAATATGAACTCTTCTATTTAGCTTTTAACAACTTTCACAGTCTTGCCCCAGCAAGTCTTTCCATGATCATTATATATCATTTCCTTTCTTGCACTCTGAAATCCAGACAAATTATAATTCTCTCTGTTCTTCACACAAAACATCCTATCTCCAGTGTCTAGAATGGCCCTCTTCTTGTCCTCTTGTAAAATTTCACTTTAAGACAAGGCACCACCTTCTGAATAAAACCTTTCCTACTTCCCTTAACAACTATGCCCTCCCTCTCAAACTGCTTTGTATTTATTGACTTTCCCATAACCTACTCATGAAGGCATCTTATCTCAGCCACCTAGAGGGATGGTCACACTCTAGGTTTTGCTATTATTCATAAGTATTCCAATGACCTAATTAGAAACTCTGCTATTCTTCTATCTGACCATATAGCCTGCCATCCTACACTTCCTACACCTATTTTTCATTCTCATTGAGACATTGATTCCCTCCACTTCTCAGTACTTAGGCTATTACCCCTACCCTAAGTTCACTTTCTTCCCTTTCCATTGTCCATCCATCTCTACTATCTTCTAATCTTATTTCTTGCTGCCCTACCCTATTCTTCTCTGACTCAACTTTAGCTCTGAATTACTCCCACTATTCTATCTCTTCTATGCCTATTCAGAAGGGACTGCAAGTGACTGGAAAAAAGTCTCATAACCATTTTGAGTGGGTCCATTACAAATTCATGTTATTCAAATTCAACTGACCCCTCAAAACAGCAGTATAGTCTTTCATTCCTGTCTAATTGATTTCCCTTCTCACTTCCCACAGAAGCTATTTCAAAACTTCTACTCTATCCTCAAATCTTCCAGCTCTTTCTACCTCCCAGCTAAGGAAGGATCTTGCCTCCAAATTTACTAATAAAATAAAATTGAGGTCATTAGACATGAGTTCCTTTTCTCCCATTTCCTTCATCTCAAAACTCATTGACATCATTTTTTATTCTCTCCTCCTTTTAGCTAATCCTCTGATAATGAGGTGACCTTTTTTCTCCTGTGATACACTTGATCCCATCTCCCTTCATCTTCTCTAGCAGATTGCACCCTCAATCATCCTCTCTTTCTAATCTTTAACTTCTCTCTATTAACTGGTTCTGTCCCCAATGACTGTGTTCTGGTCCCTCTTTCCTTCTTCCTCTATAGTCTTTAGCTCCATGATCTCACTAACTCTCATGTATTCTGTTTTTGACTGTGTAGATTCTTCTTAGACCTCTTTATTCATCTCTAACTTCTTTCCTGACTTTCAGTCTTGCATCTACACCAATATCTTAAACTGGATATTAAATAGACACCTTAAATTTAATATGTCTCAAACTTTCCCCCCGCCCAAATCTTAGACTTGTAATATTATATTCATAAGACAAAGAGAGATCTAGACAAAGGAGAGTGATGAGAGAGAAAGGCCACTTTTAGCCATCTTCCCAGTCACCCATGTTTTCAATCTTGGTGACATACTTGATTCCTTATTCTCTTACTCTCACAAATCCAATTTGTAGTCAATGCCTGCTGACTTTTCCTTTGCAGCATCTCTTGAATACATTTCTTTCTTTCCTTTAACACTGTCACTGCCCTGGCTCAGGTTTTCTTCATCTCACACCTGGACTATTATTGCAATAGTCATCTGGCTCCTATCCCTGCTTCAGTTTTCTCCCAACTCCAGTCCAACTCAGCTATCAAAGTTATCTTCCTAAAGCACAGGTCTGACCATATTGTCATTCTTTCTTCCCTTATTCAATAAATTCCCATTACCTTCAAGATCATATATAATATTTTCTGAGTTTTATAGTCCTTCATAAACTGATACCTTCATATCTTTCCAATATTTTTGCACCTTATTTACTTCCATGTATTCTTCTATCCAGTGACATTAGCCTCTTTGTTCTTCCTCAAGACAAAACAATACCCAAAATCTGATAACAAGATCAAAACAAAAAACTCTGTAATACAGTTAAACTGTCTTTCAGTCTTTAAAATTAGGTAGAGTAGGAAGCTACCTACATGGAATGATTTCAAATCCTATCTCAAACAACTTCCCTTATCTGATAATTTCTCAAATTTCCCTTCTATCTTTATAACTGTGACTTAAGACATTAACCTAGTTAAAATACTCTGAAGTAGGGAGAGGAGTAAAATTCTATAAACTTTATTAGACATTCTATATGATTTCATCAGACAAATCCACAAGCTGTATTAAACAGTATGAATAAATTCCCTTTTTGGGAACAAACTTTACTAGACAATGAGTAATGAGGTCATGAAAGCCTTAAGCAATTGCAAGAGGGGTGGAGTCATCATCAAAGCAGTCAAAGAAAAAAAAGGCTGGAAGCATTAAATCAAACTTCATCTACTTCATAATTTTGCATCTGAAACAAGCAATTGAAAGATGATGAGCATTGGCCAGAGGCAATTATAGCTGTTTTCACATTGTCAATCAAAACAAGAGAGCCAAAAGAAAATACACCTAGATCACTGTGAGTGTCAGCATGTAAGCCACCAGAAGCCTCAGCACCCCAAAGGGCTTGATTCCTGATGTGCTACAGACACTATAGCTAGAAAGAGAATCTAAAATCCTTTTTCTAGGTCTTCATGGCCCATAATCCAGGTCTTCTCTGGAATGTAGGAGAAGAGAATAAGAAAAGGAGGACTAAAAAATTAGTATGATGAAGTATCAGGATGCTATAAGGATAAACTCTACAAATTAAATGCACCCCACTAATTCAATCCAATAATTCAATCCAAGTGTTATGATGTGCAAGGCTCTGGGTCACAAAAATGAAGGAAGATACAGGTCTCAAACCTTAAGTATCTTAAAATTGAATAGGGGAAATCAGACACAAATATTCATGAAGAATATGATAAATGCCAAAGAGAGACCCAGATATAGTAAGTACAGTGAGAAATGTAAGAACAGAGGAGCCACTTTTAGTCAGACTTTAGTTTCCCAAATGCCACCTCTACATTCTGGACCAAAGATGAATATGAACAGTTCCTCAAGATTCATCTGTCCATTTGAGGAAAGTCGAATCTAAGTATAGAATCTTCCCACCTTTCTCCTTGTCCCTTTTCCCTCCCATATGGCTTTCTCACATTTGATCTCAGTAGAAAAACTCACACAGCAGGCTCCCTCATGCAGTAAATTCCCCATACAATTGACACTAAGTCATTTTAGTGGCCTGTATTCTGAAATTGTGAGATCTTTTCCCAAATTCATTCATTATTTATATTCTGATATTAATCCATGTGTTATTTGTATCCTGGGGAGGCAGCATGGTATAAGCAATCAAATTTATTATATTCCAGGCACCATGCTAAATATGCTATCTCTATAAGGCTCTGGAAGATGGTGTCAGAAACCTGAGCTGCCAATTTCAGCTTCATCACTTTCTTGCCATATGACTCATGCAAGACACTTAGCCAGGGGGCAGCTGGCTAGCTCACTGGATTGAGAGCCAAGACTAGAGATGGGAGTTCCCAGGTTCAAATCTGGCCTCAGACACTTCCCAGCTGTACCTGGACAAGTCACTTAACCCTCATTGCCTAGCCCTTACCACTCTTCTGCCTTGGAACCAATATGCAGTATTGATTCCAAGATGGAAGGTAAGGGTTAAAAAAAAATAAAAGATACTTAGCCAGTCTGAGCCTCAGTCTCTTCATCTTTTAAATGGGGAGGTGAACACTTGTGCCATCTACCTCATGGGACATGATGAGGAAAGTGCCTTGTAAAGTATAGAGCACTTTATAAATGTGAGCTATTATTCCATTCTCTTCCCTGCAGACTTCACAGGCAGTGTAGTTTCCATACCAACCAATCAAATTAGATTTCATAGAAGTAGACTTCACATCATAGCACTCATGCTTTTATCCTTTTCTTTTAAGTGCTTTTGCTCTCTCCCCAATGTACCCTTTCCCACATGGGTATTTAATCATGTAGGCTACAAAATCAGCATTACATGTGATTCTCCTAGTAATGCCATATGTTTTCCCTGAATGGGGATAGATGGAGGAATTTATTGCCTTTGATCATTGCACTATAACAAATACAATTATGGCATGGGAAATTTCCTACCAGAGTTCAAGAGAAAATGGGATTTTCTCCCCCCTTTGGATGATTTGTGTGTCTGAATGAATCAGGAGATTTTCCTCAGATTCTGTCCTCTTTCATATGCAATCATACAGGGATGTTCCCATATGCATTACTAGGGAAGGCTCTCCCTCTCTATCCCTCCCTCATCTCCCCTTCTTCCCCAACCAAATAATCACTCCTTTAAACCAGAGGGAATGGTTTTGCAGTTGAAGTGTCAGCTTTGAAATGCTTAGACTCTGTGGAATCCTTGAAAATTTCATCATGGTTGACTGAGTCCTTCATTCTTCTGGAAATATCACAACCACATGGAGTCCTCAGCTCTTTACTGAGCAGATATCTTTGGATGCAATCCCCAAAATTGGAGACCCAATTTTCTGAGATTATTCAGCACTACGGCATTGTTTTTTGAGTTGCGGGCTCTATTCCATATGTGAGAGGAAGCCAAGAACCTAAAAATGAGAGTTCAGTTATGCCATGTATGTATTTAGAATACTATGGATGGCTACTCATCTACCAGAAAACAAATGCTTTCATTTTTTTTTGTAATCCTCTGCACTTGATAGGCAGAATTTTTTACCAGAGCACCTTTTTTCCCCCCATCCTAGGTTTGTCCTAATATAGGTCACCTAATGTGTGAGGATATTCAGTGGCATTATACCTGCAGGGCTGTTTACCATAATTTGCTATTTCTTGTGTGTTCTGGAAAAATAAGTTTTCTGGGATTTGAGTTCTTAGAAATAGGGATGTCCCAGAAGAAAGAAATGAGTCTTTAAAGTCAGGATACTGGTTGGAAATGCCACCTTACAAAGTGTTGACTGATGGGTCCTTGGCAGTATTTGCTACATTTGTCACTCAGATATAAGATTTCAGCCTTTTAGAAGAGATTTCAATCCTTGCTGTGACCTCTAGCTTGAACAAAATAATGAAGAATGAGAGAAGTATTCTGTTCCTACAAGCCATGTTATACATTTAACAGAGCATCTGAAGAAGGGAGGCAGTAGTGGAGGGGAGAGATCAAGGTCAGGGTCATGAATGTACATGGAATCGCCTTTGTTGGGGAGACCCAACCTGCTGCTGTGCCATCTTAAGGAGGAGCCCCCAAAGCTTTTCTCTTCCTTGGTGAGATATTAAAGGGTCACTGTGAGCAAACTGCACAGAAATGAGTAGCAACAGAGACACATGGGAGCCTGCTTAGCCTCCACCAAACCTACAGAACATTAAACAATGAAGAATCCAGCTGCTGCGCACTTTCTTGCAACTCCATTTATATGGCAAGGCTCTGTATCTCTTGGCTGGACACTAGCATCACCTCCTGTGTTCCTAGGAGTCTGGCATCTCACTGAATATAAGGGTGGAATCCATGGCATTGACATTCTCCTATATTCCCACCCAATGGTAAATGTCACGTTGAACCTCTTGGCTGGACATTTTCTGTTGTATTTTTCATGTCTGTTAAGTTCTACTTGTGCTTTTGTTTCTTGGGAAGGTTACAACCATCAGACAGTGCCTTTGGGACCACAGGTCTTGGATAGGTGTCTCCTCGGCAGCTGATCTTTATTAAACAATACCAATTTTTGCTTCTTTGGAATGCCCTGTTGTTTGTCTTTATGGCACTCCATTTCCCTAGTCCAAACACCACCGAAGACAGGAGATCCATGTGAGCCTTTCTCATTTTCTTTATAAAGCAGCCAGTAGGTCTCATTAAGGGTAATTTCTTGACATCAATCACCATGCTGTTGAGAGTCCTGGGCAGACCATTTTAATTGAGCAGAACTGAAGCCGTTGGTTCGATCATGGAAAATGCACATGGTTAGGTTGGTTTCCCTTTGCACATTTTAGGGGCTAAAGATTATACACACACGCATTATGTGGTTACAAGGGCGTGGTAAGCCAAAACATTTCAAGTGCTTTCTGGATCTTAGCAATTGCACAGAATTTCAACCAATAATGGCAAAAAGACTTTCTCTTTGCTCACGGAGACCCTTAGAAGTTGTACTTTGTGAAGACCGAATAGCCATAGGAAGGAGCCACAGGCAAGAAGAGATTGAGCAGTTTTCAAGTTGTTTTTACCCAAAGAAACAGATAGAGCATATCCTCTAAATAGAACTTCCAGAAATAACAAAAATTCATCTCAGAAGCAGAGCCCTTCATCTTTGTATTTTGCATTGATCAAGCTAAAGAAACCATTGCCAATCTTGGCTTCTCTTGAGACTGTTTGGGCAGAGCCAAAGATACATTTTCCACCTGACC
Source organism: Monodelphis domestica (assembly GCF_027887165.1). Taxonomy (NCBI): domain Eukaryota; kingdom Metazoa; phylum Chordata; class Mammalia; order Didelphimorphia; family Didelphidae; genus Monodelphis; species Monodelphis domestica. The sequence continues at coordinate 397,098,570 of NC_077228.1, read as the reverse complement.
TTGAAGTATTTGCTAAACTGTCATGAGAGAGGCAAGTGAGTGTGAGTGAGTGAGTGAATGATTTTGTTTTTTCCTAACACTTGTCAGATGAAAAACACCTTTAAGGGTTTTTCTTTCTACCCAAATGAAACTGTGATCCACAGAGTTATTAATAACTACAAAAGGAACACTGGCATATTCCACAAAACATATGAAAAAAAGATGTTGCCTAAAACTTTCTTCACATTGAGAAAATGCCATTACCATTACAAATCAGATGATTAATTCAAATTATAAGACATTTCTTAAAAGATGTCTTAAAAATTAAGCAAGCATTTCTTCATGTAAAGAATGTTTTTTTTTTTCTTTCTAAACTTTAGGTGCTTTCTTTGCTATCACTCTAGTAGAATATGCTAACTAAGATCTAAGGAGAAATAGTATAGAGCAACCTTCTTCTCATAAGTCTGCTGGGATATTTTAAACATAATATACACACATGTTGGCCTAAAATAAAAATGTGATCTGAGACCTATGGGTACCTTACATTTTTTGGTCTTAAAACCACAAATGATTCAAGTTGGCACTCTATTCTACATCAGGCTTAAAAATAGTCACTTACCTCCCTGCTGTGGTCAAATAAGAGTATCTGTTGCCTGAATTTAAAGAAAGGATTTTGTCTATTTTACTTCCAGGGTGTAAAATAGTAGAAAGATTATCAGCTCTAGAATCAGAAAGCTTGGCTTTAAATCCCGCTTCTGATGCTTATTGCTTTTATGACCTTGGCCAAGACATTTAACCTTTGTGGGCCTCAGTTTCATCATCTGTGAAATGAGGAAATTGAATTATAATGAATTCTGAAGTTCAGCTGTAGGTCTACGAACCTGAACCCTCTGTTCATTTTCTGCCTATTCCCACTTGCTTCACTTTATAAAAGCCTGACTTATTTGGTGGATTTGAATATATCATGAGTCAAATCTTGCTCCTTAAGCACAATATCATCCTTTAAAGAACCTTTAAACAAAGAACTCCACCAATAAGGCAATTAAAAAAAAAGAAAACCCTTATTTTCCATCTTATATTTAGTACTGTGCATTGGTTTCAATGCAGAAGATTGTAATGGCTAGGCAGAGGGGATTAAGTGACTTGACCAGGGTCACACAGCTAGGAAGTGTCTGAAGCCAGATTTGAATGGCTCTCAGTCCACTGATCCAAGTAGCTGCTCCCCAAGGCCAATTTTTTTTTTAAACCCTTACCTTCCATCTTGGAGTCAATACTGTGTATTGGCTCCAAGGCAGAAGAGTGGTAAGGGCTAGGCAATGGGGGTCAAGTGACTTGCCCAGGGTCACACAGCTAGGAAGTGACTGAGGCCAGATTTGAACCTAGGACCCCCCCGTCTCTAGTCCTGGCTCTCCCCAAGGCCAATTTTTAATCCTGCTAAGACCAGGATTTTTTTCTCTGTTTTTTATCTAATTTTCTCTTTAGCTATCCATTTCCTCCTTTTACTTTCCAGAACCCAAGTTGAGGTTATGGAATCTGGGAATATTTCATGTTTGGTGAACTAATCATTGAGAATCCTGAGCTAGTATTATGCATTCTAAATACAAGCTAAGTTATCAGTCAAAATATAGAAATTTTCTCCTTATTGACTGAATAAAGTAAGCATTCTTTTTCCACCTCAGCTGCATGACATTTTGGGCTTGTCTAGCTGTCTGTTTCTTCACATTCACTTTATAAGTAGTTGACTGATTTGAAAAACATATGCTACATTTCTAAAAGATATCAAGACTCACTGTAAGTTTAATTTGTCATTAAGTTCTTCATTTTGAAAGAAAAGGGACCATTGTTACACATTGTAAAGTAAGCACATATTCTTTACTTTTAAGTAGCTTTCAATGAAATTGGCTTAGATGGAAAAGGTTGACATTATGTGATAGCTCTGTATAAAGTCAACAATTCACAGAAGCAATGCTATTTTAATTCAGCTTTCATTTGTGGATGAGGATATTATCTCTCTCTTTTCTTTCTTTCTTTTTTTTTTTGGTTTTAATTAATTTAATTCATTTTGAAAAGAATTATTTCCTGATCAAAATATACTTGGGGTAATGTATTCAGTTCTAGGTACCATATTTTATTTTTTCTCTTTTTTATTGAACAGATTTATTATCTATAATTTGATTAGTTTAATGACTTGATTAAATCATTTCATTTTGCCATTAGCTTTAAGGCAGAATCATAGATACAGAGTTGGAAGAATGGGTGTGTCGGAATCAGTTCCTACTGGCTGACAAGATGATTGTTCAGATTCTAGTGTAAGCATTTGCATTTTGAAAATAGCAAATGCTAAAAATCAGATTTTGATTTATTGTTTTGCTAATTGTTTAGTCCTATGAAATTATGGAGAAAAATGTTAAGGCACACTAAATTTAAATCTATGTCGTTTGTGTTTCTTTTCCCCCTAAAGAACTAGCTGTTAAACGCTTACCAGCACATCAATGGTTGTAAGAGACCTCAGAGGCTGGCTATAGAAACCATTTATTTTTCTGAGAAGTTAACTGAGACCCAGAGAAGTCAAGGGATCTGCCCAAGGTTATGGAGATATTAAATAGCAGAGGCAGATTTTGGATCCAGGTTCTTTTACTCCAGAGCCTATACTTTTTTTTGTGGTGCCATGTTGCCACTGAGTGTTTAAAATAGAACTCATAAAATATTCACATCATGACTGTCACTAATCAGATAAATGTGAATGAGAGTTATCTTTGTGTTAAATAGCACAAATATATGAGATATTGTGAACAATATGGTATGTGACTCAGAAAATGTTAGTTGACTGATTGGGTCATTAAAAATAATAAATTATTTTTATTGCATCCTAGAATTTTTGCCCTGTCACAAAGTTGGAAGGGGCTTTTAGAAGTCATAGACTACATTTTTCTTTAGATCAGGAAAGGGACTGGATTTGTGATTCCTGGGACTTAGGAAAATAGAGCTGGCACCTTCTCTGCAATTTATTACCTTAGATAGGTGCCTGGAACAATGGGAAATTAAATTACTTGCCTAGAGTCACAAAGCCTTGTGTCAGACTTGAGCATAGGTCTTCCTGGTCGCAAGATCAGTCCCCTAGCCATTATTCCATTTGGCTTATTTTTTTTTTTTTATTTAAAATTTTTAAATTCTAAATATGAAGAATGTTTGAAGGCAGCAAGTAATAATGGTAGAGACAATATAGGGAGATGATAGGAAGAGTCTGAAGAGGAGAGAGAAAGACACAGAGAGAGACAGATGGAGAGAGAGAGAGAAAACGAGAGAGTCAGAGAGAATTGGGATTAAGGACACAATATGCTGGAGAAGATGGGAAGGAATGGGATCAAGTGTAAATGTAGAGGGATTGGCTTTGGAGGAGAAAGCAGAGAAAAAGACCATCTCATTGTCTGAGATTGGGAAAAAGGAGGAGAGTGAGGGATGATATCAAGGGGTTTTGAGGTGAAGGGAATGGGAGGAAAGGGAATTCCTGTCAAAAGACCTAATTTAAAAAAAAATTAGGAAAGTAGGAGGCAAGGTCCTCAGCTAAGAAGGGGACATGGTTTGGAATAATTTCTTTAGGAAGTTATTCCAAAGCTAATCGGTTAGGGAAAAATACAAGGGCTGTTTTGCTAAAGTGAGGATCCAATTCATAATGGAGAAAATGAGTTTATAATACATCTCGCCATCATGGTTATAGGATTTTCTCCAATTGCCTTTCCTAGCTCATGAGTAGGAGTAAAGGAGGTAGATGGTGGGAGTAATCCATATCTGTGACTTGGTCATAGAAGAATGAGGTGTTGAAGGCAAAAGAATAGAGGATAATATATAATTTAAATGCCTAACTTTTGGTTTGAAATTGGAGAGGGAAGAAAGTGAAGTTAGAGGCTGGGAAAGTATTGAGGGGTTGAGAAAGTGGAGGTCTCATTGAAGGTAAAGAATAGGTTTTCCAAGGATTAAGTATAGAGAGAAGTATAAGGATAGTTTGTGCACAGATAGGGGAAAGTTAAAGTTTCCAATTAGGAAAGTGGAACACATGGGTAATGGCAAGACCTTGTATGTGATCACCCCATATCTTGTTCATTTGATGGCATGGAAGAACCCCTAATCTCTGGAAACTATCCATTCCACTTTTGGACCTCTATAATTGTTAGCTCATCCCATTGTTGTTCTGTAGTTTCAACCATCACATCACCTCTTTTTGGGGTTTTCTTGGCAAAAATACTGGAGTGGTTTGTTATTTCCTTCTCCAGCTCATTTTTATAGATGAGAAATTGAGGCAAATAGGGTTAAATGACTTGCTGAGGGTCACATATCTAATAAATGGCTGAGGCTGGTTCTGAACTCATGAAGATGAGTCTTCCTGGTTCCAAGTCCAGTGCGCTTTCCACTCCCCTCCCTAATATATGTGATAGAATCTGACAGAATGGAAGGGAAACATTAACTAATGCTATTCAACTCTGTTATGCCACTGAATTTTTTGATCCAATAAAAGTCTTTTTTTCAAATTGTTGCCTTCCCTGAGTCAAAGATCTGATTTTTACTGAACTTGAAAAATCAAGTTACTGGCATAGGAGCTAAGAAATAGCTAACAAAGTAAAAAAAAAAAGATTAGGGATAAACTTTTTGCTACTGAGTAAAGAGAGGAAGACTTGGGTAAAAAAAACAAAACAGATTTGGCAGCAAAATTGGAGGAGGAGGAATAGTAGCCTTGTCTTTGAGCTTTTTGGATTCTGTTGGGCTATAGCTATGTAAAAGAAGGTGTATATTTTTTACCCACCCCAAATTGTATTTATTGTTTCTCTTGAAACAAGGCTTCTATTTAAGTGTTTTGAATATTCAAACTGACCCAGTCCTCAAATACAGAACCTCTGTGTCTATTCAAAAATCACTGGAATGTAGGTATGTTCTGCGTATGACTGGGAGTAGGATTAGTCTTTCCTTATTTCTATGAACTGTGTGGGTTTTTGCTTTTGAAAGCATGGATTTATATCAAAGTCAGTCATGCACTGGGAGCCTGAGGGCTGCCAATGCAGCTGCTTTGGATGGGGGTTATTTGGGACCTAAGGAGATCACTGTTATTAGTCTCTGGGCAGAGATTAACCCTAGGGCAGAGAGCTACCACCATTTTCACCAATGCAGTGTTTGATACAGCTTGTTTAGTGCAAGAGAATCTCAAAGCTAGCCCACTGGTCAAATGAGAAGGATTGGAATGGAAGTCAGAAATGCTGACCCAGTTTGAGTGCCAGTGGTTTAAACTCTCACTCTGTTCCTATCACACAGATGACATTATTTTCACAAACATTTATTAAGCACTTACTATTTGCTGGCCACTGGGAGAGTTGTAAAAGTTAAATAAAACATGCTGTGCTTTCAACCTGAGTCCAACAATGTCTTTCTAGAATTATTTCCCATTTTTGACCCTCATGAACTCTATGTTCTTGACAAACCTTTACCCATATATGATATTTCATCTCCCATCTCTATGCCTTTGAGGAGGTTCTCCATGGCCAGAATGCTTTCTCTTCTCATCCTCTATCTCTTTTAGTTCCTAATATTATCCAAGGTTCATCTTTAACTGTCATCTCTTTTATAAAACCTTTCCTTATCTTCCCAGTTGCTTGTGTTCTGGAACCTTCCTCCTCTTAATTTGTATATACTTTGCAGTTACTTTTCCATGTTCATGTTGATTCGATCCAGTAGAATTCTAGTTATCTCTTCAAGGGCTGAGGCTCTATTTGTGTTTTGTCTTTGTACCCTTCCTTGCTCAACACAATGCATGACACATCAAAGGTACTTGATAAATACTTGTTGAACTGAAAATTTGCCATCATGGAGCTCATGATTTATTGTTGTTTGGTCATTTTCTCTTCTGTTCAACTCTTCATGACCCCACTTTTGGGATTTTTTCAGCAAAAATACTGGATTGGTTTGCCACTTCCTTCTCTAGGTCATTTTTATAGATGAGGAAACTGAGGCAAACAGGGTTAAGTGACTTGCTCAGGGTCACATACTAATATTTGCCTGAGGTTAGATATGAATACAGGAAGGAGTCTTTCTGACTTCAGGCCTGGCACTCTGTCTGCTGTATCACCTAGCAGCTTATAAATAAACAGGATATGAAATGGCACATGATAGATATAGTATATTTATGCAAATAAAGTAAACATAGATGCTGGGGTAAGAATGGGAAAGAGAGAGGGGTTCTGGGAATGCTTCATGGATGAGGTGCCATTTGAGCTAAGTTTTAAAAGGCAGGTGGAATTTTAGAAGACAGGGATGGGGAGGAGATCATTTTAAACAATATATGAGTAACAAAGAAGGTTCCAGTTTGACTGGAGTGGAGGCAAAGTACCAGATTAAGGTCTTGAATGCTAAGCTGAGGGGAATAGGAAATTTTTGAGCAAGGGATGGCATAATAGGGTATATGCTTGAGTAAACTTCAGCAGTATGAATAATGGATTGAATAGGGGAGAGAGTGGAGGTAGGAAACTTCTGAAGAGACTATTTCAAAAGTGCAAACAGGTGGTAATGAGAGCTTGTACTGGGGCACCCATGATCAGAGTAGAGAGGAACAGATGGATTCAAAATGTAAAATATGCAGAAATTGACTTCCCAGATACATAAAAAGAAAAGATAAAGAGACTATTAAGGTTTGGGGTGGTGAAAACTTAATGAATGGTGGTGCTTCTAATAGAAATATGCAAATGAACAGAGTGAAGATATTGGGAAAGATTTCTATAACATTTTAGAATAGCAAAAAACTTTAGGTGCTTTACCTTGTTCAGTACAACAATCCTGTGAGGGAAGAAGTACCTTGAATCTTATAACCTCTGATTGACAGGAACTGAAATGGAAGATCAGAGAGGGCAAGTGACTTGTCTAAAATTAAAGAGATAGGAAGTGGCAGAGATGACTCTAAAATCATGGCTTTTTTTTCTGTACCAAGATGGATGACTGCTCATTATGTTTACTTTGCATTGGCAAAGCCTGATGTAGACAGTGGGGAGAACTGCCAGAATTTTCCAGAAGTTAGGAAAGATAGTCTATGATGGTGAGAGAGGAGAGTTGTGTCTCAGTCTTTCTGACTATTGACTGTAGGAGTGGTGAGCAGGGGAGAGAAAAATCTTTATACCCTTCTTTTGTCCTTTCCTCTTTAAAAGAGACCTCCAGCATGTCAGGAAGGTGAAACTCAAAGTGGGTATAGAGCAAGAGTTGGTTTATTGGTCATCAGTGGATTCCAACATTAATATTCTATATACTATAGTACTGAAAGAATATACAGTTAGGATAGCTGAGTTTTATTAGTAATTCTTGAAGAGCTCTTAAGTAGAAACAGGATGAACCATGTTTTGTCTGGTCCTAGAGATTAGAACTAGGAGCAATGAGCAGAAATCATAGAAAGGGAGAATTTATTTTTTAATTTAATTTTATTGATTAATATAGAATATTTTCCAATGGTTACACGATTCATGCTCTTTCCCTCCCCTCCTGTAACTGACATGCAATTCCACTGGATTTTACATGTCTCAGTGATCAAGACCTATTTCCATATTATTGATATGCTCCCTAGGGTGATCGTTTAGAGTCTACATCCCCAATCATATCCCCATCGACCCATGTGATCAAGCAGTTGCTTTTCTTCTGTGTTTCTACTCAAAAGGGAGACTTTAGCTTGATTTAAGAAACCATTTCTAAAAATTAGACTTGTTCATAAGTGGAATGGGTTGCCTTGGAAGTTTGTTTTTTTATTTAAAATTTATTTATTTGTTACTTTAAAATTCCCAGATATCTCTCTCCTTCTCTCCCTTCCCCATACCAGAGAAGGCATTATTTGAGAAAAAGATAAATGTATATATAAAATTATGTCTTGCTTATTTCTATTTATCCATTCTTTCTCTGGAGGTAGACATATAAGACGTCCATTATCACTAATTTATTTAATATTGTATTAGAAATGCCTTGGAAGTTAACAGATTATCAGTAGAGGTTGTCCACTGGAAGTGAGAAGACCATTTGCCAGCAATATTTTAGGAAGAATTCCCAATTCAACTATTGCCCCTCTACAGCATTTGGCCCACTTAACAACTTAATTTCCCACACATTCTCTCTTGTTTTGTTTTGTTTTTGTCACTGCTGCTTTCTCTTAGTTGTTGCCCTACTTATCTGAAAGTGCATTCTTAGCCTCAGTCTCCTTTCTGGAACCATCATTGTCATCATCAACATCATCATCATCATCTGCATTCTGTCTCCTAATGTTGAGAGTAACACAAAACTCTGTTCTTGGTCCTTGTTTCTCCCCATTATATACTTTTTCAGGCACTGTTTTATTTTTATCTCTGTATGATGCTTGGAACATAGTGGGTATTTAAAAATGCTTATTGATTGATTGAGTCAGGTATTTTTTGAACTAGAAGACCAATTGATGTTTCTTCAAACTTGTAGATTCTGTAGTTTAAAACTAGTAATGCAAATTTAGTGAGATAAGATGTATCTGATAAAAGTCTAAGCAAGTGAAAAGTTACCAGTAAAAGGTCTATTAATTTTTAGATCATAGGATCATGTAGTTTCCTATCATGGTGGCCTACTCCCTCCATTCTAGGTCTATGTCTTCCTGAGTAAAGTTGATGCTTTAGATTTTTCAACCCCAGTGGAATAGTCTCCATGTCAAATCTCATCATAGATTTCTGACCTGCCATTTGCTATTAATACAAGACTACCTACTAAGCAGCAGTATGCTGATAACTGTTTAACAACCAGCTCTCTGGAAAAAAAGTATATCTAATAAACTATTCATTTTAACCTGTATTATGACTGAAATGAACTTTGGAAGTCAACTAATCCAATTCCTTCATATTATAGATGAAGAACTGAGGTCCATAGAATTAAAGTGATGTATACAAGATTACATAGGAAGTAAATAGAAGACCCAAAATTTGAATCTAGGGCTTTTTACTGTGTTTTCCATAGTACTATGCCAAAAATGCTTTGCTAACCTTAAGATGCTATATAAATGCAAGCTACTGTTATTGTTATTATTACTACCTTTGTACATTATGTCCTGTATAAATGAATTTTAGGGAAATGGAGAATTTTTACATAGCCCATTGATTTTAAATATGGAGTATTGAAACAGGTCCTTGAAAAGTATGAGTGACCAGGCTGAGTTTCTTTGTAATAGGGAATGGTTCCTAGTTACAGATGTCCAATGTCACCTACAACAACTGCCATATAGACAAATGTCCATGACCAAGCCATGCTAGTTTATTTAGTTACCATAATGGAGTGCTGGTATGCCTGTTGATTCCTATTGATGTGGGTAGTATCAGGCATGCTATTACATCTATGGCACTTTGCAATGTAATGAAGACTAAAATCTGTCTTCAGAAACTTCTTCCACTTGGATCCTGAAGTGAGGCATGGTATATAGCCATATGCTCTATGGAAAAGGGAGCTTCTAGAGAATTAATGGGATTATTATTGACTCAGAAAAGGACCTACCAATTGAAAATTCATATCAGCTTAAAAATTATCTCTTTCTCTGTCACTTGCTCCATTTACCCATTGACTTAATAACATGTCATTTGCAGGATCCTTTGTATTCTATAGAGTTTGTGATAAATTAGGAATTGGAATAAATTGGACACTGGTAGTTAGTAGGTATAGGTAAAAAGAGAACCAGAAGAAAGAAATGTTATGAGAAGCTGGAAATGAGAGAGATTCCAGAAAGAAATGGTGATCACCAAGGTTAAAGACTGCCTAGAAGTAAAGAAAGATGAAGACTGAGAAGAAGTCATTACATTTGACAATTTAGAAGTCATTGGTAATTACAGAGAAGGCTAGTTCTAGTTGAATGATGAGGTCTGGAGTCAGATTGCATAGTGTTTAGTAGTGAGTAAGAGGGGAGGAAGTGGAAGGACTTTTTCTGAGAAGGGAAGTTCCTGGCCTGATCTCTGTTGGCCAACCTTATTCTGAGAGCAGACCATATAAAGAATTATAGTGTCTCCAAAATTCCCAGAATAGATCTTATCTAGAATTTCCAAAACAATCCTCTGCAAAAGTTGCCAGTACAACTACTAGACCATAAAGAGGAGAACCACTGGTGGCAAGAGGAGAGAAGAAAATGTTTGGAATAACCACCTTGAGAAATGAGATAAGAGTCCAGAAACGAGGGTTGGATTTAATAAATTTGTAGTGAGTGAGATCACTTAATTTTTTGTGGCTTTCTCCTTAGTTTATTTTGCGACTGATACTCAACAATTCTAGAAGAGAAACAAATTAAACAGATCATAGGAATTAGCCAGGTTTGAAGATTCAAAGATTAGGAAAGGCAGAAGGCTGAAGGGGTAGGGGAAGTGTGGGCTTCTAAGTTAATGACTAGTGAAAAATTAAAGTGGGAATCATGGGGCTGAGGTTGGGTACAGAGATGAGCAAAGCTGGAATTGGAAATATATGAATAAGGATAAGTATAGGTCAATAACAACAGATATTTAAAAACTGGTCAGAAAATTAAAACAAACAAATATACAAACGAAAAATAGACTCTACTCTCTAGGATCTTATGAGCTAATGAAGTTAGCATGAAATTTTAAACAAAGACAATAATGAGAATGTTACAGAAATAACCACCAGAAAAATGTCCAATTCTCAAAGAAACCAAGGCAAAGAAAATAGGTGTTCTTGCACTGGGTCTTTAATGATAACTGGCATTTAGGTAGTACTATAAAGTTTGTCTAACACATTGCACACATTTTCTCACTTTAATCTCTGCAACAACCCTATGAGGTAGGTTGTTTGTTTCTCTTGAATAGAGAATTTCATTACTATAGAGAACTCCTGGTGAGGAAACCTATTCTACAGATTTCAGGTCAGCATCTGCTCTCAGCAACTCACAGTCTTAAAGAATTTCCTGGGACATTGGGAGGTTAATTGTCTTGCTTAGGGTCTCATGTGTCAGAAGTAGGATTTGAACCTAGGCTGGGGTATGCTAATAAATGTTTTACAACTGGATTTCTGGGAAAAAAGATGACATTTTAAAGTTTAATCTACATTATTAACATTTCACCTATCACCTTCTTAAGTCTGGACAATCAACAAAACATTAAATATTGGTAGCATTTGTTGATTTCTGAGGTGTAAAAGCTTACACTGAAAATTTAACAACATGACGTCTCAAGCAGGTTCAAACTGCCTCTAGCACACTTGTGAAGCCACATATCTTCTCTCCAATGCCTGCTTTCTATCCTGAATGCTATACCATACTGCTTCTCATGAGATCATTCCTGAAATTATTATTAAGCTCATCTTGCTCTGTGTCAGAGAAAACTGTGTCTCAGAGAAATTGTATTGCATTCATGGTCACACTGCCAGACTGAGGGTTGGTATTCAAACTCAAATCCCTCCTGATTATAGATCCAACAGTCCACAATGGCTAGTTTTCTTATATCAGGTCACAGCAGCTACCTCATAAGTCAAAGGGGTAAAGGATATAATAAGAACAAAGAATAGGTTTAGTATTAGAGAAGTGAGAGAAGTAGCAACGTGTGGTTGTGGTCAGAGAATGGAATATTTAAGTTTGGGATTTTAGACCATTTCCAAGATACAGTCTAAGATGTGGTCATGATGATATGTGACCAAAGTGAAGTGAGGGAGGTTGATGAAGTTGAAAAATTATGTGATGAGTTTATCAGAAGGGTTTTCATCATGTGTTGAATTTCCTGAAGATGATGGCATAGCATGGGTAAGAGACTAAAACGATGAGAAATGTTGGAAAGAATGAAAGAAAAGTTGGAAAGTAGAATGGAGCAAGAAACAGACAATTTTCAGAAGAGATCAAAGCCACACATAGATATATGAAAAAATGCTTGAAATTTCCACTGATTAGGAAAATACAGACTAAAAAAAAAGTCCTGAGATATCTCACACCAATTGGTTTGGCTAAAATTACAAAATGGCAAAATGACAGATGTTGGAGAAATGTGTAAAAGTGGGGACACTAATACACTATTGGTGGAACTGTGACCTGATCCAATCATTTGGGAGAGTTATTTGGAATTATGTTCAGAGAGCTATAAAACTTCTTATACCCTCACACCTACTAATGCCATTACTGATTCTATTTCCTGAGGAGATAAAGGAAAAAGGAAATGAACTTATGCATTCCAAACATGTTTATGCAACTCTCTTTGTGGTGTCAAAGAACTGAAAATCAAAGGGATGTCCATCAATTGGGGAATGGCTAAACAAATTGTGGTATATGACTGTGACAGGATACTATTGCATCTTAAGAAACAATAAAGAGGAGTGGGTAGCTGGATAACTCAGTGGATTGAGAGCCAGGCCTAGAGATGGGAGGTCCTGGGTTCAAATCTGCCTGCAGACACTTCCTACCTGTGTGATCCTGGGCAAGCCACTTAACCCCCGTTGCCTAGCTCTTACTGCTCTTCTGCCTTGGAACCAATACACCGTATTGATTCTAAGACAGAAGATAAGGGATTAAAAATCTTTAAGAGAAAGACAATCAGGTTAATTAAAAAAAAACTGAAAGAACTATAAGAGATAATGAAAAATGAAATGAGTAGAATCAAAAGAACATTATATATAGCTACAGATTTAGTATTTGAAGAATAACTTGAGAATGTTCATCTCCAGGGAATGAACTGAGAAGTGGAAACATGAGAGACACAATCTCTATATATCTGTTTGTTGGATAATGCTTTCTATGATGTAGGAAGGAAGAGACTGACATACCTGGCAATTAATTCTATTAATAAAAAAAGAAAGACTGGAATGCGAAGAAAAGCAACGTTATATAGTGTAAGGTCCAATTAAGATTAGCTAATTGATACAGTGGATAGAGTGCCAGTGCCTGTAGTTAGCAAGATCTATCTTTTTTTTATTATTAAACATTATTTTATTTGGTCATTTCCAAACATTGTTCATTGGAAACAAAGATCATTTTCTCCCCCCTCCCCCCACCTCTCCCATAGCCGACGCACGATTCCACTGGGTATCACATGTGTTCTTGACTGGAACCCATTTCTCTCCTCAGTCATATCCCCTCCACCCCTGTAGTCAAGCAGTTGCTTTTCATTGGTGTTTTTACTCCCACAGTTTATCCTCTGCTTGTGGATAGTGTTTTTTCTCATAGATCCCTGAAGATTGTTCAGGGACATTGCATTGACCCTAATGGAGAAGTCCATTACCGTCGATTGTACCACAGTGTATCAGTCTCTGTGTACAATGTTTTCCTGGTTCTGCTCCTTTCGCTCTGCATCAATTCCTGGAGGTTGTTCCAGTCTCCATGGAATTCCTCCACTTTATTATTCCTTTTAGCACAATAGTATTCCATCACCACATATACCACAATTTGTTCAGCCATTCCCCAATTGAAGGGCATCCCTTCATTTTCCAATTTTTGGCTACCTCAAAGAGTGCAGCTATGAATATTCTTGTACAAGTCTTTTTTCTTTATTATCTCTTTGGGGTACAAACTCAGCAGTGCTATGGCTGGATCAAAGGGCAGACAGTCTTTTAGAGCCCTTTGGGCATAGTTCCAAATTGCCCTCCAGAATGGTTGGATCAATTCACAACTCCACCAGCAATGAATTAGTGTCCCCACTTTGCCACATCCCCTCCAGCATTCATTACTTTCTTTTTTTTTTTAATGTTTATTTGGTCATTTCCAAACATTATTCATTGGAAACAAAGATCATTTTCTTTTCTTCCCTCCCCCCCTCCAACCACCTCTCCCATAGCCCACACGCAATTCCACTGGGTATCACATGTGTTCTTGATTCAAACCCATTTCCATGTTGTTGGTATTTGCATTAGAGAGTTCATTTAGAGTCTCTCCTCAGTCATATCCCCTCCACCCCTGTAATCAAGCAGTTGCTTTTCATTGGTGTTTTTACTCCCACAGTTTATCTTCTGCTTGTGGATAGTGTTTTTTAGATCCCTGCAGATTGTTCAGGGACACTGCATTGCCACTAATGGAGAAGTCCATTACCGTCGATTGTACCACAGTGTATCAGTCTCTGTGTATAATGTTTTCCTGGTTCTGCTCCTTTCACTCTGCATCACTTCCTGGAGGTTGTTCCAGTCTCCATGGAATTCCTCCACTTTATTATTCCTTTTAGCACAATAGTATTCCATCACCGACATATACCACAATTTGTTCAGCCATTCCCCAATTGAAGGGCATCCCCTCATTTTCCAATTTTTGGCCACCACAAAGAGTGCAGCTATGAATATTCTTGTACAAGTCTTTTTCCTTATTATCTCTTTGGGGTACAAGCCCAGTAGTGCAATGGCTGGATCAAAGGGCAGACAGTCTTTTATTGCCCTTTGGGCATAGTTCCAAATTGCCCTCCAGAATGGTTGGATTAATTCACAATTCCACCAGCAATGAATTAGTGCCCCTACTTTGCCACATCCCCTCCAGCATTCATTACTTTCCATAGCTGTCATGTTAGCCAATCTGCTAGGTGGGAAGTGATACCTCAGAGTTGTTTTGATTTGCATCTCTCTGATTATAAGAGATGTAGAACACTTTTTCATGTGCTTATTAATAGTTTTGATTTCTTTGACTGAAAACTGCCTGTTCATGTCCCTTGCCCATTTTTCAATTGGAGAATGGCTTGATTTTATGTATAATTGATTTAGCTCTTTGTAAATTTGAGTAATTTGACCTTTATCAGAGGTTTTTTATGATGATTGTTTCCCAATTTGTTGCCCTTCTGATTTTAGTTATATTGGTTTTGTTTGTACAAAACCTTTTTAATTTGATGGATTCAAATTATTTATTTTGTATTTGGTGACTCTTTCTAAGTCTTGCTTGGTTTTAAAATCTTTCCCTTCCCAAAGATCTGACATGTATACTATTCTGTGTTCACCTAATTTTCTTATAGTTTCCTTCTTTATATTCAGGTCATTCACCCATTTTGAATTTATCTTGGTGTAGGGTGTGAGGTGATGATCCAAACCCACAGTGTTTCCCACACTGTCCTCCAATTTTCCCAGCAGTTTTTATGAAATAGTGGACTTTTGTCCCAAAAGCTGGAATCTTTGGGTTTGTCATATATTATCTTGCTGAGGTCACTCACCCTGAGCCTATTCCACTAATCCTCCTTTCTGTCTCTCAGCCAGTACCAAATTGTTTTGATGACCGCTGCTTTATAGTATAGTCTGATATCTGGGACTGCAAGGCCCCCTTCCTTTGAATTTTTTTTCCATTATTTCCCTGGATATCCTTGATCCTTTGTTCTTCCAAATGAACTTTGTTATGGTTTTATCTAATTCAGCAAAGAAGTTATTTGGAAGTTCAATGGGTATGGCACTAAATAAATAAATAAGTTTGGGTAGGATGGTCATTTTTATTATATTGGTTCATCCTACCCATGAGCAGTTAATGTTTTTCCAATTGCTCAAGCCTAGTTTTAGTTGTGTGGAGAGTATTTTGTAGTTGTGTTCATATAGTTCCTGTGTTTGTCTCGGGAGATAGATTCCTAAGTATTTTATTTTGTCTAAGGTGATTTTGAATGGGATTTCTCTTTCTAGTTCTTGCTGCTATGCTGTGTTGGAAGTATATAGAAAAGCTGATGACTTATGTGGGTTTATTTTGTATCCTGCAACTTTGCTCAAGTTGTTGATTATTTCAATTAGCTTTTTGGTTGAATCTCTAGGATTCTTTAAGTAGACCATCATGTCATCCGCAAAGAGTGATAACTTAGTCTCCTCTTTCCCTATTTTAAAGCCTTCAATTTTTTTTTCTTCTCTAACTGCTACTGCTAGTGTTTCTATTACAATGTCAAATAATAGAGGTGATAATAGGCATCCTTGTTTCACTCCTGATCTTATTGGGAATGCATCTAGTTAACCCCATTGCAGATGATATTAGTTGATGGTTTTAGATATATACTGTTTATTATTTTTAGGAATGACCCTTCTATTCCTATGCTTTCTAGTGTTTTTAATAGAAATGGGTGTTGTATTTTATCAAAAGCTTTTTCTGCGTCTATTGAAATAATCATGTGATTTTTGTTAGTTTGTTTGTTGATGTGGTCAATTATGTGGATGGTTTTCCTAATATTGAACCAGCCCTGCATCCCTGGTATAAATCCTACTTGATCATGGTGAATGACTCTTCCGATCACTTGCTGGAGTCTTTTTGCTAGTATCCTATTTAAGATTTTTGCATCTATGTTCATTAGGGAGATTGGTCTATAATTTTCTTTCTCTGCTTTTGGTCTGCCTGGCTTTGGGATCAGTACCATGCTTGTGTCATAAAAGGAGTTTGGTAGAACTCCCTCTTTCTTATTATGTCAAATAGTTTGTATAATATTGGGGTTAGCTGTTCTGTGAATGCTTGATAGAATTTACTGGTAAATCCATCAGGCCCTGGGGATTTTTTCTTAGGAAGTTCTTTCATGGCCTGTTGGATTTCTTTTTCTGATATGGGATTATTTAAGTAATCTATTTCTTCTTCTGTTAGTCTAGGCAATTTATATTTTTGTAAATATTCATCCATATCACCTAGGCTGGTATATTTATTGCCATATAGTTGGGCAAAGTAATTTTTAATGATTGCCTTAATTTCCTCTTCATTGGAGGTGAGGTCTCCCTTTTCATCCTTGATGCTATTAATTTGCCTTTCTTCTTTCCTTTTTTTTAATTAGACTGACCAGTACTTTGTCTACTTTGTCTGTTTTTTCAAAGTACCAGCTTCTTGTCTTGTTTATTAGTTCAATGGTTCTATCACTTTCGATTTTATTAATTTCTCCCTTAATTTTTAGGATCTCTAGCTTGGTTTTCTTCTGGGTTTTTTAAATTTGTTCGTTCTCAAGTTTTTTGATTTGAATTTCCAATTAATTGATCTCTGCCCTCCCTAATTTGTTAATATATGCACTCATGGATATGAATTTTCCTCTAAGTACTGCTTTGGCTGTACCTCGTAAGGTTTCAAAGGATGTCTCACCATTGTCATTTTCCTCAATGAAATTATTAATTGTTTCTATAATTTCTTCTCTAACTAACCGATTTTGGAGTATCATATTATTTAATTTCCAATTAATTTTTGATTTGACTCTCCATGTACCCTTATTGATCAATATTTTTATTGCTTTATGATCTGAAAAGGTTGCATTTATTATTTCTCCTTTTCTGTATTTGAATGCCATGTTTCTGTGACCTAGTGTATGATCTATTTTTGTGAATGTGCCATGTGGTGCTGAGAAGGTGTATTCCTTTTTGTCCCTATTTATTTTTCTCCATATGTCTATTAATTCTAATTTTTCTAAGATTTCATTCACCTCATTTACCTCTTTCTTATTTATTTTTTGGTTTGATTTATCTAAATTTGATAGTGGTTGGTTCAAGTCTCCCACTAATATGGTTTTACTGTTTATTTCCTCCTTCAATTCTCCTAGTTTCTCCATTAGAAATTTGGATGCTATACCATTTGGTGCATACATGTTGATTAGTGATATTTCCTCATTGTCTATACTCCCTTTTAGCAGAATGTATTTGCCTTCCCTATCCCTTTTGATCAGGTCTATTTTTGCCTTGACTTTGTCAGATATCATGATTGCAACTCCTGCCTTCTTTCTATCAATTGAGGCCCAAAAGGTCTTACTCCAACCTTTAATTCTAACCTTGTGAGTATCAACCCTCTTCATATGTGTTTCTTGAAGACAACATATGGTAGGGTTTTGGGTTCTAATCCAATCTGCTATTTGTCTATGTTTTATGGGTGAGTTCATCCCATTCACGTTCAAAGTTATGATCGTCATTTGTGGATTCGCTGGCATTTTGATATCTTCCCCTAATTCTGACCTTTCTTCTTTAACTGTATCCTTTTGAACCAGTGATTTACTTTAGGTCAGTCCCCCTAGTCCCCTCCCTTGACATGCTGCCCTTTTTGTCCCCTCCCTTTTAATGTTCCCTCCCCCTCCCCCCTCTCATTCCCTCCCTTTTTATACTACCTCCCCCCTCCCCCTCCTTAATTTCCTTTCTTTCTTACTCTGTTGGATAAGATAGAATTCAGGATCCCACTGGATCTAGATGTTCTTCCCTCTCAGTGTTGATTTCACTGAGAGTAAGGTTTAAGTAATACCACTTCATGCTCTCTTTCTCTCCTTCCCATATGAGAGTTCTTCCCCTCCCTTTCCCATGTGTATCTTTGTATGGGAAAGATTATTCTAGTTAGTTCTTCCCTGCCCCCCATTTCTTGAGGTAAATCTTAGTATTATCAATGATTCCCCCCCTCTATTTTCTTTCTTGCCCCTCTTTCACCAAATATTCTTGATGCCCCAATCTTTCCCTATGCATGATTCTTCTAACTACTCTTATGATGGATACCATTTTTGAGCGTTACACAATACATTTCCCCACATATTAATATATATAATTTGATGTAAATGTAGTCCTTATAGAAGAGAGTTTGACTTAAAGAAAAAGATAAGATTTATCTCCTTTTCCCTTTCTTTCATATTTAACTTTTCATGTTTTTCTTGCTTTCTGTGATTAGATATCAAATTTTCCACTAAGTTCTGGTCTTTTCTTAGCAAATGCTTAGAAATCTTCTATTTTGTTGAATGTCCATACCTTCCCCTGGAAGTATATAGTCAGTTTTGCTGGGTAGTTGATTCTTGGTTGGAGACTCAGCTCTCTTGCCTTTCTAAATATCGTGTTCCATGCTTTGTGGTCTCTTAGTGTGGTAGCCGCTAAGTCATGTGTGATCCTCATGGGAGCCCCCCTATATCTGAAGCTCCTCTTCTTGTAGGATTTTCTCCTTTTCTTGGAAGCTCTTGAATTTGGTGATTACATTCCTGGGGGTTGTCTTTTGGGGATTTAGTAGAGAGGGTGTTCTATGAACCCTTTCTATTTCTATTTTGCCCCCTTGCGCCAGAACATGTGCGCAATTTTCTTCTATAATCTCCTGTATTATAGCATCTAGGTTTTAGTTTATCTCTGGTTTTTTTGGGGAGACCAGTAATTCTCAGGTTGTCTCTTCTTCCTCTGTTTTCTAAGTCTGTGACCTTTTCATTGAGATATTTTGTGTTTTCTTCTAATTCATTAATTTTTTGGCTTTGCTTTATTAATTCTTGCTGTTTTGCCAGCTCATCTTCTTCCAGTTGCTTATTTCTGTTCTTTAGGGACTGTATTTGTTTTTCAGCTTGTTCTACCCTTTTGTTAGAGACTTCCAGCTCTTTCTCCAATTTTGAAGTCTCGTCTATCAGACTGCTGATCTCTTTCTCCCATTTTTCTTTCCAGAAGGTTTCCATGTTTTGGGTAAGCTCCAATTTGAGTTCTTCCAGGGCTTGTGGATAATTTCCATTTTGGGAGGCATGTTTTGATTTTGTTTGGATTTCCTCCTCTTTCTCTTCTTTTCCTTGGGTACTCCTGCCATAAAAATTTTCAATAGTCCCTTTTTTCCCTTTCTTTTTGGAGGCTTGATTTTGGGTCGTATGAGCCATTCCTATGGTGCTTTTATTCCCCTTTCCTTTTTGGTCTGGGGTCTGGGTGATAAATTCTGTGAATTTAGGTTGCCTCAGACTAGTTCTTCCCAGCCTCCAAGGTTTCTTAGAGCGCCAACCCCAGTGCTCAGCACAACCTCCCCTGTTTTCAGCTCAGCTGCCCTTGTACTCAGCTCTGCCACGCTGGTGCTCAGCTCCGCCCCCATGTTCAGCTCAGCGGCCACCCCGTGCTCAGCGCAGGATTCTCCCGTGAAATGGCCCTGAGAGGTCGTTTCCTAGCAGTCTTTAGATCCCAAGAACCCTGGTGTGCCCCCCCAGACAGAGATGTTCTTTACTCACTCACTGTCCTAGTGAGCGCTCTGATACCTTACTCTGGTTTGGTGGGGGATATGGGGGGGGGAAGGGAGTCTCAGTTCATGTTTTTGTGCAAGCTTTTCCTCCTTATAGTGTGGAAATGTTCAAACCCCACGTACCTTTGTTTCTGTGGGGTACTGGAGAGTCCCTCCACTCTTCCAAAGGTGATTTTTATGCTCTTTTAAGGTAGTCTATTTCACTTAGTGCTGGGGAGAGGAAGCAATTTGCGTCTAGATTGCAGCTATGTTTACCCGGAAGTCCGCAAGATCTATCTTTGTGAGTTCAAATCTGATCCCAGACACTAGATCTGTGACCCTGGACAAGTCACTTAACCATTTGCCTCAATTTTCTAATCTATAAATGAACTAGAGAAGGAAATGGCAAAGCAATATGAGTAACTTTCCCAAGAAAACTCCAACTGGGGTCATGAAGAATTGGGCAAGACTGAAAATGACCGTACAACAAGTGGATCCAATAAATATTTGTATTCTCTTCTGGATTAGTACAGAAGTGTATGAGGCAGATGATAGGGTTAGCCTGTGTCTGAGGAGGTTATATGGTTTGGTGTCTCAAGGGTGCAGGGAATTCAAAGGTAGAGAAATGGAACTAGTCAACTACTGGAACAAAACTATGGAAGAAAGCATGATGAAAGAGTAATGAAAGAGAGATATTAAGTAGATTAATTAGTCTTATCTTCTTAATTAGTCTATCAGTTTGATTAGAAACAAAGAAAGGTTTGTAATTAAACTTGGAAACAAACAATTACGTAAATGAATTAACAAAGCTAATGAATGTAATATATATTTATTAAGTGGTACAAAAATAAACAAAAAACAACAAAAAGGGAATGAAGCAATAAAAATGGAGAGAGTAGTTCAGTCCAGTTGCATGGACATTGTTTATGGGAAAGCTCTTTGAGGGATAGAGGTTGAAGAATGGTCTGGAAGGAGCAGTAAGGATTGGTTTGCAATTTCCTTCTTCAGCTCATTTTGCAGATAAGGAACTGAGGTAAGTTGCTTAGGGCCACACAGGCAGCAAGTGAATCTGGATTTGAACTCAGGTCTTCCTGCCCCCAGACTTGGTGCTCTACTACTGTGCCACTTAGAAGTACAAGGGTATTTAAGAAAGACTAGTAACTCTTGTGTGATGGCTTGCTAAGCTCTTTTCAAGGCTGCTTTCCTTCTTTGACATCTAGTTGCTATTCAGCTCTTCCTTGTGGCCCCAAGAAGCTATAGCATACACAGTGGCCACACTATGGCAAATTGTCTTGGCAGGAGAGTTAAACCAGTTTGAGGGTATTTGATAGATTTCAGACCTCTTGGTGAGTTATGGGAACATCTCTCCCAGGCATGTAAACACCACTTGGATGAAGGGGTGAATGAAAACAATTTGTTCCAGTGGCCATGAAGATGGTAGAAGTGGGTACTGTGGAGCATTGAGAACTTTGTTAGACATCAAAGAAGCCAAGGTTATGCCCTGCATGAGGGATCATCACCAGGCATCTTTTCTTTTGTCTTGCCATTTGCCTTCAGTGATTCTGGAAGAGAGAGTGAAGCTGGTGAGACTGTGCAACTCTGCTTCACTTAAATTCAATTTATGCATGAGTCAAAAGGCATCACAAGTGATGCCATTTTAATCCTATTCAACATGAAGAACAACAATTGACCACCCATAAACTGGGGTAAAATGGAAAAAGGAATGTCCTCAGGAGCAAGTTTCCCCTTAAAATATGGAGGTAAAAGGAATGTTGGTTGAAAAATTCAAGGATGTAAACCTAATAGTGATATTGTTAAAAAAAAAGAATCAATATGTTCTAAAATATTTATAGAAGCTCTCTTTGTGGTGACAAAGGAATGGTAAGGGATGTCCATCAATTGGGGAATGGTTAAACAAGTTGTGCACATTATTGTGATAGCATACTATTGCATCATAAGCAATGACAAACAAGTTAATTAAAAAACAAAAAAAATGTGAAAAGATCTTCATGGAAATTATGAAGAGTGAAATGAGCAGAACCAAGAAAACATTATATGCAACTGCAGAAATATCATTTGAAGAATTACTTGTGTATGTCTACCTCTAGAGAAGGAACTGGTAAATAGAAACAAGCAAGACAGATCTTTTTTCAAATGCTGTCTTATCTAGTTTGGGTTGGAGAGGAAGAGAGGACCTTGGAATTTTAATGTAACAAACAAATACATAAATAAAATTAAAAAAGAAAAGTTCAAGGATGTAAGAAGTTGTTGATAAATCACAAGTTCCCAAAGAAATAGAATTTGTTAACTCAGTTTCAATGGGACAGAGTCTTTGTGATATGGAAGTCAAAAATGCATTACTCTTTTGGAATAATGGCTACTGGTCTGCCTTCTCTAACTTCCTTGCCCTATACAGGAACTATTTGAAAGGAGTTCATTTAATATTATTATGTGCATTTGAATAGTGAGGGCAAATAGAATGACAACTTAAGAGTGAAGGTTGACAGTCAGTATTTTGATGCCTTTTCAAATGGAAGGAATGTAACTACACCAGTAATCAGTTTATTACAGAATCTCATCTGAGTTTCAAACTTGCATGAATTATTTTTTCTTCCCTTGTTGGTATTCCAACTAAATTCAAAACCCTGTAGTGATAGTTTTATAACATGCTAATACAGTGAGATTTTATTGTTGAATGTATCCTTGAAATTATTTTGTGACCCAAACTAAAATGTTCATTAGGAAAAAAGTATGATGGAAGCATTTCAAATCTGAACAAGAATGAAAAGCATTACTTTCTTAATATACCAATCATTTTATTCAAAATGTGTAACTTTTATAATAAGATTAAATTCAGACAATAATAAGTAACTAGAATAATTACAACATATTAAATAGAGGTTCATTTTACAGATCTGGAAAAAGAAATGGCAAGCTACTCCAGTATCTTCACAAAGAAAACCCCAAATGGGGTCATAAAGAGTCAGACACAACTAAAAAACCTCAGCAACAAAATAGAGGGACATGACATATTTTCAATCTAGACATGATTTTTGTCAATGAAAGGATGTTTCCATTGATGTAGAATGACAATTCATTTGTATTTTAGTCTTTGAGAATGATCTGGAGCAGTGAGTGAGAGGTTAAATGATTTGTCCATGGCCACACAGCAAGTATGGATTGGAGGTAGCATTTTAACCCTAGGTCTCTCTGATGCCAAGATTGTCTCTCTATCCACTACACAGCTTTGCTTGTTTCAGCACTAATAGTTTTACTTTTTATAATTTTCAACCCTGAAAGAAGTAAAACAGGTAGGCAGAGAATTCCAAAGAAAAGTCTATCACTTAATGTCTCTATCCAGTTGTTTGGATAATTAAAAACTGTAGAAAGAAGCTTTTATAAATTTTGTGTTTGAATGAAACAAGTTTACAATAACATTAGATAGTTCCAGGAGCCCAAAGCCATAAATAATGTAACACTTTATTTATTTATTAAAAAAAATCAACCTTCCCTTCCATCTTAGATTTAATACTATGTGCTGGTTCTAAGGCAGAAGAGTAGTAAGGGCTAGGCAATGGGGGTTAAGTGACTTGCTCAGGATAACACAGTTAGGAAGTGTCTGAGGTCAGATTTGAACCCAGACCTGCCTCTCAATCCACCAAGTCATCTAGCTGCCCCAATACAGTAACATTTTAGTACTATATTGGCAGTGCTGATGGGGGATGGGTAGTTCTATTGGCCAATATCACAATTATATAGTTTAAATCAGTCCCTGAGAATGACACCAAATTTAGTGTAAAACCAAGACCATGCTCCTCCTTCGACTGAAATCTAAAATACTTTCTCAGAAATGATTTTGGTGGGGAGTGGTTAAATATTTTTCATACAAAAGTTTTATCTTTGAAGGGAAATACAATCTAGTCCTTATTATAGAAGACTGTGACGTTGAACTATTCTATCCCCTCCTTTCTTGCATTTTCTGGTTGACTTTGGATTGATTGTTTCACTACTTTGATCTCAGCTTTTCCAGCTATAAAATGGGAACTGTTAATAAAGCATTTAAAAATCTTTAAGAGGAAGGTATCTTGGAGAGCACATGAGAGAATCAGAGATGTTTTACTGCAATTTAGGTGGTGAGCAAGGTGGAGCTGACTATGTTTGCATCTCTCCATCTTTCCCAATCCCAAAGAGGAAACTACATCTGCAAAATTCATCCTGTTGTGAAGAGTTATAAGAAGGGATAATGAAGTTAGCTTTGAATTTCCTTTTCTTTTGGTGTGTGTAAACCCAGCTTTTAATGTTAGTGCCTTGTTGTTTTTGTGGTTTCCTTTTCTTTACGCCAACTGCCTGCATGTGAGGGGCTTTCTCCCAGATTAAACCCTTGCCTCATTGGCTGCATTTCCAAATTCTCATCTGCCAAAGTTTTCTGCATACAGACTATACAAGTCCATTTTTCCCCCACCCGAAGACTTGGCTCTATCCTGGCCTCTCATCCCTGCCAGAACCTTGACAGAGAAATCAGGGAAGGAAAGGCATTTGTCACAATGCCCTGTCAAGGAAGGGTGGTGGTGATGGGGGAGAGGGAGGCAGGGTGCGGCTGTGGAGGGGGAAGTTAATTTTCTCCAATAGTGTCTGACTAGTTGGCATAAGGTTTCAGGGGATGACATGTCTGGAGCTGCCAGTTTGTCAAGTCAAGGAAAGGGGGGAAGTGGAGAAGGGGAAAGGCGCCCCTTTCCAGTGAAGAAAGCTGCTAGATTTTCAAACTGGAGCTGGTTTGACTGTGAATGTGTGAGGTTAGCAATACAGCTGGGACCTGGAGGCTGTGGGATGGGTGGCATGCAGGGAATGTGTCTGATCAGTTTCCCCACTTTCTTCTGGAGAGTGATGGCATAAAAGGAAAACACATTGTGGGGAAGAATAGAGAGAGAGAGATCTGGGGGAGAAATCTGCTCTGATTTAGGTTTTAGAGGAGAATTTTTCAGTTGAAGTCTTTTGCTTCAAAGACTTTAAGCAGAAAGAGTCAAGTATAGATCCTGTGATTTCTAATCCACCAAAGGCATAGTGAATATTCCTGCTCCTTCACAGGTACACAAGTCAAGAGTTTATATTGGGATAGAAGATGCAAAGGGACAAATTTCAGTTGGACATCACAAAATACTGAATGACTTCCAGAATGTAATAGCTTGTTTCTCAAAGACCTGGGTTTTCCCTCGTTGGATGTGTTCAAAGATGAGCTTAGATGGAGAATCATTTGAAGAATTAGGCTTAGTGCTGGAGGTGGTATGGTCCAATAGATGGCAGTCCTTTGAGTCAGGACATCCTGCCTTCAAGCCCTATTTCTGAAACACTGGCTGGGGGAATGAGCAAAACACTTAAGCTCTCAGTGTCCTACGTAACTCTCTAAGGCTATAAATTACAGATCAGTTGCCAGTATGCATTTATGGAAAGAATTTCTGTTCTAGTAGTTCCCTGTATCAATGAAATCAGAGATCTGGACTGGGAAAAAACAAACTACAAACTTCATTTGATGATGGGATCATCTCATCCCTTGTAGTCATCATTGTCACTCCTAGTGGCTTTTCTTAAAAATGTCCTGAGAAAGGCAGAAATGGGAAAATTAACTTTTCCTTCTGAAAATACTCTAACAGATTTTTTTTGAATTCTAAATTCATTTTATTTCAAGGAGCTCAGGGACTGTTAACATTACTCCTTTCCATATATCTATAGGTGGTCATTTTCATTAGCTTTTAGTTCACAGACAGAAAACGGTAAGCATTTCCTGGCTAAAATACTAATCCAAGGTCACTCCTCAGGTTGGAGATAAATTCTCAAAGAAAAATCCTTTCTTGCTCCTGAGTTTAATGTGATTAGTTGTCTAGAGTTCTCTGGAAAAATCCAAAATAAAACAATCTTCCCTCAAAGGACTGAGACTGATTCTATGTCATTAGGCACTTCATAAATACTTGCTGAGGCTGTAGATTTCCCTCTGAATGAGATAGTGTTGTCTCCTAAAAATAGTACTATGTTAGAAGTCAGAATTTCTTGATTATGGAGCCAGAAAATATTAGATTTCTTGAGAATTCTAGAGATTATGACTTTTTTTAAGTGAAAGAGGAAACTTTTGGAGAGGTTAAGTGATTTGTTCTAGGACATCTAATTAGCAAATGAGAGGGTCTTGATCATCAGGACTCTGACCAAGATCTTCAGGTTCTTCATCTAGTGCTCTTTTTATTATGCCACATTAAATAATTGTATGATAGAATCTCAGAGGTAGTAGCCATCTAGTTTAACCCACACCCAGCCTAGTATTATTTTCTCTCTTTCTTTTTTTAAAAACCCTTACATTCTGTCTTAGTATTAGTTCTAAGACAGAAGAACAGTAATGCCTAGGCAATTGTGATTAAGCAACTTGCCCAGGGTCACACAGCCAGGAAGTATCTAAGGTCAGATTTGAACCCAAGTCCTTCTAATTCCAGGTCTGAAGCTCTTGTCACTGTGGTATGTAGCTACTCCCTTCCAATTAACAAGCATGTATTAAATTTTTTGGGGGGGATTATTTTTTATTTGAAGATATTTTATTTTCTCAAATATGTGTAATAATTTTAAACAGATATTTTCCAAAATTATAAGATCCAAATTTTCTTCCTTCTTTCCTTTCCTCCCCTCTTTTGAAGATGGTAAGCAATTTAATCTGAGTTATACATATATTATAATGCCAAACATACTTCTATATTGGTCATTGTTGTAAGATATTACTCATAAAAACCCAAACCCCAGAATAAAATCTTAAACTATGAAAATATGCTTTGATCTGCATCTGACTCCAATGTGTTTTTATCTTGAGGTAGATAGCATTCTTTGTCATAACTCCTTCAGAATTGTCCCAGATCATTGTATTGCTGAGAGTGGGTAAATCTTTCACTGTTGATCATCATACTGTTGGGTTTGTTGGTTTTTATTTATTTATTATTTGCTTTTACTATGTGTAGTGTTGTTTTGATTCTACTTATTTCACTATACATCACTTAATGTAGATCTTTCTAACTTTTTCTGAAATCCTCTTGTTTATCATTTCTTATAGCACAATAGTATTTCATCACCAACATATCCACAATTTGTTTATCCACTTCTCAAATGATGGACATCCCCATAATCAACAATTCTTTGCTTCAACCAAAAGAGCTACTATAAATATTTTTGTATGAGTAGGTCCTTTCCCCTGTTTTATAATTTCTTTGGGAAATAGACCCCTTATTACCAGATCAAAGGGCATGCACAATTTTATAGCTCTTTGGGCTTAGTTCCAAATTGCCTTCCAGAATGGTTGGATCAGTTCACAACTCCATCAACAATGCCTTAGTGTCCCAATTTTGCAACACCCCCTCCATATTTATCTCTTTCTTTTGCTGTCATATTGGCCAATCTGATAGGTAGGAGGTGGTACCTCAGAGTTGTTTT
The DNA here is from genome assembly GCF_027887165.1 of Monodelphis domestica. NCBI lineage: Eukaryota > Metazoa > Chordata > Mammalia > Didelphimorphia > Didelphidae > Monodelphis > Monodelphis domestica. The sequence goes on along the minus strand of NC_077228.1, from coordinate 397,071,311 downwards.
GATTTGCATTTCTCTAATCAAGAGTGATTTAGAACATTTTTTCTTGTGAGTATTGATGGCTTTGATTTATTCGTCTGAAAATTGCTATTGTACAGTTGAGGAAGTAAATAGATAAGTGACTTACCCAGGGTTACACAGCTAATAGTATCTGAATTCAGGTAGCATAGTAATATAATTAGCAGGCATTAGCAGCTTCTCAGTGTCATAGATGTGAAGAGTCCTGTCTAAGCATATGTTTTGGTTCACTAATTCCTGATATATTTCCCTTTATGCACATTCCTCTGACATGTATATCTCCAATATGTTTGTCTTTCATATATGTTCCTTTGTTATGCTTCTTTTCTTTATATTGTAATGATTAGAATGGTTGGTTGCCAAAAATTGTAATTAACCCTTAAGTCACAAGACTGTTAATAGCTAGAGTTAGTAATAAGAAAAATAAAATGAGAGAGAAATATAGAAAGGAGATGAAGAATTTCCTAGCCTAATAATCCAGAGCCTAACAAATCAGTGCCTGTCTGAATCTCAGTCTCAGAAAATAACCCCCCAGCTTTCTGCTGGGTCTCATTTTATAAATCCTTACTACACCCACTAACTCTCTTACATCAGTCCCCAGGAACCAATCACAATTCCTCAATTAGACTGGGACCACCCAAGGGGGGCAGTGCCTGTGGGATCAATTCCCTGGTTGCTGATTGATCCAAATTTAAAACAAATGGAAGGGAAATTCAAACCTCTGATCAAGTCAAAACACAGATTCCCTTCTCAAAATATATTATCCAGTTGATGGTATGGTAACTGAAAGAAGAGGATGTTACTATTTGTACATGGGAAGGCTCTTTTTTTTTTTTAATTTTATTTGCTGTGCTATTTGATTAAACTTCTTTTGTTTTAAAGGATACATACCTATAGGGGATTTCAAGTTATGATTTTGGGTGGGCACTGACTCTACAATTCTATGGACTCTGAGAGAGTTCTATAGTTACTTGTTTTTTATTGGTCAATTAAAAGAAGAATATGTTTTTTATATAAATAAGCAGTCCTTAGTGTATTAACATTGAAAAAAGGACTTACACAAATACAAGTTAGGGAACAGTAATACAGTTATCAAAGGAAATAATCTGGGGCTCCTAAAATATCACTTATGAAGCAAAGATTGGATCATCATTTGTTGAATATGATGTAAAGGGATTGAAGTATGGGATGATCAAGCTGGCCTTTAAAACTCAGATTCTGTGGAGGACTACCCTTTGGTGTTACCATCATTCAATTGCTCAGTTTTGTAGCTCAGTCTTCATAACCCCATGGCCCATAGCTATTCATGAAGTTTTCTTGGGAAGGATACTCTAGAGGTTTGCTATTTTCTTCTATAATGGATCCAGTGGATTCTTTTGTCAGTCAATCAGAGGTTAAGTTCAAATCCAGGCCTCAGACACTTCTTAGCTGTGTCATCCTGGGCAAATCAATTAACCTCTGATTGACTAACAAGAATCCACTGGATCCACTAGAGAAGAAAATGGTAGACCACTACAATATCCTTGCCAAAAACCAGTCAATATATAATAGATCTAATAAATGTTAAATTGATAAAATTGAAGAAATGTCTGTGAAAAAGAAAATAACCAGGTCCAAAATGTTATTCTAGACCTACTATTATTTGGGCTGTCCAAGTAAGATGTAGACAAAATATTCAACAAAACCCTTGAGTTAGCACAATCATATGTTACTTAAACTGATGAAAACCAACTTATCCTATCTCATTTAGTCCCAAGCTCATTATGATATTTCAATCTTGATTCTGGATAATTATAACTTTCAGACTCAAGTAAGTGAAATGCTTGCTTGACCCTTTTCAGGGTAGTCAAATGACCAACTTTGACTTGCAGGTTTGTTTACCAGCACTTAACCAGCAAATTAAGACAAGAAACTGCCTATAGAGGCAGAGGATGTTCATTTTAATTGAAAAGATTCCATGACTGGTATATAACATACAATCAATATTTTATTCACTAGAGGACACTCAAATTTCTTTTCTTGCAGCCTGGAAATAATAAAATAATCTTCAACTCCTTGGAAATTCTCATAGGGAGAGCAGCACTAATTTGATTCAGGAAAAAAAAACCCCTCAAGTTAAAAGACATTGGAATTTCTTTGTTTAAAGTTAAGAGGAACAGGCACAATCAGGCATTCATAAAACCATCAATACTTCTTTCAATGTATTTCCTTTGGATGGACTTGATCTAATCATGAAGTGAGTTTGCCATAATGATTACCTTTTGGTGTGGCAAGAATAAAAGAAAAATGAAGTGGTTTTTAAAAACTGATGCTTGCAAAGTCTATTAAAAATGAGGAGTATCCTAGAGAACTAATTATTTGAAAAAGCTAACATTTTTCAAGCATTTTTAAAAGCACAAAAAATATCTATATTTTGATGAAACCTAAATTTCTCCAGATCCAAGTGATATTTTCTAGGAGATTCCCAAAGTTTTCTTTCTGCCCTGGGATATCAGAAAAGGAGAGCAAGAGCAACAACAAATCATTTCCATCAACAAGAACATAAAACGAATACAAAGCATGTTAAGGTTTGCAAATTACTTTATATATTTGATCCTCACAACAACCCTGTAAAGTAAATACTTTTTATTATCTCCATTTTGCAAATGAGGAAACAGACTAAGAGAAGGCAAATAACTTATAAAAACATAAGCTCTACTATTCTTTTTCAGAAAAATTTCTGAGTATATGGATCATATCAGTTTATTGACTAGTCTGATCTTGCCAAATATATTCCTAGGTCCCATACTTAGTGATATTCTTTTTCCTTGTTAAAAGGGGCTAAAAATCTGTCTGGAGTTGTCTCATGTACTGCTAATAGTATAAGATTTGACTGATTTGACTGGCATTTTGTCACAGAAGCCCTTTGCTAGTGGAAATCTACATAGGACATAGATTTGAAAGTTGACTCTGCCATGCTATGATCTTGGCCACTCATGTTGCCTCTTTTGACCTTAGTTTCCTTATCTGTAGAGGAAGGGGATTGGACTAGATGACCTCTGAGGTTCTTTTCAGCTCTAGATTTATGATTCTATGATTATATTGAAGTGAAATTGGATTCTGGGATTCTTTATCATACAAACCATGAACCAAATATAATGGGAATTAATAGAGTGGCTGTGGTGATATGGGGACACTCCAAACCAATGTGCTATATTATGATCATTTAAAAATTTTGTTTTTGGAAACCTTCCCTCCTACTCCATCATTCAAGATTCAGTGGACAAAATTCAGATTTCTCCAGACTTATCTGTATCTGACTATCTCCTGGAATCAATAGAGTTTAGAACACAACCAAGCATTCAAAGATCAGATTTGAGAGTTGTGGGGTAACTTACTCATGGTCACCCAGGTAGTAAATACCGTGGAAGACAGAAATTTCTATTGCTTTAGGATTAGATTAAAGAGACAAAGCTGGGACACCAATAATAAGACTATTTCAATAGTCCAGATCAGAGATTAAGACCCGGACTGAGGTAGTGGTTATGTGACAAGAGACCATGGAGAAAGAATATATACTTAGGCTCCACTCTACACCAGGGCAGCTGTAGGTCCATGCTGCAGAGCTGTTCCAAGGATTCTGAATACTTTTAGCAGCACCAGATAACCAGTGTTTTTTTCCTTTAAATTTCCAGTTTAACTCTACCATTTGCTACCTTCAACATTACTCTCTCATGGGCTGATTCCTGGAGAAAACAATTTGAACTGGGACTACTATGGTATTTAAGAAAATATGGGTTTCTAGTGCCCAGTAGTTATAACCATTATAGTAATTTCATGTCCTTTTTAATGTTTTTAGCATAGTTTCCCCTCATTCTCTTTAAAAAAATCTGGCCCTTATCTTCCATCTTAGAATTAATACTGTATATTGGTTCCAAGGCAGAAGAGCGGTAAGGGCTAGGCGATGGGGGTTGTGACTTGCCTGGGGTCACACAGCTGGGAAGTGGCTAAGACCATATTTGAACCCAAGACCCCCTGTCTGTAGGCATGGCTCTCTATCCACTGAACTACCTACACTGTTCCTTTTTTAGTTTAACTTGTTGGAACACTGTGTTGTCAGTCAACTTGCATTCATTAACTACCTTTTATGTGCAGGGCACTGTGCAAAGTATACAAACAAGGTATACACAGGAGAAATTGGAGTTAATTATAGAGGGAAGGCATGAGTATTATGGGAAATCTGGAAAGGCTTCCTTTAGAAGGTAGGACTTTGGTTGGAACCTAAAAGAATACAGGGAAGCTAGAAGGCATAAATGAGGAGGAAGAAAGTCTTCTTTTCTTTGGGGACAGCAGACTAAATTTCCTTAAATAAAAATCTTAAAGTTCTTTTTATGTGTGTGTGTGAGATAAAATTCCAAAACAGGAAGCCAGGTTCTGTTCATTCCATCTGTGATGCCAGCTCCTATGCTACAACTTAGGTATTTAGTTTCTACTCATGTGCAACTGATACGATAATCCTACAATTGAATTTGTTGAGTGAAGGTGTGAACAGTCTGGACAAACAGAAGATCACCTTCTCTTATGGGAGTCAGGTTAAATGAAAGTGGTCCTCCAGGAACCTACATCTATCTTACTGAGGAGAGAGATGAGAGGTGAGGAACAACAGGTGTGCTGATGAGTAAATTCAAACTATAGAGGTAGGAATTGGGCTTCTGATTTCATTAGTATAGGGGGCTCTCAGGTAAGGAGAAGCCTTCTGCAAACACAGGTTGACATCATCTCTGTGACTTATGGTCGTCATGAATTTTTTGAAGTACTGAGAAATGAAATGGACTTGCCCAAGATCACGTATGTTTAGCATGTGTCAAAGGCTAACCATAAACCCAGGGTTTTCTGGCTTTGAGGCCAATTCTCTATTCATCACACAATACTGATTCTTTCTCTCTTTACACACACACACACACACACACACACACACACACACACACACACATATATATATACATATATATATGCACATACAAAGTAAATACAAAGTAATTTGGGGGAAGGAGGAAAGCACTAACAATTGGGATAATCAAGAAAGGCAATGTGACCTTTTTGGCTTTCTGAGAGTGATTGTAATAGTGGTCAACCATAAATGTTTCCCAAAAGGTGGTTAAAAAAAGCCTAGAAGAAATAACTAATTTTCAAAGAAAGATTGGTATCAGGACAAGGCAGTAGCAATGGGCCATGCATATATGTTTTATATAAATTTGAATATGAAATATCTATTTATTTGTCTATCATCCATCTGTCCATCTGTCCATCCCTCTCTCTCTGCCCTCCTCTCTTCTTCCTTTTCTCTCTCTAAATATCTATCTATCTCTCTGAAATTGCACAAAAGAATTAAATTGCCTCTGATGACCTTAAGGAATATGTTTTTTAAGTGATCCTTGCTGATATGCAGAAGGATCAGGTTGCTCATGTGCTCCCTGGCTAAAAAATGGCAGACAATGATTTAAACCCATGTTGATACCCAAATAACTGCTTTGCCTCTTGTTTTGGCTTTATGAAGAAGCATAACAGTCAGATCTGTAACTCTTTTTTTTTTCCCAGTACTAATAAGTTTGTCAAATTTGCAAGAAGGTAATAGAATGTATAGACAAATGCCTTGAAAGAAGTTGCTGATAATTTGATTTCAGGCAGTGTTGGAAACAGCATTAGAAGAACTATCATTCCATTTACTATCCCTATGCTATATTTGTTCAGAAAGTTAATATGCTTAAGAAGCCCAGATTTGAAATGGGAAAACTAATAAAACCAAATGGGGAAGGTGGTGGCTCTAGAAAACCTAGAGATGAAATAGGCACAGAAACAGAGAGAACTGATAGATCTGAGACACCAATTCAAGAATCCACCTAAAACAAGGACTTTTAAAGTTTGAAATATAAAAAAATATATAATAAAATAGACAGTATGTAGGAAGCCTGCCCAGACTTATGACCCCTGAGAAAAGGTTTCAAAAAAGAAACTACCATTTGCATTTATAGAAAAGTAAAGTGATTTTTTTTTTTCAAAATACTTTAGATCCCTACTTTAGGTGCCAGACAATTGCTTGGCATTACCAATTTAACCCTTTGCAAGATTATTCCCCAGTATAGATATATCCATAGATAATTCATGCATTTATTGTTGTTGCAGTTATTTTCCAGTCATGCCCACATATCTTTGTGACTCTATTTTTGGAGTTTCCTTGGAAAAAATGTTGAAGTAGTTTGCCATTTCCTTATCTAGCTCGTTTTATAAATGAGGAAACTTAGGCAAGCAGGATTAAGTGACTTTGCTGAGTGTCACACTGTAAGTGCCTGAAGCTAGAAATGAATTCAGGAAGTTGACTCATCCCAACTCCAAACCCAGGGCTCTGTCCATCCTGTTACCCAGCTGCCCTAGAATTAATGTGTAATTTAACATAAATACTCCAGGAAGAAAAGAGCAAGTCTTTGATTCAAAGTAAAATCACGTGACTTTCCATTATTATGTTACATCTTTATTCTTTTAAGTTTTCCCCAATATATTCTTCAATTTGAGCTGATTTGAAGAGGGACATCTTTGTTCATTTTTGAGGTGTGTTACTATGTCACTGCAAAACTGTGCTTGGCCAGCTGTACTTCTAACACTTCATATTTTCATGTAATGTGCAAGGACATCTTTGTAGCTATGGTTTGCTGCAAATTTTCAGTTTCTATTTTCAGGATATATTTTCATTTGTAGAGATTAATGTGGCATGATAGACAGAGACCTGGCCTTGGCTCAGGAAGATTTGAGTTCAAGTCCAGCTCCTTGACAATATGCTGAGTGTGCATGAGCTTGGGCAAGCCACAGAATTATTGACTGGTACCAATGGAAGGATTTTTCTATGGCAATGAAATCAGCAATACAGACTAAAATGAAAATCTTGTTTGTATTTCTGCCTTTTGGGTAAGTGGAAACCACCATGTTTGTTCTTGCTGTTTTCCAAAATTTTACTGGTAATATATTTTTTGCTGCATTTTTGTTGCTTTATATTAGACTTTTTTGTCCTTTGCAAAATTGAAGGAAAACTGAGTACATACAATGATTTGGAGAGTGGTATTTGGCATCCAGAGGACGATAGACATGGTGGTGAAGGATTTTTGAGTCCATGCTGAGTGAGGACTAGTAAAGGAGGTAAAGATGTTAAACTGGAAAAGGTTTTTTTGGGGGGGAACAAAGTGCTCCAAGATAGGATAACTGATTTCAGGTATTTATTTTTAAAAAATCCTTACCTTAAATCTTACAATTAATAATGTGTATTGGTTTGAAGGAGAAGAGTGGTAAGGACTAGGCAATTGAGATTAAATGACTTGCCCAGGGTCACACAGTTAGGAGGTATTGAAGCCAGATTTTAACCCAGGATCTCCCATGTTCCGGTCAGACTCTCAATCCACTGAGTCACCCATCTGCCCCCATGGCTTCAGAATTTAAACATGTAACATGGGAAGGAAGTATTAGACTTGTATAGCTTGTTCCCTGAGGGCAGAACAATGAGTGAAAATTGTGACGTAAAGAAAACTTTCCTAATAGACCTATGGAAAAATGAAATGGGCTCTTTAAGAAGGTGCAATATTCCTCAGTAGACCACTTGTCAGTTATGTTGTAGAGGGAATTTTTCTTCAATAATGAGTTGAACTAGATGATTTTTGATAGTCCTTCCAGCTAAAATAATCACTCAAGAAGGCATAAGATTTTTTGTGTGTTAGGCACTAGGCTAAATGCTGAGCATCCAAAGAAAGGTGAAAATAATACCTGCCTTCAAGGAGTTTACATTCTAGTTTGAAAAAAGCTACTTACACATAAGATGCAGACAGAGCCTATGAGAAATAATTTTGCCTCCAAAATTCTATAAATCCATGTGAATTAATCTATGATAAGAGTATTCTTGTTATTTCTTTCCCCATGTAGGGTAAGTTTTCTAGCTCCAGAAGGTGGTCCAGAGTTGTAGGGTGCTGGCTAAATATTGTTACTGATGCTGGAGTATCAGAGATCTTTGTTATGGTCCACTTACTTGTATAGGACATTGGGGGTGGGGTAGATATCCCATTGTTAGCAGGGCAGATAGTTGGGTTGTTTTTCCATTAATGATTGTTTCACCTGGATGGGGTCATGTTATTTATGGTAGATATTATTGTTGAACAAGTTAGAAATAAACAAGATTTTCAAGAGTTATTTCTTTCTTGACCTTGTATTTTAATGTAATAATATAATACCTATGTCCATTGTATAAATGAGGGAATGAATAGGTCACCTGAAATGTTTATTCACTTGATTTTCAAAATAGAAAGGGTCAGGTTCTGTTAGATGAATAAACTATATTCCAAGTGTGTTAGATTTTTTTAGAAATATATTAACTTAGCCTAGCTGTGTGACCCTGAGCAAGTCACTTAACCCCCATTGCCTAGCCCTTATTGCTCTTCTGCCTTAGAATCAACACACAGTATTGATTCTAAGATGGAAGGTAAGATTGTTTTTTTTTTTTTTTAAGAAATATATTGTTAGGATACTGAAAGGAAAATATATATTAAATGAGGAAATTTAAATGCTCTCTCCCACTACATCTTTATGGACAAGATTTCTAAATTCATTAAACTGCCAAATAATTTATTCATTTAAATTTTATTTAATTAGATGATTTAGACAAGACTCATGAGCTTTCCCTCCCCCTCCTTCCACCCCCTTCCTATACCTGACACATAATTCCACTGGGTTTAACATGTGTCATTGATCAAGACCTATTTCCATATTATGAAAATATGCACTAGGGTGATCGTTTAGTCTAGATCCCAAATCATATCCCCATCAACCCATGTGCTCAAGCAGTTGTTTTTCTTCTGTGTTTCTTTTCCTACACTTCTTCCTCTGGACGTGGATAGTGTTCTTTCTCATATGTCCCTCTAAATGGTTCTGGATCATTGCATTGCTACTAGTAGAGAAGTCCATTACATTTGATTGTACCACAGTGTGTCAGTCTCTGTGTACAATGTTCTCCTGGTTTTGCTCCTTTCGCTCTGCATCACTTCCTGGAGGTCGTTCCAGTCCCCATGGAATGCCTCCACTTTATTATTCCTTTTAGCACAATAGTATTCCATCACCAACATATACCACAATTTGTTCAGTCATTCCCCAATTGATGGGCATCCCCTCGTTTTCCAATTTTTGGCCACCACAAAGAGCGCAGCTATGAATATTCTTGTACAAGTCTTTTTCCTTATTATCTCTTTGGGGTACAAGCCCAGCAGTGCTATGGCTGGGTCAAAGGGCAGACAGTCTTTTGTCTCCCTTTGGGCATAGTTCCAAATTGCCCTCCAGAATGATTGGATCTATTTACAACTCCACCAGCAATGAATTAATGTCCCTACTTTGCCACATCCCCTCCAGCATTCATTACTTTCCTTTGCTGTAATGTTACCCAATCTGCTAGGTGTGAGGTGATACCTCAGAGTTGTTTTGTTTGCCAAATAATTTAAAAGAATTTATTTTTTAAAAATTCCCACCTCATTAAGAAAGTAATTTTCCACAGGAAGGAAGGAATTGAAGAATACATGTATGTGGACACAATTATTTCTTGACTTTGTAGACTAGTTTAATGCCTGTTGCATGAATAATTCATGAATGGATCAGAGAGCAAAGTAATAGGATGGTATTGGGATATTGGTCTACTTTAAGTTCTAGATTAGTCCTGGTTAGGAACTTTTCTTGAATCAATTCCCTGTTATCAGTCATTGAGGTCCATGTTTTAAGTATTGCCTTAGCACCTATTGTAAATGCATATTGATCTGACAAAGTGAAAAAAACATGAAGTAGGCCTGGATTTTTCTTATCTGTAGGATTCCAATTATTCAGAAATTTCACAGAATTATAAATTTTCAGATTTGTATCATGGACGTAATTGAGTCAACCCACACTAGTATAGGAATCCCTCTATCACATTCCTACAAAGTTGTTATCCAGCTTCTATTAAAAAAGGTCCAGGAATGAAGACCTACCAGGTGATATGATTCATTCTACTTTTGAACAGTTCTATTAGGACATTTTTCCTTTTATTGACCTAAAAACCCATCTTTTCATATTGTCCTCTTATTGTTCTTAATTCTTTCTGGAGCTAATCAGATCTCTTTTCCATGTGACTGTTCAAATAATTATAGTTATTATTATGCTGTGGTAAATTTTTTTAATTTAAAAAATCTCCATTATTTTTCATATAAAAATCTATATTTCTTTTAAAATACCTTTTTATAGTACACTTTTGACTGTGCTAATTTCTTTCTTCTGATTGCAGTCTAGTTTGACAAGACATATATTTTAGTAAAAGAATGTAATTTTTTCACTCAATATTTATTAAGCATTGATATAAGATACATTTTTTAAAAGACCCTTTTTTCAAGGAGCCTACACTATCCTTAAAGATATTGTAAGAAACTTGACTGAATTCTGAATATAACAACTGTCTATGGTATTTTACTGAGCTAGCATCCCTGCTGCCATGTCAAAAAAGAAAATGAAGGAAGTTGGTCTTCTAGTGATCATTATTTCTCTTTCAAAGTTGTCATGGGCCACACATTTATTACAGATACTTTAGAATTTTGCAAGGAATCAAAGTAAAGTGTATTGGCCTATAATTTGAAAATGTATCTTCTTCCCTTTTTTGAATACTAGTATCCCATCTGAGGGCAGGTAGGTGGTAAAGTGAATAAAGTATTGGGCCTGGAGTCAGGAAGACCTGAGTTCAAATTTGACCTCAGATTCTTTCTAGCTGTTTATCCAGAGTAAGTTACTTAATCCCGTTTGCCTCAGTTTCCTCATCTGAAAATAAGCTGGAGAAGGAAATGGCAAAGCCATTCCATTTTATTTGCCAAGAAAATCCCAAATGGGGTTACAAAGAGTTGGACATGATTGAAGTGACTGAACAACAACAAAACCCACATTTGATCATTTGCACTCCTGCATGATCTCTCTCATTCTAGATACTTTCTCAGTGATCACTTCTCCAACTAGTTATTCAGGAAACACAAGCATGAGTTCTGTCTTGACTCTGGGATGCAGTTCATATGGCATCTGGGTCTTGAAGGTTGAACTCACTGGGACCTTCATGTGATCTCTTACCATCTCATTTATCTTGAATTTCAGTTCCCCCATTAACCACTTTCTCTATCTTGTCAAGTCTGGAGTGTTTTGGGTAGAGAAGAGATAGGAATGGGGACAGGACCAGTGATTTCTTTGATATGGGGAACTCCTAGTTTAGGAAACTCCCTTTATCAATGCAGATAGGTATTTTCTCTTCAACTTATAATTTTTTTTTAATCCTTACTTTCCATTTTAGAATCAATATTGCATATTGGTTCTAAAAGATAGAAGAGCCATAAGGGTTAGACAATGGGGGTTAAGTGACTTGCCCAGGGTCACACAGCTAGGAAGTGTCTGAGGTCAGATTTGAACCCAGCACCTCCTGCCTCTGTATCTGGCTCTCAATCCATTGAGTTGCCCAGTTGCCCCCTCAATTTATAGTCTTAAAGAATGTACAAAAGGCAGAGAGATTTAATGACTTGTGTGGAGTCACATAGTCAGAATATGGTATTTTGGTGATGGGTCCTTAACCTATGGCTTCCTGACTTTAAGGTTCACTTTCTACGACACCATATTGCCTCTTACTGGTAAAGAAAACAATGAAAATCAGAGTTTTCTCCACAATCCATTATTATTCTGTCATACCCTCCTCCCTTCAAACAGCATTTCTATCTCTTCTATGATCTTCCTCTTGCCTCAACTTAGAAAAAAAGGGTGGGAGAAGCCCCATTTATTGTCATTAGAAGGTACTGCAAGCCTCAGCTCATTCTGGGTCATAGTCTTGCTAATATTATTCTTAGAGGAGAAAGCTACACTTTTCTATTCATCTTCAGGTACTGCCTGCTCTTGCTTCTGTGAAACTTCACATTTTCCTAGGCATCCACTTCGGTCTCTAAACAATTCTCCCTGTTCTTATTTAGTTTTTTATTTATTTCCACTTGAAAAGAAACCATTCAAAACAGTGTTCCTCCCAAAACTTGGGTTAGCAATTCTCTCTCCAGTACCATAAAGTGTAACAGAGTTTTATCAGTTTCCTCCAAATGACTTTCTTTCCCTTTTTCTGTCAACTTGAATAGATTTTTCTGATTTTTGGGAAATGCTCTCCCTAGGCTCAATTGTGTGTGATTGTGTGTGTGTGTGTGTGTGTGTGTGTGTGTGTGTGTTGCATTTACAACTGATGATCTTTACCAGGCATACATGACTTGCCATGTAACCAAAGCAGACAGTGGGGACTCACTGCTTGGAATTTCTTGTTTGGTTTAGGCTATGTGATAAGTATTATTTTAGTGACACATGTATGAAGGGGTCATATTGTAAGGACTTGCAGATGAGCTCTAGGGATAGCTTTCCTGGCTCCAGTTTTCTCATTCCTGGGCTTGACGATTAGTTCCTCCTGAGAGGTTGTCTTCTCCTATATATAAGCCATGAGTGGGAACACACTGCATGGGGGGGGGGGCACGCTAGGGCTGTGCCATGTATGCAGGAAATACTGAAAAAAATGGTTGTTGTTCTCAATGATGATGGTGAGTCTGATCTAGAAAGAAGGGTGAACTAATGTACTAATTTCAGATTCCTGTGATTTAAAAACCCCTGGTGAATGATGGTGACGCCATATCTAAAACAAAGTTGTAGAGAAGTTAAAAGTATCCACTCTTGTGCCAAAATGTTCTCTCTGGGCATTGCCATAGCTATGGGGCATCAATGGCAGGAAGTGGAAGGGAAATGTGATACCAGTGTATGGAATTTTAGTCTTTTCACTTAATGAATTTTTTAAATGCTGAACAAAATTCTTAACAATCTAACAAATTGGTTATTTTTTTTAGGCTCTGGTCCTCAGCAGGCCACAGGATTTAATGGTTGGTTTAAAGGTTTCATTTGCAACTGTTGCTTTAAAGTGAAATGATTGAATTCTGACCTGGCTATAGTACCAAGGGGTCAGTTGTTGGAGAAAATACTGGTTTTAGCTTCATAGGATTTCATTGTGTGGCAGAAAGAGGTGGGGGAAATTAACATTTATTAAGCACCTAATTAATAGTTGTTAGGCACTGTGATGAGTGCTTTAAATGTATCTCATTTGATTCTCATAACAGCTCTGGGAGATAGGTACTATTTTTTTTTTATCATTTTACAATTGAAGAAATGAAGGGAGACAAAAGTTAAGTGAGTTGTTCAAGGTTACACATCTAGTTAGTATCTGGATTTGGATTTGAATTCAGGTCTTCTTGACTACAGACCCAGTGTTCAATCTGCTATACCACCTGTCTCAAAGAAAGAGTAAAGAGTCCCTGATTTGGTGCCAGAAGACCTGCATTTGAATCCCTATACTGCCACTTATTATCCATGTGACCTTGGAGAAGACACTCTCTCTGAGTCTCAGTTTCCTCATTTGGAATGTAAAGGCATTGGATCATGATGACATCTAAGATCCTTTTTTGCTCTAAATTCTTTGAATTAGATTGGAGTTCCTATTCTGATATTTTCTAATTGCCTTGGACAAGTTACTTTCTCTAAGTTTTAGTTTCCTCATCTCTAAAATGGGGATAACAACCATTTCATTGTTTTTACTTCAAAGGACTCTTGTGAGGATCAAATAAGATAATTTATATAAACTCTGAATTATGAAACTGTCCTGTGGGATAGCAAACAGAAGACTACATATGTGATAATTACTTTCATTAGATTTCAGCAGACATCTCTCCTCTGATGCTCTTTTAACATATTTTTTTACAGATCCTCTTGAAAAACATATAAATTCTTCCAATCTTATGCATCTTTACTGTCCTTCTATCCTTAACCCAAGTTTTATAATTTCATTTTAGAATTTAAATGCTTCTAATTACATTTTTAAAAGAAAAACTGTCATGCCTTCTTGTTTCCGACTGGTATGGAAAATGCCACAGTCCTGCCGGGGTTTAAAAATTCTGCCCAAAATGTGATTGATGTGCTTGCAGTCCAAGTTTCCTTGTCCTCTTGGCAGTAGATTTCCACTGGCTGACTTTTGAAGGACAGCATCTTTTCTGCTAGAAAGTCAATCTCCCTGAGCTGAGGTGAGTCCGAAAGAACAGAAGCCAGGCTCACCTCACTTTCTGGTACCTAAGCATAAGCTAGTCAGAGTGGCCACCGGGATCTACACCAGATGCTGAGGGCTTTGGGGCAAGGCTCTGGAAACCATCTTGGCTCAAATCTCAAATCTGAGGACTGCCAGATCACAGCCTCCCCGCTGCCTTTGTTATGGATACGCTGCGTGTTGTTGCTGCAAGCAAAGGCTGCTGTGGGTTCTCAGTGGAAGCTGACCAGTCAAAAGTCAAAGATGTTGGGTTCCCTCCTTGGAGAAATCTTCATTTCATCACTCCATATGCTGACAAGTTGGTGCAAAAGGAAACCCACACCTAGTAACTGATACACAGCAATGACGTCCTGTTGGGAGATGCAAGGAGCAGGGTGAGATGGAAGTCTGCATTCTCTTATTGAGAGAACAGGATGTTGAGGATTAAGAAGGGGTTAGAGCAGGCCAGAAGGATAACTAGATACCATCTTAAGGCAGGCTCTGACTTTTCCCCCCTTTAAATCAAAATAACACTCCTTGAATCTTTCTGCAACAAGAAGTCACCTAACAGCATTTGGAAGTAACAAAATTATAGCTGGCCAAGGGCAAAATTGTGAAGTCAATAGTTTAACTTCAGTTCTTTTCATTTAGAATGTGCTTCCTTCTGGATGGGCTTACCCCATGACAGTACAAAGTGATAGCACCAACTACTGATGGGCAGCTTACTTCCTTCCCATGCTGCCCTTTTAGCCAATGAGAACTTGGTGTTGCTCTCCTTCAGCCTGAAATACGTATTCTGGAGGACAAGTCCTTAATCATACATTAAAGATGCTGGAACCACCTCCATTTGGCTCATGAAAGCTGATTGTTAAATTTTCAGTGTGAACATTTACTCCTTGGAAATCAGCAAATACTCAGAAACAGGACTTGATTTATCATCTTGTTGATTGTCCAGACTTAAGAAAGCAATGGAGAAAATGTTAATGATACATATTACATTTAAAAGTGTGTCCAGTACATGTGTGTGTTTTAAATATAATATGTGTTACTAGCATTAATATATTTGGGGGCCAATTTGTTAAACATTTACCCCTGGTGGAACAGAACTATAATTGTGAAGGAGTTTGAAAATTTGAAAACATGCCAAATGAGGAGGAATTGCTGAAGGAATCAGAGATATTTATCCTGAAGTTAAGCCTTAGGGGACCCATGATAGCTATCTTCAAGAATTTAAAAGAGCTGTGGAAAAGGGAATGGATTTATTTGGTGTGGCTCTAGAAAGTACCAATGGGTAGAAGTTTTGGTACCCACACAAGAAAGAACTTCCTAATAATTAGAACTGTCTGAAATGGAATAGGTGGTCTTTTGATACAGTTTCCTGACCTTGGAAATTTCTAAATAAAGGCTGGATAATTTTATCTTTTTTTTTGAAAAATTTATTTAATTAGATGATTTAGAATATTTTTCCATAGTTACAAGACTCATGATCTTTCCCTCCCCTCCCTCCACCCCCTTCCCATATGTGACATGCAATTCTACTGGGTTTAACATGTGTCATTGATCAAGACCTATTTCCATATTATGAATATTTGCACTAGAGTGATCATTTAGAGTCTACATCCCCAATCAACCCATGTGATCAAGCAGTTTTTTTTCTTCTGTGTTTCTTTTCCCAAAATTCTTCCTCTGGATGTGGATAGTGTTCTTTCTCATATGTTCCTCCAAATAGTTCTGGATCATTGCATTGCTACTAGTAGAGAAGTTCATTACATTCGATTGTACCACAGTGTATCAGTTTCTGTGTATAATGTTCTCCTGGTTCTGCTCCTCTCACTCTGCATCGCTTCCTGGAGGTTGTTCCAGTTCCCCTGAAATTCCTCTACTTTATTATTCCTTTGAGCACAATAGTATTCCATCACCAACATATACCACAATTTGTTTAGCCATTCCCCAATGGGAAGGCATCCCCTCATTTTCCATTTTTTTTTGCCACCACAAATAGTGTGGCTATAATATTCTTATACAAGTTTTTTCCTTATTATCTCTTTGGGGTACAAACCCAGCAGTGCTATGACTGGATCAAAGGACAGACAGTCTTTTAGAGCCCTTTGGGCATAGTTCCAAATTGCCTTCCAGAATGGTTGGATCAATTCACAACTCCATCAGCAATGCATTAATGTCCCAATTTTGCTTCTCCATTTGTTACTTTCCTTTGCTGTCATGTTAACAATCTGCTAGATGTGAGATGATACCTCAGAATTATCTTGATTTGCATATCTCTGATTATAAGAGATTTAGAACATTTTCTCATGTGCTTATTAATAGTTTTGATTTATTTATCTGAAAATTGTCTATTCATGTCCCTTGCCCATTTATCAATTGGAGAATGACTTGATTTTTTGTACAATTGATTTAACTCCTTATAAATTTGAGTGATTAGACCTTTGTCAGAGGGTTTTGTTATGAAGATTATTTCCCAATTTGTTGCTTCCCTTCTAATTTTGATTGCATTGGCTTTGTTTGTACAAAACCTTTTTAATTTAATGTAATCAAAATTATTTGTTTTGCATTTTGTAATTTTTTCTAACTCTTGCTTGATCTTAAAATCTTTCCTTTCCCAAAGATCTGACAAGTTTACTATTCTGTGTTCACCTAATCTACTTATTGTTTCCTTCTTTATATTAAAGCCATTCACCCAGTCTAAGTTTATCTTGGTGTTGGGTATAAGATGTTGATCTAGACCTAATCTCTCCCATATCGTTTTCCAATTTTCCCAGCAGTTTTGACAAATAGTGGACTTTTGTCCCCAAAGCTGGGATCTTTGCATAGACTGTCTTGCTGAGGTCACTTACCCCAAGGCTAATTGATGACTATATCTACTGGTAAACTTAAAGCTTTTTGAGGGCAGGGACTAAATCACTTTGTTCTTTGTATCTCCAGTGCATAAAGACTTTTTGACTGATTGTTTGATTAATATTTTGCAAGGGATTCATCTCTCAAGTAGGAGACTGGATCAAATGACCTTTAAGGTTTCCTCTAAAAGTCTACAACTCTAACAGAATCCAGACTGATATAATACATAATGATAGAAGGCTAGAGGACCATTCCAGGTTATTCATGTTTATTTTAACCATTGCCATCTGGAGCCAATGACTCTGTCCCTTTTATCTAATCTTCCACCACTCTAATGGTGGAAAATGCAGGACAGGTATGAGGAGAGGATGGTGCTGGGGCAGGCTGGCTAGGGAACAAAGCCCACCTTTAAGCATTCACAACTAATAAACCTTGAGTACTTTTTATGTGAAAGCCACTATGCTAGGCACATACTTTGAAGAACAGAGGTATGAAATTAGGTGGTAGAGTGTAGAGTGGAAAGAGCACAGACCTGAGTCAGAAGACCAGAATTCAAATCTCACCTCTGATATTTACTCCCTGTGTGACCTTCAACAGTCACCAAAACTCTCTCATCTTCAGATTATTCATTTATTGATTAGATGACCGTCAAAATCCTTTATAGCCCTATAGCTATGATCTTGTTCTGTCTACTTCACCAACACATTATGTTAACCTTGAATATAATCTTACATTTGGGGCAGCTAGAGGATGCAATGGATAGAGTATATAGTGCATATATATATATATATGTATATATTTATTTATTTATAGTAGATAGGTCTGGAGTCAGGAAGACTTGAGTTCAAATCCAACCTTGGATATTAGCTGTGTGACCTTGAGCCTCGGTTTTCTCATCTATAAAAGTAAAATAAAGTATTGGAGAAGGAAATGGCAAGCTACTTCAATATCTTTGCCAAGAAAAGCCCAAATGGGGTCATGAAGAGTCAGATATGACTGAAATGACTGAACAACAGCAAAAAATCTTATATCCCTCAAGGGGATCTTGATCGATAGGGTTTTTTTCAGATTACATGTTGATACAATTTTGCATAATCATTTTCTGACATTTTGAGATCCATCTCCTACTCTCCTTCCTACTTCACCTCTTTACCCAAGATACAGGTAATATGATATGGATTGTGCATGTGTTGTCATATAATACATATTTTCATGTTCGTCCTGTGAAAGAAGTCACATATCACTTACACTAGAGAAAAATTCATGGAAGAAATAAAGTGAAAAAAAGAATTCAACCTAATTCAGACTATCAGTTCCTTCTATGGTTGTGGAAAGTCATTTTCCTTATAAATCACTTACAGTTGTCTGGATTCTTGTATTGAAAATAAGTTGGCCTTTCACAGCTTATCATTGTACTTTTTTGTTTGTTCTGTTTACAACATTCTCCTTTTTCTGCTCACTTCATTTTGAATCACTCCCTAAAGATCTTTTCAGGTTTTGTTTTTTTTTTTTTTGGGTGATCATTTTGTTAATCATTTCTTATGGCCAAATAGTATTCCATAATAATTATATATAACAACTTATTCAGCCATTCCCCAATTAATGGACAATCCTTCAGTTTCCACTTCTTTGCCACCAGAAAAAGAGCTGCTTTAAATATTTTTGTGTAAGCAGGCTCTTTTTTTACCCCTATTTTTTTCCTCTCTTTAGGATACAGGCCTAGAAGTGGCATTGCTGGGCCAAAGAGTATAGTCTATAGGGTTACAGTAGAAGTTATGAGAGAGGTGAAATGTATTTCAGTTGAGTAAAAGTCGAGAGAGAGGGTGGGGGGATATAATTGATCAACTCAAAATGACCTCATTATTCTCTTTAATTTTTCAAAATCAAGACCTCCTTGTTGCCATAGTTAAAATTCTCTGAAGAAAATGTAAAAATAAATTAATACTCATACACAAATATTTGAATATAAAGAAGATGCCAATTCCTTCAGAGTAGGCATCTCTTCATTGGGAAAAATGTTAAACAGAGTAACTCATATCATTGCCAACTGATTCCTACACAAAGGTGTAAGCTTAACTAGGTACATGCTCCTCTCTTCAGTTTATTGTTGTTCAATTGTTTTCAGTCTTGTATGACTCTTTGTGATCCCATTGGGGTTTTCTTGGCAAAGATACTGGAATGGTCTGCCATTTTCTTCTCCAAATCATTTTACAGATGAGGAAACTGAGGTAAACAGGGTTAAATGATTTGCTCAGGGTCACACAGCTAGTATGTGTCTGAGATGAGATTTGAACTCAGGAAGCTGAATCTTCCTGACTCCAGACCAGATACTCTGTTCACTGTGCCTTCCCACCTCCATGATGTCACTCTATTCTTAAAAAAAAGTTTTGCAAAGGTTTGGATGTGTACATACAAATATGGAAACTTCCCTCCTACAGATTTGAAGCAGGATAATACCTAGAGGGGCCCAGAAAGTTCCTCTGGGGTGCTACTACCTACACTGGAGCTCTCTGTTGAAGTGTAGCTCCCATTTAAGGGCGGGAGGGCTAACAGAGTGATAACTCTGCTGCCATGTTGGAAGTACAAGGAGTCAATGGACTGGTGCTGAGTTGAAACAGACGCTCCTGTAGATAGTGAGATACATTTATTCCTGGGGTCACTGGGGGGGTTATCACTCCTGTACTATATTACAAGTTTACATCAGGCACTTTGTCAAGGAAGCTCTTGGCTAGCTACTTTAGACACAGAGATTCATGACTCTTAAAACAGAATGCCTTTGAGGGGAAAGGGGACACTGGTAAGGGACTGAGAGCTATGGCTTGTTTTTTATATTTCCCTTCTGTCTAAGTATTTGTAGGCTTGGAATCATGGCATTTCATTTCTTCATGTTTCCCCTCCAGTGAACTATGAGAAGCATCGTGACTTTTTAGGAGATCTGTTTTTTATTTTGTCTTTTTTTTTGTTTTTCCATAGGTTAAAAACAATGTCCAGGAGGCTCCATATTGTCTGACCCATAGTAAATCTGGTCTTGTGGTCAGGTCACTGAGATTCACATAGAATTGATGGCTCATTTGCATTATAGTCTGGCAGGTACACCACCCCCTAATTGGTAGTAACTATATAGCAGTCTTTGTCTGGGGTTATGAAGCGGGGAAACGAAGGCAACCAACCTTTTCAAACTCCCTGAGAAATTCATTCCTCTCACTGGGTAGTCGGCCTGCTTCCTTCCAGATTGGGAGTTGGAGGGAAGAAACAAGTTCTGACCTTTGTAGACATGCATCAGCTAGGATACCTTCCAAATCTTGTGGGATGTCTTAGAGAAGCCCTGTTTTCCATTAAAGCCCATTGCAGTGTAAGAAATAGGGTCAACAGGAGATTAGTAATTGAATCTGTAATCCTTTACAGCCAATACTTGCTGGGAATCTTGTGGACAATTGCAAGTTGAACCTGAGATGCAAAGTTGGATTTTCTATTTGTACATGGCCTTCATTGGTCAGAGCCTAAAACTTGGGGCTTAGCACACTTGAGTCACAATTCTGTATGTATGTCCTGCTCTCTGAGCCAAGGGACTTCATGTTCTGAGACTTATATCCTCAATGTGAATGAAGTCAACAAATGAAAAAACTAACAGGGCATTGTAGGTCAAGTTTGCACAAAAGGGTGATGATTAGGCAGTGCCACCCAGTGGAAAGAGCCCTGGCTCTGGAGTTGCCTTGGCTTCAAATTCCATTTTTTAATGGTTACTCTCTGTACGACCCCAAGCAACCCATTTAACTTTGCTGGGTCCCAGTTTCTTCTTCTTTGACACAAGGGGTTCAGGCTAGATGGCACCCATGCTATTTTCTAGTTCTTAAGCTATGATTCTCTGTTACCATAGACTTCTTGCAAATAGTCTCTGAATGATCTGGAGGAGTACATAGTGTAAATAAAGGACTAGCTATGTCATGTGTATATAGAAATGCAATGCATTTCTTATCATGTTATTTAGTAAATGGGGAAGATGGACGACCAAATTGGCAAGTTTATATATTAATTGTGTTTGGCAGAAGATAGATCTGGCAAACAAAAACCCAGCCCACATCCAGATTTGTACACACTCCCCAGGAAAAATCAAAGGGCTGGATCTGGGATGAATTCAGCTGTCAGGATTATGTGTGGAGCTCTGCTAACACTTTGAGGTTAAGTGCACAGATCCCTAAAGAAAAAAGAAAGGGAAAAGAAAGAAAAA
This sequence comes from Monodelphis domestica, assembly GCF_027887165.1. Taxonomy (NCBI): domain Eukaryota; kingdom Metazoa; phylum Chordata; class Mammalia; order Didelphimorphia; family Didelphidae; genus Monodelphis; species Monodelphis domestica. Next base: position 397,050,069 of record NC_077228.1, on the reverse strand, counting down.
AAGACAGAAACAAGAAATCCAGGAAATGAGCACCAGGGAGACCAGGGAAGTGGATATATCTGGATTGGTGCCATGGGGGTGAGGAGCTATATTCTGAGTCAATTATAAACAAATATCTTTCACCCTAAAGTGCTCTAAACCAGTTCTAAATAAGAGAAAAGGTTGATTTCCAGAGAGGATAGATGTAGGAGCTTGGAGGTGGGTCAGGAGATGGGGAATGGGAATATGAATTCACACTAAGGATTTCATAGATTATTACTGCTGACATCTCGGGGATAAAATATTGAATCTAGTCTTCTTGTTTGAGAGATGAAAAAAGTTGAGGTCCAAAGAAGGACCTGCTTAGTTATTGGCTGAACAGAGAACTGCACTTAAGGTTTCTAAATTCAAATGCAGTGCCCTTTCAATTATATTTGTGCCTGAATTCAAGTGTGTCTAGAAATCATATCCAACTCTATGGAACTTTCTGAGAAGGAATAAGAAAACCAAGAATCATCCACTGCACACTTTAAAAGCAAATTATATTTCTCATAATGACTATCAATGTTTTTAACCCTTCTTTCCTAGCAAGGTTGTTTCAAAGTGGCACATTTAAGTTTTTTCTCTCAAAGAATAACCTATATTTCTGCTGTTGTGAATAACAGCAGCTGATGTATTCTTTATTGTTGATAGAAGAGAAACAAGGATTTCAAGGGACACCCAGAACTCTGACATACCAAGACTTGAGACATACTTGGTAGAGTGAGCCAGATAGGGAACTTATCCCTAGTTTTATGCATTGTATGGGTGAATAGATGGCTTTTGTCTCACCTGATGTCAGTGCAGCACCTTCTATCAGAATTAAGTTCAGTAAAATTTTTAAATAAACTCACCCCCTACAACTTTTCTTCAAAGCCCCCCAAAGGATTATATTACTGTAATGAAAGCAAGTTTAGATAGCAAAGACCTTCCAGGTTATCTGTTTCACCTCCTGTAAGTGCAGGATTTCTCCTTTCAATGGATCCTCTAGTATTTCCTTCTGTCTAATTTTTGGTGTCCTGAGTGAGGGAAGCTTCCACCATTTCCCTTGGGAGGTTATCCTCTAATTCAATAGCTCTCATCATCAGGAAGTCTTCCCTGATAGTCATCTTGATTTTTTCCCTCCTTCAATTGTATCCCATTACTTCTGGTTAGAGCTTTTGTTCAGTTACAAGGTTCTTCTCCCCCTTGATACTTGGAGGCTTTTTCACCCCTTCCTCAAGTCACACATTTTAAACTCTTTTCACATCCTTTCCAATCCCTCTTGCCCCTTTACCTTCCTTCCTACATACTTAGCTCCTGAAATTTCAATTTGGTTTCCTGTTGGGTTTAGTTTATAATTTAAATCTCTCTCCTGTTATGGACCCCAAAACCAAGCCTAGGTCTTAATGGATACCCAGAAATAATGATCAAAAACCAGGGACATCAATAAAACACGGTTTGTACATCTTTAGAGTAAATTGGAGGGATAACTTATCTGACAATAGTGTTAGAACATGACACTGAATACAATTAGTCCATTAGCTCTATATGCTTAGAACATACTAATTATTTCATGTTATTTTGCAGCTCATGGGCCATTTTACATAGAAAGTCTCTTAACTGTCTGGAATTCTCTCCCTCCTCACTTTTGCCTACTTTATCACTAATTAGTGCTCTCTTCTACATGTGACCTTTCCTACGCAGTCCTACCTGCCCTGTACTTCCCTCCCCTTTTTGAAATTACTTTGTATTAACTCTGAGGTACCACCTTATATTTGGCCAACTGGCTACTATGACATAAAAAGAAATGTTGAATGTTGGAGGGGATATGGGAAAATTGGGACATTAATGCACTGCTGGTGGCACTGCGAACAGATCCAACCATTCTGGAGAACAATTTGGGACTCTGCTCTAGGGGATATTAAATTGTATATACTCTTTAATTCAGCTATACCATGACTAGATCTGTTTCCACAGAGTATTTTTTTAAAGGAAAAAAGAATGTATTTTTACAAAAATATTTATAACTTCTTTTTTTTTGTGGTGGCAAATTGATGGGATGCCCATCAATTGGAGAATGGGTGAATAAGCTTTTTACAATTATAATGGAATACTATTGAGCTATACGAAATGATGAGCAGGAGAATTTTTAAAAACCTGGAAAGAGTTACATGAACTGATACAAATTGAAGTGTGCAGAACCAAGAGAACACTGTGCATGGTATAGTATAAAGAACAATTATGAATGATTTAGCTATTCTGAGCAATACAATGATCCAAGACAATTCCAAAGGAATCATGATGAAAAATGCTATCCACCTCCAGAGAAAGAACTGATGGATTCTGAACAGAGTTTGAGGAATATCATTTTTTTTACTTTATTTTCTTCATAGACTTTTTAAGGATGTATTTTCACAAAATTTTAAATATGGGAATATATTTTATTAGATAGCACACGTATAACCAATATTGAATTTCTTGCTGATCATCTTGGGTGGTGGGGGGCCGGGAGGAAGGAAGGAGAGAACTTGCAACTCAGAATATTAGAAAATAAATGCCAACACATTATCGAGAGTAAAAAGAAAGTAAAAGTTCATTCAAATGCTAAAAAAAAGAAAGAAATTATTTTTTATTTATTTATGATAATAGATATAGAGTAAGAAGGAACCTTAGAGGTTACCTAGTCCAACCTTCTCATTTAATGGATTAGAAAATCAAAGTCAAAAGAAGTTGTGGTTTCCTCAGGGTTGTACTGGTATTAAGGGGCAGAGAGGACTTAAATTTACTTACCCTTATGATATATCTCCTCAGTAGACTAGAAGCTCCTTGAAGGCAGGCTTTTGACTTTGTATACTTGACACCTAATATACAATTCTTTGCACCAAGGGGGTACTTGATAAATGTTATTATTTAGATTTAAATATTTCTTACAGCTTCATAATGCTGTTATTATTGATCATTTTGCAGAGTTCCCATGTTCTTTAAAAAAGTAGTACTAAAGTTTCTTAAGGTTCACTAATGAGCTTAACAAGAAGATTAATAGGATAACTTATTGAGAAATTTGATATTAATTGACTCAGAAGACCTAGAGAAAGACTGGATAAAGGAAGTCCTCTGCATTTCCTGTTGCCACAAAATCAGACTGCAACAGGTCTCTACAAAAAGAACATTGTAGAATGATAGCCTTGGAGTAGATTTCTATAACTGAATCCTTTTAATGAATTTAGGGACCAAAATTTTAATAGATGCACTAAAATTTTTAATTCTAGTCAGTGCCAGGATGAAACTTACTGGGCTGTTTGATGTGCCTTATAATGTTATAATTTCCTTTTCTAATGCAGATTGAGAACCTGTCTGTCCCCCAAAGTCTTAAGTTGCCTGGGGCACTGAGTACTTTAGTGACTTGCCTATTGACACCCAGACAATAGTTCCAGAGGCAAACCTGTTGGGAGCCTACTGGCTTTAGGGTGCTACATAAATAGTTCCAGGTCCTGGGCTCATGGCCGGAATAGATTGTTCCAGGCAGTCTGTTTGGTACAAAATCATCCTGAGAGATCTGATGTGGAGAAGACTAGGAAACTGGATCCATTTTGCCAGGAGAGGAGAATGAGATCGTAATGGTGAGGAGAACCAGGGGGTTGGGAAGAGGGTCCTGCCTATGTTAAAATACACTGTAGCAAATACAATTAAATAAACAACACCATTAGCCTCATTTCCCAGAAAGACCCAAACTTTAAAGATATTATCTTAAAACAAAATCTTGCTAATAGCAAGTTGCCAGGGGGGGAAATTGTACTTTCATTTGCAATGGAGAAACAGGGTGAGGGTGAGTGAGAGCCAGGAACAGAACTTGAGTGTCCTGGATTGCAGTCTTGCATGCTCAGGACTCCTCCAAGTTCCTCTCCACCCCCCTTTCTCTCTCTCATCAACCCTTGATCTCTCTCTGACAAAGCCAGGCTATGGCATTTGCATGCCCTAAATGAGGTATGAAAATTATACTTTCTAGAACCTATATGTTCTAAAATATTTATAACAGTTCTCTTCATGTAGCAAAGAATTGGTTATTGAAGGGATCCCTGTCAACAGGGAGTTAAACAAGTTTTGGCATATGACTGTGATGGAATATTACTGTGCAATAGGAAATACTGAACAGGTTAATTCAAAAACATGGAAAGATTTACATGAAATAATGAAGGGTGAAACAAGCAGAACCAAGAATATATTATATATATAGCAACAGAAATATTATTTGAAGAATGACGTGTATGTCTACCTCCAGAGAAAGAATTGATAAATAGTAATAACTAAAACATAATTTTATATATACATTTTTTTTGGGTCAAATGATGCCTTCTCTAGTGTGGGGAATAGAGGGAGGGGGATACTTAGAACTTAAATGTAACAAACAAACAAATAAATGTAGTGTTAAATAAAAAGAAGTAAATAATGCTTTCTGTGATACCTCTCTCCTTGTCTTCAGGCAACTTTGTAACTTTACTGCAGCATGCCAGACTTAATTTACTCATTATATCAATATTTTATATCCTAAAACGTGGGATTTTTTTTCATTAAAATATTACTAGCTGTCTTGTTGACTCATCTCACCTCAGTTCCTGGATGTTACACATTAGATGCTTGTCTTAACTTTAGACCCCAAGTTTTGTCTTTATTTTGGCTTAGAATGGTGATTTTTTTTTTCAGTGTAGGATAAATTCTTTTGGAAACTCCTTCTACTAATGCAGATATGCAACTTACAATCTTACTAACACACTCACCTGGAGGAATGAGAGTTTAAATGACTTATTCAGAGTCATATAGCTAGTATTTGGCAAAGGCATGACTGGAACCCAGGTCTTCTCTATTTAAAGGCTGACTCTCTCGATCAAATTATGCCACCATACCACCTTACTCTTTCCTTAGATAATTACTATAATTCTTCTATGGAAGCATAGATTTAGAAGCAAATTCATTGCTGTTGTTTGATTAAAAAAAAAATCCTGTATTGGCAAAGTGAAAAAAAAATCTTTGGATCTAAATTCAGAGGACCTGGGTTCACATCTTAATTCTAACTTTCAATATTTGCATGACTTTAGGCAAGTCATTTTCTTGGGGTTTAATTTCCTCATGAAAAAAAAAAGACATCTGGGGCCCTTTGGGTAGCAGGGTGGATAAAGTACCAGGCCTGGAGGCAGGAAGACCTGAGTTCAAATGTGGCCTCAGATATTTATTTCCTAGCTGTGTGACCCCTGGGCAAGTGTCAACCATGATTGCCTAGTTCTTGCCACTTTTCTGTCTCAGAATTGATACTAAGACAGAAGGTAAGAGTTTTAAGGGGGAAAAAAGATATCTAGTTCATGTAAGAAGGAATTTCTGTCCTTGATAAAGAGATTCTCTCCCTCTCCCTCCTCTGCTTTGTGTTTAGTGTCATATCTTGAAAGATGCTTTTTAAGTGAAAGAATTGAGAGATACCAACGGTTCTATAAGTGAAACCAGATGCCAAATTACCTCTCATGAGTAAAAGTTGTCGAACAGCTTCTAGTGTTTTTCCAGGCTTTGTCTTGTTCAGCTTTTCATTCTGGCAAATAGAAAAAAAAAGAGAAAGAAAGACTCAAACTATCAGCACCTGGGTGTCCAAACAATTTAAAATAATGATATGGCAACTCATAACAATTTCAAGGTAGATAATAGGTAGACTCTTTCACAGATATATTGGATCTTGTCCAAATTCCATCTTCTGCTCAACTATGTATTCCACTTTCCAGCCAAACCTTGCTAATTACCTGTATTACCTTTCTAGTTTCTATAGATTTCTACCTCTTTACTTTTGCTCACTCTATTCCCTCTACTTGAAACCCACCCCACACCCCTGCCCTCTGTTTGCTGAAATCCTAGCCACCTCTTTTCCTATGAAGTTTCCCTTATTACCTGGGTTGAAAAAGCCTTTTTGCTTTCTTCAAGTTTGTACGGTAATTTTTGTGTGCTTCTCATATGCACTTATCAAGTTCTATTTGAGATATTATAGCTATTTATACATGGGACATATTTCTCCCCACATGTCCTATTCACATGTAACCTCTGTGAGGCATGCCTGCTACTCTCAGAACTGAACATGGTGCTCCACATGGAGTAAGTGGTTGGTAAATTTATTTTTATTAGTGTAAGTTTTTTAAAAAATTGAATTAGAATGCTGATGGTTTATTTCTCCTCATCTGGGGATGAGATAATTGCTTATCTTCATTTTGCAAAAGGGATCCTTCTTAATACCTGGGCTGTGCTAACTGTTATGTTCCTGGATAGAAGCATTTAGGATACCTTAATAGAAAAATTTTCCTTAGAAATTAAAAAAAAAACATTATATTCTCTCACCAACACCAAGATAGCAGGATGAAGAATACTTCTGGCTCCTACTGAGGCTAAGTGCTACAATATGCCTTGGATCCACTACCCTGATCTTTAGAGTTTAAAATGGTCTTCTAAAGGCTTCACTGTTTGGTTCAAACCTCATGCTGTGTCCCTGCTGTTGGCCACATTTTGCATGTTTTTCTAACGATTTTTCAACTACTTCCTGAAAAAAAAGTTAATTTCTTAAGTCATCTGTTGGTGATTAGGGTGAAGGGATGGCTTGTCTTGGATTATAAGGCCCAGATTGGAATTTCATGGGACAGAAGCAGTCAAGGCCACCTTCTTATCAGAGGAGATACATTAGTTCATCTGGAGGGTTTGTGATGATCACAGAAGGTTCTGGGATCTGGCAGCACTTACTTGGTAAACATATAATGAAGTAAAACATAATCTTTATGGAGGTCATGAGAGCATAGATTTAGAGTCATAAGTGACCTTACATGGCCAACTGGGCCAACCTTCTCATTTTATTGTTGATAAAACAGTTTAGCTGAGTGGCCCAAGGCCACATAGGTAGATCTGGTGATTTGAACCTGGGTCATCAGACTCTAGATCCAGTGCATATTCTTTTTGGCCACAAAACTCCCCCAAATGGAATAGAAGGAGAGTAGGAGGCAGAGACTCTTGTGTAAATTCCATTTTTGCTATTAACCTGGCAAAATATCTGTAAAAATGGGAGAGTTTCTTGCTTTTGAGGCTTAGTTTGCCTTTATTTTCAGGGGAAGTGCTTATCATTCACATTTTCATGGAGTTTCAAAGTTTTCCAAAGAATTCTAATGTGAAGGGCAGTGAGGTGGTTCTGTGGATTGAGGGAGCCAAATCTGGAGATAGGAGGACCTGCTTTCAAATCTGGCCTCCAACTCTCAGCTGTATGAACTTAGGCAAGTACCGTAAGTACAATTGCCTAGTCCTTATCGCTCTTCTGTCTTGAAACCAATACTTAGTATTGATTCTAAAACAGAAAGTAAGGATTAAAAAAAGAATTGTAATGTTAAGCAATTGTAGGAATCATAAACAAGTTCTATAGTTCCACCTCTGCCCCTGTTTCTAAGTGGAAGAGTCCAGAATGAGGTGAATGTTTGTAATTTGGAGAGGTAGTATAATATAGTGAGAACAACAGTAGGTTTGTAGTTAAAGAATCTTGATGGGAATCTCAACTCTGGCTATCCTTGGACAAGTCATTTTATTCTTGGGGGATTTTATTTCCTAATATTTAAAATGAAGGCACCGGGCTAACCTATTTCTAGGGTTCTTTTCACCTTTAAATCCATAAAGGATGTAGGTATATTCTGTCTTCACTGATATGAGGAAAGATGGGTAGGTGTTTGTGATTTTATCATTTATGAGAGGAAAGGAGATAGAAGAGAGGAAAAAGTAAGAAGTGACCCAAAGCTAGAGTTCTGCATAAGAGCTTCTCTTAAGTTGCTGGGGATACTTTTGGTTTGCATTATCTCTTTGCCAAAAAACTGCTCATTGTGAATCAAATGCAATTAAGAAAGAGAGGAAGTAATGTTATATCATGAGAAGAGATGGGAATGTTGGCTGTAGACATAAACTCTTACTGATCAGTTTGCTGTGACAGCTGAGCTGGTAGACAACTGAGGAACTCTTTCCCAGAAGGTATGGTAGGGCAAGAAGACATTTGTAATGATATTCAGAGAAGCATTGCTTTCTGTTTCTGTGTTTCTACTAATGATAAGTCACAGCTACTATACATAAAATGGAAGATTGATCTCCTGAGAAGATAAAAAGACTGAAGACTGGAATACTTCCCTTCCCCACACTGAAAGAATGAAATATTCCAAAGGGAATAAAGTGGGGATGGAATCTGAAATGGCAGGTGGGGAATCTAAATCAGAGTCAGAAAGTTACAAAGTGGAAGAGTGTCCCCAAGAGAAGAAAAGCAAGAAGGATCCATTGAATTTTGGGACCTAGGCAATAAACATGTAATGGCAATTTAGAACATCTTAGGGCTCATCCTTGAATTAATCTCATCTTTGAAGGAATAAGAAGGATCCACAAGTGTTACCAGGAGAGAGGCTGTCCAGTATGGATTAGAAAAAAAGAAATAATTTGTGAAGGAAGTTGACTTTTTGCTCAGGAGTACCATTATTGCTACTTCACTACTTGTCAATGGCCATAGAGAGGTCTGTTATCCTCTTGAAGCATATATTATGCCTAAAAAAAGACCATGAAATTTGTCTTAGTTCATGACAATTATTCACTATGGGCAATTAATGTGAGAACAAATAATTCCCTCAAAATTATCCAAGAAATCATTATTAGAGATCATGAGGTTCTGTGCAAGAAAATCAAGATGTTAGTAGCATAGACAGTAATTTAAAAAAATGCTGCTACTGATACAAGGCAGGGGCAGCAGTAGCAGAACCAGGATTTGGAAATGAACATTCAGAAAATATAAAGAGATTGCTGTTAGGAATAGGCTTTGCATTTCTGAAGCATGGCTTGAACTATTGGAATGAGAAGTCCTTTATAGCAATGAAGTGCATCTAAGGAGAGACAATAAAAATAATTGCCTGGAAATTTGTGAATATGATTGAGAGAGTTTTAAATTGATAATGGAAGGAAAGAGAAAGTTGTCCACATATATCTGTTGCCACAGAGAGCAGCAGATATAACATAGAAAAATATCTGTGGAATAGGGACAATAGTCAGTTGGAGATACTATCCAATAATAAAACCCATGGCCTCATATGCCTATTGACAAATCTTTACAATATAAGCACGAGAAAGTCACCTAGAGATCTTAACTCAGACATCCCAAATCTAAGGCCTCATCTTTTTGAAATGTTCTCCAGTGATGGAGATTCCAAGCCATTCCTGCACATTTCATATATATATATATATATATATATATATATATATATATATATATATATATATATATATATATATATACTGCCACAAAATGTCCAAGGGGACTAAATTGCTTTCTGGAGATCTTTACCTTCTCCTGGTATTTGGAGGGCACCAGGAGCAGACCCTGGGTGTTCAAATGTCATTTCTTACCTTTGCCTCATGGCTAGCTACTCTTCTTTTCTCACAGGTATTTATTGGTCTATGTAGCAGCCTGTTCACATCCATTCTTGAGGTCCTCCATTTCCTTCTGTGAATAATTTATTTTTAGTTCTTTAGAAACCATTATATTCCAAGTCTCAAAACCATGGAATTTCATAACACAAGGAGGTAAGTTCAGTTTCCTGAATATCACTGAGTTTTGGTGGGATGTGACTCCTGACTGGGTTATGGTTAATGAAATTGTATTTATTAAAAAGGATCCCCTTCATCAGAACCTAAGCATGGGAAGGCAAGGGCTTTCATTTTTTGTCTGTGTTCCTGCAGCTGATAGAGTGTCAAGCTTGGAGTCAGGAAGACTTGTCATTGAACTTGTGTTCTAATTTGGCCTCAGACACTTACTAGCTGTGTAATTTACTTAACTCGTCAATTTACTTAACCTTCTTGGGCTCAGTTTCCTCATCTGTAAAATGAGAAAGAAAATGGCAAATGGAGAAGGAAGTGGCAAACCACTCCAGGATCTTTGCTAAGAAAAACCTGAATGGAGTCAGGAAGAGTGAAATAAGACTGAAAAATGACTGAACAACATATCTAGTACTAAGTAAAGTGCTTGGTATATAATAAGTATTTAATAAATGTTGGATAATTGTATAAAATATTGAAACAAGAGGATAGAAACCTGGTGGAGATAATTTGGGAAAGGATCTATGAAATAAGATACAGTGCCTGGTGCATAGTAGGTGCTTAATAAATGTTGGATGCCTGATTAATTGAGGTGGAAGTACACTATATATTATATACAGGCTCAGAAGGTAGAAATAGATTATTTTGATTACTGCATTTAGTTCTGGGCACCTGAAGAACATAAGTACACTGGAATGCATGTTGGATGTTTAGAGAACTGGATATTTTGTCATGTGAGTGTCAGTTGAAAGAGCTGGCAACATTTAACCTGGAAAAGAGGGGGGGGGGTGATAAGGAACTGTGATAACTTAAATATTTAAAAAGTGATTCTCTGGATGAGAGACTCAACTTAGTCTCTTTGGCTCTGGAGGACAAAATAAGGAACAGTGGGTAGAAATAGCAGAGAAGTCAATTTTAGCTCTATAGAAGGAAAAAAATTCCCTAGCAATGATGGCACTCCAAAAGTAGAATGGGCTCCCCAGGGGAGTTTCCCTCCACTGGAGATCTTTAAGAGGGATCTAATGACCACTTGTTAGGAATGTTGTCAGGGGGCTTCTTGTCTAGGTGGGAAGTGATCCTGAAATCCCCTTTCAGCTTTGGAATTCATTAGCGTGACTCTGCCACTCTTCTCCATAATCATTTCTCCTATCAGACTTTCTGTCCAATTTTTAAAATTTCTTCTATTAGAACATTTCTTCTAGTTCTGTAATCAGAGAATTTAGAGAATCAACCTCTGCTTTAGACTAATCTGTCATATATACACTAGGAATATTTCATTTAATCACCACCTGAGTGCCTTTTCTCCAGGCAAAATAGTCATAGTTTTGTATCTCTTTTCTTTTCAGTTTCTCTTTTTAATACATGAAACTCTTCACCTAGTAACCCACCTAAGATGCTTGAGATCAAGTAGTTTGTCTGAAGATGGTAGAATTCAATTACTCTGCTAGATTGTCACTTTCTCAAATGAATAAATGAATGGATAAAAAAGAATTCTTTAGGTCCAATATGCCAAGAACTGTGCTAAGCCCTAGGTATACAAGGAGAAAAATAAGATAACCCTTACTCTTAAGGAAATGATAGTCTAATTGGAGCAGACAGGACATACAGAGGGTTTTTTCCACTGATGATCCATAGGGTTGAAGAATCTTGGCATCAGAGCATCTAGAAAGGCAGCACTCTCTTACACTTTTGGTTGGGAAGAGGCGAGGGCTTGAGAGCTTGAGACTCGAGAGAAATATCAATATATATGTATATGTACATAAATGCATATATTTGTATATAACATATACACAATATATTACATGTCTATGTATGCACAATACATACATATGTATGTATGTGTATATACATATATATATATATATATATAATATATAAACCCTTAAGTCTCAAGGCCTCCTTTCTTAAGGTACTGAAGATTTGCTGCCCAGCTTTTGCATGTTGATTTTCCTAATAATCTAATCAACTTTGTTTTCAGTTTGTCTCTCATCCTAGTGACTCTTCGTCACCTCATTTTGCCTTTTTTTTTGGTGAGCTGTTTGAAGATGTGTAACCCATTCAGATATGAAACAGAAGGCTGAAGCTAGAGGAGACTGAGGCAGACACCCAGAGGTGGAGGGAAGTTTCCATTCTTATTTTGATTACTCACCATTGACCACAACTTCATGATGAGCACAATATCCAAAGCTAATTTAGCTTACTTTCTTATTTATTATTCAAATCTCTGAAAAAAAAGTTCTGATTCCAGGCACAAGACAGAAGCCTGCAGAAGATAAATGAATAGGATTTCAGTTATATAATAAACTTTTAAAATATTTAAGCTTCCCCCCATTTTTATTATTATTGCTTCCTAATAATATTTCTCAACATAGAACCCTGCATTTTAACAAAGAAATAGAATTAAGCAAAACAAGCCAACACTTTGGACACATTTGAGACCATGTGCAACATTTGTAATCCTCCACCTTTCTGCCAAGACGGGTGATGTATTTCACTGACAGCCCTTTAAATTCTAAATTAGTTACTTCTTAATGAATAATTAAAAATTGCTAGATAAATAATTACTCTAAAGAGCAGGACTCTGTGGTCCCCTAGTATCTAAAACCTGCATTTATATAAAAATATGAAATTGTATTTTCTATATATGTAAACAGATGAAAGGAATTAATATGAGCACCAAGAGTCTAGTACTGTTCTTACACCTTACTACTCTCCATCTGAAATCATGATTTAGTGACACTGGCTTCTTGCATTTCATTCCACATAACATTCCATCTCTCAATTCCGTGTATTTTCATTGTCTTCAATGCATGGTATTCTCTTCCTCCTAATTTCAGTCCCTTGACTTTCCTAGATTTCTTCAAGACCAGTTAAAATCGCATTTTCTTGAAGAAATTGCTCTCAATACCACTTAGTGCTAGTCGTTTCCCTTTGAGTTTATCTCCAATTTATCCTGTATATAGCTATGTATCTTTTGTACATGCACACACACACACACACACACACACACGCACACACATATCCTTCCTCCTTTCTGGTCTGTATTTCCTTTTCCAGCTCATTTTACAGATGAGGAAATTAGGCGAACAGAGTTAAGTGACTTGCCCGGGATCACACAGTAAGTATCTGAGGCTGGATTCAAATTCGGAAAGATGAGTCTTTCTGATTTAAGGCTTGACACTCTACCCACAGCACCACCTAGTTATCCATAGAACTACTCATCCCCAAATATTAAGATGAAATATTTTTTAAAATTCCACTCATACAAAAGTGCATTTTACTTATTTAATTATTGTGCCAAGTCCTTCAACATTTGCTTTTAGGCAAATGCTGATTAGATAAATCCATTTTTCTATTTATAAGAATATGTGTCATGTTAATAAAATAATTTCAGAAAATTTCTCTCTCTCTCTTCTCTCTCTCTCTCTCTCTCTCTCTATATATATATATATATATATATATATACATATATATATATATTTTTTTTTGGTCCAGTCTACCAAGAAGAACAGTGATAAGCTTGCACACTAGTCACTAATCTCTATGTGTGCATCCCAGGACAGCTTATTTATTCCCCACCTAGCAAACAGAAACATTCATTTCTTATCCTTTTCAGTCAGCCCTGACTTTAGCTTTGTTACCCAGTGAATTGTAAAAATGTTCTTTGAAGTTCGTGTGTCATCTATTTAGAATTAATGCCATGAGTGCTGTTACAGGTTGGCGTGTGCCGTTTATGTCTTCAATTGTACACGCTGTCCCAGTTTCTCTAGAGTATGTTCAAGTCTGACAATATTCTTAATTTATGATGTAGAGATCCATGTACAAAGCTGAGTTTTCCAGATGGAGGCTGAGGATTTATGGCAGCCAGCTTGTTGTTTGTGTAGGGAATTCAATTTATAGCAAAACAGAAGAGTGATGATTTGAATGCAATCAAATGTCTTGAAAAATGCTCCCTGGTTTTCACATGGTATAGATTCATCTAATGTTGTCAAAGAACTGACAGTGGCTCCTCTCTTCCTACATTTCAGAGTGATGCTGGGGAAGGATCTGGTAGAGACTAATGAGAGACATTAAGTTGCATGTGTACAGGGTCAGACCAGATAAAGTAGTGGGTGCATAATGGCTCAAGGAAAAGTCTATTTTGTTTTGCTCTTCTCTACAAATCAAAGTTTATCGGGGAGAAGAAAATTAGGAACTTTGAGGGTTTGAAAGGCAGTCATCTGAAAGAGAAATAGACTTATTCTGGTTGGCTCCAGAGGTCAGAGATGGTAGCAATTGGAAAAAAAAAATTGACGAGGGCAAGATTTACCTCCAGATAAAAGTACCAGATCAAAGTATCAATTAATTAGAGTTGTATGAAAATGGAATGGGCTGTCTTCTTCAAATTGAGGTGCATTCTTCCCCCTAAGTGAGGCTGACTGTACCCTAGGGTACATATGTACATATGTCCTAGGCCCTCTTATCTCTCCTCTCTCAGTAACCTCCTTATCTCCTATTGGGTCAATTATAATTTTAATACAAATGAAAAATCATGAATCATGTAAACATGAAAAAATATTCTTAATAAATAAATAAATTAACAAAAAAATAAAATAAAAAAGAAAGCTTTCTGTAGAGAGATTTTTTTTTTGCATTTATAGTCCTAGAATGCCTGGCACAAAGTTGGTGGTGATTTACAAATGCTTGCTGATTGCTAGTTTGTACAAGTATCCCATTAGGGGCATGATATCTCTGCCATCTGGAAAATCTAGTTAAAATGTTTTTGCCCTCTCTATCAGAGAAGAATTCTGAATTTTTTCTTTTTCTTTCATGAGATGTTTATAGTTCCTTATTGTGAAATTCAATACTATACATATAGTTAATGCATTTCTGAGCTTCTACACTTTTTCAGTGTCATCTTCTGGCCTTTTTATGTCATCTATATCTTCTACAACACTATAGCTCAAATTCCCATTCAATTTCTTATGCTTACCCATGATATAGTGAAACCATAATGGGGAAAGTCATTATGTAAAAGAAATGCCCTTATTTACTTATATGAATACACATTGAAGCTCTCCAGTAACATGTAAGGTTCTTGAGAGCATGAACTGTTTTGTTTTTGTCTTAATATATCTAGTATCTGATATAGAAGGAAGGTTTTTAAAAATTAATACTTGTTCAATATAAATAGAATTGAATTATTGCTGGAAGATCCCTTGTTGGGGATGATAGGTTCATATTATCTACCAATAATCCTCAAAAAATGAAGAAAAAAGCTTAAAAATATTCCATCAAAGAAACTACAGATGAAAGATAATACTAATAATTTAAGAACAAGCAAATACCAAGAAGATGTCAGTGTTGATGACCTCTTCATCACTCATATTCCAATGTAAAAAACAATAATAATAACTCAAAATCTTCAAAATTATTTGAGATATGTATGCATATTTACTATAATTCAGGATAGATCTTACCCTCAGTATATGAGTATAAGAAACCTCCTATGTGTTATGGGGGCCCACATGTAGTGAGGGCTATCTCCTTGCATGTAGCATGGAGGTTGTGACTCAAAGGGAAATAAAATAGACATCTCTAGCTTCTTCTCCCCACACCCTTCTCCACTGGAGACTTTGATTCCTGCCAAGAGGAAAAGCAGGAAATTCTGAGAGAGAGAGAGAGAGAGAGAGAGAGAGAGAGAGAGAGAGAGAGAGAGAGAGAGAGAGAGAGAGAGAGAGAGAGAGAGAGAGAGAAGCTAGAATTATATTTATTATTCAATATTGTTAAGTTATGGGATGTGATCAGGCTCAAGATAACTTCTGATATTATTCATTTTGGAGGAGGAAGACCTTAAGCTCTATATCCACGGTTTAACTTCTTTCCCTCCAAATACCAATTCTAGAATGAATGCACATAGCACTTTGCCAAGAAAACCCATTTGCCTATTTCTATAGTATAACAGGAAACAGAGAAGGTATCAGAGAAGGTAAGAGGATATATAGCAGATAGTGCAATGTGAAGGAGTGAGGTAACCCAGTTCAATGAAGAGGGATTCCTATATTCATCTAAGAGGAAGTTCTCTGAAGTTTCTAGTGTAGGAAGATGGGCATAGGGACATGATAGAGACTACTGTTTCTTCTTGAGTCTTCCCAGAATCTTTTCCTTCAGCAGCCTAAATTGGGGTTTGTTTTTTCCATTTTCCTTCTTGAAACTGGACACCAGAAGCACCCAAAGCAATTTGAAACTTGAACAGAAATCGAGACTGCAGAGATCTCCTCTCTTGTTCTTGATTATGCCTTCCTACTCCTTACACAGAGCATGACATTCACCAATAAGGAGAGAGTTCCCATACCTATGGGCTTTGAGACTAGGATTAAAAAAAATGTATTATGGAGATATAATCCTCCCCAACCTTTCCCAACTCTCTTGTTTGTGTTGTCTTTCCCTATTTGACTCTTTGAGGATGTGGATTGATGGATTTTTCTTTTATTAGTCTTTTTTATTTCCAACCACTTAGCATAGTACTTGGCACATCATAGGTATTTAATAAATATTTATTGAGTGAATGAGTGATTGTGTAAGAAATAATTGTCAAATGAAGCTACCTGAAACAAAGTGCATTATCTTTAAAAAATAACAACTTCTATCAGTATATTTCAAAATTTGAAATAAAAATTTCTGTTATTTTTATATCTTCCAAAAAGAATTTTGAGTACATTTGTTAAAGATATAAAATGCAATACATTGCAGTTGGTTTTCAAGGACAACTGATTGACTTTTATTAAAAATTTCCTTAAAAAACTTCCATTAAAAATCTTTGCATATTAGTTGAAGAGTATGAAAAGTAAATGTGGTCAATAATGTCATGGTGGATGTCTTCCAGTTGGACCTTTGTAAATTATGTTTTTAAGCTTTGGGATATTGACAGCAATTGGGTCCATGATTTCATTAATATAGGAAACTCCTGGATGAGGATGCTACTAATTCAGGTTAGCACATTCTCAGCAACTTTTTGAAAAGAAAGTTGGCTATAGCACAAAGGCTGAGTGACTTACTCAGAGTCAAATAGCTAGCAAGTAAATTATGTATTTATATATATATATGCATATATATATATGTTTAGGGCCAGACCTTCAAATTATTGAATCAGAAAGTAGTACTAAAACAAGATTTTCTGAAATAAAAGCCCATTCAGGCACACTGCTCATATTATTAATATTCTTTTTAGTCAGTGTACATTTTTTGCAATTAAATGAATTAGAATATTTTAAATGGTTATTTTATCTTTATCTCTTTAAATTTATAATTTCATATATATTTTGAATGCATGTAATATATTAATACAGTACTTCAAGTATATGACTTACAAATAAATTTCATACATATAAAGATTTCATACTCAAAATTTTTTTATTGCTAAAAATGTGAAATCAAGAAAAGTTTGATACCATTGAACTAGAAGACCATTGATGTCCCCTCCAACTTTGAGAGACTATAAGTTCATTTTCAAAAAACATATCTGAATGTCTTCTTGTAGTCTTATAATTAACAGTAATAAGTAAGAAGTCCCTTCCTATGCTGATGAATCATGAAAAATCATGAATCATTTAAGTAATAGCTAAGTCACTTTAGAGGAGGCAAGCTATGATATTTTCCTCTAGAATATTAAACATGTTGTAGAACTTCAGAGACAAAAACTGGCTATTATTCTTAAATAAACTGTGATTTTTGTATTATGAAAAGAAGGTAACACTCTTCTAAGCTGAATACTAGTAACCATTAGAGGTCAGATCAGGCCCAAGAGATTTCAGAAAAAAACCAAATGACACACAAGTGAAATTGAGTAATGCAAGACTTAAATTGGTTGTGGAGATCTGGGGTAGATAAACAAAATCCTTTAATTTGGGATACTGTTTTTATAAAATATTTGATGAACAATGTGAAGAAACCTAGTTCTATCCTGATTTTGCCACTCCATAACTTTGTGATTTTGACTAATACTGATTTTATACCAGGAGCTGGAAATCATATATGTATGTGCATGAGAGCGAAGTTTGTGCTCTCAAGAATTTTAGATTGTTAGGGTTTGCATTTTTCAGACATAGTCTTTTAACTTTTTTTATTGTGAATTTAATAATACATATTTCATTATGCAAACCAGATCAAAGTATTGGAAACTGAATTTCTCATATGCAATTAAAAAAAAGAGTATATATATACATATATATATATGAAAATACATGTTTGTATATACATAAATATCATAGAAAGTACATAGATTTTTTTTTATCCCATTTCCATTCTGTCTGGACTGGAAGGCTTCTGTCCTGTGATTGGGTTTAATTTTAAATAATGTTTAACACCCTGTGGTTTCTGAATCCATTTTAAAGAGTAATCATAATTGGGCAAGCAAATTGCTCTCTTCTCTAACTCAGGCACTTGCATGAAGAGAAAGGAATGATTTCATTTTCCAAGACATGACTGTGAACAACTGACAGGTTGCCAGAATGGAGAATCAGAAAATTACTAGACTTGGGTAAATAAACTTATTCTACAATAGGTCCCCATTTATCTTGCTACTCATCTTTTTCGTTATCTATGACAAGTTTTCATGAAATTTCTTTTTTGATTTACTTTATTTGTTTGGTTTTATTTTCAAAAATAAAATCAAGGGTATTATTTTATCAACAATCATTGATTTTATAGTTTAATCCAATTAAAGTACTCCTATGTATTATATATTCTGTTCAATGATCATTATCTAGAAGGGAAAGGTATATTAAATTAGTTAGTGCCCAACATTCTTGGAGTAACCAGGAATGGTCAGTCAGCTCTGAAAAGTTGGTCCTGACACACCAATTTCTTCATGGTTTTTAAACTATAGAATGTAAGACATGATCTTTGTAAAAGTAATTAAATCACATCATGGACTAATCAAGTGCAAAATGTCATTGTAAAATGAACATCTTTTTTCAATTAGTAAGCCTCAAGAAAGCAAATGTAATCAGCGAATATTTTACTTTTATAAAAGAAACTATAGTTTTTAAAACTATCTTGCTTCTAATGCTATCTTTTTTAAAAGGAACTATATTTTAGAATTTTCCTCCTCTTCTTGAGAACCTCACTATTAAGGATCCTATTCCTCTATTCTTTGGCAGAGGAAAAGCCCATGAATGGCAATAGATTTTGATATGTGTTATTTTATTAATATGGTCATTTTAAACTCTATACCACTACACATGTTAAAATGTAATGGAGCATGGAAAAAGGTTTCAAATGAAATGCTAGCCTTCTGTCATTAAAAGGCACAAAGAAAGTACAACAGTAATTTCACTACTAGTTACTAGTGGCTATAGTAATTATTTTAAAAAATCTAAGCCTATAATTTCACTGGTTTATAAGGAAGCTCCTAGAGAAGAAGGTCCATCTACCTAAGGACACTGGCAAATATTCTGCACTTTATCATTTTACAGAGTTGCTTGAGGCACTGAAAAGTCATCAATCTGTGTCAGAGGCTTTTTGTTTCTGAAATCAGTGAGTCAATAAAATGTATTAATTACCTACTAAGTACAAGGCACTAGATATACAAAAAGAAGTAAAAGTCTTTGCCCTCAAGGAGCTCACAGTCTAATCTAAATTGACCCTCTCTCCACTATAACATTATTCTTCTCAATCATTTCAATATATCCCAGAAAGTAAGTAGCATTTGAGGTCTTAAAATACAGGTTAGATATATATAAGAACCATATGATCTTCTCCCTCTCAGACAAGCTTAACATTCTGGTACCAGTATAAGCAAACTAAAATGACTAATGTTACTTAAAAAAACAAAATAAAAAAATAAGGCTACTTTCTGTTCAGGAAATAAATTGTATGCTTTTGTCTCATTACAGATGGGGAATTCATCAAATCTATCATCTATTGGTCATGCTTTAGAGAAGCTAAGAGGAAAGGAGGGTACCTTCTATACCTCCCTTGCCCAGAATAAAAATAATGATAAAAATACATATTGGCATCCATGAAGTTTTATTATTATTTAGATAAATTTTTCCTGTTGTCTTGGAGATAGAAAACAAAGTGATATCTTCATATTCCCTTCAAAGATTGTGATTCTATGATATTCATGCACATTGATTTGAGAAACTAAACCCAAAAGTTATGTAGCCACAAGTAGAAATATGAAACATATTTTGACTTTGAATGTTGTTTTTAAATGTTGGCTTTTACTACTGAACGAATCATTTCGACCTTTCTAGGTCCTGGTTTCCTCAATGTAAATTGAAAGGGTCTTATTTGATGCCTTGAATGATTCCTCTAAGTTTAAATCCCATGCCCATATGATGCTAGGAAAATATCTGTTGTTGATTGTATCAGTCTTGAACTTTGTCAATAAATACTTACTAAAAGTGCTTAATATTAAGCATGCTAGATACAGACAGGAACATATAAGGGCTGAGTTTTGACTTCAGGAGATGTATAGTTTACAATCTAGTAGAGGATATCAGATATACACACATGAAACAAGACAGGATGAGAGCATGATGTCTTGCAAGAAGTAAGTGTCCTCATTTAGCTATGGTTCCAGCTTAAAAATAATGATACTAATAGCTGGAATTTATATAATGCTTTAAGATTTCCAAAGTAATTTGTTAGTATTATTTAATTTATCCTCACAATAACTCGAAGAGGTAAACACTATTATTATTCCCATTTTACACATGAAGAAACTGAGACAGACAGGTTGTGACTTATCCAGTGTCATACAACTATTAATGATGGGATTAGAATTCATATCTTTCTCATTCTAGGACCAGTGTTGTATCCACAACATTGCTTAGACTACAATGTAATCTTGAGTGAGTGATTAGCTCCTAGTAAGTCTTAGTTTACTCATCTGTAAATTCAAGGGACTTGACTTTTCTCATGTTCCTTCTAGCTTTTAAGTTCTCTGATTTAAACTTCCAAAATTTCTTTATTGGATTCTTTTAAAAAAAGTTTCTGTTTGACATGTTGTGAAACAAGGCACATATCACTTACTCCAGAGAAAAATTCATAGAGGAAATGAAATGAAGAATGATATGCTTCAATTTGTATTCATACTCCATCAGTTCCTTCTATGGTGATGGATAGCCTTTTTCATCACGAGTTCTTTGGAATTTTCCTGGATCCTTGCATTATTTCCAATAGTTAATAAATTCATAGTTGATCATCACAAACTATTTTTCTTATTGTGTACATTTTCCTAGTTCTGCTCACTTCACTTTGCATCATGTCCTTTAAGCCTTCCCAGTTTTGTGTGTGTGTGTGTGATTATCTTGCTTGCCATTTCTTATGGCACAAGAGTATTTCATTAAAACCAAATACCACAAGTTGTTCAGCCATTCCTCAACTGCTGGATATCCTTTCAGTTTCCAGTTCTTGGTCATCACAAAAAGAGCACTAAAATATTATTTGTATAAGTAGCTCCTTTTCCTCTATCTTTGATCTCTTTGGGATACAGACCTTCTAATGGTATTTACTAGGTCAAGGAGTATATGCATAGTTTTATGACCCTTTGGGCATGTTTCCCAATTGCCCTCCAGAGTGGTTATATCTCCTTTATTTCATTCTAAATTGCTATCTGTTAAATAGATAATAACAAAAGTTCTGGATCTCTCAAAAGTATAGTGAGGCTCAAATAAAATTAAGTATGTGAAAGGAAAAGAGAAAGATCTAAATAATATAAGGGATTGTTGTTCTTATTATTACATCCTTTGTGGTGACAGGTGGGAGTAGGTCTGTAATTTTATCAGAATATCAATTTAAAATCTTGAAAAGTGTCATGAGACACCTCAGTCCCTCAGATGAAGTGACTTGTCCTGGGGCACAAATTCAAAATGTGTTAGATAAGACCTAAAACCAAAATTCCCTGACTCCAAGACCCAATACTCTTCTATTCACTATGTCATGACTATTTTTCATCATCATTACTACAGACTCGAAATTCTACTGAAATTCAGGCACCTAAATGCTATCCAAATCTCTCTTCTTAAAAATTAGAAAAACTACACTGAGTTGGACCAGTATTTTTAGACTCTAATGGCATTTAAACTGCAAGACATTTTGTGTGAAAGTAGCATTATTTTCTAAATGGCAGTGTTGGTGGTTTTTTTTAACACCTTTCTCAAGTTATTTAATGAATTATAGATGTACAACACAGAGAGGTGCTAACTCAAAGAAAATTAACTGCATGTCATCATGACACTCAAGAATCGAAAGGCATGAAGAAATCCAGTGCAGAATGTGAGAAAAGAGCCAGAAGCTCTCACTAGGGATTAGAGTAATTAGGAAAATTATATCCTGAGAATTTGAGAACCTAGGAAAAAATCCAACAATAAAAAATAGGTGAAATGTACATATTTTCTTTTTTGTTACTTCTTTCTGTAAGATGTCAAGGACAATAAACATCTTTTGTCTGCTTTGTTATTGCTTTTCCCAATCCAGGTGTGCTCTATTTTAAGAAAATCCGATCTCTGAAAATGTATTCTTCTTAGTCATCCAGTTAGTTAATAAATCTATTAAGAGCCTGCTATGTGCT
Source organism: Monodelphis domestica (assembly GCF_027887165.1). Taxonomy (NCBI): domain Eukaryota; kingdom Metazoa; phylum Chordata; class Mammalia; order Didelphimorphia; family Didelphidae; genus Monodelphis; species Monodelphis domestica. The sequence goes on along the minus strand of NC_077228.1, from coordinate 397,027,889 downwards.
ATGCACTATACTAAAATCCAGATATACATCTAGGAATGATAATCTGCTTTAAAAAAGAGTTTTTGAGTTACAAATAGATTCACATGAGGGTTACTCTAAGTAGCAAGCCATTTAATTACATTTTGTGTATAAGCTGATTTATAACCTTTACAAAGCTCTCTTTCAGTTTCTCATGATGATATGGAGGTATACCTAGGCTCACTAAGATAGTGCCAGTATAACCCAAGCTTTGGTAGGCTTCATGTTCTGTCCCATTAACTACTATGTTCTCTTGCCAAGGCTGAGTCTAGCTAAGTAGTCAGTCAATCAACAAGCATTTCTTAAGTTCTTGTGCTAAATGCTGAGGATAAAAAGAAAGAAAAAACCCCAAACACCCCAAACCCCAAATTCCTAAAGCAAAAGCCAACCCTAGTCTCTACCCTTGAGGAGCTTTCATTCTAACTGGAGAGGCTTAGCAGGACACAGTAATTAGTATTTTGGTATTGACAACTCATGAAATAAAGAAGAATTCAAATAATATAAATTCTGACATCCTCAAAATAAGAGGACAAAAGGAAGTTTTAGTTAAATGAAAGGATGGTTCATAGGTTATTCTTGGAAATTAGAATAAACATATTTGTAGAAATGGCTTAATTGTATATCTAAAGGCAACAAACATCTTTTCATGAGACATTTGGTCAGTTTGTGCTGCAGTGCTCATGATGATAAGCAATTGCAAAAATAAAGGTATTTTAACTCATGTGCTAACGTGCTACAGAGAATGAAGTTCTAAAAAAATTTATTTCTGAAATTAACAGTATATTCAGGGATTTATCTATAAAGGTGGGAGTCAGAAGGTACTTTGTGGGAAAAAAATATGTTTCCAAGTAAATAGCTACAATATAATTTTGCGGGGAAGGAAGTTCTTTAACTAGAGAGATTTGTTGTTGTTGAGTCATTTTCAGTCATGTCTGATTCTTTGTGACTCCATTTGCGGTTTTCTTGTCAAGATCTTAGAATAGTATGCCATTTCCTTATCCAGTTCATTTTACAGATGAGGAATCTCAGGCAAACAAGGTCAAATGACTTGCTAAGGATCACATAGCTGGCCATAGGAGGCCAGATTTGAATTCATGAAGATGAGTCTTTCTGACTCCAGGCCTATATTCCAAAGTCCAAAAGTTATTTTTTTCTGCAATATTATTCAATTCTTCAAATTCAGAAAAAAATTCAAGGCTATCACTTTCAATAATATTTCCTCTGGAGCCTCGCCTAATACTTTCTAGAGAAGGTACTTGGTAAATGGTTGGTGGTTAGTTATATGAATAAATGATATGACCTGAGTTGAGATTATTATTAATAATTAATGAATCTAATTCCAAGCTTGGTCATCTAACCTTCCATTCTTGGAAGTTTGTTTTTTTTTATAACAGTTGCTCAAAAATAGGAGTGCTTTACATAAGGATTACCTCACTTTATCTTATTTTTGCTTCCTAATAAGTGAGGTGAACTATAAATGAATCCTATTTTCCCATTTGCTTGCTATTATAAAAAGGATATAAACTATCTGGAAAAGAAATTTATCCTTGAGATGTGATCAAAACATACACACACATACACACTCATTTAAAAGTGCATCATAGTTTAAAAGTCTTTTCAAAGAGATTTTTTTGGATAAAATAATGTTTTCCACAAATAAATGGAAACTTAGAAATGGTATACTGAAACAAAACATTTTCTAGAACTTAAAGATTTACTTCTTGTGACTAGATATATTTGCAGAGACATGCCTTGTATGTTGGCTGGCCCATTTTATGTGCTTTTCCTAGTTGATAGGAGCCAGCATACATACCAGCAAACAACTGATGCATACTGGTAAAATTATCAACAGGGAAACATCTGCTAGCACATCATGTGTTTCAACCTTAGGAAAACCAAGAATGAAATGAGGTAGAATGCATGTCCCAACAAATTCAGATATGTATACACCTGCACTTGACCTTCTTATAGTCTCTCCCCTACATTCACCTCAACAAGGAATAGAGACACAAATCAGCTCTCAGTTTAAGCTTCAAGATGTGCTCTGCATTGTGTTTTTGATGGTTATTTAGTTTCAAATTTTACCCAAGATTGCATAATTATTACTTTAATTCTTTCTTACTTGAAATAGAGATATGTGATTTCATCTAGCATGAGTACTCTTTCCATACATGCAGATCAACATTTCACCTTACCCTTTCCAGCAGTTGGCATAGATGAATGCATGTATGGATGTATATATCTTTCTCAATGCTTTGTGTAGTTCTAGGGCTCAAAATAATTACCACAATGTTATCTGTGAATAGGAGGACATTGTGCAGAACATTCTCCATCAGTCAAAGCACCAAGAGGAAGAGCATCTGTAGAGAAGGTGTCAATTTTTATTTATAGAGGACATTTCCTATTCTGGGAGTTGCCTATAATAGTGAAACCTATGTATGTATGTATTTATGAATTAGTGAAGAAATCATATGTTCCTATTTTAAAATCTTTTTATGCTCATTAAATTTTAAGAATAAGTCCTTAAGTTCGGGCATCCAGATTTTATTTGGATTTTAGAAATACCAGGTGAGGGGATGTTGCAAAATTGGGACACTAATGCATTGCTGGTGGAATTGTGAATTGATCCAACTATTCTGGAAGGCAATTTGCAATTGTGCCCAAAGGGCTTTAAAAGAATGCATTTCCTTTGATCCAGCAATGCCACTACTAGGTTTATATCCCAAAGATACAAAAAAAAATGGGAAATATTCTGTTTGTACAAAAATATTTATAGCTGTGCTTTTTGTGGTGGCAAAAAATTGGAAAATGAAGGGATGTTCCTCGATTGAGGAATGGCTGAACAGATTGTCTATATGTTGGTGATAGAATACTATTGTGGTAGAAGGAATGATGAACTGCTTGGTTTCAATAAAAATGGAAAGACCTACATGAATTAATGCAGAGTGATTTAATAATAAGCAGAACCAGGAGAACATCATACATAGTAACTGAAACATTTTGGGATGATCAGATATGATGGGCTGTACTACTAAAAGCAATGCAAAGATCCAGGACAATCCCAAGGGTCTTATGAGAAAGAATGCTATCCACATCTAAAGAAACAACAGTGGGAGTAGAAATCCAGAAGAAAATGTCTGATTTATCACTTGTTTATATGGGTATATGATTTGGGTTTTTGGTTTTAAAAGATTCCTCTATTACAAAAATGAATAATATGGAAATAAGATTTGAGTGATAATATATGTATAATCCAGTGAAATTGCTTGTCAACTCTGGGAGGGGGGAAGGAAAAAGGGAGGAGACAATAAGAATCATGTAACCCTGGAAAAAATTAAAATAAATTAAAATAAAAAAATATGACAGCAGGAAAAAAATAGTTTTCCCAGGTACTTTTGTCAGAAAGGTAAAGATCAGAGACCAGAATATAAAGTAAAAGACTATTAAAATAAGTGTTTAATTAATGAATTCAGTCATTATAAAATAAAGCATTTAATTTAAATTAGATTCAGATGGTTTAGGAGCCAGAGCAAATGAAAAGGTGGGGAAGATTTGGAGTCAAAGTTCACATCCTAGCTCTACACCCTCCTAGCTATGGAACTTGAGTAAGCCACAATTTCTCTGAGCTTTATTTTCTTCATCTAGATTATCTACATATCTAGAAAATTCCTTTCTAGCTATAAATTATGTGTTCCTCTGCTCTCATCAAGTATGATGAGGAGTTGGACACCAGGTATACTTCAAACATCTTCATGATTCTGACTGATAGAAGATATTCTGTTCCGTCCTCTAAATGTTCCTATTCAAAGATGACATTATAATGGGTGCAATTGATTGAAATGATTGAGAATCCAAAGATTCAAGCTTCCAAGAATATAAATTTATTATGTAATGCACGCCTACTGCATAACAAATTGGGATCACATCTCCTAAGCTAGGTACTGCTACCCCCACCCTCAAACAGGGCAAGACAAATTTCTAGGCATTAAAAAAAGACAACTAATACGATACAGTATTAGATAATGTTATTTCTAAATGGAGGATTAGAGACTTTCCCAACTGAGAGGGGAAGAGCTAACAGTGTAGTTATCTGAAGTCAGAAAAAGGGGTGTCTCCCCACTAAGTATGTGGATTGAATCAAAGGACCAAGGAAACAGTAAGTGATTGATCAGTAGGGGGCCAGTTTTCAGATAAGACATAAAATGCTTGAAATATATAACAGAGAAAACTCCTTCCATTAGTCTTTGAATCGGACTGGGTTACTGGTCAGCATAACCTAGCTCTTTAGTCGAGGGTTTCTAAGTAACAGGTAGATGTGGTCCAGCTTCTTGGCCACACGGGACTAGATTCAAACAATGCAATTTTTCTTACAATTCCCATGAATGAATAAAATTTTCTTACAAGACAGAAACTGAACTAGGACTGTAAATGAATAAAAGGGAATTGAGCTGGATTCAGAATTGAGTCACATTAATTTCCATAATTCTTGTGCTATAATTTTTTGGGCAGTAATTATTTAGAGTTATGGAATAGATCAAAGCCTTTTGAAAGAGATCAGCTTGACCATACACACTTGGAAAAATAAAGTACATGCAAAGAGAATATTGTCCATGTTATAACACATAGTTGGATTAGCTGTCCAATGAATTCTTCAGATGAACAATGGATCTTGGTCCAGAACTGGACAGGAGAAGATTTGACTCTATCACATTTAAGATACTATATAATACTGTCAGTTATCCCAAGTTGTTCACTGCTTCCATCTTCCATCTTTTTAATACCAATATTCTCCCAACAATACTTTATGGTCTCTACTTATAAAGGAAATTCAGGAAAACTGATTGTTCACATAGCTATTTGGGGACTGAGAAAAGGATTAATGTTTTTATTAGAATTGGCAAAGTCACAGATAATATAAGAATATGAAACATACCTCAAAAACTGGTCAAGAGATATTAACAGTCAGTTTGCAGAGGAAGAAAGTAAAACTATCCAGTCCTATGAAAGCACATTCCAAATCACTACTGATTAGAGAAATGCAAATTAAAACAACTCTGAGATACCACCTCCCACCTATCATATCAACTTACATGACCAAAAAGGAAAATAATAAATGTAGGGGATATGGGAAAATTGGGACACTAATACACTGTTGGTAGAACTTTGAACTCATACTATAATTCTGGAGAGCAATATGAAAACAAACTCAAAGGGCCACAAAATTATGCATATCCTTTGACTCAGCCATACCACTCCTGGTTCTGTACTCCAAAAAGATCAGAGATAAGGAAAAATGACATATTAGGACCAAAATATTTTTAGTAACTCTTATTGTAGCAAAGAATTGGAAACTGAAGGGTTGTCCATCACTTGGGGAATGGATAAACGAGTTGTGATATATAGTTGTAATGGAATACTATTGTGCTATAAGGAATGATGAACAGGATGAGTTCAGAAAAATTTGGAAAAACTTATATGAACTGATGCAAAGTGAATTGAACTGAACTAGGAGAACTAGGAATACAGTAATAGAAATATTATATGATGATCAACTAGGAGGGACTAAACCATCAGCAAATCAAGTTTTTCCAACATTACCACAAAGGACTCATGATGAAAATGCTATCCACAGTCAAAGAAAGAACTTTTGGAATCTGAGTGCAATTCAAAGCAAGCCATCTTTCACTATATTTCCTGCATGAGATTTCTATTAAATATGTGATATGTGTCTTCCATCATGACATGAGCAATATGGAATGATGAATTAAATGAAAATATGGTTATAACCTATAACAGACTATTCACTGCTTTGGAGGGAGGGAGGGTAAGAAAGGAGAAAATGTGAATTTCACAATGTGAAAAATAATTGGCAAAAAAGTGTTTCTACATGTAAGCAGAAAAAAAGATTTAAAAAATTAGAAAAAAAGAAAGTCACAGATAAGATTCTTTTAAGTTGGGGATTATAATTACTATTGACTATAATAATATAATAATAGTAATTATAATTACTATTGTGATACACACACACACACCTTGTAGGAGTTTTAACCTCAGGCTAGAGATTTTAATGGACAGTCCTGAACAAACACAGGACAAACCAAGCAAATTTAAGAATTAAATAATGCTATTCAAATCTAAAGAAAAAAAAGACTTGACTAGGTAGTAACTGAGAACAGTTAAAGGTGAATGACAAAAGGTGCCTAATTTTGCCTAGGTATTTGTATTTCTTTAAATCTTTTTCTAAATAGAATAAACTTTTAAAAATTAAATATATAATTACATATTATAGTGTAACAATACATTAAATAATATAGCACTTATTCTATATTTTCTAAACTAGTGAAATGATCATATTAGAATATATGTCAGGATAAAACTCTCAAAAATGAAATAAAAGTATCAATAAGTATTCAACCAAGTCTCTATGAAAAGTTGTCAAATATATAATTCTAGGACTAGTATAAGTGAGAAAGAATTTAGTTCCCTATTCTACTCTATTGTTGATATAGTCACAAAAAGTAAAGAGTAGATAACAAAAGAAATTAAATGTTAATGTTAACAAGGTGTTATGTAATAAGAAATATAATGAGCTTCTAATAATTCTGTTAATTAATATAACTGTGTGATTTATAGTAAAAGATAACCTCAGTTATTAGTGAATTTGAATAACTGGGTATAGGATAGTGATGACGAACATTTTAGAAACCAATTGCCTAAACTAAGTCCCTAATGAGGCATGTGAGCTATCCTTTACCCCAGACAGGGGAGAGAGGAAACATTCCTATTGGACTTCTGGGCAGAGGGACTGGTAATGAGAGAAATGTCCTCAGGCACAGTGTAGAGGAGGAGGAGGAGAGCAACCCCCACTGGCATGCATTTCTTTAGGTTCATTCACATTGGTATAGGATATATTAATCATGAGTAGATAGAAATAGATATAGTATGTTGTGTTAAAAATGCCCTTTTTAGGACTCCTAGTCAGAATATTCTGGCTGAACAGTATTGAATTACTGCCTATACTTATAATATCCATAAGACCTTAGTCTAAGGGTTTTAGGCCATCCCAGGAGACTGTAGACCCTGGCTTCTATGGTGTGCAGTTCTCACAATAAAGTCAGTTTGGCTCAGAGATTTTGCTCAGAACAGTTAAGTCCCAGTGATCCCTCCTTATAGTGTGAATACCTTTTTCTGATGGAATTACAGAGAGAAACCTCAACAGAAAAACAATCTTTTTGTGCTCGAAAGAGCTAGATCCTAGATGACTTTAGGAGTTTAAAAGGGTATAATTCAGAAGCTAGAATGGAAGATGAAATCAGCTTCTAAGAGGAAATTCATTATTACTCTTCCTGGAGAAAAAGGAATTTCTCTTTCTTCATTAAACATATGGCTTTGAAAATGAATTAATTGAACAGTAGGAGACAGTATATATAGCAGGAAGGAGAGACATTCTTTAGACAAACACAACAGGAGAGAATCAGTCTCTCAAGGGAGGCAGCAGCTATGAGGAGTTGGATCCCTGGCATCAGAGAAGAAAATTGAGTATGACTAAGCTAGTACTCTCATTTGATAATTGACTTGCAGAGAAAAGAAGAAAGAGGACTCCAGGATCTGTAGTACCAGAATTGTGAATTTCTTTGGCTATATAATTTTGCTCTCTATATGTCTTATGTATATACATTGTATTTTAAACTTCTGCCAAGTCACAAATGAGGATGCTATGGTATTGGTGAGAAAGTGTGCCCCATGTTTGGAAGGGCTTGTTTTGTAGCTACTATCCTTATTTTACCATCTTAAATAAAAGCCATTGATGAGAGTCAATGGTGTCTCATCACTGAAGGAACAGATGAAGTCCAAATGCAAATTAAAATATACCATTCTTTATTTCCTCCATGAATTTTTTAGTGTAATATATATATGTATTCTTTTACAACATTAACATGGAAACATATATTACATGATAATATATGAGCAACCAATATCATATATACATAAGACATATTTATTCAGTAGCTACTTTGTTCCAGGTATTATACTATAGGGATCACAGAATAAAATACAAGTTAGGATTCCTGTCTTACAAAAATTGATAACCTCATGTGGAAGATGTCATGTTATATGGTAGGATATACACTAAATATGGGAGTCAGAGGGCCTTAGCCTACAATTTCACCTCTTCTAGTTACTATTTTTTAATGTAATTTTATCTTTTCCCCAATTACATGTAAAAAGTTTCCAACATTTTAAAAAAGAATTTTGAGTGTCAAATTTTCTCTCTCTCCCTTTCCTATCCTTGTTGAGATGGTAAGCAATCTGACATATGTACACATATGTGTACATATTTTACACATGTGTAAAATGTTTTTCCGTATTAATACTTTTTGTGGAAGGAAACTTGAACAAATAATTAAGAAAGAAAGTTTTAAAAAGTTTGCTTTGGTCTGGATTCAGACTCCAATAGTTCTTCATCTGGAAACAGATAGCATTTTAGAATTATGAGTCCTTTAGGATTGTTTTGGATCATTGTATTGCTGAGAATAGCTAAGTTATTCATAGTTGTTCATCATACAGTATTGCCATTGCTGTGTACAGTCTTCTCCAGGTTCTTCTTATTTCCCTTTGCTTCAGTTTGTGTAAGTCTTTCCAGGTTTTTCTGAACACCTCTTGCTCATCATATCTTTTAGCACAATAATATTCCATTGCCACCATGTACTTCAGGTACATCAGCTATTCAGTCATTTTCCAGTTGATGGGTATCCTTTCACTTTCCAATTCTTTGTACCCACAAAAAGAACTGACTTAAATATTTTTGTACATATAAGTTCTTTTCCCCCACTGGAAAAATCTCTTTGGTATACAAACATAAACCTAGACATGGTATGAAAGTTACTATTTATATAACTTTAGGCAAGTTATTTTACCTCTTTAGACCTCATTTTCTTAATCTTTACAAATGAGAGTGGAGGATTAGATGATTTCTTAGGTAGCTTTTGACTTGAGACCCTCTGTCCTCATAAACAAAGTATAATAGAGGAAAATATATGATTATGTGCTAAATATATATTCTACATTACAACCACACCTTACCTAACGCTATTCACTTTTTCCATGAAAACATACTTGAGGTGAAACAGCATTGTCAGGAATAGCACATCCCATTGTAACATGTTGTAAGTACATGTCATGTTCTTGAGTAACCAAAGCTGACACTATAAAATCTTATAATACATCTCTTGTAAGAACTGAGACTATAACAAATTAGGTGACCAACTGGTCAATGGGTCCCTTGATGTTTGTGGCAAGGAAGGGAGTATGGCCAGATAGCTACAAGACCAGAAGGAAAAAGTGAGGGGTATCAGTTGCAAAATAGATCCCCCTAGAAGTGGAATGGAAAGAGGAGGTAACTTTTTCTCAGACCAAACAATCCTTTAACTACTAGTTCAAGATCTAGCCAGAAATGATAGCTCTTAAATTAATTCCCAAGATATCATTCCCTTAAAAATCAAACAAAACTAATATCCACAACTGGGCAATGTATGACAATAATAACAACTCTGACTTCTGGGTAGTAATTATTATTTATTTGTGTACTTTATATCACTATCTCACAAATTCAAAGGTTTCAAAAGCATTTGAGGAATTACATAATGTAAGTTGATCCTTACTACAACCCTTTGAGATAATCGATAATATTTATTAAGTACCTACTATGTTGCAACTACTATTTTGGGTACAGGGGATACAAAACCAGAATGAAACATTTCCTGCCTTCAAGAAGTTTAAGTTCTAAATGTATAAGACAAGTACACATATAAACAAATAACATATAGTATATGTATGTATGCATGTATATATATGCACCTGGGTGGTACAGTGGATTCAACACCAAGCCTAGAGTAAAAAAAGATCTGAGTTCAAATCCAGGTTTAGACACTTAGTAGATGTTTAACTTTGGCAAGTAATTTAAATACTATTTGCTTCAGTTCTTATGTAAAATGGGAATATACTGGAGAAGGAAATGGCAAACCACTCTAGCATTTTTGCCAAGAAAACCTCTTGAATAAAGTCCATGGGGTCACAAAGATTTGGTCATGACTAAATGATTGGACAACAACAACAACATTATATCTATATCTATAAATTACAAGGTAATGGGTGCTAGCAACTGAAGGGATCAGGAAAAGCCTCATGCAGAAGGCCTTTCTTCAGCAAATACTTGAAGCAAACAAGGGAATTCTAAGTGAGTGAGTTGGAAGTACACTCCAGGCATGAGGGATAGCCATCTCAAAGACACAGACATTTTTTTTATGTGCTTTATGTAAGCAAAAGTAAGAAAATCAGTTGGACTAGACCAGAGCTCATGAGGGAGAATTATGTATAAGAAGATTGGAAAGATAGGTGGGGACCAGATTCTGAAGGACTTTACTTGCCAAAAAGAGGGATTTGTGTTTGATCCAGGAACTCTAGACAAGCAACAGAGTTTATTGAATAGAGAAATGACATGATCAGGGCTGTGCTTTAATCAAATCACTTTGTTTTCCAGTGGTCAAATGGTCAAAGGATATGATGGAGTTTGAATGCATGTTGATGCATATCATTTTTCTCTTTATTTCTTCCATGAACTTTTCACTAAGGTAAAAGTGATGTCTTCTTTTGCACTATGATGAACATGGAAATTAGTATTTTATGATAATATATGTACAACATATATCTTTTTACCTACAGTTTTGGGGAAGGGTAAAATAGGAGGGAGGGAGAGAACATGGATTGCAAAATGTTAGAAAATGTTAAAAAGTGTATCAATGTGTAAAAATATTAAGTTAAATTAAAAACACTAAATGGGGGGAAATTACAAACTTTTAAAAGCTATATTAAAGTTACTCTAAAGAACCAGTAAGAGAAAAGCAAATCAAAACATCCCTAAGATTTTACTTCATACCCAGGAAATTGGCATGGATGACAACAGATGGGAATAGTCAGTGATGGAAAGGTTGTGGAAAAATGTTAATATATTATTGGTGGACTGTGAATTGGTCCAACTATTCTGGAAAGAAATTTGGCATTATACAAAGAAAGTGATTAAAATAATTATATTCTAAGAAATGAATTGAAATATCCATGTTTGGCCCAAAGATCCCACCACAAGGAAAATACCAACCCAGAGGAAGTCACTCAAAGTTAGAAAGGTCCAATATACAACAACAGAGATATACACCAACATATGTAAGTGGTCTTTTGATAGTAGCAAAGAATTGGAAACAAATTAGATATCTGCTTGGGAAATGACTGAACAAATTGTGTTCTGTGAATGCAATGAAATATTACTTTATGTTGATATGTTGAATATGAAGAATACAGAGAGGCATAGGGAGACAAATTCATGCAAAATGAAGAAATTAGAACCAGGACAATGACATACATAATTGCTACACCAACATAAATTGAAAGAATAATGTGAAATTGAAAACTTGGGCAGGTAGGTAGCTCAATGGATCCAGAGCCAGGTTTAGAGATAGGAGGTTCTGGATTCAAATCTGACCAAATTCCTATCTATGTGACCCTGGGCAAGACACTTCACCTTCATTGTCTAAACTTTTCCACTCTTCTGCCTTGGAACCAATATACAGTATTGATTTTAAGTTGGAAGTGAGGGATTAAAAATAAAAGTAGGGAAGCAGGATGCAGGATTGGTCAGAAATAGAACAAGAATCCTGAAAAACAGTTTATAGAGCCAATTGAAGAAATCCTATAGTCAAGTCATAAAGGCCCAGACCAGTGGTGCCTTTGGTGAGAATGGAGAAGGAATACAAGAGAGGTATTTTGAAGGGAGAGGTAAAAGAATTTTATTACTCATTGTATATGGGGCTAGCAAAATGTCTGGCATACAGTAAATACTTAATATATGCTTGTTAATTGATTGGTTGATGGAAGACAGAGACTAATCAAAGATAATTCCTGAACCTGACTCAAAACTCACCTTTTCTTTTTTTTAAACCTTTCCCTTCCATCTTGGAATCAATACCGAGTATGGGTTCCAAGGCAGAAGAGTGGTAATGCCTAGGCAATAGGGGTTAAGTGACTTGCCCAGGGTTACACAGCTGGGAAGTGTCTGAGGCCAGATTTGAACCTAGGACCTCCCATATTTAGACCTGGCTCTCAGTCCACTGAACTATTCAGCTGCCCCAAAACTTACCTTTTCCAGGAATGCTTTGTTCTAGGATATTTTTATTCCATAGTATATTTTTTGTGTGCTTATATGGATGCTTTTTTTTTATTTCAATCATTTCGTGATGTGCTTCCCCTCACTTTCATCTCTTAGAATTTTGAAATGCCTATCAAGCTTATTTTAAGCCCTACTTTCTAAATAAAGTTATTCTTGATCCCATTGCACCCCTTCCCCATTGATTTATATATATTTTCTTATCCTTGTTCACATTGTCTCCTCTATAGAATGTAAACTCCTTAAGGGCAGGGGTGGTTTCATTTTTGGTTCTGGATCTCCATCGCCTAGCCCAGTATCTGGCATATAGCTCTAATGCTTAAAAAAAAAAATGCCCACTTGAGTCAGCAACTCAGTGAATAGAGAGCCAGACTGGGAGATGGGAGGTCCTGTGTCCAAATGTGACCTCATTCACTCCTCACTCCTCCCTATGTGACCCTGGGCAAGCCACTTAACACCCATTGCCTAGCCCTTATCACTCTTTTGCCTTAGAACCAATACTTGGTATAGATTCCAAGACAAAAGGTAAGGGTTTAAAAAAAAAACAATGCTTCCAGATTGATTGGTTGATAGCACTCCATCCCGTGCTCTCAAGCCCTCAATTATAACAAAGAAAAATATCAAAGCAACAACTAGTAGTTGCTGTCTCAATCAAACTAGTACAGTTTTTTCCCCCTTTCTTGAACTTGAGCCATGAAGAGGGTTCTTTGGTTTTCCCACCAGATTATGCCTCCCCAGAATTCCTAGACATAAAATCCTCAAGTGACATGCTTTTCTGTAATTCCCAACGTCTAATATTCTGCTCTGATTACGTAGGTTCTGTGTAAATATTTTTGACTGACAAGGTGAACAGAAGAAAGTGTGTGAGTGTGTGAGTGAGTGTGTGTGTGTGTGTGTGTGTGTGTGTGTGTGTGTGTGGCAGGGTGGAGGGATTCTTCACATGGAAGATCACTACAGAACTACATGGTTCAGGAAAATAGAACGGGTTTTCATGTTTCTGCCTGATGACAACAGTAGAAATCTTCAAAGGGGACCCCCTCTGTGAAGTGGATTCTTCCAGAACGGACCACCCCTACCATTTAATCAAGCCTGGTCAGTGTCCCAGGGAGCTCTTTCTGGAGGCTGCTATCCTAAGCACAGCAGAGAGGCACCAGGGGCCTCCCACAATCCTCATTAAAACACATGTGCTCCTACACACACACGCATGCACACACAGACCCACTTACCTATAGTCACTCATATAAGACAACAACAAAAGTGGACACCCCACTTCCCCATAAAAAACCCCAACCCCACCAATAAAAACAAATATAGGGGACTGTTTACTTCTTGCAGTATCTCAGCAACCACTGCTGTCATCTGGTTTCATTTTGGTGATTTTTATTAAGGCAAAATGGCACATGCTGTCATAGGAATGGCCCCAGCTCAGGCTCTGGCTCACCCTCACCAGCGGGTCACTGGCTATCCCCTAGTGTACTAAGACATGACATGCTTCTTGCAAGTGGAGTTGGTGGGGAGGGGGGGAAGGGGACGGACGGAGTGAGGGTGGGGGGACGGTCTGTATAGCATCAGTTTTCTAGCCCAACATGGAAATAGTTTGCAAAAGGGCAAGCAAGCTAAATGTGGATCCCCAGTGACTTCTGCAGAACAATTAGTCCTATTTAAGGAATGGGTTGGGCATAGCGGAATCACAGGAAGAAAGGTGAGGAGAGAAGAGAAACATTCTCACAAACGGGAGGAAAGCAGTTAAGGAAATGGAAGACTTAGAGAGGGTTTTAAATCAGCCTGTGTCTAAGAGGTAGCTTTTCTTTCCTCTTTCTTTGGCCGCATGAAACCTAGAGAAGTCAAGTTTCTCTTAATATCACCCAACGAATGGTGTGCCTTCTTTCTTTTGAAGTAGAAGATGACTCTGACCACCCATGAGAGCGTTCTCTCTCTCTCTCTCTCTCTCTCTCTCTCTCTCTCTCTCTCTCTCTCTCTCTCTCCTGTTCTTTCTCCCCCCTCTCTGTTTATCTGTCTTTTCTCTTCTCCCTCCCTATCTCTCTTCCTCCCCCCTCTCCTTCCCTCCCCCTCTCCTTCTCTCCCTCCATCATCTTCTCTCTCTCTCTCTCTCTCTCTCTCTCTCTCTCTCTCTCTCTCTCTCTCTCTCTCTCTCTCTCTCTCTCTCCTGTTCTCTCTCCCCCCTCTCTGTGTTTATCTGTCTTTTCTCCTCTCCCTCTCCCTTTCTCTCTCTCTTCCTATCTCTCTCTCCTTCCCTCCCTCTATCATCTTCTCTCTTTCTCTCTCTCTGTCTCTGTCTCTCTCTGTCTCTCTCTCTCTCTCTGTCTCTCTCTCTCTGTCTCTCTGTCTGTCTGTCTGTCTGTCTGTCTCTCTCTGTGTCTCTCTCTGTCTCTCTCTCTCTCTCTCTCTCTCTGTCTGTCTCCCTCTCTCTCCCCCTCAGTCTCTGTATCTCTCTCCCTGGTAATGCTGTCTCCACATGCTCACTCTGTTTCCATTTGTGAGCCCATGGCAGACATTTGTGAGACAGCTGGCAGGACTCAGGACTTCAGCCTGTAGTCAGAGAACAGAGCAAAGCCAACTGCCCCATATGGAGATCAAACCTATCTATGGCTTTGGGCCTCATTAGTGCCAAATAAGCTACCCAACCACAGCAATTCCAAAAAGGAGCCAGAACTGTGGCTCCTGAATTATGGGTCTATGCGAAAACGTAAGGCTTAGTGTCTCCTCTTCTTGGTGTATTTAGAAGATAATCTGGTGAGAATTTAATAAAGCTACAGACTAGCCAAGATCTTCTCAAAAAGGAGGTACCTCACATTTGATACTCCTCCCATCTCTGGACTATTACCCTGATTGTCTCCGTGCCTGTATTACTCTCCCTCACTTTTTCCTCATAGAATAATTTTGCTTTAAGATACAGTTCAACCATTATATTTTGCATGAAATCATTCCTAATTCCCCACAAATGTTAGTACTTTTCCACCCAGCTATCTTGCCTTATTTTGTTTATACTTATCTATGGACATGTTGTCTATACCATATATAAAGTCCTTGAAAGCAGATACTATTCATCCTTCACTTCCTTCTTCCCTTCCTTCCATCCTTCCATTCATCCTTCCTGCCTTCTTTCCTTCATTCCTTTTTTCCTTCCTTCCTTCCTTCTTTCCTTTCTTCCTTCCTTTTTCCCTACTTCCTTCCCTCCCTTATTTCCTTTCCTCCTTCTGTCTCTATTTCTTTATAACTCTGGGTGGTAACTGTTAATATTACTCCCATTTTACAGATGAGGAAACTGAGGCAAACAAGGGTTAAATGACTTACACAGGGTCACACAGTTAGTAGGTATCCAAGACTGAATTTGAACTCAAGTTTTCTTGATTCCCGGCAGAGGTAGCTATCTTTTGAACCATCTAGCTTCCTCTCTACTGAGCATCTTGGGAGAGAAAGGCAATACAGTACTATTGAAGGGAAAATAGATTGGAATTAGAGTATATTAGTTCAAAATTCTAATTCTGTCTTTACTATTTACTACCTACATGACCTTGGGCAAGTTATTTAACTTCATTGGGCCTTAGTGACTTCATCTGTAAAAATAAAGGATTGAACTAGAGTATCTCTATATCTATAGCTAGATTAGTTATGTCTGTGACTTTGTGATATTGTAGACCAGTGTCTGACTCAATCCAAACATGGTCCATTAAAGGATATATAAGGATTGTTGAGGGCAAAACATATTGGCTTAAGAAACTGCATGTTAACATTGTCTAAATATAATTGCATTTCAATTTATTTTGTTAAATATTTCCCAATTACATTTTAATCTGGTTTGAGCTATGCTTGTGAATGTTGCAGTGTATTTTGACCTCTCTGACATAGACCATTACATTACTGGAGGAATCATGATGCAGAAGAGAATTAGTCCTGGACTATGAGTCAGAAGGCCTTGCTCAATTTCTGGCTTTGATGTCGGCTTGGGTCATCTTGAGTGAGTGACAATTTCATTGGACTTCAAGATCCTCATCTGCAAAGTGGAGATAATACTGGTATTATCTAATTCATAGGATTGATGTAAGGCAAAGACTTTGCATACTGTAGAGTCCTTTATACCTATGAATTATTATAACTGACCATGAAATTTAGCTCTTACTTTTATGGAAGTCAAGGCAAAAAAGGAAATACAACATGTTCTAATTTTCTGATAAGAGAAAGAATATGTTCTTTGAGAGTCAAATTCTTTCTGGCATTGAATTCAAGGAAGAATATACCATGTATATTCTGTATGCTCAGTATTTTCTTACAGAAGACACAGAAACATTGTTCAAATGGATATTTCATAAATTGGTCTTCCAGAAGCTGGGAGCATAACATTAATTCTTAAGTCAGTGGAAGGAATAAAGAATAGAAAAAAAATGAAGGTGTTAAGTTAATATCATCCAGGTATGTTGCTTCATAATAATCTAATTTAATAGAGAAACAGAATTTAGAAATCTTAGAGGACTGAATAACCAATTAGGTTATTTCTTCCAAATATCATATATTCCAAATTAAGTCTGGTAAATGAAATGCTCTTTTAAAAAAAAAAACCCTTACCTTCTGTCTTAAAATCAATTCTGTATTGTGGTTCCAAGGCAGAAGAACAGTAAGGGCTAGACAATGGGGACTAAGTGATTTGCCCAGTGTCTTCCTGTCTCTGGACCTGACTCTCAATCCATGGAACCACCCAGCTGTCCCTTTTTAAAGCTATGTCAAGAAGAAACTATAAAGTCCTTTAAATTTCAAAAAGTTTAGCTGGAGAGCACAAAGTAGACAGAGAGATATAAAGCATAAGAATGTATATGCTAAGTACTAGGTATTCAAATACAAGAAAATCAATCAATTCTTGCCCTTACATTTTAGGGGGGGGGACAACACAAAAAGGGGAGGTGGAAATGATAAGTAGGAGCATGACAAAGAAATGTGAAGTTATGAGGAGGTCAGGGCCCTAGCTACATAAGGCAAAGGGCTCACCAATAAGAGCTGACAGAGCAAGGGCAGAGTCCATGTTTTTTGGTGGGGTGGAGGTGGTTGGAGAAAGAGACCATGCTGAGAAGATTGCAACAATTGGCATGGGGGCCTGGTTCCCTGCAAGACAAGGTAAAAAGAGCATCTCTGGAGGAGGCAGGCATAAAGTTTCTGGTGGGATAGAGGTAGTGGGAGAATGAGACCATGGCAAGGATACTGCAAGAAGTCACTGAACACTCCTGAGTTTCTTTAACTCTAAAAAGCAACACAACCACTCTAGGCACTATTGGAGTAACCATCTCAGAAACTCCTTCCTGGTGGATCTGAAGATTTCAACTAGAGTCCTTGGTTTCAGTCTTTTTTTTAAACCCTTACCTTCCATTTTGGAATCAATACTGTGTATTGGTTCTAAGGCAGAAGAGTGTAAGGGCTAGGCAATGGGGGTTAAGTGACTTGTCCAGGATCACACAGTGGTTTCAGTCTAGAAAGCTGTCTTGTCGATTTCTCAGATATTATCTTAGGTTCTAAGATTATGTATGGACTCTGTCTTCTTATCCTTTGTGAGCCTCCCCCCTAACTTAGATTTTCTGATCCAGCCAGTACAACTACTCTATATTACCTTATCCATTTTCCTTAGACCATTGTGACCTGGACCAGTGACCCTAAGACTACGTGCCCTACTCAGCATCATTGGCCTAATGATGTGGCACTTTAGAGTCTCTCAATAAGCATGATTTTTCTACTAGTTGAGTTTCTTAGGAGAAAGATCATGCCCCTTCTATGCTTGTATCTGCTACATAATGCCAGTACACTGTGGGCATCTGATACATTTAATTGAAGATGAGATGTTTCTAGAGTAACCAGTACTCACAGGGTCATTGTCAGCTAAGGACATGGTAAAGAAATTTACTGGATTTATGGGTAATTTGTAGTATCAAAGCATTAAACAACACTTATAACTGTAGCCCAGTTTATCTAAAATAAAAGCAGGAGATTCCTCTGACATCAAATATTTGTATTTGTAATCAGAAGTTTGAAGTATACTCTGAATACCATCATTGTATTTGTTAGAATGTTTCTATTTTGTGTAATACAGAATTCCAGCATCAATGATAGGGTTAGAGATGAGTCAGAAGGGATCTCAGTGGTCATCTAGTCCAAAGTCCCTCATTTTACATATAAAGTAGCTAAAGGAGAAATAGATAAAATGACCTTGTCCAAGATTACTTATACAAGTAAGTGGAAGAAGAGAGATATGCACCTAGGTTTTCTTATTCTAAATCTTTCTGCAGTATCAACCTTCCTCAGCCATTATTTTAAGTATCATGTGACTCCTTATATATTAACTATTCCCAAAACAATTTTTAAGAAGCCATATCATATATTTGTTAGCTACTAACAATAGTTTTAGTGTTTTTTTCCCCCTGAAACATCACCGATATTTGAATAATTAGAGGTAGCCAAGTATACCGTGAAACTTTAATTGTTAGAAATGTTGATTGGGAGCCATCAGAATAAGTATGATAAGAAAATATCATTCACAAGGAATAGGTTGATGGAAGGAAGAAGAGAAGTAGAATTGTCTTGAGATAAGTTGTAAATTCATTTATTTGATTATGTCACTGGAACTTTATAGCTTATTTCTTTAAAGACTTCCTGTTAGCCATTAAAGTTCAAACCCTTTTGCACAGCATTGAATGTCCTCCACAATCTGGTGTACCCTGCCTTTCCAGACTTATTTTAGATTACTGATTTCCATGTGATCTATACTGAGGCCAAACTGCACTATTTACTATCTCCTGTGTATATCCCCAATTTCCCTGCTTGTGCCATTCCCTATGCTTGTGATGCCTTTCTCTATCTCTGTGGGTTGAATTTCTCTTAAGAACAAATTCAAATATCACATTTGGGGGAGGAATATTTCCTTAATTACTCACAGTTTACAAGGTTGTTGGAGGCTCAAATTATATATATATATATACATATATATATATATATATATATAAAGCTCAAACTTCAAATGTTTGTTTCAAAGCATTCACATTTATCAAATTAACATTCAAATGCTGCTCCTCTTGGCTGCCTTCATCCACTGCTACACTGAATCAAATAGCTTTCTTAGGACTTAGCTCCTAACTGGAATTTGTCATCTGTAAACTGTCATTAACTCCCATCACTGGAGTTCTGATGACTCACTCTTCTGACTTTTTGAGGCTCACAACACCAGAGTCTACTCTATTTCCAATACTCCTTTTTCTTTTCTTTTAAGAACTCTTACCTTTTGTCAGAATTGATGCTAAGTATCAGTTCCAAAGAAGAAGAACCAAAAGGGCTCGGCAATAGGGTTAAGTGACTTGCCCAAGGTCATATATCTAGGAAACATCAGAGATCAGATATGAACCCAGGACACCCCCCATCTTTAGGATTTGCTCTGTTTCCATTGAGTCACCTATCTGCCCTTTCCAACATTCCTTCATCTTAGAGAGGGGTGTATGGGGTGCTCAGGGAGGGGTAGTATCTCTGGTATGGAGGGCTTGTCATGCCCTCCTAGGGCAGCTCTCCAGCCTCTGACCCTCACCTGACACCCAGCTCTCACTTGTGGCTCCTATTAGCTGCTAGCATGCGGCAGCGGCCACACCCCGGACAACAGCTTCGACAGGCCGGCTAAATCTTGTGAGGGTAGCCATCGGGTCATCGTAGACCCCTGGTGAACCAGGGCTTTGCTCACCCAGCATGTGAAGACTGCTTCGGCAGAACAGGCGGAAGAAACCAATAAGAAGGTTCAACGGCTGAGATGGTGACGCAGCAAAGCACTGTGGAGTGCTCAGGGCGTGTTGGAGCACAAAAGACAACACGGCCATCCAATGCAGCTGAGGAAGTCTCCAGATGTAACGAGTTTTCGTGCCACTGGACCCAGGCTTCCAACGCCGAGAGAGTGGGACTGTCTCTGTGCATTGACTTTTCCACTTAAATCTTCACGCACAAGTGTCTTTGTGCACAAAAACGCACAAAGACCATCGTCATCCTCGGTTACCGAGAGACGACGACGACTACTACTCATCTTAGAGAGAAAAGAATAGGCATAACAGAGACAGAATAGGTCATGACTCAAGGCTTCATTTTGACCCTGGTTGGGGGAGTACACTGATGCTAGCTCTCCCTACCCACCTGGAGATTTACAGGAATCTTTCTCTTCATTTGAACATAGCCAGGCAGGAATGAGTGTGTGTGAGAGAATAGTTTTGGTGAGTCAGTTCCTTTTGAATGCACATTTATTTCTGGTTCAACAACCAATCAAAAGTTCATTTTTTCATCCAAAATGTAGCATACTTGATAACAGAGTCACTCTCTCTTAGTTCTCTCAAACCCTGCAACACTGGGTCAAGTAGGTTGCTCAGGGCTTTGCTTCTAACTGGGATCAGTCATCTGCACACCAGACAAGAAATAATTATAGAATATATGCACATATATTCTGAAGTAAGGAACAAGGTCCTGCCTCCTCACCCCACCCCATTGAAGTTTTACTTAGAAACAGGCACACTAAATACACATCGTCCTGGGCCTCAGTCATCATTGTCCAGTTCCCCATTACATTTATTATGAACTGGACAGACAGCAACAAATATGGTTATTTCCATATACAAAAGAAGATTAAGGGGTTTTATATGAAACTGAATATTGTGTTGCCTTTGTTTTAGAAAGTATATAATAACTTTAACCTGGTAATTATAGTACTGTCCATTTGTGCCTCTGCCTAAACTTCCTTTGGCTTTCTGTATGTATTTTTAAAATTGTTTCATTGATAATCATCTTTTTTTGGGGGCATCACTATTATTGTTCTCCTTCATTTGCATACCTCTACCCTCATATTGCATAAGTGGTCTATTATATCCCTGCTTAGAAATTCCTCTGTTACAGAAAATATACTATTACTTTTAGGTACTAAACTTTTATGGAACATACACAACTTAAATACCTCCTTCCTATGGAACATAGTCCCCCAGTAAAACTCCTCCCTATGTTTGTTGATGTCTGTCCAGTTCATAATGAATGTAATGGGAGTCTGACTAATACGAGCTGAGTCCCAAGACCATGTACATTTAGTGTACCTGCTCCTAAGAATAATTCAGGGCATCCCCAAAGTCTGAGCACAGTTTAGAAAACCTGTACTAAGATTTTTGGGACAATCTGAAGAGGTAAATTCCTCTTCTACAGATTTTTGATATAATGGTATATATTCTGTATGAATTTCTCTGTGAGGAAAATAACAGATTGCTTGTTCAAGCAGCATTTGACACAGCATAATTCTCATACAGCAAATGAATATGGGTAGTCCTTAGGACCTTGTTATATTAGGATTTGGTGGGTAATAATAGTATCTTTTATAGCAATTTCTACATTCTAATCTCTGGCTATAAATGAGGGAATTAGAGCATTTTATAAGGTCTCTTTGAGTTCTAAAATTCTATCCCTCATAACTTTCCAGTGAGGTAAAGTGTTCTTATCTCCATTTTACAGATGAAGAAACCAAACCATGCAAGCGATATGCCTAAGGTCAAAGAGCTGCCTAGTGACACAGTTAAGACTAGAACTTGTCCCCTTGTCTCCTAATGAATATAAGCTTCCTTCTACTAGGACACATAAGCCTACATGAAAACAGTTGGTACAAAATATGGTTCTCTGGCTGAATAAAAAAGTTTTTTTTTTCCGTTTGAAGCCCTGTACTCTTCCCCTTAATGAGCTTTTATAATGCCTACATTTGTTTTTGCTATTTCAGGATTTGACAGTCTAGAGATAGTATAAAGTTATGGCCAGGAACCAGTAGACCTGACTTCTGCCTTTCACTACCTGTGACCTTGAATAGGTCTCTTCCATTCTCTAGAATTAAGTCTTCTCATTGTAGAATGAAGGTATAGGACTTTGTGACTTCCAAGATCCCTTCCAACTTGAATATCTTTAATTTTTGCCAATACTGATTCCTTTGCTCATATAAAAGATCTACTACAACTTCTTAAGTTGCTTAAGAGTGAGTGGAAGAAATCCTTCAAAGTCAGAGAACATTTTAAAATTATTTGTGTCAAATGGGGGAAAAGGATGTCAAAGAATGAAAGATCCCCTCACCTCTTCCTATTATTCCCCATTTAGTTTTAGTATTTCATTCTCTTAGTTACTTCTCCATTAAATATATGAGATGATTCATAGGGTCATAGAAGATCATAGATCTAGAGCAAGAAGAGATCTTGGGTACATCTAGCCTAACTCTTTCATTTTAAAGAGTAAATTAATGCACAGGATGACATGGGGAACTAGCCCAAGATTTAAGATGACTTTGGATCATGGAAAAAGAACAGTGTCTGAAAAACTGTCAAGAAACATGACATCAATATGTTTAGTGGTAAAGAGAACAGAAAATAGCCACAAAAAGCCATCAATTGCTGCTGAAGAGAATAATTCTTTCCAGAGTTTTGTTGGTATCCTTTCCTGTCCTATGGCTTTTCCTTTTCCCATTTCCCTTATTTAGGCAATCAACAAAGTAAAATATGGGTGGGAAGGATGAAATTGGGAGGTGAGAGTCCACAGAGACAGTCTGTCTTCTTTTTACACTGAGTACACAGCATTTCACATGCAAGCCTAATTTCTTTTGGCAGTGGTTCATTGCCTAGAATTGCCCTTCCAACAATGAACCTGTACTCCTCCTAATGGGAGCAGCAGTGGATAGGAATAGGTTTGTGGAAAATAAAGGGGGTTCTATAGCACTCTAAAACTACAACTAATCATGCTTCCATAGCTGAAGTGTGATCAGTAGAGGCAATAATTCCATTCTAGAGTTTAGATCTAACAAAAATAATTGGTGCATCATAGGGCTTTCTTTTGGTGCACATTCATCTTACAGGGTCACTGGGCCAAATAAGAATGTTTTGTAATTACTTATTGCTGAATTTGTTACTAGGGGCACATGGAAGAAAGAATTTCAGAAATCTTAGTGCTGGGCATGGTCTTCCCTGGGAGACTACATCATAATGTTTCTTTCTTTTCTCTTCCATGACATCAAGTTCATGAACTTAACCTGTTAAGATAGCACTTGAAGGACCTTGAAAAATGTTCTGTTATGTGTGTTAAGGAAGTATGAGAGGGAGTAGGAAAAAAGTTGCCAAATCTAAGAGGCAGCAAAGGGAGAAAAAATTAATGCCAACAGTATGGATATCACTCTGACCCCAAGCATTGACCAGTGAGAGATATATAGTTGCCTTAAAAGTTTTCAGGAAGATGGATAGGCTTATGGGAAGCAGTAACCAGTATCAAGGAAGCAATGGCTCTAAAGCCAGAGGGGGCAGACATTATATCAGAAATGAGGGGTTGGAGGTTTGGGAGAAAGTGAGAAATACTGGGTATGAGTTCTTGGAGGCGGTTTATATATTTGACAGATGAAATACAATAGGGCCTAAGCTGAAGAAAATGAGACTCCAAAAGTCTCTTCCTCAAAGCTGGCACAGAGCTCACTGAGCTACTCACTTAGTAGCTTTCTGGTACATTTGTTAAAATGAATAGAACCTAAAATGACCACACAGCCTATAACCCTTCCCTCTTTTTGCATACACACATATTTAAGCATTATTTTAAAAATGGAAGCAGTTTCTCTAATGTTTATTGAGAGAGAAAGAGAAAGAGAGAGAAAGAGAGAGAGAAAGAGAGGAGAGAGAGAGATAGAGAGAGGAGAGAGAGACAGAGAGAGAGAGAGAGAGGAGAGAGAGAGAGAGGAGAGAGAGAGAGAGAGAGGAGAGAGACAGACAGAGACACAGAGAGAGACACAGAGAGAGAGACAGAGAGAGAGACAGAGAGAAAGAGAGGAGAGAGAGAGAGAGGAGAGAGAGAGAGACAGAGAGAGAGAGAGAGGAGAGAGAGAGAGACAGACAGAGAGAGAGAGAGACAGAGAGGAGAGAGAGAGAGAGAGGAGAGAGAGAGAGACAGACAGAGACACAGAGAGAGACACAGAGAGAGAGACAGAGAGAGAGAGAGGAGAGAGAGAGAGAGAGAGAGAGAGAGAGAGAGAGAGAGAGAGAGAGAGAGAGAGAGAGAGAGAGAGAGAGAGCAAGCTTATTAAGTACTTATTATGTTCCAGGCATTGTGTTAATAGGGGCCCCATTTGCCATCAGATTTGCCAATTGAGATTAAGGTTTTCTAGACAACCAGTCTATTCTACTATATCTTCCAATAAACTGCATATTGTGTTTTCCAGAGTGAGAGGCTAAGGAACATGAGTCAAAACTTTCCCCCAGTGGTGGCAGCTGGATGACTGTGAATTGAGAGTCAGACTCAGGAATGGGAGGTTGTGGATTCAAATTTGACCTCAGATACTTCCCAGCTGTGTGATCCTGGGCAAGTCACTTAACCCCCACTGCCTAGACCTTACCACTCTTCTGCCTTGGAACCAATACCCAGTATTGATTCTAAGACAGAAGGTAAAGGTTTAGATGAAAACAAAAGTTTCCCTCTGAAACTGGTGTAATGCAATAGAAACAACATTTTTGGATTCTTCCTATAGCTCAGCCTCTGATGAAATAGGGGACTTTAAGAATCAAAGATGTTGAGCTAGTGTTTCTTCCCAAGGACTCCAAATAGTGAAAAAACATTTTTTTTTAATCTTGGGAAGTAGCTCAGTCATCTTCAGAACATGCCCAGGTGCTGGGAGGACATTTTATGATAGAAAGTCTATAGACTCATTATTGGGGAAGCACGAAGGAAAACTTTAGACAGAAAAAAAATCTTAAAGTCTTTTATATACACTTTTTACAACTAGGTTGAATTAAGGTGCTATACACAGTCTACTTGTTTTCATTGTGACTGTAGTTTCAGCTCCATTTTGAGTTATCTGCAAGTACAGGGTGTCTTAAGAATGCATGTTGGATCTCTGGGGTGGGAGAATCTCCTCATACTGTGTAATTTACCACCATGTGCAATTAACTGACTACTGTTAGGATGGAAGCACACAAATGACATATATTTTTATTATCTTTTTTTTTTAAACCCTTACCTTCTGTTTTAGAATCAATTCTGGGTATTGGTTCCAAGGCAGAAGAGTGGTAAGGACTAGGCAATGGGGGTTAAGTAACTTGCCCAGGCTCACACAGCTGGGAAGTGTCTGAGGTCAGATTTGAACCCAGGACCCCCCATCTCTAGGCCTGGCTCTCAATCCACTGAGCTACCCAGCTGCCCCCTATTTGTATTATCTTTTATCCAAATAGGAAGGGTGCTAAATCGTCAGTGAATTTTCCTATCTGAAGCTATCATGTGAATATTATAATGTTTTCTTCCAGGCTTTAAAAGGATCACCAGATTGATAAGCACCCACCTTTTGTCTGTAACTGTGTTTTGTTAGGATTATGCCGGTAATTTATAATTTCTTGTGATTTGATAGTTAGTCTATCATTGGTCTAGAAGTAATTTAATATTACATAGCTCCTTGGCTAGGGCTTCCATCTAAATTGGGAGTCATGTAACTTCTTGTTTAAAAGACAAGGGAAATAAGATCATAAAATTATGACTGGGAGGAATATAGTTGCCATTAATTCAAACCTCTCATTTTACAGATAAGGAAACTGAGTCTCAAAGAGATTAAATAACTTACTGAAGGTCACTTAGGAAATAAATGACAGGAATGATTTGAAACTAAGTCCTATGACAGCAGAGCCCTTATTCTTTCTACCATACCATGCTGCTTTTTCAACTAAAGACATGGCATGAGAAGAAAGCTTCCGAGCGTCAAAGTTTGGACACTTTACAAAAATTACCTCATTTGATCTTAACAGCAACCTTGGGAGATGGGTGCTAGTATTAACCCTATTTCATATCATTTACTGTTCTAGAGTAGGGAAATTCAGAGATACTTTTATCTTGAAGATATTATTACCTCTATTGCTGAGGGTATAGATGCCAACCTGCAGCTATAGGACTTGTCATCTGCTTGCCTCTTCTGCTGAGCTTTTCTTCACTTGGACTAGCATCTTTTGCACCAGATGTGGGTCTCCATTTTCTGGATTGTTAGATCCACTTCTCCAAACTGTGGGGAAGTTAATGATCTCATCTATTAAGCCTCTGCCTTTGGGCTTAGCTATCTCGATTGGTGACAGAGTGAGTGAAAGCTAACCCACCTAGCTGCCCATATCTATTTGTTGGCCCCAGAAATGCAGACATATTTCCTCATCCAGACTTCCAGCCAGCCCTTGTTTCCATCTGTTCTATACCTCCTTGTTCCTTTCTCCCTCCTGGACTACCTGAAGGTCTCTGGGAAAGCCAGTAGAATGGAACTAATTGAATATACTTCCCTATTCTTATGCTCTTTATTAAAAGCTGAGGGAGGCATACTATATGCTGTACTCTGAACAGCATATTTTTCTCTATTCAGGAAATATCTTAGCCTATGAAGTCATTTCCAGTTCCTGTTGGACTTTGTCTTGTTTTGTTACTCTTGTAATGCACCAAAAGTGCTTTATATTAGTCAATGTAAAGCATCATTACAGAAAAGAATGAATGAAAAATCATTTATTAAGCACATATTTTGTGCTAGGCATGGTTCTAAGGGTTGAGGATATAAATATAATCAATTAAAAGTCAGGAAGTAAAAAAAAGAACAAAGGATACAGAGAACAAGTAAAAATATCCTCTGTCCTCAAGGAGCTTATATTCTAATGAGGAAGACCAGAAATATAAGACCATAGGGGACAGGGAGAAGAATTTATGAGGAGACCTGGGATTATGAGTAGGGCAGTCAATTAACAAGCTCTTTCCAGAAATGTAGATATTATTGATTTGATTACTTTGCCTAGAGCAAGGGGTAGGAGTAGGGAGTAGAAAAGGTTTTAACCAGGTCTTGGTAGATTTTCTTTGATGCTGCTTCTTTTGTGACAGATGACAGCAAATAAAGCTTCAGCTATTTTCATAATGATCTTTTTGCACATATCTATCATGAGAACTGCAGTATGAGATGACAAAATGTCACATGAAATAATTGTTATTGAATTTGGATGTATAATAAATCCAACTTCATTGTCTAATTTATTGCCTCTCCCAGGAAAACCTGTGAACCATCTTTCCATTAAGCTGTAATTTCCTTGATTTTATAATGAGAATATCAAGATTGGTATGATTCAATTCCCCCAGGAATATCTCCACTTATTGGTCATTGTACAATAACATTGTTTCATGTACATTAAACATGAAGTAATAACACCTTGAATATATATATATATATTCATACAGGAATATGAATATGTATATATTAAGAGAGATGTATACACACACGTATATGTAGATGGAGAAAGAGTGAGGCAAAGACAAAAACAAATAGGTAGAGATGGATAGGTGCTATACAGAGGGACAAAAATTCTATAAGCTCTGTTGTTCAGTTTTTCAGTCATGTCTGATTCTTCATGACCCTGTGCACCATTTCACCCATGAGGTTTTCTTAGGAAAGATACTGGAGTAGTTTGCCATTCCTTTTCCAGTGGATTAAAACAAACAGAGCTTAAGTAACTAGTCTAGGTCCACATAGCTATTATGTGTCTGAGTTCAGATTTGAACTCTAGTCTTCCTGACTCCAGGCCCAGCATCTATATATCTATATATATTTAGTTATCTATATTTATTCACTCAGAGAGAATGAGAGAGAGAGAGACAGACAGACAGATAGACAGACAGATAGACAGACAGAGAGACAGAGAAACAGAGAGAGAGACAGACAGACAGAGACAGAGACAGAGAGAGAAGAGAAGAGAAGAGAAGAGAAGAGAAGAGAAGAGAAAAGAAGTGAAGGGAAGAGAAGGGAAGAGAAGAGAAGGAAATAATAAATCACTCCAATATTTTTGCCAAGAAAATCTCATGGAAAAATTGGTCTACAGGGTCACAGAAATTCAGACACAATTGAATGACTGAACAATAGAATTTATAGAATCTTTATCTCATTGTATAGCATCTATCTATACATCTGTCTTTGTCTCACTTCTCTCCATCAATCCAAATAGCCATTGTAATATAGCTTCTTTGGATAGCAACATTGAAGTCTAAGGGGATCATTATTAAATGCTTATTGATATGGCTTCAGGACATAGTGACTTTCAGAATGGTACTATGATTGACAGAAGAGGAGAAAAAGACTAGTTCAAATATATCAGAAGAGGTAGAGAGAGAGAGAGAATAGTTCAGAGGGTTGTTTCAGTAGCAGTTTAGGACAGCTTACTCTCCATTTGTCCTAATGTAAGGCTTTTTAACCTGGGGTCTATGAACTTGTTTTAAAACTATTTTGATGGATATAGTACAACACAAATGGTTTCCTTTGTAATTCTATGTATTTTGTGACTCAAAAAACATTATTTTGAGAAAGAAGTTCTGAACTTCAAGAAAATGTACAAGGGGTCAGTGCCTAAAGGGAGGGTAAGAACTCCTGCCCTAGAGTGAACACTGCCCAATAGCTTCTTGAACAGGTATTCTAGCAGCAATAGAAAGCAGCTTTCCTTTCAATGTCTTCAGTCTCTGGATTTCCACCCTCATCTCTTATCCAAGGATTTTGTTGCTTTTTCCTCAAAACCCGAGTAGTTCACTAGGGAAGTTATTTCTTGAGATTTATAAAAGGTTCTTTATCATATGAATTTATAATTAGTGTTTTGTTAGTACAGTTTAATTAAGTGCTTTATTTGATTTTTGGTGATTTGCTTGGTCTGCAAGCAGTGTCTATACCAATGGGGGCTTCAACTACTTAGGTTTCCTTCCTCCCCACTGAATCTGGCATTACTATGAGGACATTCAGGGTAAAATGGGAGACCTCCTCTCCCCTTTCCTCCACCATATATAGCCAAGGAAATTGAGCAGGTTCATTATGGATTTTTTCTACAAGGCACACACACTGCTAAGTCAATGATTTTGAATAAAGCTATGAAGCCTTTGAGGTAGAAAAACCTCATATTCTGGAAGAGATTTTTAGGCTTTTTTTTTTCTTTACAGTCCTTGATCTGAGAAAAAGTATTCCTCTATCACACAGTTCCTGCCAGCACTGTAATTCATTCCCACACTATCTAATGTAACCCAATCACCGTGGGACAGCCACCAAAGAAGGGGCTCATAGAGATGACCCATCAGAAAACCATTTTATTTTTTTTCAGAGTACACACTCTCTCCTTTGCTCATTCTGTAGAGATGTTTGTTTTCAATCCAGTTCAGGGAATGTTAGAGATTTGTAGTTAATGACTTATCATCCCACAAGTAGAGAAGTTCTCATTCCTCACTTTGTGCCAATGATGGCTCACAAAAACTGAAACTGGGAAGGGATGAATCTCAGTACAGTTTTATTGAACATGATTTCTTCCCTTGG
Source organism: Monodelphis domestica (assembly GCF_027887165.1). Lineage (NCBI taxonomy): Eukaryota > Metazoa > Chordata > Mammalia > Didelphimorphia > Didelphidae > Monodelphis > Monodelphis domestica. The sequence goes on along the minus strand of NC_077228.1, from coordinate 396,998,298 downwards.
GGGATACTGGGTTCCCCAACCCCACTCATCACTGCAAACTCTTTGTTCCCTCATTTATTTGGCTTTGACATTATTGTTGTGGATAGTTGTTGTTGTTCAGTCATTTCAGTTGTGTCCAACTCTTTGCAACCCCGTTTGAGGATTTCTTGGAAAAGATACTGGAATGGTTTGCTGTTTCCTTCTCCAGCTCATTTTATAGGTGAGGAAATTGAAGCAAACAGTTACGAGCTTGCCCTGGGTCACACAGTTAGTACATATCTAAGGCCAGATTTGAAATCAAGAAGATGAGTCTTTCTGATATTCTATCATCTGTGCCATCTAACTGCCCCGGTATGGATGGTTATAAAGTGGATATGGACAGTATATATTGAGGAACTACTAAGTACTAAATGCTGTAGTAGAAATTGTGAGAAAATTTTATATAGTAGGATGAAGAGCTAGAAGGGACTTTGGAGCTTATCTAGCTAAATACTACACTTTTATAGATGAGGAAACAAATTCATAGAGGAGAAAGTATCTTGCTGAGGTTCCTGCACCTATTATTTTATTCTGCATACCAGGAACTTAGAACTTAATAGTTCTCCAAACCTTTATTTAAAGAGAGAGAGAGAGAGAGCTCAGCTCAGATATCTCATTCCTCACTGGATGCACTGCTTTAAGATTTCTTTGATTTTTTTCACTATGATCCTGATTCAGTATGCCCCCCCCCCCCATCACTTTTCAGTTTCTTTTTGTGTTGTCTTCCCCCATTATACTGTAAGCTCCTAGAAGGTATAGATGGCTTTTTTTTTCATATTTCTATCTCTGGTTCTTAGAACAGTGCCTGGCACAGAGTAGCACTCAACAAATGGGTCACCTATTGTTGACTAACAGCTTGGTGATCCACTACTTTGCCCTTACTATGTATTTCAAGGGTGGACTTGTCTTTTTTCTTTCAGAGAATGAAATGATTGCTTTCTTTTCTTCATTAGGTATTCGCATGTAGCTGCAAAGACTTCTTAAATGTCTTGTACCATATCTGAGACCCAGGCTAATTAGAGAAGTAAATGGGGAGGCTTTAAATTAAGTGGGATCATGTAAGGGTCTCAGACCTTGAGATCTTTTAATGTAGCTATAGAGACTAGGAGCTGATTGACATGGACAGTCAGGAAATCTGATAATTATGTGTTTTTTAAACAAACATAATCCATGGCCTCATGTAGACCCAGTTTAATTTGCTGAAGATTTTTTCAATAACTAATATAATCCTCTCATTTTGACCCAGCCCAGGTTTTTAATCAGGGAAACTCAGAATTTAACTCACTTCTAGAGAATCTGAGTCAGCTCCTCTGTTAGCAATGAAGGCAACCAATAAGCATTTTGAACATAAATAATTTATTTTTTGTTGCTCAGACCTATAATTTCATTAGTGTAAGGAACTCACAAGAATAAACATTTATTTCAAAATAGATAAAAACACAAATGGGAATTAGATCTGAACTCAGTAGCATGGATCAAGCCCGTAACCTCAAGAAGGAAGTCCTTGCAATATAAGGTGGAATTGGAGCTCCTTTGCTGAAGACCATATTTGTTTTTACCCTTTGCCCCAGTCCCCTTGCCTCCCACTTTTCCTGGCATTTTGCCTTATTTGCATCCATTGCCTCTGCTCATCTGTGTAGCTCAGCTCAAACAGATTATTGAAACTGTCTGCATCTCAACTTAGCTCAGAAAACCTCAGGCATTGGCCTCCTGGCCAATTTTTCTACTGTTGGGCTGTTCACCTTCACTCTTAGATGATACCTTCAACTAAACACATGACATTTTCTTCTCTTATCTCAGCCCTCTCTCTCTTGCCCACAAGTCATGCTTAGTGCCTTATATTATGTGTCTTTGCTCACAGCATTCTGGGAAATGAAATCTTTCCTTACTATCGCCATGTCTACTACAGAACTCCCATGCACAGACTTCTATAAGGAATTACTTGTATAGATTTGTCATGAATCCTCCTGGGATCTCTTCCACCTGTTTTGCTAGCAAAGTTCTAATTAAGTTCAGTTTAGTTTTGCTTTCCTCTAGTAAAGATACTAAAAGGATATTACAGGTGAATATTAGTATGGTATATAGTGATTTCTACAAATAGAAAACATAGACCCAAGTGACATTTTTTTAACTACTGAGAGTAATTATGGATACTGACTAAAGCTTGACAGAAGTCAATATTTCTTGCAGAAGAAAAACATATGATTTATCTTGTTTATATGGGTATGTGATTTCAAGTTTTGGTTTTGCAAGATTACTCTATTACAAAATTAAATTCTATGGAACTAAGTATCAAGGGATAACACATGTATAATCCAGTGGAATTGCTTGTCAGCTTCAGGAAGGGGAGGTAAGAAGAGAGGAAGAGAAAATGAATCATGTAAATATGGAAAATTTTTTTAAAATAAATTAAAAAATTTTAAATAAGAGATTTGGCAGAGAAATAAATTTACATTGAAGAGTTAGTATTTCTTCTTTCTCTAATTTTGAATTTTCCCAAATGTCATTTAGAATCCTATTAGTTTTCTTTAAATGAAGAAAAAGTGTGCATGTTGCAGGTATCTTCTAGATCAAAGGGGATATGGGCCAAAAAATTACGGGGGCTTTGAAGTCCAATGGAAAAAGTGAAAAGTGGTAAATAATGCTATAAAAAGTTAAATATCAGAAATCTGGTCTTCATAAATCTTTCAAGGAGCACTTAGTTAAGATTTGACTAAACGTTTGTTCTAAGTTAGGTATTGATCCTAGGTACTGAAGACACAGACAAAAATGAGACAGCTTCTTTCTTTTTTTTTTAAACCCTTAAATCCCTTCTGTCTTGGAATCAATACTGGGTATTGGTTCCAAGGCAGAACAGTGGTAAGGGCTAGGCAATGGGAGTCAAGTGACTTGCCTAGGGTCACACAGCTAGAAAGTGTCTGGGGCCAGATTTGAACCCAGGACCTCCTGTCTTTGGGCCTGGCTCTCAATCCACTGAGCCACCCAGCTACCCCCCAGTTTCTGTCTTTAATCAATTTACATTCTTGGGGTAGGGAGAATTAACATGTAGATAGAATATTAAATACAAAATACTGGGCACACTGGAGAATGGTTTAATCAGAAAGGGAAGATGCTTGAGGCCTTAACCTATCTTACATAAGAGAGAAGGTACAAAAAGATGAATCTTGACTTTTCTGAGAAATTGGTGAACCAGATGACAACATTTTAGAGTTGGAAAGGTTTTTAAGACAGTTAGGTGGCACATTAGACAGAGTTCTAGGTCTTGTAAAAATATGATACTGGGAGACCCTTCTGGACAAAGATCTAGCTTTCTTGTGATAGAGAATTCACAGTGCCAGAGGTCTACGGTTTTCCCCCAGTTCAAAATCTGAGACCCCATATGGACTTTTGTAGTTTCATATTTGTCCTCAATGCCCCTGCAAAAGATCTCTAATAGGTCTCAGGGACCATTTTTAGATCTCCTGGTATCTTGTGATCTTTGGATGATCTGGTTCCTGTAATTTTTATGTGAATTTAGAGTTAGATAGGAGTGCATTATAAAATGGGTTCACTCACTTAGGATGATCATAGTAACTTACTTATGATGAAAATGGTAGTACACACATAAAAATTACTATGACAATATAAATATTCGAAATTATAACTCAAGTACTGCCCTGGTACTACATTCTTAATTTGGTTATGTACACAAGTTCTTGCCTAGGAGCAATTCTTACTACAAACCACATCTTATAGTCCTAAAAATCACACTCCAAGCATTGATACAGTGATTTTTTTTGTTGATTTCCTGGTAACATCTGGAGTCAAGAAAACTTGAATTCAAATCCAGATATTAAGTGACGTGTATGATCCTGGGCAAGTCATTTAACAGCTGCTTCAATTATAAAATGGGAATAATAATAGTACTTACTTTCAAGGGTTGTTATAAGGATCAAATGAAGTAATATTTATAAAATGCTTATTACAGTGCCTGGCACATAATAGGCATTAAATAAATATTGTTTTATTAATTCTTATTAATGAGTACATTAGAGATATAGAGAATGAAAAAGAAGCCACTCTTCCCTCTCCAGAAGTATATATCTATACTTTTCATATCATTAGAGGGTTTGATGTAAGGGTGAAATTTGTATCCCCCTAAGATTCAGGGTGCTACCTTGCACACAAAATCTTCATGTAATAGACCATTCTATTTCTGGTTTTCAGGCCAAGTAAAGGCATTTTGTCCCTTCTTTAGCCATATGAACCCCATTTTTATCTAGGAAGATGCAAGTAACAAAACCTCTTCCTCATGGTGGTGACAAAACTGACACACACATATACTCTTTTTCTGTCTGTCTGTCTGTCTCTGACTCTCTGTGTCTCTCTCCACTGATTTTTCCCTCTTAGCATCTTCTATGACCCTATTCATACTTTCTAGCATATAACAATTTTGATCCCATTTCAGAAGCAGAGAAAAACAGAGCTTTGACAGTTGACATGTTGAAGAAGTTATTACTGCACATGTCCACTGTAGTACATGCAAATCCTCAAGCCCTACCTCATATATACTAAGTTCATATTTTCTTACAAGATATTAAAACTGTTCTTGAAGCTTGACATGCTCAGGAAAGGAAGTTTTGAACCATTAAAATAGTTTATTGCTGACTTCCGGTCAAGATGGCGGCTTAGAAGCTGCGAAAGTTCAGACCTCAGAAACCCTTCCTTACCGATTGCAAACTGAGTGCTCCTAGGACACCAAAATTCAAGCCGAACAACAGGACAGACCTGGGGAACCCTCCTCCTGGACCTGGATCAAAAGGTATGGTCCCCCAAAAGACAAAACCCTAGATCACTTGGATCTAAGGGGCAGGCAGAAGGAAGGTCCCAGGACCCATTCCCCCTCCCCCCCCCCAACCCAGAGTGCTGAGCTCACAGCAGCAGCAGGAACTTCAGGGTCGGCAAAAGGGCCCCAGGGCTGGCTATTTTGAAGGACTCACCTTGAAAGCAACCTGAGCCAGTCTCCGGGATGCCCAACACAGAGGCAGGGAAACATAAGAGAGAAGGGGGAAGCCTGTAGCCCCCTGGCTGGGTCCTTCCAACTGAGTCTCAAGTGAGGTCCAAGCTTTAGGGCACCAGCTTAACCAATCCCATCAGGAGCCCTCAGAGCTACTGAAAGGAGAAAAACCTTAGGGCCGGCAAAGGGGTTGCTCCGAAGAGCTTACCTTGAAAGTAACCTGGGCCAGTCTCCGGGCATGCAACACAGATTGTGGAGGAGGAGGTTGGTTTTTTCTTTCTCTTTCTCTCTCTCTCTCTCTCTCTCTCTCTCTCTCTCTCTCTCTCTCTCTCTCTCTCTCTCTCTCTTTTTGGCTCGGGGATCATTTGGCCCACACCAGCTGAACCTAATCCCATCAGGAGCCCTCAGAGCTTCTGAAAGAACAGAAACAGGGCTGGTGAAGGGCTTACCTTGAAATCAACCTGGGCCAGTCTCTGGGCATTCAACACAGATTGTGGAGGAGGAGGTTTTTTGCTTTAGGGTTCATTCAGTACAAACCAGCTGAACCTAATCCCATCAGGAGCCCTCAGAGCTCAGGGAGGCCACGACCCCTGCCCCCCTTAGAAAGCAGAGTCTTCTGAAAGAACCAGCTGAACCTAATCTCATCAAGAGCCCTCAGAGCCCAGGGAGGCCACTACCCCTCCCCCCTTAGAGAGCAGAGTCTTCTGAAAGAACCAGCTGAATCTAATCCCATCAAAAGTCTCCAGAATGCAGGGAAGCCTAGGCTCCCCACCCTTCCTCATTGACTGCTGGACTTTAAGCCAATCAAAAGCCTCCAGAGGACAGGGAAGCTCAAACCCCTATCAACCCTCCCTCAGAGACTACACCAAGAGATCTTCTGTTAAAGCACCAAGAGGGGAGACTGATAGAAGTTCCCCCAAAACAAAGAAAATGAGAGGAACAAGAGCACAGACAAATACGGGGAGTAAAGAAGGGATGAATTTGAGCAAACAACAGAAAAAGAAGAAAGAAACTACAATAGACAGCTACTACTCAGCAAATGGAATGGAGGGGGAGAGATCAGCAAACGATAAACCAGAAATCCCAGCGAATTGGATACAGGCTGTGGAAGAACTCAAAACACAACTAAGAGAGGCTGAAGACAATTGGGAAAAGAACTTAAAAATTAAGATAAGTCATCTGGAAACAGAGGCACTTGAACTAAAACAAGAAAATAGTGTCTTGAGAGCCAAAATCAACCAGCTGGAAAACGAAGCAAAGGAGATGAAAGATGAGGTAAAGAGGATGAAAGACGATCTTCAAAGAAAATCAGACCAGAAGGAAAAAGATGACCAAAAAGCCAGAGATGAAATCTAATCTTTAAGAACCAGAATACAACAACTAGAATCAAGTGACCTCACAAGGCAGCAGGACACTATAAGACAAAACCAAAAGAAGGAAACAATTGAGGAAAATGTGAAGCATCTCATTCACAAAACAGACGATTTAGAAAATCGTTCAAGAAGAGACAATTTAAGAATAATTGGACTACCAGAAGACCACGACAAAAGAAAAAGCCTGGACATAATACTAGGGGAAATCATCCAGGAAAACTGTCCTGAGATCCTAGAACAAGAGGGGAAAGTGGAGATTGAAAAAATCCACAGATCACCCCCTGTATTTAATCCCCAACTGACAACACCAAGAAATGTTATAGCCAAATTCAAAAACAATCAGATGAAAGAAAAGATATTACACGCAGCCAAGAAGAAGCCATTCAGATACCATGGAAACACGGTGAGGTTAACACAGGATCTAGCTGCATCCACACTGAAAGGCATGGAATACGATATTCCAGAAAGCAAGGGAACTAGGTCTACAACCAAGAATAAAATACCCATCAAAACTGACTATATTCTTACAGGGGAAAGTATGGTCCTTCAACACAACAGAAGAGTTCCAAGCATTAATAAATAAAAGTCCAAACCGGAACAGAAAATTTGATATCCAACCACAGAACTCAAGAGAATCATCAAAAGGTAATTTAAAAAGAGGGGAAAAAAAACAAAACAACAACAAAAATTTTATAAGAGACTCAATAAGTTAAAATGATATGTAGCCCTATAAGAAAAGAGGTCATTGGTAACTCTTAAAAACTGTTGCTATCACCTGAGCAGCTAGAAGAATTACACTCAGAGGGAACAGTGACAAACTGTATAGGATGAAAGGACAAGACATAAATAGGTATATAGATATATGCATATATAAATACATATACATGTGTATGTATATATATACATGACTAGAGCTAAAAAGGAAAAGAGGTTATGACTAAAAGAAATGGGAAAAGAAACACATGGGGGTAAATTTATATGTCACAAAGAAGCTCATGGCAGGAGGGGGGAGAACATCGATACACTGGAAGGGTAAAGAGGTTGGAGACAGGAAATACTCAACTCTTACGTACTTTGAAACTGACCCAAAGAGGGAAGAACAACTCAATCCATTGGGGAAGAGAATAGATTTGTGCCCTATAGGGGAGTAGAAGGGTAAAAAATGAACTGGTGGGGAGGGAAGAAGTACAAGGGAAGGAGAGGGTAGGGGGGAAATTTTAAAAAGACTACAGGGGAAAATAAGGGAGGGAATAAGAAGGGTGGGGGGTAGAAAGGGAAGTAAAATAAGGGAGGGAATGGGGGGGGGCTGACTATAAACAAACATTGGTATAGAAGGAAATAGTGAAAGAAGAAAAGGCAGGACCAGGAGTAGAAATCAAAATGCTGGGAAATACACAGCTAGTAATCACAACTCTGAATGTGAATGGAATGAACTCACCCATAAAACGCAAGCAAATAGCAGAGTGGATTAGAATCCAAAACCCTACCATATGCTGTCTGCAAGAAACACACATGAGGAAGGTAGATACGCATAGGGTGACCAAGTAAGAGGATGGAGCCAAACCTATTGGGCATCAAATGATAAAAAGAAGGCAGGAGTAGCAATCATGATATCGGACAAAGCCAAAGTAAAAATAAATCTAGTTAAAACAGATAGGGAAGGTAACTACATCCTGATAAAAGGCAGTATAGATAACGAGGAAATATCTGTACTCAATATGTATGCACCAAATGGCAGAGCATCCAAATTTTTAAAGGAGAAACTAGAGGAGATCAAGGATTAAATAGATAGAAAAACTATACTAGTGGGAGATCTGAACCTTCCCCTATCTGAACTAGATAAATCAAATAAAAAAATAAATAAGAAAGAGGTGAGAGAAGCAAATGAAATCTTAGAAAAAATTAGAGTTAGTAGACATATGGAGAAAAATAAATAGGGACAAAAAGGAATATACCTTCTTTTCAGCAGTACATGGTACATTCACAAAAATTGACCATGTACTAGGGCACAAAATCATTGCAAACAAGTGAAAAAGGGCAGAAATAATAAATGCAACCTTCTCAGACCACAGTGCAATAAAAATAATAATTAGTAAGGGTACATGGATAGATAAATCAAAAATTAATTGGAAATTAAACACCATGATTCTCCAAAACCAGCTAGTTAAAGAACAAATCATAGAAACAATAACTTCATTGAAGAAAATGACAATAGTGAGACATCCTTTCACAACCTATGGGATGCAGCCAAAGCAGTACTCAGGGGGAAATTTATATCCTTGAGTTCATATATAAACAAATTAAGAAGGGCAGAGGTCAATGCATTGGGCATGCAAATTAAAAAACTAGAAAGTGAACAAATTAAAAATTCTCAGATAAAGACTAAATTAGAGATCCTAAAAATCAAAGGAGAAATTAATAAAATTGAAAGTCAAAGAACTATTGATTTAGTAAATAAGACTAGAAGCTGGTACTTTGAAAAAACAAATAAAATTGACAAAGTATTAGTCAGTCTAATTAAAAAAAGGAAAGAAAAAAACCAAATTGACTGTATCCAAGATGAAAAGGGTGACCTCACCTCTAATGAAGAGGAAATCAAGGCAATCATTAAAAACTACTATGCCCAATTATATGGCAAAAAATATGGCAATCTAAGTGATATGGATGAATACTTACAAAAATATAAATTGCCTAGACTAACAGAGGAAGAAATAAATTACCTAAACAACCCCATATCAGAAAAAGAAATTGACCAAGCCATCAAAGAACTCCCTAAGAAAAAATCCCCAGGTCCAGAGGGATTCACAAATGAATTCTATCAAACATTCAAAGAACAGCTAACTCCAATACTATACAAACTATTAGACAGAATAAGCCAAGAAGGGGTTCTACCAAATTCTTTTTATGACATAAACATGGTACTGATCCCAAAGCCAGGCAGGTTAAAAACAGAGAAAGAAAACTATAGGCCAATCTCCCTAATGAATATAGATGCAAAAATCTTAAATAGGATACTAGCAAAAAGACTCCAGTAAGTCATCACAAGGGTTATCCACTACGATCAGGTAGGATTCATTCCAGGAATGCAAAGATGGTTCAATATTAGGGAAACCATCCACATAATTGACCATATAAACAAGCAAACCGACAAAAATCACATGATTATTTCAATAGATGCAGAAAAAGCCTTTGACAAAATACAACACCCATACCTATTGAAAACACTAGAAAGTATAGGAATAGAAGGGCCTTTCCTAAAAATAATAAACAGTATATACCTAAAACCATCAGCAAACATCATCTGCAATGGGGAAAAACTCAAAGCCTTCCCAACAAGATCAGGAGTCAAACAAGGATGCCCATTATCACCTCTACTATTTAATATTGTACTAGAAACACTAGCAGTAGCAATTAGAGAAGAAAAAGAAATTGAAGGTATTAAAATTGGCAATGAGGAGACCAAGCTGCCACTCTTTGAGGATGATATGATGATTTACTTAAAGAATCCCAGGGAATCAACCAAAAAGCTAATCGAAATAATCAACAACTTTAGCAAAGTTGCAGGGTACAAAATAAACCCACATAAGTCATCAGCATTTCTATATATCTCCAACCCAGTTCAGCAGCAAGAATTAGAAAGAGAAATTCCATTTAAAGTCACCCAAGACAATATAAAATACTTAGGAATCTATCTGCTGAGACAAACACAGGAACTATATTAACACAACTACAAAACACTCTCCACACAATTAAAACTAGATCTAAACAATTGGAAAAACATTGATTGCTCATGGGTGGGACGAGCTAACATAATAAAAATGACCATCCTACCCAAACTTATCTATCTATTTAGTGCCATACCCATTGAACTACCAAAAAATATTTTACTGAATCAGAGAAAACCATAACAAAGTTCATTTGGAAGAATAAAGGATCAAGGATATCCAGGGAAATAATGGAAAAAAATACAAAGGAAAGTGGCCTTGCAGTCCCAGATCTCAAACTATATTACAAAGCAACGGTCATCAAAACAATTTGGTACTGGCTAAGAGACAGAAAGGAGGATCAGTGGAATAGACTTGGGGTAAATGATCTCAGTAAGACAGTCTTTGACAAACCCAAAGACTCCAGCTTTTGGGACAAAAATCCAGTATTTGATAAAAACTGCTGGGAAAATTGGAAGACAGTGTGGGAGAGATTAGGTTTGGTTCAACACCTCACACCCTACACCAAGATAAACTCAGAATGGACGAATGACTTGAATATAAAGAAGGAAACTATAAGTAAATTAGGTGAACACAGAATAGTATACATGTCAGAACTTTGGGAAGGGAAAGATTTTAAAACCAAGCAAGACTTAGAAAGAGTCACAAAATGTAAAATAAATAATTTTGACTACATCAAATTAAAAAGTTTTTGTACAAACAAAACCAATGTAACTAAAATTAGAAGGAAAGCAACAAATTGGGAAACAATCTTCATAACAAAAACCTCTGACAAAGGTCTAATTACTCAAATCTATAAAGAGCTAAACCAGTTATACAAAAAATCAAGCCATTCTCCAATTGAAAAATGGGCAAGGGACATGAATAGGCAATTTTCAGTTAAAGAAATCAAGAGTATTAATAAGCACATGAAAAAGTGTTTTAGATCTCTTATAATCAGAGAGATGCAAATCAAAACAACTTTGAGGTATCACCTCACACCTAACAGATTGTTCAACATGACAGCAAAGGAAATTCATGAATGCTGGAGGGGATGTGGCAAAGTAGGGACACTAATGCATTGCTGGTGGAGTTGTGAATTGATCCAACCATTCTGGAGGGCAATTTGGAACTATGCCCAAAGGGCAATAAAAGAGTGTCTGCCCTTTGATCCAGCCATAGCACTGATGGGTTTGTACCCCAAAGAGATAATAAGGAAAAAGACTTGTACAAGAATATTCATAGCTGCACTCTTTGTGGTAGCCAAAAATTGGAAAATGAGGGGATGCCCTTCAATTGGAGAATGGCTGAACAAATTGTGGTATTTGTGGGTGATGGAATACTTTTGTGCTTAAAGGAATAATAAAGTGGAGGAATTCCATGGAGACTGGAACAACCTTCAGGAAGTGATGCAGAGTGAGAGGAGCAGAACCAGGAGAACATTGTACATAGAGACTGACACATTGTGGTACAAGAGAACGTAATGGACTTCTCCAGAAATGGCTTTACAATGTCCCTGAACAACCTGCAGCAATCTATGAGAAAAAAAAAAAAACTACCCTCAAGCAGAGGACAAACTGAGGGAGTAAAAACACGGAGGAAAAGCAACTGCTTGACTACAGAGGTTGAGGGGACATGATCGAGGAGAGACGCTAAATGAGAGCCCTAATGCAAATACCAACAACAAGGAAATGGGTTCAGAGCAAGGACACATGTGATACCCAGACAAATCACGTGTCGGCTAGGGAAGGGGTGGCGGGGGTTTAGGGGGGAAGGAAAAGAAAATGATCTGTTTCCAATGAACAATGTATGAAAATGACCAAATAAAATAATGTTAAAAAAAAGTTTAAAAAAATAGTTTATTGCTGAGCTAAGTACAAAAACCCACCCATGAAATGATAGGATCAACATCCTCAACATAGAGATGGGCAAACTGCACACAGTTTAATCAATGCTGTATCCTTGCTATGGCTAAGTAAACTTTTTATTAACTTATAGGTGGTTTAGGAGCATCTCAGCTTTTGTTCCGATTCTGAGTCTGAAGCACGAGACTCTCCTGAAACATGCCTGATCTACAAAAACCACACTTAGGCTATCCCCCTATTCCTAGTCTCCTTATATTTTTCAACTATATCGTCAGAAAGGCAGACTGATAGAATGAAATGAATTCTGATTGTCTGAGGATTGGGGTTTGAATCCATCTCTGTTACCTAAAATGTGTGTGACCATGGGCAAGTAAATTCACTTCTCTTTGCCTTGATTTCTTCATCTATTTTGTTTTTGTCTCTATCTATCCTCAGTATTTTTCATAAGGTCTGACTCCCAGTAGAAGCTTAATAAATGCTTGTTGATGAACCTGTAAAAAGAGGGGATTGGACTAGTTTAAGAGTTCTTAATCCTTTTTTTTTTTCATGGATGACTCTGGTAGTCTGGAAAAGCCAATGGAACCCTTCTCAGAATAATATTTTTAAACACATACAGTAAAATAATGTGATTACAAAGAGAACCAATTATGCTAAAATCCAATTAACCAAAAACAAGTTTATGGACTTCAGGTTAAGAAATCTTGGCTTAGAAGATCTCTAAAGTTCCTCCCAGTTCAAGTCAATGCTCTGGTGACTTTCAGTTAAGTACAGTGTCCAGGATATGGGTTTTGCATGATAGCTTAGTGGAGGAAGTTATTTTCTACTCACTCTCTAAAATGCCATAATCATTTTTGTATCCCTCACTGTAGCTAGTAGATTAGAATATCCTGCACATGGCAAATGAATATTCAATATTTATTGAATGAATCAATGAAGCTACACAGGACACTTAATTCCCTAGCTTTGTGGAAGCCTATGTTCACTCTACTGGGAAGAAAATGAGGTTCAGTATATTTTAATCCTCTGCATGCATTCTTTTTTCAGACTGACACTTGTTGGTTAGTTACTATGTTTTGAATTAGCCAAGAAACTGGTGTAGGGTTGGCTGAGCCCAGCCACATTTAGGTTTGTTGAATATTTCAAACTCCTTTGAGTTCAGCAAAACTTGGAGCATGTTTGGCAAAGCACTGTTGCCTCAATGTTTTAAGACCATGTGTATTTAAATGGAAATTTAATCCGTATGTTCATTTACATGTAACTCATCAAAACATTTTAAACAGCCCTTTGATGTTTGGGGAGCTTTTTAAAATCATTTAAAAAAATAAAACTTCTCAAGCTTCTCCTCTTTTTCATAGAAAACTCTGTTTAGCCAGGAACAAATGTACTGGAGTTTCCAAATGTTTCAGATTGACTTGGAACTCATATTCTGATGATATTAATGTAGGCCCAGACATTGGCAAATCAATTTCTTCATTTCTAAGTTGATGTTATTCACTAGCCATAATGGTAGTTGTATATATATATATAAAATATATATGAGTCTTTAAAGGAAATACAATCTAATCAACTGTTGATTATCCCTTCTTAAAGGGAAGGACATTGGTGGTGAAGCCTAAATGGCAGCTAATCAAGGATCATTTATAATTTTTTTCCTGATGTTTTCCTCAGTAGCCTATAATATTGTTGGTTGTAAGAGACTTGTATTGAGGAAATTTCCTCCAATAAATCAGATCTCTCATCAAGTGTCCTATCATTTAGTATTTTGAATTTGTTTTTTTTTCTGCAGCTGAGAAGCTAAATCATTTGCTTGTATTACATTAGCATGTTTCAGAGGGATTCTATCTCAGATATTTCTTGGGTATTGCATTACTTAGCAACACAATAAATATAGATGTATACATACTTTTAGAATAGATATGCACATATGCATACTCCAGTATCAAAGGATCTGATTTCTCTAGTGTGGTAACTGATTTACTGATGCAGTTGTCTATATTTTACTGCAGAGTTTTATAAACTTTTTGGCTTCAGGGCTCTGGTGAGTGCCAGGTTAACAGTGTCTGCCAAAGTTTTGAGACCCTCTGTCTTACTCCCTATCCCCCACCATGCTACTTTTTGTTTAAATTTCTGTTTTTGTTTTTATATATTTAACGCAATTTGAACTCCTGGTTATCATATTATTTTCACAGAAGAAATGTAACTGCAGTTGGAAGAAAAATACTTTTAAAAATGGTTGATGATCACTCTCCAAGGAAATTTTGTTCATGCAGGTTACATCTATTGATGTTTACTGTATTAAAAATTAAAATATCCTTGAATGATTATGAAAATAGTTTTGACCATGTAAACTCCCCAAAAGTCCCAGAGATACCTGGTGGACTCCAAATCACTTTAAGAATCACTGCTTTAGTAGAAAAAAAACATGCATTTTTACTTTAGAACTTTAAAGATTAGAAATGTTGGTGTGGATACTACCTCTGTTGGTATTGTAGGTTATAATACTCTATGACAGGTTCTCAAACTTTTTGGTCTCAAGACATCTTTACTTTAAACATTAAAAGGTCCTCAAAAAGCTTTTTTTAAATCTACTAATACTTATTGTATTAGAAGTGTATTATCATGAAAATAGTTTTGATCATAAGGACCCCTGAAACTACTGCTTTACGATCCATTTTATTCATGCCTTTGACTTAGAGGCAGTAAAAAATAATGGATAGTGCATTAGATCTGAAGTTAAGAAGACCTAAATTAAAATCCTGATTCATAACTTTACTAACTGTGTGATCTTGGGGAAGTTACTTTATTTTTCTGATTCTCAATATTTTCCTCTGTAAAATGAGGGGGTTAGATTTGGTGACCTCAAAGGTCCTATATGGCTAAAACCCGTGGTCCTATGCTCCTGTGACTTAAACACAGTGAGGGCAGCTAGATGGTATCTCATAATGCCCTCATTTATCTTGGGCTTTCTTTCCATGTTAACTCTTCTGTCTTTCTACTCCAAAGATCATTTTTTTTGGAAGAAAAAAAACCAGAAATTAAGAGTTCAGGACAAACAAGGCTGGAATCACAATTTTCTTTCAGGTAATCCACACAATAGACAATTTATATGTGGATGTGATACAATGGACCATGATTCAAGGAGCCACTGTCATCATTTTACTTTCCCCAGCTTGATGCCTTTTTTCTTTTTTGCCTGTCTGCCTACTCAACTTGCTGGTGCTTTCTGAGAGTTCCTTTCTGCCACTGCTTCTCTTTTCTTAGTTTCTCAATGTCTAGCTCTTCTCAAAGGGAAAATTGTGGCTACTTTCTCCTGCCCTTCCTCAAAATAGTATATTTCATTCCACCCAATTGTTTTAAAAGGGATTTTTTTCTGCAAATAAGTCTGAGAGAAATAGAGTAGAGTTATAATAATGGAATGAAGGAATAAAGTTTACACATTATAGAAAATGCTCACGAGACAATTCTCGTTTTATATGTCTACTTCTAAGAACTAGTTCTTACTTCTTCATTTACTTACTTTCCTCATTCCTTCTTTTAGAACTTATCTTCAATGTAATGTCATTTCTAGTTATATTGTTGATTCCTATGGCTGAAAAAGCTGGTTAGTGCCTTAATCTCCTAGAATATGCCACCCTAGTTCTTATTTTTGCATATGAGAACCTAGGACTTATAGTGGATATAAATCTACTAAAATGTCCCAAGGTTGTCTTTCATATAAGATTATTCACTTAAAATGACAATCTGTCATGGGATCTGTAGTCCCATCTAGATTTCTAGATAAGGAAGACTTCTTTATCTGGCTCTAATATTTCCTTCTCAGACTTTATGTTCTAGTGACTTCCATACCCGCCTAGAGATCTTGATATTATGGCCTCTAGAATTTCTCTTCCTTGTAATCGACCCATTATTTGGATGATTTTCCTAAACTAAGTTGCCCTGACTCTTTGTCATGGCTGACTCTGCCCTTGGTGCTGAAAGTCTATGCCAACTACTGTCCTAGCCTGAGATCATGAGTCTAGACATTTATATTTCCACTTCTAGCTCTTTGCCAGTTATTCTGTATCTAGAAACTCTTTCCTGAGTAACATTCTGTTCTAATTTTATCTTAATTCATTAATTATTAGACACACTCTAGATCTAGTTGAAATTCAATACTTTTTCCTTGGTCTTTCTTTTTTCCCCCAAGCACCTTTCTCTTCTCATAGTACAATAGTAGTGAACTTAAGGTTTCTTAATAATTTGTGAATCAATCACAAGAACATGTGGAGCATGATATAAAAATCCCCTCTCAGTAATGAAGTAGTAGATATCACCCTGTTGGCTGTCTAAGGGTGGACTACATTAAATCTCTGTCCAACATTTCCACTCCTCACCAGCTGAGGATACATTTCTAGTGTTTGTTACAAACAAGCCCTAGATTTGAGATCTTAAAAAATTTAATCAACCAATGAATTAGCAAATATTTATGAAAAGTCTAGGGTATACCTGGAACTTGGTTTAAAGTCATCTAGAAAGATTTTACTTCTTTAATTTAGAGATAAGAAAGGGATAAATTACACACACACACACTTTAATTTTAACTTTCATGGTTAAAATGATTGTTGTTAGTTATCTTATTAAGGCACAGGTTTGACAAGGATATGGTTGCACATTGCTTCTGAAAGATTTTAATTACCAAAAAAAGTAATTTGCTTTAGCAAAAATATACATACACACATTTGTAGAAAGGCCCTTATATGTGACAAAGCATGTTTTGGAGTTCAATTAATTTATGAATTGAGAAGAAATTATGAGAGGTAGCAGTGTATTCCTTTAGATATATAGCATATTAGGAAGCACACTGGTTTTGGAGTCAAAACATCTGGAGGAAATTCTAAGACTTTTCCACTTAGTAACTTGGTGACTTCAAGCAAGTCAGAAAGTATCATAGACCTAGAATTGGAAGGGAACTAAGAAGCCATCTTGTACAATTCCCTTATTTTATAGATGATGAAACATATGCTCTGACTATCTTTCTATTATCTATGTATCTATCTATCCATCTATTTATGAATATTGATTTCTTTTGGAGCAAGTTGTCATATCCTATTTCCATTAGTCCAAATGGACTAATAGTTAGAGGTCTGGGGTCATGAAGAGATGGGTTTAGTATGGTCTATGTTCTAGCTGGGCACTCTGGGAAGGAGAATGAAGTAAAGGGTTAGTACCAAAAGACTAAAGCCAAGTGAGAAATCAGGAGTAATTCTAGAACACAAGCATGGCTATAATCAAATGAATGAAGTAGCCAGTGTAGATGAGAGTACCCAGAAAAATAAATTTGATACAAATAATTTCAATAAGCATTTATTATGTGCCAGAAACCATTAGAATCTAGGGACAAAAAAGACAAAAACTGGGATGGGGACAGAGAGAGTATGGTGTGTACACATACAAGTAAATTAAAAAGCACAATGTAACTTCAAATGGCATTAACAATTAGGGGATTAAGAAAGGTTTTTTGAAAGAGGTGCCATTGGAGCTGAAGCTTGAAGTAAGGGAAACAAGAATGAAGAATATTCCAGGCATGGTAAATAGGCTGTCCAAAGGCATAAAGTTGAAAGAGTGAATGAAATATGTAAAGGAAGTTATAATTGGCAAGGGATTAGATATGGCAGATGATTGAGAATAAAGATTTTAAAAAGAATTCTAGATTATGAGACTGGATCAGTAGAAGAATGGTGATATCCTCATTAGAAATAAGGAAGATTGGAAGAGGATCAGGTTGAGGGGGAAAGATAATAAATTCTTTTCTGGAAATGGTAAAATTGTGTTGCCTATAAGACATTCCAATTACAATGTAGGAAACTGGAGAAGGTCAGGAGATAAATAAACATTTATATACCAATTTGGGAGTCTTTTCATAAATATGACAGTTCATAAATGTGACAGAACCCAAGGGATTAGATCAGATTATGAGTTGAGGGTATTGGGAGAGAAAAGAGGGGCCATGACAGAACCTTAAGGTATATGTCCTCATGGGTAAAGGTAGAACAAAGGAAAATGATAAGAATTAGACAGGAGGGCATGAAATGAAAACAGATTAGTTTCATAAACCCCCCCAAAAGAGAAATTATCAAGAAAGAGAGGAACAGGCCAAAGTATCAAATAATGGAGAGAGGTCAAGATATATTTGGTAAATTTGAAAAAATCAATTTTAGCCTGATAATAGATTTGAGAATAAACAGGAGATGAGAAAATGGAGGGATGTTAACAGCTTGTTCTAGAAATTTGGTTGTGAAAGGGAAGGGGGATACAGGATAGTAATTTGAGGGAATTTGAAGATCAAATGGAGGTTTTTTAAAAAGATGGGTGAAATATGGACAAAACTTTTAGACAATAGGGAAAGAGCCAGTAGACTGAAAGGAGATAGTGGAAACCAGTGGAATTAGCAGAGTGGGACACCAGAAATCAAGTATGTTAGAAGCTCAAGAATGGACAAAAAGATTTCATTTAATGCTGTGAAAGCTAAGTGGCTTCTTTCTGGGAGAGGGAACGTTTAGTCCATCCTTCCTGTTATGACTTAAAGGGAATAGCCTATTGAGATTCAAGGACTAGAAAGGGAAATACAATCTTTTCTTTCTCTCACTCTCTGCCTCCACCCCCAAGCCCCAAGCTCACAATAGACAGAAAAAGTAAAAGTAAATTTAAAGTAAAATAATAAAATAACTGCTCAAGAAGTATTCTTGCCCTACCCCTACCTTCCAGTCCCAGATCTATGATCTTATAATCGAGCTCTCTCCCTTTTTGCTGTGCTGTCTCATCTTGTTTCTTTTAGGATGTTAGCTGTTTCACAGCAGACACATTGTATAGCAAATAATAGGCTATCTACCTAATTGTAACATAACATCCATGAAAATTTGGAGCAGTAGAGGACCTCAGAGTTTATATAAACCAATGCATAACTAAAGCAGAAACTCACCCTAGGCTCTATGACTTCTAGGGCTGATGATATGCTGAGGTGAATTATTCCATTTCTGAAAAGCTCTTTAGGATTTTTCTCTTATCAAACTGAGATTTGCCTCATGCAATTCTTACCCAGTTCTTCATGTTTTACTATCTGGGGCCAAGCAAAACAAATCAAATCCCTCTTCCAAATAACAACCTTTCAAATATTTAAGAACAGATAGAATAATTCCCTTTTTCCTCCATGAAAATTAAGAATCCTGAATTCTATTAATCCCTTTTGGTACAAGTAGGTGCTTTTCTCTAATCTCTGATATCTTTGGTATACAGACCTCACAGTACTATTATGGGGTCAAAGGGGTATGCTTAGTTTTCTGACCCTGTGGGGAGAGTTCCAAATTGATCTCCAGAATGGTCTTATCAATTCACAGTACCACCAATAGTATATTAGTGTCCCAGTCTTCCCAGATCCCTTCTAATATTTATCATTTTCTTTTTTTGGTCAAATTAACATGACAGATGTGAGGCATTATCTCAGAGTTGTTTTAATTTGCATTTCTGTAGTCAGTAGTGATGTGGAACATTTTTTTCATATGGCTATAGTTTTAATTTCTTCATCTGAGAAATGCCTGTTATATCATTTAACAATTTATCAATTGGAGAATGCTTTGGATTCTTAATACATTTGAATCAGTTTTCTATGAATTTGAGAAATGAGGCCTTTGTCAGAGATACTTGCTATAAAATTTTTCTCCCAGTTCATTGTTTCCTTTATGTTCTTGGTTACATTGCTCTGTTTGTACAAACCCTTTATAACTTAATGTAATCAAGATTATCCATTTCACTTCTTCTAATGTACTCTATATCTTGTACAGCCATAAATTCTTTCCTTATCCATAGATCTGATAGGCAAAGTATTCTGTGCTCCCCTAGTTTGTTTATGGTATCACTATTTCTAGATCAAGCTTCCATTTTGGTATATAGGGTGAGATGTTAGCTTATGCCTAGTTTCTGCTGTACTGATTTATAGTTTTCTTAGCAGTTTTTATTGAATAGTGAGCTTCCCCCCAAAGCTTGGACCTTTGGGTTTATCAAACACTAAATTATAGAGTATTATATAAAAATAAATTGTTATTATTATTAGTAATAATTATTTTGAGGGGCAGAGATTTATATATGTGGTTTCACCAGTATTGCAAACTCCTTACATAAATGCAGATGTTCTAAATGTCCTAAAATTCAAATCTAAATCCAAATGTCCTTAAACTTCTTGTTAGATGTTTGCCTATAGGCACAGAGAAATAAAATGATTTGTCCAGGGTTATACAGCTAGTATATGTAAGAGATAGCATTTGAAGCTTGTTTTTTTTTATATTGAAGCCTTCTTCTGATTTTAGTAAAAAAATCTTCCCTAAAATATTATTATTAATAATAATTCAGCTTAAAAGCACATGTGGTTTTCTGGCTGCAGTCACACACAATACTGATTCATAGGGAATTTGACTAAAATCTGCTGGTATTTTTTAAATGATTTCTCCCTTAAGTCCTATTCTCCCTTATTCTGGACCTAGAAAGCTATATAGAGGTATGCTGGAGTCACTTTGATTTTATGAGATTTTTTTTTTTTGGTATTTGCACCTCAGAAATCAACAAATTCTACCAATCAGGCCCTGATTTATTGTTGTTTTTATTGTCTAGTCTTGAAAAAGTAATGGAGAAAATATTAATATACATTGAACTTAAAAGTGTGTGAATACTTTTTTTTTCAGGGAGAAGGTTCTTAAATGTTTACTAGCAGATCCCTGCCTATGCTTACAGTATTTTTACCTTTTTCTCTGCTAAATTTCATCTTCATCTTTGCGCCTTGTTCAGCACAATGGAAAGATCAGAGGATCTGTGTAGTTCCAATCCTAACTGTTACTTGCTATCTGTGTGACCTTGGGAAAATCACATCACTTCTTTGGGGATCAGCTTTCTCAATCATAAAACAAGGAAGTTATATCATATTACCTTTGAGGTCCCTCCTAGATCTAAGGCTTTGATTCTCTGACTTACCTGTTGGATGTTGTGTTTCATTCAATGTTTTTACTCTTTCTGCCAGCATGAAATCATTGGCAAATTTGCTAAACATGTCATGCATATCATTTAATCATTAAGAAAAATGTGGAATACAGCCGGACTAAATATGAATCTTGTAGTAATGCCCTATCACCCTTCCTTGGATTTATAGTGACTTGTTTATTACTGTTTTTCCAGTGTTCAACCAAATCCCAAAACTACTATGGGAAGGAAAAATCTTATTGCACCTGTTATATGCAAGACACTGTGCTAGAACAACAATACAATGATCCCAGACAATTTTGAGGGACTTATGAAAAAATGCTATCCCCCTTTAGAGAAAGAACCATTGGAGTATAAATGCAGAAGAAAAAATATGATTTATCACTTGTTTATTTGGGTATATGATTTGGGGTTTTTGGTTTTATAAGATTGTTCACTTATAAAAATGAATAATATGGAAAGAAGTTTCATCTCATATTATATGTATATCCTAAATTGAATTGCTTGTCAACACCGAGAGGGGAGAGGGAAAAGGGAGGGAGACAATATGAATCATATAACTTTGGAAAACATGTGGAAATTTGTTATTAAAACAAAATAAAGATAAAAAAAATTTAAAGACACTGTGCTACATACCTTTATAGAAGCTATCTCATTTGAGCCTTATAAACTTTGTAAAGTATGTGCTATATTATTCCCATTTTATCTGTAGTTGAGGAAACCATCATACAGCGGTTAAACATCTTCCCCAGGGTCACATAGTTAGTAAATGACTGAGGTTAGATAGGAAACCCTGTCTTCTTGATTCCAGGTCTAGTTCTCTATTTACTAAGCTACCAGCTGCACTTAACCCTATTAACCCTACTTTTACTTGACCCTGTGCCACATATAGTCTTTGCTTTAATTCATTCCACATGTTTCTAAAAGGATATAGTAAGAAACATTCTCAAATACCTGTCAATATCAAGGTGTATTATGCTTATACCATTTTCTGATGTACCAGACTAGTAACCTTGTCAAAAAAGAAATAAGATTAATTTGGCATAACTTGTTCTAGGTTGTAATATCAGTAATTTCCTTTCTGTTCACATGCTATATCCCTTTACTAGTGTATTTGAGAATTTTGCCAAGAATTAAAATCAAGATCATTGGTCTATCATTTTGAAGAAGTTACCTTATTAAACTTTTTGGATTTAATTGTAGGATTTGCCTCTTTCTAATTCTTCAGGGTCAGTGATTAGGGCCTGGTCATTGGAATAATTAAGGGTAGTGAGGTGAACTTTAACCATCCCCTCACTTACCTTTGATTTCAAGTCTTTGTTAACTGTTTTTGTTCCATTATTTCCACTATACGTATAACTTTCTTTCCTGACCAGCGGAAATAAAATTGAGATGGAGGTAAATAGTTCTGTATTCTCTCTGCCATCTGTCATTAATGTCCCCTCCATTTTGAGTATTTCAGTTCAATTTAATACACTTTTTAAAATAGTGCTTACTATTTGTTTAAGGAATGAGGATACAATAAAAAATGAAGTAATACATTAACTTATTCCTTGAACCTCCTCTTACCAGAAATACAATTTATAGGTTCTATTTTCTTGTCCTGAAATTTATTGCTAACTTTGACTTGCTCAATGTTTAAAACCTTCTTCATATTATTCTTGTAGAACCATACACTCTTAAAATATATCCTCAGTAACCTATATTTCTTTCATGTTTTGTACATCGTTTCCCTTTTAAAAATCAGTTGATCAATGAGTTCTGCATGCAGTCATATCAATTTCTTTAGATCCTCTTTTTCTTCTTTAGTAGAATAATTTTTGTATCATTTGATTTAACTTCTTTTGTTTAAGCTTAGACCATAGGATCCTTTCTTTGTATATTATGAAACATATTCTTCCAGATTTAGGTTAGGCATCAGTCTAAACCAGTTATATTTTAGAGACAAAGTGCCAATCCTCACCCCCATCCCACCCCATGCCCTGACCAAATGCTATGCCCATCCCTCCTCCAAGAGATGGCATGCCATGCCCTTCCCCCATCAAGTGTTGGGTGCACCTTGCCCCCATCTTTAGTCCACACAGGGGAGGGAGGAAGTGCTCCCTTTGGGCTGTTGGGTGGAGGGATGGGTGAAGTGAGGAATGTCCTCAGAAAAATGTAGAGAGGGGGAGGGGAATGGCACAATATCTCTGCTCCCCTCCAGTTCTGTTGGTTGTTCTCCACCTTACCCCCTGTGCATTCCCATTGGACTGCTGGGCAGAGGGGTGGGGGATGTGAAAAAAAATGTCATCAGACATGATGGAGAGGGGGAGTGGAGCAGCTGCACATAATTCCCTCTGCCTTTTTAGTGATGAACTCCTGGGGATGGGGTGGGAGTGACTCTGTGCCCACAGAATGTTCTGCATGCCATTTTGGTACCTGTGTTATAGGTTCACCATAACTGGTCTATACCATTTGTTTTCCCTTCAGTTTATCATGAATTATGATGGTGTAAAATTGTAAGAATGTAGATTTAGATTTGGAAGGGAATTTAGACCTCACCTGTTTGAACGTTTTCATTTTATAGGTAAGCATGGCTACTTCTGGTTTCCATCATTTTTATTTTAGTTGTTTTCTCCTTACTATTCAAAATCAGATCCCACATAGAAAAATCTTTCATTGTTTCACCTTTCAAACAATGAAATGATAACTTAGAGAAACCAATACTTTTTAGCTGTTCTGCTTTTTCCTAGCAGATCTTACTTGCTGCCATGCTTACTTACTTGCTTACATCTTGCCTTGGTGCCATGAATGTGATCTCCTTATCACCATCATCCATTTCATTCTTTTGAGCAAGTGACTTTTAATCTGTCTAATATATACTATTCTCAATTCTCTACTGGTAAAGCAAAAAGAATAATTGATATAATGATCTTAAGATCATGTTGGCTCTTTTTTTTTGATTGAAATATTACATTACTGACTCATATTGAATTCTACCAAATACTTCTATTTCTTTTCAGGAGAAAATGATCTAGTGTTTTTATGTTATTCTTGTCATAATTCAAGTAAATAATGTTTCTCTGATTCTTTTGACTTATTATGTAGAAAACAAATGTACTGTAAGGGAGAGAGTTAAATTTGTAGTCAATAAGACCTAGGTACAAGTCTTACCTCAAACACATATTGAAATGCCATCCCAATTAAATTACCACAAAATTATTGTTTTGAACTAGAAAAAAAAATTCGTTTGGAAGAACAAAATATCAAGAATATCAAGAGTATTAATAAACAAATATAAAAGAAGGAAGTATAGTAGCATAGATTTAAAACTATTATAAAGTCATAATTATCAAACTATCTGGTATTGACTAAGAAATAGAGATCAGTGGAGCAGAACAGGCATACAACAAAAAGTAAAAGAAGATTGTAGTAAAGTATAGACCTAAGTTTTGGAGATATGAACTCAGTATTTGGCAAAAATTGTTGGGGTAATTGGAAAGGAGTTTGCAGAGACTAGGTATAGACCAACATCTTACACCATTCCCTAAGGTAAGATAAAAATGGATATATGGCTTAGATATAAAAGGAAATATAAGCAAATTAGAACAGGGAACATACAACCTATAAGATTTGTGGACAGGAGAGGAATTTATGAGTAAAACAAAAGATGGAGAGCACTGTGAGATCTGAAATGGATAATTTTCATTACATTAAGTTGAAAAGTTTCTGTACAGGTAAAAACTACTATAGCCAAGATTAGAAGGAAAGTAGAAAATTGGGGGAAAATTTATATAGACAGTTTCTCATATAGAGTTCTTATACCTAAACTTATAGAAAAAGTTGTCAAATTTATAAAAATAAGAGCCATCTCCCAGTAATAAATGGGCAAAAGACATGCCCAGGCAATTTTTGGATGAAGAATTCAAAGTCACATATAGGTAAATGAAAAAAAGCTTTAAATTACTACTGATCAGAAAAATGTAATCAAAACAATATATGATATTGTTACTTATTAGATTGACTGAAATGATAAAAGGGAAAAATGACACATGTTGGAGGGGATATGGAAAAATGAAGACACTAATACACTGTGGAATTATAAATCAATCCAAGCATTTTGGAGAACAATTTGGAATATGCATGGAAAGTTATAAAACTGTATATTCTTTGACCCAACAAAATCAATCCTGGGTCTGTTCCCTAAGTAGATCAGGGGAAAAGGTAAAGACTTTATATGTTCCAAGATATTTATAGCAGCTTTCTTTGTGATGGCAAAGAATTACAGATTGAAGGGATGTCCATCACTTGGGGAGTAGCTGGACAAATTTTGGTATATGGCTGTGAAGGAAAATATTACTTTGCTGTAAGAAATGATGATCAGGATTGTAAAAAAGACACATAGCTTGGAAAGTTATATGTGAAATAATGAAGAATGAATAAAAAGAACCAAAAGAATGTTATATACACCGACAGCATTAATATTTTAAAAATAACTTGTAAATGTCTACCTCCAGAGAATAAACTGAAAAATAGAACTATTTAAGACACAATCTATATATACTTATCTTTTTTTGGTTAGGTGATACCTTCTATGGTGCAGGGAGGGGAAGGAGGGGCTGAGATATCTAGGAATAAATTCTATTAATTAAATACAAATTTGAAAACCACCTTTTGACTGCATGACTTTGGGCATATCATGTAATCTCTTGGTGTTCCAGGCAATTTTTTAAGACCCTAAGTGGAAGAGAGTTTGCCTTGATAGATGCAAGTTTCTCATCTAGAAATCCTATGTGCCAATGAAATCATATGTCTAGTTTCTTTTCCTATTAAATAGATAGCTCAGGCAATGGATGTGGTGGTGGTGGTGGTGGTGGCGGCGGGTTTGAAGTGGTATTGCTACTGCTGACTTATCTTTCCAATGATATCGGTTTTTTCATGTGTTTGGTTGCTAGAGATTTGATTTATAAGCTTATTAAATATAGAATAGTAATAACACTAGTCCACATAGATTTACATGTGTCTGACAGGAGAAAGTAAGGGAGCAGAATACTTTCTAGCAAAATGTAATCTGATTATGATAAATACCATAAGTGGGGCTGGATTGTTATTATGGGCAGGCCATATTACAATCATTGTAAATGCTTAATTAACTAAAGCATTAAATCTATAGCAAAGCCACTCATACTTTATATTAGCCAGTCCCCTTAGCACAAATTGGAAAGTTGCCTGGCCAATAGAAGTATAAACAAGGGATTTGGTAGACCATGAAGTGAACTAATGAGAAGTTGTGGCTCTTTCCCTACAGCTTTCAAAGAGTAGGATTGGAAATGTTGGGACAGTGGAGTTGGGGTTTGGCATTAGCTCCATCTGGATTGTGGTATTGATCAAAGGAATCTGAATATTCTGCTACTACTCCTAACTATAATTATTTACACTCATATAGAGGAAATATGGCATAATGAATATTGGGAGCCAAGAGCAGAACTGGGGAGTCTTGGGTTCAAGTTTTGCTTCTCAACCATAATGACTGTGTTGCCAGTGGCAAATGACTTATCTCCCAATGTTCTTATGCTGGCCAATTTTTCACCTGGGCGCTTAGTGAGCCCAAGGAGAATCTTACCCACTTGCTTGTCTATAAGAATGGAGGTCATATAAAGTGAAGAGTCAAATGGAAAGAAGGGAAATATTTTATTAGCACATTAAGAAAAACTGCTTACTGGTAGCAGTTCCACCCTTCAAGTCTTCAGCTTTGGTTGAAATGGCTTTTCAGCTTCACTTAGAACATACAGCCTATCTCCAACATTTCATGACATTTAATTCCATTAGTGGGATATTGTTCTGACATATAGGTAAAGCTGATTAAATACTTGGTTTTCTATACAGTAAAGGGAAGCTCCACAGTTTATTGCTTTACCTAGTTGCTTACCCAAGTTCTTGGTGCTCACATCCTGGCTTGGGTTTATTTCAGAAGGTCAAATGGAAAACTCTTCCCAAAGAAAGAATCATGTTGCTACTATTGTTATACAATATTTCTAAAAAAGGTGTGTCTTTTCTCTCTTTATCCTGAATAACTTTCTGAGATGGGAAGTTTCAGGATAAGGTGTCTACATGCTTTGGTATGAGGAGATTTTTCTAGACAATGGGGCAGAATATGAAATAAAGGAGCTATCTGCAAGGGTTCTCTACATTTTTTAGTTGATGAATAAGTAGCAATTTCTGCCTACAAATCAAGGGTTCCAAGTTACACTGACTAATTTAGCATCTCCTTCTGAGCCTTTGAGCCTATGATCACTTGATTGACTGCAAAGAACCTGTAAAATCCCATGTTATTGTAGAAGGTGAAACTTTATGCTTTGCAGTCCTGAAGTATGCACCATCATCCACAACTCAGTCCTTCTGGTTCAGTTCAGCCCTGTCTTTTTTTTTCTTTTTTCTTTTCTTTTTTTGTTAAGCAGACAGCCTCTGCCTGGGTCACAGCCAGGGGTTTAATGGCAAATTATGCCCACTCTTACTTATTTTCCTGACTTTCTCTGAGTATCCAAACATGGGATGGGGAGACTCAGTCAGTGAGTCTGGCCCTCTAGCCTAGACTTGACTTCATTTGGTCCTTGGTAAATTCTGGGGAGAAGTGAAATTGGTCCCAGATACAACCTTCAGGTTTGTGGAATAAGGCATTTCTCATTTCCCCTAAATAAAGATAAGGCAATCAGGCAGCTTTTGCATATCCAGTGCCCATCAAGGTAATGGTTATGTAAATTGACTGCCACCAAAGGCCTGACCCAAAGGAATTTTCTAAAACTGAAGTCATTCCCTTGGACTTCTGTAAAACTTTCAGGATTCCATGGGAAAAATCAAGCTTCATTTCAAAAATGTACTTTGAAGTTTGAAAAGAAAAGCTGACAACAGCTTTCTATTCAAGAGAGCTGGCAGTCAGTATGGCAGAGCTTGGGGAAACAGGTGATAATGTTTGATAGCCACAGCTCAGGTGAATAGTAGCTTGAGACAAAAGCATTTGAACACTGATAGCCTACTGAATTCTCTCTCTTCTGTTTTGGCCCCTCTTTCCCTCACCTAATTCTTTCCCAAATTTTCCTTCCTCTTTTTCTAGTAGTCTGGACTCCTCTAAGCATGCCTTGTTTGCCCAGCATGGATCCAGATTCAAAAGAAATCCAGGCTACATTAAATTATTTGGTCCAGACCTGTGATTTCCTCAGTATAGGAAGCTTTGGGTAAGAAAACCTTTCCTTAACTAGCCATAATATGAACAAGAAGTTTATAATTAATGATTACCATTGTACTTACATAGTTTCGTTTTCCTCATTCTTAATTCTACAATCCAATGAAAGGAAGATTTTGCTCCCTCTTGTCCTTCTCTTCACATAAGATTGTTGAGAAAACCAAATGAGGTAATGAATGTGAATGGGCTTTATAATTCTAATTGACCATAGTTTTAGAGCTAGGTTATTTAGTCCCAAACCCTCATTTTACACAAGATACTAAAATGAAATGGTTTTTCTAAGGTTATACAGTTAAGACTTTGAACCCAGAACTTCCTAACTCTATACAAATGTTCACCCACATTGCCTCTTCCTATGAAGGTAAGCTATTATTATTGGTTCCTGTTGCTGAAAGAATCCCATGTAATGTACCTCTCCTTTCATGAACTCCCTTCTCAAATTAAGTTGTCCTTGGCTATCCCTGATGTTTTATGCTAATTCCCCATCACACCTAGGAATTCATAGGATCTAGTCCTAAAAGAAACCTTAAAAATAACCTAGACCTATTTTCCTTTTTTACAGGTAAGGAATTTGAGGCTCAGGGAATTAAATGATTTCTTCTAACTCAGAGGTTTAGAGAATCATAGATTTAGAGCTGGAAGAGACCTTATAAACCTTTGAGTCTAATCCCCTCATTTTACATATAAGGAAACTCAGATCCAGGGAAATTATATGACTTTCCCAGAATTACATACCTGAAGCACCATTAAAATTCAACTTTTCAGCACTCCCTTTTCAGCACTCTATCTACTTCTCCACCATTAGGATTTGAACTCAAGTCTTCTGGGTCCAAATTCTGTGCTCTTTCCATTTCACAAAGTCTCCACTGGCATAACTTGTAGTCTACTTTTCAAAAATGCAACTCCTTCAAACAGTTTTCTTTGATTAAACTTTACTCCTTATTCCTGATTAAACCTTACTCCCAGATCCACATACAGTAGGAACCCATTTTATGTGACTACTACAGTTCAAGACCCTTTGAGTAAACTGAAAATGACACATAATAGCAAATTCCATTTTTTAAAAAGTATTTCTTAACCAAGTTTTTCAGAATAAGAATTCACTATTTTTAAAATTTCTTTTAATTTTTTATTGACTAATTAATTTAGAATATTTTTCCATGGTTACATGATTCATGTTTTTTCCCTCCACTCTTCCCTCTCCCTTGCCAGAGCTGACAAGCAATTCCACTGGGTTTTACATTGTAATAATGGTTACTTAGAAGGACTATAATAAAGGTACTTTCCATTATATTAGATGGTATCTTAGTGGAGTCTACAAGGAGTTTGTAGAGAAGGAATTGAATGTGGAAGAGAATAGATACCTGGATGGATTGGCACCTATTCTCCTTTCACCTCCCCTGAGTGAGGCTGTTGATAGGTACTGCACAGGTAATTAGGGATTCCCTGATGAGAAAGGGTGATGGAGAGTTAAAAGAAGATCTCCCCTCTAAAATAGACCCAAGTGTAATCCTAGATTCCCTGGCCCGGAGAGGATCCAGAGCCACTGGTGACTTTGCTTTGCCTCAGCGGGGGAAGGTCTTGATGGCTCTCTATTGAAGTTGAATTCAGATATCTTCTCAAGTTTCAAACCAAATCACTTGACTGAATCTGACTACAATTTAGACGTTTAATGATGTAACTGAAGGTAGATTGGGAGATGGAAAGAGGAACTCCGTATCCGTAATTATTTCATATCATGGTCCTTGGCCCAAGTTGCTGTATAGCTGGCTTGGGTTTCACCATCTCGGTCTCAAACTCAAGTTTCCCAAACTATCAAGTTTATATATATATAAAGCAGGTGCAAGAGGGCTGAAGAAGAGGAGCCAGGCTTTCCTTATCAGTGAGTCCACAGCTCCTTTGGTGTTTGAGGGATCTAATCCTCTGTAGGTTTGTTGTTAGAGGTGTCAGACTGATGATATTTTTTGCCGAAGAAACTTGAATGTTGAAACAGAATAAGTCTCCTTCTGGTACTTGGTGAGGTCCTCAGCAAGAAACTTATGTCCTGGTTGGTCAAGGTCTCAGCTCAAAAGCTAAGAATTCCATATGGATCTTTCCCAGGTCTCTTCTCTTCTCCCAGTATGCTTTGCTTTCCAACCAATGCTTCTGTCAATCAAATCCCTCTTTCAAGATTCCATTTTTCTCTCTTGCACCCATCATTACAACATGTATCACTGAAGAACTCACTATTTAGGAAAAACTGCTAGGAAAATTGGAAAAGAATATGGTAGCAGCTAGGTATAGACCAATATTTCACACCCTAAATCAAGAAAAGGTCAAAGTAGATATATGATTTAGATATAAAGAATGATACCATAACTAAATTAGGGGAACAGAATAATTTACTGGGCAGATTTTTGGAGAAGGGAAGAATTTATGACCAAATAAGAGATAAAGAGTATTATAAGATGTAAAATGAATAATTTTGATTACATTAAATTAAAGAGTGTTCGTATAAACAAAATGAATGTAATCAAATGATGTGTCAAGGGATACATCAAACTGGGAAAATTTTTATAACAAATTTCTCTGATAAAGGTCTATTTTTTAAATGTATAGAAAACTAAGTCAAATTTATAAGAATACAAGTTATTTCCCATTTGACAAATGTTCAAAGCATATGAACAAGAAATTTTCAGATGAAGGAATCAAAGTCATCAATAATCATATGAAAAATGTCCTAAATCACTCTTGATTAGAGAAATGCAAATTAAAACAATACTGAGGTATCACCTCACACTTATCAGATTGGAAAGTATATGAATAAATGAAAATGGCAAATGTTGGAGAAGATGTGGTAAAATTGGGACACTAATGCATTATTGGTGGAGCTGTGAACTGATCCAACCATTCTGGAGGGCAATTTGGAATTATGCCCAAAGGGTGATCTGGAAATGCCACTACTAGGTCTGTGTTCTAAGGAGGTAATAAAAATGGGGAAAGGATCTACTTGTACAAAAATATTTCTAGCAGCTTTTTTTGTAGTGGCAAAGAATTGGAAATTGAGAGGATATTCATCAATTGAAAAATGGCTGATCAAATGTTGATGATGAAATACTATTGTGCTAAAAGAAATGATAAGCAAGAAAAAAAGCTGGAAAGATCTCCAGGAACTGATGCAGAGTGAAATAAGCAGAACTGGGAGAATGTTGTATACAATAACAGCAATATTAATTATATGATGGGTATCTGTGAAAACTTGGCTACTCTCAACAATGCAATGATCTGGGACAATGCTGAAAGACATGATGGGGAATGCTGTTCACCTCCAGAGAAAGAACTGCTAATGAATGTAGATGCAAAAATCTTAAATAGGATACTAGCAAAAAGACTCCAGCAAGTGATCAGAAGGGTCATCCACCATGATCAAGTAGGATTTATACCAGGGATGCAGGGCTGGTTCAATATTAGGAAAACTATCCACATAATTGACCACATCAACAAGCAAACCAACAAGAACCACATGATTATCTCAATAGACGCAGAAAAAGCCTTTGATACAATACAACACCCATTCCTATTAAAAACACTAGAAAACATCGGAATAGAAGGGTTGTTCCTAAAAATAATAAATAGTATATATCTAAAACCATCAGCTAATATCATCTGCAATGGGGATAAACTAGATGCATTCTCAATAAGATCTGGAGAGAAAGAAGGATGCCCATTATCACCTCTACTATTTGACATTGTACTAGAAACACTAGCAGTAGCAATTAGAGAAGAAAAAGAAATTGAAGGCATCAAAATAGGCAAGGAGGAGACCAAGTTATCACTCTTTGCAGATGACATGATGGTCTACTTAAAGAATCCTAGAGATTCAACCAAAAAGCTAATCTAAATAATCAACAACTTTAGCAAAGTTGCAGGATACAAAATAAACCCACATAAGTCATCAGCATTTCTATATATCTCCAACACAGCTCAGCAGCAAAAACTAGAAAGAGAAATCCCATTCAAAATCACCTTAGACAAAATAAAATACCTAGGAATCTATCTCCTGAGACAAACACAGGAACTATATGAACACAACTACAAAACATTCTCCACACAACTAAAACTAGATTTGAGCAATTGGAAAAACATTAACTGCTCATGGATAGGACGAGCCAATATAATAAAAATGACCATCCTACCCAAACTTATTTATCTATTTAGTGCCATACCCATTGAACTCCCAAAAAATTTCTTTACTGATTTAGAAAAAACCATAACAAAGTTCATTTGGAATAACAAAAGATCAAGGATACCCAGGGAAATAATGAAAAAAAACCCACAAATGATGGGGGCCTTGCAGTCCCAGACCTTAAACTATATTACAAAGCAGCAGTCATCAAAACAATTTGGTACAGGCTAAGAGACAGAAAGGAGGATCAGTGGAATAGACTGGGGGCAAGAGACCTCAGCAAGACAGTATACGATAAACCCAAAGATCCCAGCTTTTGGGACAAAAATCCACTATTCGATAAAAACTGTTGGGAAAATTGGAAGACAGTGTGGGAGAGACTAGGAATTGATCAACACCTCACACCCTACACCAAGATAAATTCAAAATGGGTGAATGACTTAAACATAAAGAAGGAAACCATAAGTAAATTGGGTAAACACAGAATAGTATACATGTCAGACCTTTGGGAGGAGAAAGACTTTAAAACCAAGCAAGACTTAGAAAGAGTCACAAAATGTAAAATAAATAATTTTGACTACATCAAATTAAAAAGCTTTTGTACAAACAAAATCAATGTAACTAAAATCAGAAGGGAAACAACAAATTGGGAAAAAATCTTCATAGAAACCTCTGACAAAGGTTTAATTACTCAAATTTATAAAGAGCTAAACCAGGTGTACAAAAAATCAAGCCATTCTCCAATTGATAAATGGGCAAGGGACATGAACAGGCAGTTTTCAGATAAAGAAATCAAAACTATTAATAAGCCCATGAAAAAGTGTTCTACATCTCTTATAATCAGATGCAAATCAAAACAACTCTGAGGTATCACCTCACACCTAGCAGATTGGCTAACATGATAGCAAAGGAAAGTAATGAATGCTGGAGGGGATGTGGCAAAGTAGGGACATTAATTCATTGCTGGTGGAGTTGTGAACTGATCCAACCATTCTGGAGGGCAATTTGGAACTATGCCCAAAGGGTGATAAAAGAATGTCTACCCTTTGATCCAGCCATAGCACTGCTGGGTCTGTACCCCAAAGAGACAATGGACAAAAAGACTTGTACAAAAATATTCATAGCTGTGCTCTTTGTGGTGGCCAAAAATTGGAAAACAAGGGGATGCCCTTCAATTGGGGAATGGCTGAACAAATTGTGGTATCTGTTGGTGATGGAATACTATTGTGCTAAAAGGAATAATAAAGTGGAGAAGTTCCATGGAGACTGGAACGACCTCCGGGAAGTGATGCAGAGCGAGAGGAGCAGAACCAGGAGAACATTGTACACAGAGACTGATACACTATGGTATAATCGAACGTAATGGACTTCTCCATTAGTGGCGGTGTAATGTCCCTGAACAATCTGCAGGGATCTAGGAGAAAAAACACTATTCATAAGCAGAGGACAAACTGTGGGAGTAGAAACACTGAGGAAAAGCAACTGCCTAACTACAGCGGTTGAGGGGACATGACAGAGGAGAGACTCTAAATGAACACTCTAATGCAAATACTAACAACATGACAATGAGTTCGAATCAAGAACACATGTGATAACCAGTGGAATCATGCGTTGGCTATGGGAGGTGGGAGGGGAGGAAAAGAAAATGATCTTTGTCTTTAATGAATAATGCTTGGAAATGATCAAATAAAATATTATAAAATTAAAAAAAAATAGAAGAAACCTGAAAAAAAAAGAAAGAAAGAACTACTAGTCTTGTCTTTCACATCAATGTATTTCTGGTTTTATTTTGCGGTTTGGTCATGTTTGGGTTTGCTCTTACAACAATAACCAACATGGAAATGTGTTTTGCATGACAATGAAAATAATATTTAATTAGAAAAGAAACATATTTCTTATACGAATATACCTAGGCACTGTAAGACTTTTCTTAGGCTTATCAGTGCTACCAGCAGCACTACTTTTGCATCTTTAGGGTTATTATTAATAAATGAATGGTGTTGATGAAACAAAGGATGAGTCTGACACTGTCCCAACTAGTTACAAGTGAGAACTCAAGACAAAGATTAATGCAGGGCTAATGTTTGGCACAAAACAATGTAATGACTCACATTAACGCCTCTCAGAGAATGAAAGAGTGAATTTCTTCCACACTATGCTACTTGGGGAAATGGTATGGATTTAGCATGTTATTAACATTTTTAATTTTAAATATTTTTCTGCTTTCTTTTTTATTTGTCAATAGTTTATATCTGAATTCATATGTGTTGAATTTGCATAAATAAGGTCCTACTGTATAGACTTTGGTACCCTCACTTTTTGTGTCTTAGGCAATTCAGAATTTTTATGTTTTGTCCTACAATTTCTCCATGTAGGAACTGTGCCAGTATAACTCTATGACTTTATTCTAATAGATAACTAAACACTAGCCATATTAGGAGGCATCATTTAAAATAAATTAATAAGGGGTAGCCAGGAGGCTCAGTGGATTAAGAGCCAGGTCCAGAGATATGAGGTCCTCAGTTCAAATCTGACCTTAGATACTTCCTAGCTATGTGACCCTGGGCAAATCACTTAATCCTTAAACCTAATGCCTCACTCTTAACACTCTTCTGCCTTGGAACCTATACATAGTATTTATTCTAAGATAAAAACATATAATAAATTAACATAGTTTGAAAATGGAATAAGGATAATATTCAAATTAGCTATATATATTTTAAATTTTAATTAATTAATTGATTAAGAGAATTTTTCCATGGTTACATGATTCATGTTCTTTCCCTCCTCTCCTCCCACCCCCTCCTGTTAGCTATATATATTCTTTGTGATTATCCTATTCATTGATTGGCTCAAAAATGTTCTGGTGTGTCATTTATACAAATTAGTCAGCAGTCACACTCTAAAGAGCTGGTGCATTGGAGTACAAGATTTTTGGAGCTAAAAGGGACCTTATTGATCATGTAGTCCAGGAACTCTTTATATTGTGTGTGTGTGTGTGTGTGTGTGTGTGTGTGTGTGTGATGGATCCTTTTGGCAGCCTGGGAAAGCCTATGGACCTCTTCTCAGAATAATGTTTTTAAATATATAAAATAAAATTAAACAAGATTATAAAGGAAATTAATTTTGTTCAAATACAATGATAAAAAAGTTCATGAATGACACACACACACACATATATATATATATATATATATATATATATATGTATATATATATATAACCCAGTGGAATCACTTGTCAGTTCCTGGAGGGGCAGGAAGAGGGATGGGAAAAATCATGTATCATGTAACCATGGAAAAATATTCTAAATAAATAAATAAATTAAAAAACATTAAATCAAACACTAATAAAAATAGTTCATCGACCCTAATTTAAGAATCCCTGATTCTGGTCCAAACTCTTTAATTGTATAGATGAGGAAATTGAGGATAATAGAAGCTTAATGAATTGCCCACAGTCACATTGCTAGAACTAAAATTAAAATACCCATGACAGCTAGTTTAATATATTTTCCAGTGTCATATGCTTTGGTTCAATGGAAGAGCCATTGAAGCTGGAGTGCAAGGGCCTGGTTTTGAATATAGCATCTATGACTTAATTCTTGTGTAACTGTGGGCAAATTAGTTAATTTTCTGGGCCTCTATTTTTTCATCTAAAAATGAGGATTAAAAAAAACCGCTTTATTTTCTGTCTGGGTTTCAATTTTCAAATTTCAATCCTGGGTATTGGTTTTAGGGCAGAGGAGCAGTAAGGGCTAGGCAGTGGGGTGTTAAGAGACTTGTCCAGGATCACTCAGCTAGGAAGTGAAACAGCCAGGTGGTGCAGTGGACAGATCACCCAGCCTGGACTCAGATACTAGCTGTGGGACCCAGAGCAAGTCACTTAACTTCTGCTTCTTTGAGTTAATTCAACTGTAAAATGGGGCTAATAATGGCACGCCCACCCCTTCCCAGGGTTGTGGAGAGGATTAAATGAGATGATATATTTGTGAAATGCTGGTACATAGTGAGTTGATGTCCTTCATACTCAAAGAGAATGAAAATGATAACACTGATCATGTCTTTTTTACTGGCCCATAAATTGGATTTAAATGAGTCAGAGTTACACAAAGCTATCAACCCTACTTTCTCTTCTAGAGATATCAAAGTCTAGTAGCAAGAAAGATATCAAAATGACTGATGATAACTCAGGATGCAGTGTATTATCTTCGCTTCTTTGATGTCTAACCAAGCTCCAAAAAGACCACAGCACCTTTTTCTGTTGCCTTCATGGACACTGGAACAAATGTGCCTTGTGTAGACACATTTCTAACTTACCAGTGGGTTTGAAAACTTTCATTACTCTCATCTCAGGCTGGTCCATAGTAAGCACTTAATAAGCACTTGTTTCCTTCCTCCTGGAAAGCCTGCACAACTCCATTTCTTAGGTGATCAAGTAGTCTGTTCCCTTGCCTTCTCCTAAACTGTCCCTTAAAATATGGTAATACCGTATGAACATCTGGAGGATCTTGGATTTCTTTAGATGGGGAACTTTTTTTTTGCCTGTATATTTTATTTTATTTTTTATGTGTATTATCACTCAAAATCCATTTCCATATTATTCATTTTTGTGATAATAATAATAATATTTTAAAATGAAAACTCCACTAGATGGGGAACTCTTAATTTAAGAATTTGTTCTAAGTAGAACATGTCTAGGAATTATTACATGAGACCTAAGAAATTGATAAAGGTCAAGCTACTGGTTCAAGTTCACAAAGCAGGCAACAGAGGCAGAATTCAAACCTAGCTCTTCATGTCTCTTAGGTCAGCACTTCATCCAACAGGTTCTCCTGCCTTTCACATAAAACAAATCCAGAAAAAAATGCTCTTGTGAGATAATGATAAAACAAAATAAAACAAAAAAACACCTCTCAAGTATATTTCAAAGAGAATTGGATTTTGAATGAGAAGGCTTTGGTTTAAAATCTCTCCCTAGATGGAAGCTGGGTGGCTCAGTGAATTGAGAGACTGGTCTGAAAACAGGTCTTAGGTTCAAATTTGAACTCATATACTTCCTACCTGTGTGACTCTGGGCAGGTCACTTAACGCCCATTGCCTAGCCCTCAGTGCTCTTCTGCCTTAGAACCAATACAGAATATTGATTCTAAGATGGAAGGTAAGAGTTAAAAAAAAAAAAAAAGATCTTTCCCTGCCACTTGCTGCCTAAGTGATCCAGGACAAGTCACAATCTCTAGGCTTCTGTTTCCTTATCTGTCGGAAGAGGGGGTTGCACTAAATGGCCTGAGAAGTTGGTTTCAGCTCTAAATCTAGACTTATGAGCTTTTATATCTAATTGTAATCCTTTGCAATTTAAATTTTGCTCTGCCTTGACCTATTCTCAGAGCAAAGTTGTTCAGCAGGAACTGTATGATGCCCTTCCCAGAAGATGCCAGTCAGTATGAATTAAGGGAAAGAGGGAACTAGTGAAGAGAAAATATCCCTGCAATGGAAATTGGGAAATAAAGATTTTAGCCCTGTTTGTGTCAAAGATATAAGCTTTAGATCTTTGGGGAAGTCACTTTCTCTACTTGGCCCTCAGTTTTCCTTAATCTGTTAAATGAGGTGTTAGGATTAGGTTATTTCTCAGGTCTTTTCTCATTTTAAGATTTTATGACTCAGTGAAATCTTTGATTTGGACAGAATGATTTCAAAAGATTCTATTGCTGTTCATGATATTTATCACGATACTATTTAATCCACTGACCTGTCTATTTAGGCTTCTGTCTTGGTTAGGAATTGATTGATTCTTCTATCACCACTAAGATCAAGTTTAATATGTTCACCTGCCCTTGTTCTGGTCTACAAACAAACTCCTTAACATTTATAGCTGAAAATCTAAATTATTTTCATCATCATCAAGAATAAACATTTACTAAATGTTGACTCTATGCAATATATTGCATCAATCACTCAGAAAATTAAAGGAAATGTGGCTCAAAGATTTTTTTACTTGACATAGTCATCATTAATGAACATTTTCTGAATATTCATAGCATGAAAACACCACATACTCAGGTAAGTCAGCATTATTCAGTGGATAAGGAAGGGCAGGTTCGAAATCCTCCTCAGAAACTTCCTAGCTATGTATCCCTGTGCAAAGTCACTCAACCTCTTTCAGCCTCAGTTTTCTCATCTGTAAAATGGGTATGATAATAGCAGCTTTCTCACAGGATTGTTGTAAGGATCAAATGAGATGATCAATGTAAAAGACTTTGTAGATATTACTGAGCTTTTTATATATTACCTAATGTAACTCTAATCATAGCTATGTAAATATTTAAAATATGAAATGAGTTTTTAAAGTGAGGTATATGAGTTGCTATTATTTAAAACTTAGTCAAATCATAGATTTAGAATGGGATGGGACTTCTGAGTCATCTAATAAAACCCTTTCATTTTACATATGAGGAAACTTAGACCCAGGCAAACTTAATACATGGATAGTAATTAATTAGCTTATACATAGATAGTAAGTATCACAAGTACAATGTGATACAATAAACATGTATTCAACATTTACTATATACCAGGTACTATGCTAAATGCTGAGGATATAAATTAGAAAATGAAAGACAGGGGGCAGCTGGATAGCTCAGTGTCAAGCCCACAGATTGGAGGTCCTGGGTTCAAATCTGGTCTCAGACACTTCCCAGCTGTGTGACCCTGGACAAGTCACTTAACCCCCATTGTCTAGCCCTTAACACTCTTCTGCCTTGGAGCCAATACACAGTATTGATTCTAAGATGGAAGGTAAGGATTTAAAAAAAGAAAGAAAGAAAAAGAAAGACAGTCCCTATTTTTAAAGAGCTTACTATTTAATGGGAGAAGATAGTATACAACAGAGTTTGTGATGTAGGGAAATCATGATGATTCTTGCAATGAAACCGAGCAGAGCAGTTGGTGGCCAATGAAGAGATGGCTAGAATTCTGAACCCTCTATAAAGGTATACTATGGGAATGTAGCTCTTCTCACTCAAGTCCAGTGCTCTTTACATTAAACCATACTGCCTGGCCAAAGGCTACAACTAGAAATGGAAAATCTAAGGGCTTTAAGGACCATGAGACATTTGACATCTTGAATTGACCAAGTCAGAGGATTGGGAGTATAAAGTCAAAGGCATTAGACATCAGGAGACTTTGATTCCTGTAACTGCTCTACTACTTGCCTTGTGACCTTGGGCAAATCACTTAGCTACTCTGGGCCTTTATTTTTCTTTTCTGGAAAATGGAGGGGTTGGACTAAATGATGTCTCCAGTTCCTTCCAGCTCTATCAGTCCAAGAGTCTATTTTGCCACAAAGTGTTAACCCCTACATTTCTATATATTGCTGATAAAATGTGAAAGGTTATTTAAATACAAACACTCTCATTTGCTAATGCATTATGTCAAGTTTTATTTTCTGGCAGAAATAAGAAAAAATTTAAGATCACTGCTTTGTTGGTTTTCAAATTCCCTAAACAAATATTATTTTTATTGGCAAGTATCTTTTCAACTAAGATCTGGAACACCTAAGGCCATTGCCCTCTGACTCAGATTATAGATTAGTTTCCTAGAGATAAGATGGCTTTCATGGAAGGAGAATAATTCAGACTGTGTGGATCCCTAGGCAGTGGCTAGAATGTAGACCTCACTGATTATGGGAGCTGCTAGAGGTGGAAAAATTTCAGAGATTAACATTGTACAGAATTCCTAAATTCCTCTTAAGCGTGGAAAAAAAAAAACCAAAAGGCATATTATGTTACTTACTTGTGATAGATTTATAAAATTGATAAATTGATAAAATTGATGGGTAGTGATA
Source organism: Monodelphis domestica (assembly GCF_027887165.1). NCBI lineage: Eukaryota > Metazoa > Chordata > Mammalia > Didelphimorphia > Didelphidae > Monodelphis > Monodelphis domestica. The sequence continues at coordinate 396,958,113 of NC_077228.1, read as the reverse complement.
TCACTACCTAATTCAGGCAGGGTGTTGTATAGGGCAATATTCCATTATTGAGGTGAAATTAATTCAATAGATCATTTAGCCCAAGGTGTTCAAGGTAGCATTAATCACCCATGGCTGGTCATAAATGCTATTTTAGCCCCTCTTCTAGGCCTGATGGGGTGAGGCATATGGAGAAATAGACATGATGCCTGACCTAATGACAGATATAATTTGATAGAGGAAGCAAGAAAGACAAAAGAACCATCCACAAAGATGAGTGTGAACATCTCAGTATTGACAAGAAGAGGTCAAGGGGTGTGCTGATGGGTTATGTGCCCCAAAAGCTTATTAGAATTAAAGCAGAGAGGGGTGGAACAACTCAAATGTTCCAGATTTCCCCAAGGCAAAAAACAAAAAAACAAACAAACCAAAAAAACCATCCTCTGGATTTCTGGGACAAAGTGCAGAATAAATGATCTGACTCACAGAACAGGCTCCAAACCCAGCTACAGTCTCAGGACATCACATACTCATGCTGAGATTCGTTTGCCAGTCACTTCCCTATTTGCCACCACAATTTTCCAGTTGAACCTAGGAACTGAGTAGAAAGCTCAGACTGCCAGAAGGACAGGTGATCTCACTTTCTCATTTTAAAATGAGAAATGCTCTCACAAAAACACAGTGTTCTCATTGTCTCAACAGGGGGAGGATATTTATGCATATAATTTCATTTTACAGCCAATTCAACTGAAGTGCATCCATCCATCCATTCCTAATGTTTGTGATATTTTCTTTCAATGATCTTTCTAGTTCCTCACATGTTGGTCAACAGGAAGCCCCTGTAGGGTTGTGTGTAAATGACACGTGTGGAAAGGAAAACTGAAGCAAGTTCTGGATTTTCTGCCACTCAGGTGGAACAAACAGCAGCTGGAATGTTAGAGAGAAGATATTGACAAGAATGACAATTGGTGGGGGGAGGGGAACTTGGAGTGACAGCTGGTCTTATGACTCTCTTTCCTGGCCTTGGTACTGGAAGGAACCTCTATTCCTGCCTCAGGATAGAAGTACCTTGATTCCTGGACTTTTCCCAACTGTGTGCTCTACCTGGTTTCCTGTGATCATGTCATCGAACAAAAGGATTGAAGGGGAGTGGTTTAAACTGTAAGGCCAGTCTTTAAGGGTGTCAGCCTGAAGAAGCAGGCTCAACCAGCTCTGAAGGTCAGAACCTTTTCTTCCTCTTGCTGTCTACTGCTAAGACTTTGAACTTAAGAAAACTAGCACAGATATAGCGTAGACAGGAATAAAAGAAACCTTCCACCAGCCTGAGAGGCCTGGCCTCAGCTCAAAAACTGCGAGAGACTCAAACTCAATCTAGGGAAATCCCTTTTCCCTCTTCCCTGATACCTCCCCCAATCCAAACTTGTTATCAAAATTCATCTTTATTTAAATAACCACAGTCAGATACGAGGATGATCATTTCAGGCTACATAGAGGGAGCTGAACCTAGGGACAGCCATTCCACCATAGACGGTCCTTATTGGACTCCTGCTGGGTGACTTTGGTCTGGGGGCAGACTTGTCCCTCAGGGGGGTCCATGCTTACCTGCTCTGGGGTATCTTCCACATCAATCAATAGAGAAGACATCCCCTCAGGTTATATTAGTTGGCCCATTTCTTGGGAACCTCATTTTTCAAAGATAGTCTCTCAGCAGGGGGTATTTCTCTCCTTTTACCTCATCAGCAGCCATATTCCATCTCTCCCTTCAACCTCTCCATTCCCTGTTACAAAACCTTCCTTATCCCCTGTATCTTCTTCAATCCCTAAAATCCCTTTAACTATTAACACACATTCAAAGCAATAATCATGGAAAATGGCTTAATATTTTTTTGAAGAACATGGGGACTCAAAGTTGTTACTAGATCAAGATTACTAAAACATTTCCCAAGATGCCAAAATTGAGAAGCATAAATGATAGGCAGTCCAAATATAATATCCCTACCTTATATGGAAAGACCTCTGATTTACAGTGTAGATCTGAATAAAGATTTAGAGGTCCTTACACTTGGGGTTTATGAACTTGTTTTAAAAACATTTTTATAACTACATTTTAACATAACTGGTTTAGTCTCTGAATTTTATTTTATTATCTTATTCAATTAAAAGCATTATCCTGAGAAGGGTTGCCAGATTTCCATAAGGGTCCCAAGTTAGGTAACAATAGTCAGTATTTATATAGCTATTTAAGGTTTACAAAATGCTTTACAAATACTATCTTATTTTATCCTCATAATAACCCTGGGGAGTAGGTGGCATTTTATCCGATTTTATAGATGAGGAAACCAAGGTAGTTAGAGGATAAGTGACTTGCCCTGTTAAAAAGCCCTACAGATTGTATCCAAGGCAGATTTCAGAGAAGACAAGAATAAGAACCATTCAGAATGAAGACATAGATAGATTTGCATTCTGCAATGACAGAGGGAGATTACACACTGATGCTACAACATTGATCAGAGTAGTAGTCAATGGATTTATTTAGTAGATTAGATTTTGTTAACTTTAGTTTTTAGTTCTCAAATGCTCCTTGCAGAAATACAATCAATATTAACACAGTACAGAAAGCATCAGAGGCAGATAAAGCAATGTAAATTTGTCTTAAGATGAAGTTACCATTCTGTGATACAAAATCCAATTCAGAAAGAGAGGTCAACAAAATGAGTATCTGCCAGACCAAAGGAAACAGGCATTTCCCTACTTTGAAATCATCCTGCCTCCACTTCTCTTATGTGTGTGATTTGAAGAATGGCTAATAAGATGCCACATATTTGTAGAGTGCTTTCCAGTTTACAAAGGAGGGTGCCAATTGATTCCAAAGGCCTTGGGGTGGCTAGAGTCAGAGTTGAGAGGATATAGTTTTCCTTTAAAGTGTAGAGTTCTGAACACAAGGATCCAGAGGTCTAACAACAATCTTATGATGCTTTTGTTGTGTAGTCTCTCAATACATCTTCTTATCCAGGTTGTCATCTTTACTCTAGCCAGGCTCAGGTTGATGGTTTCAACGATCTTTCCAAATAATCCTCCAATCCTGTTTCTGATCAGTACTCAGAATGAGGGTTTGATTTTGCACATATTCCTGTGATTGATTCCTGCTTCCAAGTCTTAAGTATTTTGGATTTTTCTAAAGCAAATTACATCTGCCATATGCTGCACCAATCCCTTAATTGATCCAAGTACTTTTGGATTTGATTGCAGTGCTGTATGCAATATTAGCATCATTTATCCTCCTGAAGTGCTTTTGCACATGAATTCACACATGCACCCCACCCAGTACAGCTGCAAACTCTGAATGTGCTGTGCTCTCAAATGGGCTAAACATATGTATCAACAGGTACTCCTTTATGTATTCAGTTATCCTGATTTAAATATGTCATTATCAGATTTACATACTCACAAATTACAATGTCCACCTTCAAGGGTTTTGTAGGTGTGTATATAGAATGTGCACACACACTCCCTCCTTCCCTATGTTGGCCCCTCTCTCCCACCCAGGTGCTTCTTTAAGCTGTGATTTAAAAGTGCCTTGGATTTAAGGAGTCCTAAAATAAGCAATGAAAAATTCTTTAATAAGTACCTCTATGTGCATGGTGTAGTACAAATGAATCAGTAGATGCAATCAGACAACACTAATTGGAAGCAGACCTAGAAGCTGTGAATCTAGCGGCTAGCACAGTACCTTATTGTCATGTATTAGGTGTTTAATACATGTTTATTGAATAAATGGATTTTTGAGAGCTGGAAGGGCTTTAGATCATCTAGACCAATGCCATCATTTTCTAGATTAAGAAACTGAGACTCATATAGATTCAATGACTTGCCCAAAGTCAGACAGCTAGTTAACAAGCAGAATTGGGACTAGAAGTCAGCTTTTCTGAATGCTATCCCAGGGATATCAACAATGTTTGCAACATGTACACAGATTTAGCGTCATTAATAAATTGCCATTCTGTGGAAACAGAAGGGAAAAGGTATATTGTGGGGTGGCAGTGAGGGGAGGCTGTGGATGTTGAATGATTAGCTAGGGAGGGTAATAGAAATTTCTTTTTTCTGTTTCCTTTAGCCAAGTGAGAAACCGGATTTTAGGACCTCCAATTGGCTGATCTTGCCTAGGTGATGAGGTAATTTTATATCAAAATCAGAAGCCATGTAGAAACACCCCCAGGAGAACTTTAGACACTGAATTCAACCTAGTTCAGGTTCTCTGGAAAGTTGACTCAAGTTCATGAACCTTTTGGGTGAATCCCTGTCCTGTCCATAAGTACTGATTTAAGGGGAAGTAGGAGGGAGTTACACTGAACACAAGCCAAGTATAAGCTGGCTTTCTAAATGAACTACTCCTCCTCATAAGAAGGAATGGTGGTGGGGTGGGAAAGAAAAGGAAGGCAAATATTTGTGGAATGGAGACCTCAGACTTGAGACATCTCATTTTTTTTTTACTATTGTAAGTTTAGTTTGACAATTGTGAGGCATTGTAGGAGCTTAAATGAAAACTGAATGAATACATCTTCTAGGTGGATACACATGTATACATGCACAAACATACCTACATATGCATATATGCATATAGACATATGTATAAACACATGCACACATACACACATATAAAATGCATGTGCACACACATCTATATATCTATATTATCTATTGTGACTTTTCCTTCTCTACTCTTTTTCTGATATTAGTTACACATGCACTTCAGTCCCCCTGAAGGGTAAGCCACTAACCCTTTCAAGGATCTCAGATGTGGAAAAACACCGGGCCCCAAATCAAGTGTATGCAAAGCCAAAGGATCCAGAATGGACTGTCACCAGGAACTCACCTAGCTTGAATCCTAGTGGTCTTAGACTTTACATATTTAAACACGAGTTTTTCCCTCTGTAAGTAAATATCAGTTGGATAGAATTATTGAATACATACAACAGCATCCTAATCTCAAATACTCTGTTGGTAAGAGAAATGTTGGGTAAAAGTTTTCAATCAGGAACAATTTTGCATTGTGCAAACCTCATAGGCAATGTGGCCACAGTTAATCCTGGGTTTATGAAAATAATGGCTAGTGGGATCTTTTGCCATTGTAAATCTGAGATTCAAACCCAGCTATTTCCTGGAGACTGAGTTTTAAGCAAAACTTGGGTTATCATTGGCTTTTGTGGCGAACAATATGTTGACAACAATGCTTATGTATTATTGTGTGGAGGGCTAGAAGACATGGGAAGAGCATGAATGGCATACATGCATCTTGCATGTTTACTGAGTGAGATGTATTATTAATCACTAGGTATGAGAACATAACTGAGTTTAGGATGTAATAAAATCTTTCATAACCCAGTTTTTCAAGATTTACAGTAAAAAATGCAACTCTGAATTTACTTTTGTGTTTCCTTCTCCATTTTTTTTTGCCATCAGTCCTCCAAAATTATTTAGCCAGTTATCCATTCACAGCCCAACTCAGCCATTTGTACTGTTTAAAAGAAGGGGACCTATTTCAACCACAAACACTTGAGAGATTTAGGATCTGTTGTTGTGTCAACACCAAAATGCTTTTGTGACTGATTTTTCCCCCCACTGGGCCTCTCTCTTGTTTTATTTCATAAAACAATACCAAACAAACCCCCTCCGAGTTATATGCCTTTGCTTCGAGGGAGGATGCTACATTTTCACTGTTTCCCTTATCCTTACAGACAAAAGCTTTGAAAAATTAGGACCATGTTTCAGTCCAAGATATATACAGGCTACTTTACAGCAAAATGTAATGCATTGTTTCAAGAGGGCTATCCACCCCCCCACCCCACCCCACCCCCTCCCCTCCCCTCCTTGGGAGAAAAATACAGAATCTTAAACTAAAGCACACTTCACTCGGTTGGTCTCCCCAGCCTGCTCGGTGCCAGCAGCCACAACGCAAGCTTTCATCTTGGCTTCAAAGTGTGGTGGATGGAGGTTGGGGGTTGAGGGGCGGAGAAGAAAGGGAGGGCAAGTTGAATGCAAAAAAGAGAAACAAACAAACAAAAAAAGAGAAAGGGGGTAGGGGCTGGGTGGGTGGGTGGGGGAACGAAGAGAGAAGAGAAATAGTCTATCTTTCAAATATCAAGTCCCCAAGGCTGGGGCTGCGAGATGCAAAGCCTTCACACAGCCTCGCGCTCCTGTATATTTTGTTGTTACTGTCACTTCCCATGCTGGGAAGATTCTTGTCATCCCTCACATATTTTATCCACAGAAAAGGCTGCCCTGCCCTGTGCTGGGTGATTGAGGCTGTGCCCCTGGTGTGCCACACTATCAGTGGTTCCCAAGGCTGTCTAGCCTGGGAAAAGCTGCATGGACACATTCCAAAATCAGCATTACATGCGGTATTGTTCTTGCTCTCCCTGATTAGAGTGCACACAATGAAAACAACAGCAACAGCCTCATTTTCGAACCCTCCTCCCCACACAAGGCTGGTCAGAGGCTGTTTTTCTTTCTCGTGGGTTTTAGAAAAGTTAACTGCTTCAGTGCTGGCCAGCCGCTGTGCCACCGCTCTTGGCTGTGACTTCTAGGAGTCACTCACACAGCGAGAGGGGCAGTCCGGAGACACAACTGTCCTACCCCCTTCTGGGGAGGGATGATTGTTGACTAACAACCCCCATTTGCATTGCTCGGAATGACTATGTTAGCTTCTAACCCAATGGGGCTTCGTGCCTAACTTTTTAGGAACATTCTTCTCTGACTGAGTTAGGTAGACCTTCCCAGGTTTTTTGAGAGAATATATATATATATATATATATATATATATATATATATATATATATATATACACACACACACACACATATATATATATTAATGGGGATGGAGAAGAAAGGGAGCAAGTCAGGTAGTGGGTGGGAGTGGGTGATGTAGCTATTTAAATCTTAATAATCCATCCGAATTAAAACTACCTATGTTTAGTCACAGCCCTTTGGGAAATCTCTACTGTAGATGAGTCCCCTCCTCCCCCACTGGAATTTTTGGATAAAATCCACTCCATTCTTTTTCATATATACATACATGCACATACATCTATATACACTGACATATATACACATACATACATACATATGTGTAAATGCTTTTGGCTGGGAAGGGAAGGTAGGGAACAGATTTCTACTTTAAAAAGCTATGGGGGGGAAACCCCTTTAAATTAAATAGAAAAATGACATTTTTCTGTTTAGAAGAAAATACTTTCAACACCCAGCCTGTGACCTACTTATTTCAAACAATAGTCAATACACAAAATTACAGTATAACCAAAGAATTTGAACATTCCTTTGGAGTTCATTTTAACAGAATTTGAATCTTTTAAAAAAGTGTGGATATATGTGTGTTTGTATTAATTAAGGCTAGGAAGGGTTAGATGTGCATAAATTCAGAGGCCATTCAAAATTATATGAACTTGGATGTTGAAGTTTCTGTGAGTCTAATCCTTTTGAACAAAGTCCTTTCTTGGCGATGTGGGAGAAAAGTCCATAATTAAACAATTTAAAAATATTTTTGGACTTGGATACAATATGAGAATTTAAAATATTAATAGCTTACAGATCCTTGAAGTGGGAGGTATTGAAGTAGGTTTAAGGAGATGAAGATTTATTTCCAGAACAGATAATCCCTTATTCTTTAGGCCAACTGACAGTTTGTAGTCAAATTTTAGGGGTTGCTGTTTTGATGCACACATACAGATATTAGCATATTTCACCTCCTCCATTTCTTTTTGTTTCCCATTGCTCCCTAAACTTTGTTTTTGCAAATATGTCTAGAAAATTAGATACAAAGCTAAAATTGTATGTCATACATTTCAAAGTATTAAAGTTTAGTTTTATACTTCATGGGATCTTGGGTGAGTTATTTCCTCTTTTGGCCCTCTGTTTTCTCATCTATAAAAAGAAAGAGTTGGATTAAATAATCACTAAGGTAATTTCGTCCAGTACCGAAGATCTATGTGGTTCCATATTAATAGCAATAGCCATATTTTTGAAATGTGATATTTTAAAATATTAGATAATAATCATCTCAAATTATTACATTCATGATATATCCAATATGAGGAAATTAACATTGCTAAGGATACTATTATATTAAGGAACATACATGTTTGAATTTAGGAAAAAAGAGACTGAGATTTTAATAACTCTACATCTTCATGTTAGGCATTTTAATTGTAAAGAAAACTCTTTCATGCAGCACAAGACTGTCATTATGCTAAAAACCTAAGGGACAACCAGGTGGTATGGTAGATAGTGTGCCAGGCCTGTAGATGGGAGTTACTGGATGCAGATCTGGTCTTAGACACTTCTTAGCTATATGTGACCCAGGGAAAGTCACCTAATCCCATTTGCCTTGCCTTTGCTTGCCTTTCTGTCTTAGAGATGTTATGAAGACATGAAAAATTAGGGTTAACCAAACCACAATCTGTTCTACCATTCATCTTTGGAATAGAAGGATTGTCTAAGAGAAGTAAAGATATATACTTGTTCTATCTTTGGTGTCTGCCCTGAGATCAAGCTTTGCATTGTTGCAAGAGCTACTTTATTTTATAGGTGGGATTTGGTCATGGCCTTGCCTTCAGAGGCAGCCAGAGAGATAAAAGGCAAATGTTTACCTTTCAGTCATTCTCCTTGATTTATAAATGGACATGGAAGGCTTCCAAGTATAGTAAGCTCTTAGATATGAACTACTTCAGTTCTTGTGATCAAAGGAGTCATCTTGGTTAGAGGTCTTGCTTTTTCCATGGGTCTTTTCTTAACTATGTAAGTGAAGATGATCCTGAAACAGGTCTGAATTAAAAATTTTAGGTGGCTTGAATCAGGGCACTTGCCATAGAATCTCTATGGAATTTCACTCTCCAGCTGTCTAAGCAAAACTAGAGTGTAGGTCCTTATGGAAACCCTACCTCTATAGGTTGGACTTATCCAAGGGATAGGCACCTTTCTAGGTTTAATATTTTGTAAATTAAAACACAGGATTTCAGACCTCCTTTTAGTATGGCTAAAGGCCAAATACATGACACTGTTATTGACCTATTATTGTTGATTATTATTCAAGTCACTACTCTTGGCTTCTTTGTCCTCATCAGAAAATGAAATGGTTGAAATGGAACATAGTGCTGTAGATTTAGAGCTAGAAATGTTCATAGAAGTCACTGGGTCCAAATTCCTTCATTTTACAGATGAAGAAAAGGAGTCTTGGAGAAGTTAATTACTTGCTCCAGGTCATTCAAGTGTAAGTATTAAGGTTATCATTTGAATTTGGGTCCTCTGACTCAAGAACCAATATTGTTTCCACAGGACAATACTGTACAACTTGCTGATTTTGACATTTGAAGAAGTGGATGACCAGGGAGCTTAGGTGACTTCATAGATTGGAGACAGAGTTGGAAGGCACCTCAGATAGACTCTGATATAATGTCCTCATTCTGCAGATGAGAATATTGAAGTCTAATGAGGTTAAATGCTTGCTGAAGGACACACGTGTAATAAGTAATAGGTCTAGGCTCTGAACCTATGTCCTATGATTTCAGATACTGTGCTCTTTTTTGCTATACTAAGTAATCTCGAAGGTCCTATTGAATTCTTAAATCCTACAATTAAACTGCAATTTCAGTATCCATATTTAATTTCCCAGATGTAACCCCTTTGTCAAAATTGTTCAACTCTTCAATTCACAAATGGTTGGTCTTCCTGAAACTCTCTACACTGTGTATAAAAATATAAGTGTGTCACTAGCTAGGGGCATGATTCTTTGTACCATAAAATCTGGAATCCAAGTCAAGATGGCAACTTTCAGGATGATGCATGAGGCAGAATTGGACACAGTCTGTTTGACAGCAGCTGTATTGGCTCTGTGTTCCTGGTGATATAAATGTTCCTTTTATTAGTAAAGCTCATTACTTCTGACTCAGAAGACAGATAGGGAGGAGATGTAACAACATGCCATTTTATAGACACACTCTCTCTTGGTCTTAAACTCGCTGAAAGTAAATGTTTGCTTGATTGAATTAAAACTATTTAAAAGAGATCACAAGCAGATCTCTGGAAATCATGATTCCATTTGTTCTGACATTAATATCTCAGACCACCTTTTGAGGATTTGCTTCAGAAGCTTCAGTGTAGAACATGTCCCTGGAGCTCATTTCAGGAAGCTCCTCCTTCCCCTTAAGCACTTATCATCTTCTGGTTCTTGAACTGCCTAGAGTGGCCCAGTTAATGAAGACTTTGTGAAAATGAGTTTACCATAAAAAACAAATTTAAAAAAATCAAATAAGTGTTGCTAAAGGCAATTTTATGACCTCTGAATTAGAATCTATCCTTGAATTTGCTGAAAAGGTGACTCCTCAGGTATAGAAGAAAGAGTATGAGACTTGTAGTTGGAAGGCTGGGTTCAGTGGCAAGAAGACTTGCTCTGGAGTTAGAGGACCTAGGTTCAAATCCTTCCTCTGACACTACATTTGTGGCCTTGGACAAATCCTTTAACCTCTGTAGAACAGTCTCTGGGTTCTTCTGTCCCTAGATCTATGGTAGTATGACTTGGATTTGAGTCTTGGCTCTGCACTTTCCAACTTCTGTGACATTAGATGATTTTATTGAACCACAATTCTTTTATCTGTAAGATGGGACGATAACAATAATTTGTATTACTGACTTCACAGGGTTGTCATGAAAAAGTCACTTCATAACTTGAAAAGTACAGAACCGTTCTCACATTGCATTCACCTATGCTAAATTATCTGAACCTCAAAAAAACATAATTTGCCTTCTTCTTCCTCCTCTTCTTCAAGCCATACCAATCCATTTCAATAATCATATAGACACTAATAAATGATCAAGATCAGTCATTCACAGGATTGGTGAACAGGATCAATCAGGTAGAAGTTAAAGTTATAGCAACCCTTGTATTGAAATAAGCAATTGAGTCTATATGGATTTTAGTGCCCAATACATCTTGAATTAATGGAACAATGAGACGTGCTTTGGCACAGCTGTCTGGCATACCTGGGCTAAATTTTAATGCGAACGGCTGCGTTGCAACTTGCTGAAAAACATCCACTTCACACAGGGCAGTGTGCTGTGGGGCCCCATGGAATGCAGCCAGGCCTAGAGCTGTCGGTTACCTGAACTTACTTGGATTAAGTTTCCATTACCATGGCAGCCAGGCAACCCCCTATAATTATTCCCGCCAACTAACTGCCTCGCTTCATGGGACAGATTCTGACAGATTTCGTCTCCCAGATGGGCAGCTCTTGTTTGCCACCTGAAATGTTTCACTGATGAGTGCTGCCCCTGAGGTCACATTGGAAGTGCCCCCATGAAATAGCTTAAGCCTGTGTTACAAGACTGAAAAGTTGTAAATTATCAACCGCATGAATAAACATGCTAACCAAATGGAGAAAGAGAATGGAGAGACTGTTGTTACTTGGTGAGCTCCCTTCTTTCATCAAACTTTCAAATTAGTCCTTTTTCTCATCCCATTGACATTAGGGATGAGCTTCATGGAGACAAGCTAAGAAGGCTGAACCAGCAGCCTGTGGTATGCCAGGCCAGGCAACTTCAGTAAACTACAGAAGGAAAAGAAAAGAAAAGGGCAAGACCCTGAAAACCATTAAGAATGACAAGGAGGATATAAGATGGAAGACTGAACCTTGTCCCAAGAAGAATGACACAGAGAGGTTAGAATTGGAAAGACTTACAGAGGCATCACATGTAGTCTAGAAAGATTGAGAAACTGAATGAATTCATTCAGGTTCCCAATTGAATATGACTTTGGGGAGGGGACCTGGGAGCCTAGTCTTAGGAAGATACACTTAGAATCCAAATGATCTTGAATACTACTGCATTCATGGTTCTCTGCCAAAGAGTCTACAGACATTTTTCAATGGCAAAACTAGTTTTTCCTCTCCAAGAGTTTCCATTCCACAAAGAGCAGAATTAGTCTAAGGCAGTGATGTAAATTAGAGGCAAACTAACTTTCCAGAATCTGGAGAAAATCAATTAAAAAAATTTAGACATTCTCCTTAGAGGAGATTCATATATTCATTCTCTTTTTTCAGTTCTATTTACTATCTTTCTTTTTTTTCCTAGAGGAGAGTTTGGTCATAGGAGATAGTGGGAAAAAGCAATGTTTTTGGAATTAGGAAACTCTCTGTCCCCATCATGTAATAATAATAATTGCTGCATTAGTGATTTACATATATAATTTAATGTATCCTTACAATAGTCAGGGTGAAGTGGGTGCTAGTAGCATCTCTATTCTATAGATAAGGGAAAGCAGGCTGAGAATGGATAAGCAACTTGATTAGGACCACACAGCTACTGAGTATTTGAATCGGGATTTGAACTAAGTAAGGTCTTTTTTTCCCCAGTCCTAGGATTTATGCCATTGAACTAGATTAAGTGACCTGATGCAAGTCATTTCTCTCTGAGCCTGGGTTTTCTGATATGTAAGAAGAAAAGATTGGACTGGATAAACTCTGAGGAACTTTCTGGGTCTAAATCACATGGTCATGGAAATGTAAGCTTTTTTAGTACTTATTGCCTATATTAGGGTCACTAATTTGAACCATTTACAATCTTTTATTGCTATTTAAATATTAAAAACTTTGTGCCTTTTCTCACCAACAAAGTCCTTAAAAGGCAAGGACCATATTTTATACTTCTTTATCCACATTGTCCAACACATTGTCTTATATAAAATATAGGTATTAACTAAATATTTAGTGATTAAAGGAAGAAATAAGAATACAGTCGGAAAGATACTGACATTCAAAAAAAAAGCCAGGGAAAGAGAAATTTGGACTTTTTTGGGGCAAAGAGGATATTTTGCTTCCTTATTTATTTCTTAATGGTAAAGTTTCAGAGAACCAAGCCAAAGACTCTCCTAGGGTACCCATAAAATAATAAGAGGCATAAAAAAGCCAGACCTTAGGGGATAAGAATGGAGATGGCATAAGCCAAGGTGATTCAGAGTCTCAAAAACTGAGATTCTAATTATCTTCAGCAATAATGTTTCTTGTATTTCAGTTCATTTATCTTCAAAATGATAGTTATAATAATGACATAATTTAAAAAAAGTAAACCCTTAACTTCCATCTTGGGATCAATAGTGTATATTGGTTCCAAGGCAGAAGAATGGTAAGGGCTAGGAAATGGGGGCCAAGTGACTTGCCCAGGGTCCCACAGCTGGGAAGTATCTGAGGTAAAATTTGAACCTAGGACCTCCCATCTCTAGGTCTGGCTCTCAAGCCACTGAGCTACCCAGCTGCCCCCAATAATGACTTACTTTCAAGGGTGATATGATAGTGGTGGTGGTGGCCAGGACAAAACAAAAAACCAGTAATAGAAACAAATTTTCATATAAAAATGGCAAAAAAATAAAAGCTGTGGTGCAATTGAGTTATCATATTCTTTATGCAAATCTTATGTATAATCTTATATATATATAGTTTATATATATGTAGCTGTGTATGTATATGAATAAATAAAATATAGGTAACATTTTTATCTGGGAAACACATAGATGAGTGTCCAAGGAGAAACATCTATGGGAATGGAAAGTTGAAATAATCCAGTTGCATTATCTTATTACAGCTCTGAGTAGAGAATGTCCAATGATTGTGGAATCCTTAGGGACATTGTTAATAAATGACCAGACGTAGAAAAGCAAAGAAACATTAGAGAAATGAGTTGGTAGAGGGATATGTTGCTGTAAGGCTTATGGACACATTTTCTCATGTATATCATCTTGAATAGGTACTTTATAAAAAAAGAAAGAAAAGCGTGTGTGTGTGTGTGTGTGTGTGTGTGTGTGTGTGTGTGTGTGTGTGTGTGTGTGTGTGTGTTTAACAAGTGGTTAAGATGAGAGGCTGAGAATCAGCATAGCTGACAGACAGCCTGTTTCTATAAATTCTCTCTAAGGAAATGTAAGTCTCTGTGAAAGAACACTGCCTAAACATAGGTCTCAAATCACTTGCCAAAGAACACTTGTCATAAGGGCAGCAGAGCCTGTCTGTATTCTAATGGATCTGATGACGTTTTTCTACCAACAAAGTTGACAAGACACAACAGGCTTATGGCAGCTACAAATCATTTCCTTCCTGCTGCAAAATGCCAGTGCCATCCGAATGCTTTTCACACACGGCACATTTCTCTGGCACTCTCCGGGAAACAATCTGAGGAGGAAGCCAGCCTATCGCTAAGGTCTAGGAGTCCATCCCACTGAAATGTCAGAAATATTGTAAATATTAGTGATGGGCCAACCTCAGAAGTGTTGGAGGTTCAGTCTGGGACAGCATCCAAGATCTTGTGTGCTTATCCAAACACTTTTGATCTTGAAAAATTGGTCCATAAATCTTGCAAGAACAGGTTCTCTGCCCAAGATTTACAGTATTCTTCTGGTTTGGTGTGGCTGGAAATAGCTTTTCTTGGGAAATGATGGTATTTTCTTTTTCTTTTTAAATTCTAATCAAATCCAAGATGGACCAAGGTGAATATTTAAAACACCACACACACACACATCTAATTTTCAGTTCTCAGAAAAGACAGTTTTAATTTTTAAGTTTGAGCAAAAAGGTTCATGTCAGTTGTTTTATGGAAATTGATTTGACCACCTTGAGTAAATTACAGTATACAGAGCTTTTATTTGCTAAATTCAATCAAGATTTATGCCTGCAGTAAGACTGGTGCTTTTAAGAATGGTTATAAACAGGTGTGTTATGGATGGATTGCAAAGCTACATTTTTTTGGGAAGATAATTGAGAAACAAATACAATGTTAACACAATTTGGACTATACATACAGACTGATATGCCTGGAATAATAATATAATCGACATATATATATAATATATAAGCATATAATATGTGTGTAAATATTTAGGCTTCTATGCTCACATCTTTAATGACAACAGACTTCCCAATCCCTCTCCTCATAGAGATTCTAAGAAGGAGACCTGTTTGACTCTACCAAATTTATTCTTTAAGTTGAAGTATGTCAAACATTGGAATTTCTTGGGAGCAATTTCTTTTGTGAAGAAATCTATTCTATGCTATGAAAATAGGACTTCTGTTATAACCAAATATAGAAGACTGTGCATTACTTGTAAAAGACTTGCTATGTTGTGAAGCATCTAAAGCAATCTCAAAAAAAATAATTGAGGAGGCAAAATGACAGATTTGGAAGATAAGAATCAGAATTTCCCATTAGCTATTTGGACATCTAGTTGGTACAGTGCATAGAGTCAGGAAAACTTAAGTTCAAATCTAAACTCAAACACTAGCTATGTGAACTCTGGTGAGTTACTTAACTTCTGTTTGTCTCAGTTTCCTCAACTGTAAAATGGAGATAATACATACCTTGGGTTATTGTGAAGATCAAGTGAGAAATATTTGTGAAATGCTTAGCACAGTGCCTGGCACATAGTAGGCACTATATAAATGCTTATTCCCTTTCTCTTCTCTTAGTCTTTTTGTCCGGCACATAAGTAGTAGAAAACATAAATTCTATCAACCGGTCTTTACAGAAAAGCATGAGATGGCTATTGGGCTTTGTATACTTGTGAAAGTGACATCCCTTTAATTTTAGTAATTAAAAATAGAATTTAGCTTATCAATTTATCAATAATTAAGAACTATGAGACTAATACATAATCATATTTCAGCTCAACTCATTGTGTTTCAAAGAAAATGATGTAGTTAGTAGAACAAACTAAAACAGAGAAATTGCTAGGCACAATTGGAGTGTTTCCACAAGACACATTAGGATTACCCTAGTGCCATCTATTTTCTGGTAGACAAAAAGGAATTATTGGCTTCTGTTATCTTCAGAATTAACTTCTACAAGAATTACAGGAGTTTTTTTTTTTTTTAAGCAATTGTCATGAGAACTGTGTAAAGCCTGCTCCTAGGGTTGTAGGATTTTTAATAACTAGAAGGCAGTTCGGAGATCATATAAGTCAATTCCTTCATTTCATATGTAAGGAAATTGAAGCTCAGAGTAAAGAAGTAAGACCTTCCCCTAGATAACATTGGTAGAGAGCAACAGAACTGAGCAGAACTAAAACTTGGGCTTGCTAACTTCAAGTCTATACCTCTTTTCAATGTAGCAGAGATCCACTTACTTCTTATAAATAAGACCTCAGGATCCCTTGATGTTTTTCTATGGTCTGATCTCTGCTTCCTCTCTCAGTACTTGAATAATCTGATTGACCTATTACTTCCAGCATGAGAAAACTCCCTCTACTAAAGCAGAATATCATAGTTTGAGAAGTGTAAGGGAGCTTAGAAGCTATCACATTTAATCTGCCAATATTCCCCCATCCTCATATATATTTTTTCCTGTACTATATTTTAAACAAACCAACAAGCAAACTGGGTCTTCCCATTTTACCCAGGTTAGAAGAGAGGGGCCACAAGGGGGTCCAAATCTCAATCCAATTAGCATTAGAGTGTTGAACTGCTCCATCTTTAGTCTGGGTTTGTTCACTCCTCTTTAGTCTACTGATAGATCCCTTGCTCCTGGGAGCTCATCATCAGGATGCCAAAATTAGTTCAGACATCTTCTTTACTTGAGTTCAGATCTCCCAAACTCAAGAGATCTATTAGCTTCAGACTCCCTAGAAGCTGGGATTACAGGCTTGCACACAATGCCCAGATCCTGTACCATTCTTATCCATGTTTTCCCACAAATCTTCTATAGAAGATCTAACTCAACTATTAGAGACCTTCCCCTTCTTCTTTCTAGAGCCTTGGGATGATGATGAGGATGATAGTTAGAGAGTACTTTTAGCTTTTTATAATGATATGTGAGATTGTAAAATAATAATTCATATTTCTAAAGTATTTTAAGCTTTATAATATGCTTTCCCCCAAACAACCCTGCAGGAAAAATATAGCAAATAATATGACCATTTTGCTGATGAGAAAACTAAGTAGATATATTTGCCCCAGAAAGCACAGTTAAACTTGTGAACTAGGATTCAAATCCAAGTCTCCTGACTTTGAGACATATATGTATTTCACTATACCATTTTAACTCACTAAAACCTCCATTACTAGAACTTTGTGAGAGATCACGGATTTGAAACAACTAAGGAATGATAAAGGGCAGTTAGGTAATGAAGAGGAAAGAGGGTCCAGTCTAAGAATCAGGAAGACCCTTATTAGCTGTGTGACCTTGGGCAAGTCACTTAATTATGTTAGCCTCAGTTTCCTCATCTGTAAAATGAGATGGAAAAGGAAATGTCAAACCACTCCAACCTCTGCTAAGAAAACCTAAAATAGGATCATGGAAAGTCAGATAACACAGAAAAGATACAACAAGCAATGATAAAGCTTTTGGTAGAAATCCATGCCAAATAAAAAAATATGACCAATATGCAATGTGAAAAAAAGCAGCATTTAGATTAGGAATGCAACAGTTTGATCAATTTAAAGACAGATTGTGTTTCTCAGGTTAATTAGCCCAGACCCAGGGTTGCATATTATTTTTTCAAAGATTTGTATAGTAGATGAAGTAGAGAATACTTTTTAAATTTGTGGATATCTCCATTGTGGAGGTTATTGGAATAAGATGGAAGGTTGTCACAAAAGCACATTGGATAAATTGGAGAAGTGATCAGAAACAAAAGAGAAGAAAATGTTTGAGAAGGGGAAGTATAAGGGAACATACTTTAGGAGGAAATGTATATAATGTGAATGAGCAACTTTATATTAGGAATGACCTAGTATTCACTAAAGATATCTTGATGAATAGTTAACAAGAAAGTGTTTTCTTCAAATAAATACAAATCACATGTGATGAGCAGGAGAGGGAGATGCAAAAATTTAAGTTTGCCTGGATTCTGCAAACCCTTAATCAAATCTTCACTTTGTTCCCTGTACCTGAAACATTCTCCCTTACTCATCATTGTTTATTGTGCTTCTACTCCTTTAAAATTCTGATCCTCCATAAAGTCTTCTCTGCTCCCCTTGCTAGTGACGAGTTTCCTTCTTGGACCTCAAAAATGCACTTTATCGCATATGAGGGTCTATTATAGTTTTTCCTTCATTTCTTATTCCTCTACTAGGCTATTAGCTCCATTAGGACAGGAATTACATTTTATCCAAGTTTTATTTCTCTTGAAGACCCTGTAATCATGGTTTATACAAGCTAAAAATACTGATTATGTTTAATAGTGCTCAGTTTTTATTAGATACTCATTAGCACACTCTGCCAAATTATGAGTTCTTCAACACAAGAGAGACTTGGGGAATCCTGGAGGGTCCTTAAAGATTGAAGGACTTAAAAGCAAGACCTTGGAGAGGACAAAGTAACTGAGCACCAATTTAGAGGAAAACAAAAGGGAAAAAAATCTTTGAATATGCACATATTTAAATCATTGTAGTTGGAACTCTACATTCCTTTAGTGGGAATTGCTCTTCCAATCATAGGTCAACAATATTTAACAGATTTTTTCCTGATTAAAATACAAATGGCCAAATACCATAAATGAATCAAAGTGAGTTACTAAGGTATTAACAGTTACTCATGTAACATTCAGAAACTGGAATTAATTAGTAATGGAAAAATATAATTTGGAACATTCTAGTTGTTAGAAAATACTAATTCCACACAAACCAAATAGATGCCATGGAACTACAGAGTTGTAGAGTTGGATGGGATTTTAAGGATCATCTGGACCATCTTCTTCCTCTCTACATCTTTGAAAAGGGATCATCTAAACCTTCATTGAAAGACCTCTATTGTGATACTACCCCAGAAGGGTCATCATACCCTTCTAAAATTGTATTGTAGCCTATTCAAATGATGTCACACTGGTTTTTCTACACATCAATATCAATCACAATCACCAGACCAGTAGAATATTTTTTTCAGAAATATAATTTTTACAATGTTAATTTGTGTGAAAGGGGCTCATAAGGAATAGTAGATAGAGAGCAAGAATAGGATGGGGAATTTAAGAGAATTTAGGAGAGGGTTAGCTTCATTCCTATGTAGGCAATGTGTATTGATAATGGAATATTCATAAAGACATCAGAATAGTAATAATAATTTTCACTCTTTATGAGAGGTGGCCGATGGGTACTGAATAGAGAATTAACCTGGAAGACAGGAAAATCTGGGTTCAAATCCTCCCTCTGACACATGCTGGTTGGCAACTCTACAACACTAGAAGTTGCAGAGAAACTGCTATCCTTCTTTGGTAGAAGGAGTTGCCTCATTTGGTAGAAGGAAGTTTCATTATACAGATACAACCACAGGTCCTGCCCTAACCCTAATTTTTTTTTGATAAATTTTAAATATCAAATAGTGATAATTAATTATAGGAGCTGACCATTTGGCATATTTAAGGCTGATTTCTTCTTGGTTTTTGCCATTTGGCTAAAAAGACTAGAGAGACTTCAGCCTGAGAATCAAATATTTTTTTTAATTTTAATTTTTCTTTATTAAAGCTTATTAATTTACTTAATTAATTTATAATACTTTCCCATGGTTTACAAGATTCATGTTTTTTCCTTCTCCTCCTCCCATCCCCTTCCTCTAGCCAGTGATCAATTCCACTGTGTTTTACATGTATCATTGATCAAGACCTCTTTCTTTTCTTTTTTTTTTAAATGTTTTAAAACCCTTGCCTTCCATCTTGGAATCAATACTATGTATTGGTTCCAAGGCAGAAGAGTGGTAAGGGCTAGGCAATGGGGGTCAAGTGACTTGCCCAGGGTCACACAGCTGGGAAGTGTCTGAGGTCAAATTTGAACCTAGGACCTGGCTCTCAATTCACTGAGCCACCCAGCTGCCCCTCAAGACCTATTTCCATATTGTTAACATTAACAATAGAGTGATCATGTAGAGTCTATATCCCCAATCATATATCCATCAAACCATGTGATTAAGCAGTTGTTTTTCTTCTGTGTTTCTACCCCGACAATTCTTTCTCTGGATGTGGATAGCATTCTAGAGAATCAAATTTTTAAAAAAGACTCTTTGTTGGAAAATCCATAAGATGGTTAGGGAAAGATGATTTAAATTTATAAGATCATGCAAGGAATGGATAGGGTAAGTGTTCATCAAATTCTCTGATATGAAGGATGAAATATTGCCACTTGAAATTCAGAAAAATTGAAAATTTTAAAGTCAAATTTAAAAATAAAAATAAAAGTAAAAGTAAAAAATTTAAATATTTAAAGTCACGAACAAATGAAAGACAGTTCCACTGTACTTTTCAGTGTTTTATTTATTTACTTTTGCTCTGGACCTGTGATTTCATCACTACAGGGAAGTCCTCATGCGGAAACTCTCCCTATCAGTGTAATTTTAAAAGATCAAAATCAGCAACTTTTCTATGATCTCTAGTCTTAGTAAGTTGTCTAGGGCACTCAGAGCTTAAATGACTTTCCTACATTCATGGAGTTAGTAGGTGCTAAAAGTACATCTTGAACTCAGGCCCTCCAAACTTAAAAACCCACCCCTCCATTTACCATATACCAAACTGCATTTTACTTCTGTACATATCAGATAGTAAACTTGCAAAACTTCTAATTCTAAAAGGCACTTCAAAGAATATAAATAGGCTTGAAATGCACATATCACCATCCTTTAGAGGATGAGGTTATGAAAATACTAACCATGCCCTTTGGTTCCACTGAAAAGTCCCTTAACACCATTAGCCAGTGAAATATTTCTTAAATTTTATGACTCTTTAATTGACGTATATAAAGATTTTCTGGAATCTCTGACTTTTTTTGGATCCTGTCATTAGTTATAACTCTTGATATATACAAGACCAATTTTCAAAGAAGGCAAGGTAAAATTTCCAGTGTCTATCTCTTTCAAATTCTGGTTTTGGAGGTTTGTTTTACTTTCAAAAGGGAAATAGCTGAAGGCCCTTTTCCATTTTGCCCATTGGATAGAGTTTGGCTTCTGTCAATTAAAGAATTGCTAACGAGATGGATAGAGAAGCTAAAACAAATAAGCAAGCATAATAAAACAAAAATCCTTCCATTTCCATATCAATCAATTTGAACTCAGAATTGCCATCAAAACATGAAAAACTAAAAAAATATAGAAGATGGTAACTAAACACATTCCCTATCCCAAGAAGATTTGTAAACGTCCAAGACATTTCAATCAGAGTCAACTTTTTAACATAACTACTCTAGGTTGGCAGATAATAGGAAGGGAACAAAAGGAAAAGAATGAGGACCAACCCAGATCATGGTATCCAGACACTCAGGCCAATCACATTTCTAGAAACCCACAAGGGATATCAGTAAGAGATCAAACCACCTCAGACTCCTACATCGTACCACAAATGAGACATTCTCTAGTTCTATTTTGTTTATTAAAATGGCTATTTCCCAATCTAAAGAAGGCTCATGATTGGGAATTGTACCAAATTCCATTTTCCTTCTTTTTGAATGCCTGGGGAAGAAAGCAAAGATGTAGCTACTGCCAATAGGTTTCCAGTCATTAGCATATTTATAGTTTATTTTGCAGCCTTCTGGGATTAACCTTCACTGGGCAACAACACTGCCTATGATATATTTTTAAGCTTCCTCCTCACCTAATCAAAATAAAAGAAATACCACAAAATTTTTAGACAAATAGGAGATAACCGAATGCCCCTAGTGTTCCTCCCAGTCAATCACTTACATTCTGATTGGCTTCCAAGGCTTGTCTAGGTCATATTATGACTCCTTTATTGGTGTTTAAGGTCAACAGGAGACATGCAAGTGCATCCTCTATCAGGAAGCAGAGCATGTCTCAGGAGTAAAATATTTGGCTTTTAGTGGGAGCTGTGGCTGTGACTCGGAAATCCAGGGAAGTGAGTTAAATGCAGCCAGGCTCCCGGCGCCGAACTGCCTCCCAGCAGATAGAATGAAGTAGAATAATAGAGGCTTTCCTGCCATTCTCAATATTATGGTGTATTTGTCAGACTTTCCAGTTGAGTTTCTGGAGGCTATTTTCCATTCAGCCTTGCTGACTACAGGCTATAATTCAAAGGAAAGGGCTCCAAGAAGGCAGGTACCCAGCACAAGGTTGGGCTCAAGTTATGGTTTTAGATTAGTGCCAAGGGAGCCCTCCTGCAGGAAGACAGATTAGGGGCATGTGTACTCATTTGGAGGGTGAAGGAGAGTGCAGAGCTAAATGCCCCTGAGTCATTGGAGCTCAGCTGTGATTAGACTTGGCAACCACACATACACACATATGCATTCTTACATACACAAACATGCACACACACACACAATGACTAACTGTCGCCTGTTTAAAGTCAGTGGAGAGGAAAGAGGAAAGTAGTAACTACAGATTTCCCAGATCTGCTGTATGCCCTGCAGTAGATAAGCTTTCAGTTTGTCTAGTTCAATTTATGCTTACTTGTTTCACATTCCAATTCATTTTGGTGGTAGTAATAATTCAGCTTACTTCACATCAATATAAAGAAATGTCCCAGCTAGCCTTTGCATTATGACAGACTTTAAAAATGAAAGGGAAAAAACCCAACCCTAGATAAAACTGTACAGAAAAAGGGAGTTTAAAAAAATGAAATGGACAACAAGAAGTAATGTTGGCATGTCATATGCAATGAAATATGCGTTCTTTTTTTCTTGGGGCCACATCCTTGATCCACGGGAACAAGCAAAAGTTTGAATATGTGGACTACTGAGATTCTGTCATTCCTAATGATGATGGAACATTCTCAGTGACTTTTAAAAATTAATTAAATTTAAATTGAAACTTAAATTAAAATTTAAACTTAAAATGTTAACATGCTCTTTCTATTGATTTGGAAAAGAGAATGGTTAGAAGTTTCCCTCAGAAAGAAAATTATAAAAGCAGATCAGAGAAGGCTTCTCTTTGAACTTTACTTCCATTTTTTGATGAAAGCAAGTAGGGAGCAATGAACCTTCACCTCCAATTTCTACTTTCAGCCCAAGCTAGATAGATGGACTTGAGTTTGGGTGTCTGTTTGTTTTTAGTTATCAACACTCTGAATTGAACTACCACCACAAAGGATCCTGAAGGATAGATAATCTGTCCTAAGGATATCTGTCCTATGGTATAAATAGAACTGTAGGCTTAATGAAGACTCAAGGAAAGTATCACCTGAGAGCTAAGTAGAGGAAGTAAGTTGTTGAATATATATATATATATATATATATGTTATATATATATAACATCCAGAGAGGGCTACAGACACATTAAAGCATTTCTCCATTTGAAGATTACTAGTGACATATTTTGATGTTCCTGGTAAGTATTACTGTGGTCTTATTGAGAAAAAATCCTTCATAGAGCCTACACCTAAATAAAAAAAAGAAAAAGAAAAATTGAACACAAAATAAATAGTTCTTCTAGAAACAAGATCCCCATTGGACTAACAGTGAAAACATCTGGCTTCTAATGTTGGCTCTGCTACCAATCACTTGTGTGATTATAATTGAGGTATTTCATTCTTGCTCCTCAGTTTCTTTACCTAAAAAATGGACTTGAACTAAATATAGTCATGAACATTTAAAGCCAGAAGAAGCTTATCTATGATCTAGTTCAATACCACCTTTTTATATATTAGGAAACTGAGGTCTAGTAAAAGTGACTTACTTCAATAAAGTCACCTGACAAGTCAGTGGAAGAATTGGATACCAGGGAGAATGTAAGCAGGAACTTTTCCCTTTTAGTTGTTTTCCTTCAGTGTTCTATTATAGTACTTAACACATAGTAGGTGCATTTTTAATTTATGAAAGACATTTATATTTATTTACATTACCTAATAAATTTCATTAGGGCAGTTAGGTGGTATGGTGGACAGAGTACTGAACCTGGAGTCAGGAAGACATCTTCTTGAGATAAAATCTGGTCTCAGTTGTGTAACAATGGGCAAATCACTTAACCCTATTTGTCTAGTCCAATGATGGTGAACCTTTTAGAGATGAAATTCTGGGTCCTAACCTCACCCAACCCCACAGACCAAGTGCCATGCCTGCTCATCCCCAGAGACTGCATGCCATGCTTTCCCCCCATTCCCTCCACCCAAGTGCTCGGAATGCCCTGTCTTCCCTTATCCCACACAGAGGAGGGAGAAAGGTATTCCAATGGACTTCTGGGTAGGTGATGTGAGGAATGTCCTCAGCAAGTATATAGAGAGGTAGGGGAATAACCTAAGCTCTCTGCTCCCCTCCAGCTCTGTTGCCTGTGAGCTGCCCATCTTACCCACTGTGTGCTCCCTTTGGGCTGCTAGGCAGAAGTGCGGGTGATGTGAAAAAATGTCACCAGGCATGGTGGAGGTGTGTCAGGGTGGGGAGTTCCTCTGCCTTTCTAATAAAGAACTCTGGGTTGGGGGAGGGTGGCCATGTGCCCACAGAGAATGCTCTGCATGCCATCTTCGGCATGTATGCCACAGGTTCGCCACCAATGGTCTAGTCTTTGCCCTTCTCTCTTAGAATTTTTACTAAGATAGAAAGAAAGGGGATAAAAACAAACAAACAAACAAAAAATCTTCAGCTATGTCCTGGAGAAGAATTCCCAGATCAACAGTAGATTGACACAGAAGGAGAAGAAACATGTCTTGTCACATTTCCTGCTGCAACAGAGTGACTTACACATCAACTATGTTGACTGTGGCAGTTACCTTGGACTCTTCTCAGCTCTCAACTAATTTGAGAGCTTTCATTAATGGGATTAATGTTTCTGTTGATAAAGACAGAGTTCTGTGTACATCCACTTTATTCCTACTTCAGTTCACATTCTGGACCTCTTTACTTCCTCACTAGCCTCCTTCTCACCCTGAAGAAACCCTTTGGATATGGTTCAAGATTGCTCTCCAGAATGGTTGTATTAATTCATAGCTCCACCAACAGTATATCAGTGTCCCAGTTTTTCAACATTCCTTCCATCATTTTCCTTTTTTAGTAATGTTTGCCAATCTGATAGGTGTGAGGTATTACATCAGAGTTATTTTAATTTTCATTTCTTTAATTAATAGTGATTTGGAGAATTTTTCATATGATCAAAGACAATTTAAATTTCATTTGAGAATTTCTGTCTCCCACACCTGAAATGCATTCCCTCCATATCTGTCTCTCCACATTACTAATTTCTTTCAAGGATCAGTTAAACAAAGCCTTCCTGATCCTGTTATTAATACTTTTTCTTTCTTGAAATAACTTTTATTTGGGCTGATGCTTTCTGTCACCCAATCCTCTTTGATAAATTCTTTGAGGGCAATGACATTTTTTTGGTTCTGTCTTAGAATCCCCCAGCACTCAGAATAGTGCCTTGCTCATAGCACTTAATTTTTATATTAATTTAATTTATTTTTATATTAATTTAATAGCATAACACTTAATAAATCTTAGTTGAAATGAACTCAATTGAACTTTGAGCTAGAATGGTCTCTAAGTTCTCTTTCAATGACTGAAATCTACCAATAAGGCATCAGAAAACTGCAGGAGGGAAGTAGGGAAGGGCCAGTGGAGACAGTTGGAAGAATGGGCAGTAGCCTGGGAACCTGAGGGAAATGGAGTAGTTGTGACCCCACAATGTTATATTTAGATAATACTAGAGCCGTTGGAGATGTAGCCTTAAAGAGAATCCATCTGTGATGGGAAAATCTGACCCAGTGCTTATTTGTGCTGGTCGCACCCTGGGGCGGGGAGAAGGCTAGATAAAAGAAGGTTTGGAATCTAGCTCACAGTGCTGAGGGGCATCCACTGTTGGACAGAAAGCCCAGGCCAGAAATATTCACAATGTGGGTGGCCTCTCTGTCTCTTGAGAGGTTAAAGCAACTGCTGAGCATTAGTAGCGACTAGAGCAGGACAGCATATTATGAAATCATCTAGACCATTAAGATTTGAAATTTGGTTCAAATATGAATTTCTGGCCATTCAGATCCATTAAAGAAAATGCAACTTGCTGGGCCTGAGAGTCAGGGAGGGGATAGGTGGCAAAACAATTTTTAAAAAATTCAATATTCTTGTACCTCAAATGTCACTTATTCAACATAACTTTGATGGGTAAAACATAAATGAATCAGAACTGGACAACTTTTTAAAATAGACATTAGATTGAAAATTATGGGAGTTCTACAAAATACAATGCACTTACAGTTTACTCAGAGCTTCAACCAGAATGGGATGATCAGAGCTTTGCTTTAGCATAGAAAATCCAACTGACAACACTTTTATCCTCTAAGAAAAAAAAAAAAGGAGAAATCGAGCCTCTTGGTTGGCAGAGCTGCTGTTGCTGCTGCTACTGATACTGGTGATGGTGGTATGGTGTGTGTGTGTGTGTGTGTGTGAAAAAGAGAGAGAGACAGGATGATCAGGGTGAAGCTGGGTTTGGTTGGATTCTGTTTCCCTATAGGGGAAGCTGGGAAGGAGAGGACAGAAGCTACAGTTGGCAGAATTCAAGGTCTATCTCTTCTCCTACCCCCAAGTTGAAAGAAAACCTGACTCTGGTCCTGGCTAGCTGCATAAGTATGAATAAATATGCCATTTCAAGGCTCACCTCACATCATATTCCACCTGGGGACAGAGCAGATGCCAGGAAGCCCTGGAAACAGTAGTGACTGGGAAGCATTCTACCTTCTGGCCCTGATCCCCATCTATAAATCTTTGGATGGAGTCTTTTAGGTGGTGAAAGACTGGGGGAAAGTGACAGTGTCTCAGTTCCTTCTAGAAGACCATGTCTTTTGGGGATAACCTCTCCCTCCTGCATTTCAAGGACCTTTGCCACCCTTTCCCCTCAGAATGTTGCCTTCTCTGGCTTCTTAAACTTTCCATGGCTGGGAGCCAGTAGTGAGAGAGAATGGATTAAGAGGGTGTTAAACTGTGTTTCTCACAGTCCCTGCAGGTCACAGAAGATAGCTGCTCCAGGGTTAGGGAAATGTTTCCCTAGATCTAAGAATTCTGCAAGACCACTCTCCCAACAAGGTCTGCCCTGGAAGAGGGTGATGGGTCAGGGAACAAGTCATGGAAGGGAAGATGAAGCCCTGCCAAAGAGTGCCTTCCTAGGTATCCCTGCCTTTTCCTGGCATCCCTTATCCTACCACAGTGATCTTTTTCTTTAAAGTTTTGCTTTTAAGCCCTCTTTTAGTCCCCTCCCTAAAAGCATCTTGTTTGTTGAAAATGATTATTAGTCTTCCTTTGCCCATCAGTTTTCATGTTTCTTGGATACAGTGTGAAGAAATAATTGACTCTAGTATTTAGTTATTAATAGCTAATATTTACATAGCCCTTTAGGCTTACAAAGTGCTTTTCAAAAACAATTTCATTTGATCCTTATGATTATAGATAGAAATGATGCTATTATTATCCTAATTTTACAGATGAGGAAACTGAAACAGAAAGGTTAAATGATTTTCCCAGGGTCATATAGTAAGGAAGTATCTGAGACTGGGTCTGAACTCAGGTTTTCAAGACTCCAAGACCATCATTTTATCCACTACTATGAGGTCATATTGCATATATCAAGAATAACTTGTATTAATAGGAAGCTATTAATAAGGCTATTAATAGGAAGCTACTTCTTAGAGTAGAATGTAATTCAACCTATTTTGTAGTAGTCCAATGATTTCTTGGTATTGCTTTCTTTCTTTTTTTAAAAACCTTTTTTTAAACCCTTACTCTCTATCTTAAAGTGAATACTAAATATTGGTTCCAAGACAGAAGAGTAGCTAGGACTAGGAATCTGAGATTAAATGATTTGTCCAGGACCACACAGCTAGAAAGTGTCTGAGGTCATGTTTGAATCCAAGACCTTCCATCTCTAGACTCTTTATCCACTAAGCCACTGAGCTTGGTGTCTCTCTTTCCCCAAATGCTAGTGGCCTAGGGATTTTGCTTTCAGGAGTTGCCATCTTCTCACTTCCTCTAACTGAGGGTCTCTCCTATGTCATTGTCATAGGCGTAGTTGGTAGTTCTTGCTTAAATGTGACAATTCCTAGTTACTGCTTTAGATCTTTCAAAACAAACATTAGGAAAATCAGCAGGAATGTTGACATTCCAATGACATATCCTTAATTGCCAAATGATAATTTGGCTGCCCAAATAGCAGAAGAATATTTAAAAAATATTCACTAGTTGAATAATATTAAAGTATCACTTACAAAAGTAACAGAAGCAAACAAATGTTTTGGCATTTAGACAGTTATCTTTTCAATAGCAAAATTAAAAATGAAGTGCCTTTGTAGAAAAAAATTATAAAGTTACCAGTGGAAAGGAAGTGTGTTGAACATGTATTTGAGAATAGACCTGTATGAACAATTTCTTTTTGGTATTGGACCTAAGATGGTGGTGATTCTTCCTTTGTTATTGAAAAAGACCAATGACACCACTGGGTGATATAGTGACTTGCCTGTGAATTGGATTTAAATGAGGCAGAGTTGCATAAAGTCAGCACCCTATAATTTCATTGGTGAAGAGAACTCCAGAATTGCAATTTCCTCTTTCAATGTAGATTTATAGTCTTAAAGAGTTGCCTGAGATATTGAAATTAAGTGGCTTGCAAAGTGACCAATAGCCAGCATGGGTCAGAAACCAGACGTGAATCCCAGACTTCTTGACTCATCAGTTTATTTTACTAGACCACACTGTACTATTGTGCGTGTTATAGACTCTTGGAAGCCCCACCTACAGAAACCAGTTTGGCAGATGGGCTAAACCAGGTTGAGGATGTCCAATGGGCCACAAACCCATCAGTGAATTAAGGGGATGCCTTCCTCCAGCATATTAAGAGTTCCCCCTGTGGAATGGGCAAATGAGAACAATTTGTTCCAACAGCCATGAAATTGGTTAAAGCAAATGCTATGGAGTGCTTATGGCTTGGCCAGAGTTCAAAGATGCCAAGGGAATCCACTTCATCCCATGCCATCACTAATCATCCTAACTTTTGTCCTGACATTGGACTTTACTGACTCTGGAAGAGACAGTAAAGTTGATGACTTTGTGCAACTCTGCTTCATTTAAATCCAAATTCATGCATGAGTCAAGACATTACTCATAATATTATTGGTCCTCTTGAAAAATGAAGAATGAGCAATAGTTGCTACAATACTGTACATGTATTAAATTACAGTGAAATGCTATCACATTTATCAGAGCTTGAATGAACACTCAAAATCCATATACAAGTTCAAAGACCTCCACATTATGCATATATGTCTGTCCTCTCCCCATGTGTTGATCTCTCAGAATTATTGGTTTTCTTTGAGAAAACACATTGACTACGACCCTCTCTGTTCTGCTGGCTCATCTCTGTTTTGATTGCAATCAGGGTCCTAAGCTCCAGACATGCCAGTCCCTGTACATTTCAGTACCCTCTGGCTCACACGTGTAGGCTGCCAAATAAAACAAACATGAAATCTAATTTTATACCTAGTAGCCACATTGCCATTCTTACAGTATATCAGGATTGGGATTGTTTACTAACTGTTCCAGAAGGCTTGTGAGAGGGCAGAGGCTTGGGATTTCTGCACAGTGCAAAAAATATGGATAAACTAAAAAACCATGTCAGTCCCCATTGCGATCTTGTCAGATGATTAAACTGGTTGATTTGTGGAATTAAGACTAAAGACTGCAGTGCATGGAGGGATCAAAATTCATACTGTAATTAAGAATAAGTTGAAGGAACTTTGTATGTTTCTTCTGGAGAAGAGAAGACTAAAGAGAGACTTAATAGCTATCTGAGAATTGGAAGGGTGTTCAAGGAGAAGAGATATTAGGCTTTTTCTGCTTGGCTTCAGGGAATAGAACTAGGGGTAATGGATAGAAATTGCAAAGAGAAACATTTCAGTTCAAAGTAAGGAGAAACTTCTAATGCTGAGAGCTATAAAGAAGTGGAATGGGATCCTTCTGGAAGTAGTGAGTTCTCCCTCACTGGAGGTCTTCAAACAAAAGATGCATGACCACTTGACAGGTATGTTATGGATGCTTTTTGGTTCAGGCATTAGCTGGACTAGAGGACTTCTCATCTTTTTGGAAGCTTTCTCAATTCATTTCCTAAGACTATTGTGTCAACAACAATAAAAGTATGTCAAAAATAATTCCTTTTCCTCATATGGCTTATTAACAAGATAGATCTAAGTGGTCTAAACAATCTCACAAATTTTTGGGGGGCTGAGTCATGTCCAAGATGGGCAGACTTTTCAGGGGTTAGTTGTTTTTTTTCCCAGAGAAACATAAAAAGGTAAGACTATCTCACTAGTGGTCATGCTGCCCTTAAGTTTAATGTAGTCCTATTCTGTAGCCAGTAGGGTGAGTCTGGCTGGATCTTATGGACAGGGTGAGCTAAACCCCTCCAACCACATATTCTTGGCAACCAACATAGATCACACCAACGTGCCTTGAATCTCTTAGGAACATGTTTACCATACTGTCACTGTTAATCCTTCTGAGATCAAGTTGGAGAGCCTGAAGCCAGAAGAAATTAATTAGGCCATTAAAAACAGGAATAGGAATGGGCGTTAACAATTTCCTAGACCCAAGTTTTTCAAGATGCATTGCCATTTGCCCAGCACACAGCATAAAATATTAGTTTATATAAGGAGAGGATTTCAACAATGCTGTACAAATCCTTGTCTGAGTAGCAGTCATCCAGAATGAAGGAAATTCCTCTTACACTAAACCATGTTGTTTTAAATAAAAAAGAAAGATGTTCATCCCCCCAAAATGAAAATCAAGGCTGGGCTATAGATTTCTTAATAAATGATGTTGAAAGTTTTTTTAGGAGACTCTGGCATAGATAGCTGTCAAAATCCAAATAATGAATTAACTTTAAATTCTGGACTATACCAGATCACAAAGCATATAGCATAGAGTGCTGTACTTGGAATCAGGTAGATTTGCAATTAGAATTTCACCTCGAATACTTACTAATACTGAGTCTTTGGGAAAGACACAGGTTCTCTAAGTCTCAATTTCTTTATCTCATCTTGAAAAAAAAGTGGGAAAAGGAGCCAGATTTTGAGAATGGAAGATGACATAGATCAACAACGAAGTACCATCACTGTAGAGGCAGCTAAATAGTATGGTGGCTAGAACCTGGGACCTGTAATCAGGTAGACTGAGTTTCAAATGGGTCCTCAGACACATCCTGTGTGACCCTGGGCAAATCACTTAACTTTTGTTTGCCTTAGTTTCCTGTCTTTAAAATAGTGACAATAAGTGTACCTACTTCTCAGGGTGGTATGCTTAGTACAGTGCCTGGCACATGGTTAGTACCATAGAAATGTTAACTATAATTTAATCAGATTCATTGTAGTAGATGAATGAGTTGACTGCAAACAACCATTTATTCTGTATGGACAATTGGAGTCTCTGGACAATAACCTCTATTAGAAAAGATACTGTTCAAAAGAAGAGCCTGATACTTTTTGATATTAAGATTTGATAATGATTCCTTGACCCTTAAAATGAATTTATTTCCAGATAAGTTATCAATTTAACAAGTTAGCACAATCTCATTCTTGTATTAAATCTATCAATTATTTTAATCATCATAATGTAGAACTCTTAAGATTTAATTTACTCCTATTCATCTTGTTGGCAATTACAATTAAAAACTAAACATTATTCACCTCTCTCTTTTTTGGCCAGGGAAATAAAATCTAATGGAGTTAATATGACTATGACCTCACAGTGTTGCTATGAGGGTATTAAATGAAATAATAGATGTAGAGCACTTTTTTTCTTTTGGATCAGACATCAGTCTTTCACTGGAACAGGGTATTTCTTGAACAAATCTCTCTACCAATTCAAGTCCAAGTCTGCTCTATCAGTTGAAGTTTCAGGGGGTAGCTTGGGGTGGGTGCTAAGGCATTAAATGACTGGCCCAAGGACATGCATGCAGTATGTGTCAGAAGAAGGATTTACTTAGGTCTTGCTGATATAAGCCATCTTATATCCACTGTACCATTATGCCTCTCAAGCTAGCTGGCCCTTTGCAAATCTTGAAGGACTTGATAAATGTGAGTTTATGAATGGCAAAAATCTTCACATGTGTGAAATCTTGAGATCAGGAATGTAATTGCAATACCAAATAGCTTGCATTAATATAGCACTTTAAAGACTGTATTTTCATAGAAACAACCTGGTGATGTGAATGGTCTGATTATTATTACACCAACTTTACCAACAAGAATACTGAGGTTCAGAGATTTTCAGTGACTTTCTTAAGGTCATAGAACTAAAAAGTGTTGAAGAGATTTTCTGGCTCTGGAGTGTGGTGTTCTTGCTGCTATCAGGCTGCTTTCAATTATGCACCAAATCCTTCTAATGGATTGAGACTTGGTTGTATATTGTGGGGTGGCCATGGATACAAACTCTGGAGACAATTTCTTGGTAACTGGACATTAGGTATTGATGTAGACCATTAACATGCACTGCGTTAATGTTCTGTGGAAGCTATTTCTGGGTACTGTGAGTCTCAGATGTCTCTGGCTGCCTGTGTCAAACTCTGACCCATTGTTTTCCATTAGGATTTGGTCTGTAGATGGAAGATTGTATGCCAGTGTGAAATTTGTCCAACATCCTTTCCATGGAACATTTTTTTCTATGGGAATCCCAGAGATTGAAGAGTATGCCAATGAAGTAAATTGGAGATAAATTTTCATTGTTAAGCAGTAGAGAAACATGTTCATGTCTCTCTTTACATGTCTATATACTTCTATATATGCACTTCAGTGATATGTTATTTCATCACTATGTGTATTCTCTTTTTGAGAGCAGACCATAATCCTACAACTTCAAGAATTCCTATAGTCAAATAATTTATCACTCCGTAGTGATCTTAGGGATGAGCAGAATCACAGAAATGAGTTGAAGAGATCACAGAGACCATTTTGACCAATATATATCTGAACAAGAATCCTCTCAGCAATATGTCATTTAATTATTGTCTTAAGGTAATACCTGAGAAGGAGGAACCTATTGCCTTCCAAGGTGATTCTCTCCAGTTTTGGGCTAGTTCTAAATTGTTAGGACATTTCCCCTTACTTTGACCTGAAATCTATCTTTCTGCAGCTTCCACCTATTGTTCCTGATTCTGTCTTCTGCAGGCAAACAGGACAAGTTTAATGATTCTTTCAAGTAACAAGTCCTTCCAAGACTTGAGATAGTTATCATGGTCCCTATATTCCCAGGATACATATACATGGTTCCATCAATTAATACTCCTTTGCCATGATCCCAAGACTCTTTATCATTTTGATGACTTCTGTTGAGCTTGCAAGCCACTAAAACTATCCCTAGATCTGTTTCAGAAAAATTATCTAGTTATTTTTCCCATACCTTGCTCTTATGAAATTGACTTTTAATACCAAGTGTCAGATTATATTTTTTTCTAATAACTTTTATCTTAGTTGATTCAGCCCATCATTCTACACTGTTAAGAACTTTTCAGACCCTGACCATCGTATTCTAATACTCACATCATATTAACAATCAGTCTTGTCTTTGTATTATCTGAAAATTGGTAAGCATGCAATCTGTGCCTTTATCAAAATCATTGACAAAAATGTTAAACAGTACAGAGCCACACAAAGATCTCTTGGATACTCCATTAGAGAAAGCATTTCAGTCTGATACACACATGCTAATGTATTGGGTCTGGCACTCAACTAGTACCAAATTTATCTAATTATACTGTTGTTTAGACCTCCTCCTCATCTTTTCCAGAAAAACTAACAAAGATAGTTTGTGAAATGCTTTGCTAAAATATAGGTAAACCCTTTCTATGACATGTCTCTGTTATAACACTAGAAAATGAGCTTACTGTAGCATCTTATTCTTTTTTTTAGGGAAGTCTTGCAACAGGATTAGAAAGTGCTAGAGGGTATCTTATGAATTAACATGAACCTTGCCATATTGCCCTCAGGCATCACAAATTGAAAACATTCATATTCAAGGGATCTAATTGGACTGAATTGACTGAGGTTAAAAGCCAGTAGATGAGTTAAAGTCCATTGTAACTATGGCTGCACTGCAAGAATCTTGGGTCAAACTAGAAAGACTGATATTAATAGGGTTAATATTGCTGATCAAATAAGTATTCTATATAGGGAGGGAACATGGTATAATGGAAAAAACAATAATTTGAAGCTTGCAGCTTTGGGAATGAGTATTTGTTTTGTGGATCAGTAGCTTGGAGGAGAGCACTGCTCTGACATTGGTGTCAGAAATGAACAGGACAGAGCTGACCTGAATGCTCACGTGAGGTGAACATCTCATACTTGCACTCACACTCAATTTCTATACTGCACTAGAGCCAATATTACCACTCATTGCTGCCAGGAAGAGCATAACAACTGATGGCTTATAGCTCTTTCTTCATAAGAATCCCTGTGATTTAGAGTGGGACCAGGGGAGTAGTCCCTTGCATGATCCTATTCTTGATGAAGTCACAAGGGACATTTGTGATTGCTGCTTTCTTTTCTAGATGTTTACCAACTAATCTTTTAATAATATTTTATGATTACTACTGGTGGAGCCAAGATGGTGGAGAAGCTACACAGACCCACCTAATCTCTACCAAACTAACCTACACAAAACAATGATATAATACCTCAAAATGAATCCTGGAGTAGCATAACCTACAAAAAAAAGGCAGGTGTGTGTGTGAGTGTGAGTGTGAGTGTGAGTGTGTGTGTGTGAGTGTGTGTGTGAGTGTGTGTGTGTGAGTGTGTGTGTGTGTGTGTGTGTGTGAATTTTTCAAACCAAAACAATTTAGAAGGTCAGTACATAAGATTTAGTGTATCGGGGTGGAAGTAGAGCTCAGATCGACATGCCATGGTGGGCTCCACATGGGGCAATTAAATCAGCAGCAAAGCCATCCAGAGCTCTCAGCTACAGACAGGAAGGAAGGGACAGACAACTGCTCAGAAGAACATTAAATGGAAATAGGTTCTGAACAATGATACATGTATAACCCAGTGGAACTGCTTGTCTGCTCTGGGGGTGGAAATTATGAATCATGAAACCATAGAAAAATATTCTAAATTAAAAATTTTTTTAAAAAGAACATTACAGGGGTCTCTTTGCTGGATCTACATGTAAGACTCTTGTTGCATTGCCCATATATAGAACCAGGTCACAGTTTAGGGGCACAGTCTTAGGATAAGGAGGAGCACTAATACACACCAGTGGCTTGCAGCCACAGGAGAGCAGGAGACTGGTAACACTTCTGAGGCAGGAAAGAGTGCTTGTGGTTACTCAAACATCAGAACTCAGTCTGGGAGAGTATTAAACACACCTCTCCTTATATCATATCACCTTGGAAGAAATGAAAACTTATAGAGCCCCAGAACTAACTCTGAAGACACCTAAACAAAGAATCTGAAGCTTAAGGCTGTGCCCCATTCACCATAGGAATGGTGCTTATCTATAATAGGGTTTTTTTTTTAAGTTAAAAGACAAGAAAAAGGCTGGAAAATGATCAAGCAGCAAAAAAGGAAATGCAAGAAAGAAAGTTCTTTTGGTGACAGGGAAGAACAAAACATAAACTCTGAAGAAAACAACAAATTCAATACGGCTGCATCCAAAAACTCCAACTAAAATATGAATTACTCTCAATCCTCGAAACAACGAATGGAGGATGTTAAAAAGGATTTTAAAAATAAATAAAATAAGAGGGATGTAGAAGAAAAATTAGGAGAAGAAATGAGTGATACAAGAAAATCAGAAAAAAAGAGTCAAAAGTTTCATAAAGGATGTATAAAACAATGCTGAAGAAATTAATACCTTAAAAAAGAGAATAGACCAATTGAGAAAAGAGGCACAGAAATTTACTGAAGAGAACTTCCTAAAAAATCAGAATGGGGCATCTGGAAAAAGAGATACAAAAATTCATTGAGGAAAAGAACGGTTTACAAAGTAGAATTGGCCAAATGGAAAAGGAGGTACAAAAGCTCATTCAAGAGACTACTGCTTTAAAAATTAGAATTGGGCAAAAGACTCCATTGAGAAATAATCAAACAAAGTCAAAAGAATGAAAAGATAAAAAAGTGAAATATCTCATTGGATAAAACAACGGACCTGGAAAAGAATTTAAGGAGAGATATTCTAAGAATTATTATTTTTTTAAAACCTTACCTTCCATCTTGGAGTCAATACTGTGTATTGGCTCCAAGGCAGAAGAGTGGTAAGGGCTAGGCAATGGGGGTTAAGTGACTTGCACAGGGTCATACAGCTGGGAAGTGTCTGAGGCCAGATTTGAACCTAGGACCTCCCATCTCTAGTCCTGGCTCTCAATTCACTGATCTACCCAGCTGCCTCCATGATTCTAAGAATTATTGACCACCTGAAATCCATGATAAAAAAAAAAAAGATCTTAGACATCATCTTTCAAGAATTCATCAAGGAAAACATCCCTCACATTCTAGAAACAGAGGGTAAAAAAGGAATTGAAAGAATCTACCAAACACTTCCAGAAAAGGATCACAAAATGATAATTCCTAAGAATATTATAGTCCAATTCCAGGACTGCCAGGTCAAGGAAAAATATTGCAAATAGCCAAAAAGAAATAATTCAATATTTTGGAGCTACAGTCAAGGTAAAATAAGATTTAGCCCCTTCTAAATTAAAGGATCAGAAGACCTGGCATATGATATTGCAGAGGGCAAAAGGAGCTAGGACTTCACCCAAGACACTTATCCAGCGAAACTAAGGATATTCCTTCAGAGGAAAATGGCTATTCAATGAAATAAGGGATTTTCAAACATCCCTGATGAAAAAACCAAAGCTGAGTGGAAAAATCTGACTCTTAAATACAAGACTTAAGAGAAGCATGAACAGGTAAACAAGAAAGAGAAATCAAAGGACATTCAATAAAGTTAAATTGTTTTCATACCTACATGGGAAGATGATTCTTGTAACTACTGAACTTTATCATTATTAGGACAGTTAGAAGGAATATATACAGAGAGAAAGAGAATGAGTTGAATATGATGGGATAATATAAAAAAATAAAATTAAGTCATGAGAAAGAGGAATGCATTGGAAGGGAAGGGAAGAGAAACCTGGAATGGGATAAATGATCACATATAAAAGAGTCATGGTGAAGCTTTTACAGTGGAGAGGAAGATAAGAAAGTAGGAAGGGAGCACATCAACCTTAACTGCATCAGAATTGGCTCAATGAAGGAAGAACATACACTATCAATCAGATATTGAAATCTCTATTACCCCACAGGAAAGTAGGAGGGGAAGGGGATAAGAGAAAAGTGGTAGGGCTGATAGAAAGTAGGGAAAATTGGAGGAGGTGGTGGTCAGAAAATAAACAGAGGGAAATTGAATGGAGAGTAATACACAGTAATCATTATGGTGCAATTTTTTAAAAACAAATCTCTCTAATAAAGGCCTCATTCTTAAATACACGAAGGAATGAGTTGAATGTAAGAATACAAATCATTCAAGGGTTGATGAATGGTCAAAGGAAAAGAACAGTCAGTTCTCAGATAAAGTAATTAAAGTTCTCTATAGTCATGCAAAAATTTTTCTAAAATACTATTACTTAGAGAAGTGCAAATTAAAACAATTCGGAGGTACCACCTCATACCTATCAGATTGGCTATTATGACAGAAAAGAAAAATGACAAAACTTAGAAGGGATGTGGGAAAATTGAGATACTAATATACTGTTGAGGGAGTTGTGAACTGGTTTTACCATTCTGCAAACAATTTGGATTTATGTCCAAAGGGCTTTAAAACAGTATATACCCTTTGACCCAGAAATACCAATACTAGGTTTGTATTCCAAATCCAAAAGGGCAAGGACCTATATGTACAAAAAATATTAAAAGCAACTATTTTTATGGGGGCAAAGAATTGGAAATTAAGGGGATAACTAATTGTATGATAGTTGAATAAGTTAAAGCAAGTGATTAAAATGAAATACTATTGTGCTGTAAGAAATGATGTGCAGAAGGAGCTTAGAAAAACCTGAATGACTTAAAGGAACTGAAGCAGAGTGAAATAAGCAGAACCAAGAGAACATTGTATGTAATGACAGGAATATTGTACAACTAATAACTGTAAATGACAGCTGTTCTCAGCAATACAATAATCTAAAACAGTCCCAGAGGACTTGTGATAAAAAAATGTCATTTGCTTCCATGGAAGGAACTGATGGAGTCTGAATCCGGATGAAAGCAAACTTTTTTCACTTTCTTTCTTAATTTTTTTTTTGTTGTTCAAGTTTCCTTCCACCAAGAGATTAATGTGGGAAAATGTTTTATGTGATTATACATGTATAATCTATATGAGACTGCTTGGGGCTGCAGGAAGGGAGGGAGGGAGGGAGAGGATTTGAGACTCAAAATTCTTTTTAAAATCCTGGAAACTTTTTACATGTAATTGAGGAAAGATAAAATTAATAATACTATTTTATAATTTGATCAGGAATAGAAGTCAAATTTATCAGTTTATATTTTGCAGACTTCATTATCTTTCTACTTTGGAAAATCAGGACTATCAATCCTTTCCAATACCATGACATTTCTTATGTTCTATGCCATCTTTCAAAGACCACTGTGGCTCATCAGTCATGTATATCAGGGTTTTTTTTTAGTACAATAAATCTTTTAGTACAATAAATAAATAACTACAATAGATCTTGGACTGGGGATTTGAACTTATCAAAAGCAGGTAGGGGATATATTGATTACACCATAGCCTGTCTGAATTTAGCTAGGTCTGTTACTGGACAACAGAATGTAGTTCATTTCTGGACTTGTACTAAAGCTGTTTCAGTGTGGAAATAGCTTCTACTCCATTGGCATTATCATTAAAAAACCAAACAATCCATCATTACTTTGATAGTACAATCAGTTGGAATGGCTCTTTATCAACAAAAATGTAGTATTGCAACAAAATCTGACAATTTTCTTCTTTTCTCACATTCTTAATTGCCTATCAACCAGGTGACTTCTGCTACTTTCTCCTCCCTCTTTGTTTCACACAATGAAATGGCCTCTTACCAAGGACAACCCCTTCACTTGTTCAAGTGATCACATTCTATCCTGTCTTTACTCTTTCACTCATTTTCGATTTCTCCTTCTCTGCTGTCTCATATTCTACTACCTACAAACATGCCCTTGACTCCATTAGCCTGAAAAAAACCCTCACTTGATCCTTCTATCCCTGATAACTATTGTTCTATTTCCCTTTTGCCCTTTGAAATTAAACATCTTAAAAAGGTGATGCACAACAGGTGACTCCAACTTCTCTTTTTTTATTCTCTTCTTAAACCTTTAAATTTGGCTTACAACTTCATAATTTCACCAAAACTGCTCTCTCCAACATTTTTAATGATCTAGGTTTCTGGAATACCACTTTCCCCTAGTTTTTCTCTAGCTGATTTGGCCTCTCCCTCTCTGTCTTCTTTTCTGGAACTTTCTCCAAATCATGCCTTTTAATTTAGAAGTCCCTCAGTGTTCTGTTCTGCATCCTCTTCTCTTCTATCTCTTTACTACTTCACTTGTTGAAATCATCAATTCCCATGGATTTAATTTTCATCCTTATGATAATGATTCTCAAATCTGCCTTTCCTGTCCCAATATCTCTGCTGAGCTCCCATCCTGTATTTCTAGCTACTTTTCAGACATCCTAAATCCAATGTCTAAACCAGAATTCCTCTTCTCCCCATAATCCTTCCTCTCTCCTACCTTCCCTATTATTAAAAGGACAAAATCATCATCTCTTTGGGTCAGACTCTAACCTAGGAGTCATCCTGGATTCCTCACTATCTCTCACCCTTCCTATCTGTGTTGCTAAGGCCTGTAAATTTTATCTTCGCAGCATCTCTTCAATATGCCCCTTTCTGTTCTCTGAGGCTGCCACTACTCTAGTACAGGTCCTTATCACTTAACACAGGGACTATTGCAATAACCTGCTGATGAGTCTGCCTGCCTCAAATCTCTTCCCTCCATAATCTATTCTCCATTCAGACACTAAAGTGATTTTCCAAAATTTATGATTATTCCACACACCCCCTACTTAATTTCAGGGGTTCCCTGTTGTCTCCAGGAGCAAATACAAAATGCCGTTTGGTATTCAAGGTCCTTTTTAACCTAGTCTCCTTCTTTTCCAGGCTTCATACTTCCTAATATGTACGCATACTCTTCAGTCCAATGACACTGGCCTCCAGGATGTTCCATGAACAAGACCTTCCATCTCTCTGCATTGGATATTTTCTCTAACTGTCCACCATTCCTGGAATACTTTCTCTCCTCCACTCCAACAATTAAACTCTCTGGCTTCCTTTAAGTCCCTACTAAAATCTCAAGTTTCCAAGCTTAGCATTCTCTCCACTACATCACTTTGCCTAAAGGGTAAAAAAAGGAAAACATAAATTCAAGGCTAAGAGGGACTTTAGAAACGTCTAATCCAATTCTCTTATTTTATAGATGAGTAAACAGGAAAGTTAATTGGTCAGAATTATATGGCCTACTCCAGAGGGGTATGAGAATTAAACATGAGGCAAAAGACAAATAAAGAAACAAACCAATCCACAGTGCAGTAGAAAGAGTATTGGATTTGAAGTCAGTGGATCTGGGTTTGAATCCTGACTCTGATTTTAAGCAAATAACAAACTCTATAGGTTCAAATTCCTTATCTCTGACATTTATTACTTGGGTAGTCATGGACAAGTCATTCAATCTCTCTGAGACTTAATTTTTTCATTTGTAAAATAGGAGTAATAATACATGTATGGTCTACTTCTCAGGGTTGCTGTATTGTCAGACTCAAATGAGACAATGGCTGTGGCCTGAAGTTTTAAAAGCCTCTTTATTTATGCTTCCCAGCCCCAGCCACCCAAAATAAAGCCATGTACCCCACCAAATTACTTCTCTGATGATCTAGAAATTTCCTGCCCATTTTGTAATATAATAATCTATATTTCATGAACTCCTAATTTCTTTGCCCTCTTGACCCTCTCATATTAGTCTGGACATGTTGGGGTTGGCAGAAAATCCAAACATGGGCCACCTCCAGGGAGGACTCCTACTTTCTTAATCTTTGAACTTGTAAGCTGTGACATGATGTTGTTATCTAACATACACTTTGTATACAGGAAATCCTATGAGAGATTGGCAGGGCAGGCAATAGAATGAAGCAAAGAGATCATATCTGACAGAACTCATTAAACAAGTTGGTCAGTTTCCTGAAGTAGAGAGTTTGCCCGGGATATAATAGTAGTTTCCTCTAAAAATGATGTTGTATTTTCTTGTCTTAATAGAAAGTTTGATACTTGGATTTTTTGGCTTCTACCCCTAGATTATTTTTTCAGAGAGGCAGTTATGCCTAGTATATACTCTTAGGATTTTATCAAACATTTATGGATCACTTAATATGTATCAGGATGTCCTGTGTATTTTTATAAACACAGATGGGGTTATCAAGCCTCTATTTACAAATGTAGCATAAATGACAGAAGGCTTGTATGTATCAACAATGTAAAGCTAGCCCTTAAGACTTAGTCCTCTATAGAGCTTTCCAAGAATTACAAAATTTGAGAATTTGAAAGGATTTTTAAACTGTAATAATGACAATTAATGTAATATGTAATAATTAAAATGTTACATGTAATACTTAAAATTGGTTTTGTTAAATAATATTAGTAAAAATTATTGTGGTCATCATTTATAAAATTAATTCAAGTCATGAGGATGATAGTAGGTTTAGCAATTTAATTTAATATAAATATAGTATAAGAAAGAAATAAGGAAGTAGAAAATGATTTCCTAGCCTACTACCCTAAAGTCTGATCCATAGAATTTCAGCTTGCTCCCCAACAAGGATTTAATTTCCACATGGAAGTCTGGTAGTCTCTTTGGAGCAAGAGTCTTATCAATCCACAAGGGTGTCTTCCACCTGAGCTACCAATGCCAAATGGACTAGAAGAATCAATCCCAGAAAACTCATGCCAAAGACCTCTACAGTCTCATCTTT
This sequence comes from Monodelphis domestica, assembly GCF_027887165.1. Taxonomy (NCBI): domain Eukaryota; kingdom Metazoa; phylum Chordata; class Mammalia; order Didelphimorphia; family Didelphidae; genus Monodelphis; species Monodelphis domestica. The sequence continues at coordinate 396,916,142 of NC_077228.1, read as the reverse complement.
TATAGACCTTTTCTCTATGTCACTTTCTGTCTCTCGGAGCTGGTCTATCACATCTCAGGAACCAAAGTCTCTCTGACCTGGACCCATAATCCTTAGTTCTGTGTCATGTTCTTAGGGCTCTTAACCTGTGATGTTTGGAGCATTCTAGCCACACTAATGGGATGGGTTGGATTAGAAAAAAGTTCATGACCTTGGGAGGAAGGGGTTCCTTTTATAGGACATTGTCACTCATAATCAAGAACACAAGTGTCTCCTCTATTTCAGCTGCCTCAGAATGCATACAATTTTGGCCCTTTGTTGACAGTTAATTTCCTTTTCAAATTTCCTGACTTTAAAGTAAAATTTGGGAACTGACTTTCAGTTACAAAGATGGCAGAGTAAGGAACACTTGGAATCTGCCAACTACCCTCTAAATGACTACAGAAGAACAAAAATACTTCAAAATGAATCCTGGAGTGGCAGAAACAACAGAAGAAGGGATGAAACAGTGATCTAGCCCAGAACAACATAAGGATATGGCAAAGAAAACTCATTTTGCTGAAGTATGAGGAAAGAGCACAGAACAAGCTTCAGTACAACTCAGACATGACACAGTGTAAGTGTCAGGAGAAAGAGCAAAGACAGCTTAGTCCAACCTCAGCAGAGTTAAGAAGAGAAACCAACATGATGCAGAATAAGAGATAGCAGGAAGAAGGTCTCACCACATGGGACAGCTGTAACAGAAGCTGGACAAGACCCAAAGTAGACAACAATGGAAGGAACTTAGCTCAACAAGGTCCAGCCTCTGCAAATTGGGCAGAACCTAACATGACCTAGCATGAATGACATCTAAACAGAACACCTGCAAATCTCCACAAAACAGGCCAACCAGGCTGCCTCTGCAGAGTGTTCTATCTGAGATTAAGACAGCAAAGCCAACCTCAGGCATAGTACAAGCATGGGACTTTTTCCACCCCAGGAATGGAGTTAAGCTTCAGTGAATAGACAAAATCAAGGGAAACAATAACCTCCAAATGAGCCTAGTAAGAAGGTGATAGCTCAAATACTTAAGATACCTAAAGTACTTAGGATACTTAAGGGATTGAAGATATTTAAGAACTTTATCACTATTAGGGCAATGAATAGGAACATATAGAGAGACTAGGGCATAAGTCAAATATGATAAGATGATATTAAAAAATCAAGGGAGAAGAAAGAGGAATACAGTGGGGGAAGAGAAAGGGAAAGAAAGTTGGGAATAAGTTATCTTACATGAGGTGGTATGTAAGAATCAGTATAGGAAAGTGAAGGTGAAGGGTGATGGCAGGCAATACTTTCATCAGAATTGGCACAAATTGAGAATAACATCCGCACTCAGGTATAGAAATCTATTTTACCCAATAAGGAAGTAGGAAGGGGAGGGGGAACGAAAAAGGAGGGGGGGCACACAAAGGAAGAGGGCATCAAAGCAATCTAGTACAGAAAAAAATAGAGTGATATATTAACAGAATAGATAAGGCACCGAAGGTCTAATGGAAAAAGACTATATTAACCTATTATTTAACAAACTCAAAGATCCAAGCTTTAGGAAGAATTCATCATTTGGTCAAACCTGCTGGGAAAACTAGAAAACAGTATGGAAGAAATTTAAGGATAGACCAACATTTCATGCCATATACCAAGGTCAAATTAAAATGGACAGATGATTTAGAAAAAAAGGGGTAATACCATAAATGAATCAGGAGAGTATGAAATAGTTTACTTGTCAGACCTATGAATAAGGGAAGAATTTAGATCAAAACAAGACACATATAACATTATGAGATGTAAAATAGATAACATTGACTACATTAAATTAAAGTTTTGCACAAAAAAATCAATGTAAACAAGATTAAAAGGTAAACAACAAAAGGGGGGATCTTCATAGCAAGTGTTGCTAAGAAAGACTTAATTTCTCAAATATATAGAGAACTGATTCAAATTTATAAGAACACAGAGCATTGGCAAAAAGTCAAAGGATATGAGCAGTCAATTCTCAGATGAATAAATTAAAACTACCTTTAGTCACATCAAAAAAATGCTCCAAATCACTATTAATTAGAGAAATGTAAATTAAAACAACTTTCAGGTGTTCATTCACACCTACCAGGCTAACAGGACAAAAAGGAAAACAATAAATGTTGCAGGGAATGTGGAAAAATTGGGACAAGTGGTGGAATTGTGAAGTGATGTAAATGTTCTGTAGAACAATCTGGAAACTTGCCCAAAGGCACATCAAAAAATGCATATCCTTTGACCTAACAATATCACTACTAGGTCTGTGACCCAAAGAGATTAAAGATAGGGGAAAAGAACCTACCTGTACAAAAAATATTTATAGCAACTCTTTGTGTAGTGTCAAAGGACTAGAAACTGAAGGGATGTCTGATCAGTTGGAGAATGTCTGGACAAGTTGTGGCATATGGTTGTAATGGAATACTTTTTGTGCTATAAGAAATGCAAATAAGATGATCACAAAAAAAAAATCTATAAAGACATGAAGTGACACAAAGTTAAGTGAACAGAACCAGGAGAAAAGTGTACACAGTTACAAGAATAAAGTATAGTGATCAACTGGGAATGACAACTATTATCGATGAGGCAAGGATCCAGGACAACTCCAAGGGAATCATGAAGAAAAAAAAAAGCTATCTATTGCCTTCAAAGGAACAGATGGAGTCCAAATGCAGACTGAAACATACCATTCCTTATTTTATTTACTCCATGAATTTTTCTCCAGTGTGAGCAATGTGTGTCTTGTTTCACAAAATGATGAACATGAAAATAGATATTATCTGATAATAAATGTACAAACTATATTATATCAACTGCTTTCTTGGGGGGAGGGAAAGCGTGGGAAGGAGGAAATGATTGTGGTTTGCAAAGTGTCAGAAAATGAATATTAAAAATTATATTGACATGTAATCTGGAAAAAGTTTATATCTTGCCTTTGATACTATGTGTGTGGTCTACAAGTCACTTAACCTCCTTGGACATAAACTTCTGCATCTGTAAAATGAAGTGATTAGACTAGATCACCACTGAGGTCACTTTCAGTTCTAGATCATATGAAACTATATTGAGCTCATAGAACCAGCCCATGATTGAGATCCAAGTACATATTATGATTAAAATTTTCTGTGAAGACTTTATCTTGTTTTGTAATTATTTTAAAAATAATGAAAAGCCAGACAAAGGAATAAAGGCACCAGCCACATGTGGCCAGCCATTCCCTTTGCAGCCTCTTTCCTGAGTTGACTGCCAGCTCTGAACCAGACCTTGGGCTCAATGGCATTCCCATAGTCATCCCTGATCCAGACCACCCTCCTCTCTCTCCTATGCCTTTCCCCCAAGCCAGCTGTAGGTGCACCAGCACTTCTTGGCCATGTCTTCTTTCCACAAATCTGAGACAAGAAGTCCCGGCTTACTTCCTCTGCTCCCATTTATGCTATTTCTAATGTCACTTTCCCAAACTACTCCTATTTGTAGGACTCTGACCTCAGTTCAGGCAAAGATTGGTCTAAAAACCAGGAGTCAACACTTGGTCTTTAGAATGACTGCACAGCACCAGTAGAACTTCTCCAGATTGGTAGGGAGGACTCCCAGTTTAGTAAGGAGGATATGATTCAAATGTTCAGAAGTAAAATCTTTTTCAACATCAAAAGGTTGCCTCAGGGTGTCAACAATGGGTACAGAGTAGTGTTAAGTTTCCACAGCACAATGTATAACATCTTTGGGTGATGAGTTCAAATGATGTATATAATCTTTGGAGCATCTAGGTAGCTCAGTGGATAGAGTGCTAGGCCTGGAATCAAGGAGAACTGAGTTCAAATCCAGCCTCAGATACTTATTAATTATATGACTCTGGGAAAATCAGAAACAGAGGCTAACTCTGCCTTAATCTGCTAGAGAAGGAAATGGCAAATCACTCCAGTATCTTTGCCAGGGAAACCCCATGAACAGTAGGGATCACGAGGGGTTGGACATGAGTGAACAACTGAATGACAACAACAAAATATCATTTTTAGAAGATTAGGGTTCCATAATTAGGAAGAATTTATGACAAAGAATGTGATCCACTACATTCATCCACTTGGAAACTTCTATTACATGTAATTGGGGAAATAAAACATCTTTGAATGAAAAAAATATTAGGATCCTAAATTCTAGAACTGGTAAAGATTATTCCCAATTACCTATGTCAACTTCCTCCTAACAGAAAAGAAACATAAGGACCAAAATTTAAGTGGTCTCTCTGAGGTCATAAAGGCAATAAATGACAGTTCTAGGATTTGAACCTCAGGTTTTCAGAATCTAAGCCAAGCTGTCTTTTCTGCTATACCTCTTCATTTCTAAACTAACTCATTAATTTCAAAGATTGCTTTGGCTCAAATGAAAATGGCTACAAAGAGTTAAGGGAGCAGGACATCAGAAAGACAAGGTGAATAACCACATGATGGAAAGTCTGAGAAAACAAAAAGTATTTTGCAAACCTTAAAGCACTACATAAATTCTAGTAATTATGATCATTTTTATCTGCTAAGCACTGTAAATGCAAAGGGAATCCTTGGTCTCCAGGAAATTACAACTGGATATCCAAGAAGTAAATATACAATGTTTATGGATGGCATGGAAAGAGAACTTAAAACTAGGAAAGATCTCTTAAAGGAGGTGGCTGTTGAATTGAGCCTTAAAGGGAGGTAAGGGATTCAAGAGGTGGATATGAAGAGGGAAAATATTACAGGCATGGTGGATAACATGGGTCAGATACATGGACTGGAGAAAATAGAAAAAGTGGAAACAAATGAAGTCCAAGAGAAGAGAGCATAGAAGTGAAAGGTGGAGGGAATTTCAGAACTGGTTAATTATCTGCCTCCCACCTTTTCAACCCCATGGGTATCTTTACATCAATTCTCTTAGTGATATGTGGAGTATGCTATTTTTTCTCTCCTTCAATAATAGGGAAAATCTGCTCCAACATTCACACATTAAATAGCTGACTTTGTTGAAGATAAGGATTGCTTTGACAATATTTGCACATGCAATTTGAACTCTTTTGCAAAAAACGTTAAAGACAGTCAGCACCACAAATGACACCCTCCTGACACTGTACCCCCATTCCCGACCTCCTGCCACTCATAATGCCTTTCTTTAGCTAGTTTAGCATTAACACCTTTAAAAATCATTCGACATTAGACTTCTAGTCAAGGATGCATAGTCTCTTTATAAAGTATTTAATATCACCTTTCTAAAGCTGGTCTAAGCTGCTGGGAAATTTATGAACAGTAAGCTGTCTTTGCTCAGACACCACATGAATATAAGTATAGGCTACAGAAATAGAAGCCATGTTGATAGCACCTTATTGATAGATTTTACTTTTTCCAAGAAAATCTAGAATATATGAAAGAGACTTTTGAGGTCACAGCAGTGTCCTCCCAAGGGTGCTTAGCAGCCAGTTGAAAAGGCCTGTGTTGTCTAAACAGTCTCCTGTAGGGTAATTGCCATCACAGCTCATATAAAAGAAGCAGCAGAAAGGTGCAAAAGTCATTAAGGTGGGAGAAATAGGAAGCAATCAGCAACACTTTAAACAAATTATTACCATGAAATTACTCTCTCAGCTTGAGATAAGCGCAGGGGATCTGTTAAAGCTATATACATCTCACAGGCTTAAATCTGATTGTGGCAAGTTTCCCTTTTGGGTTTATTTATAAAGTGCAAACTCACAGTGGATCGTGATGCTGACGTAAGGGAGGCTGCCCACTCCTTCCCAAGCCCTCATGGCTATCAAGGCCTCATGTTCTGTCATGAGTGAGTGAGTGTAGGGGCTTTTCAAATACCAGCGATGACGAGCTATTACCTTTTGTAGATGAAACGGAAAACCATTCGGCTTGGGTTCAGTCCAGGAGAAGTAATTTTGGAGAAAACCAGACATTATTTTTCTGTAGGATTGTGTGTGCCTCTCTGTGTGTGTGTGTGTGTGTGTGTGTGTGTGTGTGTGTGTGTGTGTGTTGAGGGTAGCCTGAGCAGTTGTGACTTTGAATCAAATTCCTTCCTCGAGAATCCTAATTGCCTTTTAGAAAGACTTTGGAAAATGGGACTTCACTAGTCTGTCTTGGAATCGCTTGGCTCACATTTTCCAAAAGTAATGGACTGCAACTTGTCTGGCAGCTCTTTGTTGACCAGAGCTGGCAACCTGGATTCTCGATGGGTCACCATGAGAGGATGTGCTTGGTTGGCATGCTGTCTTAAAGGAGGGAACTGAACACTGATGTTATTCCCTACAGCTTCCCTGGCACGTGCCCAGTACTTTTCCTTAACATTTGTGTCTCCTGGAAGCTCCATTTCTGTTCCACACTGCCAACTCAGAAATAGTACTAAAGGTCTAGATGACTCCATGGAGGAATACTTCACAAATCATTTAAAAATAATTCTCCATCATTTTTTTTGTTCCTTCTTTTTACATCCATTAGTGGAGATATGTGGGTAGAAGATCATGGTTCTTAAACTCTCAGTTCTAATCTGAAGGTGTATTTAAATAGTGAGTGAGCCCATTTCCTACGGAAGTCTCAAAGTAGAGAGGGAAGGAGAAGATATAGAAAGAAAGAGCAAAAGAGAGGGAGGGAGGAGAGGAGAGAGAAAGAAAGAGAAACAGAGACAGAAAGAGGCAGACAGAGAGAGAGAGAGAGAGAGAGAGAGAGAGAGAGAGAGAGAGAGAGAGAGAGAGAGAGAGAGAGAGTCCAAGGTTAGTGCATAGAATTTAGAGCAGAAAGGGAAATATGATGATTAAATCAAGTTGTCTCCTTTTATAGAAGAGGAAATGGAAGGCCAGAGGTCAAACTGGTTATATAAATAGTAAGTATTGGAACTGAGATTCAAATCTAGGTCTTCAGACATAAATCCAGAAATATTTGCACTTTACCAATGATTCCAAACTCAGAGTTGTCATTTCTGTTGATAAGGAATAAAGTTCATGAGCCATGCCCTGTAATAATGGCACAAGAATTCATATCTATACTGAAAACCAATATAACAATTTTTTTCATGAATCTCAGACTTGGAAGAGAGTTTATGGGTTGTCTAATCAAATCTCTCACACGATGTAGCAAGCTTTTCTTCAATGTCAGTGATAGGGAAGTCATCCTTTTAGGCTGCCTACTTCATTTTTGAGTAACTTATTATTAGAATGTTTTTTTCTTATATCCAATTGAAATTTTTCTTTTTATAATTTCCTTTCATGGGTCCTAGCTCTAATCTCTGCAACTTCATTCCATGTGACAGATATTTAAATATTTGAAGGCTGGTAACATATCCATGCCATGTTCTCTTTTTCATACAAAAAAATTTTGTTTTGTCATCTTGATCACCTTTCTCAGAAAGCATTAGTTTGTCAATGCCTTCAGTAAAATGTGAGGCTCAACCCCAAACTCAGTCCTTCTGATACAGTCTAACTAGGGCAAAATATGATTGGACTATGACCTCTTTTTCCTGGACACTATAATGCTTTAATTCTTTATGAATCATCTAGCAAGCTGAATTCAAGCCTAATGGATGGTGTAGGTTAGAACTTCAATAGAAATGTCAAAGAGTTGGATGAGTAGTAGAAACCAAATGTAGACATTTGCAAAGTGACAGAATTAGGATTAGAGCAATGGTTCTTTCACTACGGCAGATGGGTTACTAATTAATTGTATCTTATTTATTACCCATATACTTTGGAAAGGAGCAAGTAAAAAATGAGTATGGATTAAAACTTAAGTACAGTTGGCAAATTGTATTTAATTGACTAAAATTGACAAACCCCCATGGATATGTTTTATCACTACCTTCTATCCAAAATAAAAATCCAAAATGTGTCCAGGCCACAGAGTAGAGATAAGTACTAGGGAATAGATGCAGATTGGTTAATACATGCAAACTGGTCAGAATAAAAAAAAGAAAATCAGTCAGACTTCTGGTTACGAACTGGCTACCAGTCAAAGTAAATGCTTACTGTGTTAAAATTCAGTGTAAATTTTGTGCTTTCATCATTCAACATGATCTAGTATTTGCTACTGTTATTCCTGAATAAACCTATCTGTTCATGTAAGCATTTCTTACTTCAACAAACATTTGAGTTTTAATTATATTAGGTACGATAATGAAATAAATAGCAATAGTACTTAGTATGTACTAAGACCGTGCAAAGCACTAGGGATACAAAGTTAAGCAAAGAAGACAGTTTCTGCTTTTAAAGAGCTTCTAGTGAGGGAGCAGGAAAAGAGAAGGTGGTGGTGGTGGGGGTTCTTGTCAATGTTTAAAAATGTTTGCTGGTTAATCAGTCAATTGCATTCTGAATGAAAGCTCTCTCTCTATGCTTTATCTCACCAGTTAGGTTATATTGCCAATGAGGGGAGGAACCAGGTATTATTGGTATTTATATTTACCCTAGCACTTAGTAAGGTACTATTCAGATAGGAGGCCAATAATTCATTTAGATTTGGATAAGGCATCAGATATTATCTAGTCGAATTCATGTCTCCCCCAATAAAATTTGTCTTTTTTTTGATATTTGATATTTTGATATTTGATTGATATTTCCAATATCAAATAGCTACTTGAATTCAAATAAAAGGAACTCAGTGCCTTCTGAGGCAGCACATTTGGCCAACTCTAATTACATTTACACACATACAGGCTAAAAGGTTCTATCTTTTGAGTACAAAAGAACAAATCCAGTACTCCTCCCACCTAGTAGTACCATATGCATTTCAAGAGAGTGATTACAGATTGGGTAGAATGATGTAAAGATCATTGAATCTGGAGTCAGAAGTCCTGGATTCTAATTCTGATTCTACTATTTAATACCTGTGTGGGCAAATCACTTATCTTCACTGAGACAATTTCCTTATCTATAAAATGGGAGGATTGTACTAAATGATCTCCATGGTACTTTCAACTGTAATTCCTATACTCTGATATGTCTCCTCTTCTCTAGGCTAAACATTCTAAGTTCTTTTGGCCTAGTTTCTTATGGTATATCTTCTAGTCTTGCTTATCAACATTTCTTCTAAATATGTTGCCAGGAATTGTACATTATACTCCAGATATGTTCTACTTAGGGTAGAATTAGGATAGTGGCAAGACTATTACCTTTATGAATCTGGGCAGTTTAATTTCATTAACATGGCTTAAGACCACATTAATTTTTTAAATTGCCATGTTATACTGCTAATTCATATTAAATCCAGTTCACTAGAACTCATCCCTTCCCATCCAATGCATTTCTCTTTAGCTGTGTATCCAGTTCTAAATTTGAGAACTTGATCTTTGGAATCCAAGTAGATAAGCTTATGTTTATGTAAACAAAAGTTTTGGATTATTATTGCAGCATTTGGGGATCTTTACAGAAAATACTTCTGCCATTAAATATATTATTTGTCCCTCTCAGGTTGATTTCATCTGCAAATTTGATAATCATGCCATCTATGCCTTTATCTAAATCACTGGCATAAAAATATTGGACTAGAACAGAGCCAACAAACCCTTCAGCACTCCACTAGAGACCTCCTTCCAGTCTACCAATAATAACCACTTTCATATGAGTCTTTCAACCAGTTGCCAAATCCATTTAACTTAATCTTCATCATGCCCGTGTAGACCTGGTTTGTTCAAAATGAAGAACCTTGTCAAATCCTTTGCTAAAAACAACATCACATAGTAGAAAGAATATTTGATTTGGAATTAGGGTACTTAGGTTCTAGTATTGTCTGTCACTTCCAATCTGTGTGCCTTTGGACAAATTACATAATTTCCTCTCTGGTCCCCATTTTATTCACATGTAAAATTGTGTGTGTGTAATTATAGCTAGCATATATAAAATGTTAAGGTTTATGATGTGTTTTACGTATATTCTCATTAAATGATCAACACAACATTGTCAGGAGAGTGCTATTATCATATCCAATTTAAAGAAGAGGAAATTGAGGCCCCCCAAAAATAGGTTAAGTGACTTGCTCAGTCACCCAGTGTCAGAGGCAGAATTTGAATTCAGGTCTTCCTGATTCCAAGTCCAGCACTCTTATCTACTGTCATCCAAATGACTTGCAAAAACTCTTCTAGTTTGAAACCTAGGATCCTACAAAATACTTGTCATATTCCACTCAACTGCATTCCTTTGGATTTCTCTATCATATCTCAGAAACAAAAATCATGCTGCAAGATCAAACTAGCTTTGGTACTCATGCCTTACCAGTATCTTCTGACCCTGGTGTCTCCCTGATTGGAGGGCAGAGAGAACTCCTTCCAAAACTTCTATTTAAGGTGAGCACCCAAGCCAACTATCTCTTCATTCCCCACTGTTTCATTCCTTTGAGTTCTTTCCATCACACTCATTTAATGAGTACTGTCTCTTACCCTTCACCCTTTAAACTTCCTTTTATGCATATCTTCCACCATTAAAGTATAAGCTCATTGAAGACAGAGATTGTCTTTTCATATTTGTATCCTCAGTGCCCAGTGCCCAGAACATTACAGATGCTTAATAAAATTTTTATTGGTTGACCATGTCTGTGGCATTCCCAGATCCGCCAATATAATAATTTGATCAAAAAAGAAAATGAAGTAAATTTATCACGACTAGTTCTGAATGAACCACTATTGAGCAATCTCTCTAAATATTCACAAACCAGTCAGTCAATATGCATTTATTAAGTAGTTATTTTCTATGTTCCAGGCACTGATATTATGAAGAAGGGCAAAAGCAGTCTTTTCTATCAAGGAGTTTACAATCTAATGGAAGATGCAATAAGCTTTGTATTAGATAAATAGATGATAACGGGAATACACTAGAATTAAGAGGGATTGGGAAAGGCTTTCTGTAGAAAGTGGGATTTTAGTTGGGACTTGAATAAAGCTCAGTAACCTAGGAGGCAGATATGAGGAGGGGGATCATTCCAGGCAAATAACTGGAGCCAAGGGATGGAGTGGCTTGTTTATAGAGCAACCATAAGACCAGTGCTACTGGATCAAAAATACCCAAGAGGGTATAAGGCGTAAGAAGACTGGAAATGTAGGAGTAGAACTAGTAGGTTTTGCGGGCTTTGAATGCTAAACAAGGATTATGTATTTGATCTTGGAGGGGAAAGGGATCCAGTAAAGCTTATTGAGTGGAGCGTGTTGAAAGGGAACATGGTCTAATATGTGATCAGGAAAATCACTTTGGTGGTCAGTTGGAGGATGGAATGGAGTGAGGAGAGACTTGGGGCAAGTAGAACTAGCAGGCTATTGAAATAGCTCAACTCTGGGGTGATAAGGACCTGCACCAAGGTGCTGCCAATAATCAAAAGTAAGACAGGGACAAATATGAGAGATGTTGCAAAAGTGAAATCAACAGGGGACAGCTATAAAAATTAAATTTATATCTCTACTAATAAAATATTATCTTTTATGAGGTTTATTAAGAATTATTAGAAATCAAGGATACAAAATAAAAACTACATGCCCATGGCTGATTAGCCTATTCAAAATCCCTGTGCTTAGCTTACCACTAAACTTACTACATCATTGCAATGGAAGAGAAGAGAGCATGGGAGGCATTACTGCCAATTAAATGCCAATTGTGATCTCGCCAACTATGGAGACTCAGGTGAGATTATAGGGAATTCTGGGAAATACCAAGGACTTCTGGGGATTGAAGTCTAGGGTTCAAAATCTCCATTTTTACACAGCTAAGTGACTGGATTGGGAGCCAGGCCCAAAGATAGAAGGTCCTGGGTTCAAATTTGACTTCAGATACTTCCTAACTGTATAACTCTGAGCAAATCACAAGCCCTATTGCCTAGCCCTTAACACTCTTCTGTCTTAGAACCAATTCATAGTATTGATTCTAAGATGGAAGGTAAGGGCTTTTTAAAGAAATGTGGTAAAATTGAAATGCCTTGTCAATAGATTGGATGTGGAAGGTCAGAGTGAGGATGACAGCATTCCAAATAAGCTTTCAAACTTTACCTCCTTTACACAAAGCTCTTTGGCCTAATGATTAAAGAATTCATCCTCCCCTTTTTTGAAAATCAGGACATTTGCCTATTTACTTCTCAAGTGGCTCCTCTCCCATTCTCCAGAACTCTCCAAAGAACACTAACAATGGTTCATAGCAATAATTGTAAAAATTTCAGTACCTAGTCACATAGTTAACCAAGGCTTGACATTGACAGCATTGAGGTAGGCTAGGTGTTTTCTTAATATTGTGTTACTTATTCATAGTTTTGGCTCCCTGCTAATGATATTCAATCTTTCACATTCTGAAAATTATTCTTTTTAGTACAAAAGAAAAATAAATAAAACAAAAGAGGAAAAGTATAGACTATAGAAAGTACAGCAGTTCTTTCATTTTTTATTATCTTCTTGGACATATTAAACAAGGTTTCATATCCCTCCTTGATTTTCTTGCTTGTTGGTATTCAGTTACTTTTCAGTCTTGGTCGACTCTTCTTGACCTCATTTGGGGTTTTCTTCTCAGAGGTACTCGAATGATTTGTCATTTCCTTCTCCAGATCATTTTGTAGATGAAAAAATTGAGGCAAACAGAGTGAAGTGACCTGTCCAGGGTCACAGCTAGTCAGGGTTTGAGGCCAGATTTTAACTCAGGAAGATGATTCTTCCTGATTTCAGGCATAACTGAAGTCTACCACTTAGCTGCCTGATCTTCTTGCTAAATCTAGTTTAAAAGAGAAAAGTCTTGTTTTTAACATTTGTCCTGAACCTCAGCTCCTTCGAGGTTTTTTCAGCCTTATTCTGTTCTAGAAGTTCCTACAAAGACCATGTTTTTGGTATTTGTCTGCAAGTATTCTCTCTCTCTCTCTCTCTCTCTCTCTCTCTCTCTCTCTCTCTCTCCATATATATATATGTATATATATATATATATATATATATATATATATATGCCTTTTAAAGCACTAAATCATAGATTATTGTCCTCTGCTGACATCAATGGTCACTTTGGACACTTCCACTTTGAAGTAACATAGTAAAAGGAAGTCCCATAGTTGGGGTAAGAGGTCTTGGGTACAAATTCTACCACTGATGTGTCTTACTTATGTGACTTCAGATACATTACATATCCTTCCTGAGCCTCAGTTGCTCATTTATTAAGTAAAGGGACATGACTTCAGAAGTCTTTTCTCAGTTCTAGAGCAATGATCTTTCTTTTCAGAATTAATCATGGCTAGTCATCCTGATTTTTGGTTTGCCATTTGACTTTAAGTACTCTGAAAGGGAGAATGAGGCTGATAGCTTTGTGCAACTTGACTTCACTCCAATTCATGTAAAAGTCAAGATATACCCCCATAATGTCACTGGTCCTCCTGAAAATGGATGAACCAAGCAAAAAGTAAATCCCAAATTATGACTACTTTACAATGGTTTCTTTTCCTGAATGTCCTATGCTTTTGGAGAGTCTTCAATTTTCTTGAAAAGGTTAATAAATGTCTGATCAATTGAACTGGTTATAAAAAAAATTATAACCAACATCCTGAAAAGTATCCATAAGGAAACTAGAGGTCACCTAAGAGTTTGAAGCAATAGTCTTACCTTACTCCTTCTTGCTTACCTGGACCAGTTTGGTCTTAGGAGAGATGGGGAAACAATTGACCAGCAACCTCTGTCATAATACTGCAATTTTTTGTCACCCATCAGGTTTTTTTCCCCAAGGACCTACTGGAGAAGGATACAGGATCACAAAGCAATACTTTCTTTTGAAGGGAGATAAATAGGCCAGAGGGTGTGGCCGTAAACAGGACTTCTGATGGGGGAATCTGGGTACACAGTCAGAACAAATTGAGGGTGTGGCTTGAGTATGAAGGAATGAGTCCACTGTGGAGAATGTACTGTGAATTGGAGAGAGGAGACCATTCAGGACTGGTCTTATTCTTAGAATAGCTGCTTATTCAGCCTTTACTCAACATTTAACCACTCGTCAGTATTGTATGCAGATGCCTATTAAACTAATATTGTGCTTAAAGAAATGATTGGGGAAAAGCTGAAGAATATACCCATATTATTATAACCTTCTCAAAGAAAATAGTTTCTAGCAAAACAAAAGACTAAGAATGTTGAAAGCTTTAAGGCTGTATTCTGACTTCTCTGTTCAGTAGTCATATCCTTGGCATCTTGATTCTGCAAAGAAGAAGGGATTTCTGCCATAGTGTTGTTAGTAAGGGGGGAAGAGAATTTCTAATAGAGTTCTTGAGATATGGTGGCCTCAAATATATTTTACACCAGTATAATGATACTATATACATAGGAACATTGGCTAGTCTTACTGCTTCTATTTCTCTGAAAGGAGTAGATCCAGCATTTCTTTCCCCTTTGTATGGGGACAGAATGGGCTGGAATCAGGGAAAAGAACAGAAGGAGCTATCTGGAAGAGAAGAACAAGGAGAAGGGACTGGGAAATCAGCCCAAGACTGGTATCTGGCGAAAGAGGAGCTGATACCTCTTTTGTTTTCAGGAGAGTCCTGGGCTCCAAGGGTAAGTTTGAGTTTCACTTTGGGTCAGTTCAGGGCATTGAGAAAAGGCAATTTTCAGACAGCTAACTAACTGACTTGAGACTGAGGTAATTAAATCCCTACATTAGGTCCTTAACCACGAAAGAAGGGGGAAAAAATCCAAACACAAAAAAGAAGAAAGGAGAAATAAATAAATAATAAACAGACCCTTACATTTGTATCTTATTATGGAATTAAAATGTTTACTGTTCCATGTAATAATTATAGGCCTAACATTTGATCATGATGGAGCTTCCTTAATTGGTTAAAAGTTGTTGTTTTTTTTAAACCCGTTCTCATGGGACAAAATTTGATTTTATTAAGATGATTTTTTTTTTCACTCAGGCATGCTCGGCTTCTATACCATCTGATTTTGCTTATTTCTGGATGGGGTCTTGGCAACGTTTGTGGCACTTTTCAGTTTATTTTCACCCTTAAATGATATTTCTTCAATCTAGGGATAACCAGGTAGTTAAGAAGTGGTAATCTGGTGGTTCCCCTTTTGGTTTTCTAACATAAACTCTAGATCTCAAATTCCATAAGATATAAGAAAGGAGATGTGCATACAGGAGACAGAAGGTCAGGATTTACTCCTAAGAAAAATGTATGCACCATAAAATACAACTACTCTTTTTTTGTTCAGTTGTAAACCTCTTATGCCCACTTCAGTTATTATCATTTGGTAGAAGTATTGCCCTTATTTTTGCCCTAACTCTTTTTGTTATTCAGGATTGACTAACTAGTTTACAGACTATTCAGGTCTGTTTCCTCTTTTTTACTTCCTTCCCCATCTAATTTATTGCTCCCTCAAGCCTTAAAAGAATCAATTGATATCAGTTAGTCAAGTTTGCTTTTTGATAGTTGCTCTGGCAAAAGGTGTAATGGGAGAGATAAAACTTGGGACTAAAACAAACTTTTTATTCTGTTTAATTCATTTATCTGTCCCCCTTTCTTCCACATAAACAAGGGCTTGATAAGAATAGCAACTTTCACAAGCATAGATTCAGCATCCTTATCCCTATCCTTTGGTCCTAAAGCAGGACCAAAGTCTGCAACCTTTTTGTTAACTACTGATAACACAGAAACTTGGTCAAGAACACACATAAGGATGGAATTGAGCAAAGGATTTAGAGTTGGAAGGGATTTAGCAGTTATTTTTAGGCCAAAAATTCATTTTACAAATAGGGAATCTGAGGCTCAGAGAAAAGAAGAGGCTTACTCAAAATAATCCAGATATATAGTTTTTAGCCACCACCTAAAGATGACTACTTCTTAGTCAAACTCCTTGCTCCAGGAGCTAAGAGTACTGTGAATAATATATAAATAAATGTGAACAAAGTAGCAAAAATCCAACACATTCTTTGTATTTAAAATATATGTGAGAATAGGAATTATGAACACCAAATCTTATATGCCTTTCCAATTGGCAGATCCAAAAAGAGACACAATGTTCCACAAGTGCTGATAAAGCCAATAGTAGAATCAAAATCTGAACCCAAGTCCTCTTGCTTTGAATCACATGTTCTCCACTGTTCCATATTGCCTCCCATTTCATTACACTAAATTTCCATCTGCACATTACAAAAAACCTTAAAATTATTTTTAAGGTGATTGTAATTCCTTCATTGCTACAGAAGAATAGAAGAAATTTCAGACTATAGAGACCTAGATGATAAGAAGGACCAGAAGAACTAAGAAAAAAACTATGGAAATGACCATTATTTTTTGGCTGGTCTTCCTTTCCCACTCACTTGGTCCTAAACTCACACTGCTTCTACAGGTCTAGGAACTCTCTGCCTTTTAAAATAATTATTAGTTAATTTAATAAACTGAATTTGCTTCCTCTAAAACCTAATAAGAGAAAGCCATTAGAGATGCCCTAATATTGTTCCTTTCCTTTGAGGTGACCAAATTTTAACAGTTCTTTTTAAAAATCCTTACCTTCTGTCTTTGAATTAATATGGAGTATTGGTTCCCAGGCAGAAGAGTGGGAAGGGTTAGACCATGGGGGTTAAGTGACTTGCTCAGGGTCACATGGCTAGGAGGTCAGATTTGAACTCATGATCTCCTATCTTTGAGTCTGGCTCTCAATCTAACAATGGTCTTCTAAAGACAATGTCCTTGCTGTCTAATGCTTGGAATACCCCTTACAGTAGGCAATTCAGGCCATTAGGAGGACTATATTCTGGTGGTTTCATTAATAAGAATGTCTTGAAGCACCCTTCAGATATTGTTGTTGTTGTTCTTTCATTTTTAAAGAGGATCAAAGACATCATGAGTGTGATATCTTGATTTGAGCATGAGTTGGATTTAAGGGAACCAGAGTTGCATGGTCATCAGCCTCTCTTTCTCTTCCAGTTAATGAAGAACAGTGCAGGATAAAAGTCATGACAACTATCAGTAGCCCAGGATGCAATGGGTGACATTCACATCTTCCATGTATGACCAAGCTCTAAGTACCTCATAGCACCTGCTTCAGTCACTATAGGAATTATTAATATGTAGCTGGTTCTGTGAATGTAGTCAGATAATAACTTCTCGGGACCAAAGGAGGCAAATATTCCTGATTATTGATGCATGGTTTAGAGAGTGATAGCAAATCTTTTAAAAACTTTTAGACACCATGTGCTATGCCCCACCCTGCCTGCCAGACTGAGTGCCATGCTCTGACCAATCCCCTCCCCCCCTTACCCTAGACATGGGTGGGAAAAAGGGAGGGAGTGGCCCCCAGCTCCACTCAGGGTAGGGAGTAAGTGCTTCCATTGGGCTGCTCTGCAGAAGGGCAAGGCTCCGTGGAAAGGGAGAAGGGAGCAGCTCTACCCCAGTCCCTCTGCCTTTCTAGTAACAAACTCTGGCAGGCAATGGTGCATATGCCTACGTAGAGGTCTCTGCATGCCATCTTTGGCTCCTATGCCATAGGTTCACCATCATGGATCTAAGAGCTATTTCCTGTTCCTAGATGATGACAAGAAGCATCACTGTTGGTGTATAGAGGATGGATGAGGGTGAGGGGGTAATGCTGCTTCCTGGGACAAACTTTCTTACTAACCAAATTACTCATTACTTTACTTGAATAGTATAGTGTCATTGAGCTGATAAAGTCAATTATTTTTCAAGGCAAAACAAGCATCTATTAAGTTCCTTCTATATGCCAGGCCAATGCTAAGTGCTGGGATACTAAGAAAGGTAAATCCAGACCCTGCTTTCAAGAAGTTCATGGTCTAATGGGGAAGACTACAAGCAAATAACAACATGCAAATGAGATACCTAGGATAAATTGAAAATGATCTCAAAGGAAAGTGCTAGTTAAGTCTTCTTGTAGAAGATAGAATTTTAGTTGAGTCTTGAAAGAAGCCGGAGAAATTAGGAAGTGGAGGTAAAAAGAGAGAGTTTCAGACAAAGGGGACAGCTAGTGAAAATGCCAAGTTGGGAGATGGAGAGTCTTATTTGAAGAACAGTAGGGAGGTCTATGTTACTAGATTGTAGAGTATGTGGAAGGGAGGAATATATAAGAGGATAAGATAGATAGAAAGAGACCAAGTTATAAAGGACCTTAAAAGGCAAACAGAATTTTATTTTTGACCTGAGAGTAATAGGAAGCCACTGGAGTTTGTTGAGTGGATAGTGATATTATTGGTGAGACATTGCCAGATCTGTGCTTTTGGAAGGTCACTTTTTCCAGGCACAGTGTGACATGCCTATCCTACTGAACAATCTGAGGCTGTTTTAATGTTCTGAACTATAATCAGGTTCAAGGTAATCTGGGTCTGTATAAAGTCCAACACTAAGATGGTATACCTTTATGAGGATGGGGCTATAGAACTGCCTTAGGATGGGCAAACTAATTCAGATTGGAAAAAATGGAACAGATTAAAAGTTCTGTGCCAACTAATATTGGGGTTCAGTCTGTGAGTGGCCACTGAAGTTGTAGCCTGAGCAATATATGGAAATGGTCTCAAAAAAACAAAAAGGAAAATCATTTTAGTAGTTGAGTGAAGGATGTATTAGAATGGGGAGAGACTTAAGTCAGGGAGAATGGCCAGTATACTATTTTAATAGTCCAGAGCAGCACTGATGAAATATTGGCACGTAAGCCCAGCTGGCACTCAAGGAGTTGCTCTGTTCCCTTTCTTCCCAGCACCTGAGGGCATCTCTTTTTGCATGTTCAGCTGCCCAAAGCAAGCACTTCCTCCCTCTGCTGTGTCAGGTAAGTGGAGGGGGGAGGGAAGGGAACACTCATTGACAGTTTGAATTTACCCTCTGGGCACTTGAACTGAAAAACTTTCACCAACACTGGTCTAGGGGAATGTGATAAGGGCTTACACTAGAGTGTTGGCAATCTTAAAGGAGAGAAGGGGGTGTATTTTGTAATATTTGTTGGGAAAGGAAATGGGATTGGAAAAATGGGTGATAATGGGAGGTTTGTATGGGGTATGGAGGAGTTAAGGGGAGAGAGGGTATATTGCTTGGTGAAGTAAAGGAGGGAGATGCCCCCTGCTGAGAGGAAACAGCAGGGGTCCAATAAGGACTATTTGTTGTAGAATGACTGAACTGAAGTTCAGCTCCCTCTATGACCAGAAAAGATAGTCCACTTATCTGACTGCGAATTCAAATAACATAAAAGTTTAATAACTAGTTGGAATTGGAGTTTTTTCTCAGTTTCAGACCTGAAGCCAGGCCCCAGAGGCTGGTGGAGGGTTTGTCCCACTCCTGCCTACTCTCGTTTGTCTTATTCAGAATCTTAGCAGTACACAGAAAGCAACAAGGTCTGACCTTCAGAGATGAATGGGCCTGAATCTTCGGGCTGAACCAAGAAGAGCATGCCACTCCAGACAGACTGAACAAGCTCCTCTCTCCTCCAACACCAGGCAGCAAGTCCACACGGCAGGAAGGAAGTGCTAGTCACAAGACACAACTGCCACACCCAGCAGGAAGGAAGTACTAGTCACAAGACCCAACTGCCACTCCCAGTTGAGCCCTTCCCCCACAAACTGTCAGTCTTGTTTTCTTTCCACAATTTAAAAGATGGTGCATAGGTGTACTATATAAGATTTGGCAACTAATTACATATGGGGAGTGGTGACAGAGACTGAGGAGTTATGAGGCTGAGTGACTGGAAGGATGATAGTACCTTAGCAATAATGGGAAAATTAGGATATAAGGAAGGGTTTTAGGGGAAAGATAATGAGCAAAGTTTTGGGTATGTTGAGCTTAAGATGTCTATGGGACATCTAGTTTGAGATACCCAATAGGAAGCTGGAAATTATTCAGGGATTTTAAGTATATGTGACAATGTACCTCTTCACTGGGATAAGAATTGAATATACCTGAAAATGTGTGTTTGAGTGTTATAATTCAAAATAGTTATGTCAACAAGGAGAATAGAATGTCCTAGATGTAAAAATTGTAGGTATTGTAATGTTTTCTGGGTATTTTAAAGGTTAAATTTAATGTTTGTATGCAGTTTATTTACCAAAATAGAGGGGAAACAATGAAATAGAGAAATGTGAAAGAGGTTAGAGAAAATAACTATACTAATCCTCAGCCAGGAGGACTGGTAATGAGTAATCATGTGGCCTCCTCCAAGATAGAAGCTAGTCTCTTAGGAAGCTAGGAAGAGAGTCAGCCTTTCACTCACCCAACCAAATAGTCCAGGAGTCAGAGTCTAAATTGAAGTCAGGATCAAAACTGCAGTCTCCAATGAGGTTCCTTGGAAGACTATCTCCCAGTGACACTCTCTTTTTGAGGCTCAACTTCAACAGCCTGCCAGCTGAAGGATTTTGTGGTTTTCATGGCTTTCCTATCCCCGCCCCTCTTCACAGGGGCCAATCACAGTTTCCAAAATTGTCACACCTCTCATCCTCTGAATGTAGCAACTCTCCCCTTAGGATTCACACCTTTGGATTCACATGTTTCTGAGTGTGTGAACTCTTAAAAGAATTCAAAAGTTTCTGGCTGTTTGAGTTAGAAAAAAGGGTGGAGCTCTTCCAAGTATCTTGCTGGCTTCTCACCTCTAAAGGTGTTAACTTTTCTCCTAGGACTAAGAGTTAGTGGACTTCCCTTACTTTAGGGTTAAGTATGGATGTATTGGATTTTGTTGGTTAATTCAAAAGTAGACAAAAGAGAGTTAATCCTGTCTTCTGTCTAATGAAGTACTAAGTAAGTGTACTTAAGTTATTATTATTCCAAAGTGTTAACTCCAACTAGGCAAAAAGAACCAAGAATTTCCTTTCACAGTATGAATTTTCTTCTTGCTCTATTTCTGGAGGCCATTCCCTTAGGAAGGTAGGTTATTATGTCAGTTCTTCTGGGGATTCATTGCTTTTGGGACCATCCTTTGCTCACTAATGAGAACAGATGGAGAGAGAGAATCATGTAAGCCTGGGGAGTGCCACCCTTCTTTTAGGTGAGCTCAGACCTGAGGAAACAAAATTATCTTCTTAATCACTCTTGCTGCCAACTTAGTGGTAACAAGACTTTACCCATAACTATTTGTACTCAGGCTAATTTTATTAAAAGGAATTTTGTTTCTATAAGAATTGCTCACTGAGGTATCATTTTACATATATATCTTCAAATGTTGACCTAGATCAGGGAATCAGGGATCATTAACCTGGGGTCTGTGGACTTTTTTCTTTTTCTTTTTATAACTTCAATATAATTGATTTCCTTTGTATTCCTCTGCATTTTATTTTATCCATTTAAAATATTTGTCTGACAGGGAGTCTAGTGGCTTTATCATCATTTTTATCAACAATTAGCTCAATGCATGGTGATTAATAAATGCATGTTGATTTGACTTGATTCAACCAGACTACCAGAGGAGTTTATGATGCAAAATAAAGTTAAGAAGTCCTCATCTAGATGATCTTGACAGGTCCTTCCCAGTTCTAATATTCCACAAACCAGCTACAGTTGTGATTATATAATACGCATGTGCATCATGTTAAGAGAGCCATGTATGAATGAATAATGATTTTCCTGAAATTAAATCAAAAGTTCAAATAAAACAACGAGAAAACATTTGTTGGTAATAATGGACAAGTGGATGAACTATAGAGTTATTTTCTTTTAGTGCAGTGAAGTGGTCATTGTGAACACTGACCAGCACTCATTTAAGAGAAAGGAGCAAGCATTTAATAAACACCTACTATGTCCCAGGAACTGTGCTAAGCACTTTACAAATATCACATTGCGTAGAATGATAGAACTTTGCTTTTGGTGTAGGATGCTGTGCTAAGTGCTGTAACACTGAAAATCTAGGTTAATCTTTTCTTCATAGCTGTTGATGGATTCCACCCTTGCCCCACCCATTTGTCAGAGTGTTTGGAATATATCCATAGGATGCTTTCATTCTTCTGTTAATGGAATAACATGCTAAAAGCAGCATCTGTTTTATTGTAGCTTTTAATTGCTAATCCACGTTCTCATGCTTTGCTTTCTCATTTTTAAAACCTTCATATAAGTTTGTAAGTGATGAAGTATAGTGCCCTTTCCTATGCAGAATCATCAAACCCTGGGTCACTTAGAAAACACACTGAGGAAGTTTTACTCAAATGAAGGTAAAACTATGGGAGTACTTCTTCTAAGAACATGGCTAGTTCAGCCTTAAAGTGTACAATATTTGCATTAGTATGAGGCATCTTATTCCAATGAGAGAGGGAAAAATTATCTAAGGTATAGAGAAAATGTTTGATTTGGGTTTTTAGATTTAGTTATTTAAGCCAGAATTGTCAGGCAACTGGATGAAGAATAGACCCTAGTTCAGTGATGGTGAATCTATGGCATGGGTACCAAAGATGGCATACAGAGAACTCTCTGTGAGTACTTAGCTACCCTCCCTCCCCACTACCCACCTCCTGGGTTTGCTACTAGAAAGGCAGAGGGTCTTGGGCAGAGCTTCTCCCCTCCCCTTCTCCATCATGCCTGATGACATTTTTTTTACATCTCCCACTTCTCTTCACAGCAGCCCAATGGGAGTGCATAGGAAGTAAGGTGGGCAGCTCATAGGTGGCAGAGCTGGAGGGGAGTAGAAAGCTTGGGCCACTCTCCTCCCCCTCCCTACACTCCCTAAGGATATTCCTCACTTCACCCAATCCTCCATCTAGCAGCCCAATGGGAGCACTTCCTCCCTCCCCTATGGGGGGTGGGGGGCATACCCAGCATGTGGGGGGAGGGGCACTTCACTTGGTCTGGAGGGTGGGGTCTGGGTGGGATCTGGCACTCCATCTCTAAAAGGTTTGCCACCACTGCCCTAGCTCTTTTCAGCAAATATTGTCATGGCAGGTTCTATTATTCAGGCAACATCAGAGCAAATAAAACTACCAGTCTTGAGAGGCAGAGTAGTGTAGTTGAAGGAGAGCTGACCATAAAGTTTAGAATTACTGGGCTTAAATTTTTATTTTGATCTCTCAGTGACTCACTTTGGCAATCAATTAATATTTAAATGTCCACTATAGTCCTGTCATTGAGTTTGAATTAGCACTTAATTGGGATAAAAATAATCAAACAAAACAAAACAAAATCTCCTGATCTCAAGGAGCTTACATTCTATCAGAGGAGACATACATACACACATATATGTACACACATACTTAAACATGTGTAATCATTATTTATGAAAATGTAGGTGTGCATCTGTGTGTATATATCTATGTATATTTAGATTAATAAGATTAAAACAACATTAGGACTTTTTGGTACATGATATAATATATATTTATTTATACACTCACATATTATAATATATATACGTATTCATATACAGACACATATAAAATGAACATGAGGTAATTTTGTAGGGACAGACACTATTGCTGGAGGGAGAGGAAGTATCAGGAAAGGTGATGCTTGAACTGAGTCTTGAAGGAAGTAAGGAATAAGTTCTAGTACAAAGGCATGGAGATTTTATAGTGATAAAGCTTCATCACCAGGAGTTCACTATATCCAGTAAAATGACATTTCTAGTTCAATCTTAAACCTCCCCTCACCCCTCCTCCCATCTCACAAAACAGCTCCTGATCATTTAAGACTGTAAGAAGACAATTACAAAAACACAAAGGATTAGTCCAACTTTGAGCCAAACGATGTACAGAGATATTAGGCCTTTTTTCACAGATTGATAGGTGTGTGTGTGAGTGAGTAGATATGTAAAATGTATTATTTTGTGAAAATGACTTCTCATCTGCTTCACAAAGACCAGGAAATTTAAGAAAGGAAAATTCCTCTGTACAAAATGGAAATTCTTATATACATAGTACTCTATAAAGGTTGAAGAGCAAAACTCTAATCAAACCGTCCAGGCCATTTATCCTTCGTAGAGTCCATTTGCTTGCCCAGTCAAATGCAGACAATGCTTTGCCTGAATTCACACTAGTTCCTTACTCTTCACTCAACTAATGTAATAAGAAATTTCAACTTGCCATGGTCCAAAGGGACAGGCTAAAGAAAATGACAGTCTCAGCTAGGTGGCTTTGACCAAGACCAGGGTCCCAGCTTGTGGTTCCCACACTTCAACAATAGCAAAATGAATCAATCTATCCCCCCCTATTGGGAAAATAGCTCAAGGACTGCTGGTGAGCCAATACATGAAGTAAGAACATGAAACCACTTTTTAGTCCTAGAGACAAATTGGGAAGAAATATGAGGTAAGTAGGACGAAGTAGAAATAATACTGGACTAAGAGGTAGAGAGCCTGGGGCTAATCCCAGTTCTGTCCTTTCTGGGCCTCAGTTTCTTCAAATGTAAATTGATAGGATTTGTTTATATGACCTCCAAAGTCCTTTCCAAGAGGATCTTTGTATGGCTTCAGGTACACATGGAGTCATTAGTGTGAATCTTGAAACTGTTCAAACTCTACCTTAGAAGATTTGGTTAAGCTATTCCCTATTTTAACAATGGAAGGTACTTGGTCAGGAATGTATTGAGAACTTTAAAATTACTCCACCCATACTTAGGCATACTTTAGGGGAAGATAAAGTTGTAAACTCCTGATGGAACAATGAAAAAAAGTCCCCAACCCATACTTATAGTAAAGCTAGAACCTTAAGCAAGGTTTGTTTTTAGATCTAATACAAAAGGGTGTTAAGTACCTATGAAGGTCAAATTAATCACTAAAAGGTCAAGCAACTTATGAAGGGCAAGCTTAGCAAAGTGGTGTGAAGTTTTAGTCTATTCAGAGAAGGTGATTAAAAAAAAAAGATGTGAACTAAGAATGGTAAGTCCTAGGGAAAACGTCTACTGTGATTGGTAGATGTGAAGATTTAGGGGAGGTGACATAAGAGAAATTTCTCTTTAAAAGGAGGTCTCTCTCTGAACTTAGGGAGAGAGTTTGGAGTCAGTTTGGAGGAGCTGTCTCTCTCTGAACTTAGGTTTGGAGTTTGGAGTTAGTTGGAGGAGCTGGGTCTCTGAACTCAGTTCAGGAGTTGAGGATTTCAGTGAAGGACTGGAGTTTTGCTTGGGACAAATCTTGTGGTGAGTTGATAAAGACTGACTGTCTCTGCCTTAAGACTCAGGCCTAGGCCATTGGCCTAGGCCCTTTCTACTATTTCTCCAGGCCATAAGGCCTAGGCCCTTCCTACTATAAACTCATCTCTCTACTCTTTTTCTTCCCTTAATTCTTTCATTTATATTAATTAAAATCTCCATAAAACCCAGCTGCCTTGGGCATTTTCATATTTGGGAATTTTTCCCATGGCAACCACTTATTTTTTATTTTAAATCAAGACATTAAAAATTATCTTACCAGTGTGGCCAAAACCTTACAGTTTGGCCATTTACACATTTTCGCAGTCACATTAGGAAGGAAATCCCATACACCCTGCCTATCCTTTCTGTCACATTTACACACAGGAAATAGCATGGTCTGCAGTGTTATCTTATAGAATCACAAGTCAGCCACATGCACCATCTGAATGACTAATATCCCCTTCCTGAAGGATTAGAAGTAGTCAATCCCATAGACTATAGGGAGAAATGTCAATATGAGAGGAAAAAAATATAGATTTTTTCAGGAAAAGGGGATCCTTTTTGGCCTTTGGTTGCCCTCTTCTCCTTTTGACCTCTGCTTTGACATGGTAGTGATGTGTGAGTCAGATTCTCTTAGTAGAAGAATGAGAAGCTTTGAAAGGTAGGCTCTGTCAGAGACTCTCCAGAGCCTAATTCCTACTCATCTCAATTACCCAAGCTCAACACAGCATTCTTCTCAGCTGTTTGTATGGCTGAAAGCAACTGGTGGGAGGGAAGACAAGGGGGTAGCTGGGTTGGTTAAACTTTAACCACCTGGCTGATGACATTTCAACGGGGCATTTTTCATGTATACCTAGAGGAATGATTTACATTGTGCTAAAATGCCTTTCCCCTTTTCTGCTGCCTCTTTCTCATTAAGATCGCCTTCAGCCCCACAGCCAAGTTAAGTCTTTAGTAAAGCTGAGACTTTGATCTTCTCCAGGGCCCGTCTCTCCTTCCACTGACTGTGGTCACTTGGATTACAGAGGTCACAGGTTAGCAATATCAGATTTGGCCCAAGACCTGACCCACAGGGCTACTTTGGCCTCCTTTGATGAATCTGCACAGCCAAGTACAATGAGGAAAGGGGCCAGAGCCAGGCCTGGGATGTCTGGGAGCACAACTGCCCGCATTGCTGTCATCTTATTCTGATGACTTCTGTCTTCAGAAAAGAGCAAGATAATCCAGCCTTCAGACTAACTTTATGGGTTTTTGCCCACCCCTCCTCCTTCCCACTTTGAGCTTGTCTCTTCCATCTCCTTAGAGTCTCCATAGGGAAAGGAGACTTTTAATCCAGCTGTTACAGATCACACTAATGGGTGATAATTTTTAAAACAAGTATGGATGTGAGAGGAACAACTTTAATTTAAAAAATATAGAGCTAAATATGACTGAAGGCAACATAGTCATGGAGTATTTGTAGTAAATGAATGCCCCATCTTTTGACAATTTAAAACTCATTCACTTTTTTTTAAGTGAATTTTTTACCTTCTATCTTAGAAAGTATTGGTTTCAAGGCAGAAGAGCATAAGGGCTAGGCAATTGGGGTTAAGTGACTTGCCCAGGGCCGCACATATAAAAAATATCTGAGGCCAGACTTGAACGCAGGATCTCACATTCTCTAGGCTCTCTCTCCACTGAGTCACCTCACTGTCCCTGAGGAAAATAATTTGCTTGGTTTTTCCTTTTTTTGCTTAATTAGTATTTTGCCTATGTGAATCTTGAAATTTCTCAGACTTGTGATTGTTAAAAAATTCCCCATTGGGGAATTTTTCATTGGGACAATTCCCTATTGGGACTATTCCCCATTTTGACAGGGAAGCTACTTAGATCTAAAATGTGAGAACTCTACTTAGATCAGAAATGGGAAGACCTCTACTCCACCCATACTTAAGACTGCTTTAGGGGAGAAAACTCCTTGCTGAACAATGAAAAATATTTACACCCATACTTAAGCCATGCCTATTTTTAGAATTAATACAAAGGGGTGCTAAGTACCTATAAAGATCAGGCAAACTTACATGGGACAAAAAGGTGAGAAACTTACTCAGAGATTCTAACCTACTCAGGTGTGGATTACTAAAAGGATTAGTCTACTCAGGTGTGAATTCAGAATGGGCTGTCCTTTGGAAAACATTTACTGTGATTGGTAGATGTAAGGACTTAGGGGAGGTGACATAGGAGAAATTGCCCTTTAAATAGGAGCTCAGATAGGAGCTCAAGGAACTCATTCTGAAATATTCAGATTGAGGATTGAGCTGGTGAAAGCAGCTGAGATGATGCTGGCCTGGTGTCACTAGAATCCTTGCTTGGATAGATCTTGTGGTGAGTGATTTAGATATAAGGACTGACTGATCTTTTCTTTTAGGGCTTAGGCCTGGGTTGGCCAGGGCTGCCTGGGCCGGCCTATTCTATTTCCTTTCTCTCTGTCTCTGTCTCTCTGTCTCTCTGTCTCTCTGTCTCTCTGTCTCTCTGTCTCTCTGTCTCTCTGTCTCTCTGTCTCTCTGTCTCTCTGTCTCTCTGTCTCTCTGTCTCTCTCTGTCTCTCTGTCTCTCTTTCTTTCTTTGATTCCTCATTGTATTATTAATTAAATTCTCTATAAAACCCAGTTGACTTGGGTATATTCGTAATTGGGAATATTTCCCTGGCGACCACCTTATATTTGATTTAAAAACAAGACACTGTAGTGAAAACATATTTTCTGCGGTCACAATTTACTCACCCTCTCTTATATCTATCACAATTTATATCTTCCACTATTTTAATCGCTACACCTATTTGGTGTTCTTAATAATAACAGCCTAAAGTACTTAAGGTATAAGGAGCTTCCATATGTAGATTATTTAGTTTAGTCCTTATAATAGTCCTGTGGGGCACATACTACCTATTGGCCTATTCTGAATACCATCCTATAGATGAGGCCATGAGAGGTTAAGTAACTTTTCCCAAGGTGTATGATTAGAATAGACCCGAGCCTGTGCTTCCATTCTTACTCTTCTGATCCCAAGTCCTATGCTCTTAACTTATCAACATGCTGGAAGAATCAATAAACAAAGAACTCATTTGGATATCAGTGGTATACTTGATAGTTATGTTTTCACATATAAGAATTTAACCTGGTTTAAAGTATGACTAAGATCTGGAAGTAACTTCAGAGACCAATTAGTCCAACTCTCCTATTTAGCAAATGAGGAAACTGAGTCCTAGGGAAGTGATTTGTTCAAAGACACATACATGGTAAATACCTCAGAGAGAGGTAGGATCTGATTTCAATTCCTCCCATTCTCAAGCAAGTTCTCTCTCCACCATACCATATTGCCTCCAATCCTTTCCTTTGATGAAAAGACAAAATTACTGTCTTTAGCGTATAACGAAACACCCAGGAGACATGAAGCAGAAATTAGAAATGATTTTGAAAGTTCTCCCTTTCTTTACTGAGAGAAGCTATGGAATCAATCTTGATGCCATAAAAATTGGATAGACTTAACTACTGGACATGGCTTGAGTGGGCTCTTCCTAGAACCAAGAAGGTGGTGAAGACTCATCTAATCAAATGTCTTTTGACACTGTGAATTGATGGGTGTATGAGCTCAGTTCTCTCTCTATACTTGACAGTGTCAAGCACCACACAGTAGCATAGGACTTTTAGTTCCCATCCTCTTCTTTTCTTTAGAAATTTATGACTCAGAATTATAGGTCTGCTCATTTGAATTCTATCTCTTTTAAATAAAAAGCTTGTAGATTTTTTTTTTGTAAATGGGAGAAAACAATATTTCCTTTGGCTTACTGATGAAAACAAAGGAGTAGAAAGAATCATAGTGATGAGTCCCATTTAGATTGAGGAGTCCTTTGATATAGCATGGAACTACTCTTCTATTGAGAATATGATATATGCTTCTAGATTTTGGAAAATCAGTTTACAAAAAATAAAGATTTTAAAGAAATTAATGATTAATTTTATGCTCTATTTATAATAATTGTTATTTTAAAGAAATTAAAGAAAAATAAAGATAAAAGTAGGTTGGATTTCATGACCTAATTTTATTCAAGGAAAATCATCAGGAGGATAAATAATGTTCAAGAATGATATACAGGGGGAAGCTGGATAGATCAGTGGATTGAGAGTCAGGCCTGTAGATGGGAGGTCCTAGGTTCAAATGTGGCTTCAGACACTTCCTAGCCCTTGCTGCTCTTCTGCCTTGGAACCAATACACAGTATTGATTCAAAGATAGAAGGTAAGGGTTTTTTAAAAATGGCATACAGATACAGATAGAATAAAAAAGATGGAATATTTTCCAGAAAGAGGAGGATGCACAGGATTGGATAAATTCATAAACCAACTTAGACTTAAAAAAAAAAGACATACAAAAGATGAAAGCAAAGGAAGACACTGGAGGTTAAATGGAGGCAGCATGGTATAATGGATAAAATGCTGGAATTGGACTTAGAAGATCTGAGTTCAAATTCTGCCTCATATTCTTGCTAGCTTTGTGATCCAAGAGACTTTGGGCAAGTCACATTATAATCTCTATAGGCCTCAGTTTCATCATTTAAAAAAAAAAGATTGGGTTACATACTATCTAAGGTTCCTTCCAATTCTAAAACTTTGATCCTATAGAGTATGAAGAAGTAGCTCATAATCAAAAGATATAAAGAATGAGAGCCTGGGTGACGATCTAGTGACATTGAACTGATGACCACAATCATCAGCTTGGATGTCTTTGCATATACTACAGTGGGACTTTAGGTGGGAAAGATTAGGTCCAGTTTCTACTGAATGCACAGAGAACATAACTTATTTTGGGAAATTCTGCCAGTGTCAGGTTTGCAAGACATAGCTGCCTTCCCACTTTAGTTCTGACTGCTGGTCCAATTAGCTGAATTTTGTATCTCTAGCCTGCTTTTGCTCCTAAATCTTCTGAACCCAGTGAGTTTACACATTTATGCACCATTTCCTGGGCCTCCACCCTAGGTCCCCCAACCTCCACTCTGATTGAAATCATCAGAAAGGGCTCCCTTGGCCTCACTGACCTCATGACTGGATCTAGCTCTTGTGCTATCTCTGCAAATTCTCCATGCACCTGGAGCCTATTGTTCTAACCAAATGTCATTCACTCTCAGCCTTTTCCTCTTTTGGAAAACATCTTAACTCTTTCTTGTTGCTGGCCTTCCCAAACACCCCTCCCTGTTGATGTGTATTTAAACTCTGTCCCTTCTGCTTCTTTCTCCACATTCCAGTACTTTGATGCTGTGTGATTTGCAATTCCCTTTTCTCCATTAAAGACCCTTGTTGCTACTTTGAGAGTCTTCATTTCAGGTTGACAGAGCCCATACCAAAAAAAAGATTCCCCTGTACAACATAGTCAAAGAGTAGTTATTCAGAGTTTTTCTTGAAGACCACAGGTGAGTGGTAATCCACTAGATCCAGAGGTGGTTCAGTTAATTTTTGGAAAACAGTAATTGTTAGGAAATATTACACTGTATCAAACATCCCTCTTTCTGCAATGACCCTTTGAATACTTATTTTTTTAGGTAAACTGATTGTTAATTGGAGGAAACATTAGGGACTTCCCAACTTGGGAAGGTAGGGGGGCAAACAGGTACAATTCCCTGGAATCAGAAAAAGAGATATTCCACTCGCCCCTCATTTCTGTTCACAATCAAAGGAATATAGAAGAAGTCACCTGATTGACCAATATGGGGTCAACTTTCAGATAAGACATATGGGTTGCTTGACATGCGTAATTGTGAGAAAACTCCTTGCATCAATCTTTGGATCTCATTGGGTCAGCATAACCTTAGTTCCCTTTGAATACTTGAAGGCAGATTTCAGGCTAAACATCCACAATTCCCCTTAAGTGATTCTCATGTAGAATGATCTTAAAGGCATGCCAGTAATGGAAAATTATATGAAGGCTAACTTATCAAATTCTATTTATTTCTGTTTCTTCTTTTGAGAAGAATGAACTTAGAACTTGAGAGAATAGAACAAAAAAAAATTAAAAGCTATAAATGATATGTAAAGATATGGTTAGAGAACTATCTTTCCACAATGAGTTCAAGTCACCAAAGACTGGATTGATGAAAAAACTGACTGATATGATTGCTAAAAAGCTTTCAAAAGTTTTTGAAAGAATTGTAAAGAAAAGGGAAAATCTGTCTTGATTTTCAGAGTAGAGGAAATGACGTTTTCTGCAAAGTATAAGTCAGTTATATTGACTTCTATTCCTGAAGAAGTCTAGTAAACATTATTAGGTTGTTAGTATCAACTTATTAATGACTATAGCACCTAAAATGGTGTCTTACACATAACAAATGTTGAATTGAATTTAGAAAAGGAAGCATCAACCACTCAAAAGCAGCACAATTTAATCAAGAACTAGTCACTACAGACTAACCTTACTGACTTTTTTTAAAACCCTTATCTTCGATCTCAGAATCAATATTAAATATTGGTTCCAAGGCAGAAGAGAAGTAAGGGCTAGGCAATGGGGTTAAGTAACTTGCCCGGGTCATACAAGTAGAAAGTATCTGAACCTAGATTTGAACCCAAGTACTACTCTCTCTGGGACTGGCCTCAAGGACTTTTTAGACAAGGTAACTAGACTGGAAGGTAGATCAGGGGAGTAATCTATAGAAAGGGATATAGATATGTATATATGTATATATTTATTTATACCTATCTCTATCTATATACATATATGTGATATATGTATGAGAGAATACTCTTGAAGGTAGATACTATTATTACCGCCCTTTTACAGATGAGGAAACTGAGGCAGATGTTAAATGACTAGCTGTGTCACAAGGATGTTTTGGGAGTTGAATTTGAACTTAGATCTTCCTGATTCCAGATCCAGCACTTTATCCACTGTGCTATCTTATTCCTGGGAACAAATTATTGGTAGTTTCCAGTTCATTAGACATCTCTAATTAAGCAAAAACTGAATAATAATTTCAAATGGTAGATAAAGGAGATTCTTGACCAGATATGGGGTTGAACTAAACTTCTAATGACCCTTCCAATTCTTTGGTTCTGTCCTATTGTCATTCCTTCCATAATGAAGAAGCATCCAGTACATAACTAAAATAGTGTAAGAATCTCTGTTCACTAGAAATACTACTTACTGGTGGTGGTATTAGATTTCAACTTGGTTCCTTGCTTTGTTGCGCACTGACTGTATAACCCACTTCCCTCATCTATAAAATGATTATATTATCTTTAATGCTATCTAACTCTAATTCCTAAATTCTCATCATCTCCAAGAGAACTAATCTCCAGAAACTATTTGCTTTGCAACTTTCCCTGACACAGGTAAAGAATGGCATAAATTCTTGACCCCAAGCGCATTTTTGAATGATGTTATACCTGGAAACCTACCATATCCCATAAAGATCTGGCCATTTGCCTGAGAGAATCCCTTCCTTTGTGGGCACCTAAGTTTTAAAGTGGGCCATCTGATCTATATAGCTATGCCTATGAACATTGCGTCTTAGCATTTTTTAGTTTTGAAGATATAGATCCCTGTTAGCTTGGAAAGCTATAACTATTTCTGACTTCAGAATGGAGTAATACACAACTTGATGTTACTAACATAGGTATCTAGCCTTCAGTGAAACAATAACCAGAGGTTACTCAGAAGTTACATAGTAATATATTGTTTGGTATTGAACTCTTCCAAACCTATTCTTGGGAGCCTGGGAGTCCTTTATTGGCTACCTCATGATAGAGGAATTATGTTTTAAAGGTCTTTGAACAGTGAGGAAAATAGTGGGGATTTCCCAAGAGATGATGAGTGGACTTTATCTCTCCAGGTGGGCTGGTTTTCAAATATTTGACTTGAAAAAGAAATTCCACCTTAAAAGTTTGTTTACTGAAGGTGCCATGCTATCCTCAAAGGGCTGAAATGAATGAATGTTGGAAGAAGACGTATTTGTGATTGTAATAGTATCAGGAGAAAAAAAGGGTTGGGGAGGAATGGAGCTAGAGAATATTGGTTCTCTATTTTCTCAAAGTAGACAAGTTTTCAACCTCTTTTCTTTTCCAGTGAGAAAAGATGCATATCTTTTTTTTTTTTCAAGTTCTTACCTTCTCTTAGAATCCATATGAGTAACCTTTCAAAGGCAGAAGAACAGTTAGGGCTAGGCAATTGGGGTTAAGTGACTTGCCTAAGGTCACACAGCTAGGAATTGTTTGAAACCAGATTTGCATATCTTTCTTTAAAACGCATACAACATATAAAGGCAATATATATGTATATATATATATATACATATATATAAAGGCAATATTGTTTAGATTTTGTGAGTTCTTCATTTATATCTACTAACTGATAGTTCAATAAATTTAGATAGCCAATTTGGATCATACTCATTTCAAAGAAAATTGGTTTTTTGTTTTTTTTCTATGGTGACTGAATTATAGAATTTCAGCATTGGAAAAGCCCTCAGTACAGTTCTTAGTCTGGGGTCAAGAAACTTAAAAATATATATATCTTGATAACTGTGATTCAGTATGATTGGTTTCCTGTGTAATACTATGAATTGTATTTTATGCATTTAAAACATTCTGAGAAGGGCCTATAGTCTTAACCAGATGGCTAAAGGGGTCACCCCATGATGTAAAGTTGGCTATGTCCTTGTCCTAATAGCTCACATTTATATAGTGCTTTATGGCTTGCTAAGCACTCTACTTATTTTATTTTATTTAATCCTTGAAACAACCCTGTTTGAAATCAGTGCTGCTATTATCTCCATTTTATAGGAAGGAAAACTGAGAGTAGACAAAGTTAAGTGGTTCACTCAACTTCAAAGCTAGTAAGAGTCAAAAATAGAATTTGATCCTAGGTATTCCTTACTCCATGTCCATTATTCTTTCTAGTGGACCATATTGCCTTAGTGATGATCTAGTCCCACAAATGGCTAAAAAAGTTTCTCTACAATTTGACTGAGAACTCTGATCATTCAGTCTTTACTTAAAAAGGCTTATTCCACTTAAAAAAATCTTCTTGATGCCTTTTATTTTTATGTCATGTTCCTTTACTAATATATACTATTTCCTATCCACAGTTAGAAGGGATGATTAAATGAACAATAATTAAACAAATCAACATAAAAATCTCATCGAACAACATATGCCACATGGTATTCAAAGAAAATGTTTCATCATTTGGTCTTTTAGGAACCAAGGGAGGAAGGAGGGTTCTATGTCTTCAATTGCTTCTCTTAATTCCTTATATTTTTCAACTACCCAGTTAACCATCCAGCATTTATAAAGAGTATTTATAAAGGGTCAGGAAAGTCTTTGTGTAGCAGTTGGAACCCGAGTTGTATCTTAATTGCTATCCTTGCTTTTTTAACTTTAGCTGAAGTATAGTAGATTCTCTTCTAGTTCTTTATCTTTACTCTGTGTGTCTCCCTGTTTGAAATGATTTCTTGTAGACAAAATACTGTGGAATTCTGGCTTTTAATCCACTCTGCTAATCTCTTCCATTGTATGAATAAGTTCATCCC
Source organism: Monodelphis domestica (assembly GCF_027887165.1). Classification (NCBI taxonomy): domain Eukaryota; kingdom Metazoa; phylum Chordata; class Mammalia; order Didelphimorphia; family Didelphidae; genus Monodelphis; species Monodelphis domestica. The sequence continues at coordinate 396,881,582 of NC_077228.1, read as the reverse complement.
ATTCCCATTCACAGTTATGATTATTAACTATGTGTTTCCCTCCATCTCATTTCCCTCTATTTATTCTTCTCTTTTTCTCCTTTCAGCATTTGCCAGTTCAAAAATGTTTTTTCTTTTGTTAACCTGCCTCCTTAAGTACTTCCTCTCTTTTGTCTGTTCTCCTCTTTTTTGTCCTATTTCTCCTTCTTACTTCCCTATTGGGTAAGATAGATTTCTATACCCAAATGAGTGTGGATATTATTCCCATTTTGTTATAATTCCAAAGAGAGTAAGGTTTAAACATTGTCCACTACACATCCCTCCATCTCCAACCCCTGCCTTCCCTTCTGCTGAATTGATTCTTACATATCTACTCATGATAGATAATTTACCCTCAACTTTATCTTCTTTTCTCTCTTACCCCCATGCCCCCAGTGTATTCCTCTTTCTTATGCCTTGAGTTTCTTTTGAGGTGGGGGAAAATGTCATCCCATCATATTCAACTTATTCTCTGCTCTCTGTCTATATATGCTCCTATTTATTGCCCTAATAGTGATAAAGTTCTTAAGTATCTTTAGTACCTTAAGTATCATGAATACTTTAGGTAAATTAGGTACTTCAAGTATCACATATTTCATAAGCATCTTAGTTATCACCTTCTTACTAATGATGCAATCACTTTAACCCCATTGTTTCCCTTACTTACTTTAAATATATTAAGCACTTTAGGTATTAGTATTTTAGCTATCACTTTCTGATGCAGGGATGTAATTGGTTTAACCTCACTGATTCCCTTCAGTTTTTTCTATTTACCTTTTTATGCTTCTCTTGACTGTCAATTTGCATTGCATTTTCTTTTTAGTTCTGGCAATTTCATCAGAAATGTCTGAAAGTGCTGTATTTCATTAAATGTCCATTTCTTCCCCTTTAGTATTATGCTCAGTTTTGCTAGATAGATGCTTTTTGGTTGTAGGCCTAGATCCTTTGCCTTGCAGAATATCATATTCTACAACTTCCAATCCATCAGTGTAGAAATGGATTATGTCCTGTGTAATATTGTGTAATGATTTTGGGGCCACAGAATTTGAATTTTTTTTTCTAGCTTCTTATAGTACTTTTTCTTTCTGGAATTTGGCTCTAATCGTTCTGGGGTTTTTAAATTTGGGATTTTTTTCAGAAGAGGATTGGTGAATTCTTTGAATTTCTTTTTTCTCCTCTTGTTCAAAAACCTCAGAGCAGTTTTTCTTAATAATTTCTTACAATATGGTGTCCAAGTTCATTTTCTGATTGTGGCGTTTAGGTAACCCAGTAATTCTTAGATTATCTTTTCTGGATCTATTGTTTTTAAGGGTTTTCCCCCTATTTTTTCTTTCTTTTGAATTTGTTTTATTGTTTTCTTCCATCTTATGAGGCCATTATGTTTTCATTTATCAAAATCTCATTTTTTAGGGAGCCATTTTCTTTTTGAGGTTTGTACTTCCTTTCTTAGGGAGTTATTTTTCTATTGGAGATATTTTATTTGCATTTTTATTTTTAGGGAACTGTTCTCTTCAATAAGCTTTTTCCCTCTTAAGCTGTTGATTTTTTTCTCTCATTTTCTTTTCTAATTGTTCTTTTACATCTTTTATTTGTTTTTCTATTCTTTTTTTGGAGCTCTTCCATGAGTTGATTTTGATCCTTTCATCATTTCTTTTGAGACTTTACACAATTTCATTTTTGTATTGTTGTCCTCTTCTGAGCTCATATTGTGTTCATCTTTTGTTGAAATATTTTTCTAGCATCAGGCTTTTCATATGTCTTTTGCTCCTTTGGAGGGTTATTTACCTCCTGCTCCATTTCTGGGATGGAGGAAGTATTATCCTGTGTTTGTATTGTGCTTGGGGTTGGCTCAGCTATCTTGGTCCCATATTGAGCGCTCTGCAGAGGAGTCCTGATTGGCCAGGTGTGGGAAGATTTGTAGCTTTTAAGTACAACTGGATTAAGTTGGGTTCTGCCCAATCCTATAGAGGCTGGACCTTGGGCTGAGTTTTTCCCATTGATGCCTATGCTAGGTCTTGCCTAAGCCTCTTTTATGATTAGATTGTGTAGGGTGACTTTCCTCTCTCTACTGCCTCTTTTGTATTGTGTAGCTTTATCTTCCTTTTCTGAGACTGAATGAAACTAGTTGTGTTCTTTCCCCTGGTGTTTGCACTGTATCCCATCTAAGTTCCACTGAAGCTCATTCAGCACTCAGTCAGATGAGTCTTTCTTGCTGTCTCTCTGGCTAGCACATTGCTTTACTTCTTCTGTTGGTTCTGTCACTCCAGGATTCATTTTGAGGTGTTTTTGTTCTTCTGTGGTCATTTGGAGGATGGTTGTCAGACTCTAAAATGGTTTCTTCTTTCACCACCATGGCAACCAGAAGTCAACTCCCAGGAGCTGTACCTGAAAGGAAGAGAATTTCATTCAATGAGATGAAGAGGAGGAGAAAATGACCTGATAGACCTGGGGAATGACTAGTACAAAGACATGGAAATGGGAAATGTATTGGCACATGTAAGGAACAGAGAGAAGGCCAGTTTAGGTGGATCATGGAGGAGAGGAAGACCGGAAAGATAGGAGGGGGCCAGATTATGAAGAATTTTGAAGGCTCAACAAAAGAGTTGCAATTTTATTCTAAAACAGAAATTCTTAACCTTTTTTGTGTTCTATGAATGTCTTTGACTGTCTGATGAAACCCACAGGTAAACCTCTTCAAAATTTATAAGATTACAAAGGAAACCAATTGTATTTAAATGTAGTTATAAAATATTTCTTAAAAGTCAAGTTCATTTCTAAGATATCATCTCACTCTTATCTGATTGGATAAAATGATAAAAAGGCAAAATTATTCGATGTGATGTGGGAAAATTAAGGCACTAACACATTGTTGGGGGTACTCTGAACTGATCTAACCATTTTGGAGAGCAATCTGGAATTGTATTCAGAGTTCTAAAACTGTGTATACTTTTTGACTCAGTAATACCACTACTGTATTTATTTTCCAAAGTCATCAAAGAAAAAATAAACTATATGTTTAAAATATTTATAGCAGCTCTTTTAGTGGTGGCAAAGAACTGGAAAATGAAGGGATCTCCATCAATTGGGCAATGTCTGAACAAGTTGTGGTATATGATTGTAATGAAGTACTATTTGAAGGAATGTTAGAGGTCATCTAGTCCAGTCTCCTTATTTCACAGATGAGGAAAGTAAGGCCCAGAGAGAGAGTAAGAGACTTATCCAAGGGCACATCAGTTGTAAATGATAGAGCTAGGTTTTGACCATAGATCCTGAGATGCCAAATCCAGTGTTCTTCCCATGATGCCAAGTGTAGCTTCTATGGCAGAGAAAAGAAAAGAGAGAATTGCAGTTAAAATATTGCTTAGAAAAGGCAGATCAAAACCTAATACTGTGCTTGGTAAATATCAATGAATAATATTACCAACATATATTCTAATGAGTCCAGAAGAGGATGAAAAAGCAAAATGAGGGAAGAGTTAGGAACATAATTAAGAATTTATTCTCCTTCCATTGTTTAGCATAGAAAGGTTGGGTTTTTTTGTTTTGTTTTGTTTTTGGCCATGTGCCTACACTTGACCTCCTGTTTCCCCCTTCACCCTGGACCTCTGTAATAACCCCATGACAAGGGCATCTAATCATTTCTAGCATGTGACAACATTTGGTACAGATTCCCTTATCAGCATTATCTTTTCTTCTGTCCTATTCACCACTCACCCCCGCCTTAAAGGAGTCCAGGGAATGGACCTCAGAGATCAGTGACACGTCCACTGCTTCTCCAAACACTTCACGTGGAAAATCTTTCAGAGATGTGATTGTCGAGCTCTAGAACTGGAAAATAACTGTCATCAAGACCTTTTACCTCTGGTGAAGGAATTTCAGCCTAGTAACATTGCTTGGCCTCTTGGGGTGGGTTTTGTTTTGTTTTGATTTAAGTGTAGCTCATTATCTTTTTCACAAAATAAATGTAAATGCAGTTTCTTTTCCATTAGTAATTTAAACTAATTTAATTCACTATTTTAATTTAAATAATTGAGTTCTAATAGAATTTAGGAAAAGATTTGCCTTTATGCTTTGGAATTTTTTTTCTATAGACAAATGGGTAGACATAACTACAATACATTTAATATAACTGTTATTTTGAAGAACTGTTATCTTTTCAAACCATATTTGAAATATTTTGAACTATAGTATATGTTTCCATTTAATTTGTATTGTTTCCTTGTAATACAAAATGAAATGATTTCTCTAATTTATTTTCTTAATTCCCATTGTTGGCACTCTAATGTAATTGACAATTCTAGCTCTTTGGAAATGATTTTTTTAAAAGTTTGTAATTGGCTCTTGGAAGTAAACCTCAAAGTTATACAGCTATTTTGACTTGAAATCAGAATTATATTCAGTATTTTGTATTTACCTGGATGATAATAATTGTTTCTAATATCCCAGAATACCATTCAGGAAAAAAAAAAACCCAAACAAACCAAAACTTCAAAAATCTTTGCCTTTGAGTGGCATTCTTTACAAATTAATGTTTAAAATGTTTCTTCATTAAAAAATCAAATGAATTTGAATATTCCATGTAAATATATGTCAACAGATTCATTGTACTTTGTAATTTTGAATCTGTTTTGATAGGAAAATGCATTCATGCATAATTACAAAGTTTCTTCCATGACCCCCTTCTGTTTTCTAAATAAGACAAGTACATTTTAAACCAACATGTGAGCAACTGCACCTTTCACTGTAAACAAAAACAAATTCTTCTAAATTTTAATTCTTCATTTTTTGTGAATTTCTTTTTATAAAAAAAGTGAATAGTTCTTTTTCCTAAAAAATAATTGTGTATTTTTTTTATATGGTTCCTAAGACACAACAAAGTAAAAACCAGACTTGGGGATTAATGGAACCTGATAAGGAATCTTGAGCTGTTTAAATCACCAATCATTCCTGGCCACTTAAAACAGTACTCCATTTAAGTTGGAAATAAAAATCTGAAAGTCCTTTTCTGTGTGTGTGTGTGTGTGTGTGTGTGACCCTTGTGAGGTTTTGTTTTTGTTTTTTTGCTGTTTTTGTTTTTATAATATTTCTACCTTACTCACCTTTTGACACTTTTACATGGGGACTCAATTATTACTAAATCTTCCTACTCTGGGGAAAAAAAGCCTTTTAAAGATGAAAATAGAACTACAATCCAGAACCAAACTCTAAATCTTGAATACATTTGAGTTTGGGAGGTGGGGATCAGTTGTTTAAATCAAATGATTAACTTCACAAAATATGTACTTTCTAAACATTTGCAGATTGGAATATATAAAAGTTTTAAGTGACTGATTTTGGTACTGGAATCAAGTTTTTTTTATGTTACTGTAAATTTCCCATTTAAATACCAGCAACTGTAATTAAAAAAAGAAATACTTTTCTTTTTGCCTTATATCCTTGTATAATTTTATTTATAACTCGGTATTTTGGCTATCAATATATGAATTCTTTTTTTTTTTGAGGTATGCAATTTTATCTTAAGTTTTAAAAAAGGGAAAAGTTAGTTTTACATTTAAACAAAACAATTGGCCTCATACATTTTTACCACTTTAGTTTCTCTCTGCATGTCAATAAAAATGGACATTTAAAACTTCATAAATTAATGATTAGATATGAAGAAATATGACAAAATGATTCTGATTCACATAGGAAAACATTTTAAATCTCTAAACCTATATTGTATCACAGAATGAAGCAATAACTGAAAATTAATGTAGTGCTTTAAAATTTAAGTTAAAATATAGTTTGCTAAGTACTTTCCATACATGATCTCTTTGAACTTCACAACAAACCTAAAAGTTATTATTCATCCCATTTTACTTATAACAACCCTAAGGTTCAGACAAGTTAAATTATAAGCCCATGGCCATATAGCTAATTTTCTAAGACAATTCCAATTCAAGTTTCTGGCTCCAAGTTCAGCACACTTTCTATTGTTCTGTATTCCCTTTTGATAGTTACAGTTCTTAATAAGTGGAGCATAAGCACAAATTCTTTCATAGCTAAAATATTGAATTTCCCCAAGTCAAAAATTTTCAAATATTGTTTCTAAATAACAAATTACTTAAATTTCCATCATTCATTTACAAATAAAAAAGATATCCTCAATGATTATATAAGCTCTAACATTTTGAAGTTCTAATAATTTGGATTTGGAATTCAATTCATTTTTGTTTCCTACTCTGCTTTTGTGGCAACATTACTATGTATGACCATGGGTATAAAGGAAAATTTTCTTGATTAAGAATACTGAATGATTATAAAAACCCTCATAAACTTTTCATTTCTATTTTAATTTTCATAGTCTCTAGATTAGAAGGAACTTTAGAGGCCATTGAATCCAATTCTACCCTTTTGGCAGATGAGGAAATTGAGGCAGAGAAGTCAAAATAACTAATCTAGGATCACATAACCAGAAAATATCTGAGGTGGGATTAAAACTAAGGTCCTTTCTGATAAGGGATCAGTTTCTTTCCTTATTATAGATGGATTTTAATTGATGCATTTCTAATCTATATTATTATTTTAAAATGCAGTTTAATTCTTTTTAAAACGTGTCATTATTAGTGAGCCTACAAAATTTTAAAGCAGCCAAACTGTATTCATTCCTAAAACAAGTTAAATTTGTCTTATAGGCTTCTCTCCTAACTTCTCTCAGTCTTTTTATTTTATATTTTAAGTATATGCTTTCTTAGTCTCTGAAATAGGAGTTGCAATTTTTTTTTCCCTCAGCTTCAGTATTCTCCTGCAAGGAGCTACAAATTTGAAGGAAACAAAACGGAGTGGTTCTTGAACACTGAGTTCCCTAGCCTTTGATGGCATTTGTGTAAGAGACCTGGAATGTTAGATCTAGGGTGTTAGTGATTAGTCCATCAAAGGATGGTCAGATGTCACTATTGCCCCACCCACATGTGGATTTTACTACTTCTAATCCAATCCAGTTCATCCTGGTCTATTCCAACCAAACAATTCTTTATTGTGTCCTCTATGTTTAAGGTTCTGGGGATACACAGACAAAAAACTGGTTGTTGCCATTAAAGAGATGATTTTCTACTGGAAGAGTGAAGGGGTGAATATAAAATGACAGCAGAATAGGCATATATATGATTATTTGAGAAAGGAAAGAACATTAATAATTCAGAGGACTATGAGGGATTTTCATCAGTGATTGAACATGAGTATTTATTAAGCACAGGCTTTGTGACCAGCCATGGGCCAGTACTCTAAAGGATTACATTAGATGGGGTTCCTGCTCTCCAGTGAGCTTATGGTTGAGTTGAAAAAAAATGTATTTTTAAAAGTTAACTCATAAAATGAACTTTAAATAGCAATACATCACAACAAAATAGGAAATGTCCTTAGGCAAAGATCTAGTGCCAAATACATGGTCTAGATTATAAGTGCCAAGAACTAATAAATGCTTGTTGAATGAATGCAGGGCTATGAGTTTTGTGGTAGAGATCAGAATTGGCTGGAGTAGTAAATAGTATGGGAGCTTCTATACTATCCTCTGCCTTTTTCAGTCGACTAGGGATATTCTCAGAGTAGAAGTCTCAAGGTTAAAATTCCTTCCACCAATAACAACTGGCAATTTGATTGCAATTATTAGTATTAGAAAGTTACCAACAACAGTGAGAGGATTATGCGATTTGCCCTTTGCTAAATAGCCAGCATGAACCTCCATCCAATTTTGCCTCTCATTCAGTCCCATCCTGGGGTTTATTTGTGCTTTTTCAAATACATTAAATGGAGAGGTTTAATATAACTTTGCTTTTTGACTTGGAGAATCATTGGCCTATAAGAACCCTTAAGGAATTATTGTCTTTTTCTGCTATAAGATATTTTCTTTTACCTGCCAGGTACATCTGGCTTCCTATGTCATCTCAATGTTTTTGACATTGTAACTCTATCACGGTAAGCACTATGAGGAACCACAGAATTATAGCCTAATAGAATTGGAAAGGGCTTTAGAGACCATTTAATTCAACTCCCTCATTTCGTGGATGAGGAAACTACTGCTCATCAATCCCTTGATGTTTAGATAAGGGAGTGACTCTAACAATGCAGAAGGTCAGTAAAGAAGGCAGTCACAAATGACAACTTGTCTGTCACCAGCTTTGGTTAAGATGTGATCAGTCAGTGCCTCTCAGTCTAAGGTGAGCAGATACTGGCTTGTTTCCCAGAGAGCTCCAATTGGCTTTAGTCAAATAGTACAGAACACTGATAAGTTATCAACCTACCCTAACCAGATGTGAGCAAACTCCTCTCTACACTTCCAAATAGATCCAGTTGAAAGTTGTTTGTAAGTCCACAGTTAGAACTGAATCTAGCAAGGACTTTGCTGCTACACAATTAGGCAGCGGTTAAAAAGACTCACATTGTCACATACTGTCTTCCCTCTGTACTGCGACCACAGAACAGGAGAAGCAAGGACTTGTAAAGGTCACTGGCTGTTCTACTAAGTGCTATCTGACAAGCATGGTTTTGGGGTATCTGGAAGAAATTGTACAGTCTTCATTCATTCCCAATGGCAGAACTTGCTCCCCATCAACTCAGAAGTATTGTGTTTTCCTAGAACATGAATGTACCCAGACGAGAGCCTCAAGGAAATGCTGCTAGTACAGACTAAGCACTTTACTACTAAATAACACACTAGTGAAAGCTAACACAAAACCTGGGCTACATAAAATAGCACTAATTTGTATGAGCAAAAGACAACTGATTCGTCTTCTAGTCTTCTCTGGATTAAAATTATAGCACCTTTTCAAATATACTCTACAAATATGTTCATGGAATTTCTTAGTTTCTTTCTCCTTTATAGATAAATGAGTCTTAGACACAAGGAAAGAGTAGAGAGAGGATAGAGAATTTGGGGAGCTGATAGCAAACTGGACTTCAAGCAACAAGAAATATGAGAGTAAATGCTTTTTAGTAAAATTTTTAAAAACATATTTTTTCTTTTTAACAATGAAATGCCCAGTTTTATTTTACTTTTCAAATGCAATTATCCACATGTTTTAAAAATTATTTTATTTATATCATTAAACATTTCTCATTTACATGCAAGTTTTTAACAATCATTTTTTAAAACTTTGAGTTTTAAATTCTCTGTATTTTTCCTGTCCCTCTTGAGTCCTCTTGAACAAAGCAAGCTTGTTGACTTTGATTATACATATGAAGTCATGCCAAACATATTTCCATGTTAGCCATGTTGTAAAAGAAAATGCAAACAAAATAAAACAATAAAAAATTAAGACAGTGAAAAAATACGCTTATATTCAGTCCTGTTCTTTCTTTGGAAATGGATAGCATTTTTCATTACAAGGCTTCAGAATTGTTGAGGATCATTGTAATCATCAGAATTTAGTTGTTTTTTTTTAAATTTGTCTTTATTTTATTCCAGTAAAAAATCTACACATAAGTTTTCCAAGATTATATGATTTATATTATTTCCATCCCCCTTCCCTCCTCTCTCCCATAGCTGACAAACAGTTCCATTGGGTTTTACAGGTATTGCCATTCAAAACTTATTTCCATATTGTTCATTTTGTAATAATCTTTTAAAACCCAAACCCCAAATCATATATGCAAATAAACAAGTGACAAATCCTATGTTTTCTTCTGAATTTCTACTCCAACAGTTCTTTCTCTAGATGTGGATAGCATTCTTTTCATAAGTCCCTCACAATTGTCCTGGATCATTGTATTTTTTTTTTAAACCCTTACCTTCCTTCCTAGAATCAATACTGTATATTGGTTCCAAGGTAGAAGAAGAGTGGTAAGTGTTAGGCAGTGGGGAATAAGTGACTTGCCCAGGTTCACACAGTTAGGAAGTATTTGAGGCCAGATTTGAATCTAGGACCTCCCATCTCTAGGCCTGGCTCTCAGTCCACTGGTGCTAGTAGCAAAAACATCCCACAATGTTTCAGTAACTGAGTATAATATTCTCCTGGTTCTACTTATTTCATTGCACATCATTTCATGTAGGTCCTTCCAGTTCTTATAGAAATAAATTGTCTCATCATTTCTTATAGCACAATAGTATTCCATCACTATCATATACCACAATTTGTTTAGCCATTCCCTAATTGAGAGACATCCCTTCAGTTTCCAATTTTTTGCCACCACAAAAAAGCACAACTATAAATATTTTTGTGCAAATAGGTTCATTTCCATTTTTTTCTATCTCTTTGGGATACAGACCTATTAATGGTATTGCTGGATCAAAAGGCAGGCAATCTTTTAAAACCCTTTGGGCATAATTCCAAATTGCTTTCCAAAATGGTTGCATCAACCCACAACTCCATCAGCAATACATTAGTGTCCCAATTTTGCCATATACCCTCCAACATTAATTATTTTCCTTTACTGTCATATAGACCAATCCAGCTAGGTTGTATGAGAAGGGAATTTGTATTTTGATTTAATCAATCAGAGATTTAGACTTCCTTTACATTTGTTTTGAATTTGGGTCAATCAGCAACCAGGGAATTGATCCCATAGGCACTTCCCCCCTGGGTGGTGCCAGGCTAATTGCAGAACTAGAATTGGGTCCTGGGGAGTGATGTAAGAGAGCTTAGTAAGTATAAGATGAGACCCAGCAGGAAGCTGGGGGCAGGGTGTTATTTTCTGAGACTGAATTGTTAGGCTCTGCATTAATAGGCTAGGAAATTTTTCACTTCCTTTCTATATTTCTCTCTTTTTTTCTTTTCTTTTTTTTTTACTACTAATAAATCTAGCTATTAACAGTCTTGTGACTTAAGGGTTAATTACAATTTTTGGTGACCGCCCATTCTAACCATTACAGTATCTCAGAGTTGTTTTGATTTTCATTTCTCTAATCAAGAGAGATTTAGAGCATGTTTTCATATGATTATTGATAGCTTTGATTTCTTTCTCTGAGAATTGCCTATTCATATCCCTTGACCATTTGTCAATTGGGAAATGACTTGGTTTCTTATAAATTTGACTTAGTTCTTTATGTATTTGAGAAATGAAACTTTTTTTTCAGAGAAATTTGCTATAAAATTCTTTCCCCAGTTTGTTGCTTCCCATCTAATATTGATTGCATTTGATTTTGTTTGTACAAAACCTTTTAAATTTAATATAATCAAAATTATTCATTTTACATCTTATGTTTTCTATCTCTCATTTGGTCTTAAATTCTTCCTTTCTCCATAGATCTGACAGGTAGACTATTTTGTGTTCATCTAATTTAACTTACAATATTACTTTTTATATTTGTCATATACTCATTTTGAACATATCTTGGTACAGGGTGTGAGGTATTGATCTAAACCTAATTTTTGCTGTACTGTTTTCCAGTTTTCCCAGCAATTTTTGTCAAATCATGAGTTCTTGTCCCCAAAGCTAGGATCTTTGGGTTTATCAAACACTAGATTGCTTAGGTAATTTACCTCTAGTCTGTTCCATTGATTAGCCTTTCTATCTCTTAGCCAGTACCAGATTATTTTGATTATCACTGCTTTATAGTACAGTTTAAGATCTGGTACTGCTAGGCCCCCATTCATAAACATTTTTTTTTCATTAGCTCCCTTGATATTCTTGATCTTTTGTTATTCCAGATGAATTTTGTTATTTTTTCTAGTTCTATAAAATAGCTTTTTGGTAGTTTGATAGGTATGGCACTGAATAAGTAAATTAATATAGGTAGCATTGTCATTTTTATTTTATTAGCTTGTCCTACCCATGAGCAATTAGTGTTATTCCAATTGTTTAGATCTAGTTTGTGTGAAATTTGGCAATTATGCTCACAAATTCCTGTCTTAGCAGATAAATTCCCGAATATTTTCTACTATCTGGTGTGATTTTAAGTGAAGTTTCTCTTTCTAACACTTACTACTGATTTTTGTTGGAAATTTATAGGAATGCTGATGATTTGTGTGGGTTTATTGTGTACCCTGCAACTTTGCTAAAGTTATTATTTCCACTAGCTGTTTAGTTGATTTTCTAGGATTCTCTAAGTATACCATCATATCATCTGGAAAGAGTGATAGTTTAGTTTCCTCACTGTCTACCTTGATCCCTTCAATTTCTTTTTCTTCTCTAATTGCTACTGCTAGCATTTCAAGCAATGTATAATAGTGGTGATAATAGGCATCCTTTCTTCATTCCCTGATCTCATTGGAAAGGCTTCTGACTTATTCCCATTGTAGATTATACTTGCTGATGTTTTTAAATAGATACTAATTATTATTTTGAGGAAATGCCTTTTTATTTCTATGCTTCCTGGTGTTTTCAATAGGAATAGGTATATTTTGTCAAAAGCTTTTTCTGCATCTATTGAGATAATTATGTGATCTCTGTTGATTTGATTATTGATAAGGTGAAATTTGATATTGATAAGGTGATTATATGGATGGTAAACTGGCCTTACATTCCTGGTATAAACCCCACCTGTTCATGGTGAATAATCCTTGTGATATATTGCTGTAGTCTCTTTGCTGGTATTTTATTTAATATTTTTGCATCTATGTTCATTAAGGAGATTGGTCTACAATTTTCTTTCTCTGTTTTTGGTCTTCCTGGCTTAGGTTTCAGTACTGTAAGGGGCAAATTTAGGGATTTTTGACTGAATATATTATACTAGTGGTTGCCAGAGAGTAATTCAAATCCCAATAAAAATACTCAAGTCAGTTTTGGAATTTTATGGTGATTTAATTAATATAGAGGGAAGGATTGATGATCTGGAGGATTTCTATATGAACTGGGAGATCCTCTATGAACTGATGCAGAGTGAAATGAGCAGAACCAGAAGGACAAAATACACAGAAAGTTGTGGAGCAATCCAATGTAATGGACTTTGCTACTAGTAGCAAACAAGCAGGACACTCCTGAAGGACTTATGTCAAAGAATGCTATCCACATTGAGAGAAAGAATTATGAGAGTAGAAATACAAAAGAGGAACATATGACATCCCTTATCACATGTCTATATGGGGTGTGGTTTGGGGTTTAGTCTTAAAATCACTCTATATCAAAATCAATAATATGGAAATAAGTTATCAAGTGATAACATTTGTACAACCCAGTGGAATTGCTTGTCAGCTCTGGGAAGGGGGAGGGAAAAGGGGAGGGAAAGAAAATGAATCATGTTAAATGGAAAAATATTTTTTTTAATTTAAAGCAAAAAATAATGGGGATGTCCATCAATTGGGGTAAGACTGAAATAGTTATGGTATATGGTTTTGATGGAATACTATTATACTATAAAAAATGACAAATGGGACAATTTAAGAAATGTCTGGGAAGCCTTATAAACTGATGATATCAATTGATGCAAAAGGAAGTCAGTAGAACCCCTATATACATGTGATAAGTGATATCATGTGTTTCTTTTTCATTTCCATTCCCATAGTTCTCTTCTCTCAATGTATTTAGCATTCTTTCCCATAAGTCTTTGAGGAGTGTCCTGGCTTGTTGCATTGCTACTAGTAGCAAAATCCATTACATTGGATTGTTCCACAACGTTTGGTACACTTTCTCTGTACTTTGTCCTTCTTTTTCTGCTCATTTCACTCTGCATCAGTTCATGGAGGATCTCCCAGTTCATATAGAAATCCTCCAGATCATCAATCTTTATAGCACAGTAGTATTCCATCACCATCATATACCACATTTTTTTCAGTCATTCTCAAATTGAAGGACTACCACTCATTTACTAATTTTTTTTTTTTTGCCACCAAAGAGCATGGCTATGAATTTTTTATTTTTTTGGTACAAGTATTTTTCCTTATTATCTCTTTGGGATACAAACTTAGTAATAGTATTGCTGGATCAAAGGATACACATTCTTTTAAAGCCCTTTGAACATAATTCCAAATTGCCTTCCAGAATGGTTGGATCAATTCACAATTCCACCAGCAATGCATTAGTGTCTCAATTTTGCCACAACCCTTCAAACATTTATTATTTTCCTTTACTGTCATATTGGCCAATCTGTTAGGTGTGTGGTGGTACCTCAGCATTGTTTTCATTTATATTTCTCTAATTATGAGAGATATGGAATACTTTTTCATGTGCTTGTTGATAGTTTTGATTTCTTTATCTGAAAATTGCCTATTCATGTCCCTTGGACATTTGTCAATTGGATCATCCCCATTAATTCTTTTAATTCTTTGCCACCACACACACAAAAAACCCCAACAACTCCTGCTACATTCTTGTATATATGTCCTTTTCCTTTTTATTTGATTTCTTTGAGATATAGGCCTAATAGTGTTATTGCTGGGTCAAAGGGTAGGCCCTGTTTTTCTAGCCCTTTGGGTATAATTCCAAATTGTTTCCCAGAATGGTTGGCCCATTGCATAACACCAACAATGCATTAGTGTTCCAATTTTTTCTTCAGCCCCTCCACTACTTGACATTTTCCTTTTATATTATATTAGCCAATATGATAGGTATGAGATGGTAACTCAGAGTTATTTTAATTTTTATTTCTCTAATTGAGTGATTTAGAGCATTATTATATGACTGTAGATATCTTTGATTTCTTCTTCTGAGAATTGCCTGTTTATATCCTTTGACCTTTTGCCAATTTGGGAATGACTCTTATTTTTTAAAATTTTATCTAGTTTTCTATATATTTGAGAAATGAGGCTTTTAACAAAAAAATTTGCTCTGAATTTCCCTCTCCCCCCAATTTTCCACTTTCCTTCTAATCTTGATTGTACTTGTTTTGTTGGTGCAAGAACGTTTTAGTTTCATGTTATCAAAATTACCTATTTTACTTCCTATAATCTCCATTATCTCTTGTTTGGTCATAAACTCTTCCCTTATCCAAGATCTAACATTACATTTTTTCCCATGCTCTCCTTGTTTATTTAAGATATCACCCTTCATAATTAAATCATTTATCCATTTTTACCTTATCTTGGTATATGGTTTGAGATAGTGTAACATGCCTAATTTCTTCCAAATTTCTTTCCAGTTTTCCTAGCAATTTTGGTAAAATATTGTATTCTTACTCCAAAGGCTTGAATGTTTGGATTTCTCAAACTAGTTTACTATGGTCATTTCCTTCAGTGTTTTGTGTACCTAAACTATTTGACTAATCCATCCCTCTATTTCTTAGCCAGTATCAGACTGTTTTTATGTTTATCATTTTGTAATACAATATGTGATCTGATACTACTAGATCAGCTTCTTCCACTTTTTTTTCACTAATTCCCATGATAATCTTAACCTTTTTTTCCAGATTAATTTCTTATTATGTCTTCTCACTCTACAGAATAATTCTTTGGTAGTTTGATTAGCATGATACTGAATAGATAATTACTTAGGTAGAATTATCATTTTAATTATATTGGCTTAGCCTACCCACGAGCCATGAATATTTCTCCAATCTCCATTTGTCTGAAAGGTGTTTTGTAATTGTATTCATATAATCCCTGACTTGTCTTGGGAGATAGACTTAGAAGTATTTAATATTATTTACAGTTATTTTATGGAATTTCTTTTCTAATTCTTCCTATTGTTTTTTTTTTTTGGTGGTATATAGAGATGACAATGATTTGTGTGGGTTTATTTTATATCCTAGAACTTTACTGAAGTTGTTTCAACATTTTTTTTTAGTTTATTCTCTAGGATTCTCTATATCATTATATCATCTGCAAAGAGTTTTGTTTCCTTATTGACATTTTTTATTCCTTTAATTTATTTTTCTTGTCTTATTGGTATAGTAAGATTTTCTAGTGCAATATTGAAAAATAATGGTAGTAATATATGGACATACTTCACTCCTGATGTTATTGAGAAATCCAAATTTATTCTTATTACAGGTAATGTTTGTTCTTGGTTTTAGATTGATATTTTGTTATTGTTGTTCAAGTATTTCAAATCTTATCCAACTCTTCATGACCTCATTTAGTGTTTTCTTGGCAAAAATCTTGCAGTTGTTTACCATTTCCTTCTCCAGCTCATTTTACAGATGAGGAACTAAGGCAAACTGTGTTAAGCAACTTGCCGAAGCACACACAGGAAGTATCTGAGTCTAGATTTGAACTCAGGAAAATGAGTCTTCCTGAACTTGAGGAGTGACACTTTATGCAGTGCCTCACTTAGGTACCCCACATAAATACTATTTATCTCTATGGATGATTCAATTGATTCTTATGTGTTCTAGTGTTTTTAATACGAATAGAATAGACATTGTATTTTGTCAGAATTGTTCCACATCTCTTGATGTAATCATATAATTTTGTTATTATTTTTGATATGGTCAATTAAGCTGATAATTTTCCTATTATCAAAGATGCATTCTTGGTGTGAATCCTGCCTGGTAATAGCATGTGATCTTTGTAATACATTGTTGTATTTTCTTTGCTAGTATAATATTTACTTTTTTTGTATTGATATTCATTAAGGAAATTTATCTATAGTCTTCTTTCTCTGTTTTTGCTCTCCTTAGTTTAGGTATCAAAATAATATTTATGTTATAAAATAATTTTATAGGACTCTGCATTTACCTATTTTAAAAAAATAGTTTATATAGTTTGGGGATTAATTGTTCCTTAAATTTTTAGTAGAAATCACTTGTGAGGCCATCTGGTCCTGGAAATGTTTTCCTAGGGAGTTCATTGATGGCGTATTCAATTTATTTTTTAAGATAGGGCTATTTAAGTATTCTACTTCATCGTCAGTAAATCTGAACAGCTTATATTTTTGTAAATATTTATATGTTTTACTTAAAGTGTAAGTTTTACTGCCTTATAATTGGGCAAAATAACTTCTCATAATTGGTTTAATTTTATCTTCATTGATGGTACTTTCACCTTTTTCATTTTTGATACTTGTAATTTGGCTTTCTTTCTTTTTTAAAAATCAAATTAACCAATGGCTTGCCTATTTCCTTGTTTGTTTGTTAAAAACCTTACCTTCCATCTTGGAATCAGTACTAAGTATTGGTTTCAAGGCCAAAGAGCAGTAAATGCTAGTCAATGGAGGTCAAATTCTTTGCCCAGGGCCACACAGCTAGGAAGTATCTGAGTTCAGACTTGAACCCAAGACTTCCCATCTCTAGGCTTGGCTCTCTGTCTATTGGGCTATCTAGCTGCCCCCTTTTTTCTTATTCTTGTTTTTCATAAAGCCATCTTATGGTTTTGTTAATTCAATAGTTTTTTTTTAATTTAAAATTTTGTTAATCTCTTTTGGGAGTTCCATTTTGGTGCTTACTTGACAGTTTTTAATTTGTTCTTTTTCTAGTTGTTTTTTTAGTTACATGCCCAATTCATTGATCTTTCTCTCTTTTAGTGATATGTGCAATTAGGAACATAAAATTTCCCCGAAGTACTTTGGATCATCCCACAAATTTTAAAATGTTGTCTCATAGTCATCATTCTCTTTAATGAATTTAATGACTGCTCTATAATTTGTTCTTTGACTCACTCATTTTTTTAACATTAGATTATTTTGCTTCCAATTCACTCTTAAAAAAAAAATCTTGCCTTTTATCTTAGTAGCAACTCTAAGAAAGAAGGACAAAGGCTAGACAAATGATATGTCTGAGGCCAGATTTGAATTTAGGTCCTTCTAGCTCCAGACTTAATGCTCTCTTCCCCAGTGCCACATAGCTTCCCCCACCCTAACAATTAACTTTTAATCTATGCTTCTATAGCCCTTTATGAAATGAAATTTTAAAAATTATGTTATGGTCTAATAAAGGTGCATTCAGTATTTCTGGTTTTCTTCATTTGCAAATGGTCATTTGGAGAAGGTGTCATGTATAGTTGAAAAAAAAAAGATACACTCCTTTCTATTCCCATTCATTTTTCTCTAGAGGTCTATCCTAGCTAAGTTTTCTAGCTTATTTTTATTTATCTATTTATTTTATTGGTTAAATTTATCTACCTCTGAGAAAGGAAGGTTGATGTCCCCCACTAGTATAATTTTACAATGTATAAACTCTTTACTCCTATAATTAGTTCATTTTTCCTTTAAGAATTTTGATGCTATGCTATTTGGTGCATATGTTTAGTACTGATATTACTTCATCATCTATGGTTCCTTTAAGCAAGATATTTGCTTTTAGCTTAATTAAGTCTACCTTTGCCTTTGCTTTGTCTGAGATCATGATTCCTAACCCTGTCTTTTTTCTTTAATCAAATAGGCTCTTCTCCAGACCCTTATTTTAATTCTGTGTGTGTCTCTCCATTTTAAGTACGTTTTTTATAAATAACATATTGTTGGGTTCTGGTTTCTAATCCATTTTTCTCTTAGCTTCTGTTTTATGGGTGAAGTCATCCCATTCACATTCACAGTTATGATACATAAATATTTCTCTCCATTCTATTTTATTGTTAATCTTTTATCCTGTCTTTCCTCTAAAGTAGGTTTTGCTTATGACCAGTGCCTTCTTTTATTTTATCTTTCTTTTGTTAGTCCCTAACCTCTTCCCCCCTTCCTCCTTACTTCCTTGTTGAGTAAGATAGATCACTGTACAAATTTAGTATGTATGTGTATGTGTGTGAGTTGTATATATCTGTTCCTTTTTTAACAAATTTAGACAGGAGTGAAATTCAAACACTGCCTCTCCCTCCCATTTATCCTTCTTTTATTTATACCTCTTTTGTGTAAAATAATTTCCCACATTCTTCCTCTCTCTTCCTCCTTATCCCCAGGCATTCTTCTTCCTTGCTTGTTCATATTTTAAAAATTTCATCCCTCTCCTGCACTTTGTTTCTGTATAGAATCATTCTAACTTTCCTAATACTGATAGATAGTTATCATATATGTATGTATATATATATATATATATAATCTTTGCCAGGAATATGTCAAATGAAGTCACAAAGTCATACACGACTGAAAATGACTAGACAACAACCACCAAAGTCCATGAAAACTGCATATCTTCATTACCTAGGCTTCTTCTCAGCCACTATCCTCCCTTCGCTAGATACTAAATCCTGCTACAAGTAACCCTTTCAGATCTAGAACTTCTGCCAGAAGGCTTGGCTATGCTGATTGGTGGTTAACTTAGTCGCTCACTACTTCTAGACCTGGACTTCACCAAGCTTCAGGTTATTTTCCCTCAATCTTCTTGCCAGAGGTCTTGCCACTTTCCACCTATTCTCCTTTCCATTCTTTAACCATAATCAAATAAACTTTGGAATTCTTCCTGAAAATGGTATGTTAATCTAATAATTAAAAGGGAAATATTAAATATATATTAATTAAGCCATAGTCCCCTATGGCTCTACTCACTCTCCCCTCAACCTTGTCATTAAAATTTCTACTTCCCCTCTTAGAATCAATACTATGTATTGGTTCTAAGGCAGAAGGGCTGTAAGGACTAGGCAATGGATGTTAAGTGATTTGCCCAGGGTCACACAGCTAGGAAGTGTCTGAGTCGAGATTTAAACCCAGGACCTCCCATCTCCAGGCCTTGCTTTCTATCCATTGAGCCACCTAGCCGTCCCTTGTCCCCTTAACTTTTCAAAGCAAAATCTCTCTCCAAGTCCAATCATTTGCCTTATGTGTTATCTCCCCCAGAATGTAAACTTCTTCAAGACAGGAACTGTCTTTCTTTTGTATTTGCATTGCCAGCATTTAGCACGATGTAAAAACTTCATAAGTGCTTCAAAACTAATTAATTAATATTCATATTTGTAACTTTGCCACATTTTATTCATAATAAATATCTTCTTGTGCACTTAGTAGTTTATTTAGTAATTCGATGTCCCCAGATTTATTAACCCAATATGTACTTGTTTGATGTCTCCTACTAAACTGTAAGCTCTTCATGGGAAAGAGTACAACCTAATTTCTTTATATATCCTACAGAATCTAGCATAGAGTTTTGTACATAGCCATTACTCAGTAAATGTCTGTTGCATTGAATTAGAATGGAATGAACTGTTCATTAATTATTAGGGACTCTACCTTTAAATGGCAAAAAAAAAAATGAACTCAGCTTTCAGTTTCCATTAGGCAGACTTTAGATATAGTTACTGTCACCCTGCCAATGCTTGGTAAATACTTTTGTATTGGCAGCGAAGAAATTGAAATGAATGGAACTGAACCAAAATGCTTTGAATTTAATTGACCACCAGTGTATCTTCCTCCAAACAATGAAAATACAGTTTAGTTTTCAAGCTTCTTTGGTACCCTCCATATAATATCATCTGATGACAACTGAAAAAATCATTTTTACAATTAATACATATGGCCATAAGAAAGGAGACAGACCACCAACGTGTTTCATGTAGGCCACTGCATCTTTCCCATAAGCCTTTCCTGTAGGACTTTCCAAGGCTACCAACAGAAGACTGGCACTTCTCCAGGAAGTGAAAGGCTCATTTCCATAAGCCAAGCTGCCCTGCTCTCCTTATAGGGCCATATGTTTTGAGTTGACTGTGATGCTTTAAAAGTCTTGAGAAGTGGTCACAGGGACTTGCTTGTAGATGTGCCTTTGGATCTGTTTCTGAAGAGTACACCCCAGTGGCCATTCTGGGTCTTTTAACAGCTTTGTTTGCAATTAGGAATACATATTTCAACATGGCCTGGGATCAAGTATGTGCTTTGAATTAAAAACAAACATTTAAATTGGCCACCATCAATGTTCTCTTCTAGAATGCATCCAAAACAGCAGCTTCAGTTTTGTATGGCAAGTGTTTGGGAGCCCATAAGCAGGCTTCCACAAGACTTCCAGATTCATCAAAAAAACTTTTTCAAGTGGTGGAAGCACTGAAGAGCCTGTGCATGACTCAGAGTTTCCAGTTGGCACCTGGAATTTATGTCCCATGCTCTCCAACTGACTTCCAATGAATCTTGTAGCTTCCTTATGCCTTATCCATTTGCTTAATTTTTCAGTTTTGATAAAGTTGAAGAGAACATTTTGGGTCAATAGTATAGAGTTGGAAAAAGGAACCATTTGAAAAGCAGTGGGTGCTTTCTCTTTAGTAAGGCAATAGATATTTTGTTAAACATCTACTTCCATGCTGAGCAATTTACTTGGTTGTGGGAGAATGGGTGGTGTGAAAGCCAGCAAATAGAGTCCAATCAATCAATCAATCAATCAATTAATTAAAAAGCATTTTTTAAGCACTGGTTGACTCATAATCAGTTGGGATGACAACAGATGTGGATATTTAACTGGAGGTACCAGGAGCTCTTAAGCCTCCAGGGCTGCTCCTAGAACACTGAGAGTAAGTAATCAACTGCCCTCTGTGGATTCAACCTGTCTGTACAAATACAATTTGAGTGATTAAGCACAGAGTGGGTGCTAAATTGGAGAATAGAATTGTGAGACTACAGGAAAAAAGAGATTATTCTAGGCATAAAATAAGGGAGAATCCCAAAGCACAGTACTTTCTCAGAGCATGAATCTCCAATGACTTGTTCCTTTCTTTACTGTTGTGTGTCTATGGGAAATTGAGTTTATTTCTGAGAATAATTCTATTGCATGATTTCCCCCTTATTTGTTTTTTTATTCTGGTCCAAGTAAATACTTTCCTATTTGACATATGGTTCTTACCTGCTCTGTTGGTAGTGTAACACCCTCGATGGGCATTCAAACCATATTTTTCCTCCATATTAAATCAAAGTACTATTTAATTCAATAGTTGGATGATATGCCTATTACAGATTACATACAATTTTGAGGTTTGTTCATTGGGAGAAGAATTGCAGAAAAGGGAAGTCCATGAACTCCCCTAAAACTTAGAGCTCTAAAAAGACAGAAACATAGAAACTTGGAAAAGGTAAGAGTTAAAAAAGATTATCCAATCCTGGGTTTAGTGAATCATCAACAGTGGTGAATACATGTTGAGTCTTTCTAGGAGGGCAAGTGATAGATGCTAGATTTGCTTTTTCCTTTTCCTGGTCTTCCTTATGACAGGTAATATATATTCACAAGATTCTTGGCCAAAGATATGGATGTTGTTTGTAGCCCGGAAACAGAGCAAACTTTACTGGGCCAGGAAAGGATCAGACTTTGACCTCACTTTCTACCATTTCAACCAATGAAATAATCGGCCACAGAATAACAGTCACAATATGAAGCTGAAATATGGTGGTTTCCATGTCAAATCTGAAACTTTCTCACCATATGGCTTTGGGTAAATAATTCCTCCTATTTGGGCATCAGTTTTCTTATCTGGAAAATAGGGGATCAGACTAGATTATTTCAAGCTTCAATACTTCAATTTATAGATTAATAAAATCTATAAATATAAAGCCTTTAAATTTTTTTAGGCTTTAAAAACATAGGGAGATAAAAGCTGGTCATGATTAGTTCAGTTGAGAGTGACTCAATTCCTTTGAAAAACAAATCACTACTCTTATAGTAGGTAGAAAAATACTTTTCAACATCATCTCCCATGATTAACCATTTCCCCCCCCCCCTCTTTTCCATGTTTTTAACAATTGGTAATGATTCTCAAATTGTGGTAGCTTCTCTAAAAGGGACAGCTAGGTGGTACAGTGGATAGAGTGCCAGATTTTGAGTCATGAAGACTGGAGTTGAAATCCAGGCTCTGACACTTACTAATTATGAGCCTCTGGGTATAACACTTAACCTCTGTCTGCCCTCATTTTCTCATCTGTAAAATGGGGAAAATACTAGCACCTACCTCTCATGGTTGTGAAGAACAAGTGAGATAATTATTATAAGCACCTGACACATAGTAAGCCTTATGTAAGTGTTAGTTGTGATGGTGATGGTGGTGGTGGTGAGATAATGTAAAAAATAAACAGGGAATTGGCAAAATTAGTTATTCATGAGGTTTGTTTAAATTATGCCAGAAATCTCAAGGATAGTGATTTGGAAAAGGTCCTTGACCATGAGCTACTACATAATGTTGTAGAACATTCCCAAGGGAAGTGGTGAAAGCTTCAATGTTTGTGCTATTTAAAACTAGACTGGCTTGCATATTCCTGTCTATTCTGTGGAGAGAAATCATGCCACAAATAGGAAGATTGCCCACATGACATCATAAGAGTTCTCCACTTCCAAAACCCTTTCCAATTATTTTCATACTTCCAGTAAAAGAGATACATCATTTAGGGAAAAATATGAGATAAATTGAATTTCAAAACGTGTATTATATCTTTATATAATATGTAGAGTTCTGTATATAATAACATTTAATTGCTATTAGCAGATAGGAAGAGGAGTACGTATGTTCCCTCTCCCCCTAATGATAAAAAAGCCCAGTTATTTGGAATACTGGAGAGACATTGGAACAAGCAGGTTATTAATTTACTTGTAGCTACTACATTAGCTAAGGGTACTGATGAGAAGCCTCCATTGTGGCAACAGCTATTGCTGACTCTGGCTCCCTGCACTTGTAGCTTTGACTGTACAAGAGCAACAGTGGTAGTAATAGTGAGTGGTGCTACAGTAAGCATGAACTCTAACCAAAAGAGAGTTGAGTGAGTGTAAAATGTGCATCAATTTTGGCATGAAGTTAAACCGAGTTAGTTTTATGACTGCCTACTTGGTATGATTTGAAGAGTGTCCAGAAGAGCTCCTTCCTCTCAAAATCTCTTTTTACAAGCAGGGCCATGGAACCCTTTAGCAGTCAGATAAATCTTAATATTATGGTAGTTTTCCTCTACTGAGGAAAATGGTAACTTTTAGTGAATGGTTGGTGAAAATAAAGCTGCAATTTTTTTCTTCATCTGAGTTCATGGACTTCCTGAAATCTCTCCATGGGCTTTGCTTAGATATAGTATCTGAAAAAAAGCTAAGATTTGAAATTTCTTCTTTTTCCCCCACAGTGGATACGGGGCAGATATGTGCCTGTTTTCACTTTAAATCTCCCTGGGAGGAGTTTACAAGTGATTACAAGTTCACTAGCTCTAAGCAATGTCCTAAGGCAATGAGGTACAACACTAATAACCTTTTATTTATTAGAAATATAGAAGGAGGGTTAGTTAGGTGACTTAGTAGATTAAGGGCCAGACCCAAAGACAGGAGGTCCTGGGTTTGAATTTTATCTCCTTGATACTTCCTAGCTGTGTGACCCTGGACAAGTCACTTAACCCCCATTGCCTAGCCCTTGCCACTACTCTGCCTTGTAACAAATACACAGTACTGATTCCAAGAAAGAAGTGAAAGGTTTATTTTGAGAGACTTGGGAGAAAGAATGCTATCCACATCCAGAGAAAGAGCTGTGGGAGTAGAAACACAGAAGAAAAACAACTGCTTGATCACATGGGTCTATGGGGATATGATTGGGAGAATCTAAATGATCAACCTGGTTCAATTATCAATAATAAGGAAATAGGTCTTGATAAATGATACTTATAAAACCCAGTGGAACTGCACATTAGCTAAAGGGGGCAGGGAGGAAGGGAAGGAAAGAACATGAATGTAACAGTTAAAATTTAGGGAGACTGAGGCAGGTAGAAATTAGTTTCTCTCTGCAAGGAGTATTATATTTTTTAGAGGTTTATTAAAGGTTAAAGATTAAAGAAAATACAGAATAAGAAAAAACATGTGCATAGGCCAGAGGCCTAGGCCAGATAACCTCACATCACGGAAGAGTAGCATCTACTCCAAAACAGAAGTCCAAAAGACCCTCAAAAGCCTTTGTAATCAGCTTAAATACCTTCTCGATCTCGCCTACCTCAGAATTCCGTTGGATTACAAAATATTTTGGGGAAGTGGAGCAAGGGCTTGTGGGGATTGAAGTCCAGAATTCAAATCTCAATTTTACATGAATCAAGTGACCATGGAAAAAGAGTCTAAATTGGTTAATTAAATAAAAATAAATGTTTAAAAAACATAGAAGGAAAGATTCAGAAAGTCAGATATGGTACAGAAAAAGTAGAGGCTTGCTGATAATAATTAAGCTTGGTCTACTTCACAATATTACCTAGGACTGTCCCTGAAGCTCAGGGTTAGTCATACATAAAAGAAAACAATCCTGGCAAAGGATGAAGTCTAAACCTCCTGTTACTGTGCATTTCTGATGGGAGATAATTTGAAGGGATAAGGACATTTGTAATCCTAAAAGGAGGAAAGAGCCAGAACAGGCACTAGGGTGATAATGGTGAAAGAGATCAAGAAACCACTTTGCAGCTCGGCATACACATCTTACTTGGGGAAAGGGAAGCCAGTGGGACAAGAAGATGAGACCCCCCTGGGAAACTGATGGCAACCAAAAAAGGAAATGATGTGCCAGAAACCTACAGTATGACAGCAGAATTGAAAAAGAATTGACTCCCACCACGGATTCTAGTAAAGGATGATCCTTTCAGCTGGGGAAGCAATTAACCTCCATTAAGCCAGGAAGAGTCACAGAGTCTGAGGGAGAACTCACCTAGTTTGTTCTCCTTGACCTCCCACTTGACCCCATTACACCTCTCCTGTGATGGAGCCCATGAACAGCTTTCAGGCTTCCACTTGGGAGTGTTGAAGTGTTAGTCCCATAATCCAGCATATAAGTGGCCAGTAAAATGGATGCATGAGGCGCAGGACAAATTCCAGCCACAACAGATAAGTCTCCAGAAGTCTTGGGCTTTGCTGATCAAAAGGTGCAGACTGGGCTCAAGATTTGAGATAAGTAGAATGAGTGTTTGGGGAGAGGTCCATTATGTCCTCTGAGACAGGGAGCTGTAACTTCTGATCTTTATTTAACATATACATAGACCAGGATTCATTTCTATTTTGGCTCAGGTCTCCCTAGTGACCCCTAGTATAAATACCATACAAGTCAAAGTAAGGTATTTCCCCAGTCTGTGCTTATGATGATTGCTGAGGTTTTTCTGGGCATGTTTAGGGAGGTTGTTTTTTCCCAATCACATGGTCTAGTTTGAGTCTGATAATTAACTACTTCTACTCTGGGAAGCACCAAAGGAGACTTCCATCACTGATGAGAGATTTATTTCTAACATACAACAAAGTAGAAAATTATATTCTTGTGTTTTCAAAATAATGAAGTACAGAAGAGCCATTTGAGTGATTTGGGATTTTGAAGAAATTGAGCATTTAAAAAAATGATTTAGATGAAGTATATGAGCACTGGATCTAGCGCCCCAGTATCAGAATTAAAATCTTGACTTGGCTTTTTACTACCTAGACATTTAAGTCATTTAAACCCTTATGGCTTGAGTTTCCTTTTCTATAGAAAGGAGCATAGAGTGAGAAATCTGGACTATAAGATCTTTAATTAATCAATTAAATCAATCAATCAATAAGCCCAAGCATTTGTATAAACACTTAAGATTACAAAGTGAAAAGACAAAAACCAAAAAACCCAATCCTAGTCTTCAAGAAGTTTATATTTTACTGGGGAGAAGATACACAGATAAATGAATACAAAACATACAAAGTAATTTTCTGGTAGAAGGGGCACTATTTAGGTGGGTGGGAGTGGTATGAATTTGAAAGACTTTTAAGGAGGAGGTAGTGCTTGAGCTGAGCTCTGACCAGATGGTCCAAAAGTGAAGGTGAGGAAGTATACTCCAAGATCCTTTTCAGCTTTCAATCCTCTGATCCTAAATTTGTTGCCCCCCCCTTTTTTTATCAGTAGTTATGATGAATTTAAAAGGACAAAATTATGGCAAAACAAATATGAGTGTGGCTCATGGGTGGCTTACAACAGAAAAGGGATTTGGGCAGGGGCAAATAATGATGCACTATAGCCCAAGTTATATTAAAGAAATATATCTAGAGGGGGAAAAAAACAGAGGGAAATGCAGGTTGTTTTTTTTTTTTTTTAAAATAAGAAAGATATAGGAAAGAATACTGGTAAAATTGAAGCCAACAATTCAGGTAAAGAAGAACCAACAGTAAATTGAAAAAATGATTGAGGAGTTAGCTCATCCAATAAGATGTATTTTATCTTAGAAGTAACAAGGATCCATTACAACTTCTTTAGCAATAGAATGACATGGTTAGATCTATACTTTAGTAATATCAATGTGCAACTTGTGTGGAAAGGGGAAACTGGAGGCATGGAGACCAATTGGTCTTTATGAGGCCATTTTAGTATTCCATTTGAAAGGAGATAAGGAAATAAACATGGTGGCTATACGAGAGAGACATGGAGATAGAAACAATAAGAATTGGTAACTTACTAGATTTGGAGGTGAATGGCAATGAAGAAGCAAGGATGATTCTGAGGTTATAAAGATGATCATTTGAAAAATAGTGGTGGGATAGTTGTATCTTTAATAGAAATAGGAAAAATAGTTTGAAGGGAAAAGATAATAAGTTGCCTTTTAAACAAATTTTAAGTTTGAGATACTTATGAGATTTCTAGATGGTAGAATTCAGTAGGTAGCTGGTATAGGAAGCCTGAAGCTCAAAAGAAAGAGATTCTTAGATATGGAAATAATTTGTATAGGTATGATAATTGAACCCTTGGGAGTTCAATTATCATCAAAATAGATTATATAGATAAAAGAAATAATGACAGAGACCTTTGGTTCAACTAAGCATAAATGCCAGGCAATAAATGATGAACCAACAAAGGAGACTTCTGAAAAGGAATGATAAAAAAATTGGAGGAGAAGTAAATATCAGAAAAATCAGGGGAAAAAGAAAATATTTTTGATAAGGGTATGGTTCACAGTGCTAAATTCCAAGAAGAGGACAAGAAGGATAAGAACTGAGGAAAAGACTATTGGACTTAGTAGATTGGAGAATACTGGTAATCTTAGAGAGACCGATATCTTTAAGCAATAGTAGAACACCAATTTAGCAAAGCTTATGCTTATAAAGCAGACATGGTCTGTTAGGTCCATCCAAACTCAAAGTTATGCTCTGTAGGAATAATTTTTGGTAACCAACAGTTATTCCTTGCCTCACTGAGGCATCAAAGTAGAATTTATTGAAGGATCTTAATAAACAGAGAAAATCTTCAATTAATCAACAAACCATTACTTTATCCAGTTCCCTGCTTTTAGAATCAGCAGCTTATTTAAATAGGTCAGACTAGAGTTATCTCAGGTGGACACTGTTTTTATTCCTATTTTTAAAAATTTCTTTTTATCATTGATATAGCAAGTCAGTCCTAGATAAATACTGGTGGCTGATTTGGAAATGACCCCCAATTAAACAATTGATTCTATGCTTATCAATTCAATGTCTGTTAAAATATAATCAGTTCTTTCCCCCTCTGTTTTCATTTATTGTGAAAATATTGAGATTGATACAATACATCCTGTAATCTGTCTACTCTTGGGTCATTGGACAAAGAAATTAATAGTTAAAGTTTGTAGGCTATCTATAAATGTTGATGCTTAATATTCTCTGACCCATTTTCTACTATCCTGCTACTACCACTGCAGAAACAGAAGGGGACCTTATAGTACTGGAGGTTATTTTGCATTTTTTCCATGTGTTTCTTTGAACAAAGATTCACTACTAAGTGGTCAGTCTGCTGCTGCTGAGCTTTTCCAACTTTACTAGGCTTATGATTAATAAGCAAAAATAAGGGGGCAGCTAGGTGACTCAGTGGATAGAGTTTCAGTCTTGGAGATGGGAGGTCCTGGGTTCACATCTGATTTCAGATACGTCCTAGCTGTTGTGACCCTGGGCAAATCACTTATCCTAGGTAAGGGTTTAAAAAATAAAATCAGGCATGGTCTATTGATAGGCCCATACTCAAAAGTTGTTCTCTCTCCCCATAACTGTTGGTAACTAACAGCCATCCCTTGCCACAATGAGGCATCAAAGTAGAACTTATTGAAGGATCTTGATGAGGAGGTGCAGAAAATCCAGCTTCTTCAGGTAATCAGTCAACAAGTATTTATGAAGCATTTACTTTGTGCTAGGCACTTTGCTAACAGGGTGAGAACACAAATAAATCAAGCAAAAAGGCAATTTCTGACCTCATAGAGCTTGCATTTCTGATAGGGCAAAATAATACATAAAGGGAAACTGAAAAATGGGGAGAAGAAGCAGACCGGTAGAAAGTATAGTAGAGAATAGCCAAGACATTGTAGTAGAGAAAGTCCAGAGCATAGTCTGAAGAGGAATGAGACCTGGTTGACCAATATTCATCCTCCTTAAGTGGAGGTTCTGTGAAAAATCATCCAATTAAAGGGAGAAGATGTAAGGCTGATGAATACTTCCAATGTGTCCATTCTATTATTGGAGTGAGCTTCCAAAGTGAAGAGGTTCCTGAGAAAATGTACAGAGAATTCTAGAGAGCAGCAGCCTAGAGAGGAATAAAATACTTACACTGCCAATCCAGCTCATTGTGTGAAGTTGGGGTAGTCATTCCGTCTTTCTTCATCTGAAGAAAATTACCATTTAAAAGTTGACAGATGTCATAGATACATAGTTTGTGACTAGGCAATAATGTCTATGGCTGGGATCTAGATAAGGGTAAAAAGGGACAAGCACATAGCTAGTTTTCACTACTTAAAAGTGGATAAAATACAGGGAGATTAGCAGAGGGATTCCACTAAGGATAGCGAATCACTGAGTTTTTAGTGTTGGGAGTAGGGCAGGCTACACAGTATCTTTCCTATTTGTGGGTTAGTCTTTGATGCTTGATAGATATTAAATAAGGCCCTGTTACATGTAGTAGTTGGGCACACACAGCTTTGACAAAGTTGCTACTGGAATATCTATTTCTGTTCAACTGGCACTTTGCTTTTGAACTAGCTTCCTTCTACTGAACACTCCAAATGCCCTGTGCTTCATAATCATGGCACCTTACTTTTGGGGTTCAGGCTCTATTTTCCCAGGCTGGAAGAATTGTTACACTTTGTTGGGAGTAAAATAGGCTTTTCTTTTCCTTCAGAAATGACGAATATATTTTCTGCAAATTTCACAGGTGTTCTCCCTAGGTAAAGAAGATAAAGATTGCCCTGGCTTATTTTATATTCTCTCTCTGTTGGGTCTAAGCAAGAATGACCTATAGCCTCCAGTTATTTACTTTAAATAGGATATTTCTCAAATGGCCCTTACCTTTCATTTCCCCAAAAGTATTTTTTTCAGAGTTCTGAAAATCACTCTCTTTCTTATGCAAAGGTCAAATCATGTCATTCTGTTGGTCAAAAGTCATCAAAAGCTCTCTACTATTTATAGAATAATGTCCTAATGTCTAAGCCCCAATATTCCAAGACAGCCCCAATCCAGCTTCAACTTGAATTTTCTAGCCTGATCAAATGCTATTTTCCTTCATTTACTCCATATGCAGCCAAATTGAACTAACCATTGGTTCATGAATTCACCTTCTGCTTTACTGCTCCATGTCTTTATTTCCTGTAAATAGAATGCCTTCTTTTATTTGCCATCTCCTGAAATCATAGTCATTCATCTAGAACCAATTCAAAGAATCATAGAATATGAGAGTTGTATGGGACCTCAGAGGCTACCTGTTCCAAATCATATTAGAACAAGAATCTCATATAATATCCCTCTGTGGGCAGCCAGATTTTGCTTAAGCTTCTAAGCTAGAGTTCTTATCCCTTTTTTATGTCATGGACCACTTTTACAATCTGATGATAACTAATACTACTATGATTTGTTATCCTTGTTCACAAAATTTTAAAAATTAAATTTTATTTTTTTAATCAGTAAAAACCTTTCTCCTTCTCCATCTTCCCTCCCCCTCCCCACTTCCCCACTAAAAATGAAAGAAAAATATAAGACCCCTGTTAAAAACATGAATAGTCAAGCAAAATAGATTTCTTCGCTGCAATGTCCAAAAGAAAAAAAAAAGAGGGGGCAGCTGGGTGGCTCAGTGGATTGAGAGTCAGACCTAGAGATGGGAAGTCCTAGGTTCAAATCTGGCCTCAGACACTTCCCAGCTGTGTGACCCTGGGCAAGTCACTTAACCCCCATCGCCTAGCCCTTACCACTCTTCTGCCTTGGAGCCAATACACAGTATTGACTCCAAGAAGGAAGGTAAGAGTTTGTTTTTTTTTTTAAGAGATTTATTTCATTATGCACTCTAAGTCTTTTACTTCTCTATAATGAGGTTAGTAGTGTATTTAGCATTAGTCCTCTGGAATCATGGTCTGTCATTACCCTGATCAGAGAGTCCTTAATTTTTTCAGTTATTTGTCTTTAACTATGTTATTTTCATTGCTTAAACTGTGCTCTTGGTTCTGTTCACTTCACTCTTTTAAAAACATTTAAATATTTTATTTTCCAAATTGTATGTAATAACAATTTTAAACATAAATTTTCGAAAATTATAAGATCCAAATTGTGTCCCTCTCTCTCTTCATTCCTCCTTCCCAGAATCTGTTCACTTCATTTTGCACCAATTCATCTGTCATCCTAAGTTTTCCTGAAACAGCCATTCTCCAATTTTTTGAGAAATTTTTTAGATTCCCATTTTTTGCCACCTTGAAAAGAGCTTTAAATATTTTTTGAATATCTTTAGTTGGAGTTTGTTTTACCTAGGACTGCCCCTCCTTTATATTATCCTCCTTCTCTTTTCCCTTCTCCATTTTCCTTCCTATTTCACTGTTAAGTAAAATATATTCCTGCATCTAATTATGCGTATGTGTGTTCTTCCCTTTTTTGCCCAGTTCACATGACAGTGAGGTTGAAATGTCAGTTCATATTGATGTCAATTTACTCCTCCTGATTATATGAGATAATCTCCCCTAGACTATCTTTCCTTCCCTCCTTATCATTCATTTTCTATTAAGATCAAGACATAATAGAACCATACTCAGTCCTGCTTTGACTCTTGATTGAGGATATGATTCAAAGAGGATGGGTATATATATATATATATACATATATATATATATATATACGTACATATATCATCTCTCCATATTTGAATGTAAGGATTGAATCTATTTTCATTTAGTTCCTTAACACTGTTTATGATTGTTTACCTTTGAATGTCTCTTTTAATCTCTGTATATGGAATTCAAAATTTATATGCACCTCTTTTTATTAAAGACCCATTTTTCTTGTGTCTTATACTCCATTTTGAAGGGTAAATTATTCTTGGCTATTTGCCTATATATCCTTTACCTTCTGGAATATTATATTCCAAGCTTTTTACTCCTTTGTAGTGGAGACAGCTAAATCATGTGTGATCCTGATTGTATGTGGTTCCTTGGTATTTGAATTCTTTCTTTCTGTTGCTTGCAGTATTTTTTTCTTTGACATGGAAGCCCTGGATTTTGACTATTATGTTCATGGGAGTTTTCATTTGGTGTTTTCTTTTAGAAGATGACTGGTGGAATTTTTTTCTATTTCCATTTTACCTTATGGTTCTAAGCAATTCTGGGCAGTTTTAAGGTTTTTAGGCTCTCTTTTGGGAGAGAAGGTTTTATGGTATTTGTGTGGTTCAGTAAATCTTAAACTTTTTATACTTGATCCATTTTCCAGATCAGTTGTGTTCTATTTTTCTTTGAGATACCTTAATTTAAAAAAAAATTTCAGGCTTTTGACTTTACGATAATATTTCTTGCTTTCTCGTGGAGTCATTAGCTTCTATTTGGATCATTCTAATTTTCAGAGAGATTGTTTCTTGGCAAGGTTTTATACTTGTTATGCAAGTTGTCAATTCTCTTTCCAATTCTCCCTACCATAGCTCTAATTTCTTTTTCTAATTTTACCTATAGCACTCTTGTCAATAAAATCTTTTTTAACCCTTTAAAAGATTTTGCTTCATCTTTTCCAAAAATTCTAGTTGAATTTGTGCTCAAACTATGTTTTTTCCCCTGAGGTTTTGCTTGTAGATATTTGGATTCATTCTCTTCTTTTGGGTTTATGTCTTTAGTATCCCTGTTGCCATACTAGCTTTTTATGGTAGATTTTGTTGTTGTTGTTATTGGTTCATTTTTCTGGTTTACTTTCCGAGTTTAGAAGATATTAGGGCCAGACTGTATATTTCTGAAGAGGAGGTATAAGTTGTTCTTCTTGATATTTTCTTGGAGGTATTAAGTTATTTCAGCATCTCACAGATAACCCAGGCTGGAGATGTTTTAAGCTTTCCATGTTCCCCAATTCTTCTTGCTACCTACCTCCTTGGTCTGACCACTCTAAGTTCCTGATATGGGTTTGGAAAACAGTAATTGTTACTATATTTAACCACTACCAGTTAGCTAAGAAGCTCTGCTGGGACAGAGTAATAAACTATAGGCTTCCCTTTGTTTTAGGATTCCTGCCCTGATTAGTCTATTTAGGCTTCAAAATGGACCAAAAGCTAGAATGGAGATTTTGCTTTATTCCTAGTATCTAAGCTGAATGACTAAATGCTTGCTTTTTTTTTTCTTCTCCCACAAAAAAGGCATAGTCACAGACTTAGGACAGTTTGGTGGACAGTTAGATATGGCTATATCTTGCCCAGAAGTCCTTCACAGTATGAAACTTGGTATGAGTTGCAAGTTGTTCTGCCAATTCCTGCAAAGAATTTTGCGTAGTTCCCAATTGTTTACAGAATAATTGGACCCATTCAGTTTCATCAATAGTTTCATCAGTATAGGTAGGTATATCAGTCTTTCCACCACCCTTCCAACATTTACTATTTACAACTTGCTACAATTTTGCCAATTGAATATGAAGTGAAATTTGTGTGTGTGTGTTTTTTTAATTTCCATTATTGTTTTTTAGTGATTTGGAGCAGTCTTTCATGTGATGTTTACAATTCTTCTTTTGAGAACTGATCATTTATAAGCATAGAAATGGGAGAGTAGGAAAAGAATGAGGTGGTAAGTAGATTGATTTATCCAACACACAGTGTGTATGAAAGGGGGTAGTATGCAATGACTGAAAAATACTCAAATAGAACTGGGGTCGAATTGAAGTAGGCTAGAATAGTATAGCTGACTTAAATGGGACCAGTAAAAAGCAAAAATGATCCCAAATAAGATCATCCCAACAGAATATTTCTCTAAAAACTTTTGAAAACTGTCTTTTCTGTCACCAAAAATGGACACAATTCAAAAGAGGCACTTCAAATCAAGTGTGCTTTCTTCCTTTACTTGTTTTCCCAATGTTTCTTGGCTTGTGAAAACTGGGCTGGTCAGTTTAAAAATTTTGTTCATCGAATTCTCAAATGGAACACAATCCAACGCGGCACTGCAGGAACTACAAACACTTTAGGAGAAAGCTTAAATGGAAAACACAATTTTATTGGAAATAAGGGCATCTAAGCTGTTTCTACCACATTTGTGCTTTATAGCCACCCCATTTGCTAACAGAAACCTGGAAGTTTACATGTTCTTGGCATCTATACTGCCCTTTAAAACTTGAAATAAACAAAGCTTCTTTGATGAGTGACCCTCAATGTCATAACTATTGGGGAAAGTGCAATGAAAATTGCTGGCGAAAACCATGAAATTTTTATGGAGCAAATACAAAAGCAGAACCAGAGACTTCTGCTAGGTGACAGCCTGCAAAATGTGTTTTTCAATATGTTCTTATGGACGCCAAGCTGAAATGGTATGCCTGATCATGTTCTCTGATTTTTGTTGGGACTTGTACTTAGAAAAAGAAAAATTCAGGGTCAGCAAGCTACATCCACCTGTTAGCCATTTAAGCCCTCCAGGAGATTTGTACCACCACTTTTCCTCCCAACTCACATTTAGAAATCACCCGTGAACTTCTAATAGTAAACAAAAACCATGTGATAGTCCTCTCTCCCAAGTCAGCTACTGGTATATATTTCTTGGTCCCTTCTTTTCTGGGCTTAGGAAAATAACATATTGATTTGAGCTTCTGTGAAAACTTGCTTGATTTAAGCCCTGCCAAAAATATATGTGGCAAAGGCTGTTTGGATGTCAGTATTGAAAGGCATCAGGCTTCAGTTGGGAGTGCTGGCAGCTTCAGCGATGAAATCCAATGCAAACTTAGTTTCACCCAATATTCATGCATGGCCTACCTTGTTTCTGGTTGTTTACCTCCTCTTAGTCTGTCCACTTTTACAAAACTTTAAAATATTTGTGGCATTATTCATGCATGTACTTCATTCTTTACCAGATGTAACTCTCTCCCCATGTATGAATATTATTTTCATTATCTTTACTTCATTGCCACTCATGAATTATTGCAGTAACCTCCTGATAGGTCTCCTTGCTTCTACCCTCTCCCTCTTCCAACCATCCTTCATGCCTAAGGCAAAATAATATTACTTACATAAGGTGACTTTTGACGTAGTAGATAGAATGATGTTCTTAGAGGCAAGAAGATATGTGTCCAAATCCTTCTTCAAATACTCACTAGCTATGTGACACAAGGCAAATATCTTATCCTCTCCTATCCTCAATTTCATCATCCAGAAACTGGAGATGATGCCAAAACTTACCTTATAGAGTTGTTGTGAGGACCAAATGAGATTACATATATAAAGCAGTTTATGATCCTTAAGGTACTATAGAAATGCTCTCCATTATCAGCACCAGCAGCATTATCAATATACTGGCAATGCCAGCCCTCCATTAAAAAAATCTTCATAGACTCCCTATTGTTTACTGGGTCAAACCTGAACTTATTTTCCCCTAGCATTGTGAGGGATGCCTTCAATAATCATCTTTCTCTACCTTGGATCAAATTGACTTCCATTGCCATTGACTTCCATTGCCATCCTTGCCATTCTAAAATGTTTTATTGATGCCTCTTGTTTTTCTACCAAACTAATTTCTGGATCTCTCCCTATTCAACATCACTGAACTTTCCCCTTCTCTTTTTAATGAAGACAAAATAGCCAAGTAAAAAACAAATAATAGCATAGTTTGACAATATATAGTTTATTCTACCCTCATAGTCCCATATCTTTCTAGGAGGAGAGTTGTGTTGTATTATTTGTACTCCAGTTCCATTACTGGTTATAAAAATTCCTCAGAGTTCTTAGCTCTGTACTTTCCCAGCTCCATGTCTCTTGTTTGGGCCATTAATTAATTAGTTCATTTATTTATTTTGTGGTTTGATATCTTCTGTCTCAAACTTTTCATTTGACTTGGGCTTTAAAAGGTGGGTCCAAATTGAGTAGGAAATTTCCTATGCAAGCCTACCCTGATGCCTACCTGGCACTGCCTTTCCCCTTTCATTTATTAGACAATTTTCTATATTTTAACACTCTTTGCCTGTGAATTATCTCCCAATGTATTATAAATTCCTTGAGGAAGGGGGCAAGTTATTTTACAACATGATAACAAGATAGATTGCAATTTGTACTGCTGGAGGAAGCTTACAAATTAATGTGATCATGAAGTAATTTGCATATATTTGAGTTTATTTTATCTACAACCTCTATCTTTAAATATGCTTCTGTTTATTTTTCAGTTAATTTAAGCATGGTAAAATTATGTCAAAAATCAGTAAGCATGCATAATGTAACTATTTTCCTTCCTTTTCCAGAGTTGTTAATCTCTACCTGCCTCCTGGTGGAGAGGAATAGTTTGTTAATCTTTGCTTATTCTTGGAAATGAGCCTTAACCTGAATAGATGGTGGTGTGTGTCTAGGGTGTGGCTTGACATAGACCCCCCACAATGCCTCTCTTCTTAGAAAGTACAAGGACACCTGCTCACTTTCTGAACTGGTTCATTCATTCTAACTCACTTGTCAAGGTATTCAGAGAAAATCCACCATCACTCAAATGCACTCTAGATCTTTTAAAGTCCTATGTATAACTGTGTTGAGGGGAAACGGACTATTTCTACTCATCAACCTAGCTCCTAGGAATGCATTTCTGCTTGTAAAACCAGTCATTTCCCAGAATGGCAATTTTAGATCTTAAAAAAAATTATTTAGCAATAAGATGAAAGAGATATTAATAATATTATATGTGTATAATAAATTGCATGAATAATAAAATACATCTTAAGCCACACATAAACCTGGATCACAAACTTTCACCAATACATTATACATCTGTGGGGAGTAGTTGACACACAGGAAACTCAGGAAAGTACACTAGGGAACTACATGCTTTGATGTCATTGGTCCTTTCAGGAGTACCTGTAACATACATACATATGTACAGACAGACACACACACACACAATACTTTTCTGATTTTTGCTTGTCTATTGGTCCTCAAGGTTATTCAGCTGGGCAGCTTCCCCTCTATAGTCTTTTATAGAATTTAAAAGCTTTTTCACCTTCAAATTGCCATTGAAAGGATGTTTAGAAAGTGTTTTCTTTTAATATGAATAATATTAAAACTAAAGAGGTAGCTAGGTGGCTCAGTGAACAGAGCATCAGACCTTGAATCCAGAGGACCTGGGATCAAATCTGGCCTCACACACTTCCTAGGTATGTGACCTTGGGCAAGTCACTTGCTTCCAAATGCCTAACCCTTACCACTCAGAATTAAAACTAAAGAATTGAAATACTCATTAGACTGGCTATATTATTATATATTTCTTATATAATTATACATTCTTTATATCTATTACATGTGTATGTATGTATACTGGCTATAATTTATTGCAAGACTGCCCAGCTACTTATTCATTCACCTATATGCTAGATTGTCCAATCAGAACAGTGTTTAGGTTTATTCTTTATACCAAGCAAACAAATCTAGATGGCCCACCAGATGGACAGCAGCTTAAAATATACACACACATATATATCATTATCAAATATTTTCATATTTACATATATCTGCATATACATATGCATTTATTTAAAGCTCCTTTCCTATTCCTTTTAGGCATCAAAGTATTCTATAATGGGAGCAACATTTTATAACCTTTGACAATTGATATAACTGTATTTATGTAAATATATTTTTCTATTCCTTTCAGCATTAAAATGCTATAGATAAATGGATCAGTATTTTGAAGAGACAGTGCATTACACATACATACTAATGTTTTAAGATAAATTGGTAAGGAATTGTTTCCTGGGATTTCTGCTTCCTTCCATAGCCTGAAAAGCAAACTCCAGTCATGCTAATGCTTTTCCAGCGTTGTGCTTGAGAGTCATTATAAAACAACGTCTTCCTTTTTCATTGTTCCTTACCTAGATGCCACCTGGAATCTGAAATTGTAGAGAGGAAGAAAAACAATTTTCCTCATTACCAAAGCATGAAAAGCAGTGGGAGAAGGAAGCAAGAGAGACACAGGAAAAGGGGAGAGAGGTTTACTTACATAAACAAACCTAGAGAGCAATGTGACTAGGAAAACAAAAACTATTAGAGAAAAGTTGCTGAGCTAGGAAAGAATGAAGGGCAGAATGGGCTGATGAGCCAATGCAGGGTGAATTTTGTGTAATCAATGTCATTTCAGTGAAGAAGTAGTTTGGGGATGGTGAAAATTAAGGTGGCAATAAAATCCAGAACTAAGTTTGAACATACAAATATTAGAAATACAAAAGTGAATGTCCTTATTTGGATACGGCACAAAATGTATATGTGATTCTCCAATCCTCCTCCTTCTCCTTCCTTCTTCCTCCTCCTCTTCCCTTCTTCTCCCTTTCTCCTCCCCCCTCTTCTTCTTCTACCTCCTCCTCCTTCTCCTTCTACTCCTTCTCTTCCTTTTTTTCTCTAGAATGGTTGGATCAGATCACAACTCCATCAACAATGTATTATTGTCCCAATTTTCCCATATTCTCTCCAACATTTATCACTTTTCATTTCTGTTATATTGGCCAATCTGATAGATATGAAATGGTATCTCAGGATAGTTTTAATTTGCATTTCTCTAATCAAGAGTGATTTAGAGCATTTTTTCATGTGACTATAGAAAGCTTTGATTTCTTCACCTAAAAACTATCTGTTCATATCCTTTGGCCTCTTGCCAATTGGGGAATGACTTGTATTCTTATAAATTTGACTTAGTTCTCTATAGATTTAAAGAATTAGAGCTTTGTCAGAGAAATCTGCTATAAAATTTTTCTGCCAGCTTTCTGCTTTTCCTTTAATCTTGGTTGCATTGGTTTTGTTTGTATAAAAACCTTTTAATTTAATGGAATTACAATTATCCATTTTATATCCTATAATGCTCTCTATCTCATTTGATCATACATTCTTCTCTTATCCTACTAATTTTATTCTTTTTAACAGCTTTGAAATGGATTCAAATTGTTCATATTCATAATATTGTTGCTATAGTATAAATTATTCCTCTGGTTCTGCTAACTTCATCATTTATCAGTTTACATGTTTTTGAAATTATCAATTTCCTCCTTTATTAGAGTACAATTATATTCCAACACTCACATAGTGTGTTAATCAGCCTTTCCTCAGTTGATGAGCATTCCTTCAGTTTCCAGTTTTTAAAAAAATCTCTACAAAAAGATCTGTTATAGCTACTTGAGTATATGTAGGATTTTTTGTTTCTTTTGTCTCTTTTGGGTATAGGCCTACCAATGGCATAGCTGGGTCAAAAGACATATACATTTAAACCAACACCTAACACCTTATGCAACAATGGACTCCATATGGGTATGTTACCTACATGCCAAAGGTTATATCATAAACAAACTAGAGAAACATGAAAAAAATTATCTATTTAATATATCAATAGTCTAAAAGTTAATGATCACACAAAGAATAAAAAGAATAATTCAAGATATAGAAAAAATTTTAATTACATAAAATTAAAATATTTGCAGAAAAAACTAATGATGCTAAAACTAAAAGGTAAAGAATTGGGAAATATCTTTGTAATAAAGGTTATTATTTCCAAAATATATAAGGAATAAATTAATATTTTTAAGAAAAAAGAGTTATTTGCTAATTGATAAGAGGTCTAAAAATATGAAAGGCATTCCTCTAAAGAAACCCAAGATATCTATAGCCATATTAAAAAAAGTCCCAGATCACAATTAATTAGAGAGGAAGAACATATTTGTGCTAAACTTGACAAATTTCAGGCCTCCAGGACTTCAATCCTTCCCTCAACAGAATCTACAATATTTTCAGGATCCTTTCTGCCTGAGATGATTTCCCAGGAACTTCTTGCTTGCCTAAAGTATGTGTCAGGATCCATGCTATGTAAATCATCCTCCCAGATCTGGTTCTTCCCTTCTCCCTTGCTGCCTATGACCTCATGTGCCACTTAGCCAGACTCACAACCCATACAGCCCAGTATCCAGTTGCTGTTGGATTCAGCCTCAAGGAATTCATAAACTCTAAATTTACTTGTCCATTTGTTAGAAGAGTTGTATAAAAAAATCAGAGACTATATTTACCAAAACAGTAGGAAGCTTTCCTTCCCCTTCTTTTTCTAAAATATCATGATCCTATGAAATTAGTCTTAATTGATAACAACATGGTTCAGTGGAGAGAACAAAGAGGAAGTCAGTCTTTGGCTACACTGGCTTCTCAATGACTAATTCATGATTGGATTATGACCACCCTCCACCTTCTCTGCTCCTATTTAGCATTCTGCTAAATAGAGAGTACTTATTATTGCCTGGCTCCAGGACACATTTATATTACCTAATCTCAATTTGTTGTTCAATTAGTTTCTGCTCTAAACCTTATTCTCTCCTCAAACAACCTTCATCACCCCTTCTTCCTCCCCTCTCAGTGGAGAACTATTCTTCATATTCAATAGAGAAAAATTGAAGATTCTTTATCCTGAGCTCCCTCTTCAAAATTCTGTACCACAAATCATTGTTTTTTCTTTTGCTATAGGCACAGAGGATGAGGGGGTTCTCCTTGCTAAGGCTAATTCATCAACCTTTGCCTAAGATCTCATCTCCTTCCATCTCCTTGAGGAATTTGCTTACACAATCATTCCTTCTTCTATTCTTTAAATCATTTCTGCATGGATCCTTCCCTACTTTCCTCAAAGATGTATAGATATATCCATTTAAATAATCAAAACCAAAACCAAAGCCTACAAGAAAACAACCCTTTATTTCAGTCCTCAAAAGAACAAAGATATTTCTATTTTTCTTCCCTCTTAAGTATTTTCTTTCTTATTTGTAATCAATTTTGTCTTCTTCTTTTAGAATGATATGGACTTCATCCCCCTCAGTGTTTTAAGGGTACTTCTGAGAGGTTACAGATTTTATTTTGCAAATGATAGAAGTAAACTCCCATTTTGATGTGGTTTTCCCCACTGTTTACTGGCAAGATACCTCTCAGTTTAACATTTAACCAGTTAACATCAATTAGCATTTTACAAAAGAATATTTGCTTTGACAATGTATCAAGAAATACAAACGTTTCCCCCAATACCTGGAGATCACACTCCTCTAGCTATCACCTTGGTTCTCTGAGGAAAGTGGGTTCAGATTTAAAGAAGTTTCTAGAACATTGGTTTCTCAAAGTTCATGTATAAATGTGGCAAGCTGCTTGATGTGCCCTTGTTTCAGTTCCCACTTGGTTTGGTCAGTCCAAAAGATGGTTCTTCAGGACCTCAAAGCAAGACTGGCTGGCTGCGAGTTCTGTTATCAGCTATCTGGAATTTTTCAGGTCTCTCTTTTATTACCTTTCAAAACTTACAAAGTTGAAGCTTACAAACTCCACCCAAAATGAACGAACAAATGCCAAGACAGAGAACCAAGGTCATGTTAATAGGCTGTGTCTGTAGACCTCAGACAGGGTGGGCTCCAGGCCTCTCTTATAACATTATCTTTCTCCTCTTAATCAAATACCACCAGGCAGGGAGAAGTGAGAATAAAAAGAAGAGAGAGAGATTCTAGTCAATCAATGACTTCTGAATGAACCTTGGTTCCAGCTATGCCACCAATCAAATTCATTATGTAGTCAGCAGACCAAAACCAGTTACAGAATGTCTATATATAATTCAAAGTCTGTGTGGACATTTCATCAGCTTCTGTGCGTGATCATAAAGGCTGGGATTATTTGTCAATCCTCCATTACATTAGGAAAAAAATCCCTCACATTACTTTTATCTCCACCTCTTGCATTCTGATTTCTGATCCCACACCTCAATTGAATCTGATGTTGTAGTCATTAAATCAAATGGGCTTTTCTTACTCTTCCTTATTTTTCTCTGCAGTATTCCACATTGTCACCTACCTAGAATCTTCTGGTTGGCATGAAAAGTCCTTCACGGTCTACTTCCTACAAGTGTTTCTAGAATAATTTTATGTTATTCCCACTCACAGTTTATATCCAGCCAAACTGGTCTGCTTATTGTTCCACCTTCTGCCTCCATGGTGGCTAGGTGGAACGGTAGATAGAGAAGATAGGAAGACTCATCTTCCCAAGTTCAAATTTGTATTCCAACACTTAGTAGCTGTGTGACCCTGGAAAAGTCATTTAACCCGGTTTGTCTGTTTCCTTATCTATAAAATGAGCTAGAGAAGGAAAATGGGCAAACTAGTCCAGCCTTTTTGTCAAGAAAACCCCAAATGGGGTCACAAAGAGTTGGACACAACTAAAAAAACATTACCTATTGTATATGAGTATATAGCTTTTTTATATAGCATTGATTAAATTAATTGGGAACCTTTGCAGAAAAGTGAATGTTGAGTGCAGGTCTTTAAGGAAACAATGTATATGAACTAGATTTGAGACCCAAGGTATAGACTTTTCCAATGGCAAAGCTAAAAGAGACCTTGGAGATAGATGCTCCAAAATCCTTAGTCAGTCACTAACCAAATTAACAAATATTTAAGGAGTACCTAATATATACAAGGTATAGAGGACACAAAGACAAAAAGTGTGACAGTCCCTACTAATAGGAGCTCACAATATAGTGAAAGAAGACAACATGTAATTGTACAGGCATGTTCAAAATATTGAAAAGAGGACACTAAGAGCGTGGGGGAATAAGGAAAGGTTTCATACAGAAGATGGTAATTTAACTGAGCTTTGAAAGAAGGTAGAGAATCCAATACTTGGAAGTGAGAAGGAAATTCATTTCCATGGAAGGCAAATGGTAGTGAAATGGGAAATGGAGTATCTTGTGTATAGATTGGTAAGAAGGTAAGACTGGCTGGAGGTAAACTATGTGAGAGAGGGGTAGAGATTGGGGCTTGGAATTAGGAATACTCATTTTTCTGAGTTCAAATCTGGCCTCACACACTTACTAAGTAAGCTGTGTGTGACCCTGGACAAGTCACTCAACTCTTTTTGCCTCAGTTTCTCATCTCCAAAATAAGCTGGAGAAAAAAATAGCAAACCACTCTAATATCCAAATGGAATCATGAAGAGTTGGACATGACAGAAAAGAATAAACAATAACCAAAAAAAGTGACTGGCAAGTAATTCCCTTCAAGGAAAGTAATGTTTAAAGGACTGGAAAGGTAGGATGAATCCAAGTGGGAAGAGACTTAAATGCCAAAGAGGGGAATTCATATTTGTTTCTGGAGGCATTAGGGAGATACTAGAGTTTATTGAGTAGGGAAATGACATAGTCAGTCCTAAGCTTTAGGGAAGTCACTGTGGCAACTGTGTGGAGGATAGAGTGAGAAGAAACGTGAGGCTTGGAGACCAAATAAGAGGCTACTGTAGTAGTTAGTGCAGGCAAGGAAATGAAAACTGGAACCAGATAAGGTAATAGCTGTGAGAATGTAATGAAGTGGACAAATGTGAGAGTTATTGTGGAGGCACAAGGTTCAGACAAATGAAGCCAAAACACAGACTTGTGAAGGTCACAGATGGTTAGTGACGTATCTGGCTCTATCTGCCTGTTTTATTGGTTCTTGAGCCAGTACTTTTTCCCATTAGTCAAACCAACAAGTATTTATTAAGTTCCAATAATATGCCAGGCAGGAGGAAGTTTGGTGGCTCAGTAGATAGAGTGTTGGGCCTGGAGTCAGAAAGATCTGAATTAAAATCTAATTGTATGACTTCAGGCAAGCCACTTAATCCCATTTGCTTTAGTTCCTTATCTACAAAATAAGCTGGAGAAGGATTCAGCAAACCATTCTAGTCTTTATTTTTTGCCAAGAAAATCTTAACTGGAGCCATGAAGAGTCAAACACAACTATGTACAAACAAGATATATGAATGATTAATTGGAGATAATTCTAGAATGAAGGTATTAGCATTAAGTGGGACAAGGAAAGACTTTTTGCAGAAGGGAGGACTTTATTTTTTACTCAAAGATATTTTATTTTTCCAATTAGATGGAATAGCAATTTTCAACATGTGTTTTCTGAAATTATAAGATCCAAATTGTCTCCCTCCATCCCTTATCTCCTCCCTCTTGGAGATAGTAGGCAATTTGATCTGGATTACATATGTATTATCATGCAAAACACAGTTCCATAGTGGTTATCATTGTAAAAGAATATTCATAAAAACCAAAATCCCTTAAAACCATAAATGTGCAAGATAATATGCTTTGATCTGAATCTGAAGCCAACAGTTCTTTCTTTGGAGGTGGATAGTATTC
This sequence comes from Monodelphis domestica, assembly GCF_027887165.1. Lineage (NCBI taxonomy): Eukaryota > Metazoa > Chordata > Mammalia > Didelphimorphia > Didelphidae > Monodelphis > Monodelphis domestica. The sequence continues at coordinate 396,837,353 of NC_077228.1, read as the reverse complement.
TTTGTCATAAGTCCTTCAGAATTGTCCCAGATCATTGTACTGCTGAGAGTAGTGAAGTCTTTCATAGTTGATCATTGTGCAGTTTTGCTGTTACTAGGTACATTATTCTCTCAGTTCTGCTTATTTTGCTCTACATGACTTCATGTAGATCTTCCCAGATCTTTCTGGAATCCTCCTGATTATCATTTCTGAGAGCCCAAATGTATTTCATCACCAACACATACCACAATTTGTTCAACCATTCCTTAATTGCTAGACATCTCCTCAATTTCCAATTGTTTGGCACCAAAAAAAAAGAGCCACCATAAATATTTTTGTCTAAGTAGTTCCTTTCCTCTTTTTTATGATCTCTTTGGTATATAGACCCAGAAGTGGTATTACAGGACCAAAGGGAAGGGTATGCACAGTTTTATAGTCATTTGGGTATAGTCCCAAGTTACCCTCCAGAATGGTTGGATCATATCCATCAACAATACATTAGTGACCCAATTTTGCATATCACCTCCAATATTTATCATTTTTCTTTACTGTCATAATGGCCATTTTGATAGGTGTGAGGTGCTACCTCAGTTGTTTTAGTTTGCATTTCTCCAATCAAGAGTAATTTAAAGAAATTTTTCTTATGATTATTGATAGCTTTGATTTCTTCATCTGAAAATTACATGTTCCTATCCTTTGATCATTTGTCATTTGAGAATGACTTGTATTCTTATAAAGTTGAGAAATTAGACCTTTATCACAGAAATTTATTATAAAATTTTTGTCTTCATTTGTTGTTTCCCTTCTAATTTTGATTACATTGGTTATGTTTGAACAAAAGCTTTTTAATTTAATATAATCAAGTATTCATTTTATATCTAATAATATTCTCTATCTCTTGTTTGTTCATAAATTCTTCCAGAAGGCAGGACTTTGAGACTTGAAGGAAACCAGGGATGAGGAGAGAGAATTTTAGGCATGGGAAATAGATAGTGAAAATGCCTGGATGTCAAAAATGCAGTGTCAAGGGGGCAGCTAGGTGGCTCAGTGGATTGCAATCCAGGCCTAGAGATGGGAGGTCCTGGGTTCAAATGTGACCTCTGATACTTCCTTTCTGTGTGACCCTAGATAAGTCACTTAACCCATTGCGTAATCTTCTTCTGCCTTGGAACCAATACACAATATTGATTCTAAGATTGAAGGTGAGTTAAAAAAAAAAAAAAGATGCTATACATGAAGTCCGAGAGACAAATGTGCTGGCACATCCTGGACCCACACTGAATGCTCATCTATTAGGTAATACACACACACATAGACATTTTCTTTCTTTGTGTAAAAGTTTGATAGACCAGATAATCTCTTGAGATTCCTTCAATTTCCTAAAAAATGACTGACTACTCATTGAAAAGGAGTATAAGGGCTAGCTAGGTAGCTCAGCAAATAGAGAGATAGGCCTGGAAATAGGAAGTCCTGGGTTCAAATTTGGCCTCAGATTCTTCCTATCTGTATAACCCTGAGTAAATCATAATTCCAATGGCCTAACTCTTACTGCTCTTTTGCCTTGGAAGCAATTTCAAGGATCAATTCTAAGACAGAAGGTAAGAATTTTTTTAAAAGAAAGGAAGGAAGGAAGGAGAAATAAAGAAAAAAGTAAGGAGAAAAAAGAAAGTGAAAAAAGAGAGAGAAAAAGAAAGAAAGAAAAAGGGAGAAAGAAAAAAGAAAGGGAGAAAGAGAGAAGGAAAGAGAAAAGAAAGGAAGGAAGAAAATAAAGAAGAGAGAAAGAAAAAATGGGAAGGGAGGGAGAAAGGAAAAAGAGAGAAAGACAGAGACAGAGAAAGAGAAAGAAAATATGAATGCTAAGGAAAGAAACCCAGCTTCTAAAGATGATGAGTGATTCTGATTATTGAGAGGCTCTACTCCTTGACCTCTAAGAGGGCCATAGTTCTAGAACCCTTCTGTTTTCTTTGTGATTTAATGCTCCCAGAATAGTGGTACTGTTTAGAAACAGATGTCATTGTAGATTGAGTATAAAACATCTCCACTCTCCAGCACTCCCAGACACCCACCTTCTTCTCTGACTGTATCCTAACTTATCAAAGGTCATAATATACCATGTGCCATAGCTGTAGGAATAGAGCAGCTGCTACCCTCTGATCTTGCCCACACCTTTCCTGTATGCAACAGCCCACCCCAGGGGCTATTCTGTCTTCAAAAGGCCAAAGCAGACCCTTCCTTTATGGGCCTCTGCTGAGCCATTCTCTGGGTCTGAAGAATGAACAGACTGCTTGTCTTGTCGCCTGTTTTCAGTCTTTCATTGTTCCTGAAAAGGCAAGGTGTAGATAGGGGCTAGACGTTCCTTTCCTGGGAGGCTGATAAGGCAATGGAAAAGAGTTTTCATTTTCATTGTCCAAAAGTAGAGCTGGAAGAATGGGACAGGGCCATAAGTGATAACCAGCCAGAGTTTTGTTTCTGTTTTGTTTTGTTTTAGAAAAAAAACCCACACAACCAAAGTTACTCTCTTCCCTACCTCCCCACCAAAATCTGAGGAATTTGTATGACACAGTGGAAAGAGTGATGGATTTGGAATTGGGAGACATGAAAGGTTACATGGAGTAGTATGTAGGTCCCTAGAATCTGAGCCAATAAGACCTGAGTTCAAGTCCTGCTTGAGATATTTAATAGTTATGAGATTCTGGGCAAGTTTTTTTTTTTTAACTTCTATATGCTTAATTTTCCCCATCTATAAAATTTGGAGTTGTACGAAATGGACTTTAAGATTCCTTCCAACCTCTAAAATCTACAATTCTACGATCTAGATTCAAATCCAAATCTGCTGCTTATTATTTATGTGATTTTGGGTAAAATGCTTAATTTCTTTGTGCCCAAATTTTCTTATCTTTGAAATTCCCTATATTTCATTCAAGGAATAGAATGCATGGGTCCAGCCTGACAAAACAGCCTGGTTGACCTCATGAGCTATTAATGGCCTATTTAAAGACCTTGTGAATGATATTTCCTATATTTCCTTCATGTGTAAAATTGTACAGACTGGTAGGACTGAATTTTATTACCACATTTCCCCCTCTTATTCAGATATATATCAAAACCTATCATGAAGTTGTTGGTTTTTCTTTTTTTTTTTTTGGCAAATCACTTGATACTCCACTCCCCACTCCCAACATCCCGAAATGACTAGATGAATGACATCAGTACCCCATATTGATTCTCAGGTTTAAAATCTTTTTGTACCTCTAATAACAATTTTCATTATTTTAATCAATTTCCACAGTAGTTAGCAATAGTGGATTTTGTTGTTATTTTAATGGTTTAGAAAATTAAAGTTCCCTGGCTCAGACATGCTATAATAGAATTTTGGGTAATGAGATACTTCTATCCTAATTCTCAGTAAAGTGTTGAGCTGGGAATATTGTGAATTGGTACTCGGTCTGAAAGTTCTGTTTGTCCTCAGCACTGAAATGATTTCATTGTCTTGGTTTGAAGCATGACACAATCCGCATAAAATTGTATCATTTGACAATAGTATAATAGAACATGCCAAAAAAATTCCACACAAAAATAGTTCTAGCCATGAGATTTGGAGTTGTAAAAGATTGTTGAGGTCATCTAATCCAACTGCTTCATTTTACCAAATAGGACATTGAGACCTAGAGAGAAGTATCTTTTTCAAGGTCACAGAGGGTTAAAAAAAATTATCTGACTTGCATTCTAGTGTTCTTTTCAGCACACCACACTTAGTATCCAAAATTATTTACTTAATCCCTTCCAACATATTTGCATTTGGGGAGGAGACAGCAGGGAGTGAAAAATGCTTAATCAGAGGGATTGATGGCAAGAGGAGGAAGCTAGAAGTCAGAATGGGAAGAGGATCTTATGCCATCTCTACCTTACCAAGCACTCCTCTCAGCTGTCATTGGCACCCCCATTCTCATTGCCCCATGATGATCTGCCTTTGTCCCTCCTTCGTTGTCCTCTGAGTCTTACCATGTGAGTGTGAGGGCACAGAAGGACTTGGAAAAGTCCCAACCCTGCTTTTGAGGCTGAAGGACTAGAGATTGGCCACTAGACTATTATTATAATGTGTGTTTTTTGGAGAAATTTCCATAATGTTCCATCAAAACAAAACAAAACAACTGTTCTGCTTTGGAAGCTGTTATTTGTTTCTTTCTTAGGTGATTGGTATCTGCTTTTAACTAACTTTTAAAATATTAATTACTTTTGATGCTACATTAGAAGCTGTTATGTGGCACAAAAGATAGATGGCAAATCCTGAAATCAGGAATACCTGAGTTCAAATCTGGTCTCAGACATTGCCTAGTTGTGTGACTTTGGGCAAGTTACTTAACTTCTATTTGTCTTATTTTCCTCAATCGTAAAATGAGGATAATAAAAGCATCCACTGAGATATTTGTAAAGTGTTTAGCACGGTGCTTGACATGTATTAGGTATTAAATAAATGTTTGTTACCATTCTCCTAATGTAGTAAAACTTTAAAACTGAAGATACTACTTCAAATCTTGTAGGAAAGCTTTCAAACTATAGGACAGCAAGGATCTTATACTTTCATCCATTGAGAAAGTGGTTATAAAAATAAAAAGAGCAGTTGTATTAATGTATAGATGAATTATATATTATATATAGATAACATATGTATATTATATAAAAATTAATCTACACACATATGTACAGCATATTATGTAAATATTTGGTTTGGCTCTAAACCACTGTAAATCACAATAAAGAGAGTTACATGAATTTTTTTGTTTTCTAATACATTTAAACATGATGTCTATACTATATAGTAATCTATTAAGTAGGCAATAATATTATGTTTTTTAAATATAAATACTTATATATAATATATTATATGTAATATATAAAAATATAAAATACTTAAAATAAAAAAATACTTGATTGCTAAAAAATGGTAACCATCATCTTAAATGAATTGTAATCTTTTTGCTGGTAGAGGGTCTTGCCCTCTACTTTGATGGCTGCTGACTGATCAGGATGGCAGTTGCTAAAGGTTGGGGTGGCTTTGGCAATTTCTTCAAATAAAACAACAATGAAGTTTGCCACTTATCAACTGGCTCTCCTTTCATGAAAGACTTCTCTATAGCATGTGATGCTGTTTGGTAGCATTTTACCCACAGTAGAACTTCTTTCAGAATTGGAATAGATCCTCTCAAACCCAACAGCTGCTTTATCAACTAAGCTTATATAATATTCTTTAATATCATTGGGTCTCAGTGAGTAGGGATGACTGGGGAGAAGGAGAGAGATGGGGGAATGCTCAATTGGTGGTGAAGTCAAAACACACATCATTTATCAATGAAGACCATCACCTATCAATGAGGTTCATCATATTATATGGGCACAGTTTGTGGTTCCCCAAACCAATTACAATAGTAATATCAAATATCACTGTAATAGATATTATCATAACATTGTGATATTATAAATATTATAAAATTGTACCTATATTGTACCAACATGTAGCCCAGAGACACAATGTGAGGGCATGCTTTTAGAAAAATGACACCGATAGAGTATCTTGATAAAGGGTTACTACAAACCTTTAATTTGTAAAAAACAAAAATACAGTATCTATGAAATGCAATGAAATGAGTTCTTTTTGTATATGTATACGTATTCTATATATGTATGTATATGTGTATATATTGAGTATAAATGTATATATAATAGAAAGAACACTATTTCTATTATATATACATATAATATAAATTTTATTTAGTGATATTTATATTATATATACATTATATCAATATATACACATAGGCATATATATAGAATATATGTTGAGTATATTATATTATATTGAGTATAATATATTTATACTGAATATGTACATATACCATAAATGTATTATACAATTTATATTTATATACTATATAAGATAATATAAACAATAAAATAAACACATTATGTAATATTTATAGTATACATTATATTTCTTATTAAAATATATTATAATTATATCATTAAATATTAAATTAAATATAATTTATATATTTATATTATATAATACATCATATTATACAATTTATACAATTGAACTTGAAATTATATAATATATAATACAATATATAAAATGTATTATACAATTTATATGTATGTATACTATATTTATATAAATCTGTATATATAGATAGATTGATGTGAATATAATTTTATTTTAGATAGTGAGTTTGTGTGTGTAATACATGTGTGTATGCATGTGTATTTTGGATAGGATCTGCTATTTCATTGAAAAATAAGGAATTCCCCAGTGAGGAAGGCTGGCAGTTGCTCTGTAATTTATAATTGTAAAAAAGTTTTAACTGGAAAACTGAGCTTTGCTCAGGGGTCCCAACCAGTATGTTTTAGAACAGAGGACTTTCTGACCCTGAGGCTGACTGGCGAGGCATATATTGCAATGCCTTTCTCTCAGTTACATGTATGTGTCCCTTTCTTCCTAGCCATGTTTTGAGGTCAATGGTACAAGGGTTATGGCTTCCATTTTACAGATAACAAACTGAGGCTCAGGAAACTTCAGTGGCTGCTAGGTCATGTATCCACAATGTCACCACAGAAGCCTTTGAAAAGCTGATCCATAAGATTAACTTTGTGGGTGGCAGAAGGGCCAAGTGCTTCATTTCTGTCTAAGCTATTCTCCTGACACTTCAGGCTTTCTTGAACAGGACACAGAAAGCTCTCCTACCCCGAAAGTCCACTCTCCCCAGAACTTTGTACAGCAGAAGAGTTGTTCACCTCTGTGGCCTCTCATCTCCCAGAACATCCATTTGAAAGTGGACCTTCAGGCCAGTTCTGACCTCACTCTTCTTCAGGGTGCCCTCCTGACTCTCTGGACTTCCTCTACCATCCTGAGGTTAGGGTTTGTCTTTCTTTCTGCTTATATTTGTATTCGCAGCTCTTAGCATGGTGTCTGGCACATAGAAAGTGCATAACACTTGTTGACTTGAAGGGGGATATAACTACAAAGAATGAGATAATCCCTACTTAGAAGGGCTTACATTTTAATAGGGTGGAAATGTAGACACACAAAAATACAGAATGACTATAAAATGAATAATTGTAGATGTATACAAAGAAGTTAAGCACAAAGTAGTCTGGAAGGAAGAGTAATAGAGAGAAGCAGGATCAGAAAAGTCTTCATGCAGAAAATAGTGCTTGACTTGGGTCTCAATAGGAAAAGATGGACTCTGTGGGTTAGAGTAAAGAGAAAGTCTGTTCTCGGGATGTGGGATTGCTAATGCAAAGGCACAGGGATTAGGGATGAAATGTCGTGGGTGAGGAACAGAGAGAAAGCCAATTTGGCGGCATCACAGAGTGTGGGAGAGAGAAGTCATGTCCAGTTGGAGGCTGGAAGGATAGGTTGGGGCCAAGTGGTGAAGTTCTTTAAAAAGTGAAACAGGAATTTAAATTTTCTTTTGGAGGCAACAGGAAGCCATGTGGGCTGACTGTGTGTGGGGACTCTCATGGTTAAATCTATTCTTAAGGAAAATCACTTTGGTAGCAGTTTTTAGATTAGCCTGGTATGGTGAGAGCCCTGAGCCTGGGAGACCAATTAGGAAACTGTTATAATAATATAGGTGAAAGGGGATAGAAGCCTGGAGTGGGTAAGAGATGAGTTGATTTAGAGGCAGAAATGGCAAGATCTAGCAACTGATTGGATGTAGGCATTGAGACAAAGCGAAGAGTCAAGGAAAAGGCTGAAGGTGTGGACCTGACAGACGGAAAGGATGGTGGTATCTTGGGCAGAAACAGGGATGTCTGGAAGAAACATGGGTTTGGGACATGTTTAGTTTGAAATGACTCTGAGATACACAGTTTGAAAAGTCCAATAGGCAGTTGGTGATGTAGCTCTGAAGCTCAGTGTAAGCAGAGCTGGACATTGAGATCTATGAGTTATCAGCATAGAGATGCTAGTTAAAACCCTGGCAACTGCAATAGTAAGAGAATTATAGAGGAAGAAGAGAAGAGGATCTCAGACAGTCCCTTTGAGAAGACTTATAGCCAAAGGCATGATATGAATTTGGAGCCAGCAAAGAATACATTGGTCCTTTCCATTATTGCTCATTATTTTTATAGCCATTTTTTTCTTCTGATTTTTTGCTTCAGCTTTACCTTGTACAAAGGGGGAAAAAGTTAAGCAAAATCAGTCAACTTATTGACATAGGATGGAACATTTGTGGTTGTTGAATTGTTTCAGTTGTGTCCCACCCTTTGTAATTACCTTTTGAATTTTCTTTGCAAAGATACTAGAGCAGTGCACCACTTCCTTCTCCAAGCATAGCATGTGTAATTCCAAATTCATAGTCCCCTTCCTTTTTAACAAAAGACAGGAGGTTCATCCCTTCATCTCTTCTTCAGTAACAAGATTAAAATTATACCAAGTTCAATTTCATTTTGTTGTTTTTTTCATTTAATTTATTGCAGTCATATGCACGATTCTTTTTATTTTACATTTTATCAGTTTATTGAAATCTTCCTGTGTATCTCTGAATTCTTCATATTCATTATTTCTTTTGGTGTCACAATATTCCGGTATATTCTGCCATGATATGATTAGCAATTCCTGACCAGATATATACTTTTTTCTAGTTTTATTGTTAACACAAAAATAATCACTATGAATGAATATTTGTTGTATAATGGAACCCTTTATGTCTTTCTGCTTTTCTCCTAGTATGGCATCTGTGGGTATATATTTTGGTCTTTATATTTACATTTGTTTCAGGCAATTATCTAAGAATACAAATTGTACACAGGTGTGAATCTTTGTTGGCACTAGGAGTTTCCTCTTCTGGACATTTCTTATATTAAGGAATCACAGATCTAATTCCATACCTATTCCTACTTACATTTACAAAATTGCCACAGTGATGGTGTATTGGCTTTTTAGGGCAAAGAGTTAGAGACAGTTCCAGCCAAGTTCATTCCCAATAAAATCATCCCTGCAGCACAAAGTGGGTTGGCAATTGTAGCTGCCTTGGTGTTCTCTGTTTCAATTTGTCATGGTGTCTGACGGAAAGCAAACAGGGCTGGAGGGTAGTCTTTGCCTATAAAGTATAAGCAATTGTTTTGTCCATCTCTTTCCTGGGTAACTAAAAAATGCTTGAAATAGCCTATATGAGATGCCTGTATTTAAATTGTTCACTTGAGTGCTGCTTCCATCATGATCTCAGCCAATTTAAGAGGTTACAGTAAATTATATGGAATTAATCCCATGCTGCAGTTGTAGGGGGCAGCATCAGTTTCTAGAGTTTCGCTTACTGGGCTTGTGGTTTCATTGAGTCCTTCAATAGAAGTAAGACCAGGTATCTCAGGGCAGCCTGTCTATTATTCCTACTGAACAATGTATGTGTGTATTTGTGTGTGTGTGTGTGTGTGTGTGTGTGTGAGAGAGAGAAAGAGAGAGAGAGAGAGAGACACAGAGACACAGAGAGACACAGAGAGACATAGAAAGACAGAGAGGCAGAGACAGACAGAGAGAGAGAGAGAGAGAGAGAGAGAGAGAGAGAGAGTTATGATGGTATTTGTTGAGCATTAAGCCCTCATATTCATTTTATTTAATTAACAAAAGTACTCCTTTTAAAAACAGTCACTTCTTTACATTTTTAAGGACCATACCATTGAGTAAATTTCTCTTTCTTTTTTTGAAGTGTTTGTTTTGAAACCTCATATTTTACAGGAAATAGACATAATCACCAATAAATGTAACTTTAATAACAGATACTGGGAACAATTCCCCACTTGAGGAAAAAAATTCCCTTTATGCTACAAAGCCTCCTTATAGGATATCCTATTTCTTATCTGGAGTTAAAAGTCAGGATTAATCCAACTGATTAAGGAAATATTTCCAAAAGATACCATGCATCCTCTTTAAAATTAAACTCTAGCTGGGACTTCCCTCTCCTTTCTGACTCTACTAGAAATGTCAACAGTAAAAATATCTGATGTATTTTTTCAGCTCCCAAATATAATTGACAAAATTTTGCACAGTCCAATTTAAAGGATTTAAAAAATCTTATTCATGTATTCAGTAATTACGTATTAAATGCTTCTATCTGCTAAGCATTATGGTAGGTACAAAGGATTCAAAGGCAAAAATGTCCTCAAGAAATTTTCATTCTGTTGAATTTTAAAACTCAAATTCTTTGGTTACTAATCATCGATTAGTATTTGCTGGCTACTAAAGTGCTAAGGAATGTGACAACCAGTAGTTTTCACTGAATGATAGCTACCCCATGATAAAAACCTCTTCCGTCCATATAACTCAAAGATACGTTTGTCCTGGTGCATGTGCACATATAAACAGATTTCTTCTGTAGATGGTGGACAGAATGAAACTCCTTGAATAACATGACTGAAAGTTTCTCATCCATCACTTCAGTTTTCTAAAGTATGAGCTAGCTGAATGTGGCCCCTTCTCAGACAGTCAGACATGCTGTTAAAAGTAACATCAGGCATGGGAATTATAAAGCTGGGAAGGGACACTCCATAAACAGGGATAAACATCTTGCTTTATGCAGAGCTGTCAGATCCATTTAAGCAGAGACCTGCTCACTCTTTCCCGCTGGGGCCGCTTTTTCCTGTCTGGGAACCACTGGGGCACTGCCCGTCTGTTCCTGAGTGACCATCCCTGAGAGGCTTAGATAAGGCACAAAGTCGCCTTCAATAGACTTAAAATCCCTGACTCTGGGACAAAGTGGGAAAGCTATACTTTTGTTACCACTCTATCGAGGAGAAAAATCCCAAGGAAAACATCCACTGTACAAAGCCGATATTGTCTGCTGAGAAACACTGAGCCTGGACTATTGTCTCCATCTGTATTTATGCAACAGTGATGCTTTTTGAGCAGTCTAGCAAAATCAGCAACCCTACTATTGTGAGACTCTGTGTTTACTTGGCTAATAAACTGCCAATTTCCTAGGGGGCAGAGATAGATAAAACTCTCAAGCAATTTTCTTCAAATGAAAAGCTGTAGATAGAAGATTGTAAGGTTCCTTTCTAAATAGGAACAGCTGCTTAGGGTGGAAAACTCTGGCCAGATAATAAAAGTACCTTTATCCCATTCCCTCAAAGAACCCACTCTATAGTGTATTAGGGATTTTAAAAAAAGAAGGAAGCTACTAGTTATATTGGCCTTCTCTGTGGAAAAGATACCAATTATAAGCAGTACATATCTTGATGGATCATGGAGAAATGTTTTATAGCCTGCCAGAGTTAGGACAGGCTAGATGATGGGACATTTGTTTGGTGGGCTAGGAGATAACTTGAATTTTTGTGCTTTGGTTGAGAAAAAGAAGGATCTGAATTCTAAGGGTTCTAGGAACCATTGATGGTCTGACATCTTGGGAATTTTTAATGGGTTCCTACCTTTTGCCAAAGAGTTAGAAGGTAGATGAAGTGTGCTTAGTCTTGCAAAACGTTCGTTCTTCCTTTTACCCTTCACTCAGAATATGGCTACAATGACTTCCAGATAAGAAGGTATCAGGGAAATGAATTAAATATTTCTCATATATGATGAAAGAGAAATGGAAGTTAGAAAAAGGTAGAAATTTTCATTCAGAGCTAGAAAAATAGTTCAAAACAACTCAAAATAAGGTGTTTCACACAAACAACATCTCTTTAGATAAATTATTAACATCACAATAGCTAACATATATAAAGTGTTTTAAGGTTTGCAAAGGACTTTATAAATATTATCTTGATAGTATCCTCACTACAACCCAGGGAGGTAGATGCTTTATTTTTCCCATTTTACAACTGAGAAAATCAAGGCAGGCAGAAGTTAAGTGATTTGCCCAGTGATACAGCTACAGACTGAAGAATGATTTGAGTCCAGATCTTTCTGACTCCACATCTAGCATTCTATCCACTGGATTACCTAGTTACAAAGTAGAACCAATTGCTTTGTCCTTTTCTTCCCCAAGAAACTTAAAAAAATGTCTTGAGTCAACTATATGAGATGTAATGACTAAATGATTTAATTAGGGGCTGCTTCCCACATGATCTCAATTAATACTGACTGAGCAATGATTTGAACTCAAAATTTCCCTACTCCAGGTCTGGGACTCCATCCATTGTACCACCTAACAGCCTCATCTTGGAAAAAACATCCATTTTTCCTCAGTGTCACCTATAATTTGCCAATAATCACCTCTGAGGGGAAGTGACTTTCACATATGAAATAAAAGAGAAATGAAAGGTGAAGGAAGGTAGAAATATTAGTTCAGTGCTAGAAATTGCAAAATTTAGTTCAAAGTCAAGTTTTTCACATAAGAGAGACATCTTTAGATAAATTGCTAACATAAGTAAGAGACAGCTAGTAAGGAGGAAAGACAGGACTCAAAACTAAGTCTTCTGTCTCAAAATTCAATGTTTCTTTCACTATACATGTTTCCTCTGAACCCTGTAATAACCAATCTTCTTGATGTTGTCAACTCTTATGAATTACGGACAATCACCCTATGTATAATATCACATACATTTTTTAACTCATTGACTTTGTTGGTAGGTTTTTTTTTTTTACTTAAAATGAAGTGATCTAAAAGAACAGGAGCCAATATTGGAAAATTACTTTTGTAAAAAAAAGAGTAAAAAGGACTACAAAGATTATTTTTTTAGCCGTTAGGTTCAGTTTCTTTCTCAACCATACTTTTTACTATATCTACTTACAATGAACACAAGTGATTGACCAATTGGATTTGCAAATCCAAACCAAGGAAAGGTGTCCATTAAATACCCCACATTTGGAGGGAATGCCATAGTAATTTAAGAAGTCTATAACTTAGTTTCTTTTTTCCCTTTATGTTGTTATTTTAGCCAAGGGTCTGTTTCCCTAGAGTAGCAAAGAACACTTGAAAAATCTAAAGGACTGAACGCTGATTTCAGAGATCAGGGCAGGAGGGAAGACTAAGCAAGCAAAGACTGGTAAGGAACCAGTCTAATACAGAGGTAATGGTATTTTAATAAATCAACAGAAGGAGCCCTGGGGCTGGTTGTTGGAGAAGTGGGAATCATGGGATAGGAAAAATGGGAAACTATAAAATAAACCATGAATATCAACCAGGTATGCTCTCAAATCTCTCCATCTCTATTTTGGAAAGAGAGCTTTCCACCACAGCAAATGCCTAGGTCTTCTGCAATCAATGAAATTTCTGAAGTAAATTCATTCATCCAAAATGTACTTATTGAGGACTCATGATGGTCTATACATTATTTAAGATGCTATGGAGAATATAGAAATGAATAAGTCTTCAAAGAGTTTATAGGTTGTGAAGACCTAAGATTTATATATGTGTATGTAAATATACGTAAACAGAAATATAATGCAAAGTATTATTACATAAAGTAATATGAAGAGGTATAAAGTATATAGGAATTAGATGAAGGGCAAATTACTTATGGCTTTTAGGGAAGCCATTACAGAAGAGGTAGAATTTGAGCAATGTCCTTCACTAGAGTAGAAGTAGCATTGGATTTTGAAAGGAAAGAAAGAAAGAAAGAAATCATTAAGTTCTTGTTATGTGCCAGGGAATACATTAAACATTTTACAAATATTAGCTCATCTGATCTTCACAACAATGTGAGGAGGCATATGCTATTGTTTAGAGTTGGGGAAACTGAGGCAAATTAACTGACTTGCCCAGTGTCACACAATGAGGCAGTGTCCGAGGCTGGTTTTGAACTCAGCTCTTCCTGACATAGTCATGGTTCTAACTAGTTGTCTTTTATTTTGGAACAAGACCTGAATTTAAAGCCTAATTCTGCTTCTTTTTATCATGTGACCTTGGGTAACTTCCTCTCTGTCATATTTTTTCTCATCTGTAAAATAAAAGGGTATAATGTGATGACCTCTGATGTCCTTCCACTTTTAAAGCCTATGATTTCATAATAACTGGTAATACACTGACAGATGTGAATGGGAACTGAGGTTGTTTTTGGTAAGAAAAAGGCAAGAGTAAAAGTGGGAAGATAAGGAATCACAAGGCATTTTTGAGGAATGTCAGTTAGTCTAGGCTGCCTAGGGTAAAAGAAAATGGTGGGAGACAAACTTGGAAAGGCATAATGAAGGTACATCATTGAAGACTTTACATGTTAAGGAGGGAGTTTGGATTTACTCATTAGGCAATGGGGAACTATAGGAGGTTTTTGAGCAAGAGAGCAACATGAATTTTTGCAGTGAATTTTGCAGAATTTTGAGTAGTAATAAATTTCAGCAGGTGACAAACCGCCTTTCTTTCTAGATCAGATCTATGATTAGTAAATTGAACACTGGGTATTTTAAATTAGGCATTCTCATTCCTTTTGCGACAAGGTTTCTTGGATTCATTTTTTTAGACTATCTCTTTTAGGACTTCATTCCTATTAGTATATGCTCCTGTAAAAAAGAATTACCAGCACACCTGTCATAGTTTCTATTGTGTAAATATAAATAAAACCACAACCACAAAGCAGGCTTTGTCTAAGAGCTAACCCAGGTCCATTAAAGGGGTCCACAAAACACAATCCCTTCTCTTGAGAGGTTTGTGATTTGAACTTGATAGTTGTGAAACAAAGAAGGCATTTCCTCTCCTCAAGATTAGTAGTCTTTGTTTCACATCTAAAGGAACTTAACAGGTGACCAGAAGGCTCATGATACTCCATAGCTGGAAGAACAAAATGTCCTTTAGCATCATCCAAAGGAATTCACTAAAAATCAACTTTCCTGTTTATTTTACAATTTAATGCTGAAATTATTCTATATCGAGGTGTTTCCTACTAATACTACTTTGTCTAAAGTGGTACTGGCATATGATTAATAAGTTGATCATGTTTATGAACTTTCTGCATACTTTGTATTTGCTTAATATCTATGTAGAGAAGCTAGGTGGCAGAGTATATCGAGTGCCAGGTCCTGAGTTGAGTTCAACTCAAACTCTCAGTCTCAAACGTGTACTAGCTGAATGAACCTGGGCAAGTTATTTATCTTTGTTGGCCTTGGTTTCCTCATCTGTAAAATGAGGTGGGGAAGGAAATGGCAAACCACTCCAGTATCTTTGCCAAGAAAACTTCAAATGAGGTTGTGAAGACTCAGACTTGACTGAAATGACTGAAACAACAATGACAACAACAATATCTCTCCCCTTCTCCCAGAATGGAAGCTTTGTGAGGATAGGGACCATTTTGTTTTTCTTCCAGTTTCTTTCCAGTTCTTACAGAATGCCTTGTGGATAAAAGGTATTTAGTAAATGCTTATTGGATTGAAATACACTAAACAAAACTCCCAAAAAATCACCTTTAAAAAGTCAATTATCTTAATTCCTGTCTACATTTAATCCATTGTTGGAAAATTAATGTAAATACTTTATTTTAAAAAGACAAAGACTCCAAGGAAGTAAACATATACACTGTAAATAGCACTGATGTGAGAATCTGAGGACCTGAATTTAGTTTTTGGTCTGCTTGTTTTTATTTCTGTGTCTATGACCTTCAATCTCTATTTCCATTTTTCTTTTAAATGAGGGAATTGAGTTAAATGGCCTCTGAGTTTCTTTACAGCTCTAGATAGATGCATCTATTGAAGAAAGATCAGAGGACTAGGACATCGAAAATTTGCATTGAAACATCAACTCTATTATTAGACTTGCCAAGTGAACTTGGACAAATCATTTACTGTCTCTGGGACTCCTTTTCCTTGATTTTGAAGGTTCTTTCTAGCTCTAGAAATCTTGATTTTATGACTTGAAGAGACTTCTCTCTATCATATTACCTCACTATCATGAGATGTACTCTTTGGCTCTATTTCCTGCAAAGGAAGCCCAATCTCAATTGTCATTTGTACCAGTCAAAATTGCTCAAGACCCTTCAGTCTAAAACTTCCATCTCTCCTTATCTTGCCATGATACTAATTTAATCTCTTATCTCATATCAAATTCTCAAGAAAAAGAGTTCTTTCCTTAGATTAGAACCTTGTTCTAATCTAAAGCTTTAGTAAGTAAGAATATTGTTCTTCAGAAAATGGTTAAAAATGGCCTCCATCTCTAGAAAGCAAGGGGAGGTCTTAGCATCTCACGCCTAGCATTCTCCCATTAGCCATTAGCATGGATTCATTTAATAGATGAAAGGGGTTGGCATAGAGAGGGATGAATGAATGAATAAATAAAACATTCATTAAGCACTTACTATGAGCAATTACTATACTAAGTGCTAAAGTTACAAATAGAAAAGTGAGACTGTCTCTGTTCTCAAGATGCTCATATACATATGGGAGAAATAATACATTTGAAAGATTTTAGCTTCAAATCAGATGGGAAAGTCCCATGGTCTTTAGGGCAAAGTGACAAAACAGTTGGCAATGCTTCCTCTTTAATGTCATTTCCACTGATAAAATCCTATCTGTTTGTGATGTTCAGCTACTTGACAGTGCTAAGGACTTTGGCAATTGCTTTCTTTTCTGGAAAATGAAATTCAAGATGTGTAAGTTTAAGAGAAGGAGAGAGTGGGACATAACAGGGACAAGCCCTGGGTGGAAGTGAGGACAGTGTGAGAGGATCAAGTTAGGATGGGGCATTCTGGGAAAGAAGAATTGAATCCATACAAGACCTATGGAAGGGAAAAGCTTTTTTTTTTTTTTTTAAATTTAGATCTCTTTCTAAGGGTGACTGTCTCAGTCAGAAGCTATTCAACATCTTCCCCCCCCCCCCCTTACCTTCCATCTTAGCATCAACTCTGTGCATCAGTTCCTAGGCAGAATTGTGGTAAGGGCTAGGCAATGAAAGTGAAGTGACTTGCCCAGGGTCACACAGCCAGGAAGTATCTGAGACCATGTTGGAACCCTGTTTCTAGGCTTGGCTCTCAGTTCACTAAGCCATCTGGTTTTCCCCAGTCCTAGCATTATATAAGTGATTCTACTAAATATGATTTCTAAGAATACCATGTTTTCATTAAAATCAAAATTCAAACAACCCAAAGATCAATGGTAATACATATTGTGGGTATAAGTGAGCTTTGCCATGTTATCAACTTGTGTGAGATAAATAGTATAAAAAAAACTATTGAAAACATATATTTCTGGGAGAGGAGTTGATTCAGTTATGTAGTGAGAATTAAAGACAGTAAATGGATGACTCAAATACAATACTGGTATCTCAGAAATATTTAATGAAGCAGATGAGGGTCTTTGGCAAATTAAATGGGTTCTCCATTGGAGATTTATGGCGGACTGTCAGAATTATACCAAAAGAAAACACATGGAAGTAAGGGATTAGAAGCATAATCTTCTTTAATTTAATACTAAAACTGATGAAATCACAGACTAGTAAAAGTAGCCCCAAAGTCATCATCACTGACTTTTCTAGTATAATCCTTAACAAGGGTTTCAAGCAAAAAATTAATCTAGAAAAATCTACTTTGGTGGAAATATAAGTTGTACTTCTATAAAAGGCAATATCCTTTTTCACTGAAGACGTGAATTATCTTCCTGGCAACATACATTCCCTATATGCATGTCCCTTCACATGTTCTGGCCACATGTGTTTCCTACACGTGTATTCCTTATATTTATGTTCCCTAAACACCACTATATGTTTACTACCACATGTTTCTTAAACATTCTTCCTGTGGATGGCATTTATATTTATGGAAGAGGGTGCTTTTTTCTGTTTTCCTTATACTAGTTCATTAAATGCCTTTGCTTTGAACTTATTGTGCCCTCTGTCTGACTTATAAAGTAAATCCATTGGTAGGGGCTCCTGAGCTCTGGTTTTAAGTGGTTTTGGACTCACTGTACCTTCTCTTAGCAGGACCCATGTGAGAGGGAGACCCCAGATGCTGCATTTTTTGACATGAAAGTGACTTGGGGCTCTCAAAGGTTATGCTAATGCAATATAAGTTCTAGTAGGTCCTCCCAATATAGACAATAATTGAGCATGGTCCCAGGTTTGTTGTCTGAGGACTTAGAGAGTTAGAGAGTTAGATAAAGAGCCTTAAAGAGGCTCTTTATCAGTAGGCTGACTACCATGTGAAAAGCAGTTGTTGTGGTTTTTAGTTCATTTTTGCCTATAGAAAGTTATATCAACCTATTTTTGAGGAAGAATACTTGAGTATGCAGTGAAAAATATTGATAAAAGATGGTGGTAAAGAGCTGGGCAATAAGGGAATGTACATCAATTAGATAATGGCTGTACAAATTCTTGTATATGAAGGACTGTTGTGCCATAAGAAATGATAAAAGCAATGGTCCTGGGAAATCTGGGAAGGTTGGTATGAATTGATGTTAAATGAAACAAGCAGAGCCATGAGAACAATTTATGCAATAATAACAACATTGTGAAGATAAGCAACTTTGAAAGACTTAAGAACTCTGACAAATTCAATTACTAACCATGACTTCAAAGAATTAACAAGTTATAGTGGCCATCTTCTGACAAGGAGATAATGGACACAAAGGGCATAATGACACAGATTTTTCAATATGGCCAATTCAAGAATTTGTTTATTTTAGCATTACAAAGCTTTTTCTTTTTTCTTTTTTCCCCCCCTTCAGTGCAATGGGACAGGGGAGTAAAGGAGAGAAAGAAAAATATTCAATTTAATGAAAGGAAACTGAGAACTAATTAAATCACAATTAAATCCTTTTCCTTTAACTGATCCTTGTATACTATGGTTTTGTGTCTTCTTATTTTGTTCTACTTCCATTGAATGAACTGCCATATGATGAAGTCTTTCTTAAATTGTGAAACTCAGTGAAGAGTTTGAAAGATGTATTCTGAGAGCATTCATGGGGAATAAAATGATGCAATAATTCTAAAAAATGTGAAGCTCAAAAATAAGCACAAAATTTCAAATGTGGCCTGATCAAGGTAAAATGTAGAAGATATCACTTCCATAGTTCTACACACACACTTACTCTTTGATATTTCCCTTCTGGAAGGAACATCTTGTTCAGTTTCCAAGTCCAAACTATTCTGTGCTAAAGTCAAAGGGTATTTACTATGACCTCTTACTCAAGAGTACAAACTGCCAAATCTCTATTCTGAAGTCATTTTGCATTTTGACAGTCTCTTCCCACAGAACCAAAATGAAAACTAGTAACTCTGGCATTTTTCCCATAATATCTTGCATGGCATTGAATGGTGCCCTGTGGGTTACCAGAAATCTAGGCTAAAACAGAATGGAGAACAACAACAACATTCTGTGGAATGAGTATTACCTTTAAAGACTAAAGAAGTGGGTGTGAATCCCATTGTGACTGTGGGCAAATTACTCAACCTTCCTTCAGTTTTCTCACTTGAAAATGAAAAAGATTGAAGTAGATGGTTTCTGAGATCTCTTTTAGTTCTAGATGTGTGATCCTGACTTTAACTAGTGATCACAGAGTGGATAGACCATCCAAATGCTCTTGTATCCAATGTGAGGTAGGTTATACAACAGACACTCGAAGCTAATCATCTGAAAATCCTACTGGTGTAAAAACAACTCAGACTTTAGAAAGCATGTTGAAGCAGGTAAAAAGCATTTTCTCCTTATTCTTAGCTGGCACTTGTTCCATACATTTGAAAATAATATTTCCTGCACAAAAAATCAAAACCATTTGGTCTAGTGGTTAGAGACTGGGTCTGGACTTATAAGCTCTGTTGGACTGTTTGTTTGTTTGTCCTGTGCTTTTGAGCAAGTCCCTTAAACTCCTTTACTTCCATCTCCCCAACTGTGAAATGGAAATTATGTCTACATCCCAAGGGTCTTGGGGCTTACTGTTAGTGAAGTGCTTTAGAATCCTCTGATGAAAGGCACTCAGAGAGTTCAAAGCTGCTGTATTAAGATAGGTTTATCATATTTATAAAGAAGTAAGTCCTTTTCATCATGTAAAATGATTCTCTCTAACTTCATTCCCTCCACAGACAAAAGAAGCCTCAGACTTTAGATCCCATCGACTTAGCGCTGGGCTCCAGCTGTTTACATGCATGAAACTCCTACCATCCTCTTTTGATTTGCAACATGCGCTGAGCCTAGGACAAAAGAACATCCTCTTATTCACAAGTCGTGACTCATGTGAAAATTGAAACTTCATGCTATTTTTTATTAAGGGCTTTGCTTTCTTTCTGTGGGTCAGAATAATTGGGGGAGGGAGAAGATAAACACAGTAAAATAAACATGAACAATGGATAAATCCAACAAAATAAATCTGAATCAACAGTTACACAGGCCAACCTAGTGAGGCCAAGTGGTATAATGGAAAGACCATTGGACCAAGGATCAGATGACCTGAGTTGTGTTATGGCTACCTCACTAACCAGCCAAGTGACCTCGGAAAAGTGACCAAACCTTTCGGAGTCCCAGTTACTACAACTCATCACACATGATAGGATATCAAACTATATAGGACACAAGACATGATCACATTCAAGCCTTTTTCTTTACTTGCAAGGAAACTGAGTCCAAGAGTGGTTAAATGGCTTCTCAGATTATACAGAAAGTAAAGAATCATCTGAATCCAATGTCAGGGCTCTTTCCACTGCATGGAAAAAGACTGGTGAAACAGCATGTTTTTAGAACATGTCAATCAATTCATAGGTTCTTATATAGGGTATATGGTGATGGGGCCACTGTTGTTTATATAAGAAAGTACAACATATCATTATGAGTCAAATTTGCTTTTCCCAATTTTTAAAGGGCAATGCTTTTCTTAGAATCGATTTGTTTTTCCAAGAGGTACATATCATTTTTACAACATTGACACTGAGTTCCTTAGATGCCTTCCTAGTCCTTTAGAGACTATTAGACTAGTCTGAAGCTACATACCACCCAAACAATCACTCTAGTTAATTAATTCAGTAGGAAAATGTAACATTAATAAAAGCTCACCATATAGGTAGCATGGCACAGAGGATAACCCCCAATATATTCTAGTTAATTGTGATCATGGGCAGGGCATTTAAATTCTCTGAGCCTCAGTTTCCTCAACTGTAAAATTCACTCCACTTTGCATCTGTTGCTCTTCCTGAATTCAATTCTAATGAATAATATGCCCACCCATGAAAAGTTCATTTCTAAACTTACACAATGCTGCTAACTCTAGCCTGGATTGACAACCCCTTTCTCAACTTTTTCTCTCCTCTGATTGGAGGGCTGGAGTGTAGGGCACTAAATTTTTCCCAATGCCCTCTTTTATAAAGAGCAGAAACTGGACCCCCCAGCTCACTCTACTATGCATCTGCTTCTCTGCCAGGTTTCAACTCCATAAAATAAGCTGTTTTACTGGGTATCCCCAAGTGTCTCCTCCCCTGCTTCCCTGTCTTCTTTTGTGTGTTGAATTCCCCTCTTTCCTTACCCTCCCCCTTTAAATTATAAGCTCCTTGAGGGCAGGAGCTGTCTTTCTTTTTATTAATTGTATTCTTAGTGTTTAGTACAGTACCTGGCACACTGAAGCCACTTAATACATATTTATTGGATTAGGATAATAACATTAGTAATGCCTCAAAGGGGACTTTTGAAATGCAAATGAAATACTGTACATAAAGAGCTTTGCAAACTTTAAATCCAGTCTCATATACTTTCTACTATGTGACCCTGAGTAAGTTCTGTAACCTCTCTCTACCTCAGTTTCTTTATTTGTAAAGTGGGGATAGCAATAATACCTATCTCCTTGATTTGTTGGGAGGATAGAGTGATATAATATTTATAAAATGTTTTGCAAAACTTGAAGCTCTATATAAATGTGAGCTATTATAAATAAAAGTGGTAGTGTTTCCTTGGGTTATGAAGAGGATCCTCAAGTTTTTTATTTTTCTTTACATTTCTTTTTTCAAAAGAGCATCAATAGAACATTAATGACTCTGAATGACAATCATTTCCTCATAGAATCTTTCCTTGTAGCAAGTAACTACAATTCAGCAAAACAAATTTACATAGCATGGTACAGTGAAAAGAATAATAGTTTGGCATTCAGAGAACCTGGATTCCATCTTGCTTCACGTGTTACTTGTGTGTACCTTGGACAAGTGATCATCTTTGTGGATTTGATCTGCAAAATTAAAAAAAAAATCAATTAGATTGCCTCTGAGTTCTCTCCTAGCTCAAGATCTATCATCCTATGACTTATTGGCTATGTTTTAAAATATTTTCCTCATTCCACAACTATAGTCCATCACCTTTCTGCCAAGAGGCAAAAGATTTTCTTCATTGTTGGTCCTCTGATGTCACTATTGATGATTACGTTACTTAAAGCTCTGATACTTTTCAGTGCTTTTTCCTTTAGAAAATGGTTAGACATGGATGGTTTGTATCCCCTGCAGCATAGGTGCAAATCAATGAGACAACTGATCCCTTTGAGGATTGTGATAATCATGTAAGTTGTTCCTCTGCTTCCTTCCATCTGCATCAGTTCAAATTTTTCTAAGTTTTTCATATTCATTACTTCCTAAAGTTCAATAATATTCACTACATTTAGATACTATAATTTGCTCAGCCATGCTCCAATGAAAAGGCATTTTTTCCCCTAGATCTTTGTATCAAGTGATGCCTGATGCCACAATAAATACTTGTGCATCAAATTACCTCAGTTGCCTCTCCTTTCTGAATGGAGAGGTGGAGGGTGGGACAGTGTACATTTCTCAAGGTCTCCCTTAATGGAGGTTTCAGACTTCTCCAGCTAACTTCATCTACCATTAGCTTCTCTACCTGGTTTTGATTCTACAAACATCATGCCCCCCAAACCAGTTACCCCCTGGTATCGCTCTTTCTCCCTAGCTATTCCCTTAACTCATAATACTGTAAACATTTTTTTAAACCCTTACCTTCCATTTTAGAATAAATACTGTGTATTGGTTCCAACACAGAAGAATGGTACGGGCTAAGCTTTTGGAGTTAAGTGTATAACCCAGGGTTATACAGCTGGGAAGTGTCTGAGACCACATTTGAACCTAAGACTTCCCATCTCTAGCACTGGTTCTCAATTCACTGAGCCACCTGGCTGTCTCCATATTGTAAACATCTAAGACCATCTTTCTTTTTCTTTATCTCCTGGGCTTAGCACAGTGCCTGACACATAGTAGGTGCCTAAAAAAATGTACTGACTATTGCACATACATGGGACCTTCTCCCCCCCCTTTTTTTCCCTTGTTTGGGTTTATATATACCCACACCCACACATACAAATATACATGGTCTTTCTGCTAGTGGCACAATTGAGTCATAGGGTTTATACAAAACTTTGGTGATTATTTTTATAGTATAATTCCCCATTGTTTACCAGAATAGTAAGTCAGTTCTTAACTCTAACAACAACAAATAACTGCATTCTGATAGAATCTCTAAACAATTAATTTTTGTCAACAGTGATGTTTGTCATTTTGTCTAACCTAAGAGAATGGAATGAAATTTCAGAGTTCTCAAATTTGTGTTTCTTATTAGTGTCTTGAAATATTATTTTTATATGATTTTTGATAGCTTACATTTTTTTCTCTTGAAATTGCCTCTTCCTACACTTTGGCCATTTATTGATGGGAGAATGGGCTTTATTCTTATATGTTTGAACTAGGTTCCAAATGTATCTTGAATATCATTCCTTTGTCAGAGATATTTGCTACAAAGTTGATTCCCTAATCAACAACAGCTATTGGAATTTGAATCCAGTAATTTTATTGGCACAAAAGGTTTACAATGTTATATAATAAAACCCACCTGTTTTATAGTTTATGAACACCTCTAATTCTTTGGTAATATTTCTCTCGCTAGTCAGAATTGTGAAAGGTTTCTTTAATTTTTTAAAAAATATGACATTTTGGGGGCAGCTGGGTGGTTCAGTGGATTGAGAGTCAGGCCTAGAGATGGGAGGTCCTGGGTTCAAATCTGACCTCAGATACTTCCCAGCTGTGTGACCCTGGGCAAGTCACTTCACCCCCATTACCTAGCCCTTACCACTCTTCTGCCTTGGAACCAATACCCAGTATTGATTCCAAGATGGAAAGTAAAGGTTATTTAAAAAATGACCTTTTATATTAGACTATATTTGTTTGCCACTTACTTAGTGGTATGCACTACAAGATACTGTCTTAAACTAATTTCTATCAGATTGCTTTCCAATTTTTCCTATCAAATTTTGTTTAAAATGGAATCATTAAAATGATCACCCTAATGTAAATATCAATAATATGAAAATAAGTCTTTATCAATGACATATGTAAAACCCAGTGGAATAGCATATCGGCTATGGGAGGAGGGTGAGAGGAGGGGAGGGAAAGAACATGAATCATGTAACAATGGAAAAAATATTCTAAATTAATTAAATAAAATTTCCAAATTAAGAAAAAAGGTATAATAAAATGGAATCATTACCTCCCCGTAATGCATGTCTTAGATCCTCTTCACCTAGTCTCATCTTTTTTTTGGTCAATACCAAAGGCTTTCAGTGATTACTATTTGTAGTCATGTCTCAAATCTGGAAAAGCTGGCCTCCCTTTATTTCTGCTTTATAAAAATCCCCTTTAGGTTCATAACCTTTTGTTACTCCAGTTAGATTTTCTTTATTTTTTTAAGAACTAAATATATCTAAAAAACATTGTTAATTTGATTGTTGTGGCAATAAACATATACATTAATTCAACCTTATCATCAGTAAAGGTCAGCTAGGAATGATGAACATATCTCCAATTATTTGTCTTCTTTTACTTTTATGAAATGTGTTTTATAGTTGTAATCCTATAAATCCTGAATGTGTATTGGTAGATTAACTCTTATTTACTGTATTTTGTAATGATTTTGAATAGAATTTCTTTATCTCTTCATTTGGGATTATGATAATATGTAGAAAAACTCATGGTTTCTGGAGTTTATTATAATCTGCTTTTACTAGGTTAAAATTACTTCAATTGTTTTCTTAATTGAATCTCTAGGATCTTCTAAGTAAATCATTCTATCATTTCACATAGAAATAATTTTGCCACTTTTCCTGTGCTTATTCTGTCTGTTTCTTTTTTATTATCTGATTGCTCTGGGTAAAATGTTTAAAACTGCATTTAACATTAAAGGAAAGGTGGCAGTGGACCTCCTTGTTTTATCCTGATATTATTGGAAACGCTCCTTGTGTGTCCCCATTATAAATAATGCTAACTCTTGGTTTTAGATAGATATATTTATCATATTAGAGAAGGATTCGTTTATTCTTACATTTTAAACTGTGATACTCTTCTGCATCTATTATAACCACATGATTTATACTGCTATTATTATTTAATATAGTTTATTAAGTATGTAACTTAACATTAAACCATTCCCATGTTGCTGATATAAATTGAATTGGGTCATAGAGAATAATTATTTGAATACATGTTTTTAGCATGTCTGCTAACATTTAATTGAAAACTTTATCAATATTCACGGGTGATGTTGGTCTACAGTTTTCTTTCTCTGCCTTGTCTCTCGGCAGTAATCCTGGGCTGTTGAAGGCTATGCCAAGAGAATGCAAGCTCTATCATAATGGAAAAGTTTCAAGCATAGGCTCAGCATTAAACTGTATCAGCTTTACAGAGACCAACAAAGTTAATTATGGAGAGTCTCAGCACTAGTAGACAGCCACAAGGTGATGAATGATTTGGCCCTGACTGCTCCTAAAACAAAGAGAAATACAAAATGGGTATTAATTAGTTCTTTATATACTTTTTCTAGACCAACAGTGGTAGAGTGGTTCACAGCGAGTTAAAGAATTATAA
The DNA here is from genome assembly GCF_027887165.1 of Monodelphis domestica. Classification (NCBI taxonomy): domain Eukaryota; kingdom Metazoa; phylum Chordata; class Mammalia; order Didelphimorphia; family Didelphidae; genus Monodelphis; species Monodelphis domestica. The sequence continues at coordinate 396,811,638 of NC_077228.1, read as the reverse complement.
TGAAGTCTATTAACATTAACTTAAATGCTGGAACTCTAATGAGAGCCCTCTCTAATAACTCACAGTTAACACTGCTAGAGGAACCCAAAGATGAAGAATATTGACATTCTAGCTAGCTCTAAGGAAAACCAGAAGGTTAGGGTATTACATCTAAATGGAAACATTACCATCAAGTTCTCCTTGGTTAAGCAGATAAAGAAATGGTTTTCCTTTGTTTTATTCAAAGGCACTTGATAAATCATTTGGCCATCTTGCATGATGGTACTCATGATGACCATAAGCAAAATGACTTCCAGAAAAATAATCATAGCTTATGTATACACACCTGTTACAGAGGATCTAGAAGTTTATAAATAATTTGCTTTGATAGAAGATGAGTTCAATGGAAATATGAGCATAGGAAAAGATGGAGAAAAAATACATTGGAAAATACGTCTTAAGATCAAGAAATGAAGGAAGTCAAAGGTTTTAGACTATACAGGAGACTTAAGATCTTAAATAAATATTTTCTTCAACAAAGGGGTAGGATATAGTCAGAATGACAATGATTTACATCAGAAAAAATGAAATTGACTATATCTTAGTAGATAGGAAGTAGTTACCAAATACAGAGTTTTTAAAAATACCATCTTCTGATTAAAATTAATAGTAAGCAGAGAAATAAAAATAAGATAGGACATGCATCCAAAGTGAAGTGTCTGTCTCTGTCCATCCATCTGTCTGTCTGTCATTACAGCCTTCCCCCAGCCAAAACCATTCACTCATTTGGCTAGAAATATCCTGTTGTAAGTTACTTTCTTGTTCTGGAGAATAAACAAAATAATAAAAGCAAGCAAACTTTTAATAAACTTAGATTTGGGAGATAGCTATGTCTCTTTTGGAAAGGGAAAAGAAAAGGAGAAAGCTTAGCTTAACTCTACAAAAACAGGACTTTCTTAGTAATGTCTAACTGTTCTCAGAATTCATAATGGTGATCTCATTAAAGTAACTTTGCTTCCTCCTCCATGGTGATTGCTCTCCATAGTCTGTTCACTGGATCTCCAATACAACTGCTTGTTGGGGCTGCTTTCCTATGGTACCTCCTACTTTGCTGCTTCTCTACTGCCCCTCTCTCTTCTATCGCCATTCCATACATGCTTTTCTCCCTTGCTCTCATTCTTTCTCTTCTGTAGAACTGAAAAGCTAGGTTATTAGGTCAAGTCTGGCTCTATATGGTCACAGAGTCAGGGTAGATCCTCATGGGATTGAGGAGGGAAAAAATGCTAGTCAGGATGTCTGTCTTAAGCCAGCATTCCTTCCTAATGTCCAAATCTCATTGGCAATGCTAAGACAGTGCTACAAATATAAACTCATTGGGAAAATTTAATAGGGGAGGATTGTAGAGATTATAAACAATATTGCCATTATATTTTTATTTTTACTAAGCTGTAATTAAAATGTAGCATGTCCTTTCATTTCAAGGAGTCCATAGACTTCACTAGCTTGCCAAAGGGCTTATGGACCCATGCTGTAGATGCTGTAGATGGGCATTTCTTTCCAAGAACAGTAGTGTTGTTTTTGATTATTTTTATTAGAGCAGGAGGTGGAAGGGAAGGAGATGGCCAAAAGTCACTGCCCTGGTTGGATACTGGAACTGAGTTAGATTAAAAATAGTGAAGGCTGTTTACTCAGAAGTCCAGTGCCCCAGAACTACCTTGAGGTAGATGATGGTGTATTGGTAGGAGCATGGCATGAAGATGGCCAGGTAGCTGTGGATCCCATTTCAGATATTTGTCCTGGACTTCTGTCGAATATTTTCCTGTCCAATATTTCCTATCACACATGCCAGAGGGGGCTGCTCCCCTTCCCTTCTCCTCACATGCCTGAGGACATTTCTACCATCACCCCCGCCTCTGCCCAACAGCCTAATGGGAATGCTTCTCCCTCCTCATCTGGGCCAAGGGGGTAACTCACATGTGGCAGTTTGAGTACGCAGTCCCTAAAAGGTTCACTATCACTGATATAAGGAATGGAAGAATTCAATCCAATAATATTTTGTGACTACAAGGACAGTACTTTTGACCAGGAAAGGAGGAATGGATGTGGGACTAATATAGAAAAGATTGGATCTTTTCACTGGATTGTAGATCTAGAACTGGGAGTTACTTTAGAAGTCATCAGCTTCAAGTCCTTATTTTACAGATGAGAAAAATGAGGCTTAGAAAATTTAAGTGACTTGTCCAGGTGTTAAGTGGATCATATGTGTTTCAAGTAGGATTTAAAAGCCAGCTCTCATGACTGTTCAGTTCTCTATATACCATGCTATATTGCTTCTTTCATAAAAGTGCTAATCCAGCACTAGGATGGAACATGATCTCATCATAAAAGACCATCAGATGCTTTAATCTGGACCAAGCTATATAAATAATGAGATGGAACTTATACCAACATTTTTTAAATTATACCCCCTCCCCCTTTTTTTGGTATCTTGAGGTTTCCCTGTAAGAGTTTTTGCCTTCTAAATGAATAATTTAAAAGAAGGTCACTTAGGGGATGGGAAGGGAACACAGGAAAAGTGAAGAAGAAAAGACATGGATGCCAGGGACACAGATTTTCTTGATGAAACTCTGATTCCCTGTGTGGCAGCAGTGGAAAGTTACCTAAGCAGCGGAAACAATCAGAGAGCCTTCTGTTGGAGAGCTTGCCCTGGGCCATGTTTTGTTACACAGGGATCCTTTTCTTGTATTGTCTGGGCTATCCAGTTTCTCTATCCTATCTCTTCTTGGTTCATCTTTTTCTGTATCTTCTGACTCTGCCTGCCCTCCTTCTTCCTCCTCCTCCCCATCTGTTTTTCTACCTTTGTCTCTTTCCATATTGTTTAGTTTTTTCAGAGGAAGCAGTCAGGATTTACACACACACAGGAAGATAGAAGAAAACAAATCTTCAACTATACTAAGTGCTGCCAAATAGCTCTCAGTTTTCTTCTTTCTAGAATTTTAAGGAAGAGTTCCTTCCACAAGAAAAGTACCCTGCATGCACCATGTAATCAATAATTTCAAAATCTTTCTCTACCAGACAGCATGTATTACATCATGGAATCCGAAGACCAAAAAAGAAAAGAGCCCAGTTGGTCATCTTGTTTTTCTTGACTTTGGATGATAGGTAATACAGATGGAGAAAATGTTCATCTTAATAACTCAGGTGGACAATGAGAACTTTAAAATGATCCAAGGCTTCATTTCCTAAGCTCCCTAAAGAGATAAGAGTTTGTAGCTATTTAGAAGTTTAATTACTCCTCTCTACTAACAAAACCTGAAATACTTCCCACCTCCAAATCCCTAGGAAGGAACCAAGGGGCTTTGGACTTTCTTTGCCAGGATAAGTAATTTTACATCTTCTGCCAGCTCAGGTTAAAAGATCAAGTCTTCTCTCAGAACAAAATCCTCTACACCCTGCAAAAGTTAAACTTGCTGATTTGTGTAAGGAATGTGATTTGGTTTGTTTCAGCCTATCTTGTGTGTGTGTGTGTGTGTGTGTGTGTGTGTGTGTGTGTGTGTGTGTGTGTGTGTGAAGTTTCTTAGGAGGAATTGAAAAGGGTTTATAAAGAGGGACAGTTTTTTTTTTTCCCTTTGCCTGGCTCTCCTACTTTTCTCATTTCTCTGCTGGGTGGGAAGGAGGGGGAGATTTTCTTACTACATTAATGAAAAATTCTAAGTGAGAACAGTCCCTCCCTAGTGTGCTTGAGGACACAGTACCACTAAAAGTGTGTGGAACTCTCTGGGAGTTCTTAATTTAACATTTCTTCCACCCCCAACTTGTCAATTATTGAAAGAGGACACAAGGGACAGCTAGGTGGCTCAGTGAATAGAGAGTCAGGCCTAGAGAAAGGTGGCCCTGGAATCAAATCTAGAATCATACATTTCTGAGCTGTGTGACCCTGGGCAAGTCACTTAACTCCAAATGCTTAGCCCTTACCACTCTTTTGCCTTTGAATCAATACTCAATATTGATTCTAAGATGGAAGATAAGGGAAAGAAAGAAAGAAAGAAAGAAAGAAAGAAAGAAAGAAAGAAAGAAAGAAAGAAAGAAAGAAAGAAAGAAAGAAAGAAAGAAAGAAAGAAAGAAAGAAAGAAAGAAAGAGAGAGAGAGAGAGAAGAGAGAGAGAGAGAGAAAGAGAGAGAGAAAGAGAGAGAGAGAGAGAAAGAGAGAGAGAAAGAGAGAGAGAGAGAAAGAGAGAGAGAAAGAGAGAGAGAGAGAGAAAGAGAGAGAGAGAAAGAGAGAGAGAAAGAGAGAAAGAAAGAAAGAGAGAAAGAAAGAGAGAAAGAAAGAGAGAAAGAGAGAGAGAAAGAGAGAGAGAAAGAGAGAGAGAAAGAGAGAAAGAAAGAAAGAGAGAAAGAAAGAAAGAAAGAAAGAAAGAAAGAAAGAAAGAAAGAAAGAAAGAAAGAAAGAAAGAAAGAAAGAAAGAAAGAAAGAAAGAAAGAAAGAAAGAAAGAAAGAAAGAAAGAAAGAAAGAAAGAAAGAAAACACAACACCAAAGACCACCAACTCCAGAGAGACCTTATGCCCAGTTGGGAGAATTCAGAAAGGGAAATTTAAGAACTGTTTTTCTTTTCTCCCAAGGTTTGTTGCAAATACCTTTGGAGACAAAGAAGGTCAAATGAGACTCAACCAGCTGGTTTTTCACACTTGTCAAAGACCAGTTTCCCTTCCAACCCAATAGAGTAGCATCTATAACATATGCTTAACACAGAGAACTAATAAAAAACCTCAATACAAATGGAAAAAAAAATACATGATGAAGTTTTCTTTTTTTTTTTTTAAGAAAGCTCCTTCCACATGGAAGACTGAATATAATAATCTTAGAAAGAATCTAGGAGGTGACAGCATGGAGAAAGAAAAATGGGAGATAAAGCACTGAATCTTGGAATCTTAAGACAAAGACTGGAATTCCAGGTCTGCTCACTTACTGCTCACTATTTCAGGTGAGTTAATTCTCTGTTTCTATAAGGATGTGAGCATATTATGTATTTATGGAACATTTTCCTGGTTTTAGGCACACTTGGGGACATAGGATGTACCTGGCCAATAAACTCAGCCAACCAAAGATACAAATATTTGTATTTTATGTTGTTCCATCAGAACAAGTTTTTATATAACCAATGATAGAAATACCTGATTGGAAGAGTTTCTAAGTATTGTCCTATTAAAAATGTAATTTAGATTCTAAGCAAAATGATAAATGTTGAGAATCTCCATGATCTCATAGAATTACAGATTTGAAAGATGGAGGCAGGAATATATTGTTAAGTGTTTCACAACTGGATCTCAGTGGGAGAAAGGAATTATATGCAGAACATATTTTTAGTTTTAATTTGCATGGTTAACATTTCCCCTACAACTTTCTTAAATTTAGATAATCAATAAAATTTAGTCTTGATTTGTAGCATTTGCCAATTTCATTTTTTTTAACCCTTACCTTCTGTCTTAGAATTGGTGTATTGATTCTAAGGCAGAAGAGTGGTAAGGACTAGGCAATGAGGGTTAAGTGACTTGACTAGGGTCACATAGTTGGGAAGTGTCTGAGGTCAGATTTGAGCCTAGGACCTCCCATCTCTAGGCCTGGCTCTCCATCTACTGAACCACCCAGCTCCCCTCCCCCCATTTGCCAATTTCTGTGGTATATATAAAAGAATTTAAATTTTGGGGACAATTAGATGGCACAGTGGATGGAGTACAAGACTTGCAGTCTGTAGGACTTTAGTAGTGTGATCCTCAACAAGTCATTTAACCCCAATTATCTTTCCCTTACAGCTCTATCAATTCTATTTTTTTAAAAAGAGAAATCTTTTATTGGCACAAGGGTTCTGGGTTCCATTTAGTCACTAAAATCAACATTGAGATTAAATTGCATAACGGGGTAAAGCAGTGATTTTCCAAGAACAATAAAATCTTGTTTCTCCTGTGGACAGCACCATAATCCTGTTCCTTTTCTTCTGTCCCCCAAGAACAACAGAAGAGGGATTACTGCTTTTCTTGTAAAACCACAGGCACAGGTTTCTATTGAGTAAAAGGGATCCTGGCAACTCTTTTGTATGATCAACCAAAGTACATTAAACAAAAATAGAGAAATTTATTCTTTTTTTAAATCACCACAGAAGTTAGGGGGCAGCTAGTTGGCTGGAAGGAAGAAAAAGAAAGCTTATTAGAGAGGGGAGATCCTAGATTCAAATATGACCTCAGACACTTCTTAGCTGTGTGACCTTAGGCAAGTCACTTAACCTCCACTGCCTAACCCTTAGTGTTCTCTGTCTTTGAAAGTGCTTCAAAGACAAAAAAAAAAGGATTTAAAAAAATTAAAAATTGGCTCTTTTGAACCCACACCCAAGCTTAGAAGGGACCTCAGAAGCCATCTGCTCCAATTCAGACACCAAATTTCTCTTTTTAGCCTTTGGCACCAATGATAAGATTAAATTATAAGGAATCTATGTCACCTCAGGAGTTAACTTTAGGTTCAATCAATCCTAATTTGTAGTGTTTTGTATGTTTTTCCTCCTCTGTAGAGGAGCAGGAAACAGGAAGGAATATTAGAAATATAGAACTTTAGCATTAAAGGATATCTTGGAGACAACTGGTCTAAGGTTGTGCAAGTAGGAAAGGTTGGAGGCTGGCTTTGAATCCAAGTCATCCAACTGAGAAGTCTATGCCATCTCTCACATTTTATAGATGAATAACTAAAGCCCAGAGAAAAGAAGTGATTTGTTCAGGGTCACACGGGGTGTCTGTGGTGGGCTTTGAAATCCAATTCTTCAAATTTACAAATCTAGCATGACATATATCCACTCTGCATACTCTTCAGTTCACAGCTGAAGAAATGAAGACTTGGAGAGGAAAAGTCACTTGCCCAACTGGTTAATGTTATAGATCTTAGAATTCAAATATCCAAGTTTCTATCCCAGATCTCTTTCTACCTTACATTCCTCACTAGATTGAGGAAGAAAAGTTGTTAGTAAAACTAGTGGCAAGTCAATTGGTAGGCTGAGGGAAGAGGAGAAAAAAGAGAAGAGAGAGGGGAGTAATTTTTTGTAAGTCAAACTCATGATTTCCTTTTTGTTATTTAGTAAACCTATTATTTTTTTAATTCCTATTTCTTTAGTGTATTTCTCCATGACACTCTCGACAGCTTTTCCTTTGAACAAATTCTCCACCTTGAATTGATGATGTTAATAAGCTGTTTACACATTGATTTTATATCAGCAGCCAGGAATTTATATATATATATATATATATATATATATATATATATATATGTTTCTTTTATCAATGTTCTTGTCAACCTCTCATGTGTTTTTTTGTACAAATAACCAATATCTTGGTGATGAGAGTGAAAATAATGATTACAATCTACTTCACAAGTGAATTTGACAAATTTTGTCAGTAGCATTTACCATATGGGCTTTCCTTTATTTTTAGCAAAGCTCAGAAATTATGATGATCAATACATAACTATTCTTATCATTTCAGTTATGTCTGACTCATTATGATGCTATTTTTATTAGAGAAAGGAGAGGTTGGTCATTTCCTTTTCCAGCTCATTTTATAGATGAGGAACTGAAGCAAAGAGGGGTAAGTGATTTGCCCAGGATCACACAGTTAAGAAATATCTGAAGGCAGATGTAACCTCAGGAAGATGAGTCTTCCTGACTTGAGGTCCAGAATTCTATCCATTGCCCAATTGGTTAATGCTATAGATCTTAGAACCCAGATCTCCAAGTTTTATTCCAGACCTCTTTCTACCTTACACTCATTACTAGATTGAGGAAGAAAACACCTAGCTGTTATTATCATCATAAGTATTTATTATTGAGAAGCACTATGGAGTGAGTAGTGGATAGAATCTGCCTGGCATCAAAAGACCTGGTTTCAAGCTCCATTTCTAGTACAAGCTAGCTGTGTGATCCTGGGTAAGTCATGAAAATGCTTTTGGTCCCAGGTAACTCTTTGAACCTATAAATTACAGACAAGTTGCTGATCTGTATTAGTGGGAAAAGTTTCCATCCTGAGAGTTCCCTGCTCAAACACAATTACATGTCCAAACCCCCAAATAAAACAAGAACATGCCATTACTATTGGTGTGATTATTTCTATTCTACAATTGCTTGTAGTTCAAAACCCTTCTCCTTCCATACAAGATGAAATGTAAATTAGAGATCTTTTCAGGAAATGATACTTTCAGCATTTTTTGTCATGATTCTGCCCTATTCCCCAAAAATGAATCGGATTTTAGTTTTCCTTTACAGTTTACAGCTCTTCTGGACAAAAGGTTTTATTTTTATTTACTTATTTTTAGTGTAAGGAAAACACTTGAAGATTGTCTGGAACTTTACAGAAAAAGAGTCAGGCTTACCTCTTCACCCAATTCCCCATCCCCAAGGCTGTAGTCTGTCCTATTTTAGGCCAAGTAGGCTTTTCCTATCTCTAGCTCAGGCTCTGGACAATTGGCAAGCTCAGTCAAGTCAAATAGTCTTGGTAACAGCTGCCTGCCTAACATTTTAAGCACTGAAAAGGTGCCATAATTAGCATTTGCCTCAATTCACTCAGAGCATCTATATCCAAGATGATTTGCCCTCCCAGCTAGGGACACTTGATGAGATTTTTTAATGAGCAATTACCAATTGGAACTAAACGCCGAAATGAATCCTATATGGTAGCATTATACCCCCACCCCCACCCCCAAGGAATTATAGTTTGAAAAGAAGAATACGCTCTTATCTCCAGAATCTAGCTGCCCAGTTAAGCATTCAGGTAACCTAAAGACTCCCCCAGCAAATAGTCTTTACACAGAGGTATCTGATTTGAATGTAACTATTCTCTGAATTACTTTGCCAGTCTCCAGTGCCCTTTTCAGATTTCCTGAGACTCCTTTCCTTTCTCTTCTCACCTTCAAGTCTTTAAACACACAGTGCTTGCTTTGTGACACTTTTTATCTCTTCCAAGGTATGTTCTACTTGAGTAGCCCAAGCTCCAGGCTGGTCACTACTGGATCATGTGTTGTTCAGACTTGGGAAAACAGGAAAATAAAATGAAATGATGGCTTTTCCCTCTATTCTTCGGCTTTAGGTTTCATCAAAGTGCTGAGTGAGAACTGATGAGCCAACCCAAAGTTACTTTTAAAAAAGACTTCCAGTTTTGGAGGATTCCCTGCATTTTTGTTTGTTTGTGATTGTAAATGAGAGAATTAATCCACAAATACTTTGTTACACATAATTTAGAGTGAAAAGATGATTTGTCCCACTGCATTCTTCATGGAAGAATTTCTTTACCTCATTTAGAATGCTGTGCTGTCACAACTAAGAATTATAATCGATATTTCATCATCTGTAAGATGAGGGTGTTGGTACCTTTAGCTTTGAAACTTTCTAATTCCATATCCCTGTTCCTTACAGCCATAGAACATATATGAACCTACAACTTCTCCATTTTAGTTTTGCCTTTTTCAAGAATACACAGGATGGCAACTGCCTTTCGTCTCCTGAATATGTTTATTTACCAAACTCTTTTCCAAATAAAGGGTTTTTTTCTGTTTTAAATATCTATTAAGTATTATGAGCAACTTAATTCCACCTCCATTTCTCCCTTTCTAGACTTAAACCCACAACAATTTCCTTTAAAGTATTTTCCAATGGAAGAAGTATTATTGCCATTAGTGTGGCAGAAAAGGAAGGAAGGAAGCACAGAGGTAAGGAACAGAAAGAGGAAATGAAGTCAACAAGCATTTATTAAAAACTTAATATGTGTTAGAAAATGTGAAAAGAGGAAGGAAAGAAAAGCAGAAAAAAAAAAGAAAAGGAAGGGAGCAAAGAAAGAAGAAAGGAAGGAAGGAAGGAAGTAAAGAAGGAAGGAGGGAGGGAAGTAGGGGAGGAAGGAAAGTATGAGGGAAGGAAGGAAGAAAGAAAGGAATGAAAGAAAAGCAGAAAAGAAAGGGAAGGAAGGAAAGAAAGAAGGGAAGGAGGGAGGGAGGGAGGGAGGAAAGAAAGAAAAAAGAAAGCAGGGAAGGAAGGAAGGAGGGAAGGAAGGAAGGAGGAAGGAAGGAAAGATGGAAGGAAAAAAGAAGGAAGAAAAAAGAAAGCTTACATATTTTTGTAGGAATGGAGCCTTAAATTTTTTCATTTTAAAGTCTGTGGGGTTATTTTCTACAAGAATTGAACAATACATTACTGACTTTTCCAAAAGTAGGATAACTAGTTAGTTCTTTTAAAATATTTCTCTGATCTCAAAATTAAAATTGAGGGACTTAATTAACTATGGGGAGAAGGGGGAAAGATCCATTATGTTATCTTTTAAACTATCTTGGAATGCTTCCATTGGTGGTCTAGAAAAGCCTGGAAGAGAGGGACAGGACAAAGCTTGGTTTCAGTTGCCCAGCATATAATCAGACACAATTGTGAAGCAATAGGGACCCTCATAATTAGCACTAATTTCTTTCCTACTGTCAAGGTGGGTGTTCACCAGGCATACCTGCTCTTTTTAATTGATGTTTTGAAAATTCCCTATGCCAAACAATAGCGACTTTTGTCCTGCCATGTTTACATACCTGAGAAACAAGCACCAGGCACTTTTTGAAGTTAATTAAAGATTCACTTATGTTAAAAATTTCCGGATGATAGCAAGAAACAAACTAGCTTCACAATAGAAATAATCTCTAGCACTTTCCTCTGTGGTTCTTCTCAGACAGATATTTAAGGTTCTTGACCCTAATGGGGACTGATAGTAGCAGCAGCTACTATTCAGAGTCTTTCACTGTGACTTACAAGAATCCAATTCTTATGTGGAAAGATTTGTATGAACTGATAGGGGTAAGGAAAAGAGCTATGATTTCATTGGAGGTTCCTCTACCAATGCAGGTCCATAACTTCTCTTTGACTTACAGTTTTATAGAGTTGTCTAGAGCAGTCTGAGGTTAATGGATTAGTGACTTACCTGGGGTCATACAATCTATATATGTCAGAGGCAGGATTTGAATACAGGACTTCTTGATTTCAAGGATAGCTTTCTACTTATAATAATGTTCTGTCTCTGATAAACACATACAGAGTAAAATAGGTACAAACAAGAATAATTACTACAAGAGAAATAAAAAAATGACTACAAAACAAGTAAAAAAACCACTCTTAAGAAGTTAAACTCCAAGTAATTTTTCAAAAACAAACAGGCAATCATGGTCCTAGAGAAGAGATAAAGTAATATATCTCTTTCCTATTATCCTAGAAGCAAATGATTACTAGGACAGAATGTTGTATACATAAATGAGATCACTCTTTGGTGGTACTCCTAGGGAGAATGTTGTATCCATTGTCAGATGAGGATATTTTGTCAGGGTTTTTTTTTTTTTTTTGGCATGTGTTTTGTTTTGTTTTTTGTTTGTTTTGCTTTAAAACGTTTTTTAATAAGGAAAGACAAGTATTTCTAGAAATTACTATGAAACAAAAACAAAAGGCATCAAGAAAACATATTTTTGAAAAAGACAAATAAATCTTTATAAAGCTCTCTCTTCTAGTTGCAAAAGCTCCCATACTTCATTTCTCCTTTCTATGTTAGATTCTTTATTTAGAGGCTAAATGTGACAGATTTTAAATGCCCACATTGGGCATGCCACTGGTAGCCACCAGGCTTCTGGGATGCCTTCCTTATTGTGTGGCCAACAAGTTGAATTACAAAGTAATTTTCAAATCAGATTAAATACACCCCACCTACAACTTCTATGGCATATGGCAGCAAACATCCTAACAGCAAATACAAAAGAAATGACTAAAAAAGGCCTCGTGTATTACTAAATGAATAATACGGTATTGATTGGTATTGTTGGTATCTCTTCTTCCCTTTATTACTAGTCACTCCTGAGCTGTCTGTGGACTTGAGACATTATGTTAAGAAAAGTAGTCTACTCTAAGTGCCATACAAATTACTCCAAAGAAAAGAGCTCAGAACTATGGACTTGGCCATTATGATGCTAATGGAAAGCTAGGAAAGTGAGAAGCAAGGTGTGCTCTCAGCCTCTCAAGTACTCCCATCTCCTGTGCACACCTGAATAATAGGGGCCGAGAGTGCCAAGCCCAACAGGAAACTGAAGAGTGAGTTCCATCTAAAGATGTGGCCGGATTAAATTCCCTGCATTCGTAAAATGTGTGTGGGCACCATTTATTTCTCAGCTGACCCTCATTAAGCCAAACAATCCTGCCTTTGGAAACTGCTCTCCCCTCCTTCCCACACAGGTTTGGTGTCCTTGCCTTTCTAAGCCTGCAGTTTGCTAACATTACAAGTGGTCTGAGAGCCACAGCTAGGGTTACAAAGCTGCTAAATAATAGATTGAGAGTTTCCTGTTCTGCATAGTTATGCATCCTTCCTGAGGGTTCCCAGACCCCAGACTCCCCAGCCACTGGGGATCCATCCCATATGCCAAAGATGTAAATCCATTTTGTAGATAATGGGACAATAAGAAAAACTCGATCACACTTATTTCCCATTTGGAGGCTTTTATAAAACACCTTCCTCATAACATCCTTATAAGGTAGGTACATAGTGCCAGTACTGTGATTCCCATTTTACAGATAAGATTTGAAACTGAGGTAGTGATTTCACTAGGGTTACCCAGTTCTCAGTGTTAGAGCTAGATTTGGACGCTAGTCCAAGACTTGTAGTTTTAGAAATCCCAGAACCCTCTTTAGCAGGTAGCTTATTTTTGCTGAAAAACAAAACAACAAAACCAAAAATTTACCTTCAAAAGACTGGATGCATTGAAAAACAAGGTTCTTTAATAGGAACTCTGTGGTACATGAATATAATGAAATTGTGCTCTCCAAGAAGCGACAATGAATATGATGAATTCAGAGAATCTCAGAAATGAACTGATGCAAAATAAAAAGCAAGAAAACATACACTGTGACTCCAACAATGGAAATAGAGAGAAGAGCACTAAGACAATTGAAACTTAATGCTATACAATAATGACAATGACCACACTTGGTCCAAAAGAAGAGCTATATGGTACCTTGGGCTATGGTTGTGGAAGAAGGAATGCATGTAATGTCAATTTTTTTATGTGTTGATTAGTTTGCTGAAATGTACCCCCCTTTCTCCTTTTTAAAAATTCTTTGTGATGAAAGAGAGCTGTCTGGGAGGGGATAGGAAAGGAACACATTAGGAAATATGGGTAACAGAAACAAAAGATATCGATAACAAATACATTTTTAAAACACGAATTCCATGGTTTTCAGAAATGATGAAATATCGCTTAATACCTCTAAAGCATCAAAATATGTGATATCTTATTGAAAAAACAACTTATACTTCAATGCTATTGTTCAAAAGCAACCAACCATTTAAAATTAAGAGAATTCAGTGAGTTCATTTGGCTAGATTAATTTTTCATGTAATATTGATATTATTAACTTAAGAAAATGCATTCAATGGTTTCATTTACATTTTTCTAATGATTCATAAAAGTTCAGTGCTAAAATCAAGTGATCATCTGGTCCAAACTCCTAATTCCTCAATGCATATTCTGGAACTAAAGGGAATGTCCTTGTGTTCAGAATGGAATAGATTCTCTAGATCAGAAAATCACAGAAGTATCCAAAGATCATAGATTCAGAGCTGGAAAGGACCTCACAGGCCACTTATTCCTTCACAATGCCTCCCTTCCTCCCCTTATTTTGAAGATACAAAAACAGAGGCCTCTTGTGGGTCAAGTTAATCCCAGGAAAACTACTCAAAATAGCACAGGAAGTTCAAATGCCATCTAGTTTTAGAGTAGGAAATTTCCAGTTATTCACAAGCCTAATGGCTTTCTTCATTCTGTCATTTCTGAATATCAGTATTTTCTCTTTCCTTGTGAACAAATTCTAGGAAACCTGGAATATGTGATTGATGGAGTAAAGAAGAGGAAAAAGAAATTGATTCTTTTTTTGGTTCTGGTTCAAGCAAACCAGAATTTAATTTTCAGTATGAGCATTTATACTTCAGAAATGGGCAAACACTACAAATTAGGGACCTATTTGCTAACCTTAATCCTAATCCTAAATTAGAAAGCAAAGGGAAAAAATGTTAATACAGATTAAGCTTAAAAGTGTGTCATGCTTGCTTTTTTTTCCCTTCAAAACTAGTTGTTAAATATTAATGTAGTTAATTGAGTTATGGCCATTTGGACTCATTGATAGATTCTATAGATACCTTCTTTAACCATCTCTTCATTCACTAAGGATTTCAACTCCCATTTTTACTTGAGGCCATTTTTGTTCTATACCAACTAGTTTTAAAGTCATCCTTGGTAGAGAAAGCAATAGCAAAATAAGAGTTTAATGGTCTTCTTTCTCTTTGTTTTCAATTATAATCATCCTGACCTTCCTTTCTTCAGTCTTTCTCCAATAAAACTTTTTGGAAGTCCCTTGAGTTGTCTGAAATAAAATATACAGTGCTTTGAAAACATTAAAACACTATAAAAATGCTAACTATGATTCTTATTTAAATTTTAATGTTCTTTCTAACCAAATTGATCCACTTCTTTTGTATTCACCCTCAGTTATCTGCCCTTGCTTCTACCCTCTGTTCATGTATTTGAGTGCTGCTTGGGCAAGCAGATCCCTGAATGCATCACTTTTTACTTTGCCTTCTTGACTGGACTCATTTGGTTTTGTATAGTCATAACTTTTTTTTTTTCTGGAGGATATCTTATCACTCTTATACCAACTTCCTATGTAGTCTTTTTTAGGCTCTGTGATAGTAGTTACCTTTTCCCCCTAAACTCTTTGAAAACTATTCTAAAATCTAACACATATACAATATATGATCTCTCTCATGAACTCTAAAATGGAGTGATTTCTTCCTTGGAAGATCCTTGTCATCTCTACTTCAGTAACCAGTTTCCTTAAGTTGGATCAGGTTCAGAAGAGTAAGTAGTTCCTCTTATAACAGTTTCTCAAGCACAGGGACCACAGATGAGCTATACTAGGTTCAAGATGCATATGGATTTGCACCCATTCATCTATAGTTCATGAGCCCACACCAGTACATTTACCTTTTTTTCTATACTCAGTAAGTGGACATATTTAGCTCTTAAAAAAGGCATTTAATGACATATCAAAGTAAGAAAAATCAACTGAACATATTCATAACCTTGGGGCATTCCTTCACACAAATACACAAGCCAGATAGAGTGGGCATGGATAGATATTGCTCTTAAAGGGTAAACATATAGAAAATATGTAACCAGACCATGTGTGGACAGGAAACTTATGTCTCCAACATAGCTAGATGATTGGTATCTTCTGGTGATATCATTATGCTGTTCTCATTTGGTTTGCTTCCCCTTGGAACAGGTTGATGTTTGCACTGGGCATATTATTCCACTGTTCTCTGGTAGAGGCAGCATGGTGGCATGATGATGGTGGAGTCAATCCAGGTATTATGCTGCTTCTCTTGTTCTCTACAATTTGATTTCTAATCTAATTCAATGGAAACTAATCTCTCTCCAAAGTTACTAATCACTTCTTAATTGCCAATATCTAATGGCTTTTTCTCAATCCTCATTCTTTCCAGCCTCTCCAAAGCATTCAGCAATATGGTATAACTCCTCTACCCCTCATGCAGACTCTTTCCTTGCTAGATTTTTATGGTTTTACTCTCTCTTGGTTCATCTCTTACTTCATCTGACCAATCCTTATTCTTCTTTGTTGGATCATCATTGATGTGATGTTTCTTAATTGGATGTACACAAATTTCCACCTGTGTCCCTCTTCTTTCTTTCTTTACACTCTCTCTTATTAATATTATCAATTCCCAAGGGTTCAACTATAATCATCCCTAGTTTTAATCTTGATTTCTGAACTGGATGAACTCAAAATGTCCAAAATTGAACTCATTACATTTTCCCTCAAACCTACCTCCTTCAGAACTTGAAAAAATAAATGAATTTAAAAAAATACTTAGAAGCAGACACTCCTTCAGATCTACAACCTCTCTGTCATCCACAATTTTGTACTCTCATGCACCCCACATTTCCAATCAGTTGCCAAATCTCATTTCTACATCAATAATATCTTTCACAACATTGTACACAGTAATAACAGTATTGTACAATGATCAACTGTGAAAGACAACTACTCTTAGCAGTACAATGACCTAGGACAATTCTGAAAGATTTATGATGGAGAATGCTATCCACCTCCAGAGAAAGAGTCAAAATGCAGATCAAAGAATACCCTTTTTCACATTAGTTGATTTATGGTTTTATTTTGGGGTTTTAGTTTTATGTGAGTATTCGCTCAGAACAGTGACCAATGTGGAAACATGTTTTGCATAATAATACATGTATAATCCAGATCAAATTGCTTACCCTCTCTGAGAGGGGGAAGGGAAGGGATGGAGAGAGACAATTTGGATCTTGTAATTTTGGAAAATGTATAATGTAAATTGTTATTACATGTAATTGGGGAAATAACATATCTTTGATATCCCCCCAATATCTCACATCCATCTCCTTTCCTCATACAAACGCTGTCAGTTCAAACCTTACTTCTCACCTGGACTATTACAACAGCCTTCTAAGTGGTCTCCCTGCCTGAAATCTTTCCCCTCTCCAATTCATGCTCTACACAGCCACAAAGTAATTTTCCTTTATTGCAGGTCTGCTTTGACGATCCCTTACTCATTACATTTCAGACCTATCACCTCTGAGATGAAATCAATATTCCTCTGTTTGTTAGTTTCAAATCTTTACAATTCTAGACCCATTCTGTCTTGCTAGTTTTATACATTTTATTCCTCTTCACAAGCTCTATGGTCCAGCCAAACTGTCTTTCTTACCCTATCTTACCTCCATCTCTTATTGTATTTCCTACTGACTATCCCCATGCCTGGAATATTCTCACTCTTCACCTCCCCCTCTTAGACTGCTTTCTTTCAAGATGAAGCTCAAGGATTGCCTTAAGCAAGAGGACTTTCCTGATCACCTCAGTTCCTACTGAGATGCTCCTCCTAATTTTACCTTTTGTTGCTTTGTAACTGACTGTTGATGTTGCTAAGTTGTTTCAGTCATGCCCAATATTTTGTGGCTTTGTTTAAGGTTTTCTTGATGAACATCACTGGAGTGGATTAGAATTTCATTTTCCAGCTCATTTTATAGATGAGGAAACTGAGGCAAATAGGGTGAAGTGACCTGGCCAGAGTGACCCAGCTAGTGAGTGTCTGAGGCCAGATTTGTACCCAGGAAGCTGTCTTCCTTACTCCAGGACCAGCACTCTATCCACCATTCCACTTAATTGGCTTGTACTTGACTATGTAGCTATAGGGTCCCCTTATTAGAATGTAAGCTCCTAGAGCATAGCAACTATTTCACTTTTGTCTTTTTCTATAGTACCTAATAATAATAATAGCTAGCATTTATATATCACTTACTATGTGCCAGGAACTGTGCCAAAGTGCTTTATAATTATTATCTCATTTGATCTCATAGTAATTATGGGAGGTATGTACTATTTATTATTGCTATTTTACAGATAAGGAAACTGAGGCAAAGAGAAGTTAGGTAACTTGTCCAGGGTCACACAGCTAGTAAGTGTTTGAGATTAGATTTGAACTCAGGTCATCCTGACTCCAAGTACAGCTGTCTATCCACTGCTGCCATCTAGCTGCCCCAGCTAGGTGCCCAGCATAATGTCTGGCACACTGAAGATTAATAAATGCTTACTTGACTGACTGATTAAAGTTATAGCTAGAAATTTTAAGAGTTTCCCTGCTATCTCACATATGGTAGGATCTACAGAAAAGGTCATCATAAGGTTACTTAATTATTCAAAATCAATAAGGATTATTATGATAAGTGGTTGATGTCTATTAGACAAGTACTTAATTTGCTAAAAACTATGTTTCTCTACTAAAAACATATTGTAATTTGCTATGCTGTTTTTCAATATAATTAGATGATTAAAATATTTTTGTTCCTCAAAAATAAAAATGAAGAGAAAGAAATTTAAAGAGGAGAGATCATGTTCAACTGGGTAGATTGGAGAAGGTTTATATATAGGAGGCAATAACTAAGATAGGTCTTGAAGGCTTAGATGGGTTCCCAAATGTGGTCATGAGTTTGTAGGGTGGCTTTATTTCAGATATAGTGCACCCAAAATGCACAGAAATACAGGGAAGGAGGACACATTTGAAAAATAGCTAATGATCCAATTTGCCTGAAATATAGAATGCATCAATGGATTGTAATCTTAAATAACACTGGAAAAGTTAGCTTGGATCTAGGAATTGAATGGTAAAGTCAGAGGGTGTAAGGACAAATTCTATCAAGCTAGAATTAAATTGAATAGATTTGTATTACTTGCATCCCCAAATAATGTGCTTTAACGTTAAGATGGGTCATGTTTGGATAGACTAAGGAGGAAATTTTGTCCATAAAAACTGAATGTGTTTAATCTCATAACCAAGTAGTAGAAACAAGTCTTTCAATGTTTGTGACCAAGCACTGAAAAGAGTTGGGGGAGAGAGAATAGTACTGTCAGATTCAATTGCAAAATTTATATTTGCATCTTGGAAAATCAGGTCTTGAGTTCAACCTGAAAAGTAAAAGCAATATGAAAATATTTGTAAAGGACATGGTGGTAATCTTAAAATTCTTAAAAAAAATCTTAAAAACCAGAATCAGAATCAAATTTGGTTACTCAAGGATTAGAATCCAATATTTTAAAGGACTATATAATGTGAACATGTGAAAAACTTAAAGATATTCTCCTTTAATTCTAAATAGTCTCAGGTATAGAAAATGAATTACATTTTCTAATTAAATGTTAAGTAGATGGGCTGTAGACTTCTTGACACCTCTTGTCTCTTATTACAGAGGCAACTTTATCCTATTTTGCAATTGCTCTCAGGTAAAAAGAATGGTGGATTAATTTTTTAGATTCTTAAAGAGTTTTCTGCTACTTCTAGAGCCTTAAAAGAAGAGATTGTTGCTATAAAAGAAGAAATTATTCCTTGTGAGCTATTGTCCACTATTTCTTTCATTATTCCAACTGAAATCTTATGTTTTTGACTTTCTTTTATTATCTACCTCTTCTTAAAGAAGAGGAACTTCTCTATTTTAAATTTCCTTAATTCACTATTATTGATGCTTGTGTCAGTTTAAATGGGTTAAATTATGAGAGGGAGGAAATAAGAGCAATGGGTTTGCCCATCTTTATTGCCTTCTTCTCAGCATGCTTTCAACAGCCTCATTAATTTCTAAAACTTCAAAAACTGGATAATAATAATAATAGTTTTAAGGTTATGAAGTACTTTTTTTTGTTTGTACATTATTTCATTTGAGCTTCATATCAATCTTTTGAGATAGGTACCACAGACATGACTGCTCCATTTTACAGATGAGAAAATTAAGGTTTTCAGAGAGGATAAAGTAACTTAGTGACCAAAGTCACACAGCTAACTTATCGATATTAAAGGGAAGATATGAATCCAGGTCTCTCTAACTCTAAGTCTAGCATTGTATCCACTATGCTATACTGCATTTCATTATATCATTGGAATAATGAAAATCACACAATTTTCCATATCTAAGCTGCTTGAGGGCAGTCTCTCGTTTTTTGTCTTTGCAAATTCAGCACCTAGTGTGCTGTGCATGTAGCAGATACTTAATGATTCATTCATTTAACCATTCAACAAATGTCTATTTAGAATATATATTATAATCATGACTGAATTTTTGCAACCAGATCTTAATATGTAAAATTGAGATTTGAACCCTGGACTTCAATCCCCACAAGCCCTTGCTCCACTTCCCCAAAATGCTTTGTAATCTCGGAATTCTGAGGTGGGCGAGATCGAGAAGGTATTTAAGCTGAGGGCAAAGACTTTTGAGGGCTCTTTTTTTGGACTTCCGTTTTGGAGCAGACGTGGCTCTTTCCATAATGTAGGTGAGGTCTTGTCTAGGCCTCTGGCCTAGGCACGTTTTCCTTATCCTATATTCTCTTTAATCCTTAATCCTTAATAAACCTCTAAAAAAAATATAATACTCCTTGCATAGAGAAACTAATTTCTACCTGCCTCAGTCTCCCCATATTCCTAAATTTTAACTGTTACAATAGGATATGTAATGGAAAAAAGGAATGGAATTGGAATCATAGGACCACAGAGGTTAAGCTGGAAGGAGTCTTAGAGCTCATCTAGATCAAACCCATCATTTTTAAAAAATAATATTTTATTTGATCATTTCCAAGTATTATTCATTAAAGACAAAGATCATTTTCTTTTCCTCCCCTCCACCCCCCATAGCTGATGCGTGATTCCACTGGGTATCACATGTGTTCTTGATTCGAACCCATTGTCATGTTGTTAGTATTTGTATTAGAGTGTTCGTTTAGAGTCTCTCCTCTGTCATGTCCCCTCAACCGCTGTAGTCAGACAGTTGCTTTTCCTCGGTGTTTCTACTCCCACAGTTTGTCCTCTGCTTATGAATAGTGTTTTTTCTCCTAGATCCCTGCAGATTGTTCAGGGACATTACACCGCTACTAATGGAGAAGTCCATTATGTTCGATTATACCACAGTGTATTAGTCTCTGTGTACAATGCTCTCCTGGTTCTGCTCCTCTCACTCTGCATCAATTCCTGGGGATTGTTCCAATCCCCATGGAATTCCTCCAGTTTATTATTCCTTTTAGCACAATAGTATTCCATCACCAACAGATACCACAATTTGTTCAGCCATTCCTCAATTGATGGGCATCCCCTCGTTTTCCAGTTTTTGGCCACCACAAAGAGCGCAGCTATGAATATTCTTGTACAAGTCTTTGTGTCCATTATCTCTTTGGGGTACAGACCCAGCAGTGCTATGGCTGGATCAAAGGGCAGACAGTCTTTTGTCGCCCTTTGGGCATAGTTCCAAATTGCCCTCCAGAATGGTTGGATCAATTCACAACTCCACCAGCAATGAATTAATGTCCCTACTTTGCCACATCCCCTCCAGCATTCATTACTTTCCTTTGCTGTCATGTTAGCCAATCTACTAGGTGTGAGGTGATACCTCAGAGTTCTTTTGATTTGCATCTCTCTGATTATAAGAGATTTAGAACACTTCTTCATGTGCTTATTAATAGTTTTGATTTCTTTATCTGAAAACTGCCTATCCATGTCCCTTGCCCATTTATCAATTGGAGAATAGCTTGGATTTTTGTACAATAGATTTAGCTCATTATAAATATGAGTAATTAAACCTTTGTCAAAGGTTTCTATGACGATTTTTTCCCAATTTGTTGTTTCCCTTCTGATTTTAGTTACATTGGTTTTGTTTGTACAAAAGCTTTTTAGTTTGATGTAGTCAAAATTATTTATTTTACATTTTGTGATTTTTTCTATGTTTTGCTTGGTTTTAAAGCCTTTCCTCTCCCAAAGGTCTGACATGTATACTATTCTGTGTTTACCCAATTTACTTATGGTTTCCTTCTTTATGTTTAAGTCGTTCACCCATTTTGAATTTATCTTGGTGTAGGGTGTGAAGTGTTGATCTATTCCTAATCTCTCCCATATGGTCTTCCAATTTTCCCAGCAGTTTTTATCGAATAGTGGATTTTTGTCCCAAAAGCTGGGATCTTTGGGTTTATCGTATACTGTCTTGCTGAGGTCTCTTGGCTCCAGTCTATTCCACTGATCCTCCTTTCTGTCTCTTAGCCGGTACCAAATTGTTTTGATGACTGCTGCTTTGTAATATAGTTTAAGGTCTGGGACTGCAAGGCCCCCATCATTTGTGTTTTTTTTTTTCATTATTTCCCTGGATATCCTTGATCTTTTGTTATTCCAAATGAACTTTGTTATGGTTTTTTCTAAATCAGTAAAGAAATATTTTGGGAGTTCCATGGGTATGGCACTAAATAGATAAATAAGTTTGGGTAGGATGGTCATTTTTATTATATTGGCTCGTCCTATCTATGAGCAGTTAATGTTTTTCCAATTGCTCAAGTCTAGTTTTAGTTGTGTGGAGAGTGTTTTGTAGTTGTGTTCACATAGTTCCTGTGTTTGTCTCGGGAGATAGATTCCTAGGTATTTTATTTTATCTAAGGTGATTTTGAATGGGATTTCTCTTTCTAGTTCTTGCTGCTGAGCTGTGTTGGAAATATATAGAAATGCTGATGACTTATGTGGGTTTATTTTGTATCCTGCAACTTTGCTGAAGTTGTTGATTATTTCGATTAGCTTTTTGGTTGAATCTCTAGGATTCTTTAAGTAGACCATCATGTCATCTGCAAAGAGTGATAACTTGGTCTCCTCCTTACCTATTTTGATGCCTTCAATTTCTTTTTCTTCTCTAATTGCTACTGCTAGTGTTTCTTAGTACAATGTCAAACAGTAGAGGTGATAATGGGCATCCTTGTTTCACTCCTGATCTTATTGGGAATGCATCTAGTTTATCCCCATTGCAGATGATATTAGCTGATGGTTTTAGATATATACTGTTTATTATTTTTAGGAATGACCCTTCTATTCCTATGCTTTCTAGTGTTTTTAATAGGAATGGGTGTTGTATTTTATCAAAGGCTTTTTCTGCGTCTATTGAGATAATCATGTGATTCTTGTTGGTTTGCTTGTTGATGTGGTCAATTATGTGGATGGTTTTCCTAATATTGAACCAGCCCTGCATCCCTGGTATAAATCCTACTTGATCATGGTGGATGACCCTTCTGATCACTTGCTGGAGTCTTTTTGCTAGTATCCTATTTAAGATTTTTGCTTCTATATTCATTAGGAAGATTGGTCTATAGTTTTCTTTCTCTGTTTTTACCTGCCTGGTTTTGGAATCAGTACCATGTTTGTGTCGTAAAAGGAGTTTGGTAGAACTCCCTCTTTGCTTATTATGTCAAATAGTTTGTATAGTATTGGGATTAACTGTTCTCTGAATGTTTGATAGAATTCACTGGTGAATCCATCGGGCCCTGGGGATTTTTTCTTAGGAAGTTCTTTGATGGCCTGTTGGATTTCATTTTCTGATATGGGATTATTTAAGACTTCTATTTCCTCTTTTATTAGTCTAGGCAGTTTGTATTTTTGTATATATTCATCCATATCACCTAAATTGGTGTATTTATTGCCATATAATTGGGCAAAGTAATTTTTAATGATTGCCTTAATTTCCTCTTCATTGGAGGTGATGTCCCCCTTTTCGTCTTTGATGCTGTTAATTTGCTTTTCTTCTTTCCTTTTTTTAATTAGATGAACCAGTACTTTGTCTATTTTGTTTGTTTTTTCAAAGTACCAGCTTCTTGTCTTATTTAACAAATCAATAGTTGTATCACTTTCGATTTTATTAATTTCTCCCTTAATTTTTAGGATTTCTAGTTTGGTTTTCTGCTGGGGGTTTTTAATTTGATCACTTTTGAGGTTTTTTATTTGCCTTTCCAATTAATTGATCTCTGCTCTCCCTAGTTTGTTAATATATGCACTCAGGGATATGAATTTACCTCTGATTAACGCTTTGGCTGCATCCCAAAAGGTTTGAAAGGATGTTTCACCATTGTCATTTTCCTCGATGAAATTATTAATTGTTTCTATGATTTCTTCTCTAACTAAATGGTTTTGGAGTATCATATTGTTTAATTTCCAATTAGTTTTTGATTTGGTTTTCCATGTACCATTACTGATCATTATTTTTATTGCCTTGTGATCTGAAAAGGCTGCATTTATTATTTCTGCTTTTCTGCATTTGTGTGCTATGTTTCTGTGACCTAATGTATGGTCAATCTTTGTGAATGTGCCATGTGGTGCTGAGAAGAAGGTGTATTCCTTTTTATCCCTATTCATTTTTTTCCATATGTATATTAATTCTAATTTTTCTAAGATTTCATTCACTTCTTTTACCTCTTTCTTATTTATTTTTTGATTTGATTTATCTAAATTTGATAATGGTTGGTTTAAGTCTCCCACTAATATGGTTTTACTGTCTATTTCTTCCTTCAATTCTCCTAGTTTCTCCATTAAAAATTTGGGTGCTATATTATTTGGTGCATACATGTTGATTATTGATATTTCCTCATTATCTAAAGTCCCTTTTAACAAAATATAATTACCTTCCATATCCCTTTTGATCAGGTCTATTTTTGCATTGGCTTTATCAGATATCATGATTGCAACTCCTGCCTTCTTTCTGTCAGTTGAGGCCCAGAAGGTCTTACTCCATCCTTTAATTCTGACCTTGTGGGTGTCTACCCGCCTCATGTGTGTTTCTTAAAGACAACATATGGTAGGGTTTTGGATTCTAATCCATTCTGCTATTCATCTATGTTTTATGGGTGAGTTCATCCCATTCATGTCCAAAGTTATGACTGTCACTGGTGGACTCCCTGGCATTTTGATATCCTTCCCTAATTCTAACCTTTCTTCTTCAGCTCTACCTTTTAGTCCAGTGATTTACTTTAAATCAGTCCCCCTTGTCCCCTCCCTTGATATGTTTCCCTTTCTAGTCCCTCCCTTTTTGTTCCCTCCCCCTCCCCCTCTTCTTCCCTCCCTTTTTTGTGTTCCCTCCCCCCTACCCCCTTGGTTTTCCCTTCTCCCTTCCCTTGTTGGGTAAGATAGAATTCATGATCCCAATGGATCTGGATGTTCTTCCCTCTCAGAGTTGATTTCCCTGAGAGTAAGGTTTAAGTAAAAACTCTCTTCCTTTCCTTCTTATAGGAGTTTTCTTCCCCTCCCCTTCCCGTGTGAATCTTTGTGTGAGAAAGATTATTCTATTTGGTCTTTCTTTTCCCCTATTTACACATTACATTTTCCCCACATGTTAGTATACATAGATTGATATAAATGTAGTCCTTATAGAAGAGAGTTTGGGTAAAAGAAAAAGATAACATTTTTCTCATTTTCCCTTTCCTTCATATTTACCTTTTCAGGTATTCCATGCTCTTTGTTTTTCGATATTGAACTTTCTACAGAGCTCTGGTCTTTTCTTTGCAAAAACTTGGAAATCTTCTATTTTGTTGAATGCCCATACTTTCCCTTGGAAGTATATAGTCAGTTTTGCTGGATAGCTGATTCTTGGTTGAAGACCCAGCTCTCTTGCCTTTCTGAACATCATGTTCCATGACTTATGGTCATTCAGAGTGGAACTTGCAAGGTCTTGTGTGACCCTGATTGGCATTCCTTTATATATGAATTGTCTTTTTCTGGCTTCTTGTAGGATTTTTTCTTTTGTTTGAAAGCTTTGGAATTTGGCAATTACATTCCTGGGAGTTGTCTTTTGGGGATTTAGTGTAGAGGGTATTCTGTGAGCTCTGTCAGTGGCTGTATTGCCCCCTTGTTCTAGAATCTCTGGGCAATTTTCTTTGATTATATCTTGTATCACGATGTCGAGTTTGGTGTTTATTTCTGGCTTTTCTGGAAGTCCAATTATTCTTAAATTATCTCTTCTTCCTCTATTTTCCAAGTCTGTCACCTTGTCAGTGAGATATTTTATGTTCTCTTCTAATTTCTTCATCTTTTGGCTTTGCTTTATTGATTCTTGCTCTTTTACCTGCTCATTGTCTTTGAGCTGCCTAATTCTGACCTTTAAAGCCTGGTTTTCCTTTTCAGTTTGGTCAAACTGGTTTTGTAGATGTGTGAATTTCTTTTGCATTATTTCCCACTTTTCCTCCCAGAAGACTTCCATTTTTTTGATCCTTTCTGATTCAAATTCTTCATGGGTTTGTGGAGATTTTCCATTTCCTTTGGAAGGTTTCAGAGCATTTGCTTGTGTATCGTCTTCTATCTCCTCTGTAGTTTGTATTTTTGCTCCATAAAATGTGTCCAAAGTCGCCCCCTTCTTCTTGTTTTTCTTGGAATTTTGGGGCTTTTGTGCTTCTGTGGAGTTTGCCATCTCTATCTGAGTTGGGAGGACTAGCTTTTCTTATCTCTGTCTGGTGTTCAGAGGTTTTAGCCCTAGGCAGATTGTCCCTTCTATGCAGTTGTTGTTCTGTCTTCCCAGGGAAGCCAGGAATTGTTGGTGTTTCCGTGTTACTGCCCTCCTCAGTTCCCTCCCGATGTTTCTCTGTTGCCTTACTTCCAAGCTCTGAGCCTGGCTTGGCCCTTTCCTCGGGGTGTTTATTTCTGTGCCTTATATGGCCAGGAGAGCCAGCACTCTGAGGGGGGAGGGGCCATGGCTTCCCAGAGCTCCGAGGGCTCCTGATAAGATGAACTTTCTCTGGGTTGAACTTAGTATGCTTTGAGGCAGTGATCTTGAGACTCGGATGGAAGGATCCAGCCAGGGGGCTGCAGGCTCCCCAGTCTCTTTCTGTTTCCCCGCTGTCTGGGTGCCCCTGCGACTGGGTCAGGTTGTTTTCAGGATGTGGCCTTCAGAATAGCCAGCTCCCGAGGCCCTTTTGCCAGCCCTGAGGGTTACTGTTGTTTCAGAGGACCCTGCTCTCTGAGGGGGGAGGGGCTGTGGCTTCCTGGAGCTCTGAGGGCTGATGATAGGATTAACCTCAGACTGAGTATGCCCTGAGGCAGGGACCTTTGGTAGGACTCAGATGGAAGGATCTATCAGGGGGCTATAGGCTCCTCCTGTCTCTCTCTGTTTCCCTGCTGTCTGGGTGCCCCCTCGACTGGGTCAGGTTGTTTTCAGGAAGTGGCCTTCAGGATAGCCAGCCCTGAAGCTCTGAGGTTCCCTCTGCTGCCTCGGACTCAGCGCTCTAGGTTGGGGGTAATGGGTCCTGGGACCTTCCTTCTGCCTACCCCTTAGGTCTGAGTGATCTCGTGTTCTGGCTTTTGGGGGGGGCGAACCTTTTGATCCAGGTCCAGGTCCAGGAGAAGGATTCCCGGGGTCTGTGCTGTTGTTTGTTTTGAATTTCGGTGCCTTAGGAGCATATAGTTTGAGTTCGGTAGGGAAGGGTTTCCAGAGATCTGAATTTTAGTTTTCTCTAAGCCGCCATCTTGACCGGAAGTCAAGTGGGAATACTCCAAACCCATCATTTTACAGATGATGGAGCTAAGCCTCAGAGAGGTATTAATGATTTATCCAAGGTCACCCAGGAAAAGTGGCAGAACCTAGATCCAAATTTGGGTCCTGAGACTCCATGTTTAACATTCTTTACATTGTAAGAGATCAAGCTTAATTCAAAACCTGACTCTGGCTCTTACAAACTCTTTGAAAGAACACTGAATCTGGAGTTCAAATCCTGCTTCTACTCCTCACTAACTCTGTAATCTTAAACAAGTCACTTAACATTTCTGGGCCTTGGTTTCCTCATCGGTAAAATAAGAGAGTTACATTAAATTATCTCTAATTTCCCTTATGGCTCTAAATCTATGACCTTAATATCAATAGATAGATTTACCAATTTCCCTAGACCTCAGTTTCTCCATATATAAAATGGAACTCGTAATGCTTATACTGCTTACTTTTGCAAGGAAAATACTCTGTTGATTTTGCAGAGTGGGGGAATGGGTAGGGTTCAGGATAGATGAATAGTATATGGTTAAAGGATTTCCTGCAGAGAGAATCCATTGATTTGCTAAAGTTACTCAGCACCTATCTGTCAGAGGTTGGCCTTGAACCTACATCTTTCTGGCTCCAAGTCCAACTGTCCTGCTCTATCATGCTGCCTTTCCTCCTTTGAACTATTATAATCATGACTAATACTCAAGCACTTGAAGTTGTGACATGGTGATACAGATAGAAGTTGAAGTTCAGTAAGGGTAAGGACAGAGAAGTTTATGAAATGAACCACACAAGATGGGAGAAGACTGAACTGAAAAAGACAAGGGGCTACCAACGGACCTCTGAAACTCAACAGGACCATCATAAAACTAATTTTCATAAGTGTGTCTCGTGTCTAAATTGTGAAGCAATATTTCTTGTTGAAGAAGTCCTACTTACACCTAATTTTAGTGAAATCATTTGAGTTGAGTGTAAAATGGAGATTTGACCCTAGACTTCAATCCCCAGAAGTCCTTGGTACTTCCCAGAATTCCCTATAATCTCACATGAGTCTCCGCCTGGGCGAGATCACAATGAGTATTTAACTGGCAGCAACACCTACTTTGCCCTCTTCCATTGCAGTGATGTAGTGGGTAAGCTAAGCACAGGGGTTTTGAATGGGCTAATCAGCCCTAGGCACATGGTTTATTATTTTGTATCCTTGATTTCTAATAATCTTTAATAAACCTCTTAAAATATGATATTTCTATTACTAGAGACTAAATTTAATTTTTACATGAGGAAAGTTAATTGTCATTGTGAGCATGCAGGATAGGATTTGAGCCCAGATTCTCTGACTTTTAAGCCTATATGCAGACTTCTGTATATACTCTATAGTGCTAGAAAGCAAGGCACATTAATACATCCATCAGGACTTTTTAGGCTGAAGAACAAAAATCTGACACATTTAAAAACATTTTCAAAAATTATACCAGGAAGCAGTTAGGTACAGGTCTGAAGTAGGGAGGCTTCAGACATTTCTTCTCTATGTGACATTGGGTAAGTCACTGGTCCTTGCCACTCTTCTGGCTTAGAATTGATACTAAGACAGAAGGTAAACGGTTAAAAAATTGTACCCCCAAACATTGGAGTCAGCATGATGTGGGGCAAAGAACCCTAGATCCCTCTGTCAGAAGGCCTGTGTTTAAAACCTCAAGCTCTTTATTATGCCCATGGATTTGAGAGAGATTTTCCTTCTTTGGGCTTTAGTTTCCTCTTCTATGAAATTTGATTGGGCTAAATGATCTCATATGTCCCTTCTGTCTTTAAGTTTCAGGATGATATGTCAGTCTTACATGGAAATAGACTTAATTTGCATCAAGAGAAATTTAATTATTGGACATGAGGAAAACATTGTTGGCTGCAATTTTGTTGCTAGGAAAGCAGATCTCTATTTGAGGGCAAAAATTTTATTCAAGGACAATTTCTTATACTACTCTTATTAGAGAAAGAATCTCTTGTCTTTCTTTTTTTATACTTTTTATTTTAAATCCCTTACCTTTGCCTCAGTAATGATCCTAAGACAGAAGAGCAAGGGGTAGGAGAACAAGGTTAAGTGATTTACCCAGGGTCACACAGCTAGGAAGTGTTTGAGGTCAGATTTGAACCAAGTCTTCCCAAGTCCAGGGCTGGGATTTTATCCACTGTGCCACCTGGCTGACCCACCTGGGCTTTCTTAAAAAGAAAATGTGACATCTCATTGTCCTGGGTGATCCAGACAATAAATCACTTTTGTCAACATTTGTAAACAATTCCAAGTCACATGTAGGTAGTTGAGGGAACAGGAAAAAGAGAGAGTATCTGGATTTGAATCCTGGCTCTGCTATTTACTATCTACATGATATTGGGCCATTACTTAATGTCTCTGGGCCTGAGTTTTCTCACTTATAAAAGGAGCATGTTGAACTATTTGACTTCAGAGGTCCTTGACCTCTAAATCTGATAATTGGATTGGACTGGATTGGATTGAAAGGCTCCCAAATGTAGCCCCTGGAAATAAAAGGTCTTAGCTTGATTTTAGGTTCCCGTTGTCAGGAATAGCAATAAATTGGCATCAATTTGCCATACCTAGTGGGACAACTAGATGGTATAGTAGATAGGATATTAGACTTAGAGTCAAGAAGACCCAAGTTCAAATCCTGTCTTCTTATCTCTGTGACCTTGGACAAGTCTTTTGATCTTCCTAAGCCTCTAATTTTCCTCATCTGTGAAATGGGGATAATGACAGCTCCTCCCTCTCAGAGTTGTGAGCATTAAATAATATATGTAATGTGTTTTTTAAATGTTAGTTGTTATTAGCATTGTGGGATCCAGGAATCTATTCCATTTCTTTTTCCTCAGAGAAAAAAATATTTGCACACCTCATGCTTTAAAAAGAATTCTACAGGCCAGAAGATACATTTTTATTCAGCGAATCTTTTGCATGATCTACTCAGCAAATCTGAAAAATTACCTTCTGCTAAGAAATAACCTGTTCCCTGCCTTACTTTCCTGTGGAGGGAAACTCTTTTCCCCACCTAGGAATCGCTAAAAGGTTACAAAAACAATGCCCAAATTGTTGGGAAGATGTAGCTTTTAGAGACCTGCTTAATAATTACCATAAATAAAATAAAAAAACAATTATAGAGGTACCAAAAGCTCTTTTCATCCTCCTGTGATTTACCCTAAATGCATTGAGAATTGCCGCTGGGTGGTTATAAAATCATAATAGCCACCATTTCAGGTTCTCAGTCTCAGCTTTTGCTTTTGAAAAATGCATGGCTGTCATTATATGGCACTGAGGGATGATTAATCAAGGCTTTTATATAGCACAGCAGATTCTGATGGGGATATGCCCTGTGAGCTAAATGTACGTACTGGAGCGGGGACTCCCTTTGGCTTCCTTTGGGCAAATGCATAACGTGGTTACCTCTAGGGTTTGGGGTATTTTTTCCAAGAGTAAATTACATTTTATTTCATTTACAGAGAATTTTTTTTTTGGGGGGGGGATGAGTCCATGTACAAATGAGAGCCATGAACTATAGTGAAGCTTGCTCTAAGCGTACCTGTGCTCTGTCTAGGGGAATTGGTTGAGAGAGCCTGCCGCCATCAGAGAAAGGCGCCTGGTCTCCAATCAGGCCAGCAAATTTCCTCTCTGCTTCCCACTGGTTCAGCACTAATTCATCAGCATGAATATCAACTCCTATCAATTATAGCTTCAGGCCCCAAAGCTTTTCTTTGGCAGAAACAAGAAACTGCCTTGGTAATGGGCTCTATAAGGAAATCTGACAAATGGTGGAGCTGACATCCAGCCATCCTATGGGACACTTAGAGGAGGCAACGAAGGGAAAGAGAAGGAAGAACAGATGATAGAATGATAGATCTAGAGCTGGAACCAAACCTTCGAGGACACCTAGAAGAATCAAACAGGCAGCTGCGAGTGTCATGAGGCTCAACCATACTCTAGAGCATAGTAGAATCAGATTAAAATGTAATTGAGAAATATTTAAGGAAATAAAAAAATACAATAAAATGTAGATAGTGTCAATATGTGGTTTTCTAGGTGAATATGCACTTGCAGGAATTTTTTTATTTAAAAAATTATCTTTATTTTATTCCAAAAACAAATTTACAAATAAGTTTCCCTACGATACACAATTCATGTTGTCTCCCTCCTCTCTCCTGGACTTGCAGGGATTCTTATTTATGGCTTGGTGGCCCTGTTTTAATTTGAATTTGGTAATTGCTGATCTTAACTCACTCACTGGGGGCAACTGGAGGTAAGTGGGGGCTCAGTGGATTAAGAGGTAGGCCTAGAGACAGGAGGTCCTAGGTTCAAATCTGGCCTTAGACACTTCCCAGCTGTGTGATCCTGGGCAAGTCACTTGACCCCCATTGCCTAGCCCTTACCACTCTTCTGCCTTGGAACTAATACACAGTATTGATTCTAAGATGGCAGGTAAGGGTTTAAAAATTAAAAAAACAAAAACAAAAACAAAAACTTACTCATCCTCATTTTTACAGATGAGGAAACTAAGACCCAGAAAGATTAAATGATGTGCCCAAGGTCCCACAGGTAGTAATAAAATTGGAATTTGAACACAAGTTCAGCATTCTTTCCACAGTTCCATGCTGTACTCCAAAATGTTAGCACACTATAGAACTTTATTTTAGCTATGGTGGTTCTTTAGCAATAAACATTTGTGAAGTGCCTACTATAAGCTAAATACCACGCTCAATGCTTTACAAATATTGCCTCATTTGATCCATTAAGATGGATCCTGGGTGTGTCCTCCCTTCCCTTCACTCTTTCTCTCCTTCTGGGAAAATGGTGTCCCTGGTCAGTATAAGTCTCCAAAGACCAATTAACATTGTTCACATTGCCTGAAAGTTCAGTGTCTCCAATGTGGATTTTCCAGGTAAGGATGGAGCTTCTGCCTAACTTCCAGGAACACAGAGGCACCACTTTGAGAATCTGGCAGAGGTCTTCCATTTGGCCCTACGGAACTTCCTGCCATCTTTCTTTTCCATCTTGGTGGTAGGCACCCCAGCACTAGCACTTCAGACTCCAGACCTACTCTGCCTTATGCTTGCCAGGTCACCTGGAACGAGCTATTTCACTATCCTTTGTAGTCTGCTTCCTCGTCTGTTTGAGAATCCAAGCCAGCTGTTGGTAATAAAGCCTTGCACCTGTGCAACAGGTAATTATTACCAATTCCATTTTACAGCTGAAACAAGTGAAACACAGGCCAATTAAGTGACATGCCAAGGTCACCCAGGGAGTCAGACACGGAGCCAGGAATCAAGACACTGAATTTGGACCCTGATCACATCCCCCCACCCACACTCTTCATTTAACCAAAGAGACTTGATGTGATAGATTGAGATAAAACTACTTCATGAAAATATGCAAGCTGCTTTCTAAGCTTCGGTTTTCCCCTCTGTAAAATGAAAGGGGGGGGATTTAAAGTTCTTTGATCTCCCCTCCAAATCTAAATCCCTGAACCAGCGATCCTTCTTAGAACCACAGACCAGAACAGCTAAAGGAGATCTAAGAGAGGATTTAGTCCAGCTCCCTCATTGTACAGCAGGGGAAACTGAGGCCTCAGGATGAAAAGCAGTTTCTCTGGTAAGTAGTAATTGGGACTCAAATTCAGGTCTCCTCATTGACTCCAAGGTTTATTTATTAATTTTCTTAAAACCCTTACTTTCTGTCTTAGTAACAACTCTAAGACAGTGGGACCAAGGGGAGGCAAGCGGAGTAAGGAGAGTGGCCCAGAGCCACTCACCGAGGAAGAGTCTGGGCCAGAACTGTGCTACTGAGCTGCCCCAAAGACCAGTTTTTCTTTTTGTTTGGTTCTGCCAGGACTCCAATCTAGGACCTTCTGGATATAAAGTCGATTTTGATAACGGCTACACTAGGAAACCGTTCCAGGGCTTT
Source organism: Monodelphis domestica (assembly GCF_027887165.1). Taxonomy (NCBI): domain Eukaryota; kingdom Metazoa; phylum Chordata; class Mammalia; order Didelphimorphia; family Didelphidae; genus Monodelphis; species Monodelphis domestica. The sequence continues at coordinate 396,778,759 of NC_077228.1, read as the reverse complement.
CTACCACTATATACCACATTGCCTCTAGGATATGAAACTGAGAAAAAGGAAGATGTTCATTTGACTGCCTAATTTAAGCCTATACTTGCAGGTTCCTAATGCCCATATGTAATATCTATCTATCTATCTATCTATCCACATGTGTTGCATATACACAGATATGAGCATAATTTTCAGCACAGTAATCAATGTCACAGCAAAAGCCTGTTGACTTTGGTGGGAAAGTATATTTAGACTTTATACTTCTGTTATCTCAGGGAACACAGTTATAAAAATAGGAAGCAAGAATTTAACTGTAATAAATAAAAAATTTAAAATAAAAAAAGTTAAAAAAGTAAGACCCCACACTAAATGAAAACAGTTACTCCTTTCTCTTCAAGTTCCTCCAATCCTATTCAGAAAGGTCCTACATAGGGCAAGAGTGTAAGTTACTAATGCCTGACCCTTCCTTAAATGTAGGCCATGTTTTAAAATGGACCTTTCTAGGTACCTTGGCTGAGAGAATCCCAAAATGCTAAGCAAGAAATGGTTGAAAGTCTCATACTTTTTTAAAAAATTATTTATTTTAATTCACAACATAGTGCTAGTCAAAGATGGTAGAGATAGTGTGTTTGGCATGTTTCTTAGGGGTGTGGGAAGAATTCAAGTTCAGCTCCCTCCTAAGTCAGCTGACCCTCTTCTCTTTCTCATTTCACGTAGTTTCTCTATTAACATTGGGCCAATCGGCTGGGAAAGTCTGTCAAACAAAAGTCTAGAATGTGACTTGCACAGCTTGTGGATGGCCTTTCACAGGCTGAGTTTTATGAACTCCTTCATGTATGACAGTGTTTTGTTTGGTTTCTAATGTATTCTCTGGTGGAGGAACGCTGAACCAAGTCATTGTGACAGTATTCACAAAGATTTAATAGAGTTGTAAGAAGGCGACAGAGAAGGATTCATTATGCACCAACAGTGAATTTCAGTCTATGGAGAGGGAAACAAGGCTAAAATCACTAAAAAGACTTTAACTTGTGGAAACAAAAATACTTGAGTTTATTAGCAGGTCATGTGTTCAGTTCAGTTTAGTTCAAAGACAGAAAACATCCTGAAATGAACTGTTCTAGAGGAAATGACATTTCTTAGGGGGAAAGTAACTACACGAACATATAAAATGGAGGAAAATCTTAGGGGATTAGTTAGGGTCAAATTCTACCACATGCCACTCTAACCAGTGGCACTGATTCCCTTACTATAAGGATACCTGGGGCAACTGGGTAGCTCAGTGGATTGAGAGTCAGGCCTAGAGAAGGGAGGTTCTGGGTTCAAATATGAGTTCACTTCCCAGCTGTGTGACCCTGGGCAAGTCACTTAACCCCTATTGCCTTTACTACTCTTCTGCCTTGGAACCAATACATAGTATTGTTCCAAGACGGAGGGTAAGGGTTTTATTATAATAATTAAAAAAAATATAGGGGGCAGCTGGGTAGCTCTGTGGATTGAGAGCCACACCTAGAGATGGAAGGTCCTAGGTTCAAATCTGGCCTCAGACACATCCCAGTTGTGTGACCCTGGGCAAGCCACTTGACCCCCATTGCCTAGCCTTTACCACTCTTCTGCCTTGGAGCCAATACACAGTATTGACTCCAAGATGGAAGGTAAGGGTTTAAAAAAATTATATATATATATATATACTTGCCAATCACATTCCAGGTTATTGTAAGTTTCTTGACTCTAAAGATTGTTTTATTTGTGTGTTTTTGTAACTCTAATGTCCAGTAATGCCCCAGGCCTGGAAAATAGTAGGCATTTAAAAGTCTTTATTGAATTAAATTAAATAGTTGGATTTTGTGACCATTTATTCAGGACACCAAAACTACTGGTCAACTAATGAAAATATATGTATTCACACATCTCTCTCTCTCTCTCTCTCTCTCTCTCTCTCTCTCTCTCTCTCTTTAAATATATATATGTACACATACATATATAATATAATGAATTCAAGAAAACAAATATAAATATGTATGACTTTTGGGTCATATGAACAACAAAAGAATTTTTTGTCATCTCCATGATGTCTTCAAAGCAGAAGTTATGTTCCAAAGAAAAAGGAACTTTAGGAATTTTCAAGGGTCTAGGACACCTGGAAATCAAAAGGTTAAAAAAAATGAATTGGTACCGATTCTGAGCTAACTGAGCACCCCCTTTCCCTCTGATACTATCTTACTAGAAATAGGACTACACCAACCAACCCAAGAACCTAGCACATAAATTTACAATAAAACCCAAGGATTTGATACACAGGCTTACAACAATGCAACTTCACACCATAGTTCCTTCTTCTTCCTTCTAGTGCTGTGGAGATTTTAGCTATAGGTTATGGAAGTTTGCTTGAGCAGAAATAACCAGTTGCTGTAGAAGCAGCACTCCAGGTTGCAGAAGCTTTTGGGGGCCCTAACAGAAAAACAGTGATAGAGTTGTAGCATTTTCTACTCCAAAAGATCTCTGCTAGAATATGAAGAAATTGAAAGAAAGGGGCAAAGTACATGTCAGTGTATCAACTCCATAGCACCTACATGGAAATTCTCTAAACGATCAGCATCAGGCTAGAAAATTGAGGAATGGAAGGAGTGGGACAGAATATTGGAACTGGACACTGTGTCTGGGAAGCTACATGGCACTTCATTGATTATGAGGGAAACATTTTGGCATTTAACTATGGACAGTTTTGTCCATCCCCCAAAGTCACTTGGAATAGAGAACAAGACTGGTGAACCATGAATTGTCCAGAGTAGGAAGAGGCCATGGTACTTGATTTGAAACCCAACTTCCTACAGAAACCACCATCAGAAGAGAGGGAGTCAGAAAGTGAACAATAGGAGAAAATAAATAAAGTTTGGGGAGGAATGCTGACTTTACCAAAGATTTCATGAAGAATAAAACTTGAATAGGAGATAAATATAAAAGAAAAACATTAAAAGCAGAAGGAAAAGTGTTTTACAGATTTATTAAATGAGTTCAGGCATCTGTGAATGAATGCTACAAAACAAATGAAAAATGATTCAATACTTGAGACAGAGGACTCTGTGGAATTTGAGAACATGAAACCACAATATGCTGTTCTTGAGTGGTTTAAAAGAGAAATGAAATTTTGAGAGCAGAATTTATGAACTGAGCAACAAAAATAATGGGGCAGATTAGAAAAAAGTTGGATCTGAAATGGTTTTTCACCAAAGAAACAAATGAGAGAAGAATAGTTTGGTAAAGCAAATACACAGAAAGGAAGGTCACTTTAGGAAGAGAAGTGAAAAATCATCACAAAAGAAAGTCTCTCTGGAGGCAACCTAAGGCCTCCCAGAAGAACACAAAAGGTAAAAAACAAAAACACTTTGAAAGCCATGATGCAAGAAATAATATAAGGAAACTATCTAAAACTTCTGAATGCAAAACATGAATAACAACTGAAAGAATGGATAGATCACTTCCATAAAAGAAAACCCAAATATGCAAATTATGAAACACATAGTGGTTAAATTTAAACATTCCATTCAGAAAAAAATTAAGTGATTAAACAACAGAAACACCTTCAAATGTGAAGGAAAGGAAATTCAAAAAACACAAGATTATTCTGTATCCTCTAGAAAATGGGGAAAGAATACTTTGTTGCAAAGATAAATGAGGTTCAAAATGTGGTTCAGGATAAACTACTCAGCAAATCTGAGCCTTACCATATGTTAAAAAGAAAATCTAATGGGGTGGTACAGTAGAGTGCCAGGCATGAAATCAGGAAAACCTGAGTTCAAATCTATTCTCAGACACTTAGTAGTTATATAACTCTAGGCAAGTCACTTAAAGCTGTTTGTCTTAGTTTCCTCAGCTGTAAAATTAGCTGCATCAGTGTGAATCAAACTCTCTTTGTCTATCAATCAGTGACTTTTAAGTTAATCAATCAAGTGGGTGACAACTCCAGAGGCCACTGCTCCCACATACACACATACCCTGGGAAGTGCTAGGCAAATTGAAGGACTGCAATTGATTCCTGTAAAGTGGGGAAGAGACAGTAAGTGAGGTGGAAAAAGGGTAATAAAAAGTTCTGAATTTTCTGTCCAAGGGTCTTCTCCTTGAAGCTTCTTCTTTGGAGTTCTTCTTTGGAGTCTCTGCATCTTAGATCTTCTCCTTTGGATTTCTTCTTTGGAGGATGGCTCCTTGGGGCTTTTGGATTTTGACTTTGACTTGGAGCTTTGGGCCTTTCAACTGGAGTTTTCCACTTCAGGGCTTCAACTTTCGACTTTGGAGCTTTTTGGAGCCAGGGACTTTCTTGTTGGGTTTACTGCTACCTTGGTGAACTTAGTTCACATGGGTATTTCTGCATTGGGACCTTGCCTGAATCCTGATGAGCTTTCTGGTGAGTGAGTAGGATTCCCATATGGAGACTAGAACTCTGTAGGGGAGCGAGCTTCATTTTACTAGATCAGCATTTAGGGTAAGCTAGGTAGTCTCCTTAGGTCTTTCCCTTCCAAATTTCCATTTTTAAAGCTAATATTCCAATTAAACAAAATTGTTTAAAGTTGCCAATAGTTTTCCTAATTTAAAGGATAATAATTGGTGACCACTTTTTATAACTCTCTTATTTAGTCACAACCCCAATTTAACCATTATAGAAGGAACTGGCAAACCACTACATTTGCCATGAAAACCCCAAAAGGGGATCACAAAGAGTCAAACATGACTTAAAATTATTAAACAACAATAATCCTTTCTGGAAAAGGGTACAAAAATTAAATTTAAAAATTATGAAAAGGACTAGTTGAAGTAGGAGAGAGGAAGAGGAAATTTACTTGATTGAGAAGGTAAAATGGGAGAAGAATTTAAATACCATATAAAAATGGAAAAGAAAAAGAAACTAATGTACCAAATCCAAAACAGAAGGGAATAACAAAAAGGAGAAGGAAAGGTGTCAGGGGTGAAGGAAATAAAGTTGTTAGGAATAGGATCACCTTGAAAAAAAGAATTTCAAAGTAATTGAAGGAATATATAGCAGAAAAAGGAAAACCGTATCTTGAAAAACTTTAATATGAGATGAATGGAAAAAAATATAAACCTAACACTCTTAACTTTAAATGTGAATGGATTAAATAATCCTATAAAGAAAAAAGAGTGACAGATTGGATAAAACAATAAAACATTATAATTCCTTTCTTACAAGAAAAGAATTTTAAAAACAAAGCTGCATAAAATAAAACTGAGGGGATAGGAAAATATCAGGCATTAAGTGAATCCAAAATCACAGAAGTTTCAATCATGCTATCTGACAAAGCAAAAATAAACATTCAAAAAATAAAAAGGGATAAACAAGGAAATTACTTCATAGTGAAAGGAACTATAGAGAACGAACCAATATATACTTTAGATGCCTTAGCATCTAAAAATTATAAAAGAATCATTAACTGAACTCCAAAATGACAAAGACTACTAGTGGCACAATATTAATAGGATATCACTTTCTCAGTTTCGTAGGACAAAACAGAAAAAGGGAAAATATTGAACTGAATAAAATTCTGGAAAAACTAGTATTAAAAACCTTATAGTAGCTTCTAAATGGGGCTATAACATAGCAAAAATGGTTATTGGTTTAGGTACCATATACAAAAGCAACTAACCCACAGAGAAACTTAACAATGAAATCCTAAATAATGAGTTTATCAAAGAATGAATCATAGAAACAATAGTTATATGAAATAAAATTATAATGATGAAACAATATACCAAAATTTATGAGGTACAACTAAAACAGAAAAATTATATTCCTAAAAACATGCATTGAGAAGATAGAGATTATTTAAGTGAATATACATTCAAATAGAAATCTAATGAATAAATTTAATATAAACACAAAAGAAGAGACATTAAAAATTAGAAAAATATGTAATTGGAAACAAAAATTCCAAAAGAAATGATAACTAAAATTAAAAGATGGTTCTTTGGAAAGACTAATAAAATTGAAAAATCTTAATTGTCAAAAAGAAGAGGGTGGAAAAACAAATCAATAAAATAGCAAATGAGCAAGGTAAAATTATAACAAAACCAAACCAGAAGAAATGAGAGACTAATCAGAATCTATTTTGCAATCATATGCTAATAAAACTGGGAACCCAAAAGAAATACAAAGGAATATCTTCAAAAACATAAAATACCCAAAATATCTGAAGACCAGAGAGAGAACCTTTGACAAAGTATAATGTTAAATAATCTAAACTCATGTAAGATTTAAAATAGTTGATGTCATAAACTGTAGTGAGTCAAAATGGTGGAAGATATAAATTATGATAGATATAAGAATGGGTGAGTAAATTGTGACTGCAGGAAATATGTTTTCACTACAGTGTTTTGTTTAAAATTAAATATAAGGTGGTCACCAGGGAAATATTCCCAATTATGAATATACCCAAGTCAACTGGGTTTTATAGAGACTTTAATTAATAATACAATGAGGAATTAAAGAAAGAGAGAAAGAGTAAGAAAGGAATAAGTATGAAGGGCCTTAAGCCAATATGGCCTAGACCTGAGTCTTAAGAGAGAGAAATCAGTCAGTCAGTCTTTTATCACTCACCACAAGGTCTGTCTAAGCAAGGATTCTAGTGACACCAGGCCAGCTCCATCTCAGCTGACTTCACCAGAGAGAGTTCCAGCCAGAGTCCTCCTCAAAGAGAGATCCAGCCAGAGACTGTTTCAAAGGGCCTCTCTCCAGAGCCTCCAGAGGGACAGAGTCCCCTCAGAAGAGCTCCAGCAAGACCTCCTTAGAGATTGTCCTCCAAGAGCTTCCCTTCTCCAGAGCCTCTCTCAAGAGATTCTTCCCAAGCGATCCTCATAAGAGCTTTCTCCAAAAGGATTGTCTCAAGAGATTCTGCTTTTTCTTATATAGGGGGTTTTCTCCTATGTCACCTCCCCTAAGTCCTTACATCTACCAATCACTGTAGACGTTTTCCAAAGGACAACCCATTCTAAAAACACTGCTGGGTCGACTAATCCCTTTAGGAGACAACCTCTGAGTAAGTCTGAACCAGAGAAAACACAGCTGAGTCGACTAATCCCCTCAAGAGAAAACCTCTGAGTAAGTTTTCACCTCTTTGCTCTTGGCAAGTTTACAAGTTGCCAGACCTTTATAGGTACCTAGCATCCCAATGTATCAATTCTAAAAACAGGCATGGCTCAAAGAACTCCTTGCCTTATTATAAGTATGGTTTAAGTACTTTCATTGTTTAGCAAGGAGTTTTCTCCCCTAAAGCAGTCTTAAGTACAGGTGGAGTAGAGGTCTTCCCATTTCTGATCCTGGCGAGTTCTCACAGTCAAAATGGGGAATGTTCCCAGTAGGGAATTGTTCCAATTGAGAATTCCCCATGTGGAAATTTTTAACATTCATAAGTCTGAGAAATTTCAAGATTCACACTCAGAAAAGGAAATAGATCTACCTGTAAAAAAATACTGAAGAAAAAACTCCTGCTCCTGATGAATTCACAGGAGAATTCTATCAAATTTTTTATGGAATAATTAGGATTCATACTTAAAAGTTCTATTTTCAAAAAATGGAGAAAGAAAGCACCCTACCAGAATCTTTTTATGACACAAATATAATTCTGACATCCAATCTAGGGATTTTTTTAAAAGGAAAATGTAGATAATTATCATTAATGTGTATTGACTCAAAATTCTATCCACAAAGTCATCCTTTATGTCCAAGAGGATTTATAACAAGAATGCAAGGATGGCTCAATATTAGGAAAACAATTGATATATCCATTTAAAAAACCTAAATATCCCAAACCACATGATTATCTGAATTGATAAAGAAAATACCTTTTACAAAGAACAATGTTCTCATCCTAAAAATCCTTCAAAATATAAGCAGTGAAGTACCTTTTTTATAATGTCTTAAAAGTATCCATCTAAAACCAAAAGCAAGCATCATATAAATGAAGATATAGTAGAACCTTTTCCAATAAATACAGGAGGGAAACAATGAGGCCTGCTCTTCCCATTATAATTTGATATGGTTCTGGAAATGCTAACAACAAGTAAAGAAAAATGAAAGATACACAGATAGACAAGAGGAGATGAAACTATTCCCATTTGCTGATGTTTCTATATTATAGGTTTCTCTATATAGTCTCTCTCTATAAATACATACTTATATATCATTTCTATATGATAACAAAACTCAAGATGTAAAAGTAGAAAGGAAAATTCTATTCCCAATAACTACAAAATGCATAACATATCAAAGTATCAATACCAAAAGTACACAATAGATTGGCATATATTCAGTTACAGAGTAATCATTGAAGACATAAAGAACAACTTAAATAGTTTGAGGAATATTCAGTGCTCATGGATAGATCTTACCAATATAACAAATATGATACTACTAAATTTAATTTAACTTTTTAATGCTAAATGCTAATCAAATTAGCAAGGGGATGTTTTATAAAACTTGAATAATAGCAATATTCATTTGGAACAATAAAATATAAAATTTCAAGATATATGATAAAAAGAAATAGGACCGGGAACAATATTATAAAGCAGCAGTCATCAAAATCATTTGATATTGGTCAGAAAATAGAAATATAGCTCAATGAAACAGACTAGAGAAGGGAGAATCAGAAACAGTGGAACTCCATAACTTAGTATTTGTTACAGTAAAAAGCATAAATTACTTGAGGGGGGCGAGAGGCTGAAACAATTCCCTATTTGATAAAAATCTTCTGGGAAAACTAGAAAACAGTCTGGCAGATTAGTTGTAAAATAATACATTGTGAAGATTGGATTTGGCTATCTCCTGATTGTAACAATGAAGGTACTTAGCTCTTCATTGATTGTGAAGATTAAATTGTAATCCCCTATCTATTTTTAGATTTTAATCCCCCAAAGTGTTAACTCAGTATTTGATGTAGGTCTACCCATTTTAACTACAAAAAGGTGCAAACTAACTACTAAAGGTGTGAACAAACTACAAAAAGGCGTATATAACCAAAAAAGGTGTGAACTAAAGAGTGGGCAGTCCTGGAGAGGGCCTCTACTGTGACTGGTAGATGTAAAATTTAGGGGAGGTGACACAAGAGAAAAAGATCCTTAAATAGAGGAAACAGAGGGACACAAGGGAGAGATAGGAGAATTCTCTGACTCAGAGTTGGATTGGAGTGAAGAAGAGTCACTCTGAGGAGAGATTGGAAGAGTCACTCCGAGTTGGACTGGAAGACAGACACTTGAGGAGAGACTGGAAGACAGACACTCTGACTTGGCTGTGGAATTCGACCCTGGAGGAGCTCCTGCAGGAGACCTCAGACTGCTTTTAGACGGTCACCCTGGTGAGTGAAAAGCTGACTTAGTTTCCCTGCCTTTCTGGAGGTGTGAACCTCTGAGAAAGGCCCATCATCTTGAGATTCCTTTTCCCTGATTAGGGCGATAGGATTTCTATCTAGATGAGAGGAAGCCAGAGTTTCCTCTCTTTTATCTATTCCTTAATATCTTCCCTCTATTGTAAATAAACAATCATAAATTACATTTTACTTTAGTAATTCATTTTGGTATTTAGAAATTAAATCCCTGGCAACCAACCAATCAAATATTCAGGTCCAACCAGATAAATCTAATCAACATTAAGCTACTTTAAAAAGATTTTAAAAGAATATGTTAATATTAAAGATTATACTATAAAAATTAGAAGAAAAGCTGAAAAAATACTTTTCGTAGCTATGAATAGGAGATATTTTTTTTAAAACCCTTACCTTCTGTTTTAAAACCAATACTAAGTATTGGTTCCAAGGCAGAAGAATGGTAAGAGCTAGGCAATTGAGGTTAAGTGATTTGCCTAGTGTCTAAGGTCAGATTTAAACTCAGGACCTCCCACATCCAGGCCTGGCTTTCTAACTCCTGAGTCACCTCACTGTCCTTTAAAAAAAAGAGAGAGAGAGAAAAAAAGAGAGAACCAAGGGAATATATTCTTAACCAAATAAGATATAGAGGCAATTACAAACGATGAAATAGATAACTGATTATCTGAAACTGAAAAATTTCAGCACAGTCAAAAAATCTTCATGTTTTCTCTGATGAGAATTTTGTTTCAAAGATAGATATATATAGTGAGGGGTAAAAACAGGGTTTGGAAAAAAGGTTGGACTGGATTATTCAAGAAAAGGATCACCAGGGATTTTAATTAATTCCACAAGATTTATTTAACAATTTATATACGAAATATAGAATGAGTGAAGTAAGAAATCGGAGAGAGGATAGGGTCACATATCTAGCCTAAACACTAAGTATTTTGCTCTGATCCCTGTATTAACTGAGGCAGGGGAGAGAGTTAGTCCTTAGGTGGAGGGGCCTCAGCCCTTGCTACCAAGGACCTGGGGATGCAGGGAGCCTCTCTCAAGAGGGTAGGTCTCTCCTGAGGCTAGTCTTTTCAGAAAATCCAGGAAAGGAGTCAGCTCTTTTCACTCACCACATGTCAGTTCAAATGGAGAGATTTAAGAACAGTTTCACCAGGGAAGGTCTCAGGTCCAGTCAGCAGATTCTTCACCAGCCTCCAACTCCAACTCAGAACTCTAGAAGAAGACCAAGCTCTTTCCAAAGATTTTCCCACAGGAAGTTGTAACTCCCTTTCTTTTGTGTCACTTCCTATGCTTTCCTTCACTTTTATGTCTACCAAATACAATTGAAGCTTTGATTAGGACTGTCCAGGGGCAATCAGTTTGATTTTGATTTGTCACCCACTATTGCATATGTGGGTCACAGACCTCCCCCACTCATTGATTAAGTAGGATGTTTATACTTTTGGTGATTAAATCTAAAAATGGGCAGTGGAGTTAATTTAATCTTCACAATCAAGGGAGAGTTAATGAATTTCATTTTCACAATAAGGGGAGAGTTAATTTAATCTTTACTATATATACATATATATACATATATATATATATACACATACATATATATATACACATACATATATATGTAAAACTAATAGTCATTCCCCAATACATTATTTAAAATACATGAGCAAGCAGTTCTCAAAAGAATTGCAAAGCACTCACAACCATATATAAGAATGCTTTAAAATCACTAACAAACTCCATTAGTGGCAATGCAGCGATCCTGAACAACTTGGAGAAATCTACAAGAAAAACCACTATCCACATTCAGAGGAAAAATTGTGGGAGTAGAAACACAGAAGAAAAACAACTGTTGATTACATGGGTTGAGGGGATATGACTGGGGTTGTAGACTCTAAATGAACATCCTAGTGCAAATACTAACAACATGGAATTAGGTTCTGATCAAGGACACAAGTAATACTCAGATTAATTGCATGTTGGCTACGGAAAGGGTGGGTGGAGGGGAGGGAGGAAAATAATGTGATTATTGTAAACAAGGAATAATGTTCTAAATTGACTAAATAAATTAATTTAAAAATAAATAAAATCACTAACAAGAGAAATGTTCATCACAACAAACTTGAGGTTTTATCTCACATCATGTAAATTGCCAAAGATGCCAAAAAATTGCAATAGTTAATGTTGAATGGATTATGAAACAATCATTTTTGGAAAACAATTTTGAATTGCTAATAAAGTGACTGAAATTTACATACTCAGAATCAGAGGCTTCATTACTGGGCTTATACCACCCCAAGGAAGCAATTGATAAGATTAATATACATCAAAATATTTATGGTAGCACTTTTTGTGACAGGAAACAAAGTTGATGCTAATCAATTCGGGTATTGCAAAATAAATTATGGTATATAAATTTAATGGGATACTACTGTGCTATAAGAAATGGCTTATGTAATAGAGCAAAACATGGAAGGATCTACATGAACTGATGCAAAATGAAATAAGCAGAGCCAAGAAAATTATATACACAATATAATAACAGTGGAAATGGAAAGAACAAATACACACAAAAAAGAAAAGTAAATGTAATCAAATTATAATAGTCAAGCATGATTCAAATGAAAGGTTATGAAAATTTACCCCCCAAAGAGATACTCCTTCATGGGGGTAGGAAGTCCACAAGTGATATACATTGCAATTTATTTTGCACTTTTTGATTTATCCATCAATTGTGCTGATTCTTTTTCTCTTTAAAAATACTATTTGTTATACTAGACAACTCTTTTGAAAAGGAAGGAGAAGATGGGAGATACTGGGAATAACTATGATGACGTAAGAAAGAGAAGATACAAATAGAGAGGCAGAAGCACAATTGGAAAAGTGACATAACATTTACTTTCCCCAAAAAAAATCAAGAAAGAGAATAGAGTATGAAAGAAATGTAACAGTGCATATAGTTGGAAGGATCATGTAACAAAACTGAACAAGACCAGTGGAATGCTATCCATAAGGATAAGATGAGTGGAGATCATACTCTTTGAGGATTAATAGAAGGAAATGGAGATACATTTAGTTTTAAGAAGAGAAGACAGTTGGAACAGATGAGAGCTCTCTTTAAGCATTTGAGATATTTCTCTTAGAAGAGTTATCAGACTTTTTCTGTTGACATCTGAGAAGAGAGAATTGAGGAATGAGTAAAGTTTCAAGAAAGACAGACATTCACTCAACACAAAGGAGAAACTTCAGAATAAAGAGATATTGCTTTGTGTCTCTTTGAATTGAAATGCAGGACATGAGTATTCTGAAATTTTGAACACATTGATATAGAAAATATGTCACAAAGCCTGTAAAAAACTGGAAGGGTTAAAGGTACTACTTTTTGGAATCTATTAAGAATAATAATAATTATTATTATTCATTATACAATATAATGATGATAATAGGATATTATTATGCTATAAGAAGTGACTAGGGATGATTTCAGAAAAACTTGGAAAGACTTCCATGAATTAATTTGAAATGAAGTGAGCCGAAACTAGAACATTGTATGTGGTAACAGCGATATTATATGATGATGAACTGTGAATAACATAGCTATTCTCGACAATGAAATGACCCAAGACAATTACAAAGTATATATAATGAAAAATGCTCTCCACTTCCAGAGAAAGAACTAAGGGGGTCTGAATTCAGATAAAAGCATACTTTCTTTCACTTTATTGTTTTTAGTCTGTGTTTCACAACATGACTCATATGGAAATATATTTTACATATTCACACATGTGTAACCCATGTTAAATTGCTTGCCATTTCTATGAGGGGGGAAGGTAGGAGAGTGAAAGAAAATTTGACAAACTTGGAAAGATTTTTATCGCAAATTTCTTAGACAAAGACCTCATTTCTCTAATATATAGAGAACTGAGTCAAATTTATAGGAATACAAGTCATTCTCCAATTGACAAATGGCCAAAGGGCATGAACAGGTAGAAATCAAAGCAATCTGTTGTCATATAAAAAAAGTTCTAAATTACTTTTGATTAGAGAAATGTGAATTAAAACAACTGACCATATTACACTTATCAAATTGGCTAATGTGACCAAAAAGAAAAACGACAAATTTTGTAAGAAAGGTAGCAAAATTGGAACACTAATGTATTTCTGGTCTAGTTGTGAACTGATCCAACCCGTCTGGAGAGCAATGTAAAGCTATGCCCAAAGAGCTATAAAATCATGCATACCCATTTTGATCTGAGAACATCATTACTAGGCCTATATTTCAAAGAGATAAAAAAGGGTCAGGGAAGGAAAGAACCTATTTGTACAGAAATATCTATAGCAGCTCTTTTTGTGGTGGCAAAGAATTGGAAATTGAGGAAATGTCCATCAATTGTGGCACTGAACAAATTAGGGTATATGATTGTTATGGAATATTATTGTGCTATGAAAAATGAGGAAGAAGATTTTAGAAAAAAACCTGGAAAGACCTACATGAACTGATGCAGAGTGAAGTGAACAGAACCAGAACATTGTACATAGAGTAATAGCAATATTGTACAATGGTCAACCATGAAAAACTTAGCTATACAATTATCCAAGATAATTCTGAAGGATTTGTGACAAAAAAAATGATATACACCCCCAGAGAAAAAACTGATGGAGTCTGAGTGCAGAATGAAGCATACTATTTTTCATTTTATTTTACTTTTCTGTGTTTTTACTTTGGGATTTTTATTTTCCCTGAGTATTTTCTCACATGACAAATATAGAAATATATTTTGCATGATTATATATGTATAACTCAGAAAAAAATGTCTTACCCTCTCAGTAGAGAAGAGGTAAGAGAGGGAGGGATAGAGTCAGTTTGGTTCACGTAGTTTCAGAAAATGTACATTAAAAATTATTACATGTAATTGGGAAAATTAAGTACTAAAATTACCAACTGCCTTTGAATGGGTGGAAAAAATTCTAAAAACATTCACTAAATTCTTTTTAAGACAAGAAACCATTAAGAAGAGGGCTGAAGATTTTGTCCATATTAAATGTGTAAAGAAGACCTATCATGAGCAGATGAATGCAATGTACTATATCAGTGCTTAGAGAACTGTAAGTGACTGTTTATATAAGTCTTTGGGAAAGAGATACTCATTGGTGGTCTTCATATTTTCCATGAACTCTTCTAGGAACAAAGTTATTTATTTTTTGTTTTGGAGGAGCTTGTTTGTTTTTCACCTGGAAAAAAAACTTTTCCCCCTTTTAGGCTTTGTGAATTGTGTGTTTTCAAGAGTAACAAATTGAGTGGTTCCATATGATGAAAGTCCCAGATTCATTCATAGGAAGGCAATAAACCTTAGCCAGAAATAAGCAAAATCCTTCAAAATGTATCTGGGTCCTTGATATAATAAGCTCTCATGTAAAGATTATATCTTATATATTATCATATACATATACATGTATAAGTAAAAGGATGCTTTTAACATGTGCAAATCAGTTTTAAAATAGTATATTATTCTTCTTCTTACAAAATTCTAATTGAATTAGCAGACCTTTTCTTCAGATGTAACTAAAGTAAATGGGTCTTGTTTTATCTGAATTGTCATATATTTTTCATTAATGGAATTCAAATAAATGAAGTGTTGCTTCTTTTGTTCAGACAGATATGTGCCACCATTGATAAGAGAGCTAGATCTGGAATCAGGAAGACCTGAGTTCAAATCAAACACTTACTAGCTCAATGACAACTCTTAATGTCTGTTCTTCTCCCTCTGCCATCTGTTTTCTAATTTCTTTTAAATGTTGTCTTCCCCTCTAGATGGTAAGTTTCTTAAGGGCAGGGAATATCTTTCTTTTATGTATCCTCGGTGCTCAGCACATACTAGGCACTTAATAAATGTTTATTAAGTTGAATTGACCCTGGACTAGTCACTTAACTATTGCCTGCCTCAGTTGTCTTAAATATAAAATAGGAAGAATAAAAATACCTACTCCATAGGGTTGTTATGAGGATCAAAAACACTAAGTATAGTGCCTGGTACATGGTAGGAGATGTTTATTTTCTTCCCCTTCTCATGTTCATATCTCCTTTCTAATCCAAACAAAGAATTATTGGATTAGAAAGTAGCCTGACTATGGTCATTTACTTTAATAGGAAAAGTGAGTAAAGGAGAAAGCAAAAAAGACAGTGAATAGACCCATGTAGAAGTATCTTCTTCTAGTCAAGAGGAAAAAGGAAGTACTTATTTCTTGAAACTTTCTAGCCCAAGCACAAATCAAAAGACTAGCCTGAACATGCCCATAAAATATATGAAGCAGTTCTCCACAAAATTCCTCTTCCAATGATTTATTGTAGTGTATAGATGACCTTAGTTTCTCAGAGGCTTTACAAGCAGAATACAAGCCCTGGAGAATCCTACTATATATTATTTGAATAAAGTATTGGCGTTGAGTTCCTGAGAATAATTATTTTTAAGCATCTATATTATTTTCAGTTCCAAATTATCTTCCTCTTTTCATCCTTTCCCCTTCCTGAGAAGAGAAAAAATACAATGCCCGTTATATACATGAAGTCATTTAAAACATCTCCACATTAGCCACGTTGGAGAAGGAGGAACAGGAGTAGAAAGAGGAGGAAAGGGGGAAGAGGAAGAAGAGGTGGAGGAGAAAGAGAGGAGGAGCAGGAGGAAGAAGAACAGGAGGAGGGTTGAATTTGGTGATCTCTAAGATAATCAAGATAATTCCTTCTAGCTCCATGGCACTGTGATTTCATAAATAGAGGATGGAGAACCTCCATATAAGGATTGCCCCTAGATTAACCATCTCTTAATTTTCCACCTGACTGTACTACTTTAGAGTTTTTCATCATGCCAATATTGTATCCATCATTTTACAAGATCAAGCCTTGATACAATGCAGCAGTACTTTCTCTCTTCCTTTGTCAACCCTTTGAATGGAAAATGGGCAATTTTCACTTGAGCAGGCCCCTGAGACCAACTTTGTCATCATTTCCCATCTGCCCAAAGTATTTTGGATTTATAATGCCTCATGCTGGATACCTTCCCTAATCCAACTCTTTTCAGATTCCTTTTGTGTGTGTTCTTCGCCTATTAGATTGTGAGTCCTTTGAGGGTAAGAACTATCTTTTTCATATTTGTATCCCCAGCACTTAGCACAGTGTGTGGCACATAGTAGGTACTTAATAAACATTTATTGACTGACTGACAATATCTCTTGTTACTACTGATGAAATCATGATCATTAAGACCGAATATCCAAGATTTAGTCATATTTGATTTAAAGTTCATAGTGGAAGTGTTCTGGAGCCTGCATTCAGAGATCCCCTAAGTCAGTGATGGCTAATCTTTTAGAGACAGAATACCTGGCCTCCTTTCCCCCCAACCCCCAGATTGAGTGCCATGCTTCCCTCCCCCCCAGAGACCAGAAAGAGGAGGGAGGAAGCACTCTCATTGGGCTGCTGGTCAGAGGGACTGGTGATGAGAGGCATGTGTGGAGAGAGGAAAGAGAATGGCCCAAATGCTCCACTCCCCTCCTACTCTGTGCTGTACTGTGAGCTTTGCTCCTCTCCAACCCCACCAAGTTAATCTTCTTCACCATAGACTCAACAGGCTACAGTTTTTGTTGTGCCTTCACATAGCATGTGAGCCCACCTCTCACCCCAACCTTACCCCAGACAGGGGAGGGAGGAAGAACTCCCATTGAACTGCTGGGCAGATGGGCAGGTTGTGTGAGAAATGTCCTCAGGTGCATGGAGAGGGGAAGCGGAATAGCTTTGCCCCAGTCTTTTTGGCTTTCTAGTAGTGAACTCTGGCAGGCCACTGCAGTCTGTGCCCACCCTTTTTATCACATGTGCCATAGTTTCACCACCACTACCCTAGGTCAATTGTTAAATTTTCAGTGTGAATATTTTCACCTCAAAAATCAGCAAATATTACAAATCCAGGCTTGACCTATTGTTTTATTGATTGTCTAAATTTAAGAAAGTGAAGGAGAATATGTTAAAATACAGATTAAATTGAGTGCAGTCTCTAATTTTCCTTTGATTTATTTGAGGTTTTTTTGAGAGTTGGTTTCTAGACATCTACTAGCACAGCTCTGGTTCAGAGGCAGTTGGATTTCTAACTGCCGATTAGAAACAGAATGACAGGCATTTAGGAAACATCACTAAATAGGTCTTGATCAATGACACATGTAAAACCCAGTGGAATTGCTCATTGGCTATGAGAGGGGGGTGGAGGAGGAGAGGAAAAGAACATGAATCATATAACCATCAAAAAATATTCTAAATTAATTAATTAAATAAAAAATTTCAAATAAAAAAAGAAAGTCATAGGTGAGATATAATATTATCTTTTTGGCAGTGCTGCAAAAAAAAAGATTTAACAGAGGTTAAATTTTTTTAAAGAAAATAAAGATAATAAAAATTAAAAAAAAAGAAACATCACTGAGTCATAAGCCCATTTTAAATTCCTCCAAACATAGCCTTGAGACATTGCATTGACTGAAAACAAGAATAATGAAATCATTTCCCCCAAATCTCCCCAAAGGGTAACCAATTAAACAGTGATTCAGCAGTATGGTGATTCCCCAAGGGATGTGGCTGAAGTTTGGAACTTGATTCTTTTAAAGTGAGGCTGCCCAAAACTGTAGAGAGAACATTTGAAAGAGAGGTGTCATTCTTTTGAGTCTCAGTTAAAATTCTACCTTCTACAGGAAGTTTTCCCCAACCTTTCTTAATGCCAGTGCATTCCCCATTTATTTTAATTATTTCCTATTTATCTTGTATATGTATCCTCTCTGTTTTCTATGTATTTGCTTGCATGCTGTCTCCTCACTAGATTGTAAGTTCCTTGAGGGTAGAAACTATCTTTTTGGTGTGTGTGTGTGTGTGTGTGTGTGTGTTAGCACAATGCCTGGAATATAGTAGGTGTTTAATAAATGTTGATTGATTCATCCTACATTCAAGGCAGGAGAGGAAATGAATTTGTAGGCTTGATTCTTTCTATTCTCAATTTCTGGGACAGGAGGAGTCTGTTAATTCTCTTTAAGGCATGAAGAGGAATAGACTATAAGGTTTAAAATTTTAGTACAGTATGTCCCCAAAGTCTTAGGTAAATATCAAGCTATTTAACCTTAAAATACACCTTGTATTATAGCAGAACCTGAAGGGAAAACCAATTTGGTGAAGAAGATAGGAACCATTGTTTATCCTCTACAATAAAGAGTAAAGTCTAGGAAGAAACCTTTCTCAATATTCAGGACAGAAAATTCACCTTTCACAGAAAAATCTCCTGAAAGAGACTTGTTTCAAGACATAAACCAATGGCAAGTCAACATGAGTCAAAAAGTTAGCTGAGTCTGGAGGCAGAGAAAATGGGCTCAAATTCCTTTTCCTGAGGCTTATTATCTCTGTGACCTTGGGTAAATCACTTACCTTCCCTGAACCCCTCAGTTTTTTCATTTGTAAAAAATGAGAGGGTTAGACTAGACAGCCCTTGGGCGCCTTTAAGGTCCATATCTATGATCCTAGGAATTCAGTTCTTCTCCACTTCAGTTTTTTCTCTGATGCAGCTGTTCCCTGAGTAAATCACCTCTGGATAGTCTGTGAGCTGGTTTATGGTACAAGTCACATAAGAATTTCAGATGTGGGGCTTCTTAATTTGCTTAGCAAGGGAAATTTTCTGAGGCAGATTTGTATGTGTGTTAAAAAGAGTAGGGAAATGAACATTTGAAACAAATGTAGCCACAAAAGTAGTTGTTTTTTTTACTGGCTCCCCAAAATTTATTCTTTCTTTGTAATAGAATGCAACAGACAGGGATAGGAGTGGTTTGTGGGAGCATGTGCCGTTAAGAGGTCGATGGATAAAAAAAAAAATCTGAGATTTCCTGTTCTAGATCCTAGCTACAGCCACTCATGCTGTCATTGGTATGCTGAAAAATTCCAATGTCTAGAGCAATGGAAGGAACAAGGGGAGCAGCATTCACAGATATCTCTGTGCTCCAAAGGGTCTGTGTCTGGGTGGGTACATAACGACATCATGATGTGAACATGTTGGTCTCATGAAGTCACTATGTCTCATTTTAACTCTTAAAAGCTTCCCAGAAACCATAGTTTGTTGTAATTCTGGGGAGAGGAAGGCTGTCTTAGCAATGAGCAATGGGGGATTTCTACCTGAAGCCCCATTTCCATACTGATAGTTCACTTTAGGGTTGTGTTCCCTCTGTCCCTGGAAATTATACCTCTGTGGCCTATTTATAAGTTTAAAAGCAAATAAATCTGACCCTGGATTTCAGACAGCACATTTCCTGAAATACTCTCAGCAAATGTTCAGGACTAAAAGGCTAGTGGAATTCCCTGACTCTGCTCCTGAGCAATCTATCATAATGACTCCATAGCTGAGAGATGCTGCTTTCTCTTCTTCATAATTCATGTTTAAGTGCCAGTTACAATCAACTACAGCAGAAATTATTAGAGCCATCATTTAGTAGCATTAGGCCTCCAATCACAAAGATGGCGTGTGCTGGTTGGGCCTGGCAAAGATCTCCGATTCAGTTTCCCAAGACTATAGTTGTTCTCATGCCATGAAGTAAAAATCCTGCAAATGATAGTGATATTGTCCTATTTGGCTGAGTATGCAAAGGAATGAATTAATTGAAGTGCTTTAATTTATTTTCATTAAAGCCTCAATCTCTTGGGCTAAGTGAATAGGGTCTTAGTAGATGTGTGGAAAAACTCTTTTTCCAGTATCCCACCTCCAAACTCTATGATTTGTTTAAGCAAACATCCACATGTCACTGCTGTGGATGACCTACAACATATTTACATCCTTTCTCACTCCCCCAGGAAATACCCAAAGGGTCATATAGAATGTTCAAGAAGTGATAAAAAACAGAGCATTTATTTGCAACAGATACAGGAAATATGGAATTATTGTGTTTATGTGTCCTTGTGCATATTTCCTCTTACTATACTCATCAATGAAGCATCCACACAATTATGTTAGAGATTTGATTTTCATCATACAGCTATTGCTATAGAGAGAAGACATTTTGGGTACAGCACAGATCCCTGAGTTCTCTGTCACCTCAGTTTGAATTCAACATTTACTTAATATCTACTATGTGTAAGTCACTGATGATGGATTGCCAACAAATTCCACTGGTACCACCACCATATTGGGAGGAATTACTATGGAAAACTTATGAGAGGACAGGGATAAGCAAGGAAAAGAATGAGCAGGCATAATGGGTGTGATAGAGACATCTGGTTGATCCAGGGGATAGAGGGCTAGACCTGGAATCATTAAAACCCATGTTTGAATTTGGCTTCAGTGTAATATATGTCCAGGAAGAGGGTCTCACACACAAATACACTGGGGAACTGGAGAGAGGGAGAGAAAGAATTGAGAGAATGAAGAGAGGGAAGAGATTGATCAGCTATAGTTGAGATGGACCTTCTTTTCTCTGGGTCCTTCAAGTACACCAGCTGCCACTTCTCCTCCCCCCGCCCCAAATCCTGAAGTTTCTCCTCTGCCAGAGGAGATCACTCCTTTAGATCTAGTTGTTTGGATCTCTAGGATCCTGAGTTAACCCTCCTTTTTTTGGAGATGTATAGTTCTCCCCAAATTTTCAGCCCCCTTCCTTAGTGTCAGGAATTAGGCAGACTTGATCTAAGTAGTAACACTTTATTTGGGATCACTCAGGGAAGGGAGAGATAAAGGTATTAGGTGGGGAAAGTGGGTAGCAGGAATACCTATTAATTGGCAGACTGACCTCCCCCAATCTTGGGGGTCCAGGCTTTCAGCCTTGACCTCTCTTCTGGTCAGCTACTGACTTGGTCCTTACTCCTGAGGTAATCTAGTTAAAGTAATGGAGTTAGGACAAATTGGGGAGAGAGATGGAGAATACTATTCAATATATTATATATGATATATATTTTTATATTATTTTATATAATATATAAATATATTAAATAAATAATAAATATTAAGGATCTGGGATATTGTTCCTTTCTGACCTTTGGCCTGGACCTGGGTTTTTTCTTTTCTAGCTAAGTATCTCAGTCCTTTTCCTTTTTGGGTGCCCTAGAGTTCTCGGATAGTACTAAACTGTTGATTTCTTTTGCTGACACAAGGATTCTTCCTGCCCAGTTTCTCTTTCCCAGTTCAAGCCTATAGCCTCTAGTTGACTTCTCTTGGTTTTCAGATCATTGATACAGTGATACAAAGAGGTTATATTGTTTCCAGACACAAAGGCATATTTTAAAATTTTGCCCTCTTCATACTTGTAGGTCTAAGGAAATGTCTTAATCTTGGCAGTCAGGGTTTGTTGGCATGGTCTCTGGGGTTGCAGGTACTGGCTGAGTGAGGGACTTCAGGCATTCACTGGGAAACAGTTGATATCCAGAGGGACCCCCCAGCCTCAGAGATCCTCTTCTCAGGTTCTTAATTGGAGGAGGGAAGTGAGCTGGCTGTTTTGAGTTCTCTCAGCTTCTGTTCTCTCCCTGGAATCTTGAGTTTTTTCCATTGCCTTTTCCCCATGCTTTCTCTTTGCAGCTGATTACTTACAAAGGTTTTTCTTTTACAACTTCCTCTCTTTCATCAGATACTTACTAGCTTTGTGACTGTGGGCAAGTCACTCAACTTCTATTTGCTTTGGTTTCTTCCTTTGAAAGACAGGTATAATAATAGTACTTTCCACCGTAGGATTAAGTGAGATAATATTTGTACAGTACTTTGAGACCCTTAAAGTTTTATATAAATGTTATTATTGGCAGTAGTAGTAATAGTAGTAGTAGTATCCACATTGATGGGATCACAGAACTATTGCAATATTGGAGTATGCCCAAAACTCTGTGTTACACCCTAGGGATACAAAAAACAAAATAGACAATTTCCTCAATCAGCTTAGAGTCTACTGGGTAAACATAACATATACCTAGGGAAGTAAATGTGAAAACAACTAATGTGGAAATATATGTTGCATGATTCACATGTATAACCTATCTCAAATTGCTTACCATCTTAGGGAGGGGAAGGAGAAGGGACAGCGGAAGGGGATTGGGAACTCAAAATTTCAAAAATTGAATGTCATAATTTTTTTTTGTAATTTGGAAAAATTATTTTTTAATGTTTAAAAGTATATGTGAAATGTACATAAACTTATGCAAATTATTTTTAAATATGAAAATAATGCCACTTGGGATCTCAAAAACCTCCTACTAAGATTGTAGGATCATAGATTTATAGCTCATAGGAGCAGCTACAGGAGGCAATGAACAGAGAGTCAGGCATGGAATGTTCATATCTGGTCTAGTATACATCTAAGCTGTGTGATCTTGGGCAAGTCACTTGACCCCAGTTGCCTAAGGCTTACCACCACTCTTCTGCCTTAGAAGCAATATTTAGTATCTATTCTAAGTCAGAAGGTAAGGGTTTAAAAAAAATAAAGATTTACAACTAGTAAGACCATCTGGTTTAACCTCCTCATTTTAGAAACAAGGAAACTGAGACCTATAGAAGTAATATGACTTTTTCCAGGACGCATAAGTATTCACAGCAAATGCTTTGAGCTTAAGTCTCTGACTAAATCCAGTGCCCTTTACACTTTTCCACACTAACAAAAGACTCCTAGCAACTGTAAAGATTTTATTTCTCTTTTTTATTTTTATTTTTTGATAAACTTATTATTACATTTTTTAAAAAGATAATTTTAATTGTCAAGTAACATGAGGAAATTGCTATCCTTATGTCATATATAGAGGTGCTGTTAAATGAAAGATTTAAATCATAAAATCACAGGATATGAGGTTTGGAGGGCATCTCAAAAGACTAGTCCAATTTAGCCCTGAAAGGTGTCCCCAGTATAGCAAGACTGATGGTCATCTTTTTGAAGACATTCAAAGAGAAACAACTTGTTCCTTCATAAAGCTAATTACTAATAATCTCTCTTCTTGATAATAAGCATAAATTTGCCTCTTTGCAACTTTGACTCACCAGAATTTTAAGCACTACCACCAAAAAGAAGTAGCTTAAGTTTTTTCAGTGGAACCATTGAGTATAACTTTGGTTAAACAGCTATCTCACTGTGATGAGTTAGTGAAAAAAAGTTAGTTTCTCAATTTACTTTTATGATGTACACATCAGTGCAATTAATGACATTCTTTGTAACATCTACATTTCGAATGAAAATTAAAATATGATGGCCATGCCACCTTCTATGACATTTTCAGGGATATGATATTGTCAAGGAGCGTGTTTTTCCCCCCAGTGTACAAATTTTAGGAAAATCCCATTGGTAGCTATATAAAAACCAATCATGGGATATAAATAAAGGCTAGAAATGTTGGTTGGACCAGATTGTAGGCTTTCAGCATCAGTGAAGACTAGATTTTATCTCTAAGGCACTGGATGATCAATGAAAGTTTTAAAGCCAAGGAATGAGATTATCAAGGTAGGGTGGCAGCAGTGGTTTAGACAAGTTAATCTGAAAATATGGACAAGTATCATCTGATGTACAGAAAGTGTAGGGAAATTGGTTTCTATTTGCATTAGTATAAGGAGTACCCATATTGATGAAAGCAGAGATCTTACCCATAAGAGTGAATAGAACAGTAATGACAAATCTTTGGCATGGGTGCCAAGGTGGCATGCAGAGTACTCTGTGGGCACATGGCTACCCCCCCAAGTTCATTACTAGAAAGGCAGAGGGACTCTGGCACAGCTGCTCCCTACCCCCTCTCTATCATGCCTGATTTTTTTTTTACATCACCCACCCCGTTGCCTAGCAACCCAATGGGAGCTCACAGGTAGCAAAGCTAAAAGGGAGTGGAGCACTTGGGCTACTCCCCTTCTCTACACTCCTTGAGAACATCCCTCACTTCACCCATCCCTCTGTCAAGCAACCCAATGGGAGTGCTTCCTCCCTCCTCAGTGTAAGGTAAGGGTGGGGCAGGGAATGTCTGGCACTTGGAGTGGGGTGGGGAGAGCAGGGCCCAAGGTCTCTGGGGGGTGGGGGTGGGCATGGCTCTTGGTATGGGAGGTATGGTGGGGGTAGGGCCCGGCACTCCATCTCTAAAAGGTTTGCCATCACCGGCATAGGCCTTGAGACAGAGTTGCCTCTACCCACCCGCACGCGCGTGCACACACACACACACACACACACACACACACACACACACACACATACACACACACACCACACCACACCACATCACACCACACCCTCTGAGAGAGCATTCTCACTGGTTCTTCTCTTTCCCCTTGGGGCAGCCAGTGGGAATGGTCACCCCAGGACTTGCCATTCTATATACCATTTTGGATTTACTACATTGCCCTGTACAGTATGCTGAATGGCAGATACTTCTATAGACGTCAACACTAATATTAGTATAATGTTACAAGGGAATGAATGAATAATGATGATGGCTACAGGAATAGAAAGAGATAGATATGAAAAACTGCAGATTGGCTTGATTTGTTACAAGGACTTTTCCTCATCTTTTTTTTTTCATAGAGAAGTTAGGATTTGATAGCTTTAAAAAGAGAGAAGAGAAATAGTGGTAGTGTTGAAAAAAACTGAAAAAACAAAAGAGAATCACTGAAAAATTTTAATATGCACAGAAGAAAATGGAGAAAAATTCAGAAGGAAACATAAACAGGATGACATTGAAAGTAGTGTAAATTTTTTCTGAGCTACCTGTATATGATATTCACAGTTCCACATATATGTTCTATTTTTTTTTTAATTAGGAGAAGTTTTTTTTTTGGTCTTTGTTCAATTCAGAACCATCTTTTTTTTCCAATTAAAAAAGAAATGCTGAAGAGGAGTAAAGAACATGATCTTGTTACTGACTCAATATGGGTGGCAAGAGAGAAAGAAAGAAAAGCCTTATTCTTACATGTTGAGGCAGAGACCTTGGAAAAATGGTGGTACCATTAATGGAAAAATAGGGACATCAGAAGGACTTTTGGTTTAGTGGGAGAAAGATGAAGAGTTAGGTTTTAGAAGTCGTAACTTGAAGTAACAATGGAATGCTAGAAGAGTACAATAAGATTTAATCAGGGATTTTAAATAATTGCAGGCCAGTGTGCAGTGTTCCTTTTGTCTTATGTTTTATGTCATTAGATATGAATTTATGGCTTAACTTTTTTTGGTCATTCAAATATTTTTATACCATTGAAACACTTAGCCAAGGAAATGCTTGGTCATTTTTATAGCAAGGCGCAAATTTTATGATGTAACCCAATTTTTGAGCTATTCTAAACATGTAAATAATTCTTTGATGTCTGAGAGATGACTAATGGAATATTCTCATTGAAAAAGGCAAACTGAAGATTCCTAGGGAGATGAAGGCATGCACGAGAATGGATACGACTGGTCAGAAAGCCATAAGTCTGTATGTATAAAGAAAGGTTTTATCAAGTATAGAGAATAAATGAATGAGTAAACTAACAAATAAATGAATGAAGCATTATTTATTAAGCATTTATATGTGGTAGGTACTGTATACTGTGTTGATTGGCTGGTTGTTGCCTTTTGTATGGAGTGAAAATTAGTATATATTTCTCAATGTTTTCTTGGCTAGCAGTAGAAATTCCAAGTAGAGGTAAAGTTTAAATCATCAGCTTAATTAGATACAGCTTCGCTTCCCTTCTCCCTTCCCCTTCCCAGTTTCTCACATAAGCCTTTGGTTGGTACTCTTGCACAGGAGGGCATTTTATTAGTTTCCTATAAATTGGGAAATTCAGTTGTATCATTGAGTCTCTGACTTAAGCGCAGTGTCTTCATCCTCTGCACTATACTCAATAAAACCACATCTGTCTGCATCTTATCCTGGCCTTTCTGATTATTTGAGTGATTAAATGGGGTACATCTTACTATATCAAGACCTTCCCAAAAATTCCACTCCCCACACCTTCATACTTGAAAAGGGCCAAAATGACATCCCTAAGCGGATGTTTTTGTTTTTGTTTTTTGATTCACACATCAATTGGGTTTCAGTAATGCACAATTGCACAAAATCATTGACTTCATTTTCTCTTCCAGATTCATCAAAGTCTAGTGGCTAGACAAAAGTCAGGATGACTGGTGATGGCTTTGGAAACAGTGGGTGACCTTGGCTATTTTGATATCTAACCAAGCTCTAAGTATTCCACAGAGTCTGCTTCAGCCAACTTCATGGCATTTGGAACAAACCATCTCATCATCATCAGTTATTTTTTAATGAGACCATTGGCTTTAATGAGAAGCAGGTCATGCAAAGTCAGTGGGCATGAAGATACCCCCTCTTTGGTCTGAGACTCAGGGATCATCAGCACTGATAAGATTTTTATTATAGGAAAAGAGGAGCAAAGATAGGGATTATATCAAGAAAATTTAAGAAAGGAAAGGTAAAATAAATTGAGGTGTGGGTGTAGAGAGGGACCCCAGGATTCCACATTCCACTAGGGCAAGTTTTCACATGCTTGGGGTAGACATCCTCCTCACTCACCAATAGGTTTGAGACCTGTCAGTTCCCCTAAGTCTGGTTTGGCCCATCTGCTGAGATGGTTTACCAGGGTGTGACTCCTGTACATGCTACAGCTTCTTGGAGCCACAGGTGAGAGGAAGATGGCAAGATGACACCCAAAAAAGAAAGTAGTCTTGAAAAGGGCTTGACAAGCCCTCATACCAGAGGAACTAATCTTCCCTGAACACCCTGTGTACCATACACCTGGTACTGCTGATAAAAATACAAAAAGTCAAGTCCTTGTCCTCAAGAAACTTACATTAAAATAATAAAAGACAAAAACTTTGAATGAGTCAATGATAGAATTTTTGATCAGGAAAGTCACTTGATTAGGAGAGTTTAGATAATCTTTTATTTCTAGTTTTATCTTATGAAGAACAATTAGCTGGGATCCAGCCTTTGGGATTTTATTAGGCTTACTAGTGACAAATATAAAGGTAAGCAATCTTCATGAGCTTCGAGACAGAAAAATACATTTATTTCCTGGTGTCCATCCACTCTTCCGGTAATGAGTTTCTTTATGCTTTCATGAGGCTAGTTCTTTCAGTCTTTTCATGCCAAAAGTAGAGTCCATCAGTGGGACAGAATGTTCTTAACACCGTCCCTTGGCTGCATTTAAGTCTTAGGAAGTAGAACAGTTTTGATTTTGCTAAAACCCTGGAAGAGGTTCTGGACAATGGAAGACAAAATGATCTGGATGCAAACTGGCTTCCCACAGTTATTTCAAATGAAAATCTCCATTTGTTTCACCTCCAAGTTCCAGCAGGCTTTTGTAAAATAAGATTAAATCTCCTAATTCAAATAATTACAAACCAGAAGGCAGTGTTCTTTGGTCAATTTCATAGCATTAAATATAAATTTATGACTTCAATTTCTCTTTTGTCTTTTAAGTTTTTCATACAATTGGAATGTCTTTCCTGCCTAAGTTATGTCTTCCTCAGTCTAAACACCCCTATGTCAGTCAACAGCTGTTCGTAGGATCTGGTTTGTAGGTTCATTACCATCCTGGTCACTGGTTGCTTTCTAGTTTATAAATATCCTGTGTTGAGGCATGGTCCACTGCTTCTGGTGTGGTCTGAACCTTTTGGTATACTGTGGGATAATTACCTCCCTTTGATCTGGACATTATATTTTATTTAAAAGGTGGCATATTGGATAGAATGTTGAATTTCAGTCAGGAAACTGAGTTCATATCTCAATTTAGGCATTTATTTCTTGTGTGATCCTGGACAAGTCACTTAAGCTCTGTGATTCTCTTCTTCATCTTTTGTTTCTTCATCTATGTAACAGTTTTTTCATCTATATGACTAATGTTAAGAATAACACCTTTCTCGATAATTATTGAGAGTATTAAATGAGATAAAATACTTAAAGTGCTTTGCAAAACTTGAAGTGTGATATAAACATGGGCTTCTATTACTATTAATCCAGATTGAGGTCACATTTTTAGCCCACATCAAGCTTGAAATTAACTAAAATCTCCAAATAGTTTATTAAATTGTTATCAAGTTAGATCTTCCCAGTCTTATAAATTGCAGGGGCAACATGATATTATGGAACATGCCCTAGACCTAGAGTCAAGATTGACTTGGGTTTAGAAACTTCCATAGACTCAAGTGTATGACCATGGACAAGTCATTTCTCCAGTCAATTCCCCCAAAACTCCATTGTAGGTTCCCTTCTCTCCTCTCTTTACACGCTTTGTCTTGGAACTCTAATTAAATCCCATGGATTCAGTTCCCATCTCTATGAAAATTATTCACAAATATCCAGCCCTAATCTCTACTGGCATAGTCTCATATCACTAACTGCCTATTTGTTATTTCTAACTGGATCTCCCTTATATATCTCCATATTAATATGTATAGAACAGAACCTATTTCCTCCAGTCTCCAACATCTCACTCACTTCACTTCTTAAAGACTTACGCAGATGATAGCAAAATATCGCCATTAAATTTACTCTTGTTTGAGATGATCCAAAAAAAACAAAAAACAAACAAAAACCCTGCAAAGACTTGTGAAGGGATTCAAAGTGAAATAAGCTGAAACAAGAGTGTTGTATACAGTAACAGAAATGATGTAAAATGATTCACTGTGAATGACTCAACTATTATCAGCAAAGCAAGAGTTCAAGATAATTCCAAGGGACTTATAAAAAACACTACCCACCCCCACAGACGGAACTGATGGTGTCTGAATGCAGATTGAATCATACTATTCTTCACTTTATTTTCTGCATAATTTTCCCTTATATAAGTGATATATCTTCTTTCACATGATGAACATGGAAATATATATCATAGGACAGCACATGTACAACCTATGCCATATTACCTCCCATCTTTGGGAGGAGGGAAGGGTGGGAGGACTTCAAAATGTCAGAAAGTGGTTATTAAAAAATTGTCTTAGCCTGTATCAACTCTTTTGAGCCCTTATTATGCCATTCACCATGTTAGCAATTGTTCTTAGTTTCCTCTCATCAACAAACTAGGCAAATAGGCCATCCATTCTCTGGGTTACTATAGAAATTGCTACCAAGAAAATGGATTAAATAAATATTTACATGCTTTGCTTTTGCTTTACGTTGGATTGTACATTAGCCTCATCCTTAGGTGATCAAATTATGTAGATTTGCTCTTCATCTCGTTCTCCCAAAGAGTCATAATGAAAAACTGAAAGCTTATCTCACAAAGCCATCCCTACTTTGGTTCTAAAAGAAAAAGAAACAGTATTTGCTCAACTTTTCATAAAGATATCAGTTATAGTGTACACTTTATTGGGCTATGATGGTTAAGGCAGGAAATGCATTTTACATTTATATGATTGTTATTTCTTTCTGACTAATAAAAGTTGATTTGTAGTATTTCCCCCTTTTCTATGGCTGTAGGCAAAAGACATCGCCACTATTACTATTTAGAAGCTGTGAGATAAAGAAATATTGAAAGGGAGGGGGAACAAGTGCTCTGTACTGATTGCTGTAATTACTGACACATTCCTGTGGGACTTCTGGTCATTAGAATAACTTGCTTAAAACAATATTTCTTTTATAAAGAGGAAGTCAGTAATCGAGTTGTTATGCTTCCATGCTTTACATTCGCCATCTCCATATTCAGTTGGCACAAAGTGCTTCCCAGAGCGTGCTGACTCAAATTTCTATAAGACAAATACAAGTTGACTGGGTTGGTTGCTCTTTAACCACTTAATTGCTGCTTTCTGTAGGTGAGGCCCACCCATTTGAGGTTGCCTGCTCAAGGATCTTTGGGATATTGGGTCTTCTTTAAAGCTCTTCACTATAATGGCATTGACAGTAACTTGAGTTCATTCGAATGACTGCCCAAACCACAGCAACCATAGTGAATTTAATTCACACATTGTAAAGCCAAAACAAGACATATTCCTATACATAATCCAGGACAAATTCTGCTGGAGAATGATTTTAGCACAGTTCTGGCAAAAAAAGGGAGCCCACCAGCAGAACTATAGTCACAATATGGTTAGAATCAAGTATCAGTGGTCATGAAGCTGATTTTGATAATAGCTGAAAAGTGGTAGTGTATGGTTTTTTTAAGGTTCTTCCCTAGAGAAAATGGCCCTGGTTTCCATAGAGGAGAAACATGCATGTTTCTTTCAGGTAAGCAAATATATAACAAAAGATCTGAACTACTATGCCAGTGAGTTGACTAAAATCCTTAATCTCTCTAATATTTTATTCAAGATTAAATTGTATACATAAATTTGGCTTTTCTTTTTGGCTTCATTTTCACCAAGAACAAACTACAACATGAATCAATATATTGGAGTACATCTCTAAGGCTATCAGGATGGTGAGAAGATGGTCATACAAAAATTAAAGAATGTGAGAATTCTTTGATGAGTGAGGAGAAAAAGCCAAGGAGATATAATAAATTTCCTCAAGTATTTGAAAGATTTTTGTTGTTTACCCTTTGTTCTTGATGACCAATGATGGCCCGGTGTTAGGCTAAAATAGTGGATGGTGGATGATGTCTTGACCTCTGCATGAGTTGGATTTAAATGCAGTAGAGTTGTGCAAAGTTGTCAGGTTCACTCTCTTTTCCAGAGTCAACAACATTCAGTGGTAAGACAAAAGCCAGAATGACTGGTGATGGCCCAGGATGCAATGGATGATCTTAGTGTCTTCGATATCTGTCTAAGCTTCAAGTGCTCCATAGGGCTTGCTTTAGCAGCCTTTATGGCTGTTGGAACAAATTGTGCTGATTAACCCATTCCATCAGGGATAGTTTTCACATACTTGGAGTAGACATTCCCTTAAGTCACCAATAGTTTTGAGGCTTCTCGATTACCCTCAACCTGATTTAACCTCTCTCCTAAGGCAGTTTTACAGGGCTGCTATACATACAATAGCTTTTTAGAGCCACAAATAAGAGTTGGGTTACCATGTTGGAAAGGGAAAAGACTAACTCTGCTTGGGACCAAGTGGAATAATATACAATGGGTGAAAGTTATAGAGATCCAAATTTGAGCTTGATGTAAGGGAAAACCAGTTAATGATTAAAGAGGTCCAAAAGTGGAATAGTTTGTCTTAGGAGGTAGGAGTATCTTTCTTACTGGAGGCCTTTCTGTAGAGGCCAGATGACTACTTGCTAGAGATGTGATAGAGGGCATTTCTGATCAAGTCCAGTTTGGCCTAGATGGCTAGTAAGATCCTTCCAATTGTGAAAGACTGTGATTCTCTTGACATCTAATGAAAGACCAATAGGTATCTAAAAAGAGGGAGACTTCAAGAACCTTAAAAATCATCACCTAGCCTTATTTGGCATAGCCTTTGAGGAACCTGCATCATTTCCACATTTTGAAGAGGCATCAGGGAAGGATGTTAGTGGAGCAGAGTAAACATACATACTCAATTCATATATATAGAAACACACACATGGAAAACAACTTGAGGCAAAGTAGCATTAAAAATGTGAATTAATGCAATGCACTTAATAGATAAGAGCAATATAGAATTAGCTAGTAATCAGTGAAGTAAATGAAGTTTTCCCTATAACAACTCTGTCTTTCATTCCATCACTCTGTTTATTCTTTGTCAAAATGTATTAGCTCAAACAAGGAATTGGCTCCATTTTTAATCAATGGATCCAGGTTCAAATCTCAATTCTGCCATTTAATGTAAGATTATATAGAGACATATAAATGGTGTCTTATTACTTTAATAGCTTAAAATTGCAGTAAGAATTTTGGCACACCATTTGTGTGTGTATATATATATATATACATATATATATATATATATATACATATACACATATACACAATAGAAAATGTATATAACATATCCTATATTTACCCAAGTTCCCAAATTCCCTTTAAGCTAGTTTCTTCTATAGAGAACAGCACAGAAAAGAGCAGCTTTTGAATAATTGTTGAAATTGAGTGAAATAAAACTTTATTAAAGTTGTAGATTATCTGAATAAAATATATACACATATGTATATGTATCAAGCACAGGCACAGAATGCTTTGTATGCAATTACTTTTAATGATAGGATGTGAATTTTTAACAATTGTTCAGTTCAGTTATGAGTCTGAGATGTTTAAAGAAGCATTGAGAAATAGAAGAAATTGAGAAATGGAAGCTCTTTTTGGTGAAAATATTGTAGTGGTGAGGGAATAGCAAGCAGGCTAATTTTTAAGTTGCCCTCTTAACAGGTGTAGAAGTCCTTTCTTATCTTGAGAGATTTAACAACATTCTTGGAGCGCTCAAGTTGTTTGGCAGAAACAGTGGAGATGAGCTTACATTACTGCAGGAGAGATGTAGGTTAGATAGAAGGAAGCACTTCCTGATTACAGTTAAGATACTGGATTGGCTTTGCAGGGGAAACTGTGGAATCTCCTTCCCAAGGGATCCTAAAGAATCAGAGAGATGTGTATCTTCTTGGAATAACACAAATGTCTGCCAGCCCCAATACAGGGAACCTTTTTTTCTGAGAGGTGTGGAAGTAAGATGTTTAAAGAAAAGAGAAGCAAATGCCCTATGAGGTAGAAAAAAAAATCACCTGCATCCAAGGGTCTGAGGAAAACAGAGTGGAACAAATAGTGGGTGTTCTTTTTATGGTGGGAGTAGGGGGAGTTAGGAGAAACTGGAGTCTCAGATGACCTAATTAGATAAAGAATAATTAGATGAGCTTTAAACATTCTTCTCTATAGGAAGTTCACAACTGATTGAATGGACAATAAACAGTAGAAGCAAGTGAGGAAGTTAACAAAAAAGGATTTTAGTTACATAGCAAAGTTTATAGGTTAATTAAGGAAGGAAATTAAATATTGACTATCTGACTAGGTCCATGCCACTCATATCAAAAGTTAAAAATAAAAGTTTTACTTTCATTACTGGCATCTTTCAGAAGAAATAAAGAGGGTGCTCAAGACAATTGCCTCAATGTGTGTAGGTACAAATTCGTGTATCTACTTGAAATAGTTCCACACTTAAAAATGCTTAAAGATCCTTTCATTTCCATAGAGAGTGGAGACACAATGAGTAAAGTAGGCAAGTTTTGGAGAGTGGATCTCACGGTGCCCATAGGCAATTTTGAAACTTTGATTGAATTGCCATGAAACGAAATAAAACCTGGAAAAAATGGGCATTAAAATCTTCTGGCATAAAAAAAAACCTCTTAAATTTTACTTTATTTTATAAAATATTTTAAAATGCTGCTCATTGACAACTCTCCCCAAACTCAGGCCTAACTGCCCATTTTCCCTGGCCCTAGCTAGCTTTCATCTTTAACAACCACTAATCTATGACATATTTTATAGGCTAAAGTCCAAACTCCTCAGCTTGGCATTCAAAGCTTTTGACTGTGTGGTTCCTACCCAAGATTTTTAAATGGATTGAGTGGGAACAAGGAAATAGATTCAAAAAACAAAAACAGAGGAATAGGCGAAATAAGAGGGAAAAAAAAAACAGAATAGGCAAAGACTAATCATTGAACAAAGTTAATAGGCAAAGATAGCCTATCACTTTCTTTTATTTTAACCCTTAGTTTTCATCTTAGTATCAATATTGTATATTGGTTCCAAGACAGAAGAGCAATAAGGATTAGACAATGGGGATTAAGTCACTTGCCTAGAGTCACATAGGTAAGAAGTATCTGGGTCCAGATTTGAACCCATGACTTTCCACTCCTAGCCCTGGGTCTCTATCCACTGAGCTACCTAGTAGTAGCTCCCCACCTACCCATAATATTTCTTTTTCATGTTAAAAAAATAAAGCGATCACCTCACACATACAATGTCACATTTCTACACCTTTAAAATAGAAGCATTTCTTTCTCATTCATGTCTATTGGGGGAAAGAAATTCACCCTTAAGGAAGAAACATGATAAAGTGAACAGGCAGCTAGATATGTAGTCAGAGTGACATTTACTAGTTGTGTGACCCTGGGTGTGTCACTTTTCTCTGGATCTTCATTTTCTAATCTATAAAATAAAAGGGTTGGACTAAATAATCTCTAAGATCTCTTTTAGCCTATGAGTCTACAGATACCCTGCTGTATAAGAGCAAGAAATCATTCATAGACTTAGTAAAGAGCCAGGAATGGAGCAGCAAACATCTTCAAAGAAGGGACTCTAGTTCCTAAATCAAGGACGAGGTGAGAGATAAAGAGATACAAGAGAGTATATAGAACCAAAGCAACAGGGATTACTGAGCTGAGCAGCCCCTAGTACTATATTTTAATTAGCACTCTACCAAACACCTTGTTGGTTTATCATAGACTGTCATCACAACTTTGCTCCTCCTATTCCTTTCTCCTTCATTAAAATGTTTTCTTCCATTCTTCTTTATTACTAATTGTTAGACATCCTTCAAGGCCAACTGTCTTCCATGAAGCCTTCCCCAAACATTCCAGCCCATATTTACTCATCTCCAAACACCTTCCAGCACAATCTGTTCTGCTTGTTGGAAACATTCACACCCCGTCTGTAGTGCTGTTTAAGGGCTGGGTCATTTGATGGTAGATTGCTGGACCTGGAGTCGGGAGACTCATCTTCCTGAATTCAAATCTACCCTCCTAAACTTACTGCCTGTGTGACCCTGGGTAAATCTCTTAACCCTGCTTGCCTCAGTTTCTTCATCTATAAAATGAGTTGGGAAATGAAATGGCAAACCACTCCATCCAAGAAAACTCTAAATGGGGTCAGTAAGAGTTGGACATGACTGCAATGACTGAATCAGTGTTTTTTAAATGTTTCATATTATGTGATCAAATCCAACCCCTTTCATATCACACATGAGAAAGTTAAAATTCAGAGAAGTGACTTGGAGAAAATGATTAAGTGACTTTGAAAAGATCACAAAGTTAGTAAAAGGTGCAACCAGATCTGCAAGTGAGCTCTATTCATACCTAACTAATAAATCCTTTCTGCCATATTTTACTTTGTCTTCTGGAATTTATCTCCTAGAATTGTATTTTTTAGATTTGTACATTTATATCCTAGAATCAAGAAAAGAATCTTGAGGTTATGGATTGTATTTGTTTTTAATTTCTTAAATAATTTATTTTTAAACATTTCCCCATAGCTACAGGATTCATGTGCTCTCCTTCTCCTCTTCCCTCCCCACTCCCAGAGCTGACAAGGAATTCCACTGGGTTATACATGTATTAAGGGATTGTATTATACAGCTTTTCCATCTGCTACAAACTCTAACTAAAATAAATACATGTAAGAAAATTGTTAAATGGATATCCATCAATATAACTATTTTTCTCCAAAGATGCAGATTGCCATTTTGTGCCCATTTGATAAATATCTTGCCTAAGGTATCTCATAAATTTGAAACTGAGTTGGGGTGGGTAAAAGGAGGCTAATCAAAGCGAGGTAGTACAATAGATAGATCACTGAGCCTTGGATCAGGAAGACCTTAGTTCAAATTCAGCCTTAGACACTTAGCAGTGGTCTGACCCTGGGCAAGTCACTTATTTAATCCCTTTGTGCTTCACTGGCCTTAACTGAGGAAATGGGGATAATAATAGCTTTTTATCTCCTATGGTTGTTGTAAAGATCAAATAAGATAATATATCTCAAATACTTGGCATAGTACATGGCACAGAGTAACCACTTAATAAATGCATGTTCCCTTCCCCTCTATGACCCTTCTTCATTCATTGATTCTTTCTTTTTCTTTTTTAACCCTTACTGTCCATCTTAAAATTGATACTAAATGTTGGTTCCAAGGCATAAAAGAGGTGATGACTAGGCAATTAGGATTAAGTGACTTGCCCAAGGTCACACAGCTAGGAAGTTTCTGAGGCTAGATCTGAACCCAAGAAATCCTATCTCCCAGGCCTGCCAATTTATCTACTAAGCCACCTAGCTGCCCCAATTGTTTCTTAAATCTTGAAAATTCAAAGCAACTAGGTGGCTCAGCAGATAGAAAGCCAGGCTTGGAGATGGGATTTTCTGGGTTCAAATATGGTCTCAGACATTTCCTAGCTATGTCACCCTGGGCAAATCACTTAACCCCCATTGTTTAGCCGTTACTCCTCTTTTGTCTTGAAACCTGTGAAGACTGGATTTAGCTATCTCCTGATTATAATAATGAAGATATTTAGCTGTTCCTTTATTGTGAAGATAAAATTGTAATCCCTTGATTGTAACAATGAAGGTACTTAGCTTTTCCTTTATAGTGAAGCTATAATTGTAAGCTACAATCTATTTTTAGATTTAACTACCAAAAGGTGTTAAGTAAACACAAAAGGTGAATTAACCACAAAAGGTGTTAAGTAACTACAAAAGGTGAACTTACCAAAAGAGTTGTTAAGTAATCCAAAAAGTTATAATCAGAGAAGGTAAGAACTAAAGAGTGCGCAGTACTGGATAAAATCTAACCAAAGAAGGTGAGAACTAAAGAGTGCGCAGTACTGGATAAAATCTAACCAAAGAAGGTGAGAACTAAAGAGTGCGCAGTACTGGAGAAAAGCATCTGCTGTGATTGGTAGACGTGAAATTTAGAGATGACACAAGAGAAAAAAGATCTTTAAAAAGAGGACAAAAAGGCAGAAGGAGATGATTCAGATCAGATCATTTGGATTCAGATGCTCATTTGGATTCAGACATTTGGATAGTCGTTTGGAGATTCAGGCACAGATTTGGAGGGTGGACTGGAAGACAGACCGTTGAGGAGCGACAGGAAGGCAGATACCCAGACTTCTTTTAGACTGTCACTGTTGGTAAGTGAAAAGCTGACTTAGTGATCCCACCTTTCTGGAGGAGTGAAGCCTCCAGGTAAGGCCCATCTTCTTGAGACTCTCTTCCCCTGGCTGGGGCTTAGAAATTCTAACTGATATCAGAAGCCAGAGTTTTTTTTCTCTCTCTCTCATTCCTTAATATCTTCCTTCTATTGTAAATACTGTAAATAAACTACCATAAACCCCATTTACTTTAGTAATTCATTTTGGGATTTAGAAATTAAATCCCTGGCGACCACCTAATTAATATTATTCAGAGTCCAACCACAATTAATTTTAACAAACCAATTCTTAGTATTGATTTTAAGACAGAAGGTAAGGGTTAAAAAAAAAGAAAGACAGAAAATGCACCACATGGATTGTCTATTGATCACTTCAAATAGCCCTCACTTTTGCCAATCCATGTTCTTTTTCTCTCAGATATTTCTTGGATGGCACAATTACATCATTCAAATAACTTCTTTTCAATCATTTCAGGCTTGTAACCCATTGCAATCTATTCCTACTTCTTTGTCTTGGCATTGCCCTTTTCTTGAAAAACAAAAAGTAGATGTTTAATAAATATTTGTTCAAGAAAAGAATAAAACATTAAATTCAAAGGAGATATCTATTCATCCCTCCTGAATGTAGGAGTCCAAAGTAAACAATTTATCTTTTTTGTTTGTTTTGTTTTGTTTTTTAGCAAACATTTATTTTATTTTATTTTTAGTTTTTAAAACATTATTTTATTTCATCATTTTCATACATTGTTCATTGGAAACAGATCATTTTCTTTTCCTCCCTCCCCCCCCCCCCGCCCCTGCCACCCCTTCCCTAGCTGACCGGCAATTCATCTGGGTTAAACAATTTATCTTAAAACTAAAAGGTCAAAGAGAGGAACCATTCCAGGATCCTAGAAATTTATTTCAGATTACCCATAAGGGTCCCTGTGCATGTTAAAGTAATATCCAGCTCTCCAGTTCTCTCCTATGTCCCCTCCTTTCCTTTTATATGGCCACTCATCTGGTTTAGGTCTTCATCATTCTAATTTTATACTATTGAAACAACCTCCTATTTGGTCCTCCCACCTTATGTCTGTCTCCACATCAATTCATTCTCCACATAGCTGCCAAAAAGATTTTCCTAAAGTACATGCCTAACTGTGTTACCCCATTACTCAGTAAACACAAATGACTTTCTATTACTGCTAGAATCAAATATAAACTACTCAGTGGCACTTAAAGCTCTTTAAATCCTGACCTGTTTCTACTTTTCCACTCTTGTTTTATGTTAATCACCTCCACATACTTTGCAACCTAGTCAGATGGGTCTATTTGCAGTTCCTCCCATGTGATGTTCTCTCTCCCCCATCTCTGAATATTTGCATTCTCTCACCATGCTCCTCATCTCTACCCTTTGGAATCATCAGTTGCCTTGAAGACTTTCTGGATCTGCCTACTTCTTAGTCATCTTCCTTTAAAAGTCCCCAGTATTCAGCACACATATATGTGTACACAGACATATCTTCACTTATACAAGACACATATATATATATGTATATATATATATATGTATATATATATAAATTCACTTTTTGTTTTTTTGTCATTTGTTTTTCCTCTATCAAAGAGGACCAATAACATCATGACTATCTTGACTTGCCAGTGAATTGGATTTAAATAAAGTTGATTTTAAAGTCATCAGCCTCACTCTCCCTTCCAGTATCATCAAAGTCCAATGGTTAGACAGAATCAAAGACCCTGGCAATGGCCCAGGAATGCACAGCTAGTATATGTCTGAGACTGGATTTGAACTCATTAAGATGAGTTTTTCTGATTCTAAGCAGGGTGTTCAATTCATTGTGCCACCTAGCTGCCTGTCATGCTCTATATCAACCAATTAGTCAATCAATTAAGTGCCTGCTTTATGCACTGAGTTTAGAGTTGAGGCTACAAATACAAAAAGGAAATGTATTTGATCTCAAGGAGCTTAAATTCTAGCAGGGAGTCAACAGGGAGTTTAGAACTTTTCGAATTCTTAGCCTATAAAAATCAGAAAGTTGAGGAAACCAAGTTATCACTCTTTGTAGATGACAGGATGGTCTAATAAAATAATCCTAGAGAATCAACTAAAAGGCTAGTGGAAATAATTAACCACTTTAGCAAAGTTGCAGAGTACAAGATAAACCCACATAAATCATCAGCATTTCTATATATTTCCAACAAAATTCAGCAGCAGGTGTTAGAAAGAGAAACTCCATTTAAATTCACTCTTGACAATATAAAAGATTTAGGAATCTATCTGCCTAGTCAAGCACAGGAATAATATGAACACAACTACATAACACTTTTCACACAATTAAAAATATATATAAAAAACTGGAAAAACATTAATTGCTCATGGATAGGATGAGCTAATATAATGAAAATGACAATCATACCCAAATTAATCTACTAATTCAGTGCCATACCAACAAACTACCAAAAAACTTTTTTATAGAATTAGAAAAAATTATAACAAAGTTCATCAGGAAGAACAAAAAATCAAGAATATCAAGGGGAAATAGTGAAAAAAATGTGAAGGATGGGGACCTAGCAGTACCAGATCTTAAAATGTACTATAAAACAGTGGCCATCAAAACAATCTGGTATTGGCTAAGAGACAAAAGGGTAGATGAATGGAAGAAAATAGGAGGTAAATGATCTCAGCAAGCCAGTATTTGATAAACCCAAAGATCCCAGCTTTGGGGTCAAGAATTCACTATTTGACAAAAACTGCTGGGAAAATTGGAAAATGGTATGGAGAAAATTTGGTTTAGATCAATATCCTACACCCTATACCAAGATAAATTCAAAATGGGTAAATGACTTAAAATGAGTGAAATCATAAATAAATTAGGTGAATAAAGAATCTGTCAGATATGTGAGAAAGGAAGGAATTTAAGACCAAGGAAGAGATAGAGAACATCACAAAATGTAAAACTAATGACTTTGATTATATCAAATTAAAAAGGTTTTGTACAAAAAACACCAATGCAACCAAAATTAGAAGGAAAGCAACAAATTGGGAACAGATTTTTTTTTATAACAAAACAATTTGACACAGGTTTAATTTCCCAAATATATAAAGAACAAAGTCAAATTTACAAAAAGTCAAGCCATTCCCCAACCAATAAATGGTTAAGGAACATGAATACGTAGTTTTCACATGAAGAAATCGAAACTATAAATAAACACATGAAAAAGTGTTTTAAATATCTCCTGATTAAAGAAATGCAAATTAAAACAACATTGGGGTACCACCTTACACCTAGCAGACTGGCCAATATAGCAGCAAAGGAAAGTGATAAATATTAGAGGGGATGTGGCAAAATTGGGACACTAATACATGGCTAGTGGAGTTATTGGTTCAACCATTTTGGAAGGCAATTTGAAATTATGTCCAAAGGGCTTTGAAGAATACCTGCCCTTTAATCCAAAGTGTTAGTACAGAAAAATACTTGTACAAAAATATTTATAGCCTTGCTTTTTTGTGGCAAAAAATTGGAAAATGAGGGGGTATCCATTGATTGCGGAATGGCTGAACAAATTGCAGTATCTCATGGTGATGGAATATTATTGTGCTGAAAGGAATAATGAACTGGAGGAATTCCATGTGAACTGGAATGCCCTCCAGGAATTGATGCAGAGTGAAAGGAGCAGAACCAAGAGAACATTGTACACAAAGACTGGTACATTGTGGCACGGTTGAATATAATGGACTTCTCTTCTAGCAGCAATGCAATGACCCAGGACAATCCAGAGAAAGAACTGTGGCAGTAGAAACACAGGAGAAAAACAGGTGATCAATCATGTGGCTTGATGGGGATATGATTAGGGTTTTGATGTTAAAAAATCCTTCTATTGCAAATATGAATAGCATGGAAAGAGGTTTTGAACAATGATACATGTATAACCCAGTGGAATTGCTTGTCAGCTCTGGGAGTGGGGAGGAAAGAGGAGTGAAGAAAATCATGAATCATGTAACCATGGGAAAATATTCAAATAAAGTTTTTTAAAGTATTAGAAATATTTAATAAAATAAATAAAATTTATTTACAATTTATTCTAAATTTACAATTTAGCAATACAATGTGCTAATCTGGAGTTTTTGAGGTCAACAAGCAGGTAGCAGTGATCAATTTCTATTTGATTAATAACACTAGACTAAAGGATAACTAAGGATACACTTTAAATATGATGTTTCTATGATCACTTCCCATACCATGGGGGGAAAGCCCTGGATTTAGTGTCAGTGGATTTCAGTTCAAATACTTATCCTACTATTTTCCTGTCTGACCTAAGCAGTTCTCTGGGCTTCAGTTCACTCATTTGATTGATTGATTGAATGATTTTAAAATTTTATTTAGTCAACTTAGAACATTATTCCTTGGTTACAAGAATTATATTCTTTACCTCTTTCCCCTGCCCCCAACCTTCCCATAGCCAATGCACAATTCCACTGAGTATTATATGTGTCCTTGATCAAAACCTATTTCCATGTTACTGATATTTGCACTAGGATATTTGTTTAGAATCTATATCCCCAATCATATCTCCCCAACCCATGTAATCAAGCAGTTATTTTTCTTCTGTGTTTCTACTCCCACAGTTTTTCCTCTGAATGTGGATAGTGTTTTTCTCGTAGATCCCTCCTAGTTGTTGAGGATCACTGCATTGCCACTAATGGAGAAGTCCTTTACATTCAATTGTACCACAGTGTATCAGTCTCTGTGTACAATGTTCTCCTGGTTCTGCTCTTTTCACTCTGCATCAATTCCTGGAGGTCATTCCAGTCCCCATGGAATTCCTCCACTTTATTATTCCTTTTTGCACAATAGTATTCCATCACCAACATATACCACAATTTGTTCAGCCATTCCCCAATTGAAGGGCATCCCCTCATTTTCCAATTTTTGGCCACCACAAAGAGCCCAGCTATGAATATTCTAGTACATGTATTTTTCCTTACTATCTCTTTGGGGTACAAACCCAGCAGTTCTATGGCTGGATCAAAGGGCAGACAATCTTTTAGCACCCTTTGGGCATAGTTCCAAATTACCCTCCAGAGTGGTTGGATCAATTCACAACTCCACCAGCAATGCATTAATGTCCCAGCTTTGCCACATCCCCTCCAGCATTCATTACTTTCCATTGTTGTCATGCTAGCCAATCTGCTAGGTGTGAGGTGATACCTCAGAGTTGTTTTGATTTGCATCTCTCTGATTATAAGACATTTAGAACAGTTTTTCATGTGCTTGTTAATAGTTTTGATTTCTTTGACTGAAAATTGCCTATTCATGTCCCTTTCCCATTTTTCAATTAGAGAATGGCTTGATATTTTTTGTACAATTGATTTAGCTCTTTATAAATCTGAGTAATTAGACTTTTGTCAGAGGTTTTTGTTATGAAGATTGTTTCCCAATTTGTTACTTCCCTTTTCATTTTGGTTGCATTGGTTTTGTTTGTACAAAACCTTTTTAATTCAATGTAATCAAAATTATTTATTTTGCATTTTGTGACTCTAAGTCTTGCTTGGTTTTAAAATCTTTCCCTTCCCAAAGGTCTGACATGTATAATATTCTGTGTTCACATAATTTACTTATAGTTTCCTTCTTTATATTCAATCATTCACCCAATCTGAGTTTATCTTGGTGTAGGGTTTGAGATCTTGATTCAAATCTAGTCTCTCCTATACTGTCTTCCAATTTTCCCAGCAGTTCTTATCAAAGAGTGGATTTTTGTCCCCAAAGCTGGGATCTTTGGGCTTGTCATAGACTGTCTTCCTGCAGTCACTTACCCCAAGTCTATTCCACTAATCCTCCTTTCTATCTCTTAGCCAGTACCATATTGTTTTGATGACCACTGCTTTGTAGTATAGTTTGAAACCTGGGACTGCAAGGCCACCTTCCTTTGCATTTTTTTTTCATGATTTCCCTGGATATCCTTGATCCTTTGCTCTTCCAAATGAACTTTGTTATGTTTTTTTCTAATTCAGTAAAAAAGTTTTTTTGGTAGTTCAATTGGTATGACACTAAATAAGTAAATAAGTTTGAGTAGGGTGGTCATTTTTATTATGTTAGCTCATCCTACCCATAAGCAGTTAATGTTTTTCCAATTGTTTAGATCTAGTTTTGTGTGGAGAGTGTTTTGTAGTTGTGTTCATATAGTTCCTGTGTTTGTCTTGGCAGATAGATTCCTAAGTATTTTATACTGTCTAGGATGATTTCAAATGGAATTTCTCTTTCTAATTCTTGCTGCTGAGATGTGTTGGAGATATATAGAAATTGTAATAACTTATGTGGGTTTATTTTGTATCCTGCTACTTTGCTAATGTTCTTGATTATTTCCACTAGCTTTTTAGTTGATTCTCTAGGATTCTTTAAGTAGACCATCATATCATCTGCAAAGAGTGATAGCTTGGTCTCCTCGTTGCAAATTTTAATATGTTCAATTTCTTTTTCTTCTCTTATTGCTACTGCTAGTGTTTCTAGTAGAATGTTCAATAATAGAGGTGTGGATTTCAAAACTACTCCACCCTAATCAGACCATTCTTTAGAAGATCTGATTTAGGTATTTCCTAATCAATAACAATAGAGATACTTGGAATAACAGAATCAGGTCTTGGAAACTACATTTCTCCTCCCTTCTTAGTTTAACAAGATTAGGAAGTGCTGTATCAAACTCAAGATTTAATTATTTGAGAAAATGGCTTTCAACAGACATGTGCAAAAAAAAGGACAGACCTCTAGGTGGTCCTAAGTCAAGATTGAGCCATCATTGGCACATGTGAGATGCAGGAAGTGAGGTAGAGAACAGCCTCTGGAATTCTTGGGATTTCCTGTGGAGAGGGCTAAAGTTCAGTTCGATCCTGGAGTTTGAGTGTGGAGGAGCCCTGCAGACAGCTTTCCTTTAGACCGATCATGTGAGTGATAATGACTGACCCCTTTCTCTGCCTTGGCTCTCTAAGACCTTAACGCCTGCTTTGGCTCAGCCTGAGCCAAAGTGGTTCTGAGTTAAACTCCTTTCCTTCTCTCCCTCTCTCTCTTTCCCTCTAATATTTTCTTCCTCCTGTTGTAATTAAATCACCATAAAAATTTGGCAGCTGACATGGGTATTTTATTATTTGGGATTTCCCTGGGTGACCATTTAAATTTATATTTTTTTTCAGTCTCAACCATAATTTCACCCTTAAAAGTTGTGATAATGGGCATCCTTGTTTCACCCTTGATCTTATTGGGAAGACTTCTAGTTTATCCTCATTGCAGATGATGTTTGCTGATGGTTTTAGATGAATACTGTTTATTATCTTTAGGAAAGGACCTTCTATTCCTAAACTTTCTAGTGTCTTCATTAGGAATTAGTGTTATATTTTATCAAAGACTTTTTCTGCATCTATTGAGATAATCATGCAATTTTTAATGGTTTGCTTGTAGATATGGTCACTTATGTGGATGGTTTTCCAAATATTGAACCACCTTGCATACCTGGTATATATCCCACCT
This sequence comes from Monodelphis domestica, assembly GCF_027887165.1. Classification (NCBI taxonomy): domain Eukaryota; kingdom Metazoa; phylum Chordata; class Mammalia; order Didelphimorphia; family Didelphidae; genus Monodelphis; species Monodelphis domestica. Next base: position 396,734,117 of record NC_077228.1, on the reverse strand, counting down.
GATCAGAATGAATGACCCTCATGATCACTTGCTGGAGTCTTTTGCTAGTATTCTATATAAGATTTTTGAATCTATCTATGTTCATTTAGGAGATTGGTCTATAGTTTTCTTTCTCTGTTTTTGACCTACCTGGCTTTGGAATCAGTACCATATTTGTGTTATAAAAGGAAGTTGGTAGAACTCCCTATTTGCTTATTATGTCAAATAGTTTATTATTGGGATTAGTTGTTCTTTGAATGTTTGATAGAATTCATTTGTGAATCCATCAGGCCCTGGGGATTTTGTCTTAGGGAGTTCTTTGATGACTTGATCATTTTCTTTTTTTGATATGGGATTATTTAAGAATTCTTTTCCTTCTTCTCTTAATCTTGGCAATTAATATTTTTTGTAAATAATCATCCATATAACCTAGATTGGCATATTTGTTGCCATAAAATTGGGCAAAATAGTTTTTAATGATTGCCTTAATTTCCTCTTTATTGGAGGTGAGGTCTCCCTTTTCATCTATGATACTGTTAATTTGGTTTTCTTCTTTCCTTTTTTTATTAGATTGATCAGTACTTTGTCTGTTTTGTTTGTTTTTTCAAAATATCAGCTCATATTCTTATTTATTAGTTCAATAGTTCTTTCACTTTCAATTTTATTCATTTCTCCCTTAATTTTTAGAATCTCTAATTTAGTTTTCATTTGGGGATTTTTATTTTGTTTGCTTTCAAGTTTTTTATTTGCAAATCCAATTCATTGACCTCTATATGAACTCAAGGATATAAATTTCCCCCTGAGTACTGCTTTGGCTGCATCCCATAGATTTTGAAAAGATGTCTCCTCATTGTCATTTTCTATAATGAAATTATTAATCGTTTCTATAATTGGTTCTTTAACCAACCCGTTTTGGAGAATCATATTATTTAATTTCCATTTAATTTTTCATTTGGCTCTCCATGTACCCTTACTGATCATTATTTTAGTGCATTATGATCTGAAAAGTTTGCATTTATTATTTCTGCTTTTCTGTATTTGTTTGCCGTGTTTTTATTACCTAGTACATGGTCAATCTTTGTGAATGTACCATGTGCTGCTGAAAAGAAGGTGTATTCCTTTTTGTCACTATTTATTTTTCTCCATATATCTATTAACTCTCGTTTTTCTAAGATTTCATTCACATCTCTTACCTCTGTCTTATTTATTTTTTTATTTGATTTATCTAAATTTGAGAGTGGTAAGTTCAGGTCTCCCACTAGTATAGTTTTACTATCTATTTTCTCCTTCAACTCCACTAGTTTCTCCTTTAGAAATCTGGATGCTATATCATTTGGTGCATACATGTTGATTACTGATATTTCCTCATCATCTATAGTCCCTTTAATTAGGATGTAGTAACCTTTCCTATCCCTTTTAATCAGATCTATTTTTACTTTGGCTTTGTCAGATATCATGATTGCAACTCCTGCTTTCCTTCTCCTAATTGAGGCCCAATAGATTTTGCTCCAACCTTTTATTCTGATCTTGTGATTGTCTACCTGCCTCATGTGTGTTTCTTGTAGACAGCATATTGTAAACCTTAAAATTTCTTAGACTTATGAATGTTGGAAATTTCACCATTGGGAAATTTCATACTTGGAAAAAATTTCCTACTGATAGTAAAAACTCTACTGGAATGTGAACCCCCTTGGCATGGGAGGATCTTTCTCCTCCCTACCTAAGACTACTTTAGGACAGAAACCTTTTGCTAAACAATGGAAAGGGCTTTGACCTATGCTTAAACATAGAACAGGAAGTTCTTTGAGTCATGATTGATTTTAGAATTGATACAATAGAGATACTTGGAATGACAGAACCAGGTCTTGGAAAATACAATCTCCACCCTACTCAGGGTAAAAGGATTTAGGAAGGGCTGCAGCAAAGGATCAAGATTTAATTATTTGAGAATATGACCTTCAACAGACATGTGCAAAGGGGCAGACCTCTGGGCGGTCCTGGGTTAAGCTAGAGCCACCATTGGCACAGGGAAGACATGGACAGTGATTGGTAGATGTGAGAACTGAGGAGAGGGAACTTAGATGGTTTCCTTAAAGATAGCGGGGTCTGAGGACTGGGAGGTTCAAGAGGTTTTGATCTGAGAGGTTGTGCTCTGAGAAGTTTTGCTCTGAAGGAGGCTGGAGGTGGAGGCCCCTGAGACTGTTTCTCCATTTTGGTCACATGAGTGATAGGGACTGATCTCTTTTCTTTGCCTCAGCTATCTAAGGGCTTGGGCCTTTTGGCCCAGCCTAAACAGAGGGGGTATTTAAGCCCTATTCCCTTCTCTCTCTCTCTCTCTCATACCTTTCTTCCTCCTGTTTGTAATTAAAAACTCCATAAAAGGTTGACTGCTGACTTGAGTTTTCATTTAGGAATTACATAGCTGAATTCCTTGGCCACCTTAAATTAATATATATCAGTCTTTTAAAGTGATTTCCTTGTCACACTATGGTAGGATTTTGGTTTCTAATCCACTCTCCTTTTTGTTTTCATTTTATGGGTGAGTTCATCCCATTCACATTCAAAGTTATGATTACTACTTATGTATTCCCCAGCATTTTGATATCCTCTCCTAGTTCTGTCCTTTCTTCTTTTGCTATATCCTTTTAAACCAGTCATTTGCTTTTAATCAGTCCCCCTAATTCCGACCCTTAATATGCTTCCCTTTCTGCCCCCTACCTTTTTGTTCCCTTATTCTTATTTTTTGGGGGTTTGTTAAGTGTCCTCCCCCCTCTCCTTCCCTCCCTTTTGGTACTCCCCACCTCCCTACCCCCCCTTAGTTTTCCCTTCCCACTTTCCCTGTAGGGTAAGATAGAATTCAATACCCCAATGGATCAAGATGCTCTTCCCTCTCAGAATTGATTTCATTAAGAATAAGGTTTAAGTATTACCTATTAGCACTCTCTTCCTATTCTTCCCCTCCCCTTCCCATGTGTATTTTTGTGTGAGAAAGATGATCCTATTTATGTTATTTCTTCAAGTATCTCTTGGTACCATCTTTAATTCCCTCCTCCCTTTTTCTTTTTTTTTTTTCATATCATCTTATGCCACTTATTACCCCAATCTCTTCCTGTGAATGATTCTTCTAATTACTATAATAGTGAATATAATTTTGAGAGTTACAAATAACATTTCCCCATACATTAATATAAATAATTTGATCTTATTGAAACCCTTAAAGAAGAAAGTTTGAATAAAAAACATTTTTCCTCATTTTCCCTCTCTTTCTTATTTACCTTTTCTTCTCTTGATTTTTGTGTTTGGATATCAAACTTTCCACTTAGTTCTGGTCTTTTCTTTACAAATATTTGGAAACCCTCTATTTTGTTGAATGCTCATACTTTGCCCTGGAAGTATATAGTCAGTTTTGATGGATAGATGATCCTTGGTTGAAGACCCAATTCTCTTTCCTTTCTGAATATCATATTCCAAGCCTTGCAGTACTTTAGTGTGGAATGCCAGATCTTGTGTAATCCTGATTGGTGCTCCTTGGTATATGAACTGTCTCTTTTTGGTTTCTTGTAAAATTTTCTCCTTAGCTTAGAAGTTCTTGAATTTGACAATTATATTCCTGGGAGTTGTCTTTTGAGGATTTAGTATAGAGAATGTTCTATGAACTATTTCAATGTCTATTTTGCCCCCTTGTTAAAGAACAAAAGGGCAGTTTTCTTGGATAATTTCTTGTAGTATGGTATCAAGATTTCTGTTTATTTCTATTCCCTTATTTCTAAGTTTTCAGGTAGACCAATACATCTTAAATTGTCTCTTCATGATCGGTTTTCCTTATCTGTCATCTTTTCAGTGAGATATTTTATGTTTTCTTCTATTTTGTCAGTCTTTTGACTTTGCTTTATTAATTCTTGCTGTTTTGCAAAATCATTGGCTTCCAATTGCCTAATTCTGGTCTTTAAGGACTGGTTTTCTGCTATAATCTTTTGATTTTCCTTTTCAGTTTGGTCTATCCTGGTTTTTGTGGCTTCCAGATGTTTATCCAATTGGGAATTATTTCTTTTTTCTTTTTGAACTGTTTCCCACTTTTCTTGCCAGAAGGCTTCCATCTTTTTGATAAGCTCCAATTTAAATTCTTCAAGAGCTTGTGGACAATTTCCATTTTGGGGGAAGGTTTTGGTGTATTTATTTGTATTTCCTTTTCTGTTTCCTCTGTAGCCTGGGTTTTTCCTCTGTAAAAATTATCCAGGGTCAACCCCTTCTTCTTGTCTTTCTTGGTGTTGGGAAGTTGTTCCTGGGCACTGTTTGCCATCACTATGGTGGTTTTTCCTTCCCTTTCCTGTCAAAAATTTGAATGAAATGGGCAGTCTCTCTGGGTATGGAGTTAAAGAGCAAGGATTTTGTCTGAGGCAAGCTCTCAAATTTCTGCATCTTCTACTGTTTGTTGCCCTTCTCTGTGCTATCTCCCCATGGGCACCCATGGTCTGTGCTCTGCAGCCTTCTGGGGTTTCAGGTGTAGCTGCTCACAGGGATAGGTCTTTGGTGGTCTTATTCAGCTGCCTAGGACAGAGAGGTGCCCCTCACTCACTCTAGATGTGCCCTTCACTCACTCACTGATTCTAGAGTGAGCTGGCTCTGACTCTGGCTCTATAGGTGGTGTGGGGGAGGGTAGATCAGCTCACATTTTGGTGGAAGCTTTTTCACCCCCTTATAGTGTGGAAATGCCCAAATCCCACATATCTTCAATGCTCAGCCCTACTGTAGGGTCCCTATGTTCATATGAATTTGGCTTTTTGGTCTTTTGAGGTAGTCTATATCAGTAGGTGCTGAGGAGAGGAAGAGTCCTGTGTCTAGACTGCCACCATGTTTAGCCAGAAGTCCCACTCATTTGTAAAATGAAGTAAAATGAAATTTGTAAAATTTGAACTAAATGATATCTAAGGTCCCTTCCAGTTCTAAATCTGTGACCACTACTTTACCTCTGTGTATGTGTACTTAAATACTATATATTTCTAGGATTATTCCTTTTCAGTCCATATTTCTTTAAAAAAAACTCTTATCTTCCATCTTAGAATCAATACTATGATTGGTTCTATAGCAGAAGATTGGTAAGTGCTAGGCACCAAGTGTGGAGGTGGATGACTCACCCAGAGTCACATAGCTAGGTAGTATCTGAGGTCCAATTTGAACCCAGGAACTCCCATCTCTAGACCTGGATTTCTATCCACTAAACCATCTAGTTGCTCCTCCCCCACCCCTCAATATTTATTTTTCATGTTAAAGAATAAAATAGTCACCTCACCAACAGCAGGAATAAAAGAGCACTGAATTTATAAGCACCCCAGGGCAAGAGACTATTCTGAATAAGTGGGAGCTAGGAGTGGGATTTCCTTCTTATTCAAAAACAACAACTCCCTTTGCTCAGCAAAGAGTAGAATGTGCAACCTTTTCATGGAAAGATTTAGTATTCTTTTCAAAGCTACATATCAAAAACCCACACACAATGGAAACATTCCCCCTTACCAGAGCATCAAAGAAGAGGGAACTTACATATTAGACTTTCTTAAATGAAGTCTTTTCATTGCAGCTTCAGATTTTCTCTCTGGGGATCACTGACTTAAAACAAGAAGAAAAAGGGAAGCGGACATCATACCATTTCCATTAAAAGCAGTTGTCAGTGGCCATTTTTTTTCTTGTTTTCCCCCCACCCCCACCCCATTCCATAGCAATGCTTGCATTCCACCAAAATGAGGCTTGCTGCAATAGGGTGAGGCCAGAGGATACTATTTGTCTCCTAATGCCTTCTCCTTTTCAAGTGGGTGGCAGAGTAACTAGGAACATTTGTCACTGGTGCTGAGTCTCTGCAGAATCCATTGAAAGCAAAGTATTCCACCCCTACTTCATTTGGGAATGTTTTTCCCCCTTCATATAGTTTAATTTAATTTGGTTCCTGAGTGGAGGCTGCTGGTCAGTTAGAAGCCAAAGGCTTCTATACAACACTACCACATTAGAGCAGGCATAAATACTTTCAGGTTTATTCCTGGCATTCTGTCTGACTTGCCCAATCAACTGTATGCTTCAAGAAATAAAAAGCAACAACCAGAGAACAAAATGTGGTAAGAGTGAACAAGACCCAGGCTAGGCATGGGAGATGATGGAAGAGGCAACATAACTCTATCCTGATCCTAAATGGCTTCAGTTAAATGTAATAAGCATTTGTTAAGTGCCTTTTATATGCTAGGCACTGGAGATCCAAAAGCAGCCATGAGACCGCCCTTGACCTCAAGAAGCTTACTTACTATTGAGAAGAGATAGCATACATATGAGTATGGGAAAATGGCACACTACATAAATACAAAGAAATTTCAAGGTCAAGGAGATTGCAGGGTATACAGTTATCCAAAGTACAGGTGAAAAAAGTCCTCTGATGATGAGTTGGGAGTGCAGCCTCTAGAGGAATGACAAATGGTTTGCCAACCACCTTAAAATGGGGAAAAATCAGACAGGGAGAGACTACAGAGGTGAAGAGTACTTCCCAGGTGAGAAGGTAGAAGGAAGTTCCAAGGAGAAGAGCCTTCAATGGTATGACATTCAAAGTCCTATAGAGAAGAATTGTCAGGGCAGACCCACCTCTGTGCACAATCAAATAGACAACCTCTGAGATTCTTTCCAGACCTAGATACATGATCTTATTACCTTTCTGAGCCTCAGTTTCTTTATTTATGATATTAGAATATAGACATAGATTTAGAGCTCATATAGAATATAGTCATAAGTTTAGTGTTTAAAGCAAGTCCAAACTCTTAGTTTTACATGTGGGGAAACTGAGGTCCCTAAATGTAAAATGACTTGTATAAGGTCATATAACTTGTAAGTGGAAGGAGCAGGATTATATCCCTGGAACATCTGATTCCAGATTCATCACTCTATCTCTGTACCACATTGCTTCTGTGTTTTGAATCCCTCCTTTAAAGATCAAATGCGATAATATATGTAAAGCAGTTCATAAACTTTATTATTATACATATAGGCATCAGCTAATGGCAAAAAGAGATGAATAAGATAAAATGATTTCCATGCATATGTAGTTGAAGAACAGGGTGCCATCAGGAAAGAAAAACATAACTTAAATTATTTAATAAATAAATACTCTGTTGGGTATGGGCACATGGAGTTCTGTGGAATGTGATTCTGAAGCAAGTGTATACTGAAAATGTTCTTCCTTTCATATTGGTGCATATCTGTATCAGCTGTGCTTCAAGAGCAAGGGGGGGGGTGCTTTTCAAAAAAAGGGCCAGAAAAGCTTTAGGGGCAGGAGGATCTACCCACTGCGGTGAGTAGGGAGGACTTAATTGAAAATCACTGTTTGAAAGATAACTATCAGGAAGAAAGAAGATGTGGTTTCCCTGAAAGGACCCTACTGGAAACCTAATGGAAACTTGAAAACTGGAATGAAATACTATTTGGAAACATCTACATGGCCTTGTATGTTAGCTATCTGATGATGTTCGGCAGTCTCTCAAAACACAGGTATGAAGGTGTGCGTATGGTGAGCAGAGTGAGATGCAAAAGAAGTTAGATAAAAATATATGTAGTCAGCAGATCTGATTGCTCACTGCTCTGGAATTTCTTGCTTGCATCTAGGGCTCCTTTTCCTTTGTTGCTGCATGTAAATCAATCTCTCCTTTTATGCAACCTAGTTAGTATTTCCTGTAAATGCTGAGGATAAATAGTTTGGTTTTGTGTGTGTGTGTGTGTGTGTGTGTGTGTGTGTGTGTGTGTGTGTGTGTCCTCATGAGACAAACCACATGAAGAACACAGGCACCAGAGTGGCATCAGGGAACCCCACCCTACCTTGGAAAACTCCTAACAGAAAACTGAGTTTGTGGTCAAGAATAAATAAAAGAAACTCACCCCTTGCCAATTAGCCTTCCCTGAAGGGTAATTATCTACCTTTTTCAAAATAGAACCTGCAGAAGAGTGCACTAAATAGTAAAGCCTCCAGCACTGGATAGCACTTAGAGCTGGAAAGGTTCCCTGCCACACCAATTTCCAATCCTAAAGATTTTCTTTATCTTTATTTCTTTACTAGTCTTTAGTTTAGGTCAGTTCAAATCAGCAGACATAAAGGATTTCTCATTGTTCTGTCATGTACAACTCTCTGTGATCCCTTTGCAGTTTTCTTGGCAAAGATACTAGAGTGGTTTCTCTGTGCATTTCCAGCTCATTTTTATAGATGAGGAACCTGAGGCAAATAGGATTAAATGACTTGCCCAAGGTCACATTACTAGTAAGTTTCTGAGATTGGATTTGAACTCATGACAATAATTTTATTCAATAGTGCTAAGCCCAGAGGATCCAAAAATGAAGAATGGCTTCACCTATGCATTCCTAGAGCTTATGATCTAGAAGCAGGAGTGGGCCAGGATGTGCAGGTAAATATTTAACAGCCATCACACCAGAGGAAAAAAAAATATCCATGCTATATCAGTAGTTTTAATCTGCATTAATATTTGTTCTCACTTTCTTTAATATAGATCAAAATAAAACAATAAATCCAGCCTTGATTTATAGTGTTTGCTGATTTCCAAGATATCAGTACTCATACTAAAAATTTAAGAATGCAGACTTTTAATATCATAATTCAATATTAATTTTCCACAACACCCCCGGGTAAAGGGCATATGAACAGACAAGTATAATACAAAGTAGATAGAGACAAAGGAGAGATCAGAACAAAGTATTTTAGGACACTTTAAATAAGATGCCACTTTCATGAGAGAATTCAGGGAAGACATCAGAACCCATGTGACTCCAGAACTATCTTGAAGAAAGGAAAGTATTTCAACAAGAAGGAAATGGGTTCCAAATACAGGAGTGGAAAACTTAGTGAACTACCAGGGCGAGAAGGAATTCCTTGGTACTGCTTCAAGGTTTGTGTTTTTTTAATGTGGTTTATCTCAAGAATACAAGATTGTAGAACAGCTAGGTCTAGTTTGTCTGGAAAGTAATAATAATAATAATAATAATAGCCAACATTTATACAGTTGTGTCTCCATATCCACTGATTCAGTATCCACTGATCTAGTTACTCATGGTTAAACATTAATAAATTCCATATAATAAAATTATATATTATATATATTATATTCCATATAATAAAAAATAAACAGTTTATAAATTTCAAACCACTCCCCAAGTAGGTATATGGCTGTAATACAGTGTAACCCACCAGCCCAGTACATGACTCATTTTCCTTTGTCTCCTTACCCATATTCCCATGTGAAACTTTCTTCTAATCTTTCTTACTAATTGTATTCATTTGTATCATTACCACAGTGCCTTTGTTTAAGAAAGCACCACAAAGTGCCATAGTGATGCTGGTTCTGTTCTCTTTTACCCTTGGATTTAGCCATTCACAGTAAGACTTGGAAGGAATCTCTCACAAATTTTTTGTAAGGTTTGAAAATACACTTTACATATTTTATCTTATTTGGTCTTCACAGCAAGCTTGTGAAGTAAATGCTATTGTCATTCTCATTTTTTTAGATGAGGAAACTGAGGCTAAGAGGAGGTAACTTGCATGGTGCCACACAGAGTCTTAGGTAGGGTTGAACTGAGATAGCCTTTATTCCTAGTTCAGTGTTTATCTACTATGCTAGGGTGGGTGAAGAAGAGTCACAGGAAATCTTCTAATGGAGTTGTGATTTCATTGATTCATATCTTCAGTGATATAGCTCTTGACCAAATATACTTACTCTCTTTGTCCATGTCTTTTCTGAAGTCCATTCAGCATTCTAGAGGTCTTCATGCTCCATTGTTATCCTTTAAGTTATCAGGAGAAAGTGAGGAAAGTCATGAGAAGTAACAATTGCAATAACATTATGCTTCAAATGAAAAAGAAGCATGTATTTTATCTTAGAGATTATAAGGAAATCCTGAAGAAATGCAGAGGGTAAGGACAATGATTTCTAAATTTGTGGTATCATTGCCAGAACCTTTATATGCAGTCATTTAATAAGCATTTATTTTGTGCCAGGGGGAAACACAGGCAAAAAAGAGGCCTTGCCCTTAAGGAGTTCATAACCTAATATATGTAGAAACAAACTATATACAGGTTTTTGCTGTTGTTTGGTTGTTTCAGATGCATCTGATTCTTCTTGACAGGATAAAGGGCAATAATTAGCAGAAAGAAGGGCTGCTAGCTGGAAAGACTTCCAGAAATTGATGCAGTGTGAAATAAGCAGAACCAGGAGAACATTGTAAACAGAGACAGATACACTATGGCACAATCAAATGTAACAGAATTTTCTACTAGCAGCAATGCAATGACCCAGGACAATCCAGAGGAACTTATGAGAAAGAACACTATCCACATCCAGAGAAAGAACTGTGGGAGTAGAAACACAGGAGAAAAAACATCTCTCGATCACATGGTTTGATGGGCTATGATTGGGGTTTTGACATTAAAAGATTGCTCTACTGCAAATATGAATAACATGGAAATAGGTTTTGAACAATGATACATATATAATTTGGTGGAATTGCTTATCAGCTCTGGGAAGGGGGTAGGGAAGAGGGGAGGGAGAGAACATGAATCATGTACCATGGAAAAAATATCTTCTAAATAAATAAATAAAAGAAGGGCTGCTAGATAGCTCAGTGGATGGAATGCTGGGTCTAGAGTCAGAAATATTCATCTTTCCGAGTTCAAAACTGGCTTCAGACATGTATTAGCTGTGTGACCCTGAGCAAATCACTAAATCCTATTTGCCTCAGTTTCATGAGCTGGAGAAAGAAATGGCAAACCACTCTAGTATTTTTGCCAAAAAAACTCCAAATAGAGTCACAAAGAGTTGGGCATGACTGAAAAACAACTGAACAACACTAGAATGAAGAGGAATTGGTGAAGACTTCCTGGAAAGGGTGGAATATTAGTTGGACTTTGAAGGAAGTCAGAGAAACCAGGACATAGTGATGAAGAGTATTCCAGACATGGGAGACAGACAGAGAAAATGCCTAGAGGCAAGAAATAAAATGTCTTTTTCATGGAAGAGCAGAAAAGGTCAGGGTAACTGAATTGAAGAGTACATGGTGGGGGTGATATAAAATGTAAGAAAGCATAAGTTATTGGATGGCCATTTTTGACAACTGGCCAATGGATGGTGAGTAAAAAGAGTATGTTGACAGGAGTCAAATAAGATTTAATTAATTGATAATTACTATTTATGTAATACGGCAAAAGAAACCACTGGAAATGTTATTTCCTGTCTAATTTTTACTAGTTTGAATTTCTCACTTATCTTAAACTTTCATAATCAGTTTACAATCTTCATTTCCCACCAGGTTCAACTCTTCTTGATTTCTCCATTATTCCTCCAGCACTTTTTTTATACTGAAGGATCACTTGAACCCTGTAACTCATATCTTTTATGTGCCCTTTGTCCCTGAGGCATCTCTGATTGGTTCCTTCCAGAATCTTTAAGGAGGACACCCAGGCACTACTTCCTTTAATGCCACATCCTGTAGTGATTAACCTGAGTTCTTGCCACTTAAACACTTCAGCAGAGGCTAACTAATGCAAGAGATGGACTATGAGTCTGTCATCTGAAGATCAGTCTAGCTAACTTCAGAAAGTTGAAGGGTTGGCCCCAAAGTTATATAGCAAACCATGAAACTGTTTACTAAGTTTTGAAGAAGTTTCCATTTCATTAGTAGAGTGAGAATCCACACTCATAAAAATCACAGCTTCCTCCTTCTCAGTCTGCCTTCAAATGTCCAGAGAAAAAAGTTCTTTCAAGGTCAAAGGCACTAAAAACCCAATCTGTTTGCCTAATGCATTTATCACTCCTTCCAGCTAACCAAATCGCTATATTCATTGGTCCTTCAAAGACCTTTGGGAGTTGGGAGAATGAGATAAATTACGTAAGTTAAGAATTAAGAACCTTTTGTAAAATTGAAATTCTCTTGGAAAATCATGTACATTTTAGGCTCCTTCATCTCTTCATAAATGGATGAACACAAAGGAAATAACTGTTTTGGTTTAAGACTCTGAGGAGTAAACTACCACAAAACAAAGAAAATACTTGAATTCCATGGTCTAGTCCTATATTATCAAGAGATGTGAAAGTGTCATTTCTCCCCAAAGGATTTCATTGATTTTTTTAAAGGAAAGGAAGTGGAAAGGTCTTTGGGCAATGCTTAGTTTTTGCAATATCTCATAGGTTAACACTGACTTTCTGGCTCAGATGGTGAAGGACCCTCCATATGAAGGGACATCTTTAACAAATTAGAAACCTCCTAGTGGCTTAGCATTCCCTTTCTATTTGAATGGATTAAACAATGCACTTTCTTATGAGGCAGAGGAGAAACATTTTTTCCAATCCTCAGATGTTCAGTTTCAGAATTTTCCAACCACATATTATTATTTGATTTGTTTAGAACTGCTGAAGTGTTGAAACCAAGAATCACTTTTAACACTATGGTCTCCTGAGTTTGGAGGTAGGAAGTTAGGGGATTTTGTTTTATTTTATTGGGGGGGGGGGTAAAAGATATATTGATTAAGCAAAAAATGATGTCCATCTTACTCATTTTACATAACTGTGAAGGCATCCTCTTTTCATTGGGGCTCTTCAGACTGGATGTACCTAAATGCCCTAGATGTGCAGATAACTAAAATTGAAAGAGAGAGCAGAAGAGAAAAATGGAATTGATTAAAGCAACAGCCTGTATGAACTATAAAGATGAAAACACATCCACCCTGGTATTCTCATGGAACAGAGATGTGAATGCAAATGTAAAGGCTGTAGAGAGCTCCTTGATCTGAACAAAGTCAGTTCAAGGAATAGAAAATGACTTGGGAGAGAATCTGATCCTGGTAATTTCAAGAAAGAGCAGAATTGTCAGAGGGAAACCATGCTGGGTGAGAATAGAAAGAAAAAAAGAAAAATAAGTGGAAGTCTGGACAGAGAAAAAGTATGAAGTTAGGAAGGAAGAAAGGGTAAAGCATTTATTAAGCATTCACTTTGTCAGGTACTATGCTAGGCACTTTACAAATATCTTATCCTCACTACAATACAGGAAGTAGATACTATTATTATCCTCATCTTACAGATGAGGACACTGAGGCAGGGAGAAGTTAAGTGACTTGCTCAGGGTTATGAAGCTAGTAAATATATGAAGTTAGATTTGAACTCTGGTTTCTGGGACTCCAGGCCCAGTGCTCTTTCTACTGTGCCACCTTTAAGGGCAAGAAAAAGAAAATTATACATTTGTAAACTGACAACAATTTTGATTGTAAAAATTCTTACAGTTTTGGTTATAAATTTACAAAATGAATGAGAAAAAGAGTAATAAATGTGACTAAAGATTGGTGATATCAGCTCTTGATTTTAAAGGGCTAGGTGAACAAATAAAGCATTTAAAAAACAGCATTTGGAGATAAGAAAGTAGTGAGACTGGCTGAAGTTCATGAAAGATTGAAGTTAAAGACATGGGGAGTGAAGGACATCGATAAGATATAATTATGGCATGACTTAAAAATTGCAGCAAAAGCAGGGTCAACTTCAGGATAATTTCCCACAATGTACCCAAAGCAACAACAAACAGTCTTATGGTGAAGATGAAAACAGTCATAAAAAGTTTATGGTCAAGGGTGATTCTACTTTTCTCTCAGAGGCCAGAAAGCAGGACAGTTTGAATAAAAGATTTCCTGGTATCAGACACAAGATATAGGGGAGATTCTAGTTACCTTTGCTTAAGGACTATAATGAGGAAGAAATGCAGAACCCAGTGTTTTCCAGGACAACACATTCTACTTTTGTGTAGTTCTTATTTTAAGAAAAGCTTTCCTGACATCAAGTGAAAATCTGCCCTCTAAGGCCAAGCAGGACAAGTGTAATCCTCCTTCCACATGATACCCTTTCAAGTACTTGAAGACACCTATTTTCAGCATCTTAAAAATCTATATCCTATTCATCATCATTTTCTTTGCCCAGCCCTTACATGACATGTTCTCAAAACATGCCACTATTCTGCTCATTATTCTCTGGATATTTTATAGCTCATTAGAATATCTTAATAAGGTCTCTTGTCCTTCCTTCTGGCACCCAGAAATGAACACAAATCTTTAGATTTAGTCTGACCAGAGCAGAAGAGAGCATAGCTCTCCTAAATATCAATTCACACCAACACAGCTCAAGATAGTTCTAATTGGGTGCCCTGTCATATTCTTCATTCATATTGAACTTCTAATGTATTTTGACCCCAATCCCCAAATGATTATCTGTACATTTCTGCTCTCTTGTATTTGTAAAAATTCATTTTTAACCCAAGTATAAAATTTTACATTTGACTCCTTTTAAACTTCCTCTCTGTATAGTCAACTTATATTTCTAGATTGTTGAAATCTTTTTTGGATCCAACTTCTATCATCCATCATGTTAGTTATCCATTCATTGTAGCTTTAGGTTATTTGTAAATTTGAAAGGTTTGATACTTATTTCTTTATACAAGTCATTAATAAAGATGTTAAATTGTACAGGATCAAGAACAGAAGAGATAGCTAGGGTTCTCCACTACAGACTTCCTTCTAAATTGATAACAAAGCATTAATGCATTAATGCTACTCTTTGGGTCCAGCTATTATAATGGTAAATAGATATTTACATATATACATTATTCTATTGGCTTCTCCACATTTCTACTTCTCTTTGTCCACAAGGATATCCTGAGAGGCTTTGTAGGGCCAAATGTGTGGATTCTTCTAAATATGTAGATTTCCCAAAGATTCAGTTTTTAGTGTTATGCTCTTCTCTCTCTCTCTTTCTCTCTCCCTACTCTCAACTTCATGGTTTCAACTATTCCTTTAATGTTAGTAGTTTCCAAATCTACATTTCTATCCCAACCTATCTTCTAAAATCTAATTTTAAGTCAATACTCATTTGAGATTGAGGGGAAAAATCCAAAACTTTGCATCATCTCAAGTCATCATGTATAAAATGAGGTTGAGAAGTGAATAAGAGAGCCTCCAAAGTCAACACTAAATCTATGATCTTATAGTATCCAGATGTTATATTTACATATTACATGTACATATTTATGTGTATTTAAGTTGTATTTTATACATATATATATAGATAATCTTCTCTCAGATATAATGAGAGTAGATAAATATGGCAAGGATTTTGTTGGTCAGAGTTCCTAAGACTTCAAGTCTGGTGTTAGAAATGGCATTTGAACCTAGGTCTTCTATAGGAAGCCAACATTCAATCCACTATATTACACTGTCTCACTAGATCAAAAATTGGCATTTATATAGTGCACTAAAATTAGTAAAGTACATTAATACATTGTCTTATTTACTCATCTGATATTGAATGTCTATGTCCATAACTCACCATTTTTACACTTTCTCCTTCCCTCTACTCCTCCAGAAAAAATGTTTCTATTGCTATTCCATACTTCAAAAATGTATGTTTTTCTGTTTTGGTTATTCTCATAGCAGTCAGTCAATACATGATTATTAAACTCCAACTATGTGCCAGGACACCTACCCTTCATTGTTTTAGCTTCTTTCTTACCCAATCCATCTTGCACATCTTTGCCAGATTAGACTTTTTGAAATATTATATGGGTTCCATTAATCCAAAACCTTTGATGGCTACTATTACTTGCCCAAAATCCTTATTCAGGCATTTAAGGCCTCTCAAAATTTAGCCTTATTGACTTTTTTTTACTTTGTCTCCTCCACCCCACAATTTTCCAAAATGCACCCTCCATCCTGGTCCAAATATATTACTCACTGATTGTCCTATATACCATTCACTTTGCCCATTTTGTGATTTGCTTTTGGTGTTCCCTTTGCCTGCAAAATCCTCCTCTTCCTCTTTTTTGTTATCTACTAAAATATTATGCTTCTTTCAGGCTTAATTTAGGTGGACAAGTGTTTAGAGTACTAGATTTGGAGTCAGGAATGCCTGAGTTAAAATCCTGCTAATTAGCTGTGTGACCTAGGCAAGTTACTTAACCTCTGTCTGCCTTGGTTTCCTCATCAGTAAAATGTGACAAATAATCACACCAACCTCCAAGAGTTATTGTGAGGATCAAATGAGATATTTTATGTAGATGCCTGTTTAATTATTATCCCATTACCATCAAAGCTGAACACAAAGAAATGAAGTAGCCAAATCTAAGAATCATAAAATCTCAGACTTGAAAACTACTATTGTTGTTGTTGTTGTTCAGTAGTTTCAGCCATGTCTGACTCTTCATGGAGGAAACTGAGGCAGACACGATTAAGTGACTTGCCTAGAGCCACAGAGCTAGTTTGTGTCTAAGGCTGGGTTTGAACTCAGGAAGGTGAGGCTTCTTTGACTCCAGGCTTGGTAACCCATCCGCTGGGTTACCTAGCTGCCTCCAAAATGACTGTAGAAAATATCTTTATCAGAATTCCCTTTCTGTGGATTTCTGTAACACTCAAAAGGCAGTTAAAATGTAATCATTCAACAAATATTTATTGTTAAGTACCCACTATAAGGATCATGTTCCTTTGTATTATGCCGGTTTATGGAAAGGATGCTTGATTTGAAATCTGAGTACTGGGGTTTAACCCTTGATACCTGTTGTGGTCTATGGCAAGAAACTTCCTCTTCTTATTATGTTTCTTCGTTTGTAAACTGAGGGAGATGGAACAGATGACCTCTAAGGCTACTTAGAGCTCTAAAATTATGATTCTAAGAACTAAGAACTTGTGACTAAAGTCCTGCAGATGGGAATCATCTCCTTTCTTCTTTCTATAACCTACAGCACCTCGAATTATGTCATAAATAATAAACAATGACTATTTGTGAAGGGAATGCATCCAGTAGAAAGAAACCCCTAAATAGAATGCTTTGGGGGACAGGCCTTTGGGTGGAAGTTGCAATGTATTGAATATGAGATGGATAGGGGTCACAGGCACTTTATTCTCATCCTTAAAATGGCTCTTACCCATTTAATGCATCTGTGGATTTTATTTGGTTTCCTTTCATTTAGTGTTTATTATGTCCCAGAGTCATCTTGAACCCTTTGGGGACTGTTTTTGGGTAGACTAGACCACCCCAGAGTTTTATAACACAGGGTTTTGTTCATAAGTTTCCATCACAAATGATTCACAAATTTGTCTGCAGGCTGTTCAGCACTGTCTTCTGTGTTCAGCTTCTGGGGACAGCTGGTAGGAGGTTCAGGGGCTGATCGGTACCTGTTATTTTATACTTTGATTTTTGTTCTTCTCAAAGCTGTGACTTTTCCATGTCCACAGAACAAGTTCACATTGAGATAGTATAGTAGACACGCTTGCTTCCAAGAGACTACCCAGAGCTTCTCATTCAGTAGAGCACTGTTTCCCAGAGTTGAAAGTTACCTCTGGGCATTCTTGGTGACTGGCAAACAGAGGGGGCAGTATGCTTCAGGATCTTCTTGGGATTTCTGATATGATTTCCCTTTATTTTTTAGAGAGGACCCAGATATCGGAATAAGGAAGAATTCCTAAAAACTGAAGGATTCTCCAAATTCGGTATTATGACTGAAATGCCCACACTCGCAGGCATTTCTTGCATCTATAAATAGATGAGTAGTTTGGCACAGTGGCTAGAGAGCTGGCTTAGAGCCAGGAGGATTTGGATTTGAAGTTTACCTGTGACACAAACTGGCTTTATGATTCAGGACAAGTCAGGTAACCCCCCATGTGATAGAAGCGACTCTCGAAATGTATACAAAATAGACAATTTGCCTACTTGTACTGGGAGAGGGAGTTTCTTCATCTACGAGTCCCTATTCCAGTGCAATCACAGATGTGGTCTCTAACTCTATAGTTAAAAGATAAAATAATTATTAGGTGTGTATTCCTTATTGTGAATATATATACATATATTTATATGTGTGTCAATTCACCCTCCATCTGATGTAGCAGAGCGATTCACTTGAATATCTCTTGCAAAAATAATTGCTATGAGGGATTGGGGGAAGCTAGGTGGCTCAGTGGATTGAGAGCCAGACCTAGAGATGGGAGGTCCTAGGTTCAAATCTGGTCTCAGATAGTTCCTAGCTGTGTGACCCTGGGAAAGTCACTTCACCTCCATTGACTAGCCTGTATTGCTCTTCTTCCATGGAGCCAATACACAGCATTGATTCTAAGACAAAAGGTGAGGGTTTAAAAAATAATAATAATTGCTATGGTTCCTGTGCCCACCCAAGGCTGCACTTGGGCACAGGAACATTAGCATTTGGCTCATGTCTCTCTAAGGGCCCTTAATTGCTTTGCTAGCAAATTTAGATGAATAAGATAGGACAGGTTTTATTTAAACCAACAAAAAGTTGCAGAACAGGGTTCTTTCCAAGTCCCTCAACAGTTAGATTAATTCTCCTCCCTGTTCCAGAAGGGCATTTAATAACTCTCCTCTCAAAGGTGTTCTACCTTAATTGAATATCTATGCTGTCCTCCTGACTGACAGTTCTAGTAAAGAACATAGATCTGGGTTGCTTCTCAGTCTATATAGTTTCCTAGCAGTCTTTCTTCCCTTTGGGGCCACACACATAGTATATACCCTCTAATGCCTGTCTCCAGATTCAAGTGAAGCTAAATGTTTCTATCTTCTCTTACTGTCTCCGGTCAAACATACAAATCCTTTTCTTCTCTTTTTCTTCAACTGTTTTATTATGTTTCTATATGAACCCCATACCATAGGTACAAAAAGTATCCCTGTAAAGATTATTTGTCTCCTGACAGAAGGATGATGGACTTTTGGTGCAGATAAGTAATGCCTTTCTGAACATGACTGATACAAGATTTTCTTTTGTTTAACAATGCATACTTGTTTTAAAATAAAATAAAACCACAATAAAAATCACATAGATGTTCACATATCCCTTTCTACAATCTCCAACTACCCCAGGATCATTTTGTGTGTCTGTGTCTATGTCCATGCTTGCATCTATAAATGCTTCTCTGCCTGTTTCTTTCTGTCATCATCCTCAGGATGATTTCTTTAAAGCTTCTTTAAAGTCTTTTAGGAAGACTTCTCTTTTTTTCTGACTATTTTCTTAAATCTCTTTGTTCTCTGTCTGCCTGTGTCTGTTTCTGGTGGATGTTTAATTCTATAAAAGGAACCATATTAATTGTACAAATTTTATCCTCAGTTTACTGTCAATTCACAAATGCTATAAAGGCCATTTCAATGGAAGAAACGTGGACTCATAAAAAATATACGATGACCAAGAAAGAGTTGAGGGGAGAAGAGTTTGCCTGACTTCTCCAAGTACATGACTACTATCTATACAAATATGTATACAGTGTGTTACAAACATCTTAGTACAATTTTAATCTTTAATAGTCTCTTATGGCTTAAAAATATTCTTAGACCTTGGAAGTCAATGGACAGGGTTTTTTTTTTTAATAATGTTCTCTAGATACACATTTTCTCTTTCCCTCATGCACCAAAATAAATAAATAAATAAATAAATGAATGAAAACAAACACAAACACACAATTCTTGCCATGTGGTTCCATATGGTCTCTCTGAACTGTTGAAAATAAGGAAGGGATAGACTTTTGTCCAGGCCACTGATAATTCTCCAGAAGGGTTGAAAAAATCTGCAGTCTTCTTAAGTCAGAGGAAGGATTACTTCAAAGTGAAAATTTAAGGAGTAAAAAAAGCCCCTTAGCATCCTTGAAACCTCTAGAAGGCCTTCTAAAAAGAATTAACCACGAGGTAAAAATGAAATGGGAAATAATTTAGTTTTCAAATAAATCATTACAGTTTGAAGCTTTGGCTCCAGCCAAGGTGAAACTTGAAGAATATATTGGACACGGGATTTTTTTCTTTTTTATTGATCTCTTTGGTTTTCACATCATCATAATTTCTGAATACATCCTACCCCTACTCAGTAAGTCATTCTTTTTAACCAAGAATGAAAAAGAAAGAAAACAAATCAGCAAAACCAACCAATATATTGAGAAAATCTGAAAATATAGACAATTAAATAAGTTATTTAAAAACTTTTTTCAATTGATAGGCACTTATTTTCTCTTCATCCCACCTTTCTTTACAGAAAAAAGAAAAAGCCCCTTTGACAAATGTGCAGCACCACAATTTTTTGAATTCAATTGTATTTTAATTTTTTTTGTCTCTGAAAATGACTGTTAACTGTTTAAATTTGCCCAAGTTATATATAACTTAATAATGAAGGAAAACGACCTCCAGTGTCTACAGGGCCTGATTGTAGCCTCTACAATGCAGTGGATAGAGCGTCGAGTCTAGTAGAGTCAGGGATCTGTTGTACATGTTTAGTAGACATAAGACTCTGGGCAAATCACTTAGCCTCTATTTACCTTACCTTCTTCAACTATAAAATGGAGACAATAATAATAATAGTACCTACATCCCAGGATTTATCAGGTGGATCAAATGAGTTAATATTCACAAGGCACTTAACATAGTGCTTAGCTCATAGTAGGTGCTTAATAAATGTTCTTTCCCTTCCCTTTCCCTTCTTTCCATATTTTTTGTTGCTATTCAATCATTTCCAACTCTTTGTGACTCCATTTAGAGTTTTCTTGATAAGGATACTGGAGTGATTTGCCATTTCCTTTTCTATCTCATTTTTACAGATGCAGAAGATTGAGGCAATGGGATTAAGTGACTTGCCCAGGGTCCTACAGCTTGTAAGTTTCTGAGACCAGATTTGAACTCAGGAAAATGAGACTGCCTGACTTCAATCCCATACCATCCATGTCCAAAACTTGATAGCATATTAATATATCATAATAATTTTAATGTCTAATAATAAACACGAATATACAATAATGATAAATTAAGTATATTAGTACTTCTCTTTGGGGAAGTAATTGGAAGTCTTCATCATTACCTTCTGGAAACACTGATCATTGGGTTAAGAGCACTTAATTCTTTCCAAATTGTTCATTTTTCAAAGTTATTATAGTGTAAATGTTTTTTCCTGGTTCTATAAAGCAGATTATTTTTTAAGGAAATAACATTTGAGTTCCTTTAGTTCTCAGTAACTGATAAAGGAAAAGAAAATTTGATAATATCCTGATAATGTGATAATATCCCAATAAAATATGATAATATCCTGATATGTGACAATAATCCTGATAAGTAATAGAATGATGATGTCCCACCATTTCTGGCATATTTTTCTCAATCCTTTAATTTGATGTTCTAGGATTTCTGTCTTTACCTATTCAACAATCACTATCCTTTATCTTTGCTTTCATAAGAGCCAGCCATCTACTTCCCTTTTGCCTTCTTTCTCACTATCCTGTGCCTTTCACCTCCCAAAATCTGCTATCTTGCATTATTTAGCTGAGAAGAAAGCTTCCCAGCATCACTGCCTTCAGATGTGGTTCTTACAAATAGCATCAGCCAAGCAACCAAACCCAAACTGGCAGCTATCAGAACTGATGAGCAAATGCCCCAAGTGACTCAAGAGAGAAAGAGCTGCTATAGGGTGGAATCAACAATAATGAAAAAATGTGCAGAGCCTAAAAGAACAAGGAAGGAGGGGATTTAGCAAAGAATTATCATCATAATGACTGTGTCAATGGATGCTAAGAAGGTAATTAGATTTGGGAATTCTTTATTTTCTCATTTATTTCCTTCCAAATTCATTATCCTACCAAATGCTTCTGGACTAACCCTAAGCTTACAAAACTGTCTAGCTCTATAACTTTTAGTTAAACAGACTCATTTTTACAACTGGAGGTTGTACAACCCAATTACCATCTGGGTCTGGGGTCAATTTACCAAACAGTTAGAGCCCAGTCTTCTTTAAATGAGATTCAAACCATGGGGATGATCTCTATAAAGACTAGTTGGGTTAATTCAGCTCTCTGGCCACAGATTCCATCTGTAATAATAGTTAGCCTTCTCACGAATGCCTGGGAAGTTTCCCAAGAAGGAATGATAGTTCAGTTTCACAGATCAGACAATAAGTATATCAGGGTCAGATATATGAATGGATGAATGAATGGAGACCATCACAGCTAGAGGGAGAAAAAAACTCAAAACACTTATGCTTTTCTGACAATGGATCCAAAATATAATCTCCATATGTTATAAAAATCACATCTCATAATTTATAGCTTGTAATTCCAGTAACTCTTAAACACATTATTATTTACTTATTAATACTTTAAATTCAAAATGGTCTTGCTTGACCTGCACAAATCCACTTAGCAACCTCTAAGACAAAATGAGTAGAATTAAAGAGTTATATGGTTATTGTTTAAGACAGAGGGTCTATATAAACTTAGTTCATCTGAACTGGTTTTTCTCCCTGCTTTCAACTTTTCACCTTTTCAACTTTATATACCTATCAAAATAATCTTCCTAAGGCTAAGGTTTGATCCAGTCACTTCCCTGTTCAAAAAACTTATGTGCCTCCCCATTGCCTTTAGGGTAAAATGAGAATTCCTTAGACTGATATTTAAGGTTCCCCTTAATTCAACTCCTAATTTACAAAGTAGCCTTCAGAGATTAAAATGGGAGGATGTTGGATGCTCATTATAAAATAGAGCAAAAGATCTGAAAGAAGGGTTCCAGCTTCTGGATCAAGAAAAGGAATCCAAAGAAAATATTAATACTGAGGACATTAGCTCACTGCAGAGACCCTGCCCTTTATATTATTTTATTTTATTTTTAAACCATTACCTTCCCTCTTAAAATCAATACTGTGTATTGGTTCCAAGACAGAAGAGTTGGTAAGGGATAGACAATGTGGGTTAAGTGACTTGCCCAAGGTCACACAGCTAGCAAGTGTATGAGGTCAGATTTGAACTCAGGACCTTCCATACCTGGATCTCAATCCATTAAACTTCCCAGCTGTTCCTTGCCCTCCATTTTAAAGGAATCAGTTCCTGGAGGTGAGGATGTCTTATTAAGGGGATGAGAAGATTCAATAGCCAGGACTCTGAGGGAATAAGATAAGAGAATCTAAGTGGAAACATTGCTGGTCCTAGACAAAGGTTTATCTGCCTTTTCCAAAAAAATCAAGGGAAAAATTGTTAATTTTAAGTTAAAAAATCATGCCAACACCCATCCTTGCCTTGATCTTCATTTCAGCTAAGCATAAAACCAGAGACAATAAGTGTACACTAAGGTGGTAGTTAGAGAATATTCACTCGACACAGTAAGGTGTGTATAGTGGAGACTATATATCTAGAAAAGCAGCATCTGGAGAATGCTGTGAAATCTATAGCTAGAAGGAAGGATAGCATAATAATAATTAGAAGACACAAACAGCCTTATTGCATCAGAGATGTGAATTGTCCTTCCAAAGGTTGTTCCTTGGCTACCTGGGAATACCTCTATGCATGTGCCATGACCACATACCTTCCTTGCTTGTTGTATGCCCTTCAACATGGATTTCCTTAATCCACTCTTCTCCTGATGCCCTGTGAATTAATGGGAGCATTTGCCCCAGGCTTTTGGGACGACAATTTCTTTCCACTTTTCTTACTACACCATTTGCCTTGCTTTGAATTAATTGTGTTCTCTGGGACACTATTCAAGGGGTACACACTGGTAGGAATTTGAGAGCCATGGTTTTGAAGGAGTTAGACCCCTAGAAAACCTTGAATCTGGGGTAGAATTATCTGGAGGTCTCACCCTTTGTACCTATGTGTGTCCTCAGTTACTACAAAACTTCTCATTTAAATGAGTGCTGGTGGACATGGGAGAGATTCTAGGTTCTCAAGTCATAGATATCTTAGTGCCAGGCACTGTGCCAAGTGCTTTACAGTTGTCATCTCATTTGATCTTTCATGGTGATCCTGGAAGGTAGTTATTATTACCTCCAATTTAGAGATGAGGAAACCATGGCAAATAAGTGATTAAGTCACTTGCTTATGGACACACAGCTGGTAAATGTCTGAGACTACATTTGAATTCAAGTTTTCTTGACTCCAGTCCTGCTGCTCCATCCACTGTGCCATTAACTGACAGCAAATCCATTCTCCCATCAAATTCAATCAGCCATCTGAAAAAATCATCTAAATCACAAATGATTAGAGAGATCTAAATTGAAAGCAACTCTGAGTTTCTAGTTAATGACCATAAGACTGGAGAAGCTGATGAAAAAGTAAAAATGACAAATGCTGGTGAGTTATGGCAAGCCAGACCATTGGTGGAGCTATAAACTGGACTGGTCATTCTAGAAAGCTGCTTGAAAATATGCCCCCAGAGTTACTAGACTTCACATAGCTTTTGATTCAGCAATATCACTAAAAGGAAGAAAATTATCTCATTATAAAATAATTCACATTTAGTATGAATGATTGATAATGAACAAAACGCCTTTAGGTACATGCAAAAGAAGAGACATTGATTCTCTGAAAGCATTGGCATTTTCTTCAGAGGAAGTAAAGACTCTAGATGTTGCTAGGGAAGCAGACATTACATAATTTGAAGGACACACTGAATGAATGACACACCTGACCTCAGAATTGGACAGGAGGAAGAAGGTGGTTTAGATTGCCTCTTGGAAATTGAAAAGTACTTTTTGGGTGACCCATCTCCCCTCAACCCCAATCCTTCTCTGAAACAAAGTCCCATCATTTTTAGCATCTTCTGGTCATATTATTTGGCTGACAGGCACAGAACACCACACTCTCTAAAGAATTAAAGTCAGAAGCCACCCAAAGGACAATGAAGAAGCATACAATGGGTGTAAGTAGGCAGCAGCTTGTTACCAGTGAGGAATTGCACAAGAGGATGTAATCAGAGAGGTATGATCTCAAAAGTGAAGAAAAAATGATGCACAGCCAGATTTTTGCATTGGTATCCATGTGGTGTTGAAAGATCTTGAGAAATGCCCTTCAGCTGGTTGAGTAGACCCCCTGTGGAGGATTTATGGAAGGGTCTGGATGAGAATCAAATAGGATGGGCAGATGAGAATGGTTTCCACAATGTATCTTTAGAGACATATGAAATGATATGGAAAGAGGGCTAGATATGGAGTCTGAAGAACTGGGACCAAATCCTGGTTTTGCTGCTTACTACCTGATAGACTTTAAGCTAAACATTGACTCTCTGAATGTCAATTTTTTAAATTAAAGAATGAGAGAATTGGTCGAAATGACTTCCAAAGCACATTGATGAAATCACCAGTTTAGAGAAGTATCAAAGTAAAGAGAGAAGTAAGAGAGAGAGAAGTAAGTTGGGTGTGTGATGTAAATGGGGACCATTTATAAAGTAATGGTGTCTTCATTCTCAAGGAAAGAGGCTGACGAACAGATAGGTATTCTACATTTCCTCCATGGAAGAATTTCCAAATCATGACATAGTTTAGACCTTGAAAAAATCATTTCTAAAGTTTGTTCATAGCCTGAGATTTGCCAGTTTTCCTACAACACACATTTTAGCACACTATGCTAGGATTTTTTGTTTTGCTTTGTTTTGAGTCTATTTGGGGGGTATGTATGACATTTCTATTGGAAAGAGAGGGGAAGAGAAACTGAGGGAAATTTTTAATGATAATACCAGGCTATTTGGGCCAAAATTCAATTTATTTTTATTCAAAAGATAAAGACAAATGGTATATTTCAGAAGAAAGAAGGTTGGATTTGGCATCCGTAGGCTTAGATGAGACTCCTCTCTCCTGTAACTTGAGAAAGTCAGTTTTCTTGAATTTCAGTTTCTTCATCTGAGGGTATTCGACTAGATAGCTTCCAGTAAAAGAATTTATTTGGGGGGATTGTAGATTAGGGTCCCCCCGTTTGCAAAGCATGGTAAAGGAGGAAGAGAGAGGCAGTGCCCCAAGTGACTGTCAGAAAACATCAGTTTTTCATCTTGCCTGCCTATGTGGATCTGGTTTCCTGTCCTTGATCCTAAATTATTTTATCCTGTCAGGAGACAGCTGGTTTGGCAGGGCCCTCCACTGCTCAGCAGAGTGCCCTAGGGGGAATGGGGCAAGGGGCAGGAGGGGCGGAAGCCCTTGAAAACCAGGCAGCCCCATCTTCAATGAGCCTGCCTCTGGGTTAGCAGTGGCAGCAAGAGGTTCTGGGGGGAGGGTGAAAAAGGGGGGACCGGGTAGCCCGAGTTGGCTAATTTCCAACAAGAGCTGTTCACAGACTTGTTCTCAGACTGTCTTGTTCCAGAGGGTCTAACTGGAAATGAAATGAATTGCATTTTTTAAAAGATCAACTTCAAAGAGGCCCTTTTATGGACAGACCCGTGCCTGTCCTTTTTATTTGATCGCACTTGAGAAACTGACCTCTTTGCTCCCAACCAGGCAGCAGGTGGCATCCTCAGAGAAAGGGCGTGGCTTTCTGGGTGACCCCATCCCTGGGGCTTTAAACAGAACCTCCGACTAGTGGGGATACAAATAGAGCTTTCAGCACACACACACACACACACACACACACACACACACACACACACCCCAAATGCTGCAGGAGCTGCCTTGGGAAATGCAGTCATTTTTGGTGGGGAGACAATTTGGGGGTAATTCTTGACCTTCTTCCTCTTTGGCAATGCTTTGTCCAGATGTGTGAGCAACTAGCTGGGTCTTGCCTGCTTCCAGGAGCAAGCTGGAGAGCAATGAACATAAATGCCCTTTGAAAGAAACTCCTCAGGCTGTCAGCCAAAAATATCCAGTTTCCCCCTGCCTGATAGCCTATTCTTGCTCTTCTTCTTTAGGCTCTAAGAGTGTGACCTGAAGCTTTGAGGCAAACCCTAGCTTTCAACACTAACTGATTTGAATTTGGACTTCACCGGGGCACTTATACTAGTGGTTCAGGAAATAAAAGGATTTATCTTCAAAAGTGTGGTGCCTGAGATTGGCACTTTAGGTGTCCTTAAGATTTTGGACACCTCAAAGAAGGAACAAGACTTAAGGTAAGGAAAAAAAAAAGAAATGGATTGGAACTCTCTGGATTGTTTATTCATAGACTGCCTTTCTTGAATACTTCAATAAGCACTTTACATAAAATGTAATTATAGCAATCATCCTATTGAGTATTCAGGAAATAAAAATGTCTTCAGATACAACTCAAATACCAGTAATTCCACAAAGATAATTTATCTTGGAAATGAGTAAGAGACATAGGACTGTCGAAGTGTACACCGCCACACTTTAAATATACTTAGTAAAAATGGCCTTAAGGGAAAGATTATAAACTTAAAAGCTACAAGGGACTTCAAAGGTTAACTGATCCAAACCTTAATTTTATAGATATAGATATAGATAAATATAGATAAGTTACTGATCCAAGGTTATCCAATAAATAGTCAAGTTGAGATTTGAACTCACATCCTGTGGATTCAAAGGCCATACCTTTCTCACACATTCTGCTGTCATTGATGATTTTAGACCGCCTTACATACATCCACTTGAAACTCTGCCCACCATATCTAGAAATTATGATCACTTGAAATATAATTCTTTCCCCTTCTGCTAAAATTAAATTGCAAGTTCTTTTGGATTTTATTACTGTAAAGAAAAAGTCTGATTTCTTTTGCTTAAGAAGTTGGCCTTCCCAATGCTCTCAGTGTTACATTTACAGATGTTTCACCCTTTACATTAAAATTGGATGAGTAAACATAGAAATTTCTAAATTAAAAAAAGAGAAAGTTATAAATTTTCGTACCTAATACTTCATAAATTCATGATTCCATGCCAATCTTCATACAGACACTAAATAGCATAGGAAGTCTAAGGTCAAAATGGCAAATATCCTTACTCTTTTCCCATGTCAAGACAATCCAACTGACTAGCTTTCAAAATAATGCTATAATGGAAAGATGTGAAGACTCTCCAAAGATCCTGAGGTCAAACAGAAATCCAGGTCAGGACCCTAGTGGATAGCACTTGGAATAGAAAAAAGCATCCCCAGAAATAAGTTTAGGTATAGCCCTAAGGAAAATAAGAGGCATAGTAAATGTTTAGTCACTGTATAAAGTCACCAATTAATAATAACAAATAACCAGAAGTCTTAAGGAGCTTTAAACTGTCCCTTAACAGTAGCTACCTTTGATTTCCTGTAGTAATATTAGAAAAGACACCAATGATTACCCTTTTAAAATATGAGTCAACAGGCAATGGCTCTTCTTGATATAATGTGGTTTGGTTAAATCACTTGTTAAATAATTTCTATATAGTTATAAATATGGTTAGGCTTATGGTTAGGGTTAGAGTTGGTTAGGGCATATATATATGTATAGATAGATAGATAGATAGATACATAGATACATAGATAGATACATAGATACATAGATACATAGATAGATACATAGATACATAGATAGATACATAGATACTAGAAGATAGAGGATCACCTGGATTCCTAGTTTTCATTTTCTATCCTTAGTAAACTCCTCATGATAGCTGAATCACTTAATGCCTACAATAGCCTGAGGATAAAGGAATGGATCTAGTCTCAGCTCTGGCCTTTATTTCCATTCACTTGTTCTCTCATTAAGTCATTCTTTATTTGGTGCTTATAGGATGTAATACTGAAATAGGCATAGTAATGTGGAATTATATGATAGAAAAAGGTATCTAGCAGAGTATTTTCAAGGACTGTTCTCCATTGAGGTTGTTATCCTGAGCATTTAATAAAAGGCAGTTGTTCCTCTGTTTTTAAAGCAGACCATTGAAATCCTGGGGTGATGTCTTGACTTGCCAGTAAACTAAATTTAAATGAGACAGGGTTGCACAAAGTCCTTAGTCTATCTCCTTCCAATCATCGAAGTCTAGTGGCAAGACAAAAGTCAAGATGACTGGCAATAGCTCAGGACGTAATAAATGATCTTGGTGTCTTCCTTGTCTGACCAAGTTCTAGTTCCTCCACAGTGCCTGCTTCAGTCAACTTTGTGGCCATTGGAACAAATTTTTCTCATCTGCCCCATACTTCCAGGGGAGGAAAAGACACTTTCAATATTTTTTTTTAATTTTTATTTAGTCAATTTAGAACATTATTCCTTGGTTCCAAGAATCATACTCTTTCCCTCTCTTCCCTCTCCCCACCCCTTTCCATAGCTGACACACAATTCCACTGGGTATTACATGTGTCCTTGATCAGAACCTATTTCTATGTTGTTGGTGTTTGCACTAGCATGATCATTTAGAGTCTATAACCCCAATCATATCCCCTTCAATCCATGTAATCAAGCAGTTGTTTTACTTCGGTGTTTCTGTTCCCACAGTTTTTCTTCTGTATGTGGATAGTGTACTTTCTCGTAGATCCCTCCAAGTTGTTCAGGATCACTGCATTGCCACTAATGGAGAAGTGCATTACATTCGATTATACCACAGTGTATCAATCTCTGTGTACAATGTTCTCCTGGTTCTGCTCCTCTCACTCTGCATCTATTCCTGGAGATCATTCCAGTCTCCATGGAACTCCTCCACTTTATTATTCCTTTTAGCACAATAGTATTCCATCACTAACATATACCACAATTTGTTCAGCCATTCCCCAATTGATGGGCATCCCCTCATTTTCCAATTTTTTGCCACCACAAAGAGTGCAGCTATGAATATTTTTGTACAAGTCTTTTTCCCCATTATCTCTTTGGGGTACAAACCCAGCAGTGCTATGGCTGGATCAAAGGGTAGACAGTCTTTTAATGCCCTTTGGGCATAGTTCCAAATTGCCCTCCAGTATGGTTGGATCAATTCACAACTCCACCAGCAGGCACTCTCAATATTAATCATTTTAAGACCTAGTTCTCCAGCTTGCCAGCTATGTGACCTTTGATTTATCCTCACCTAACTTCTCTGAATCCAGGTAAAATGAGGATAACACCTGCAATACCTATTTCTTAAGGTTGTGGGTTAGAAGATAATAGATGCAACATATTTTGAAACAGTAAAATAATATTTTAATATTAGCATTAATATTTGGCTTTTGGAGGTAGGGCATTCAGATAAACATAAGATCAAAATTCTATGGCTTTGTGGGTCACTGGAAATGCTCCCTGACTAAAAGTCAGGCAGGAATCCTGGGTTCTTGTCCTACCTCTGCTGCTAGCAAATTGCATGATCTTTGGCAAGTAAAAGATGATGAAGTTCAATTATTATAAATATAGCCATTTTTCTGAACCCTTACCTTCCATCTTAGAATCAATACCATGTTCCAAGCAGAACAATAAAAGTTAGGCAATGAGGATTAAATGACTTGCCAAAGTTTACACAACTAGGGATTGTCTGCAACCAGATTTAAACCCCAGAAGCTCCTATCCATAGTTCTAGCTCTCAAACCACTGAGCAACCAAACTGCCTCTTAAACATAGGAGTTTTACATGTAAAATGAGTACCTAGTTTAAGTGTTTTATAAATGTCTAATTGACCAGATTTTCATTCTGGGTAATTCTTCCTACGAGTTCTGGATACATATCTGACCTTCTTGAAGTTTGATATCTTATCTCTGAACTCCAACCAGATTTTTTAAAAGTAGCTGTCTTGTGAAAGAATTGGGGGAAATATGTAAAAGTATATGAGATCAGGCTAGGAGGAGGTACTCAATCAACTTGCTCAATAGAATTGAAATTGTAATAATATGTTTTATAAGTGTTGCCTCAATTGAGTTAAAGCATATCAAATAGAGATTTATTTAGTGACAACTTAGCCTTTTATTCTCAGACTGGACATCTAGATGACACAGTGGCTAGAGTACCATGTCCAGAATCAGGAAGATTCACCTTCTAGAATTCAAAGGCTTTATATGCTTATTAGCTGTCTGACCTTAGGCAAGTCACTTCATCATGTTTGTCTCAGTTTCCTCATCTGTTGAATGAGCTAGAGACAGAAATAACAAACCACTCCAGTACCTTTGCCAAGAAAAACCTAAATGTAATTGAGAAGAGTTGGACACAATTGAAATGATTGAAAAATAGAAATAAAATCCTCAGACTTCTCACAACCCTTTAAAAAAAAGCTAAAATACAGCTTTATCAGGTAGAAACCACAGCTATAACTGGGGTAGGGAGGCTGGGACTTGTACTAGAATGTCAACAGTTAAAGGTTAAAAATACTCAAATACTCAAAAATACTTCCTTCAGAAGGTAGAAATAGTGAATCTTATTGGAGCTAGTTAGCAAGAATGTTTAGTTTAGATGTGAATCTATGGTCCCTTATCCTTATGCAGCCCTGCTCTCTTTTCCTCAATTGAATTTTCCTTAAAAAGTTTATTTCAGGGCACATTTCCTGCCCCTTGCCCCAGGTGCAAAAATTGCTAGTTAAGAGTCTGGGTGGAACACATTAGCCATCGGCTTGATTCTTATGGTCTTTGTGGCTATTGTTGCCCCAGTTCTGGTTTCAACCTAGCTTTTAGTGGAGAGACACCCACCACAGCAAAACCACTGCTAGAGTTGGCAATAATAGAATTACTAGTCAGCAGTCTTGGCCCAAGAATTTAGGCTTGAATAAGTGAAAGATTCAGTTGTACTGTCCACAGCTGTTGAGAACTTTTCCCAGATCACCTCCATGCTTCTCCAAGGCCAGCTTAAATGCCACTTTCTCCAGAAAGCCTCTTTTGAATTATTACACACACACTCACCAACCCTAAGGGGCTCAAAATAAGCATTGTACTTTGTACATCTGAAAAAACCCAAAATTTAGGGTTGAATGACTTTAGAGACCACCTAAATTCAACTCCCTAATTTGAAGAAGCTGAAGCACATCTTAGACAAGAAATTCACAAGTGGTACAAAGGGCAGCTAGGTAGTGCAATAATAGAGTCTGGTCTTGGAGTTAGGAGGACCTGAGTTTGAATCCAGCTTCAGACATCCAGATTACTGACTGTGTGACCCTGGGCAAGTCATTTAACTCTTTTTGTCTCAGTTTCCTCATCTGTAAAATGATTTGGAGAGGAAAATGGCAAACCATTCCAGTATCTTTGCCAAGGAAACCCCAAATGGAG
Source organism: Monodelphis domestica (assembly GCF_027887165.1). Classification (NCBI taxonomy): domain Eukaryota; kingdom Metazoa; phylum Chordata; class Mammalia; order Didelphimorphia; family Didelphidae; genus Monodelphis; species Monodelphis domestica. Next base: position 396,702,229 of record NC_077228.1, on the reverse strand, counting down.
TCATGAGTCAGACACAGCTGAACAATGACAAAAAGTGGTGCCATTGATATAGAGCTGGACCCAAAATCCAGAAGTTCCATGTTCAGAGTTCTAGGGGTGGAGCCAAGATGGTGGAGTGAACCGGAATAGCTCCTTGTCACCCAAGAATCCTCTCAGACCAACATTAAAATATCACCCCAAAAGGAATATACTAGTGAAAGAACCAACAAGGAAAGCAGAGTGAAACAACTATCAAAAAAAGAAGAACCCAAAAGGTAGTCAGAGACCATATGGGACACTGGGGTAAGAAGAGAGCAGAGCCAGCAAGAGACTACAGCAAGGAGGGAAGAGCAAGCCAAGAGAAAGCCACACAATCCAAGGCCACATCTGCTGTCACAGCTTTGGAACCTAAACCTAAGCCAACATTCAGATCTAAGATCTTTCCTAGACAAATAGTGGTACAAGCCAACCCACACCCCCTTGAAATTTCAAGCCTGTGGAGAAGTCCAAGCCCAGAGCAGTCTGGACTGAAGTGAGTTGATCCATGTGGGCCCATAGAGAAGCCAGTAATCCCAGTCTGGGTTTTAGATAAGGACATAGTTCACACTTTGGGGTGAGGATACAATTCAGAGCCTCCCCTCACCTCAGATCTTTTTGCCCAAAACTAAGGACAGAACTCCAGAACAGGGCCATCAAGGGTGTGCCTGATTGTATCAAGTACACAGTGAGACCAAAAACTTGAGCCTAAGCCTGGGGCTAGAATTTGATCAGCCCCTGACATGATCAAGTTCAGAGTGAGATCAAAAGCTTATGCCCAAGCCTGAAGCAAGTCTTTAAGAAGTTCCATGTTCAAATTTAGCTTAAATACTTATTAGTTGTGTGGCTCTAGACAGGTAATTTAACCTCTGTCTGTCTCAGTATCTGCATGTGAACATTGGGGATAACAATAGCATCTACTTAGAAGGGTTGTTGTGAGGATAAAATTAGTTATTTGTAAAGCATTTAGCATAGTGCCTGGTACAGACTAGGTGTTATATAAAAACTTATTCCCTTCCTTTCCCCCTTCCTACCTTAGACAGTTGCCTTAGGGACTAAGTTTATGATCATGTGTCCATAGTAATAAAGCTAATCTGTACTAGAGGAATGTATTTGAACCCAGGCCTTCATGACTCAAAGTCCAGACCTTTATTTATCACGGCATACAGCATAACAGGGAGCCCCTTCACAGACCATCCTAAAGAGGGCAATGGGTGCTTTTATTTACATTTCATGGATGAAGAAATATAAACACAAAAAGAATGAGCTTTTGATAGATGCCAGCAAAAAAAGGAGCCAGGAGGGTAGACAGGAGATTGGTGGCAATTGACTTAGTGTCCAGTTTTGCAGAGCATTCTATATGTGCTGGAGGCATGGGGAAATGTAAAAAAAAAATACAAGAACATATGCAAATTTCTTGAAAATGTTTTTCCTCTTGGCCGGCAGAAATAACTTTTTCATTCGTTGATTCAATAACATTTTACTGAATATAGGCTGTGGTAGAATCACTGTCCTAAGAGCTTTTCTATATATTTTTATACTTGGTAGATATAAATTATATAATTATGATCAATTGGAGCTAGTTGGTATTTCTGAGATCATTTGTCCAACCTCTTTCAATTTGTCAATGCAAAAAGAAAAAGAAAAGAAGGAAAAAAACCTGACTGAGACATGATAAAGAAAACTGCCCATACAAATATAGGAAAGCTAAGTATTAGAATTCAGGACCCAAACATTCAAACCCTAGTCAATGTCCTTTCCACTTGGAATTTTTAAATTTAGTAATTGATTTATTGTTTAACCAGAGGAATCCCTAATGTATCTTCTAAACTCAGGGAACCGAATTAACAGAAGTTGAAAAATACTATTTTTATTGAAAAAAATCTGGCTCCAGAGGTTAAAAAGTCTGCTGTTACTGCTATTTGTGTGTAGACATATTCAGCAGTATGTGTGGCACACACACATACACAGTAGATAATGTTAGATAGATAATTACATAGTTCCTCAGCTTGGCTTTTGTGGTGACCCATTCATTTTCATAGCAGTTCCAAAGAATGGTGGGTTCTCAAAGATATGACAAGAGATCAGACCCAAGCAACTCTATGGGGTTTCTATAGCAATTTCCCCCATGGCACAGGATCTCCACTTGGAAATTAAACAGGAAGCCAAGCAGTTTCCCATGCAAATCAGGGTTAAGTGACAAGGAAATATAGTTTTAAAAATAGAATTAAACCTGAGAGCATTAGCCAATTAGGAGTCTTACTGGCATTCCAGAATTTGTGGTGCTTTTAGTCAAGGACTCTCCTAAAGATAAAAAGTTCTTTCTAGCCAAGGCTCTGAAAAATGGAGAGACCATTGCTCAAGAAAAAAAGCAGGAGAAAAGTTATAATTTTTTTTCCTCTAGGAAGTTTTATTTTCCTTGTTTGAAGATTAGGCATGTTTGTGTTTTTGCTTTTCCCAAAGAGCTTTAAAAATTCCATTAGATGCTAGTTAAAATAATAAAATCAGAGTCACTCAACCATCTTCTTCCCCAAAGAAAACAACACTCTAGTTAAAGTGTAAAGCAGAAAGATGAAAACAGAGAGAACCTCCACCACTCTATTATTCTCCATGAAGACAAACTTTACAGCAATTACTAAGTGTGGAGCAATAACAGCTATATAAGACCAGAATGGAACAATATAGGCAGGAGACCTGGCAAAAATACTGAAGTGACATCACCAGAAGACTAGTCCTACAGTGTCAGAAGCATGAGGTGTTCCTTCATGTCTTGGCCACTCTTCATTTATTTCTTAGTCACATGCATTACCCATATGGTGCCTCTCTTTTCCTTTTCCAAGAGTGTCCCTACTCTTTGTAATGATGGCATTTATAGTTGGGAGTACAAACAAGGTTTATGGGGGAATTGATTTATTGCTATTTTTCTTACCATGTTCTGTCATTGAAAGCCCTATTTAATTGTGTCTTCAAGTGAATCGCAAAGGAACACTGGTAGAAGTTCATGAGCTCTGATCTTGAGTGAATGTAGATTCATAGAGTACCTTAAACTTGTAACAGTCTTTTATGAGGGATCTATGTTTGAATTTTGGTGTTATCTCAGGTGTTACTTTGTTAATGACCCATTTCCATATCACTTTGGGGTTGGTGAAGCACTCTCCAGCAAAACTCTGAAACTCTCTGAGACAGGGCAGTTGATAAAATCTGGAAATAGCCTTCTCTTCCTAGTAATGGTATGAGCAATTAAACCAAACCCCTGGAATCTGACATTTTTCATAAAGTTAAAATATAAACAGTAAAACAATTTCCTCTTGCCTAGTGAAGAAAGAGCAGGACTTTTCACAAAGTCCTAAATCTAGCACTGACTTCTTTAAGGTTCTTTGGGTCTGAGCTTGCTTTCATACTAGGATTACCTACAACATCAGGAACAAATGTATCTCTCTGCCATAAGATATATAGAGGTTAGGTTAAATGTATAGCATACCTGGCCCCCATTCTGAACATGCTCAAGATGTATACCTTTCCCTCTCTCCCCCAACTCTTTACTTTTGCTCTGTTACATCTCTCTCATCCCATTCTAAGTTCCAAAGTACAAGAAAAACACTTCATACAGTTCCTCTGTATGGCTGAGTCAGTAATATTCGCTATTCCTACCAACTCAGAAATACCCCTAATTTGGGAGCTAATTTGTGTTTATTGGAGGGGATGGGGATGGAGCAGAAGGATATGCTTCCAAATTATAGTTTTTTTTTCTTCATAGAATCATAGAGTATCAATCTGGAAGGGATCTATGAAAGTATTTTGTCTAACTCATTTTATAGATGAGCAAGCTAAGACTATGAATGAATGAATGAATGAATGAATGAATGAATGAAAAGCATTTAGTTATCAAATACTTACAATGTGTCAAGCACTCGCTAAATTCTGGAGATATAAATACAAAAGTAAAACAGTTCTTGCCTGAAGGAAGATATATTTTAGTAGGGAAAGATAGAATATATTAGGAGTACCCTAAAGAGATAATAAGGAAAAAAACTTGTACAAGAATATTCATAGCTGCACTCTTTCTGGTGGCCAAAAATTGGGAAATGAGAGGATGCCCTTCAACTGGGGAATGATTGAACAAATTGTGGTATATGTTGGTGATGGAATACTATTGTGCTCAAAGGAATAATAAAGTGGAGGAATTCCATGGGAACTAGAATGATCTCCAGGAATTGATGCAGAGTGAGAGGAGCAGAACCAAGAGAACATTGTACACAGAGACTGATACACTGTGATACAATTGAATGTAATGGACTTCTCCATTAGTGGCAATGCAGTGATCCTGAACAACTTGGAGGGATCTACGAGAAAGAACACTATCCACATCCAGAGGAAGAACTGTGGGAATAGAAACACTGAAGTAAAACAACTGCTTGATTGCATGGGTCAAGGGGATATGGTTGGGGATGTAGACTCCAAATGATCATCCTAGTGCAAACATCAACAACATGGAAATAGGTTCTGATCAAGGACACAGGTTAAAAACCCAGTGGAATTACATGTCGGGTAATGGAAGGGGTGGGGGGAGGGGAGGGAGAGAAAGAATATGATTCTTATAACCAAGGAATAATGTTCTAAATTGACTAAATAAATTTTTCAAAAAAAAGAATATATTAGGAGTGGTGGTCAAGAAAGCATATTTTGGCTTGTTAAGTCACAGAGATATTTAATGGAGTCATAGGGTAATGACTGACATATCTTTTTCAGAAGAAATATATCATTGATATGATGATGACTAAGCAGTTGTGCTACAACTAATTGCCTTTTAGAGTAGCCTAGAACTTCAAAAGCTGAAGAGATTTGTCCAGGGTTACACAAACTGTATGTGTTAAGTGAGACTTGAACCTGGATCATCCTGACTCCCAAGTCAACTCTATAATCCACTGCACGTTGCCTCTCTAATAATTTTCATAGAATAGAGGTCTCTTGCTTTATTTCCCACAGACTGTAGACATCTCTTTGCCTTAAGGCCTCTGCTAAAACTGGGAAGTCAGTGAGTTTTTCATGAGATAGCCTGAGCCATTGTCAGTCATCTCTAAAGGTGGCAAGATCTGCTGATGCCCAATTTAGCTGAGGCAATATATTTCAAAGGATTATACTGTGGACTTCTTCTATCATGCCCCAGACAGCTATTTATCCAAAATACACCTCTCTCTGTGATTTGCTAGCTCTTATATTCATTAAAAGAGAAGACCCAGGCCAGCTATGACTTCACTCCTCTCCAGGCTGCACTATGGATTTTCTCTATTTGCTTTTCAACTTTCTTTTATATGTGGTCTTCCCTGATTAGAATGTAAGCTTTTTGAGAGCAGGGACTGTTTCTTTTTGTTTGTAATTTATATTCTCAATGTCAGCCCAACTTACAGAAAGCACTTGCTTATTGACGGAATATCAGTTTTGTAAAGGTTAAAAGTATTCCATATTATAAAATTATAATCAAAATATGTATATCTCAGATGAGGCTTCTATCATCATTATAATAGTATTGATCCTATTATCAAGAATATTAAAGTAATAACTATCCTTACAATCCAAACCTTCCAGCATGTAATGTATAGAATAAATATCAAATAATAACAGGTCCCTGGTTTTATAAATTGTTCAAAAGTCTGTCAGTCTTCTAATATTCAAATTTGCATGTCTTTGATCCTTTCTTCCTCTTCTTTGACATCTTTCTAGATATCCCTTCCTATCTTAGCTTTAGCCACATTGGAGTTCCCTGGTTCTGCTTCTCTTAATAGTTATTCCCTCTCTCTTTCATTGGCCTCTTAGATAAACTGGCCTTTTCTGGATCCTCTTCTTTCCATATTCTCTCTTTAGCAAATTCTTTTACTCTTCCCCTTCTCCAATCCTTCTATCACACACCACTGCCAAAATAACCATTAATATCCATAGATCTGGTCTTATCTCTCTTCTTTTAAAAAGTTTTCAGTGGCTGCCTACTGTCTATTGAAAAAAAACCCCAATCTCCTTTTCCTGGTTATAGCCATCCATCATTTGATATCAGTCTAATTTCCCACTCTTTTCTCATAATACTTCTTTACATGTACCCTATGCTCAGGCTCTACTAAACCACTCAGTGCTCCCACCACTTAACTCTGCTACCTCCATGCTTTTCCTTATACTCTTCCCTATGTCTAGAATGCTATTTATTCCCACCTCTTCCTTTCAGCTGTTGGATTCTGGGCTATCCTTCAAAACCCAACTTAAATGCTACCTACTCCAGGAAGCCTTTTCTACAACTTCCTGTCAATATTGGCTTTCCCCTTGAGAGATCATCTAACACTTTATCTTCCAACCTTCTAATGCATTTGTCTTAATAGTAACTCAGTGACTTAAGAAATATATATTTGTACACATAATTTATACATTTAATTTATATAGTGACTTAAGAAATACAAAACACTTTATTCACGAGAAGACTCTGAGGTAGGTATTGTGGATATCATTATCACTACCATTTTACAGATGGAAGAAATGGGCATCCTATCAATAGTCTGCCTATCATTGTACTAGGCAGCACAATGGATGGAGTGGTAGACTATCCAATGGTGGAGTCAGGAAGAACTGAGTTCAAATCATAACTTAGATACTTACAAACTGAAATTACCCAGCATATGTATGCACATATATATATATATATATATACATATATATATATCACCTTAAAGTTTGTAAAGTGCTTTATAAATGTAAACTAATTTTTCCCCACAACTCTGGGAGAGAGGTGCTATTATTACTCCCATTAAGGATTTAAGGCAGAAGTTAAATGTCTTACCCATGTTCACACAACCAGGAAATGTATGAGGCTAAATCTGACCTCAGGTTTTCCTGATTTCAAGTCTAGTGTTTTATCCACTGTGCTACTTATTCACTTATATAAATGTTAATTATTTATATTATTATTAAATGCATGGCTCTGCGCAAGTTATTTCTCAGTTTCCTCAACTATAAAATGAGGGGACTGGATTTCATGGCTTCTTTACTTTCCAGCATACTATAACTGTTGGTTGTATTGGAAGACTGTTAGAATTGTAAGGGCTCTCTCAAGGATGGAAGTGAGATAAAGCAGGCACTGGGATACTTCTTTCTATCCCTATTCCTTCTACCACTTGTCATTCTGGGTTTTGGAGGGAGGAAGGAATAAAGAAAGAATAATGTACAGAAAATGAGAAGCAGGCCCAGGAGCTTGATGGAAGAATTATTCCCAGAGTGCCTTATTCTCACCTACATCCCACAATGCATTATCTCAGAATCACAGAACTAGACTGGAAGTAGACCTTAGGCATCATCCAATCCAAACTCCCTCCATTGACAGAGGAAGAAAATGAAGCTTTAAGGAAGGGGAAGAGAGTCAGGTTAAGTGGCTTGCCAGTGAAAATCACATAGGTAATAAAAAGTAGGGTTATATTTTGAATTTAAGGCCCTTTGATTTTAAATCCTTTATATTTTTCACTATGTGCTGCCACGTTAGAGTATTAAAACTTCCATAAAAAGAGTCACAGTTCCTTTCCTGCTCTCCCAGGGTCTAGAAGTAGATTAACAAAATCCGAAACAGACTACATTATGTTATACACACCCACAAACACACCGCCACCCTCATCCTCTCTTTATACACAAGTATATATCCATAACAGATTCATCCATAGGCTTATATGAAAATCAGGGGTTAAAGTTAATTGATGCAATATTTGCTTTGAAGCATTAAGCCCCTAATTATACCTTTAAAAAGAGATGAGCATCACTCAGGAGATAAATGTAAGCATCAAATGAGGATCTAGCTCAACGTTTTCTCTTTCAGATCCTCTGATTTGAAATATGAACCCCATTAACCCAAACTATCAGAAGAATGTTCCTAGGACTACCTATACACTCAAGCAATATTAGTCTAAACTATACAGAGATTTCATCATCACCCCCCCCCCAAAAAGGAAGCAGAAAAGTGTCTGGTTTGAGCTCCATTCCAAACCCTAACTCAAAATGGGTGTGTTCATGATTTATAAACCACCACACAGGAAGACTCTGGGCCAAGTTTCAGGTGAAACTTCTTTTTTCTCCTGGAGGTAATTTCAGCCTCAAGTCAGGCAAAACTTCGTGGTTTTGGATAGGTTTCATGTCCATGAAAAGCGAAAGTTAGAGTGTCAACTGACTTGGCCTGAGATATGGGAAGTCCCCACCCCTAAAGCACACAGAGAAACCTCAGCTATTCGTGGGGTTCTCTGTGGTGGCCACCACTGGATGGATGAACTCTTCATTTGATTGATCTCTCAGGAGTCAGGACATTTCAGATGATACAGAGAACACACAAGAAATCAAAAGGATCTGAGAATTTAAAAGTACAAACGTGAGGAAAACAAATCAAAACTATGTGCCTGGAAAAAAATAAACAGAGTTCTTCTAGTTCTTTGAGGTAAAATTACTTTTAATAAGTTTATTGCTCACTCATTTCATTCATACATAATTCATAATTCATATCGCATAAGATAATAAATGACATATAATATCTCATTTTAGCAATCTTATGAGATAGATACTCTGGGTACCAGTAGTCTCATTTATAGATGAGGAAACTCAGATTTTCCTATTATAACACTGACTCCAGGTCCATAGGAGTATCCATAATATCAAGCTTTCTTATGGAAGCAATGAATATAAATGGCCATAGTCATATATTCAGATGCATTTTCTGTTTGCTCCCAAAATATGAAAGGTTCAAAGACATTAACAAAAGAGAAAACTGAAATATTAGCTCTTAGGTGGAACAATACTAATTGCTAACATTTATATAGCATTTTAAAAATCACATAATATATGGATCATCTATGCAGACCTAACCAATAACTCAGCAAAAAAGGTGCAATGTTATGTTCTGGCTATTGTGAGAAACAATGTATTCTATGATAATGGTCTAGTGCCAATAAAGTTCATTGGCAGAGTTAATTATAATAATATTAATGATTATTATTATAACTCAATAATATTGTTATTTTTTCATTTTATAGATAAAGAAAACAAAGCTCAGATACTTTAATGTCACATGCAAAAATGACACAAATAGTACTCGAACACAAGTTTTTTGAACCCAAGTCGAGGTTTCTTTTTACCACGTTGCCTCACTAATCTTTGCTAATCTGCTGATGGGAGGACAAAAAAGAATCACAGCATTTTAGAATTGAGAATTGAGAATCCAGAGCTTTAATGCATTGCCAATTAGATTCTTGTCAGAGTGCTCCTTACTGGGCTAATTCTTCACCTGGAAGATGGTCACCTACCAGAGAGCCAATGTGGCTTTAGAAAAAGACCAATGAATGGTTGACATGATGTTTGCTGCCCAACAACTTCAGGAGAAATGCCAGAAGGAGAAAAGACACACAATATTCATTTATCCAACAAAGGCTTTTGGTGCTATCAGTCTTTTTTTTTTTAAATCCTTACCTTCTGCCTTAGAATCTTAGAATCAATACTGTGTATTCATTCCAAGGCGGAAGAGCTATAAGGGCTAGTCAATGGAGGTTAAGTGACTTGCCCAAGGTCACACAGCTAGGAAGTGTCTGAGGCCAGATTTTAATCCAGGACATTCCATCTCTAGGCCTGACTCTCAGTCCAGTGAGTCACCTAACTGTCTGCAAAACCATCAGTTTTATAGACTTGTGGATGATCATGGCAAAATCTTGTCTTGCAAACATTAAGCAATATCACGTGACAGCTCCATGTCTCATGGGTTCTGGGTAATAGATAATATCCTGTGCTTTCCCTGTCACCAATGAAGTTAAGGAGGGCTGTGTACTTGTTCCAGTGCTTTCAGCATGATATTTTCAGTAATATTATCTGATGCTTTCAATGAGAAAGAAGAAGGCATCAAGGTCAGCTACTGCACTAACAGTCAATGACTTAACTTGGAAAGGCTACAAGCCAAAACTAAAGTGGAAGGACAGTTGGTGCATGACTTTCTGTTTGCAGATAATTGAGCATTTAACACAGCCTCTGAGGCTGAAATAACAAAGACTATGGATTGATTCTCTGCCACCTGTACTAATTTTGGTCTGACAATTTATTTGAAGAAAATGGAGATTCTCTACCAGTGAGAACTATGCCCCCCCCCCCATAAATGGTACCATTATTTACAGCATCCGGAGGAATCTTGAATGCTGTGAATAAATTCACTTTCCTTGGTAGCCTAGTTACTAGGATGTAGACACAGTTGATGAGGCTGATGCAAGCATTACCAGTATTGCTCCAGTATTTGGGAGCCTCTGAAGGAGAAGGAGGGAGAGAAGAGGTATTAGGCTGCTTACCATACTGAAGGTCTACAGAGCCATTGTGCTGACCTCGTTTTTGTGTGCCTGTGAAACCTGGACAATGTATCAGAGCCATACCAAGGAACTGAATCGTTTCCATTTGAATTATCTTAGCAATATTCTGAAGATCACCTGGCAAGATAAGGTACCAGATGCTGAGGTCCTGAACTCTCAAGCATTCAAACTCTACTGCAGACAGCTCAACATGGATAGGCTGGCTCCATTATTCACTGGCCACATTTGCCTAAAAGGGTATTTTTATGGAGAACTCACACAAGGCAAGCACTCATATGGAGATCAGCAGAAATGATACAAGAACACTCTCAATAACTTTAGTATTGATTGTGAGACACGGGATGCTCTGCATGGTATACCCACATCAAAGAAGGTGCTGTGGTCTATGAGCATAGCAGAATTGCAGTAGCTCAAAAGAAATGTGAGATCAATGAGTTTAAAGACATTTCCATTCCAAATGTTCATAGTAACTATTCATGCCCAACCTATGGTAGAGTCTTCCAAGCTCATATTGGTCTGATTAGTCACAGTAGGACACACTGTACATTGACTACAACAGGGATGTCATTTTGGTCCTCTTCAAGTATGCAGGATAACTACCAACTAAACAACAAGTAGTTCAACTCATATCTGAAAAAGTTTCCACTGCAACCTACTGAAAAAGTGGTCTTGTCTAATCTCCAGTGAGGGGTCAGATCTTTGGGGAGGGGGAACTCACTACCTGGATAGCCCTGTAGGAAGTTTTTCCTAATGTCAAATTCTTAACCTTTGGGGCAAAACAGAACAAATTTAATCTCTTCAAAATTCTTAAAGATAACAATCATGTTTCCCTTCAACCTTCTCTTCTCTGGGCTAAATATTCCTAGTTTCATAAATTAATGTTCCTATGCTATGAACTCAAGACCCATCAAAGTTCTGGTTTCTCTCCACCAGCCTCTCTTCAGATGATTAATATTCTTCTTAAACTACAGCATCTGGAACTGAACATGAAATTCCAGGAGCAATCTAACAAGGGCAGAAGAACCATCATCAAACCATTCCTAAAATCTATGTCTTCCTCATTGTGATGCAAAATTACATTAGTTTTTTGGGCTGCTATTTCATGCTATTGATACATATGGTGCTTGAGGTCCACTAAAAACCCCCAGGTCTTTTCCATATAATTTGTTATCTAACCACCCCTTTCCATTCTTATCTCTAAGACATTATTTCTTGAACCCAAGTGTAGAACTTAAATTGCACCTTCCATACTTTACTTTGTAATCAACATTTTTCCTTTGTATATACAATCTTATCATGACATTTTATTCAACAGATGTTGCCTTGAAAATTGGCATGAAAAGTAAATATTTGAATCATGAAGTCCATTTTCCATCACATATAATTTAGGAATTAAGTTCTCATAAAAAATTATTCTAATATGAAATAGTCATGTTTAAACTCTTCAGAACCTAGGTTTGTCCTACCTTTTAGGCCTCACACATTACCTCCCTTCACATACTCTAGGGTCTAGTCAAATTGGCCTCCTTACAGTTTCTCAGAGATGGTGCTCCATTTTCCATTTTTATGCTTTTACACTAGCTCTCCCTCAAAACCAAAGCATATTCCTTTCTCACTTCCGCCTCCTTAGTTTCCTTCAAGATCCAGCTCAGGTATCACCTTGTTCATGAAGACTTTCCTGATTTCCAAAAACAATGATGTCAATCTCAAATAGACATGAGTGTCACTAATTAGTTCTTAGAGGGCAGCTAGGTGGCACAGTGTATAGAAAGAGTCATCTTCATGAATTCAAATGTGGTCTCAGATTCTTGCTAGCTGTAGCAGTCCACCCCTAGCTATGGGCATGGGGAACAGTTGGTATGTACAGATTGCCTTAGAAGAGAGCATGCTCAGTCTTGAGCATGCTCAGTATTGCACATGGCTGGGAAGGCCTCTGACCCTTGACCCCAGCTTCCCCCAGGTTAGGCGGGAACACAGGTTTCTTTGTGCTCACCTGGTTAAGAGAAACCACACCTATACCTTGTCATTAACCAATGAGAATCATCCCTAAGTACTGTGTATATTTGCATATCAAAGACTATATTTAGCCCAGCAAGCTCCGCCTCTCTCTCTCTCTCTCTTTCAGGCTAGCTGATGGCTGGCCTGGCAGGAGCTTGGCCTCTGGCCAAGCTCCATCTTTAAATCTTCTCTATCTCTCTTTCATCTCTCCGACCTGTGTGGTAATAAATGTGGATCTCTGGACTGGTAAAAGCCTTTGAAAGGGTCCTTTGATCAAAGCTTGGCTGTGGCTTATGGAAAATTAATAAAGACTCATTCCTGCCACCTCATATCTCTAATTTGACTCCGTCATCCCCCTCGTGGTATCTAAAACTTCCATCCTGTCTCTATCTTCCTACCTTAAAGCTTCTCTCCCCTCTGAGGAAGCTTTACTAGTTATATAACTCTGGGCAAATCACTTAACTGGTAGCATCAACTCCTCATCTGTCAAATGAGTTGGAGAAGGAAATGGCAAATTACTTTAGTATCTTTGCCAAGAAAATCCCAAACAGGGTCCTGAAAAGTCAGATGCCACTGAAACAAATCAACAACAATAACAAATCAGTACATAAGGATCTCTGTGAGATTGATTGACTTTAGTTTGTGTAATATTATCTATCTTTTACTAGATTTTTATTTAGCTTGTTAAATATTTGCTAATTACATTTGGATCTCTTTCCATTGTTCTAGAGATTGTTAAAGGAGGCATACCCAGGCTAAGTGGTTGACACTTCTCCCTTAGAATGCTGGTGGCCTCGCCCCACAAATCACTCTGGATCTCTTTTGTATATACTTGTACATGTTGTCTCTCTACCCCAATCTTTTCCACATAGGATGCAAGCAACTTAAGGGTAGAGATTTTTCATTTTTGTTTTGTGTTGTCAATGCTTACCCCATCACCTTACACACTGGAGGTGTTTCAAAAATGCATACTGATTACAAAACTCTGAAAGGAATGTGATAATTTTGGCTTCATCAATGTGCCTTTTATATACATCTCACTCATCAACAGAGTATTTGAAATATACATTGATATTTTTAAAAATCATATTAGATTCAGCCTAATTTTCTAAACCACCAAGATAGGTGGGTGAGAGACAGAAAATTAAAAAAAAAATAATGCCTACAAGGGAGTGCTAAGCATTCTGAATAGAAATATAAGCAAGATGATTTTTGCCATCCAGCAATTTGTTCTCATGGAAGAAGACTGACCAGAAAGAGGAATTATCAATGGGGTAGGGATAGGAGATGAGGGGAATAACTTGGGTTGAAGATAGTCTGAAAGTAGTGCGGAGGGCTAGCTAGAAAGATAGGGTGAAAGATCCTCTAGGAGTAGAGTCCTAGTTGTGGTGAGGGAGAGATAAGGACCACAGTCCTATATATTCCTGAGTATGGGTTGCATTGTAAGGAGATGGTCAAAAAGAAATCTGAGGCTTAGGTCTTTGCTTCCTAAACTTGACGTAATACTAATGATACAAATTTAAGGATAGAAGAAATTTTTGGTTTTTGTTTTAATTACATTATTTTTTTAATGCAAATTTCTACTCTTCTTAGTGTTACAAGATTATGTCTTTGTGATTCTTGACTACACACAAAGTTAAACTTTTTCACCTTCAATCCCTGTGAAATGAAGAGTTATCTGTGGCCCAATAACCACATAAGAATTTGTTAAGGACTAATCAAAGACCTGTAATTAGATCTTGAGGTCACATGACCCGCCCCTTTGCCAGAATAGGATCCTAGTCACCCTTTGCAGGCAGAATTTTCTTTTGTTTAAACCTGGGATTTCCCTGATGCAGGTGTGGAAATGCTCTCCATCGATGCATCTCAGCAACATCTTGTCTTAGGGTCTCAGTGACTGGTATGACATGCTCATGCTCACATAGCTCATATTAATCAGAAGCAGAACTTGAACCCAGGTCCTCCTGACTCTAAAGCTTGTTCTCTAGCCACCTGAGAGCACCCTACCTCTCTTGCCAGTGGACAAGTTTTATAGAAAATATTTTATAAAGTCCCAAGTCAACAATAAGAGGCTTCTCTATACAGGTAATTGTATAACATCAATAGAAAGGCTGGGGTCGATTGACATTTTGTTCCCTCTACTTCCCTCATTTTTCCCACTAGAAAACTTCTTTGGAACGTCTGATTGCATTACATTTCAAAACTTCTGTTAATTTCCATGTTTCAAGCACATTTCATCTTTATCCCCAAGGCCTTAAGTCTTTATCTTAATAATATCTTCATTGCACAATTAACTTCTATTCAGGATACCCCACTCTATATAAAAGAGCATCTTCTGGCTCCAATAGCTCAGGTAAACCCTCAGAGGAGCCTTTTCAATGGTCTGGAATTTGTAAGGCAGGAAGTTGAAGGTGGGCAATGCTAGACATGCCCACTTTCATATATATATATCATTTATATGTATTTACATATTATAGTTTTATTTATATATTTATACTATTTACATAGTTACATTTTGTTATATAATTATGTAAATATGCTGATTTATATAAATATATAACAAAATAATTTACATACAGTATATGTAAATTATATTATAAATTAAATATAAACAAATACAATATATAACAAAAATTTATATACAATATAATTTATTCATACATTTATAATATATATTTTAAATATGTTATGCATTATATTTTTCTTATATAGTTATGTTATTTATAGATTTATGTTATATGTTATATAAATATAGGGATGTTTATACAGAATATATGATTTATTAATATTTAAAGTTATTTATATATTATATTTATACTATTTCTATATTTATGTTATGTATTTTATATAAATATATTTTCATATATATCACTTATATTTATATAGCATACATTTTAATTTCATATATATTTGTATATATTACATTTTACTACAAATAAATATATACATTTTGCTTTCATATGTACATATATTTCACTTCATATGTAATAAATGATTATTTAACTCTCTATCATGTTAACTTCAGAATCTCACCCCCAGCCCCTGCTCCCGCGTCTTCCTCCCATCTCTCCTTACTGGTTATCTAGAGGGTAGATAAGGACAAAGGCTTTTCTTTTCCTCTCCTCAGCATTTGACGTTTCCTGACCTTCTTCCCACCCTCCCCTTCCCCACAGCAGTCTGGCCCACCCTACCACAGACAAACACTCTTCTCAGGGGGAGTTCCGGGGCTTGCATTGTGTGGGCCGGCGGGAAGGTGCTCATTAGTTGCAGCTGCCGGGACCTGGTGCCTGCCCGAGTCAGAGGCACTGCGGCCACCAGCGGCTTGGGGACCAGTCAGCAAGGAAACAGCAGGGAGACAGCTCGGGTGGCTCAATCTGGCTGCTAATGAGCTTGCTGGTGGCAGTGCCTCCTCATCAGCCCATTTGTTTTTACAGGCTGGCCTTTGTTGACTCTAGACTTGTTTTCGTTGCCTTGCAGCACAGATATTCTCAGGCGTTCAAGTTTTGCCTTGCTCTGCCTGGCTGTCTCCTTTTCATCACGGACCGTGTGAGAGCTAAATTTAAACTTGATTAACAACATTTAGCCCAGAAAGGGTCAGGATGCTATTTTCATGTTAAATGGTCTGCTCCTTGCTCCGCTTTTGACTTTTTTTTTGCATGTGTTTTCTTTTTTTTTTTTCTTTTAAAGACACAACAGACTCACAGTGAGAAACCTGATTTTGTTGCCATGCTCTGTGCATGTGTGTTTTATGGGGGGTGGGGGGGATAGTGTTTTGAATTCATTGTTTGTTGTATTTGTTCCAGAATACTATATATTGGACATTTGTATTTTCAAAACTAACAACCCTTTTCATTAGCTATTCCATTTTGAGACTCCACTGCTGCTCTCCTGGAGGTTGGAGGACTTAGAGTTGAGAGGAAATGGAAAGATCGGTTTGATCCCTAAATTTTATTGAAGAGAAAACTGATTTCATGACTATTCTAAAATCCCAAAGGCAGGAAATAGAATAATCAGTATCTTTAGACATGTTGAAATTAGTTTTTTGTGCAATGAAGATATAAAGATAAAGACTTAAGGCCTTAAGGATAAAGATGAAATATGCTTTAAAGATGGAAATTAATAGGAGTTTTGAACAAAGTTTGAATCATCATTCTGCCAATGGTTTATTGAATGACTTTTGGCAAATTACGTCACCCTTCTGAGCCTCAGTTTCCTCATCTATTAAACGAGAGTTGGATTAGACCATCTCTATGGTCTCTTATAGTTCTTATAGTCTGTTATGCTGAATATCCCTGAAGACACTCATCCTTAGAAAATCTTTCCAGGTTTCCTGGTCTTTTCTGCTCATACCTTCTTAATAAAGAAAAGCAGAAAGTGATTATCTGCCAATGGTAATGTAAAGCAGCAAGTCATGTTCCCAGATAACACTGGATAGAATGCTTTGAGTTCCAGAACACTTGAGAGTCTTCCCAGTGAGATATAAAACATTGTGCTAGGCTCTGGGGACACAGACAAAATGAAGCAGTTCTTATATTTAGTCTCGATGAATTTACATCCTAGTAGAAGGAGAGAATATATAGATAATTTAATAATATATGCATGAATAAGTATATACAGACACATATGTATAAAGTATACATACACATATTATGCACATGTATATACATATATGTATATACATACACATACAAGACAGCTAGGTGACACAGTGGAAAGAGTGCTGTCCTACAGTCAGGAAGACCTGAGTTCTCTCAGACACTTACTAGCTCTGTGACCCTGAGCAAATCACTTAACCTTTGTATGCCTCAGTGTCCTCATCTACAAAATGGAGATGATAATAGCACCTGCTTCTCAGGGTTATTGTGAGAATCAAATGAAATAATAATTGTGATGTTCTTAGCACAGTGCCTGATATATCATAAGTCCTACAAAAATATATATACGCATAGATATGCACACACATATACACATATGCACACATTATATGTGTAAAATACAAAGTAATTTCTGGTGATGGGAATAACACCAAAAAAACAGGGAAAGAAATAAACATCAAGTATCTCCCATGTACCAGGTAGTTTACAAACATTATCTTATTTAATCATCACAATAACCCTTAGAAATAGGTTCCACTATTATTGCCATTTCACATTTTGGAGATTGAGGCAGACTAGTTTAGTGGCTTGTCCAGGAAAACTCAGCTCATCAATGTCTGATGATAGATTGCTCTATCTGCTGCATCTTTGTCTGCCTCTAGGAGAGATCTGGAAAAGTTTAAAACATGAGATTTTCTCATTACCAGCAGGTTCACTTCTATGAGACTGTCTCTGCTCTGGATCCTGGGCTTATCCATTTTTACCTTACACACACACACACACACACACACACACACACACACACACACACACACACACACACACACTACCATTTTCTGAAAAACATTTTCTGTAAACTTGTTTATCTCACAATATCTTTTCTTATTTGATTTAGCCCAGCCAAAAATTAATTTCTCTGTATGTGTAATAAAAATCTGGGGAACCAACCAGATATGCCTGATAATGAAACCCTTCTCTAGCACCCTGACTTTGACTGCCTCAATGAACAGTCTTGGTGTGCTGCAGGTTAAAATCTAGGCATCTCAAGCTCTAACTAGAGTGACAGAGAGCATGGCAAAGCTGAATGTGCTTCTCCAAAAGAGCATTGCCAGCTCTTCCTTTTCTTTTCATACTCCTTTCATCCTCAAAGCTTGAAGACCTCCCATCTTCTCCAGCAGAAGAAATCTGGCTATAGACTTTGTCCTAAAGTGGGGATTCTTAGCCCATATTGTTTCATGGACCACTTTGGTGGTGCACAGGGACCTCCTCCCAAGATAATGTTTTAGATGCATAAAATTAAATGAATAGAATTACAAAAGAAATTATATCAAAATAGTCATGGAACAATTTTGGGGGAAAAAAAAGTTCACAGACTCTCAGTAAGAACCTCTGCTCTCAAGTACTACAGAACACCATACCCTCAAAAGAATCCAAGTGACAGGGTAACCCAAAGGTTATAGACTCTAGATATGGGAGGAACCCCAGAAGCCATATAGTCCAGTTTTTTCATTTTAATTATGAAGAAATTGAGTTCCAAAGAAATGAACTGATTGGTCCAAGGTTAAGAGCAGGGTCAGAGTCAGGTCCTGTGATTTTTTTCACTGTACACTACTGAGTTGGAAAGAATAGATAATACTTGGAAGTGGGTAGAAGTGATATAAAAGACATGAGGACGGACTTGTATGACCAAAAAAGAAAGTAGGCCAGGCATGTACTAAGAGTGAAGAAGACTAAATGGGTATTTGGAGAGTTGTACTGAAAAAGATCCAGAGGAAGGTATTTAACATGCTACCTCTAATCTAGCTTGGAAGATATACCAAAAACAAAAATAAACAAACAAAAAAAGGACAAAGATCTCATTTTGAGAAACCCCAAAGAATACAGTTGAAGATTGAGGTAGACTAGATTTGAATAGGAGGAAGAAATCAGGATCATCAAAGATCTGCCTTTTTCTGGGTGACAAATACTCTTCCAGATTCCTTCCTTTATGGCTATCTGATGTCCCTGTCCATGCCAGCTCTGTCTTTCTATTGCAAGGAGGTGATTTGGATACTCAGCTAGAAGGAATATGTCTTATAATAATCTCTGAATATTCCATATTTATTATATTTGTTATATAGATATAGTTATTATATAGATGATTCCCTAAAACATTCCCATAAGATTTTTGGGTGACAAATACTGCCCCACCTGTCTTACATTAAATGATATGTCTGTCTGATCTCCAAACTCTGTCCAGCCTAGAGCAGACCTGTTCCATTGTCAATGAGGATTAAAACCCATCCATGGCTAGATTTTGATCTGTTCTGGAAAAAGAGAAGACTCATAAAGATGAAATCACTTATCCACAGAAATATCAAAAAGGGCGGGGGGAAATATCATCAGGATTGAGAAAATGTCTTCGTTTGGAATGAGCCTAAAAAGTCACAAATAGAATTATACACATATGACCTATAGGAAGCATTTAATAGATGTTAGTTGAGTGATTGGTCAACTTTCACAACAGTAACCACTTGACTGTCACCTGTAGGGCTATACCTGCCCTGGGCCCAATCATTTAAGGTAATCAAAGACTCAGGGATTCAGCATTATCAACCTTATGTGGATCCCTCCTCTCACTTTTCACTTAGTTAGAAAAACTGAGTCCCAGTCTTATCTCTTTATCTCTGAGCTCTCCCATTTGTCCTCTGCTTCATAGATTCCCAGTCCTCCAGTCCTCCAGTCCTCCGGTCCTCCGGTCCTCCGGTCCTCCGGTCCTCCAGTCCTCCAGTCCTCCAGTCCTATGGTTCTGCTTTATCATCTTCTCTCTGGTCCTTCCAGGGGCTAGAATGACAATCTTTATGGCTTTCTTGCCTCCCTGCCTACTACTGAACTTATTTGTCTACATTTGTCTCAACTGACTGCTTTGGAGACATAGTTGGATCATATATCTTGCCCCTCTACATCAAAGTCTCCAAGTGCCATTCATTGCAGTTTGGGCCTTTTTCATTGTCAACTAGACCCTGACATCTGCCCATTGATTGACACTGGCATTGTCTCATCCTTTAAAGTCACTTCCAGTTCTTCCCTGTCCATGTAGCCTTCCCTGATTACTCCATTAATCCATTTTCTCTCCTTCAGTGAGCTCCTCCAATGTCTATGCCACAAAATTCAACACTGAATTATATACCTATTGCTAGCTATTAAGTCTTCTTCCTTCAACTAGATTCTATGCTCCTTGACAGTTGGTTCAGTTTTTATGTGTCTTTGATATACTCCACAGTGATTAGCACAATGACAGTAAACACAATTAGTACTTGGTTGACTTGACTTAGTCAATCAATCAATAAAAATATATTAAGCAACTATTGGCCAACTATGTATCAGGCTCTATACCAAACCCTTAGGATACAAAAAGAAGCAACAGTCCCTGTCTTCAAATAGCTAACATTCTATTGAGTGAGACAATATGCAAACAAATATATACAAAGAGAGCAATAAATGGAATAAATAAGAGAAAAATTGAAAAAGAGAATACACAGGAAATAAGAGGAGTTAGCCTTCCAATGAAAGATGTATTTAAAAGAAGTCCTGATTTTTCAATTCAAAATAAATAAATAAATTTGTCTTTGAACAAAATAATAAAAGTCCTGAACGTCAGTACTCAAAAAGGAGGAGGGAGAATGTTCTGGCATGAGTTATTCATGGAACATGCAAGAGACCAGAGTTAGTTACAGAACAAAATCAATTAAATCGCTGAATTAAAATTTTAAAAAGCAATTACATGAATAAATTTGGAAATAAAATCAATAAATAAATGTACAGAATCAATCTTAATCTTACACTCGATTGAAGAGTATGTGTTGGGAGTATAAAATGGGGTTTGGATAATGATCTACAAACTTTCAGAATCATTGGGATATGAGGGTTATGGCTAAGTGGGAGAAAGTTCATCATTGAATAGAGGGTGCCACTCCTCTACCCTCAAGGGAAAGGTGCAGCAATAGATGGGAAACAAGTCAAAGGGAGGGTTGCATTTCTTTGCACTGAAAGTTCTCTACATCTCATTTGAGAGATTGGGTTAGTTACAGCAGGTGAAAGATGCCTTATACTGGTGCAAGTGCAAATGTAAATGATTGCTTTGGGGCAGATGAAAATGTCTGGTTTGGCCCTAGAAGCCTTTCTTTCTTTCTTTTTAGAAAAACAAATTATTTATTTTGTTACATTAAAATTCCTAAGCATCTCCCTTCGGACCTCTCCTCTCCACTTTACAGAAGGCATCATTTAACCAAAATATGTATGTATATATAAAACTATGTCTTACTTGTTTCTATTTATCAGATCTTTTTCTGGAGGTAGACATATTCAAGAATATTCAAAGAATATTTCTGTTGCTGTACATAACGTTGTATATAAAGCTAATTTCACTTTTCAGAATTTTATGTAGGTCTTTTCTTGTTGATTTTTTTTAACTTGCTTGTCACTTCTTACAGTCCTCAATCATATGCCCTAACTTGTTTAGCCGTTCCCCAGTTGATGGATATCCCTTCAATTTTCAGTTCTTTGTTACCACAAATAGCTGCTGTAAATATTTTAGAACATAGAGTTTCTTTTCCTTTTCCCCTCATCACCTTAGGAAATAAATCTAATAG
The DNA here is from genome assembly GCF_027887165.1 of Monodelphis domestica. NCBI lineage: Eukaryota > Metazoa > Chordata > Mammalia > Didelphimorphia > Didelphidae > Monodelphis > Monodelphis domestica. The sequence continues at coordinate 396,680,635 of NC_077228.1, read as the reverse complement.
TGATATTGCTGGATCAAAAGGTATATACAGTTGTATAACTCTTTGGGCATAACTCCAGATTGTTCTCCAAAATGGTTGGTACAGTTGATAGTCCCACCAGCAGCATCCCCATTTTTCCATATCACCTCTAACATTGGTCATTTCACCCTTTCACCATTTTGGCCAGTCTGATAGGCATGAGATGATATCTCAGAGTTGTTTTAATTTACATTTCTCTAATCAGTAAAGATTTAGAGTATTTTTTCATATGTTATTTATAGCTTTGAAAAAACTATCTGTTCCTATCTTTTGACCATTTATCAATTGGGGAATGGCTCACCTATAGCAGGAGGTGCTAGCATACCCACAGTCTAAGATTTTTCTCACCTAAGGAAACTGGCTATGAAACAGTATGTCAAGTATATAATAGCAATTCAACTTTATACGGTTTAAGGGTTGCATTATCTCTTTGAGTTCTATAAAGTTTAACATGAACTTGAAAAAAAGGGAGAGAGGCTTAATATTAAGATTGGAGTACAACTCTGCTTCTGACCCCATACTCTGGTTGAATAAGAATGCAAGCAAAGCCTATTGTTTTTCTGTAAACAAACCACATAAGATAGTGGGGCAAAGGGAAGATAGTGGTGGGCAAAAGCCCACCATTCTCAGGGTCTCATGACTCCTGGTGTCTGAAAGACCCACCTCTTGCCCAGAGAGAGGTTAGAGTCCTCCAATGGAAGGGACTTTGGAAAGGGACATCATGAAGAGCATAAATTGGAGTAACAGGAGGAAGCGGGGTTAGGAATCCAGAACAAGCTGGAATGCATAGGCTCAGCAGCCTTGCTCTTAGAAGAGGCTGGCTAATGGGATGACCAGCCACACATGGCCGGTGTTCTCTTTTTATCTGGCAGTCTTTTATTTTTTAATAAAGAATTATAAATTAATATACAATCTTTAGAGAATTTTAATCTTAACAATAACTAGTTAAGTATCTGAGGCCAGATTTGAATTCAAGAAGATGAGTCTTACTAACTCCAGACCTGGTACTCTATAAACTGTATCACCTAGATGCCCACTCACCTCAGTTACACTAGCACCATTTGCCAATAAGGTAGAAGTATTTGCAGCACAGATAATTTGAAAAGCCTATGGGAATCTTACATGGGATGGTGAAGCATAAGCATTTTTTCGGATGTATAATCCTTTAATCTATACAGCCATTTCACAACTTAAGAAATTCCAGCAAAATTAGGAAAACTTTGCAATTCCAACAAGTGAAATCATAGAGTACAAAGATCTGGAAGATGGGAAGATATGAGAGCTGTCTGTAGCTTATAGAAGAATGTTAGAGTTGAGACAAAGAAATTTCACTATTCATCTGATTTGAGACATATTAGTCCACCAATGAATCATTTATTAAGCTTTTACCATGTGCTACATAGAAGGCAACACATTCTGTTCTGATCACTGAGGATAGTTCATTTCAGTCTAGTCTATGCTTAAATAAATTGTGGCTGAAGCTTCAATTGTCTCGATTCAGTCCCTTGCAATGTCTCTGGCCCATCTACCCTGTGTGATCTGAACCCAATGCCAAGCAAGGTTCCTGTTGCCTCTGGAGGTGGGTATAAACCATGTTGTCATTCCTATAGGAGCTACAGAAAGGTCTAGATGAAAGGACAAAAAAGGCTACTAGAAAAAGAGCCTATGATGCCCTGATAGCAGAACAAAATCCAAGTTAGAGGCAAAAATCAAGCAGAAGACATAGTAGCAATGCAGCCATTTCAAATGTATATACGGTTAAAATTGAACTTTGTTACCTTCACTGGTATTCAGCTAGTCCTTACAGAGAATCTACAGGTACATCTCCCAGAGATGTAAATAATCTAAAATGAAAAATTAACTACTTTGTAACTGTCAATACCTATTGAAGCTAAAGTCTACAAAAAGTAGTTAAAGAAAGATGAAGACTGATGCAGTATTGAGCAAAAAACAAAGTTAGAAATGGGGTCACCTTACCCAGGTGGAGAAAAAGAATACAGAGGAGAGGAAAATCCTTCTTTGACAATGAAAGAGATGAATGTCTTAAAGATTTATGAAGCTGGAGGTGATCAAATGAAGGAGACTATTGATAAAGCCTGGATAAAGCCATGGGAAAAACAAGCCAAAGGAGAGACCAAATTCTGAGATTCACAAAAGGTCTTTCCAGTCACAAATGTAAAATATTGTTTCTGTAAAGGGCCTATTGCTGAACTGTGCAAATACATTTTATAAGAATATTGTTTACTCAGTGGAATAGACTAGGGGTAGGTGACCTCAGCAAGACAGTATATGACAAACTCAAAGATCCCAGCTTTTGGGACAAAAATCCACTATTTCATAAAAACTGCTGGAAAAATTGGAGGACAGTGTGGGAAAGATTAGGCTTAGATCAACACCTCACACCCTACACCAAGATAAATTCAAAATGGGTGAATGACTTGAACATAAAGAAGGAAACTATAAGAAAATTAGGCAAACACAGAATAGTATACATGTCAGACCTTTGGGAAGGGAAAGATTTTAAAACCAAGCAAGACTTAGAAAGAGTCACAAAATGTAAAATAAATAATTTGGAATACCTCAAATTAAAAAGTTTTTGTACAAACAAAACCAATGTAAACTAAAATCAGAAGGGAAGCAACAAATTGGGAAACAATCTTCATAAAAACCTCTGACAAAGGTTTAATTACTCAAATTTACAAAGAGCTAAATCAATTGTACAAAAAATCAAGCCATTCTCCAATTGATAAATGGGCAAGGGACATGAACAGGCAGTTTTCAGCCAAAGAAATCAATACTATTAATAAGCACATGAAAAAGTATTCTACATCTCTTATAATGCAAATCAAAACAACTCTGAGGTATCACCTCACACCTAGCAGATTGGCTAACATGACAGCTATGGAAAGTAATGAATGCTGGAGGGGATGTGGCAAAGTAGGGACACTAATTCATTGCTGGTGGAGTTGTGAATTGATCCAACCATTCTGGAGGGCAATTTGGAACTATGCCCAAAGGGCAATAAAAGACTGTCTGCCCTTTGATCCAGCCATAGCACTGCTGGGTTTGTACCCCAAAGAGACAATAAGAAAAAAGACTTGTACAAGAATATTCATAGTTGCGCTCTTTGTGGTGGCCAAAATTGGAAAATTAGGGGATGCTCTTCAATTGGGGAATGGCTGAACAAACTGTGGTATATGTTGGTGATGGAATACTATTGTGCTAAAAGGAATAATAAAGTGGAGGAATTCCATGGAGACTGGAACAACCTCCAGGAAGTGATGCAGAGCAAAAGGAGCAGAACCAGGAAAACATTGTACACAGAGACTGATACACTGTGGTACAATCGAAGGTGATGGACTTCTCCATTAGGGTCAATGCAATGTCCCTGAACAATCTGCAGGGATCTAAAAAACACTATCCACAAGCAGAGGATAAACTGTGGGAGTAAAAACACCAAAGAAAAGCAACTGCTTGACTACAGGAGTGTAGGGGATATGACTGAGGAGAGACTCTAAATGAACACTCTAGTGCAAATACCAATAACATGGAAATGGGTTCGAATCAAGAAGACATTTGATACCCAGTGGAATCGTGTGTCTGCTATGGAAGAGGTGGGGGGGGGAGGAGGAAAAGAAAATGATCTTTGTTTCCAATGAATAATGTTGGGAAATGACCAAATAAAATAATGTTTAAAAAAAAAAGAAGATTGTTTACTTAGATTTTTTTCAATCAAAGACTGTTCTTTTGAGAGTTCAAGTTAGAAGACCTATATAAGCAAGAATATAAAATATATATGTATATATATATAATTTTTTAAATTAAAAACATATTAGGGCATAGTAACTTGTCAGTTAACTGGCCTGGGATAATTTGGTTGATTTACTCAATAGAACTTTACCCCTAAAAGGAAGAAAGGATGGGGAATGGGGGAAGAGAAGAAAACAAAATAAGTGAAAAGGAGAAAAAAGAATAAAGGTAAGAAGAGAGGAAGGAAAAAACTTAAAGGAGTCAAGTCCAAATAAAGAAAAAATTTAGAGATACGGTTGCAGAAAATATTTCTCCTCAGATGCATTCTAGTCTGATGAAGCAATTTGGACACAATTATATAATGCTAAAACATACCCAAAATTTACAGAAATAGTTTTCTAATTTTCAGATTCTGGATCTTAATATCGCAAATTTTGCAATTTTGAATTAACTAGATTTTATATCTTCATTACAAATACACAGAAAGTAGAGCTATGAGCAAGGCAGAAGTTCATGGTAGATAGAGGAGTTATGCCATCCCCTAAATCTTTCCAGTGCCAGCCATTCAAGGTTGTTCAGTTCTGAGCTCTGACATAGATTGCTGGCACTGGTTGCTTTACTTGGTCCTCCCATCTGACATAATTTAGGCAACAGAATCCACTTAGAGCTCTGAGGAGGTCTGTCTTTTTATCCTGGAATTGCTGTGAGCCAACATCTGAGACATCTTCTCATAAATTTGCCTCAAAAAGCCCCACCTCTCAAAAATGAACTTCCTTTCAGCTTCCACCATGTCATTCAACGTGCAGTTTTAAGATTTAGTATTCCCAAAGCAGCAAAAGAAGATTTTTGTCCTCTTTTTCATTGCAACACAACCAAAACATGGTGCTTGCTTCACTTTACAAAGTACTTTGTTAGAGCAGTTTGTTCAATCACGTTAAATGTTGTGGTCCATAAGGGGCTGGAAGAGCAAGTAGCTGATTGTGCAGCCTAGAATGAAAAGCCCTGGCTTGGATTTCCAAGATCAAAATTTGCATCCAAATAATCAAGCAAGAGAATCATTGAAAATCATAGAGTAGATAAGAAAAATATAAATTACATCTCACTCTGCTGAGTTTTCGTGAGGAAGTTTTGCCTGTGAAAGAATTCTGAGTGTGACTACTACAGGGAAATGTGTGTCTTGTTCTAGCCAAGTAATCTGGGGTGTGGAAAGAGTGGGTGGAGATGACTGTTTTTGGGAGGGGGTGGCATCTGTAAATGTGGGCAAGACATGTAGTTTGGACAGACCTCACCCTCAGCAGGAAATGTGGTCACTCCAGTCATTCTGGTCACCCCACACAGACACACACACATGCACACGCACACACACACACACACGCACACACGCACACACACACACACACACACACTCCTTTGCATCTGTAATTGGTTATACTTATATACTTGTACATTTGTTTTAAGTGCTACACAGGAAAGAGCTCTGGATTTAGAGTCAGAGAAAATAGGACTCTACTCCTAGCTCTGCTACTTAATGCCAGTTAGTCAATAAACATTTATTAAGTATCTACCATTTGTCAGGCACTGTGCTAAGACCTGGGAATATAAAAAAGAGGCAAAGACAATCCCTGCCATCAAGGACTTCACCATCTAATGGAGGAGACAACAAGCTTTTATGTGGGTATAAATAAGCTTTATACATAATAAATAGGAAATAATTAAAAGAAAGAAGACATGAGAACTAAGAGGGTTTGGGAAAGGCTTCCTGTGGAAGATGGTATTTCAGTTGAGATTTAAAGGAATCTAGTAGGTGGAAATGAGGAAGGGAAGTATTGCTGGAATAGAGGATAGCCAAAAAAAAAATGCCCAAAGCTGAGAAATAGAGTGTCTTGTTCATGGAACAACAAAGCTGCCAGTGTTACTGGATTGAAAGGTTGGGGTGAGAAATAAGATGTAAAAAGACTAGGAAGCTGGTGTTGGGGACAGGGGGAGGGGATTAACAATTTAACCTCTCTGGCGTTATGTTTTCCACATCTGTAGAATGACTATAACTGGGCTAAAGGACCTTCAAAATCATGTTTAACTAAAAAAAAAAAATCTACGATCTTATTCATGGTCCATGAGGAACTAGAGATAGGCATGGTAGGTAGCTTCCTAGGGCTCAGCATGGAAGAAATCACAAGAAGTATGTTTCAATATCACTTTTGATAAATGTAGCTCTTTTTTATGCCAAAAAATTCTAGTTGCGGTAGCACATAGGAGTTTAGTTACTCAAAATTCAATTTGATTCAGTCCAATTCAACAGGCATTTATTATACATCTGCCATGAACAAGGCAGGGCAGCTAGGTGATTAAATGGAGAGTGTCAGGCTGAAGTTAGGAAGACTCATCTTTCTGAGTTCAAATTCACCCTCAGACACTTACTAGTTGTGTAACTCTGGGCAAATCATTTAATCCTGTTTGCCTCCATTCTTCATCTGTAAAATAACTTGGAGAAGGAAATGGCAAATCACTCTGGTGTATTCACCAAGAAAATTCCAAAAGGAATCGTGACGAGTCGGACATGACTCAACACCAACACCAACACCAGCAATGTGCAAGGCAATGTACTACAGTGCTGGAGACATACTAAGGCAGAAGTAAAACAATCTCCAAGAAGATTACATTGGATTGGAGAAAACTATACATACAGATAGGTACGTATAAAAACTAAATAATTTGTGAGGAGTGTGAATACTAACTGAAGTGTTCAAGAAAGAGTTCATATAGAAGTGAGAACTTGATATGAATCTTGAAGAAAGCTTGATATTCCATGGAGGAGATGTAAGGAAAGAGAGCGCTCCAGGCAAAGGTGATAATTTTTTTCAAAGACAAAGGTGGGAATACCATACACAAGTAGGTCTGTTTGGCAGGGATGTGGTACATGTGAGGAGGAGTAATGTGAAGTCAGTCTGGAAAGGCTTTAAGGTCTTTTGCAAGACCACAGAGAATTTTTCCTGAGATGAATGTTTTTTAAAGCCAGTTCCTCTTCTGGCTTATCCATATGCCTCTATAGGAAGAGTCTTAAGACAACTATTATTGAAGGAAATTTAATTGTGGCTCAAATGGCAGAAATCTGAGCCTTTCAGAGCCAAAAGTCTTCATTTCCATCCTTCACCAACTCTAGTAAAATCTGGGAGAGTGAATAGAGAATACAAAATCTTGGATAGCTATGGGCTTATAATAAACATTGTATAGAAATCATTACATCAGATGTTAAGTGGGCTAAGTGGACCAAGTCTGACCAACTAGGGCAGAAGTCACTAGAGGTTGTTTTGTCAGCATTAGAACCAAATCGAAGTGCTAGTCCTGGAACAATGGTAGCAGCCCTTTGTAAGGTGTTATGAACAAGTAGAGGATATCTTCTCTCTCCCCTGAAAATAGGATAACATCACACTTTTGCTGATTGTGTCTCCTCGTTATGTATGTGAAGGTGATTTATGCATTTTCCTGCGATAGCCTATTTAGTACACCAAAGGCTTCCTGCAGTACATACACCCTTTCCAATAAGGGAGCCAATATCCTAGCCAGAGAGTTTGCATATATGGAAATGATTTCTTTAAGCTAAAAGGGTTGACTTTTATAATTCAACATTTTAAACATTAGTTAAATTACAGCAATAGAAGGAGAGGGATTCATCAACATGAAACAGAAGGGAAACTCATACCCCAAATGCAGGATTTCCCCATTTAATCAGGAGCAGCTGATAAATATGTCTCCCTGATGCTTTGCTATTTGATTCACTTAAGCCAAGTAAATGAACATTTGCAATTTTATTATTCTAGTGGTGCCCGCCAGCACCTCCCTCGTCACACTGTCATTCATTATTCTAAGCCCTGAGGTTCTGGGTTTTATAATTTGGTTGTAAAGATGTGTTCCAAGCATGCTTATGGAATACAAAAACTCATCCCGCAATACTGGATTACTTTTCATATTTTAAAATAATATCAAGTTGGCTCCTGATCAAACTTGGGAAGAAAACAGAAGTTCCACAGTAATCAAATTATGTATTGGGCTCAATCCTCCCCTTTCAATTTCTGCTGCTCTAGAGTATGATCTAACCATCACAGCAACTGTGCAGCCAGATGTTGGGAAGCCAAAATCATCCCCCTCTCCATATGTATCAAAATGCCTATGGACTATGTGTTTAGGCAGTCAGGGAGAACTAAGGCAATATCACCTCGGTAATATGGCCCCTCATTCTACTCTTTTTTTACCCTTATTCTCCTCTAAGTCTTTCCCCTTTAAGGGTTGGATGACTTTGGCTACAACAGAGGTAAAAACTGAGTCCATTCATAAGCTTACCCTACCCAAATCGCCATGACTTATTTCCCATTATTCTCCAAACCCTTTACTGACAATAGAAACACAAGGAATACTGGGCTCCTGCCTGCTTCCAGGAGAAAAGGTTCAAGTCATAAATAACATATGTTTTGAGTGTCATTTATTCCAAAGGACTTTTTCCCCTTCATTTTTGTTTTCTTGTAACTCTTGGAAAGATGGGTGGCAAATATAATCTGAGTTTCACAGGGAGGAAATCAAAAGTTCAGAGGAAGTTTGCTCAAGACCCTAATAGCGAAATCCTAAGTCTGAATGCAGAAGTATTATCCCTAATGATTCTTTATGGATCATAGGACATAGTCTGAGTTCCCCAAATGATTTTAAAGAGCAATGTGCCCAGAATTAATCTGTATTGATCCATCATCCTATTTTGTCATTGATGTTCAATTGGAAGCCTACTAAAGTTATTATGCCATACATATCTGAGGCATCTCTTCCCCTTTGTTGGCCAGTGTGTTCTTAAGTCATTGATGCATGGTGAAGAAAAAGCATGCACTGGACAAGATTGGATCCAGAAGACTATATTTACTTCTTGAACTTATACAGCTCATTTGTACATAGCTATTTGCATGTTCTCTCCCTCACTGTATTGTGGACTTCTTGAGAATAGGTACTGTCTTTGCCCTGTTTTTATTTCTCCAGTGCTCAGCGTAATGCCCAAGCACAATAGAGCAGTAAGCTCTTAATAAACGTTTAATGGCTATACCACTTGTCATGGCATTTTCAGAGATGTAAGTTGGGAAAGAGTATTACATATCTGTCCAGAAGAGTGGAAAGAATACTGAATCACGCACAGATTGAAGTATGTATGCATACAAACAGATATACACACACATATTCACACATATATATAGTCAATGCAGGAATTTATTTTGCTTGACTATACATATTTGGAACAGTGGAAAGTGATGGAATCGGGAGGGAGAAATGTACATCTAAAAATAAAACTTGTTATTTTTTTTTAAGAGTGATGGTCAGGGGCAACTGGGTGGCTCAGTGGATTGAGAGCCAGCCTTAGAGAGGGGAGGTCCTAGGTTCAAATTTGGTCTCAGACATTTCCCAGCTGTGTGACCCTGCGCAAGTCACTTGACCCCCATTGCCCAGCCCTTACCACTCTTCTGCCTTGGAACTAATGCATAGTATTAATTCTAAGGCAGAAGGTAAGGGCTTGCTTGGTGTTTTTATTTTTTTTAAGAGTGATGGTCAATGGATGGACCTGACTTCAATTCCTGCTCCTAAAGTTTACTTTCTATATTTACTAACTACTATCTTGAACAAGTTGCCAAAGTCACCTAGTTCTCATATTCCTAATGACATATTTGAACTAGATAGTTTCTGAAATTGCTTCAATCTCTTTATCTCTGGTCATATTGCCATCATAGTCTAGGCTAGTTCTTTTTGAGATCTGATTAGTATAGACTGGGAAAATGCATATATGTAGTTTTTTTTTAATTTTTTGGATTTGACAAAATCCCTTAAGATATACTTATGGACAAAATGTGGAAATATAGTTAAAAACTATCTGAAATTTTTATTAATAGATAAATTAACCTATAGAGAAGTTAATTACGACAAGCTCTTCTTCCCTTCAATACCCTTATCAGTAATTTAACAAAAGATACAGAAGACATTAATATCAAGTATAGAGATAACTAAAGGTGGGAGCTAAGCACCTGGATAACAGAATAATGAGCCAAAAGTATCTCAGGCTAAAACAATGCTTATAAGTTAAAAGATGAAATTTAATTATTTTTTCCTTTCTGAAAATCCTTCACATAGGATTAGGGAAACCTGTTTAGAAAATGAGAAATAATAACTGCAATCTACCTTACAGGGTTATTGTGAGGATCAAATGAGATAATATATATAAAATGCTTAGCACAGTGCCTAGGGCCATGTTGGCAAACTTATGGCACGTGTGCCAGAGCATGCTGGAGGCTACTGCTTCCCTCCCCCTCTCCATGCATGCCTGAGAACATTCTTACATGGCCTGCCCCTCTGCCCAGAAGTCCAATGGGAGTGCTTCCTCCCTCTGCTGTCTGGGGTAAGACATGGGGCTCACATGTGGCAGTTCCTCTCAGAGCTGGGAGGTACCTTGAAAATCAACCATGACTACATTTAGAATGTATTGGGGGGGGGGGCAGCTGGGTAGTTCAGTAGATTGAGAGCCAGACCTAGAGACAGGAGGTCCTAGGTTCAAATCTTAGACAGCTTTCCCAGCTGTGTGACCCTGGACAAGTCACTTGACCCCCATTGCCTAGTCCTTACCACTCTTCTGCCTTGGAATCAATACATAGTATTGATTCCAAGACAGAAGGTAAGAGTTTTAAAAAAAGAATATATTTCCTCCTCTCTTCTGCCCCTTAGAATCAATTCTTTGTTTCTTTCAAAATCCAGCTCAACTACTACCTCATACAGGAAGTCTTTCCTGATTATTCTATATCTAATCACCCATATAAACATTTTTGTTTATATATGTGTCTGTATATGTTTACATATACATATCTTGTCTGCATAGAATGTAACATCTTTGAGGCCAAGAACAATTTCATTTTTGTTTTTGTATCTCTGGGGTTTAGCATGGTAACTAGAATATAAAATATACTTAAGTACTTATTGCTTGATGCAATAAAATCCCCTTATTTTATAGGTGAGGAAACTGAGGCCCTAAAAGCTATATGTCCTATCTAAGCTCTCAGAGTCCAATAAATTACAGAACTGAGATAAGAATCAGGTCTCTTGACACTAAGTCCAGTGCTCTGAAGGCCCCTACAACAGATTTGATGTATTCCTTCAGAAAGACATAGATAAAGACAAATTCTCTATGTTGCAAGTATGAGAGAATACTTGGACTGCACTGTAGCTATGATGGTGATAAAGGTATTCCTTTAACATACAAAAAGTAGAGAAAAGCATCTCTCAATTGTTCATTGCTTTTTTGGTTTATCCATCTTCAGCATCAGAAGTGTGAGAAGGGGAGCCCAAGCTGTATTGTTCAGAGATACTGAGTCTTTGTTTTACTGAATAAGATGAATTCTGGATTTTATTCTGGATTTTTATTCTTCTGATTATGTTGTAAGACCGTAAGTCATATTTCTGAGCACTGAAATATTACAAAGAGCATCTCTTCATTTTCAAGTTTAAATCAAAACTATGTAGCTAATTATTAGATTTTATTTTTATATAAACTTGCAAAGTAAAAGATAGAAGAGACTGACAAACTTCTAGATTGGCTTTTATAGATCAAGGCTAATATAAATGTTTGTTAGGGTTTTATAACTAAAATTATGTTTCTGTGTATAAGCTGATCAAAATGAATCTATAAATTATAATAAAATATTTATATTTATGATATTTATAATCCCCAAATACCCAAAGTATTGAAATTAAGGATCACACAAAGGGCAATGGAGAAGCACATAGTGGGCATGAATGGGCTATGACACATTATACATGAGGAATTACTCAGGAAAAGAGGCATAAAAGATGTTATCAGAGAAAAGTATACTTAAAAAAAATGAGCTGGTCACATAGTAAAAATATGGGATAACCCGCTTGCTCCATTAGTATCCATTCGTTGCCAAGATAATTCAAGAATACCCCACCACAAGCACTTTATGTGAGTCTCCTCTGGTGAATTTATGGGAGGACGTGATAGAAAATCACACAGGATGGGTTGAAATCTCTATTACTGGAAAGAATGACCACATTGATGTAGTCACAGATATAAAGAAATATTAGAGTGATCTATGGGGGTATCCTTAGAAAAAAACATGTACCCCCCAGACTCCCCAGATTTATTGTATCTATTTAAGACAACTTAGTCAAAAAGTGCCTGTTCTCTGAACATTGGGTTTTTATACCATGTGGTGGATGTGAAAAACACATGCAGGTCAAAAGACCAAGTGTCTCAAAGAGAACCAAGAAGATCTCATCCTAAAAAAAGAAACAGCAACAATAATAATGATACCATAATAACAAAAGAAAAATGTTAATATCAAGGAGAAATTAGAAGTCAGCTATATATTAGCCTGCTTTTTCTCTGAAGTTGACAGAACCAGAGAACATCTAAAAAAAAACAAGTCACGTTCTTCTAAAGGGGAAAACAGAAAGGAAATGGAAAGTCTGGCCACCAGCCTTTTTAAGAAAGGTTTTCCAGAACCTAGCATGTCCAAGTAATATGACCCATTAGGGCGTGTTCACTTCACATTTGAAACTGAAAATCCTGTTTTATATAAAGCCAGATCATCATGGGTAAAGTACTGTACTCTTCTATTATACAGTTGGTCGAGGACAGAAAAATGAACAAGGAGATCCTGACCTTGCTGAGCCAGTAATTCCCAAACTACAGTGATTTATTAGGGTTAAGGTAAGGATATTTGAGACCTTTCCATGTTGATCCCTTCCCATCACTGATCCATGTCATAGATGAGAAAGTAAGGCAGAAAGATTCAGCTAATTAATTCTGAGAGTTTAAAAAGTTGAAATTAAAACCATCCCATCAGACTTTGTAGGTAGGGAAGAGACTGAGCATGAGGTCATAATGGACCCCTTAGTTCTATTTCCTAAATATGACATTTTCATAAAATTATAGATGCATAGAATGTTAGAATTAGAATGACCTTAGTGGTCACCTAGCCCCATTCCCTTACTTTAGACATGAGGAAATGAGCACAAAGGGAAGATGTGATCTGCTCCAGTTCATACAGCTAGTTAGTTGGGAGATCCAAGACAAGAATCAGAGTTCTTTGCACCAAATGCCTTTTGTTAGTGTTTACTTCTGCTCTTTAAGGTTTCATTATTGATTTTCACATACATATTACTTGACTAGTTCCATAAGGATATGCTGGGGAAAGAAAGAATGACATGCAAAAAGTCAAGAGACCATCGTTCTAATCCTAGATTTAATTAACTATATTGTATTGAGTAGGTTGTTTCATGTCTTTGTTTCTCATTTTACTCAGGAAAATGATGAGTTGGATGAGGTGATCTTTTAGTTATATGATTCTGTGAAAAATAATGATTTGGTTTTGTTATTTTTATGTCAATCCTCTTCAAATGATATATTCTTTGGAGACAATTGCTCTGTCACTTCTAGTTCCATGGATGTAGAGACCAAGGGAAGTTCCATGGTCCAATGTTCCATGGGTCCAGTATTCCTGGGCAAGTTATATGTCATCTACATTTCTATGTATAGAGAGATCTTGAAGAAACCAGGGTCTCCAACTTAACCAGCTTTCTATACATAGCATAGACTTTGAATGGGACAGAAGAGTATGGTGAATGATATAAAAACAATTGAGTAACATAACATTACTCAACTTCTTTTCTCTTTGAAAAAGCAAAACCCCAAGGATATTTAACCTCAGCCAACAGGTATGATAAAATTAATCATGAAAATGTTTTCTTAATAGGCCTCTATGGAGGTGTGTTGGCCATACATGCTCATTCACATTCATATTCCCTGACAAGGCAGATATCACTGAGTGTATATATGTGTGTAATAAAGAGATGACAATTAAACTGAGATCTTTAGGGGAGCCAGTAGAGAAAAAAAGAGTCCAATAAATTTTAAGAAGACTTCAAAGAATAGACCTGATCTTGGCTTAGCCTTTGCTAACTTCTAGTAGTTCTTCACTAAAGAGGAAAGACTTCATATCTACTGGACAAGAAGACTAAGCAGAACACCCAATTCACACCACATAGTAACTCAGTGGAAAACTATAGCTGAAGTACATTATTAATCTGAAACTCCACCTTCTTCAGGGAAGAGACTTTAACCATTTTCAAAAATCTATAGTGGTAATTAAGGCTAAAAATATCTAGTGAAAGCTTTTTAGGAGAGGCAGCCTCCATGAAGGTGTCCTGATCACATATTTTTATATACAAAAGTATTCAGTCATAATTTCTATGTAAGTCTTACTCAATAAGAATGAGTTCAACATTTAGCTAAATGCTTTTGTTGTGAAATAAATTTGTCTTCTAGCTGACTGGTAAAAATAAATGTCTAAGTGGGGGATTCTGAGCTTTGATTTAGACAGTGTTCTGACATAGTACCTGGGGTAGCTAATTAGCTTCCTAAAGTGATAAGATCTGTTGCACTACATCATGAAATTCACACAGGATAAAATCTAAAGTAATCACCAGCTCTCAATATTATGCTCTGCACATGATGAGAAAATGCTGAAAACTCTATGGGCAAGAAGAGGTAAAGAAAGAGAAGTAAGGAAATATAAAGAAAGAGGGTGGTGATGATGACTTAGTGAAAAATAAAATCCTCCCAAATAATAAGGAAATGAAAAATGAAAGTGACATGGTGTTGTTTTTGTTGTTGTCGAATGAAACAAATTTATCTGAGCTCCCACTCTTAGAAATCGCCAAGTTAAAGTTATAACAACAAATGATGCTTGGATGGTATTTCAGAAGTCTGTGTCATGTTTAAAATAAGCTGGATATCCCTGGTGGAGTTGGAGGAGAATGGCTGAGCTTGGAAAGAGGCCAGAACAAATTGTGCTGTGCTCTTCTCTCCATCCCTACCTTACAATATTTACAAAAACTAAAACAGCTTCAACTGAATGTCAGGAAATATCATAGAATGGGAAAAGAAGTCTTGAAAAGGCTTCCTTTGGGGATACACATGGAAGTTAAGAGAAGACGTCATAACTACTGACTTTGGTAATTGTGGTGGATGGTAGGGAGAAGGGAGAGGATTTCAGCATTATTATATTATAAGAGCTTTAGCTCTCTTATTTGCAATATAAATTTATTAATATTCTTTGTTGCCACATCACCTATATTTTCTAATATTCCCCATCACTCTCCCAACCTTGAACCATTCTCTATGACAAAGAATAAAAAAGATAAAAATAAAGACATTCTGCAAAATTGTGTAGTACTTCTAAGATCTTTCAGGCAGTGTTCTATACATATAGTCTCCTACATTTATAAATAAGTGAATGATGAGCCTTCTCATACATAGTTCTTCTTTGGGGCTAAATTTGGCAGTATTATTATTTCATAACATTCAGTTTCTATTGCTTTGTTGTTGTTTTTCTAGTTTAAATTGCTGTAGTCATTGCGTATGTTGTTTTTCCTGGATCTGCTTCCTTCCTTTTGCCTCAATTCATGTGTCTTCCCGTGTTTTCTTGTATTCATCATAGTCTTGATTTATTATAGCAGAGTGACATTTTGTTACATTTGTAACATTTATGTAACATAGCTTATTTAACTCTCCCACAGTTGATGAGCATCCACTTTGTTTCCAACTTTTAAAAGCCTCAGTTTTCTTAGGAATACCTGGTGAAATCAGCTGTTTCCATAGTCATTGCCTAGAACTTGGACAGAGGTAATCATTCAAAGTTTTTCTAGCGAAGTGATAGCTTGAATATTACTACTGCTACTGCTACTGCTGCTGCTACAACTGTGTTCAGGGAAGACTAGCACCTTGGGTTAGAGGGATTTCCAAGCCCTTTTCAGGATTTCTCCCATTACTTTGGTATCCACCTGTTACCCAATTCTCACCTGTGTCTCCAAGAAGCTGTAGCATATACAGTAGCTACCTCCTGGTAAAACTATCTCAGCAGATGAGCTCAACCAGATGGAGGGTAGCTGGCCGACTTTAAACCTTAGTGATCTAAGGGGACATCTACCCTAAGCATGTATACAAGAAAACTTTGTTCCAATGGTCATGAAGATGGCTGAAGCAGGTGTTATGGAGTGCTTGGAGCTTAGTAAGGCAATGAAGATATCAAGGGCATCCATTGCATCCTGGGCCATTACCAGTCATTCTGACTTGTCTTTTCACTGGACTTCAATAACTCTGGAAGAAAGAGTGAAGCTAATGACTGCCTCATTAAAATCCAATTCATGTGCAAGTCTAGACATTATTTAACATGATGTTAGTGGTCTTCTTCAAAAATGAAGAATGAACAACAACTACTACTACTACTTTATTGTAGTACCTACTATGTGCCAGGCATGGTGCTATGTGCTTTTCAAATAATGTCAAATAATCTTGATAGCTACCCTGGGAAGTAGTGTATTATAAAGGGGAGGTTAAGTTGTAAGGGGTTCAGTCTTTCAGTATGGAGAGGGGGAAAGAGTGGACACCTCCCTTCTTAAAGCAGGGTACAGGGAAGACAGCTGATGTTTAGGGTTGGCTCAGAGAGAGGAGAGAGGGTTTGATGATTTTCCCCCTTCTGTCTTCCCTCCTTAGCTAAAGCTGCTCTCCCCAATTCACACTTGTCCCACTTGTACCCCCTCCCCACTACTCAAGACCAAAGGGTCTCCCCTTGATCTGTTCACTCACACATAGTTTGGGGAAAAGATAACTATTTTAATGTCCACTCAATCAAGATAATACAAAGGAATAACTAGCACAGAAAGAATGGGAAAAGGAAAGTGGGGAAAGGGGGTCCCTGTCTCTATCTAAACCCTTTCCCCTCCCTCCTTGAGTTTGGGGAAAACTCAGGCCTTGGCAGCCTGAGCCCCCTGAGAGAAAGTCAGGTTGATTCACCCCTGGGCAACAGGAGCTGAGGTAAAGTCTGCTCAGGTTTCTCTTCATAAAGTCCCTTCAATCGGGAAGTGTTGGGGGGAAAGATTTCTAGGCACCAGCAAGAAAAGTGGGTAACCCTCGGGAGAAAGTCTTTTTCCCACCTTCTGTCCTCAGCTTCTTAAGACTGAGTGAAAGCCTGAGAGAGCAACTCATCTACCAGTCAGAGTCTTCTCCTCCTCCAGATTCTAAACTCCTGGGGTCCCTCCCCCATCAATGTGATCAGTTTCACACACTCTTCAGCCTGGCACTTTTTCTTTAGTGCCAGCCTCTGTCACAGTAGGTGCTATTATTATTCCCATTTTGCAGATGAGGAAACTGAAGCTAATAGAAATTAAGTGACTTGCCCAGGATCATGTAGATAGTAAGTGTCTGATGTCACATTTAAATTGGTCTTCCTAATATTAAGTGCAGTACTCTGTCCGTTACACCATCCAACTAGCTCTTAGAAAGAATGTTCCCCAGCTGGTACCTTCCTGGGACTACATACAATTTTATTTGCTGTATGTTTTTTTTTAAACTGCAGAATTTTCAGTTCATGATACTTGGCATCATTCCAGTTGCTATTAAAGAGAAACAGGAAGGTGACCATTTCTAAATATAAACCATCAGCTTCTAAATATAGATCACCATCTAAGAAAAACTCCCATAGCCTTGAGTGAATTTGGCTCTCTGTGTGTACTCCTATAAAATAGACAGCAAAAGTTTTGGGAAGTTTTAAAGAGCCATTAGGACATAGGTATTATTCTTATGTGGATATGGGCTTCACTACTCCAAATCTTCACAATGTTTAACGACCTTCAAGTAGTCCCCATCATTCTTAGGTACCCATAGAAGGAGAGTTTCTTCAGATAAGAATATCTCTGGGAATTGGGGCAACACTGAAAATGCCTCAGCAACGTTTATATGGAAACCTATGTTAGCTTACACAAAACCCTTTCATTCCAGGAATCCTCATTTCTCTTATCTGTAAAACAAAAGTAATAGAGTATCTTTAAGGCCTCCAATAGGATTAATGCTTCTATAATTTTGTAATCTACCCAGAATTCAATAAAAATGATGAAATTTTAAACTATTTATAAAGAGCTTTATCTGCTAGAACTAATAGTGAAGATGGTAGGTGAGTAATAGAAATAAAAACTCGTCCGTTTTCTCTAGGAGTTTAGAATCTCATTGAAGAGACAAAGTAGACATTTTAAAAACATACAACTTGGGCTATATGAAAATAAGTAGTGGAGAAAGGAAGTAAAATAGAAGATCATCATAGGGAGAAGCCAATGTGGACAGAGAAATCAGGAATACTTTCAGAGAAGATGGAATCCTAAATGATAGATAGGATTAGGCTATCTGGAGAAATGAGAGATTTTTTTAAAAATACATATTTGCTTTTGCCTATTAAGAGGAGACCTTTGCAGATACATTGCCTAAAAAATCTTTGTTCCCTGCCCAGTATTCCTCACTTCAGTGGCTTACATAGGTTTGTCCTTCTGAAGAAATAGGACATATTTTAAATATTTTCAAATATTCTTTCACTAACTAAATGTATATCATTTCTTTGAAATTCAGTCTCTAATAAAGTTTACCCTACACATAATAGGCAATTCAAAAAATATCTGTTGATGATTTTAAGAATGATACAGATAATTCTGATTCTGGTGATAGTGAGGCTGATGTTCTCTGTATAAGGTGACAAACTGATAAACTAATCTGTGCCACTGTGCTAACAGCAAAGATACGTCAAAATCCAAAGAAGAATTCAAATGGTGGGAATTTAAGGGACCAGAGTAGTCTAAACTGCCTATTAGATCTCATGATGGTGGCAGCCACATAGAGTAGTCCTGAATTAAGGCTTCTGGCTCTGTATAATTTAGAATTCCCTTGCAGCTACAGTCTTGGGGAAATGGATAAATACCCACTTGTAATAATGAGCTTTTGCTTTATACATTTTCTTTCCTGTTTCAGGACCGGCATTTGATCAACAGCATTAAATATATGAATCCATATGATAACTAGTTGTTGTATTATTAAATGATAGGTAACGTGGTGAGGTGGTTTAAGACCTGCTCTTAGAAGTCGAAAGACCGAGCTTCAAGTTTCATCTCTGATGCATACTGGCTGTGGGACTCAGATCAAGGAAATTAAATTCTCAGTGCTATAGCAACTCTCTGAGACTACAACGTTCAAAGAAAATGCTGGGCTGTGTTGGTAGAGGGTGTTGTGTAGCCTAGGTGTACTCAGTAGCAGTGAAATCACAGGCCCAGTCCCTATCTATATTACACAGAGTCATATTGTATTTTAAAATGTCCACTTCTTTATATTTCTAAATAAGGTAACTAAAGCCAAGATAACCTCATAAAGCTAACATAATCTCAGAGATCATATAGTCCAGAGGTGGCAAACTTGAAGGGTAAAACTTAAATTCTGATGAACCAGATTAAAATAGAATTAGGAAATATTTAGCAAATTTAAATAAAAATAGAATACAAGATAGATAATGTTATTTTGTGATTTTCTGAGTCAATATGCAGCTGCTGGGATTCCAGCAGCTTTGAGTTTGACAGCACTCATTTAGTGCAAACAATATAATATGCCCTGTTAAGACTGCTGAATTTGTTTTTCTTTCATATCAGGCTGTTTTATTGGTGTAAATTATTAGATAGCCTCTATTAACATTTTCTTTTTTTTTTAAACCCTTACCTTCCACCTTAGAATTAATATTATGTATTAGTACCAAGGCAAAAGAGTGGTAAGGGCTAGGCAATGGGGGTTAAGTGACTTGCCCAGGGTCACACAGTTCGGAAGTGTCTGAGATCAGATTTGAACCTAGGACTTCCCATCTCTAGGCCTGGCTTTTGCTCCAATGAGCCACATAGAAGCTCCTTATTAATAGTTTCTTAATGAGAATAGGAATTAGAGAGTAATTTGTTGCCCTGAAGTTCAAACACAATTTTACATGATAGTAGAGATCACCAAGTCCAATTTTTTTCATTAAAATTTTTTGACAACCATTCCAACTATGACTATGCTAAGTGCTGAGGATAAAAAGGTAAAAGAAAAAAAAACAGCAATCCCTATATTCAAGCAACTTAGAGGTATAGTAGAAGGGATAACAATCATGGATAATGGAAATTTAGAGTTGGAAGGTACCCCATAGACCCTAAAGTCCAATGCTTTCTCAAATATGTTTATAATCTACATGACCTCATACAAGTGGTTACTCACTCATTTAATGATATCAAGTGCTAAGAAATTCATTACTCCCTAATATAGTCAGCTTCAATTAGTATGGTTTTAATTTTTAGAAAATTGTTCCTTGAGATGAGTAGAACTTGCAATTTTTTCTAATTCTGTTTTTTCTTCAGGACCAAGGATTAATCTAACTTTTCTTCCCCAAGACAGCCTTCATGTAAGTTTTATCCAGACTCTTCAGCTGGTCTTTTGGCATGGATTATCATTCTCACACCATTCTGGTAATTCTATTTTGGGAATTTCCCAACTTGTCAATATCCTTCCTAAAATGTTGTTTTCAGAGCTAAACAGAACACTTTAGATGTAGTCTCACCAAGGCATTATACAGTGGAGCTTTCATTTCCTTTGCTTAAGACAATTCAGGACTTCAAAGATCTGTGATTTCATCAGCTAAGATATATGCACCACTAATCAATTCACAATTTAAATATTATCCCAGTTCAAAATTATCCCATAGCCTCAAAATTTGATGACATGGAAGAGAGAAAAAGACATTTTAAAAGATGACAGTAGAAGAAAATGGAAAAGAGAGAAAGAGAGGAGAGATGGAGAAATAGAGACAGAGACAGAGTGAGGCAGAGTAGAGGCTGAGACACAGACAGAGAAAGGCAGAGAGAGTCAGAGAAGAAATCATTGCCTGATAGCCAACTTTTTAATTTAACTTTTGATGAATTTATCTTTGCTTAGTTAATCAAGACTGATCCCTGGGAAATTCATATCCTTGAGTGAATATATCAACAAATTAGGGAGGGCAGAGATAAATGAATTGGGCATGCAATTTAAAAAACCAGAAAGTGAACAAATTTATAATCCCTAGATGAAAACGAAATTAGAGATCATTAAAATTAAAGGAGAAATTAATGAAATTGAAAGTAAAAAATATTGAATTAATAAATAAGACTAGAAGCTGGTAATTTGAAAAAATAAATAAAATAGACAAAATATTGGTCAATCTAATAAAAAAAGGGAAGAAGAAAACCAAATTAATAGTATCAAAGATGAAAAGAGAGACCTCACCACTAATGAAGAGGAAATTAAGACAATCATTAAAAACTATTTTGTCCAACTATATGGCAATAAATATGGCAATCTAGATGATACAAATGAATATTTACAAAAATATAAATGGCCTAGATTAACAGAAGAAGTGGGATACCTAAATAACCCCCATGTCAGAAAAAGAAATTGAACAAATCATCAAAGAACTCCCTAAGAAAAAAATTCCCAGGACCAGATGGATTCACAAGTGAATTCTATCAAACATTCAAAGAACAACTAATCCCAATATTATACAAACTATTTGACAGAATAAGCAAAGAAGGAGTTCTACCAAATTCCTTTTATGACACAAATATGGTACTGATTCCAAAGTAAGGCAGGACAAAAACAGAGAAAGAAAACTACAGACCAATCTCCTTAATGAACATAGATGCAAAACTCTTAAATAGAATACTAGCAAAAAGACTCCAGCAAGTGATTGTGAGGGTTATTCATTATGATCAGGTAGGATTTATAGCAGGAATGCAAGGATGGTTCAATATTAGAAAAACCATTCACAAAATTGACCATATCAACAAGTAAACCAACAAAAATCATGATTATCTCAATAGATGCAGAAAAAGCCTTTGACAAAATATAACACTCATTCCTATTGAAAATACTAGAAAATATAGGAATAGAAGGGCCTTTTCTAAAACTAATAAACAGTATATATCTAAAACCATTAGCAAGCATTATCTGCAATAGGGATAAATTAGAAGCCTTCCCAATAAGATCAGGAGTGAAACAAGGATGCCCATTGTCACCTCTATTATTTAATATTGTACTAGAAACACTAGCAGTAACAATTAGAGAAGAAAAAGAAATTGAAGGTATTAAAATCGATAATGAGGAGACTAAGCTATCGCTTTTTGCAGATGATATGATGATCTATCTAAAGAATCCTAAGAATCAACTAAAAAGCTAGTGGAAATAATCAACAACTTTACCAAAGTTGCAGGATACAAAATAAACCCACATAAGTCATCAGCATTTCTATATACTTCCAACACATCCAGGCAACAAGAGTTAGAAAGAGAAATTCCATTTAAAATCACCCTAGACAATATAAAATACTTAGGAATCTATCCGCCAAGACAAACATGGGAATTATATGAACACAACTACAAAACACTTTCCACAAAATTAGAACTAGATCTAAATAATTGAAAAAACATTAATTACTCATATGTAGGACAAGCTAACATAATAAAAATGACAATCCTACCCAAACTAACTTACTTATTTAGTGCCATACCCATCAAACTACCAAGAAACTTTTTTACTAAATTAGAAAAAAACAATAACAAAGTTTATTTGGAAGAATAAAAGATCAAGAATATCAAGGGAAATAATGAAAAAAGATAAAGGAGAGTGGCCTAGCAGTACCCTATTTTAAAACTGTACTATAAAGTAGTGGTCATCAAAACAATAAGACTAAGAGACTGAAGGGAGGATCAGTAGAATAGACTTGGGGTAAGCAACCTCAGCAAGACAGTCTATGATAAACCCAAAGATCCCAGCTTTTGGGACAAAAACCAACTATTTGATAACAACTGCTGGGAAAATTGGAAAATAGTGTGTGAGAGATTAGGTTTATATCAACATCTCATACCCTACAGCAAGACAAACACAGAATGTGTGAATGACTTGAATATAAAGAAGGAAACTATAAGTAAACTAAGTGAACACAGAATAGTATACATGTCAGATCTTTGGGAAAGGAAAGATTTTAAGACCAAGCAAGAGTTAGAAAAAATCACAAAATGCAAAATAAATAATTTTGATTACATCAAATTAAAAAGTTTTTTTGTACAAACAAAATGAATGCAACCAAAATTAGAAGGGAAACAACAAATTGGGAAACAATCTTTATGACAAAAACCTCTGACAAAGGTCTAATTACTCAAATTTATAAAGAGCTAAATCAATTGTACAAAAAAATCAAGCCATTCCCCAATTGACAAATGGGCAAGGGACATGAAAAGGCAATTTTCAGATAAAGAAATTATAACTATCAATAAACACACGAAAAAGTGTTCTAAATCTTTTATAATCAGAGAAATGCAAATCAAAACAACTCTGAGGTACCACCTCACACCTAGCAGATTAACTAACATGACAGCAAAGGAAAGTAATAAATGTTGGAGGGGATGAGGCAAAATTGGGGCATGAATACATTGCTGGTAGAGTTGCGAATTGAACCAACCATTCTGGAAGGCAATTTGGAACTATGCCTAAAGGGCACTAAAATATGTCTGCCCTTTGATCCATCCATAGCACTGCTGGGTCTGTACCCCAAAGAGATAATGGACAAAAAGACTTGTACAAAAATATTCATAGCTGTGCTCTTTGTGGTAGCAAAAAATTGGAAAATGAGGGGATGCCCATCAATTGGGGAATGGCTGAACAAATTGTGGTATATGTTGGTGATGGAATACTATTGTGCTCAAAGGAATAATGAACTGGAGGAATTCCAGGTGAACTGTTATAACCTCCAGGAATTGATGCAGAATGAAAGGAGCAGAACCAGGAGAACATTGTACAGAGAGAGAGAGACTGATACATTATGACAGAATCAAATGTAATGGACTTCTCTACTAGTAGTGATGCAATGATCCAGAACAATTTGGAGGGACTTCTGAGAAAGAACACTATCTACATTCAGAGGAACAACTGTGTGAATAGAAACACAGAAGAAAAACAACTGCTTGATCACATGGTTCAATGGGGATATGATTAGGGACATAGACTCTAAACGAACACCCTAAGGTAAATATTAATAATATGGAAATAGGTCTTTATCAATGACACATTTAAAATTCAGTGGAATTGTGCATCACCTATAGGAGGGGATTGGGAAGAGGGGAGTGAAAGAACATGAATCTTGTAACCATGGAAAAATATTCTTAATTAATTAATTAAATAAAATTTTTAAAAGACTGATCTCTGGTCAGTGGATATAATAGACCTTTCAGAGAGTTTGTTACACTGGCATAGCCTTCAAAATCCCAGGGTTATGACTTTATCAAGATGAAACATCAGAGTAAAACTTAGAGGACATTTGCTTCAGGAGGCAGAGCAAGATGTTGGAGTAGAGGCATGGAAACTTCAACCTCTTTGAGAATCCTCCCTAACCAACCTTAAAATAGTGCTTCAAAATGAATACTGTAGGGACAAATGAACAAGGGAATAGAGAGAGACAATATTCATGCAGAAAACAACTTGGAAAATACATAGAGATGGTCTAATTCAATGGAGTGAGAGGAGAGCACAACCCACAGCAAGGCTATGCAGCACTCCCAGCAAGGTCTCACCAAAGAGCACTGGCATAAGCCAACAGCAGACCAGCATTAAGCCCCCCACCTTACCTCTAATGCTCTAGGTTCTGAACCTGGGACCAAGCCAACTTTGAGACCTTAAGAATCTTCCTAAGCCAACAACAAAGCATGCCCACATCTATTCCCTGAAGTTCACAGTCCTAGCTCAGTGAGGTTACAAGACCCAATACAGGAAAGTCTACAGTGTGAGTATCCAAGTATAAGCCCAGAGTGAGATCCAAAGCCCCTTCCCAAGTCTAAGGTGAGATCCTGAGCCCCAGCACAGGGTAGCTCACAGTGCTCTGAGCCCTGAAAGCCATTAGCAGTTTCTGGGGGAGGAGGTGGCTTTCAGAGCTCCCAGACCACAGGACATTATACCACTTTGGAAGAATTGAAACTTGCAGAAATTCAGAACTAGAGCTGAGGATAGGAGCAAGGAAAAACTGAAGAGAGTGCCTCATTTACCCTGAAAAAGGGCCCACATTTAGGATAAAAATAAAGATACAGAAAAAGACTAGGAAAAAGGATAAACTTTTTTTTTTAAAGTAACCATAGAAAAATTATTATGGTGACAAAGAAGAGCAAGGCAAAGACTCAGAAGAGGACAATAAGATCAAAACAGTTACATGCAAAAGTTCAAAGAAAAATGGGAATTGGTCTTAGGCTTTGGAAGAGCTCAAAAAGGAATTAAAAAATCAAATAACAGAGTTAGAAGGAAAAAAGGGAAGAAAAATGAAAGCAATGCAAGAAGGAAATAACATCTTTAAAAAAGCAGAATTGGCCAAATGGAAAAAAAAGGTATGGAAATCCAATGAAGAACAGAGTGTCTTAAAAGGTAGAACTGGTCAAAAAGGAAAGGATGTTCACAATCTCGTGGAATAAAATTGGGTGAGTAGAAGCTAATGACCTCATGAGACACCAAGAAACAATAAAACAAAATCAAAAGAATGAAAAAAACAGAAGAAAATGTGAAATATCTCATTGAAAAAACAATTGACCTGAAAAATAGATCGAGGAGAGACAATTTAAGGATTATTGTACTACTTGAAAGTTATGATAAAAACATAAAAGCCTAGCTGTCATATGACAAGAAATTATCAAAGACAAGTAACTAACTGCCCTTCTATTCTTGAACCAGAAGGTAATATACACATTGAAAGAATCTACTGATCACCTTCTGAAATAAATCCCCAAATGACAATGCCCAGGAATATTATAGCCAAATTCAACAGCTCCCAGGCTAAAAAGGAAATATGACAAGCATCCAGAAAGAAACAATTCAAATATCATGGAGCTACAGTCAAGATTACCCAAGATTTAGTAGCTTCTACATTAAAGGACTGGAAGGCAAAGGAACAAGGTTTAGAACCAAGAATTTACCTATCCAGTAAAACTGAACAGATTCTTTCAGAGGAAAAAAAAATAGTCTAATAAAATAGAAGATTTTCAAGCATTCTTGATGAAAAGACCAAATCTAAATAGAACATCTGGTATTCAAATACAAAACTCAAGAGAAGCATAAAAAGGTAAACAAGAAAGGGAATATTTAAGGGATTCAATAGTTAAACTGTTTCTATTCCAGCATGAAAAGATGATATTTATAACATATTTTGGGGTTTGGTTTTTATATGAGTATTCTCTTGCCACAATGATTAATATAGAAATATGTTTTGCATGATAATACATGTATAACCCAAATCAAATTGCTTGCCATCTTTAGGAGGAGGGAGAAAAGAAAGGGAGGGAGACAATTTGGATCTTATAACTTCAGTAAACATATGTTGAAAATTATTATGTGTAATTGGGAAAATAAAATATCTTTAAAAAAACCTTAGTGGAGATATATTCAGATAGTATAATTATAGTAATGTGCCTTATGCTAACATAGCATTTGACACTTTTGGCTACCATATTATACTACAAGCATGCTGTACCCATTAAAACTCCTAAAATTTTTTTCAAGTAAACAAATTTCTAGCCATAACTCCCATGCCTTATTGTTGTGCGGGTAATTTCTTGAAATCAAGCGTAGAAATTAATATTCATTTCTGGGAAATTTTAGTGAAAATATTTCATCTATAGCTATAATACAAATTGGACATTTTAAATATATATGAAGTCATACATCAAAGTGGCTTGCAAAGAATTTTAAATTGGAGACAGGAGGAATAAGAAGTAAGGGAAATCAGTCAGATAGTTATTACAGTCATCCAAGCAAGTAATGAAGGGGGCAGCTGGGTAGCTCAGTGGATTGAGAGCCAGGCTAGAGATGGGAGGTCCCAAGTTCAAATCTGACCTCAGATACTTCCCAGCTGTGTGACCCTGGGCAAGTCACTTGACCCTCACTGACTAGCCCTTACTACTCTTCTGCCTTGGAACCAATACACAGTATCAATTCCAAGATGGAAGGTAAGGGTTTCAAAAAAAAGAAGTGATACATGCCTTAAATAGGTTGTTGGTAATAACAGTGGGAAAGTAGCACCAATGTGAGAGAGATTACAGAGGTAAAATAGACAATAATTGGCAATGGAATGGATAAAAGAAATAAAGGAAGATCAAAACTACCCTTGGGATTTAGGACCTGTGGAAACTGAAGAATGGCGGTCATCAATAGAAATCAAGAAGATTCCCAAAAGAAGCAGTCATGTAATTGACTTACCAGCTGTGTGACCATGGGAAAATCATTTAACCTCACTGAATCTCAGGTTTCTTCTCTATAAATGGAATTATAATAATACTAACCCAAATGACCTTTATGAGGAAATTACTTTGTAATTTATAATATATGCTATATAATTTTGATTTGTTATAATTATATAAGTGACATGGCATAGATGATATGAAGCTATACCAAAATTGATAGGGTATCCCAAAGGTCTTGGAAAAATTTTAGACACTAAGATTTTGGGGACACTGTGTCCATTGGAAATAGGAAAATGGAATTGAGGGAGAGGTTGGGGCTAGAGTTATAGGAGTTAACAGCAAAGAGGTGAAAATGGAAAACATAGAAATAGAAGAGATCCCCAAGGGCTGAAGAAAATAAGGCCCAGGGAGGTGAATTGACTATTCTGAAATCACACAGCTTGGGAGGAAACTGACTTGTCTGAAGTCATATAACTAAAATCGCCTTTTCCTCATGGTATGCTGCCTTTCATTATTTTTATAGTCTGTTAAATAAAATGCTTCAATATTGCACATACCTAGGAATATTTATGTGTATGTAAATTTTTATTCGCTTATGTGTAACATATGTACATGTTGTAAGTGCAACACAGTGTTCTGGTTAAGTGTTTTCCTTCTTCTGAGATGGCCGAGAGCTGTGGGAGAGAAAGACAACATGGTGAGTGTCAAACCTACGCACCCATCATCTCTCTTATCCCGGCTTTGGGGTTGATTTCTGTAGAACTGCACTCATTTGGGGACTGGTTTTTCATCTGAGCCTGATCTCTGTTAGACAAGCATGGAGCATTATGAAGCTGGTGTACAACCCAGGCTGCACTGAGAGCAAGCAGCGCCTGCCTTTCCCCTATAGACAGGATGACAGCTGGAGTCCGTGTGTGCCAAGCTGGCGTTTAACACAGGAATGTATTCTGGTCTGTAGCCATGCCACAGACTACAGCACAAGACTTTGAAAAATGAAAGGAAGAGAACTTGCTAATGTGTATGAGCTACTTGAAACGTTCATGGACTGGAAGCTTCGCTTTCATTGCTTAAAAAATATTACTGAGATGCTTAAAGGAAGATCTCCCTCTCTTTTGAGAGGTAGGGTAAGGAAGGCAATCATCAGGATAGCAACAGATCATGGTTTGAATTCCACCTCAAACACTTTGTAGCTCAATGATTGTGGGCAAGTCACATTACTTTTAGAGCCTCATTTTTCTGATCTATAAAATGGACACAATTGATACTATAATTACTAAATCACAAAGTCATGAAAAAAAACTTCCCAAATTTAAAAATGCCATGTAAATGTTTTGTTATTATAGTTCATCTCATTCTTCTCAAGTTATTTGGAGTTCAGATGGAAATAGTTCTGGAATAAGTCACTATCCTGCTATTATTCTATTATATTTAATGCTATAAGGATTAAAGCCTCACTTATCCCCCTCCCCCAAAAAAAGGCCTTTGTCACTGAATACAAAGTTTAGAGAATAAGCTCATGCTTGCTAGTCTCACTGAAGTTATCTTTGGTATAATTCCAGTAGCAGAGTGGACGATAGGAATGCTATAACCTTCATCCTGTTTCCATAGGACTTTGATCTTTTATGCTACATATTTATATTTTGAAACCATTTCTTTCCTTCTATTTTGGAGATTAAAAGCATTCGGGTACTTCTTAGCTAAATGATCTTGGATAGGTCACTTAACCCTGTCTGCTTAGTTCTTATATAGCTCTTCTGCCTTGCAATTAAAACTTAGGTGGTTTTGTTTTTGTTTTTTAGTTTTTTAATCATTCAGGATAGCAAAAAAATCTAAAAGTGTCCTTCCTAAATTTTTATGGACCAGAATTTTATTTGGAAAAGACAGTAACAATTCTGTCTGTAATAATTGTCTGGTTCCATTACAATGAATTTGTTACATGCTCAGAGATATTTAGAGGTTTATGTTTGCAGTACTGTGTTTGGTTATCTTTTTGATAAGAAACATAGCAAGCTTCTTATGTAACAACCTGATGGCATCTCAATAGGCTCTAACTTTTTGTAGCCTGAAGTAATGTGTTGCAGTTTTTACTTTTCTATTTTACTGGGGAAAAAGTGAGATCATCTACTGTGAACTACCCTGATCCCCTCTTTTTCTTACCTCAAAAGCTCCCTACGCTTTTACTCATTCTCCCTCTTTTTTTTTTTAGTTACTGAGGAAAAGGTGGTCCTACTTCTTGCTAAGGTATAACTTGTACTTACACTCTTTATCCCATTCTCTCTGTTTCCTTCTCTCTCCCTCCCTCTTTTCTCTCCCATCATCTTTACATTTTCAGTCTTTCAATCTCTATCTACATGCTCCTTCTCTGTTACCTACAAATATTACTGGATGTCCCTATCCTTAAAATGAAATTCACTTAATACTCCCATTCCCTCAATCATCTCATACATCTTCTCCTTTTCAATGTTTAATTTAACCCCTAAAATAATGAATTGCATTCAAGACCTATATTATTTCAATATT
This sequence comes from Monodelphis domestica, assembly GCF_027887165.1. Taxonomy (NCBI): domain Eukaryota; kingdom Metazoa; phylum Chordata; class Mammalia; order Didelphimorphia; family Didelphidae; genus Monodelphis; species Monodelphis domestica. The sequence continues at coordinate 396,651,172 of NC_077228.1, read as the reverse complement.
TAATTACTTCTCAACATCTTGATCTCTGACTACTGATCCCAAACAACTTAAACTGCTGAATGCACAGGAGCTGTTAATTTCTTGATTGATAAATCAGCTGACCTTTTCTCAGGACTCATCTTCCTTGGCCTTTTTTTAGTTTGTGCTATTGTAGACCACCTTCTATGCTAGAATACTTCTTTTTCTAGAACCTGATCATTCCATTGAAACAGCTCTCTTCAAAGTTACTAATAATTTCTTAGTTATCAAATCCAGTGTGGCCTTTTCTCAATCCTCATTCTTCTTGACCTCTTTCAGCCTTTGACACTGTTCATCACCTTCTCCTTTTTGATACTCTCTTTTCTCTTGGTTTTGGGGGCACCACTTTCTCCTTAGTTTTATCCCACCTGACTATTCCCTCCTTTCTTTACTCTTTTTCTAGATCATGCAGCTAATCATAAATGTAACTCAGGGTTCTGTCCTGGGGTCCCTTCTCCCACTATACTACTATTTCACTTGGTGATCTCATTAGTTTCCATGAATTTAATTACTGTGTCTATGCTGATGGTTCTCAAATCTTGCTATCCTACCCCAACATCTTTGCTGACCTCCATCCTTATATCTCCAATTTAGATATCTTGAATTGAATGTCACTAGGCAACCTTGATATTTCCAAAACTGAACTCATTCCCTTTCCCCCAGCTCCTCTCCCATTCTATTATTGTGAAAAGCAACATCCTCCTCCTTGTCCCTCAGCCTCGCCACTTGGTCATCCTGGATTTTTCACTATTTTTCTCCTATCTCTCCCATATCCAAGTTGTTGTCAAGGCCTGCTGATTTCACCTTTGAACATCTCTCAAATATGCTCCCTTCTTTCCCCCGACTCCCCGCTCTAATGTAGGACCAAATCACCTCACATTTGGATTATTGCAATAGCTTGCTGGTGGATGTTTACCTCAAGATGCTTCCATGCTTCCCATTCCAATCTATCCTCTAATCAGCCACCAAAGTTAGTATATTAAATAGATTCCTAAATCTCCATCTGTAACTCTAATCTCTCTCCCAAGCACTAGTACCAACACCACTCACTGCTGGGCATCTTCATCTTTATATCCTATCAAACCCAACATGTCCAAAATGTAACTCACTATCTTTTCCCATACACCTGCCTCTCCTCTAAAATTTCTTATTCTACTGCTTGATCACATGGGTTGATGGGGATATGACTGGGGAAATAGACTCTAAATGATCACTGTAGTGCAAATAATAATATGGAAATAGGTCTTGATCAATGACACATATAAAACCCAGTAGAATTGCACACAGGCTTGGGGGGGGGTAGGGAGGGGAGGGAAAGAACATGAATCATGTAACCAGGGGAAAACATTCTAAATTAATTAATTAAATAAAATTTTTCAGTTAAAAAATAAAATAAAATTTCTTATTCTGTTAATGCCACCAACATCCCTTTATCATCCAGCTTCCCTAACTATTTCTTCTTTCTCCCTTATTCCTCATATCTACTACCTCCTAACATCTCTCCCGTATATCATCTTTTCTTCAAGTTTGAGAGTTCCCACCCTAAGTGAAACCTTCATAACCTATCAACCAGCTATCATAATAGCATTCTAATTAGTCACTCTGCTTTCAGTCTCTCCTCTCTCCATAATGCATCCTTCTAAAAGCTGCCAAAGGAATTTTGCTAAGGCACAGATCAGAGTATATCACTTCCCTCCTCCAAAACATTAGTGGTTCCCTAGTGTTTCTAGAATAACATAACAACTCCCCCACCTGCCATTTAAGGTAGGCTCTATTACTTGGCTCCACTTTATCCTTCCAGACTTATTTCACATCACTGTCCTCCTATTCTATATACACACACTACATTCTAGCCAAATTGGACTGGCTGTTCCCTAAGCTCAACATTCCATGTTCTCTCTCAGCCTCCACGAAAGCCAACTTCCATGAAGGAAATCTACTTCTTCCTCAGAATCCTTATCTTAATAAATCTTAAATATCCAATTCAAGCTCCATCTCTTTCTTGAAGCATTCCATGATTTCCCTCCTTCCTTAAGTTATTTTGTACTTACTTACCAATATCTAGCTAGCTAGCTACCATCTATTTTTTTCTTTTCAGTATAATACAAACACCTCAAAAGCATAAGATATTTTATTTTTGTTTCTAGCATAATGCCTTGTGTGCTTAACAAATGGTTCTTGAATTCTTGGTTGAATTCCTGATGCCAGAGCAGGAAAGAGACAATAGAATCTTTGGTCATCAGACCTAAGCATGCATTTTGTAAAGGAACTCTTTTCAAGATGTAGCACAACTATAGATGACTGCTCTAAGGCAAATAGATGGAATAAAGAGAATCCCTGGCCTGGCTTTAGGTCATTAAAACTGTGATGTGTTAAACTTCATAACTTCCACCAGACAAAGAAATTCATTAACATTTTTCCCCTCAGGGGTAGAGAATGTGGCCAAGGACAAAGAGTTGCCAAGTTCCTACTGAGATGTGGAGCTAAGGTACAATGTCAAATGATTGCTAGCTGGGAGAAAACAAAGAAAAGAAAAAAGAAAACATGAGACCACCTGCTGGAAGCAGGGGGAAACTACCAAGAAAGCCAAACCAAGAAGTCCTAGGCCAAACAATTGGTAGAGACAAGGATCAATCAGAGCTGTTCCTATTTGGGACTAGAAGTATCTCCAAGAATTTAAGTAAAGGGAATTCGTGCTCCTCATGATTGTTCAATCAAGGATTTCTGATTTTTTTTTCTTTTTCCTTTTAATAAAACCATCTGGCCTTGGTGCCACCAAAGTCTCTGATATAAATGTTACCCAAGATTCTCTTCTGGATGATGAAATGGTCTTATGAAACTATATGAGTGAGCAAGAAAATGCGAGCATGTGAAATGTATTAGACCCAGAGAAAATATCCTGGGCTTAAATTATAAGATGATGGATAATCTCAGGGCCCTCTGATAAATTCCAACGAACAACTAATAATTGACAATATTTATAAGTTATTTCAAGGTTACAATGTGCTGTACACACAGCACCTCATCTGATCTTCATAAAAACCGCACGAGTCACACACATGAGTAAAATTCCTTTTTTAGAGAGAAGGAAATTGAGATGAATAAAGATTACATGACTTGCCCATGGTCATACGACTAGCAACTTCATGGCAGAAGTTGTTCTTTCCTGAGTCTTTCCACAGCACTGCTTTGTCTCACAGTGAGGACATTGTTTCTGGAAGACACTGTCCCAATAAATAGCCAAGGTCAAACAGATTAGGAGAATTTGGAAGATTATCAGGAAAAGTATTGAAAATAAAAATGAAAATATTGCCCTTCCATTGCAGATAATTGTTGTGAAACAACACTGACACATTCTATGTTGTTTTGGTTACTACCTCTAAAGAAATAGATCTACTGATCTTATAGGAGGTTAAAGAGATGGACAAAAATAATCAAGCTAATGGAGCAGCTATAAGAATATACTCAAGTAAAAAATCAATTGGAATTCTTGATCCTGGAAGAGTGACAACTGAAGATCATAGATTAAGAACTGGAAGAGCCCCAATTGAAGACCCATTATTTTACAGATAAGGAAACTAAGACCCTGAGAGATTAGGCAACTTGTCTAAGATTATAAGATTATAGATCTAATGCTGAAAGAGACCTAAGATGTATCTGGCTTGAGCCCATAATTTTTTTACACCTTTGCCTTCTGCTTTGGAATCAAACTAAGTATTGGTTCCAAGGCAGAAGAGCAGAAAAGGCTAAGCAATTGGGATTAAGTGGCTTATCCAGGGTCCTGTAGCTAGGAAGTGTCTGAGACCAGATTTGAACCAAAGGCCTCCTGTCTCTATATCTGGCTCTCAATCCACTGAGCCACCTAACTATCCCTTGACCCCATCATTTTATAAGTAAAGAAACTGTCACCTAAAAGAGTATAATTGCTGACCCAAAGTCACATAAATGTTAGAATCAGATGTGAACATGCCATCGGTCATCTAAATGCAAGTTTGGTACTCTTTCTACTCCACTGAGTTATCTCCATCTTAATGCTATAAAACCATGAAGGTCAAAGATAGGGTAAATGCTAACTTGTTCACCAAGTCCTGCAAACTAGAAGGTACCCTTGAAGCTTGTAAGAAAAGACAAGACAATGTAACTTAATAAAGGGGATAATGTGACTGCTCTTGGAAATGGGCTGTATCATCTTAAGGATGATCACATTGAATAATCATTCTCTTGGAAATTACTACAGTCACAAATGGCTTACAATCACATTTAAATTACAAATGTTTCCCAAAGCTTTTAGTAGAAATTGAACAGGAACAGTCTTTTCTCTTTGCCTCCTCAATCTCAAAGAACACATCTGGTGTCTGCAGATAAGATGGAGCACTTAGTCTCAGAGGTCCCATATTTTCCCTCAAAGACTATATTTTTTATTTTTTTTAATAGTAAATAAGTGAAGATGGAGATAAGCTACCAACTCTTCTCCAAGTAGTAGCTAATGTGTAAAAGAAGGTTTGAGGGTCATTCTTTTATGACACATTTTTATATCACTGATTCTAAATAAAAACAAACATCATTGGTACCTAATCTTCCCAGGAATGAAAATCTGAATGGAAGGATAAAGCTTGCAATGGAAACAAATTTTAGCTCCTGAGGACTGACTTGGTCTTGTTTCTGTACAGTTTAAATCTGAAAATATTCCTGTCCTCTATAAAACCCTTACTTAGGCCTTTGGCTTAGTTGCTCAGTTTTGCTTTCACATTGCAAAATTCAGCCACTTGTAACTCTTTTTCATCAGAAGAATAAACCCACAAGAAAATGGCTTATCCAAAGTCACCATGATCTAAATGTGACCAAAAACAGAACTGAAAAAGCACAACTTCATCTTTACCTCTACCCCTCCTGCTCCCTGCTCCCTATTCTCCCCAAGCCTGGTTGACAGAACAGCAATTTAACAAATACTTCTATCTGCTAATGAGCAGGCAGCTAAAAATAAAAAGAAGGCTACCCACTTCAGCCAACAAAGCATCTGTTCTAAGAAAAGAGATTCTCTTCCCCTCCTCCCTGACTTCGGTGGGTTTTTATCCTTTGTAGCCTGTCTCCACTGAAAGACAGATTCCAATTTCCCCCAGGACCACAAAATGCCCCCAATTTCTCCCCCATCATTGTGGTTGCCAGTTTATTTTTCAGTTGTGGCCAATGGTAACCTCTTGCACCATTCTTAGCTAAATAGTGTTTGTTTTAGGAACAAAGCACGGAGGACAAATATTTCTATGTGGTTTTCTATTTGGGGTGGGGGTGGGACTAATAGTTGAAGTCAAGCTGATTTTCATCTTTTCCAGCCCTTGTTATCTCTCTTCTAAGAGAGCTCCAAGGAGACACATGGTCGCTAGCTTGCAAAAGAGGAGGAAAGATTGGAGTTGGATATGATTTAAAAGAAGAGCCCAATAGACAGGAAGTCACCGAGCAAAATATTTTAAAGGGTCCATTGTACCCTTGAAATAGTAACAAATATAATGGATCACTAGAATTTCAGAATGAGGTCTAAAAGGAAATTAAGAGTCATTTTGCCCTAACCTTACCTAAAGAAACCCTTCTATACCATCTCTGACAAATGACCATCTAACTTCTCTGTCTGGTCTTCTGGTGACCACAAAGCCTTCCAAGACAGTCCAACTCACTTTTAATAGCCTGAATTGTTAGGAAATTTGATCTCATGAGGATCTTAAATGTTCCTCTCAGCAACTCCATCATTGCTCCAAGTCCCAGAAGTCAAGTAGTGCAAGTAGGGACAGGGAAGAGGGGGCTAAATTTGTATTATGAAGATATAGGTTCTACTCCTGACTATTATATCCAACTTGATTGACTTTGGCCAAGTCATTAAACTTCTCTGGACCTTGTTCCCTCTTCTGCAGAGGGAGTAAATGGGAGCCAGAATCCAAACCCCAAAAGACTCCTCCAAAAAGGGAAAGAAGTTGTTCAATTATCTCTCAGTTCTTTCTGGCATTAACTGTATTATCCCAAGTCCAGTTCATCACCAACATTATAATTTGCATATTATTCTAAACATCATAACATTTTTAAATGTCCCTACTAAATCTTCTCTTTTTTAAACATTTTCAGGTCTTCCAAGGGATCCTTGTACAACATATTCTCTAGCCTTCCCACCACCCTGGTAAACTTTTCTGGACCTACCTCAACTTAGTGTTCCTCTAAAATGTAAGACTCAGAACTGAACCCAGGACTCCAAATGCAGTCTGACTACAGAAGAATGGATTAGAACTCTAAATCCCTATGTTACGGACTCTAAATATCTCACTACAGCCAAAAATTCTATTTGTCTTTTTTAGCTTCTATGTCCTACTGTGAACTCATTGAGCTTGAAGTTCACTAAAACCCCCCAAATTCTTTTTCATACCACTTTTATCTATTGATGAGTCTTACATCCTGTACTTAGGAAGTTGATTTTTTGAACCCACGTAGAAATAATGGAGCTTCTCCTTTTATGGACCTCCCACCAGACATTGGCTGCTTATAGTGTTTATTCTTTGGCCAGTAACCTAAACATGTCCTAAAGACTAGCTCATGCAAATAGTGCTCAGAACTAAAAGAGCTACCTCCACTCAGATACAGCCATCATGTTTTAAAGAAAAGTCCCCTTCATTCCACAAATGCCTCCAGAGGCTAGGATAAGAGGGGAGCAAGGAGGAGGAGAATTGGCATCTCTTTTATGAATGGAAGGTTCAGAAGCTTATCTCAAACTTTTCCAAATGTCCCTATTTGACACTATCTTCCCTCTACAATTAGCTTTTACTCAACTGTAGCATTATCTGCCCACTATGACTAGAATTCACCTCTGCCATTTGGTTTCCTTATCTTCCTTCAAGATTCAACTCACATGATACTTTCTGTAGGAATCCTTTCCTGGTCCCCCCAACTAAGGGAGTTAAACTAAGGGACCTCTTGGATCCTTTGGTCTTTAAACAATGAAGGCTAGTGCCTTCCCCTCAAAGATTCTTCCTCATCCTATTTATGTGTCTTGTAGATCCCTATTTATGTACATTTCCCCCATTAGAACATGAGCTTCTTGAGGGCCTGATCTGTTCTTTTTCTGTGTAGTCCCAGGCATATAGTCACAGCTTAAGAAAAGCTCATTCACTGATTGAGTCTATATATATATTTTATTCTGAATCTATCTATATTTAGATATAGATATTCATGTTGCCTTCCCTGGTGGAATTCCCTTTCTTGAGCACAGAGATCATTTCACTTTTTGTCTTTGTATCTCCAGCACAGTTTCTGGCCCATAACAAGTGCTAAATAATTGCTTGTTAATTATCTCTGGGGATACTTATCTTCTGTTTCTGAAGATCACTTTGCAAAATCATAGACTATTCAAATTTGGTCTTCTGCTTATTGGTAGATACTTGGGTTTGAGTCCTGGGTCTAGAACTTACTAGCTGTGTGACTATGAGCAAGCCACTTAACCTCTCCAATTCTTCATATTCAATATGGAGGTAAAAATACTTAGGATTCCTACCTCATGGGGATATTGTGAGACAAGATCTCTGCCAAACTGAATGTTTAAATGAGCTATTGTTTTTGCAAGCGATTACTTCTTAATTTAAGTTTCATAACTTTAGATCTTAAGCATTGTGGAACAGTGGGAAAAGGTTTAGACAGAGAGAGTCAGGAAACCTGGGTTCTAGTCCCATTTCTGTCAGTAATTTACTGTCTGACTTTGGGTTAAGCCACTCACTCTCTGAGCCTTAATTTTCTGATCTGTAAAATGAGATTTCAGTGATGTGATCTGTAATAGTGTCTCTAGTCTCAAATTCTATGAAAAGGGTTTAGATTAATATAGAAAGGTCACCCTATAATTTAGAAAACTAAGTGGAAAGAGTGTGCCACATTCCCAGAAATATTTTTAACTTTATGTACATATGTCGAGAATACTTATCTGATTTTTGCTGATTTTCCTTAGTAACTAGATGCCAGTTTCCTTTACTTATTCCTCTCTTCTTTTCTTCTCTTCAATGGTTTATTTTTTTACCCTTAACCTTTTTTTTTTTTTAGAATCCATAATAATTATCACCTCCAAGGTAGAAGAATGTATGGTCTAGGCAATTTGGAGTTAAGTGGATTTTTTCAGGGTCACATAGCTAGGAAGTGTCTGGAGGTCAGATTTGAACCCATGATTTTCCATCTCCAGATCTGGCTCTCTATCCACTGAGCCACCTAGCTACCTCTTTTTAATGCTTTATTAATGTTCTTTCTTTTTTTCCAAACATTATTGTCACTTCCTAAAGATGATTTGACCTTCTCCTAGTCAACCTCTTATGAATACACCCTCTTAGCCTACTAAGGATAAGATCTGTCTTCAGTTTCTCACTTTTTTATCTCAAAACTTAGTAAATTCAACCCATTCTCTTTCCTTTTTTCATAGTAATTTTATTTTATAGTAATGAAATACAATTTGTAAAACCTTTATTAACTCTACAATGTGCAAGACTTTATGGTAGGTATAAGAATACAAAAACAAAAATGTAAGAGCAACCAGAGGTAGGAAAGATATATAAAGTAAATTCACAATCAATAAAGTAGCATGATTATGCATCTACTATATACCTAGGCATTGGGCTAAAGTTGAGGATGCAAAGAAAGGCAAAAAACACTTTCTATACACACTTTAATGAGGGAGACTGCATACAAGCAACTATGTATAGACAAGACTTTATATATATGTATATATAAATGTGTGTATATGTATCTTATATATGCATATATGTGTGTATGTCTATTTCTTGATTACATATGTTTGTTTACAGAAAGAGAGAGAAAGAGAGATGGAGAAAGGGAGAGAAAGAAAGGGAAATAGAGTGAAGAAGAGGGAGAGGGAAGAAAGAAGGGAGAGGGGGAGAGAGAGAGAAGGAAGAGAGAGAGAGAGAGAGAGAGAGAGAGAGAGAGAGAGAGAGAGAGAGAGAGAGAGAGAGAGAGAGAGAGAGAGAGAGAGAGAGAGAGAGAGAAATTGAAGTTAGTCTCAGAGGAAAGAGATAGAATTTAACTGAAACTTGAAGGAAGCCAGGAATTGGAAGAAGAGATGAAGAGGGAGAGAGTTCTAAGAATAAAGAACAGTCAGTGAAAATGTTTGGAGTCTGGAGATGGTATGTCCATTTGTGAGGAACAGCAAGGTCAGTGGATAGAGTGCTGGCCTTAGGAAGACATCTTCCTGAGTTCAAATCTCATGTCAGTCACTTAATAGCTGTATGACAGTGAACAAGTCACATAAAACCAGTCTGTCTCAACTTCTTCATCTATAAAATGAGATGAAGAAGCAAATTACAAAGCATTTCAGTATCTTTGTTAAGAAAATCCCAAAAGGTGTTATAAAGAGTTGTATATGACTGGAAAATGACTGAAGAACATAAAACTCTATGAAATCAATTAATTGGAATGCTCTGGAAATAGGAACTTTAGGTTAATGGGATTTCCTAGTTAACTAAAGAGTATTTGCTGTTTCAATTCTTGCTTTTGAAAAATCTTCTAAAATATGTCCATCTACTATTAATAGGAATTATTTTTCCATAGCATATTGAATAGTTTACAATGCAGTGTAATGAACTTAATCTGACGCTTCTAGCTTGTGGATATGACTTATTGTTCAGTTGATGTAAAAATGGTCATATATAAGATCATAAATTTTTATATTAAAGAAACCTTAGAAGTCAATCTAGTCCAGCATTCTCATTTTACAAATGAGCCAACTGAGGTCAGAAGAGATTAAGTAATATGCACTCTGCCCACTATAACACTTACCTGCTCTATACCCAGTAGAAAAGAGCTTTCCAAAAATATGCTCATTGGGGGCAGCTAGGAGGCTCAGTGGATAGAGAGCCAAGCCTAGAGGTTCTGAATTCAAATCTGACCTCAGACATTTCCTAGCTGTGTGATCCTGGACAAGTCACTTAACTATTGCCTAGCCCTTACTACTCTTTTGCCTTGGAAACAATACATAGTATTGATTCTAAGACAGAATGTAATTTAGTTTTTAAAAAATGGTAAGTATCATTATTGGCTAAATAAGCCCAGCTAGGAAGACTAGTAGCACCTGAACTAGCGAACAGCTGTCATTTCCTTCAAGCTGCTGGAGTTTGGTGATGATTGGCTTTGCAACTTTTCAGAAAAACTCAGCTAGCCATGTTATTATCAAAGTGATCAAAAGTTGAACCAGCCACTGCCCTTCCCTATTTTTCATGGCTACCTATGCAAAGTAGCCTAAATTCTAAACTTGGATAACAGAGAAAATTACTTTTGTTCTCATCACAAAAGCTCTTGACTCATTCTTTACTTAAGGAGAACACGCTATGAATCACATATGATTTCTATTAAGTTTTGCATGCATTTAGATGTGGGTATGAACTAGGGAACACATTTTGTTTGAACCTTCTAGCCATTCTGTTCATTGCTTTAGCTAGCTTCCCCCCACGCCGACCCCCCAACACCATATGTTTTTGTATTTCAGTAATGAAAAAACATGGTCTTTTTCTCTCCTCGGGAGAATTAGGCATGGAGGGAGCTTGGTGCTTTCTCAGGAAGCCAGGAATGGTGAGGAGGAGAGAGCCATTGCTTCATCTTTCCAATGTGTCACTGACTTTCTTGGTGTCCACTCTAGGAGGGTAAAAATTGGTCATAAATTATTTCTATTACAAGTACATCCCTTTTTTAGTGTCAGTGAAACATCTAGTTGTATAAATGTGACATGAAGCTCAAGAGCCTGAGGCCATATGAAGCTAAAGATGAGTTAAGCCACATTTGGGAAACAACTTGCTCTGAACGGACAGAAATTGTCTTTCAAAGCCTTGGCATGATATATGTAACAATTTTCCCCAAAGCATGTTAACCCAGGAGGCTCAAATGAGGTCAAATGGCATTCTAGGTCTTGGTGGGGAATGATAGTTTATGAGGCTTTCCTTTCATTTTACTTATTGCAGTCTTTCCAAAAGCTCATTTTGTCACCATCCATTCAACCCTTGCCACAGACCATACTGAGCAATTTTTATTCCCTAAGAAAGCTATAGAGGGGGTCCTTTTGAAATAGGGCAGGACACCCCAAGGTTTTAACTGCTAAAGAGATGGCCCTTTCTGAGGAAGGGAAGAGAGAATGATTGCCCCAAGGAAAAAAGCATAACCTAAGAGAAGGATAGTTTTCTTGCTGTGGAGAGAAGGCCATAAAGGAACAACTGGGAGGATGAGGAAGCGTGGGAAGGTGTTGTCCTGATCCCCTCCTTTGGTATTGTCAGTATCCTCTAAATTTACCAACAGTGGTAAAATCCCAATGACTTTTCCCTTATTACGACTTTACCTTACAGCTTTGGCCCAGCTTCTTCCTTCCTCTCTCTCTCTCTCTATCTCTCTCCTTTCCTCCCTCCCTCCTTCCCTCTCCTTCTCTCCTCTCTCTCTCTCTCTCTCTCTCTCTCTGTCTCTCTGTCTCTCTCTCTCTCTCTGTCTCTCTCTCTCTGTCTCTGTCTCTGTCTCTCTCTCTCTCTCTCTCTCTCTCTCTCTCTCTCTCTCTCTCTCTCTCTTTCTTTCTTTTTCTCTCTCCTTTTCTTTAATCCCAAGAATAGAGTGCTCAGAGTTGATTTTTTTTAAAACAGTAGTCTTTAACCTGAGGGTCACAGATCCCATAGATTTAAAGTGATCAGTGAACTTGAATTGGGAAAAAAAGTTCACCTCTACTTCCACTAACTTTTAGCTGGAATTTATTATTTCTTTCCATTGTATAAAACATTACTCTGAGAAGGGGACCTTAAACTTCATCAGACTGCCAAATGAGTCAATGACACAAAAAAAGTTAAGAGTCCCTGGGCTTAGAAGAGGAATAGAAGAAAAAGAAGCATTTCAATTCTGTTATTTTTTCTTTCACCTTAATTTCTATCTTCTCTTGTAGTTTCCCCATAGAAAAAGAATTATGGTATTCAACATATTAATTGAGACTTTAGTATCAAATAAATAAAACAATGAGCAATTTACTTAACTCCTTCAGATTCACAAAACCATTTGGTAAATTTAAAAATAGGCTTTGTTCTCTGTACTACAAGATCTTATCGGCACTGAAAACTCCTAAATAATTAAATTTCTCTATGTAAGCTATGAAGGCCCTTTTACATTGAGAGATTGTGCTGAACAGCATCAGTCTTTTCCAAAGCTGGCATAGGCTGTCCTGTACTCTTCTCTATCATGGGAAAGACCTGGACAAAAAGAGCAATACAGTTGCCAAGCAAAAGGAAAATATTGTATGAAGTTCTCCTCTACATGACAATGCCTCAGCACTTTTCTCTTCAAGAATGATGGCCCCGAGAAAATGCTTTGTCAGTTTGAGTGTCCATCTTCAAAAATACATATCCCAGAAAGAAATATAGTCTCTCTCAATAGCAAGGATGTATAGGGCAGCGAAAAAAGTTTTGGATGTAAAAAGAAGACAAATTCTCTACTACTTACTATCTGTGTTACCTTGGGCAAATCATTGACTTCTCTGTAACTGAGTTCCCTCATTAGTAAAATGAGGACATTGAACTAGATGACCTCTCAGTCCCCTTCTAGTTCAAAATCTATGATCCTAGAGAGGCGATACAAAGGTAAAATATACTGGGATCCAACAGATATTAAAGCTAGATCCCAAGATTTATCTGATAACATTTATATAGTGCTGTGAAAAGAGTACTGATCTTGGAAGCACAAGTACCTAAGTTCAAATCTTAGATCTTCCACTTAATACCTCTGTGACCTTGAGCAAGTCACTTGACTTTTCTGGGCTTCAATTTCTTAATTTGTAAAATGAAGGGATTGCATTAGATGTTATCATATGTCTTTTCCAGTTCTAGACTTATAATATGATGAACTATGATACCATGACACGGCAGAATAGAATGCTGGACTTGGAATCAGAAAGACCTGAGTTCAGATCTGGCCATAAACACTTAACTAGCTATGTAACCTGGGACAAATCAGACTGGTTCAGTTCCCTCATCTGTAAAATGAAAATAATAGAGCTTACCTCTTTGAGTTGTTGTAATGATTAAATGAGATTCTATTTGCAAATTGCTTAGCACAGTGTTTAGCACATAATAAACAATAAATGTTTGTTTTTAAAAAATGTCTCCCTAAATGTGTCTGGCATATAACAGGAACCCAATTCAGGCTGGTAAGGTTCCAGTATGTCTACATTTAGAGTAAGATTCCAGAATGTCTACGGTTCTTTCTTTCTTCCTAGGAAGACTCTAGGTCAAGGTTTTCTGGTCTTTGGCTTTCATTACCATTTAAAAGTAATTTGTTTTAGACTTATCCCAGTAATCCTCTGGATCTTTTCTTTTTCCCCCCTTTTTATTTTATTTTCTCTTCCTTTTTTCCCCCTTTTCTTATTAAATCCTTTCCTTCTGTCTTAGAAGAAATTCTGACAATTGATACTAAGGAAGAAGAGCAATAAGGGCTAAGCAATGGCTTTTTCCCCCTCCCTGAGTCATTCCCTGCCATGTTTAGAGGTAGAATGCAAAAATTTCCCAGAGTCACATATTTAGGAAGTGTCCGAATCCACATTTGAACCCAGATCCTCCCAAATCCAAGTCTAGCACCCTATCCACTGGACTCCCTGGCTATCCCTCCCTGGTTGCTTTTCAGTCTATGAGTAACCTCTCTCAGGGGACCATTCGTCTTTGAGTCTCAACACTTGGTCACCATCTCATGTACTTCCTTCAGTTTTGTTCCTTGAATAACAGTTGTGGGTTTTGCATTGTCTTTCTTCTCCATCATTCCTAGCTTATGCCCACATGTCCATTATTCCTTGTTTCCTTTGTTTTCTGTAGCTATTTTTTCCCTTCCCACTCTGACATTTGCAGTGGTTCCCATGACCATATTAACACAATCACCTTCCCTCTTCCCCAGTCTGACTTGGTCCTGAAGGCAAATCCTTGTCTTTCAGCATTGGCATGGACTCCAGTTGTGCCTGTGGTCTCATCCCTTGGTTCCTCAGTCACATATGGTGCCAGGGACCCCATCGGACCAGAGCTCTTCTGCTCTCTATAACCAAAGATTGCTATAAGAAGATCCAAGTAATAAAATACTGGCTAACCAGTGTGCCATCATGCAGTGTTATCCCTTTATTTAAAACAAATTGGCCTTTCTAGCTATTATGTTGTCTTATTACTTCCAGATTAGTTGTCTCCCTGAAGGGGGTCTTTCCTGGCAGGTCATGAAAGGAAGCAGTATGTGCTGGGAGCATGAGGGTAGAAACCCACATTCTGGCTTCTTCCCTCCCTGAGTCATTCCCTGCCATGTTGAGAGGTAGAATGCAAAAGCATCCATCTGAAACTACGCATTTATCTGTGCCTCGAGGTGTAGAAACCATCTCTCCCATGCCCGTACCGACAAAGCCAGAATGGGACCTGCTCTCCACACAGCCCAATAGGCGATTGCTTTCTTTCTATGACTTTGCATGTTTACCTCGAGGCCAAGCCATGAAAAAATTCAGCAAACTTTTCATCACACAATTCAAAAGTGGCTGATTTGATATTCTAATTCAGCATGGGATGAATTCCATGAAGCAGGCTAGATAATTTTCCATGATGCCAGAAACCTGGGCAAGGTTTCCAAGGGCAGAAGGCTATTTCTGCTCACTCTTTCCACCCATTCCCCCAAAGTGCAAATGGCACAGGTGGCCTCCATGTGCCAGGAAAATGCCCAGTTAACTTCTGGATCATTCAGGTGTATTCATATGGATTTCAAACTGTGAATGTCAGAGGAAAAAATGGCCTGGTGGGAGTGGATGTTGGGAAGTAGCCTTTCAGGAAAATGGTGACACATTAATTCTGTGCTATCTGGAAGGACATCAATTGTTTTGTTTTGTTTTTTAAACCCTTACCTTCCATCTTGGAGTCAATACTGTGTATTGGCTCCAAGGCAGAAGAGTGGTAAGGGCTAGGCAATGGGGGTCAAGTGACTTGCCCAGGGTCACACAGCTAGGAAGTGGCTGAGGCCGGATTTGAACCCAGGACCTCCCATCTCTAGGTCTGACTCTCAGTCCACTGAGCTACCCAGCTGCCCCAGGACATCAATTGTTAAGAGGATACGTATTCTGGTTTTCTTCAGGTTTGAATTTAGAGACTGAGCTTATTCTGTTATTACCAGGCATTATACCCGTTGGAAGGCACAAAGCTGAATTGGGTAAAAACACTCAAACACATCAACCATTTACTCACATCCTAGTGGGTATCAATGAAGATGGTTTAAAAAGATGAAGTAAAAGAAAGATGGAGTTCAAATCTGGGTATCTAGGTTCAAGTCTGTTAAGGCTAAAAAAGTTATTACTCTTCCTAGAATTTCTGATGACTTTCACTCAGCTCATTTTTTAAAATTAATAAACATTTATTAAGTATCTACTATGTTATAGTCATGGTGGCATGTGCTGGATGTACAAAAATAGAACATTCCCTGCCCTCAAAGGTTTTATATTTTATCAGACTAGGAAACTTCAGCTATGGACCAGCATTGTTACTGTGTCTGTGGTCCATGCATCAATTAATTATAGGAGAAATTCAGCATCAAAAGCCTAGCAAAACAGGATGGTCTTTTTTTGACCTATAACTATTCATGAAACTGCTGAGAGTTTAGAGAAATTGTTCTGTCGTATTAAAGGAAAGAGAAAGAGAATTAGGAGCAGAGTTCTTATCAGGAAGGTACTCTGTCTTCTTCTTGATTAGTCTATGTCCTTAAGAAGTAAGGATTTAGAGTTTTATTTCCCAGATTCTTTGTTACAGTATTTTCTCAAAGAGATAAATTTCTGTTTACATAATCAAATTTCAATTATTCTTTTAAATATAGGGTACTAGTGAAGTAGATCATCTAAAATGACAGATGATTTCTGAATCTGTCCCCTCTGAAAAAAATTCTATCTGGCTTTTGAATCTCTTTTGGAACTTACATTTAAATGTGTGTTTGTGGATTAATCTACTGTTAATAAACTGTGAAAATCTTCTTAGGAGAAGCCAAGATACTTGTCTGGCTTCCTCATGTCATTTCCTCTCCTCTTCTCATTGCTATCATGGAAGTTTGGAGATAGTATCACTTTTTAAACCAAAACAGTCGCTCTGCTTTTGTTACCCTGATTTGGCTCCCGTATTGTTCTGGGGTTAGCAAAATGATTTGTTTAAATGCATGGAATTTAAATTTACTTCCCTTAATATTATGGTTTTATGCCAAACACTTCATGTATCCAAACAAAGGCAGGAAAAATGTTACATGGAAGCCGAAAATCTAAATGTATATTTTTTAAAAAGTATGAAGTAATCATATAACAAAGCTGAAATAAAAAATTTCCCCCAATAGCCCACACTGTCCAGAAGTAATTTTTTAAAGTGTCTCCCATGGAGTCATGTAAATCTCTGAACAACTGCATTTTTCTCTCCTTTGGCGAAGGTGTCTAATATTTTCTGCTTTAATGCCATCATAATAAATGCTAATTTCCCCCTGTTTCCTTTTGTCAAACAATGGAATGGTTTTTTTTTTAATCATTTAATTACATTTTCCTTCTTTAATCAAAAATCAAAATTTTGAGTGAAATATCTTAACACTTAGTTGGAAAAATGCAGGAATTCAGAAGTTACCTCAAGATAAAGAAAGACTCATCAAGAATAATTCATTCAAATATGACTAAATTCAATTAATGTTGGAAAAGGCCTATAAAATATCCAGTCATGTGAAACTTTGATAAAATCTTTATGAAATATAACACACAAAAGATAGAAAAAGACAGGAAAATGTACAAAGCTATTGGTATGTTAACAAAATAAAAAACGACAAATTTAATAGCAGAAAATATTTCTAAAACTCCACTATATAGATAATCCAACAGTAGAATATTACTAAATAGCAAGACAATAGGGAAAACTTGCAATTTAAAATAGTCATTTTCCTTGACTCTTAAAATTAAGTTCTCTGCTATTCACATCCAGAGAAAGAACTGTGGAAGTAGAAACACAAAAGAAAAACATGTGATTGAACACATGGTTCGATGGGGGATGTAGGCTCTAAAGGATCACCCTAATGTAAATATAAATAATATGGAAATCAGTCTTGATCAATGACACATGTAAAACCCAGTGGAATTGCTTGCTGACTATGGGGGAGAGGCTGGAGGGGAGGGAAAGAACATGAATCCTGAAACCATGGAAAAATATTCTAAATTAATTAATTAAATAAAAAATTTTAATTATTAAAAAAATAAAGATCTTTGAATAGAGTGATATAACAAACAAAAAATTAAGTTCTATTTGAATATATATCTTAGCCTTTTTTTCTATTATGGACCCCTTTGTTAGTCTAGTGAAGACTAAGAACATGTCTTAGAACAAAGTTTGTAAATACATTAAGAAATACAATTAAGGAAAGCCATTATATTTAAACACAAATTTCAAAATATTAAAAAAAAATATCCATCAACCTCAGATCAAGAATCCCTTATCTAGAGAAATGACCTCAACACCTTGTATGGATTTGCTCTATTAAATTTGCAAGAAAACCTGGGCAAGAATGACTCAGGCATGAAGAGATTCTGTTTAGCACTCCTGGAGGTTGTACTCACAATGAGGATATCATAGTTCTATTATATTATCAGTGTAAGATACAAAAAAAGTTCTAATTCTAGTTATCTGAAATAATTCTACTTCTAAGCAATTCTATGAAAAGAACAGGATTACTTTTAACTTAATAATGAATTTTAGTGGTTGGAGAATTTCTTTCCAAATAGATTTTGCAAAAGTTCCCCCCCAGATTGTTTGACTTTGTTGTTGAAAATATACATGTTGTTGCTTTCAGACTCTTTCTGCTTGTCTCTGCATATCCCCCTAGATAAGGGCAACTAGTTTGCAGAGCAGATAGAGTGCCTGGCCTGGAGTCAGAAAGACTCACCTTCCTGAGTTTCAGTCTGGCCTCAGATATTTATTATATGTGTGATTTGGGGTAAATCACACAACCCTGTCTATCTGTAAAATGAGCTAGAGAAGGAAATGGCACCCCCCCCAAAGTAATTAAATATGATAATTATAATGCCTTCCTTGCAAGAAATGTGAAGAAAATGCTTTTCAATTGTTGGGGCACTCTAAAAATGTGATTGCCATTTAAGCATCTGCTCTATACTCAGCCCTATTCTAGGCATTGTGTGAGAAATAAAATAAATAGAAAAATTACTTCTCGCAAAAAAATTATCTATACAAATAAATAAATGAAATAAAAAATAAAATTGTCACAATAACCCCAATGGGATTATGAAGAGTTGAACATGATTAAAATGGCTGAATGGCAAAATAATTATAATTGGTCCTGAGCGTGAGGAAGCAACTTTAGTGAGACTACAACTCTCCCTACCTTTGCTGAAAAAGGAGGCCTCTAAATTTACAACTGGAGAATAACATAAAAACAGTGGCGGAGGATGACCTCAGGTCAGGATATAACATAGTTAGAGGTTTGGGTGATTTTTCGTTGATTTGCTGACAAAGCGATTTTCCTTAGCTTGTGTGCTTAATCATTGTTTTGAGTTTTTCTGATGGTCCCAATTACTAACAGGACTGATTTTAAATATAGATTGGTTTGCCCACTCAATTTCTGAGTGGAGGACTGCGTTTCCACAAGGGTCACCCCACAGAAAGGGTGTATCTCCAAGGAGGTCTTGGTGCTCTGTAAATGAAGATTTTGAGAAGTGACAAAAATGGATCTGCAGAAAAAGCAAGAAGCTTAGAACCTGGTAAAACTCCAATCAACTGAGATGGAGATGGAGTTCCAATGGGATCTCGAAGGGAGCTGTTAGGAAAGCCCAGCTGCTTGAACTTGACTTCCTTCTCTGGCTATTGGAAGAGAAGGTGGAAGGCAAACTCTCTTGTGGGTCACTGGTTATCCATAAGACTGAGTGCTGAGAAGACATTGGGGTTTAGCTCAGAAGAAACCAGTCAACCTTAGCTGCCAACATCTCCTCTTAGGGAAAGATAATGTTATTTCCTGAATTTTGAATACATATGAGAATCATCATCAACGGGGATAACTTATAAAATTAGGGAGACCTATTTTCCTCTCACCTTATCTCCTCTATTTAAAGAATAAAAGACCACTTATTTGAAAATTTTGATTGTGGGAGTTAGTTAGAGGAAACCTTCAAACTTACCATTTCTGAGAAGAATATTCAAGACAGTTGAAGGGAAACAGGAAGTAGTGTAGGGGGAGGAGCACAAGATCCAGTCTTTTCCCCTAGTTGACTTCCTGGTGTTACAGCTCTAGCATTTCCTATTACCATAATTCCCCTAATAGCGGTATCTACTACAATTCTTAGACCGCAGTCACCTAACAATCTAGGGAAAAGAGGTCAGTGGATCAGGAAAAATTGGTTCTCTGGGATGGGAGACAGAAGGAGGCTATGGGAGGAGCCATATCTTAACCTGTGTCTCTATGCAGGGTAACCTGGTTTTTACCTAAAATATATTAAGACCATATTTGAGACTGGAATGACTCAAACTGTTATCGTGTCTTTCTCATTGCCCGAGTACAAAGATGCTTGTTTGGTGGTTCACAATGGGCAACCCAGGGAAGAAAGCTTTATTAAATTCAAGGAGTCCTAGTTGCGAATTGGCTATGGGAGGGTGGTGGAAGGAGGGAAGGGAAAGAACATGAATCATGGAACCATGGAAAATTTTTCTTAAGTAATCAATTACATAAAATTAAAAAAAAATTCAAGGTGTTCTCAATATCTATCTTTGACAAATATCTTTCTCCTTCTGGCCTCAGACACTTCCCAACTGTGTGACCCTGGGCAAGTCACTTAACCCCCATTGTCTAGCCCTTACCACTCTTCTGCCTTGGAACCAATACCCAATATTGATTCCAAGTCAGAAGGTATGGGTTTAAAAAGAAATCTTTCTCCTACTGGACCAAGCAAATATTTTTGTTAACTATTGAATGACCTATAAGTGTCTCATTATGGTGAATGAGATTATTAAATTTAAATGACCAAGGACCTAGTCTTAGACCCAGCCCCAAAATACCAGAAAATACTTAAACTTCTGCCAAGTGGTGTCAAACTAGTATAGAACATAAATTTGTTTTTGTTTTTGTTTTGTTTTTAATGGCAAGTAGGGGGCAGCCAGGTAGCTCAATGGATGGAGAGCCAGGCCTAGAGATGGGAGATCCTAGTTTCAAATCTGGCCTCAGATACTTCCTAATTGTGTGACCCTGGGAAAGTCATTTGCCTCCCTTGCCTAGCCCTTACTGGTCTTCTGCCTTGGAACCAATACATATTAGTGATACCAAGAGGCAAGATTTGGGTTTAAAAAAAAATAAAACAATATAAAATGTCATGACAGAAAATTGAGAAATGCTGTAAAAAGTAAACAGTAGTGAAGGCAAATCTAAATCTTCAGAAAGATTGGCATCAGATCTGTGTGACTGTCAAATGGTCAATAATTTCTTGAACAAACATATTAGTACCTCTAAATACACATGAATATCTCCTTAAAAGTTATCGCCTTGGAGAAACCTATTTCAACTATGTTCCTAATGTCTATTTTAGTATTTCCTCTACTGGAGTAATCTTCGGTCTCTGTTAATTCCTTGATTCAAACTTAGTGGTGGAAAATCTTCATACTCTAAAGATGGATTTGGGTTTGGAAGGAATCAAAAGACTCTTGGAACCTAGTTAGATAAATAAAGTTGCTGAATAGGAAAATTCCTTTTTGGGCAGCTGGGTGGCTCAATGGATTGAGAGCCAGGCCCAGGGACAGGAGGTCCTGGGTTCAAATCTGACCTCAGACACTTCCTAGCTGTGTGACCCTGGGCAAGTCACTTGACCCCCATTGCCTAGCCCTTACAACTCTTCTGCCTTGGAACCAATACTATGTATTGATTCCAAGATGGAAGGATTTTAAAAAAAAAAGAAAAAAATTCTTTTTCTAGTGAATAATGAGAGACAAATAGCTATAAAATGGTGACCTTTTTTGTACGTGTATATCCTTATAAACTGACTCATACGAACCTAGGAAAATTTGGGTGAATAGATACACAGTGAACTTACATAGATCCAAGTGTATGTTATATACTATAATATTGTGAAAATGAACAATTTTGAAGGCTTGAGAGCTTTGATCAATGCAATGATCAAATCTGATTCCAGAAAACTTATCATGAAGAATGTTAGCCACCTCCTGGCTAAGAGGTGATAAATTAAATATCTAGAATGAGGAACACATTTTTGGACGTGACAGCTGGGGAATTTGTTTGTTCCTCTTCCCACTGTACTTTTGACTCTGAAATTTTGCTACCATATCTCAGCTAAATTCTCATCATGGAATTTCCCTCAGTGCTTGGGGTCTTCTTTTTTCTAGAACATTCCTCTCCCAGTACAGCTCCTTTTTCCCTCTGGATCCTCCTTCTGGGTCCTCCCTTTTGGAAACAGTCCAGTATGGCCATCATTTTCTTCTTGGGTCTGCTCATGACTATCAGGATTTTCTCACCATAACTGTGGAGAGAGAAGAGACCCCCGACCCCTGCTTTTTAGTATATGTGCTGCCAAAGGAAGCACTACCACACTTTTTAGCTTACATTTATGTATCTTCTTCTGCTAAAATGTAAGTTTCTTTAAGAGCCAGGATTGGCTTCTTTTCGTATCCCCAGCACTTAGCTCAGTGCCTGGAATACAGCATTTAATACTTGTGTTTCCTGCTTGCCTATACATATTTGTTACAAGAGTTTGGTTGTTCTCATTTTCTTGGGTGTTCATGATAGGAGATATAGGAGATGGGAAAAAGAGAACATAAATGCTTGATAATGGAGGGGAGAATTAAAGCAGAAAAAGAAACAGATTCATTTTTAAGTTGGCAAAATCTCAGCTACAAAGTAATATGTGGCTTAAAATTTTAATTTATCTGGAACTTGGATTTTCTGGCTTATTTAAATCCAGTACAAAATGAAACCTAAGCCTTCCTCCTCACCTTTGAACACAGGTTATTTTCTGACGTTGAAGATGGTTCTCCTCTCTGTTTGTGCTCCATTCTGTACAAATCTCTGCTGTCCAGTTTAATCTACTGTAGAAATTCAATGACTGCTGAGCAGGTCTTGAATGCTGAGTGCTTCTTACTCCCTAAGATAACATTAATTGCATACCCAGAAAAAGCTTCTGAATGTGAAGAGAAGAGAATGTTTGAGGAGGGGAACTTGTTCATATATGATGAAAAGTCAAGAAATAGCAAAGAAAACTTTGATCAGTAAAAGTTTTTTCTTTTGCTTCTCAGTTTACTTTCTTTTTTACATTTGTTTAGCTTGAATTAAAGGAACTAAAAAAGTTCATTATTATACATATATTCTGGAAGAGTATAGAACAAGTTTTCCTATTTTTCATGTATTTCAATATAAAAAAATAAAAGATGCTTGGATAAACTATATATATATATATATAAATAATTTCATTTTTCACTTTTTTACTAAATACGTAGGAAAACAGTCTTTAGGTTGAAACGGGTCTAGACTGCTTCTTCAATGAATAGTGGAATCTCGGGGAAGTTGAATTGACTAACTTTCCTCTTAGTCAGATAGAAAGTAACACCAGCCGGCTTCCCTAAATTGACTTAGAACACACCTATATGTGTTTGCTTTGCCTGCCCACTTTAGATGTCATTGGCCCCAGCTGTTTCTGACAGAAAGCTGTCCACTCATATACATGTGTGTCCACCATGTAAAAACCCTTTATCATTAGCAGATTATGGCACAGAGTGGTTACGAGCTGTGTCGTGATCTCAGCTGTCACAGATACAGTGACTCTGCTTTTCAAAGTCAAGGGTAGCAGGTGCACTTGCAAATCTGCACTCACTAATCCTGAAAAATCTCCATGCTGGTTCAAGAAATTACCAATCTCTTCATTCTGTTATCCAGTGAACAAATATCCACTTCTCCTTTGGAATGAGTTTGTGGACACTTGGAAAATCAGGCACAAGAAATATTAAGCTGCCATTAGCTTCCTCTGATATTGATTTTTACATGTCCTAGAACCAATTTCTGAGGACTTCCTAAACATAGCAGCACATCTTAGTGGATAGGGGAAATGGTCTTATAGTAACAAAGATTTGGGAGCACATCAATGTAACAAACAGAGCAACAACCACAAAACAAGAAGAATTTATAGTTTGAAATTCTAGAAAAGACTAAAGAAGATCAATGAGACAGTACTTCTTTTGCAGAGGTGGGAGAACCACAAATTGTGGAACATTGAATATAGGATCAAGATTTTTATTTAATATATTTTTCCTTCATCTTTTTCTTCTTAACATTTTTTGTTATAATGGGTAGTTGAACAAAGGAAAATCAATGAAGTACCCCCCACCAAACCAGAGTAAGGTATCAGAGCGCTCACTGGGACAGCGAGTGAGTGAGGAGCGTCTCTGTCTGGGGGGTGGGGCAAACCAGGGTCCTTGGGATCAAAAGACTGCAGGGAAACGACCTCTCAGGGTGGTTTCACAGGAAAATCCTGCGCTGAGCAAAGGGGAGGCTGCGCTGAGAGGCTGCGCTGAGCAAAGGGGTGGCCACGCTGAGAGGCTGCGCTGAGCAAAGGGGCGGCTGCGCTGAGAGGCTGAGCTGAGCAAAGGGGCAGCCACGCTGAGCACAGGGGCCTGTGCTCTAAGAAACCTTGGAGGCTGGGAAGAACTAGTCTGAGGCAACCTAAATTCACAGAAAACCCGCCCATATCACCCAGACCCCAGACCAAAAAGGAAATGGGAATAAAACCACCAAAGGAATGGCTCACATGGCCCAAAATCAAGCCTCCAGGAAGAAAGGGAAAAAGGTGACTATTGAAAACTTTTATGGCGGGAGTACCCAAGGAAAAGAAGAGAAAGAGGATGAAACCCAAACAAAATGAAAACATGCCTCACAAAATGGAAATTATCCACAAGCTCTGGAAGAACTCAAATTGGAGCTTACCCAAAAGATGGAAACCTTCTGGAAAGAAAAATGGGAGAAAGAGATCAGCAGTCTGATAGACAAGATTTCACAATTGGAGAAAGAGCTAGAAGCATCTAATAGAAGGACAGACAAAGCTGAAAAGCAAAACCAGTCCCTAACGACCAGAATTAAGCAACTGGAAGACAGTGAGCATGCAAAACAGCAAGAATTAATAAAGCAAAGCCAAAAAATTAATGAATTAGAAGAAAACACAAAATATCTCACTGAAAAGATCACAGACCTGGAAAACAGAGGAAGAATAGACAACGTGAGAATTATTGGTCTTCCTGAAAAACCAGAGATAAACAAAAACTTCGATGCTATAGTACAGGAGATTATAGAAGAAAATTGCCCACATGTTCTGGAGCGAGGGGGCAAAATAGACATAGAAAGGGTTCATAGAACACCCTCTATACTAAATCCCAAATAATCAACCCCCAGGAATGTAATCGCCAAATTCAAGAGCTTCCAAGAAAAGGAGAAAATCCTACAAGAAGCCAAGAAGAGGAGCTTCAGATATAGGGGGGATCCCATGAGGATCAGACATGACTTAGCGGGTAACACACTAAGAGACTGCAAAGCTTGGAACACAATATTTAGAAAGGCAAGAGAGCAGGGTCTCCAACCTAGAATCAAATACCCAGCAAAACTGACTATATACTTCCAGGGGAAAGTATGGGCATTCAACAAAATAGAAGATTTCCAAGCATTTGCTAAGAAAAGACCAGAACTTAGTGGAAAATTTGAATCCAATCACAGAAAGCAAGAGAAACATGAAAAGGTAAATATGAAAGAAAGGGAAAAGGAGATAAATCTTATCTTTTTGTTTAAGTCAAACTCTCTTTTATAAGGACTACATTTACATCAAATTATATATATTAATATGTGGGGAAAATGTATTGTGTAACTCTCAAAAATTGTATGCACCATAAGAGTAGTTAGAAGAATCATGCATAGGGAAATATTGGGGCATCAAGAATATTTGGTGAAAGGGGGGGGGGGAGAAAGGAAAAGTGAGGGAGAGAAGCACCAAATGGAATACCATCCAAATTTCTAATGGAGAAACTAGGAGAATTGAAGGAGGAAATAGACAGTAAAACCATATTAGTGGGAGACTTGAACCAACCACTATCAAATTTAGATAAATCAAACCAAAAAATAAATAAGAAAGAGGTAAAAGAAGTGAATTAAATCTTAGAAAAATTAGAATTAATAGACATATGGAGAAAAATAAATAGGGAAAAAAAGGAATATACTTACTTCTCAGCACCACATGACACATTCACAAAAATATATCATATACTAGGTCACAGAAACATGGCACACAAATGCAGAAAAGCAGAAATAATAAATGCAACCTTTTCAGATCATAAAGAAATAAAAATATTGATCAGTACGGGTACATGGAGAGCCAAATCAAAAATTAATTGGAAATTAAATAATATGATACTCCAAAATCGGTTAGTTAGAGAAGAAATCATAGAAACAATTAATAATTTCATTGAAGAAAATGACAATGGTAAGACATCCTTTCAAACCTTATGGGATGCAGCCAAGGCAGTACTTAGAGGAAAATTCATATCCCTGAGTGCATATATTAGGGAGGGCAGAGATCAATGAATTTGAAATGTGAATCAAAAAACTTGAAAACAAACAAATTAAAAACCCCCAGAAGAAAACCAAACTAGAGAACCTAAAAATTAAGGGAGAAATTAATAAAGGAAAGTGATAGAAGTATTGCACTAATAAACAATACTAGAAGCTGGTACTTTGAAAAAACACACAAAATAGACAAAGTACTGGTCAATCTAATTAAAAAAAGGAAAGAAGAAAGGCAAATTAACAGCGTAAAGGATGAAAAGGGAGACCTCACCTCCAATGAAAAGGAAATTAAGGCAATCATTAAAAACTACTTTGCCCAACTATATGGCAATAAATATACCAACCTAGGTGATATGGATGAATATTTACAAAAATATAAATTGCCTAAACTAACAGAAGAAGAAATAGATTTCTTAAATAATCCCATATCAGAAAAATAAATCCAAAAGGCCATCAAAGAACTTCCTAAGAAAAATTCCCCAGGGCCTGATGGATTCACCCGTGAATTCTATCAAACATTCAAAGAACAACTAACCCCAATACTATACAAACTATTGGACATAATAAGCAAAGAGGGAGTTCTTCCAAATTCCTTTTATGACACAAACATGGTTCCGATCCCAAAGCCAGGCAGACCAAAAACAGAGAAAGAAAATTATAGACCAATCTCCCTAATGAATATAGATGCAAAAATCTTTAATAGGATACTAGCAAAAAGACTCCAGCAAGTGATCAGAAGAGTCATTCACCATAAACAAGTAGGATTTATACCAGGGATGCCGGGCTGGTTCAATATTAGGAAAACCATCCACATAATTGACCACATCAACAAGCAAACCAACAAAAATCACATGATTATTTCAATAGATGCAGAAAAAGCCTTTGATAAAATACAACACCCATTCCTATTAAAAACACTAGAAAGCATAGGAATAGAAGGGTTGTTCCTAAAAATAATAAACAGTATATATCTAAAACCATCAGCTAATATCATCTGCAATGGGGATAAATTAGATGCATTCCCAATAAGATCAGGAGTGAAACAAGGATGCCCATTATCACCTCTATTATTTGACATTGTACTAGAAACACTAGCAGTAGCAATTAGAGAAGAAAAAGAAATTGAAGGCATTAAAATAGGCAAGGAGGAGACCACATTATCACTCTTTGTGGATGACATGATGGTCTACTTAAAGAATCCTAGAGATTCAACCAAAAAGCTAATCGAAATAATAAACAACTTTAGCAAAGTTGCAGGATACAAAATAAACCCACATAAGTCATCAACATTTCTATATATTTCCAACACAGCTCAGCAGCAAGAACTAGAAAGAGAAATCCCATTCAAAATCACCTTAGACAAAATAAAATACTTAGGAATCTATCTCCCTAAACAAACACAGAAACTATATGAACACAACTACAAAACACTCTCCACACAACTAAAACTAGACTTGAACAATTGGAAGAACATTAACTGCTCATGGGTAGGATGAGCCAATATAATAAAAAATGAACATCCTACCCAAACTCATTTATCTATTTAATGCCATACCCATTGAACTTCCAAAAATGTTTTTTACTGATTTAGAAAAAACCATAACAAAGTTCATTTGGAAGAACAAAAAATCAAGGATATCCAGGGAAACAATGAAAAAAAAAATACAAAGGAAGGGGGCCTTGCAGTCCCAGATCTCAGACTATAT
This sequence comes from Monodelphis domestica, assembly GCF_027887165.1. Lineage (NCBI taxonomy): Eukaryota > Metazoa > Chordata > Mammalia > Didelphimorphia > Didelphidae > Monodelphis > Monodelphis domestica. The sequence goes on along the minus strand of NC_077228.1, from coordinate 396,623,837 downwards.
TATAAAGCAGCGGTCATCAAAACAATTTGGTACTGGCTAAGAGACAGAAAGGAGGATCAGTGGAATAGACTCCGGGTAAGTGACCTCAGCAGGATAGAATTCGACAAACCCAGAGAATCCAGCTTTTGGGATAAAAATACACTATTTCATAAAAACTGCTGGGAAAATTGGAGGACAGAGTGGAAAAGATTAGGTTTAGATCAACACCTCACACCCTACACCAAAATAAATTCAAAATGGGTGATTGACTTGAACATAAAGAAGGAAAATATAAGAAAATTAGGTGAACCCAGAATAGTATACATGTCAGACCTTTGGGAAGGGAAAGATTTTAAAGCCAAGCAAGACTTAGAAAGAGGCACAAAATACAAAATAAATAATTTGGAATACATCAAATTAAAAAGTTTTTGTACAAACAAAACCAATGTAACTAAAATCAGAAGGGTAGCAACAAATTGGGAAACAATCTTCATAAAAACCTCTGACAAAGGTTTAATTACTCAAATTTACAAAGAGCTAAATCAATTGTATAAAAAATCAAGCCATTCTCCAATTGATAAATGGGCAAGGGACATGAACAGGCAGTTCTCAGCCAAAGAAATCAAAACTATTAATAAGCACATGAAAAAGTGTTCTACATCTCTTATAATCAGAGAGATGCAAATCAAAACAACTCTGAGGTATCACCTCACACCTAGCAGATTGGCTACCATAACAGCTATGGAAAGTAATGAATGCTGGAGGGGATGTGGCAAAGTAGGGACACTAATTCATTGCTGGTGGAGTTGTGAATTAATCCAACCATTCTGGAGGGCAACTTGGAACTATGCCCAAAGGGCAATAAAAGACTGTCTGCCCTTTGATCCAGCCATAGCACTGCTGGGTTTGTACCCCAAAGAGATAATCAGGAAAAAGACTTGTACAAGAATATTCATAGCTGCGCTCTTTGTGGTGGCCAAAAATTGGAAAATGAGGGGATGCCCTTCAATTGGGGAATGGCTGAACAAATTGTGGTATATGTTGGTGATGGAATACTATTGTGCTCAAAGGAATAATAAAGTGGAGGAATTCCATGGGGACTGGAACAACCTCCAGGAATTGATGCAGAGTGAGAGGAGCAGAACCAGGAAAACATTGTACACAGAGACTGATACACTGTGGTACAATCGAAGGTGATAGACTTCTCCATTAGTGGCAATGCAGTGTCCCTGAACAATCTGCAGGGATCTAAAAAACACTATCCACAAGGAGAGGATAAACTGTGAGAGTAAAAACACCAAAGAAAAGCAACTGCTTGACTACAGGGGTGGAGGGGATATGACTGAGGAGAGACTCTAAATGAACACTCTAGAGCAAATACCAATAACACGGAAATGGGTTCGAGGAAAGAACACATGTGATACCCAGTGAAATCATGCGCCGACTATGGGGGGGGGGGGAGGAAAAGAAAATGATTTTTGTTTCCAATGAAAAATGTTTGGAAATGACCAAATAAAATAATGTTTTTTTAAAAAAAACAGTTTCTAACATTTTAAAGAGAATTTTAATTCTTGAATTCTTTCCCACTTTTCTCCCCAACCATGCTGATGTGAAAAGCAAACTCCTTTAGATTTTATATGTGCAATCATGTAAAACATTTTCCCACATAATCCTTTTATGGAAGTATGTTCAAACAAACAAAAAACTAAGAAAGAAAGTGAAAAAAGTTTGCTTTGGTCTAAAGTCAGACTCCATCAGTTCTTTCTCTGGAAACAGATGACATCTTTTATCATGAGTTTTCTGCATTGTTGAGAATAGCTAAGTTATTCACAGTAGTTCAGTGTGAAATATTACTATCAGTAGTTCAATGTGAAATATGTACAGTGTTCTCCTGGTTCTGTTTACTTCACTCAGATTCAGTCCATAGAAGTCTTTCCACGTTTTTCTGAGCTCCTCCTGCCCCTCATTTCTTATAGCACAAGAGTATTCCATTATAATAATATAACTTACTTGACCATTCTCCAATTGATGGGCATTCCCTCACTCTCCCATTCTTTGCCCCTTTAAAGAGCTCCTTTAAAAATTTTCATACAGGGAGGTGGAGTCAAGATGGTGGCCTAGAAGGAACAGAAGTTCAGACCTCTGAATACCCTTCCTTACCGATCACAAACTGAATGCTCCTAGGAAACTGAAAATCAAACCTAACAACAAGACAGAGCTAAGGAACCCTCCTTCTGGACTCAATTCAAAAGGTATGCCCCCCAAAAGCCAGAATCCAAGAATACCCGGGCTTAAGGAGAAGGCAGAAGGAAGGTCCCAGGACCCCTCCACCCCCACCTAGAGTGCTAAGCCTCCAGTGGCAGTGGGAACCCCTGGGCAGGTAAAGGTGCTCGTCTGGGGGGTGTTCCTTGCAGGCAGGGCTGTGCCAAGCTCAGAGTGTCAAACACAGATGGTGGGGAAGGAGCTGGAGAGGGAGCATAGAGCTGGCAGCCTGGTAAGAGCTGTGGACATCCTCCACATTGCTCCAGCCTTCCAGGAGGTTTTGGCCTCAGAGGACACCCAGCCCAACCCAGCTGAACTTAATCCCATCAAAAGTCTTCAGAACTTGGGGAAGCCCAGGCTCCAACACCCCTCCCTCACTGACTGCTGGACTTTAATCCAATCAAAAGCTTCCAAGGGACAGGGAAGCTCAAACTCCAACAACCCTCCCCCACAGACAGCACCAAGAGATCTTCTGTCAAAGGTCCAAGAGGGGAGACTGACAGAAACCCTCAAAACCAAAAAAAAGAATAAGAGGAGCAAGAGCACAGACAAAGATGGGGAGCAAAGAAGGGGTAAATATGAGCAAACAAGAGAAAAAGAAGAAAGAAATTACAATAGACAGCTTCTATTATTCAGCAAACAGAACAGAGTGGGAGGGATCAGCAAATGATAAATCAGTAATCCCAGCTAATTAGATACAGGCTTTGGAAGAACTCAAAATGCAATTCAAAACATAATTAAGAGAGGCTGAAGACAATTAGGAAAAGAACTTAAAAACTAAGATAAGTCATCTGGAAACAGAGGCACTTGAACTAAAATGAGAAAATAGTGTCTTGAAAGCCAAAATCAACCAGCTGGAAAATGAGGCAAAGGAGATGAAAGACAAGGTAAAGAGGATGAAAGATGATCTCCAAAGAAAATCAAACCAGAATAAGAAGGATGACCAAAAAGCCAGGGATTAAATCCAGTCTTTAAGAACCAGAATACAACAACTAGAATTAAGTGACCTCTCAAGGCAGCAGGACACTATAAAACAAAACCAAAAGAAAGAAAAAATTGAGAAAAATATGAAGCATCTCATTCACAAAAGAGAGGATTTAGAAAATCGTTACTTGCAGTCCCAGATCTCAAACTATACTATAAAGCAGTGGTTATCAAAACAGTTTGGTACTGGCTAAGAGAGAGAAACGAGGATCAGTGGAATAGACTTGGGGTAAATGACTTCAGCAAGACAGCTATATTCCCAGTTTTGGGGACCAAAACCCACTATTTGATAAAACCTCCTGGGAAAATTGGAAGACAGTATAGGAGAGATTAGGTTTGGATCAACATCTCACACCCTACACCAAGATAAACTCAGAATGGGTGAATGAACTGAATATAAAGAAGAAAACTATAAGAAATTAGGCTAATGCAGAATAGTATACTTGTCAGATCTTTGGGAAAGGAAAGATTTTAAAACCAAGCAAGAGCTAGAAAAAAATCACAAAATGTAAAATCAATTTTGATTACATCAAATTAAAAAGGTTTTGTACAAACAAAACTAATGCATCCAAAATTAGAAGGGAAGCAACAAATTGGGAAACAATCTTCATTATAAAAACCTCTGACAATGGTCTATTTACTCAAATTTATAAAGAGCTAAAACAGCTGTACAAAAAATCAAGTCATTCTCCAATTGATAAATGGACAAGGGACATGAATAGGAAATTTTCAGTTAAAGAAATCAAAACTATTAATAACCACATGAAAAAGTGTTCTAAATCTCTTATAATTAGAGAAATGAAAATCAAAACAACTGAGGTATCACCTCACACCTAGCAGATTGGCTAGCATGACAGCAAAGGAAAGTAATGAATGTTGGAGGGGATGTGGCAAAGTTGGGACATTAATTCATTGCTGGTGGAGTTGTGAATTAATCCAACCATTCTGGAGGCCAATTTGGAACTATGCTCAAAGGGCTCTAAAAGACTGTCTACCCTTTGATCCAGCCATAGCACTGCTGGGTTTGTACCTCAAAGAGATAATAAGGAAAAAGACTTGTACAAAAATATTTACAGCTGCACTCTTTGTGGTGGCCAAAAATTGGAAAATGAGGGGATGCCCTTCAATTGGGGAATGGCTGAACAAATTGTGGTATATGTTGGTGATGGAATACTATTGTGCTCAAAGGAATAATAAAGTGGAGGAATTCCATGGGGACTGGAACAACTTCCAGGAACTGATGCAGAGCGAAAGGAGCAGAACCAGGAAATCATTATACACAGAGACTGATACACTGTGGTACAATTGAAGGTAATGGACTTCTCCATTAGTGGCAATGTAATGACCCTGAACAACTCGGAGGAATCTATGAGAAAAACCACTATCTACATCCAGAGGAAACACTGTGGGAGTAAAAACACTGAAGAAAAACAACTGCTTGAATATATGGATCGAAGGGAAATAGTTGGGGATGTAGACTCTAAATGAACATCCTAGTGCAAACAACAACATGGAAATAGGTTCTGATTAAGGGCATAAATTATACCCAATGAAATTGCATGTTGGCTGTGGGAAGGATAGGTGGAAGGGAAGGAGGGAAATAATGTGATTATTGTAACCAAGGAATAATTTTCTAAATTGACAAAATAAACTAATTCAAATAGGAAAATAAGTAAATAAATAAATAAATAAATGTTTTCATACACATACATTCTTCCTCTTTTTGTTTTTTTTTAATCTCTCTGGAATACAAATGTAGTAATGGTATTACTGGGTCAAAGGGTAGGTACTGTTTTATAGCCCTTTGGGCATAGCTCCAAATTGCTCTCCAAAATGGTTCAATCAGTTGTCAACCTCCCCAACTCTACATTAGTGTTTCAATTTTCCCACATCCCCTACATGTTTTGTAATTTTTCTTTTCTGTGATAGTAACCAATCTGATAGGTGTGGGGTGATACTTGAGAATTATTTTCTTTCTCTAATTAATTGTGATTTAGAGCATTTTTGCATGACTTTGGAGAGCTTTAAGTATTTTGTCTGAGAATTGGCCCTTTATTAGAGAGACTTATAAAGATTTTTTGCATCATTATGATTACTGTGTATTATTCTCTATGTTATTTCCCATTTAGTTTCTAACCACCAACTCCCCAAATTTGCCCTCTTTTCTAACAGCCCTTTTTATGTTCCCTTCCCTTCCTACTTTCCTGTAGGATGACAGATTTCTGTATCCAATTGATTGTTTATCTTCTTCTCTAATTGAACTAATTCTAATGAGAGAAAGGTTTATGTGCTCCCCTTCCACCCCCCAAATCTTCCCTTTCACTGTAAAAGCTCTTTCATGTCTGTTTTATGTGAGATTACCTACCCTATTCTATTTTTCCTTTCCCATTTCTCCCAATTCATTCCTCTTTCTCAGACCTTAATTTTTTTTAGATATCACTTCATCATATTCAACTTACTCCCATGCCCTCTGTCTATGTATACTGCTTCTAACTGCTCCTAATAATGATAAATGCTTAGGAGTTACAAGTATTATTTTCCCAAGTAGAGATGTAAGAAGTTTAATCTTTTCTATTGTCTTTTGACTTCTCTTTCCTGTTTACCTTTTTATGCTTCATTTGAGTCTTGTGTTTGAGAGTCAAATTTTCCATTCATCTCTCTTTTTTTCAACAGGAATGTTTGAGAGTCCTCTACTTAAATGAATACTAATTTAGTTTTGCTAGGGAAGTGATTATTGGTTCCATTCCTAGCTTCTCTGTGCTCTGGAATATCATATTCCAGACCTGTGCATATGAAGGGAACCCTTTCCCAGGATCACAGCTGGGGTCTTACCTATGTCCCTACAATCCTACATCATCCAGTGCAGGTTATGTGACTGAATTTGAACTGGACATGATTGAAATTGACCCAGAAGGGAGAGGGAAGAAAAAAAGGGTTCGAGAGAAGGAAGTAGGGTCTTTCTGGAGGAATGGGCCAAGGTTAAGGTGGCTGAGGGAACCATGTTGAGAGCATCCACATGGCTAAATAGAATAGATTTTTCTCTAATTCTCTGCTTTTACCTATCCAAGTAAATACTTATAAACTTTATGAAAATTAAGGACTAGAATTCTAAATTTCATTTCTTACACATGGAAAATCTGCTAAATCTTATGTTATTCTGACAGTGACTTCATGATTCTTAAAATTGTTTCTTTCTGGCTACTTGCAATATTTTATCCTGAACTTGGGATTTATGGAATTTAGCTATGATATTCCTGAGAGTTATTCTTTTGAGATCTCTTTCAGGAAATGATTGGTGGATTCAATTACTATTTTGCCCTGTGGTTCTAGAATATCAGAACAGTTTTCCCTGACAACTTTTTGAAAGATAATGACTAAGCTCTTTTTTGTAATTTTGGCTTTCAAGTAGTTCAATAATTCCTTGATTATTGCTTCTAGATTTATTTTTCAGGTCAATTGTTTTTCCAATGAGATATTTGACATTTCTATTTTTTCCATTATTTTGACTTTGTTTGATTGTGTCTTGGTGTCTTGTGGACTCATTAGTTTCCACTTACCCAATTCCAATTTTTAAGGCATGATTTTCTCGATTAAGCTTTTGTACCTACTTTTTCCATTTGACCAATTCAGCATTTTAAGAAGTTCTTCTCTTCAGTATTTTATGTGCTGCTTTAACCGATTGTTGACTCTTTTTTCATGATTTTCTTATACCACTCTCATTTCTTTTCCAAAGTTTTCTACTTTTATTTGATTTTTAAAATATTTTTGAGCCCCTCCATTGATTCTTTTTGGACTTGAGTCCAATGTATATTTTTCTTGGATGCTTTGGATGTAGCAACTTGACTTTGTTGTCTTCTTTGTGTTTTGGTCCTCCCTGTCACCAAAATAATTTTCTGGGTTTGATTTCTTTTTGTTGTTGTTGTTTGCTCATTTTCCAACCTTTTTCTTTTCTTTTAACTTGAAAAAAAACTGTTAAAGTTGGACTCTGTAACTGCAATAAAAAGAGCACTGTTCCAAGCTTCAAGTTCTTTATGCATCTACTTTCAAAGCTAGTTTTGGGGAACTATAAGCTTCCAATTTTTCCAAGATGATATAATGTAAGACTTAAGGAGAGGTATGTTTAATACTATCTTGGCCTATACTCTAGTTTATGAGTAACCACAAGTACTCTTTTGCACATGGAAAATGTGATGAGAATCCTCTGCTCCCCTGAAGGGGCAAGAGTGGCTATGTGCTAATGCCCCTCCTCACCTTGAGACTGCTACCCGGAATTGCAACCTTGATCTGCATGTGGACAATGCAACCAGTCTTATTCCCAGAGCCAACAAAAGTACTGTTGAAATTTCCTTCTGAGAAGTTCTCTAACCCCTACCCTCACCATCTGTGTCTGATAGCTCCAGAAGCTTTTGCTTGCCCCCCCCAGGCCTTTTGTTGTGATGGGGCCAGCCTTGGCATGCTGCTTGGTGCTCTACTTCCATCCTAAAGTATTAACTCTTTCACACAAGCCTTCTAAGTTGTTTTGAGCTGAAAAATTATTTCACTTCATATTATTGGGGGGGGGCAGTAATTTGGCAGAGTTCAGAAAAGTCTGTTTACCTTCTCTGCCATCTTGGTTCTGCCTGAAATACATTTTTAAAAATAAAAACATCATGAATACATTTTAAATGCTGCTCTTCTTCATTTTGAAAGCTTATCTCAATTTTCATTGATTATCTACTCCCTAGCAATAATGTTGGAACTGATAATTTGAGCATTGAACTGAGAATCAAGAGCTCTAGATTCTCTTCCCAAGTATTTCTATCCTAACAAACTATGTAGCCTTGGGCAAATCATTTTATTTCCCTAAGTCTCAAGTTCAGTGTTTGTAAAATGTGGAGTTTGAACTGTATTAGTGCTAACATTCTGTGGTTCTTTCTTTTAAACTTGAAATTTCCAACCTGCAACACAAAAAATAATTGTAAAGATAATTTTTCCCAGCCAAAATTCTTCTAAACCTTTGGATATTTTATTTTTCAAATTCCCTTCTAATAAAGATGCTTTTAATTTTACTTAATTTTCTAGAGTTGTTCAGTCATTTTCAGTCATGTCATTCACTTTGTGGTTTTTGGGGTTTTCTTGGTGAATATACTGAAGTGATTTGTCATTTCCTTTCCCAGTTCACTTTGCAGATGAGGAAACTGAGGCATACAGGGTTGACTCACCCAGGGTCACATGGTTGGTGTCTGAAGGCAGATTTGAACTGAAGAAGATGAATCTTTCTGACTCCAGGTCCAATAATTTATACACTGTGCCACCTAGCTGCTCCAACAATATCATTATTCATCTATAATATATCCTATTTTTTAAAGTTCTTATAGTATCTGTCTTGTTTCTAAACCATTCATTCTTGCACATTTACCACAATTTTTATAGCATCTCTGGGAAAACTTATTTCTTCAAATATATAGGATAAAGAGTTTACCAATTCAGAGCTGGGAGGGATCTGTTAGTTCATATAATTTAATTCCTTCATTTTACTGATGAAGAAACAAGTCCAGAGATGTTTAATAAATGACCTATATTCACCCAGTCAGCAAACGGCAAAGCTGAACTTTAAAAGTGGGTCCTATGATTTCCCATCTAGGGGTTCTTTTTTTTTTTGTCATTTCCAAACATTATTCATTGGAAACAAAGATCATTTTCTTTTCTTCCCTACCCCACCTCCCACCACCTCTCCCACAGCCGATGCGCAATTCCACTGGGTATCACATGTGTTCTTGACTCGAACCCATTTCCGTGTTGTTGGTATTTGCATTAGAGTGTTCATTTAGAGTCTCTCCTCAGTCATATGCCCTACACCCCTGTAGTCAAGCAGTTGCTTTTCATTGGTGCTTTTACTCCCACAGTTTATCCTCTCCTTGTGGATAGTATTTTTTAGATCCCTGCAGATTGTTCAGGGACACTGCATTGCCACTAATGGAGAAGTCCATCACCTTCGATTGTACCACAGTGTATCAGTCTCTGTGTACAATGTTTTCCTGGTTCTGCTCCTTTCACTCTGCATCACTTCCTGGAGGTTGTTCCAGTCTCCATGGAATTCCTCCACTTTATTATTCCTTTGAGCACAATAGTATTCCATCACCAACATATACCACAATTTGTTCAGCCATTCTCCAATTGAAGGGCATCCCCTCATTTTCCAATTTTTGGCCACCACAAAGAGTGCAACTATGAATATTCTTGTACAAGTCTTTTTCCTTATCATCTCTTTGGGGTACAAACCCAGTAGTGCTATGGCTGGATCAAAGGGCAGACAGTCTTTTATCGCCCTTTGGGCATAGTTCCAAATTGCCCTCCAGAATGGTTGGATTAATTCACAACTCCACCAGCAATGAATTAATGTCCCTACTTTGCCACATCCCCTCCAGCATTCATTACTTTCCATAGCTATCATGTTAGCCAATCTGCTAGGTGTGAGGTGATACCTCAGAGTTGTTTTGATTTGCACCTCTCTGATTATAAGAGATGTAGAACACTTTTTCATGTGCTTATTAATAGTTTTGATTTCTTTGGCTGAGAACTGCCTATTCATGTCTCTTGCCCATTTGTCAATTGGAGAATGGCTTGATTTTTTTGTACAATTGATTTAGCTCTTTGTAAATTTGAGTAATTAAACCTTTGTCAGAGGTTTTTATGAAGATTGTTTCCCAATTTGTTGCTACCCTTCTGATTTTAGTTACATTGGTTTTGTTTGTATAAAACCTTTTTAATTTGATGTAGTCAAAATTATTTATTTTGTATTTTGTGCCTCTTTCTAAGTCTTGCTTGGCTTTAAAATCTTTCCCTTCCCACAGGTCTGACATGTATACTATTCTGTGTTCACCTAATTTACTTATAGTTTCCTTCTTTATATTCAAGTCATTTACCCATTCTGAGTTTATCTTTGTGTAGGGTGTGAGGTGTTGATCCAAACCTAATCTCTCCCACACTGTTTTCCAATTTTCCCAGCAGTTTTTATCAAATAATGGATTTTTGTCCCAAAAGCTGGGGTCCATCTAGGGGTTCTTACCACTCTACCATGCTCCTTCATACCTTTTCCTTATCCTCTAACCTATTGAATTACGAAATTCCTGATTCCCAGAAATTTTCTTTTTCAAGTACTTTTACGTTATCATACTAACAAATGTTCTTTGATTTATTATTCCTTCTGACCTATTCCTAGTCCCTGTACATTTTAGCCTATATGAACCCTGCTTAGAGGGCCCTTATCTCTCCCTCCAAAAAGAATAAAATAATTCATCTCTTAGGACCTGGGGTAGTAAGTAGTTTCTCATGTTGAGAAAATCATATTTTATTTCTGTTCTCTCCTGAAATTTTTGTTTTGAACATTTCTTTATGTGAGTTTTACTTTATTTTCTACTTTACTCCTATATTTTCCCAAAGTATAACTGTATACAATCTTGTTTGACTTTTAACATTCAACATCCATCAGTCTACTCACTAATTCTCTCTAGGAAAAAAAATCAGTTCCTTTTCTCAAGTTTTTAAATATTCCTTTCTTTTTTAATGTTACTGACCCTTCCCTATAATTCTGACCCTATGATTCAAAGTGGAAAAATTGAAATACAAAGCTTCCTTCTCACTCTTTTCCTTTATTGAAATTGAATGCCATCTCCCAATCTTTATTCTTTAATATGATCTCCTCAGTGATAGTCTTCCTCCTCTGGGAGGCAAAGACACATGCTTGTTTTTTATTTTGGTTGGCCTTTTTGTCCCATAAAATTGTAAGAGCCAAAATAGATGTGAAACAATAAAAAGAAATCAACATGCTAACAACAATACCTTCAAATGTTAGCGTTCTCACAAAAAAGTCAGTTAAAAAAGAGATGATTGTTAAATTTCCAATGTTGTCAGTTACACTTTGGAAAATATCAAATGCTACAAATCAGGATTTGTTTTAATAGTTTGTTGATTGGCTAGACTTAAAGTGGTGGATAAAATGCCAATAATACGAATTAAACTTAAAGGCATTTCATGGGGGTTTTTTGAGTTTGTTTTTGAACATTTTCCATTTTGTACACCTGTAATCCTGAAACCTAATTCCACTCAAACCATCTTGGGTAGATCTCCAGACCATAGAAGCTATGGAACCCAAGCACAGGCTGAACAGGAGCTCCCTTTATATGCTCCCCAGCAAGTCATTTTCTAGCCTTAGCTAGAAGACCTAGTGAAAGGGTATCCACTTCCTCCTGAAGCAATTCATTCAGGGTTGGGAAAGTTCTAATTGTTAGGATATTTTTCCTCAGATGAAGCAGAAATCTCATCCATTATTCCTAGTTCTGCCCTCTGGATCTCCCCAGTCTGATCTCCTCAATATTTAGACTGTGTGCTCCTGGAGGGCAGGGACAATCTTGCCTCTTTTTGTAGTTGCAGTGCTTATCACAAACATTTTTTTGATTGCTTGATTCAGTATCAAAGTCATCTGATCCTCCTCCTTAATTCTCCTCAAATAACTGTGCCTAAAGTTCCTTCCACCAATTCTAAAATGCACAGTTTCTTGATCCTCATTCTCCTCTTCCTCTGGATGCTCCCTAGCTTGTGAATGTTCTGCCAAAAATATGCTACCTGAAACAAAATACAGTATTCCAGATGTTGACTGCCCAGAGTGCTACAGTATAGCAAAGATATCATCTCCCTTCTTCTGCACTCCTCTCTCTCTCTGATGCTTTTAATGGATTTGGAATCTCAAGCAATGGTGCATATTGCAATCCAGACATGTTTTCTCACCCTGTGAAAATTGTTCATGTCCTCCCATAAATCTACCACAGGATTTCAGTAAAGGGGGGGGGGGGGGGCGGGACACAGACAAAAGAGAGGGAAGAATTTTTCAAGATCCCTTTTCATTAACACCATCTGAATATTCAGGATGTCAGAAGGCTATCTCTCACTCTCTACATGACCAAACTGCCTTCTTGCCTTGTTTTATTTTATTTTATTTTCTGTTCCTGTCATTTTGATTGGCATCATTTTTTTAATTCATCACTTTAGCCAATGACATGTGTTCCCTTGTATCTGTCTTCCTCTAACTTAGTTTCTGGTACAAGCCTTCATTCCTTTATACTGATCTCCACTTTCTTTGGCTCATTTAATCTCAGCCTCCAGCAAAATTTTTACAGTATTATTGCTTCTTTTGCAGTGCAGAATCAGAATCACTGCTTTTCATTACCTCCTTCTCCTCCCACATCTTCTTCCTTCTGCCCACTATAGGAGCCCCTCCACATTCAATTTGTGATTAGTGGTTTTGAAAGTTCTTGGTTTTCAGTGCCAACCCACGCTCTCTATTCAAGCAATGCCTCTTTGTTTGACTGAACCATGTGGGGGTGCAGAACTGTTTGAAAAGGGGGGAGGGGGGAGTCACTGGTGTGTGGCTACAGAACTGATTAGTCCTTGGAAGATGGAGTAGTAGACATCCCTCTCTCAGTCCAACTTGGAACACAAATTCTCCCAGGTCAAAACTATTTCTTCCTCACCTTCTGTCACTTAGAGATTCCTTTAGACTAAAAAAAAAGCTTTGTGATTCTGATTCACAGCTTAATATGAACTAATTTAATTAGAAACTCAGCTTTGTATATAAGTTATTGAATTTTCAAGGACTGTGAGGCTTGATTTTAACAAGAAAAGGGAAAGGACATTTCCTTAGAGTGAGAGGGCAGATGTAGGTGGAGTGTCAGAACTGGACCAGAGAAAAGTTTGAGTGTATTTGGTGCTTTAGTGCCTGGTAATCTCCCCATGAATTCTTACTTTTGTTAATTCATTTTTTCACTAGGAGAGAAGAAAATAAGAGAAAAAGTTGGAAGGGGATTCAGAAAGGGAAATGTTCAGGTTAACAAGGACAATTTTGGTCTCAGTAATTTTTGCCTGTGACTATCTCTCTGCTATAGATTACTGATGCCTGAGTTAATACATCAGAACCACTTTGGAAAATTATAAACCTCTTTTTCCAAATTCAATTTTATTCCTTAAATCCAATGATGTTTCCCCAGATTTCTTCATTCATTCTCTGCCCTGAAAGGAAGAGAGAAAAAGCAAAAGGAGAAAGAAAGAAAAAAATACATAAATATATACATATATTTTTGTGTGCAAATATATACATATATACACATATGTTCCCTTCCTTCTTCCTTATTCTTCCTATAGAAGATTACAATATTCTAAATATCTCCTGAGCCGAAGAAATCCATCAAAATAACTCTGGAAGGCTAAGTCTGTATTCCTATATTCAATTTCTGTTCTCCTGGGAGATAATGTGGTGTAAAAAAATGTGTCCAGCAAATCAAGAGACAATTCTAGCCTGTCTTATCAGCCTAAGTCACTCCATTTCACTGGGTCTCAGTTTTCTTGTCTTAACTGTGGAGGGGATGAAATAGATGATCACTAAGACACTTTCTACCTCTAAAATTCTAGGCTTATTTCTCCCCTTTAGCCATTTTTTATTCCCTTTTAATTCATTTCTTCATCTGAATCATTAAGTTTTTTTCACTTACTTCTGTGAATTTCTCTTCATTTTTCCCTTTCAAGATCTATTTTGATGCTTCCTCTTTCCTTTCAGCTTCCTTGTTCCACCCTTCCTTACTAGATAGCCTGTAGTATGTTACCCTAATTCTCCATACCAGATGTGTACAGGAGAGGCAGAGATGGCAAAAGATCAAGAGAACGACACTTGTGGCTGCTGTAAGTATGTATATATGTATTTATATTTACATGTGTGTGTACGTGCTGAGTGTGTGTATATGCAGACACACACAGAGCACCCACATGTCCCAGATGTCTGAGGCATCCTTTGTTTGTTCCTACGAAAAGAGTTTGGAAATGTTTTATTCCAGCCACCCTGCCCAACATCATTCTGTCTCCTAGACAGCCCATATCCTGAACCTGTTCCCTCTCTCAGTCAGGAAACTGACAACAATGTGAAATTATTTTGAAAGCAATAAAACTAGGTTTTTCTCCAGTAACTAAATACCAATAGAGTGTAAGTACCAATATGATATAGTTGAAAAAGTAGCAAATAAGGTCTTAGAGGGCGTGGTTTCATATCCTCACTCTATCTCCTATTACCTGGATGACCTTGAGCAAGTCACTGAAATTTTCTGGGCCTAAATCTACTCTATAAAAAGATGGAAGAGGATTATATGCCTTCAAAGATTCTTTCCAGCTTTAATCTATAGTTCTATATACAACATACATTTTTAATCCCCTGAAATACTTAATAACACAATACTATAATAATATAGTACTTTATATTTATTATTTAAATATATTATATTACATTTAATTTATTTATTTGTTAAATAATTTTTATCTAATACTATAAAACATAATACATAAGATAATTATACTTAAAACTATAAAACAAGCAAAAAGTTCTCATTTCTTTTGCCCTAAATTATATTTTTCCAAAATGCATAACTAATTAGTCATCTCTTAAAACTTATTTTATATATTTCTATTCAAACCATCTAAATTACTGCCAATGTGTCACCTGAAGTCATACTCAATTTGATAATCACATATACCACCCAAGTGGATGGTGGCTGACTTTTCTTTTAAATCTTTTTCTTATTTAGTAAAATGTCCTTGTCACTGACCTTTTTCTCTGTTGGCCTTTTTCTTCCCCCTCTTTCTCTTGGGATTTTGGGAGAATGAACTGTTGATAATCTTCATCACCATCAATCGCAAAAAGAAATATATATTATAACAACTAACTTTGATCTCAAGTAGGAGTATTTAACTTTTTTTTTGTCTCATGGCACCCTCTTCTCAGAATAATGTTTTTAAATTACATTTAATTAATTAATTAATTAATGTTAATAATTTAATTTAATTTAAATGAAATTTAAAAATACATAGTGTTACAAATGAAATAAATTATATTGAAATAGTCATCACAATATTAAAAGATAAATGTATATCCGTAAGAACCCCTACTCTAGAGTTATGAGGTTTTTAAGGTACTTTTTACTTACATCCATACATTTGTCCCATCCTGTGATGTAAAGAGGTCAGGTATCACTATTTCCATTTTACAGGTGAGTAAACTTTTGGCAGAGAGGTTAAGTAGCTTGCTTATCTTTAGTCACAAAGCTAGGAAATGTCAAGGTCTTTTCAAACTCAAGTCTTTTCTGATTCCAAATTCAGTGCTCTTTCCATAGAACCTTATTAAAAGTCTACTGTCTAACGTGGTGTCTTGCATGTACCAAGAAGCATCTGACAAAGTCCCTATGCTCAAGGAGCTTAAACATCGAACCAAGTAGATATGTTTTGAGTTATATGGTCCAAAGAGATAGAGCATTGAGCTGGAAGCATGGATATTTGAGAAGGTCCTTTCTATGCATCCTAATTCTTCCTCTGATTTTGAGGACCTCTGGCAAGTAATTTGTTTTGTGTGTCTAAAACACTTTCTAGAGCAGTACAGTAAAAACACATTAGCTATTGCTAACAGAGCAAGGCTTCATCATTTCAGACTCTACTGATGTATAGAATTTGTGATACAATCCTTGACTGAGAGGTAGCCTGTAGTAGAAGGTAGACTTTAGACACAGGACTACCTGAGTTCAAATCCCATCCCTTACATGTACTGTTTGACCCGTAGCAAGATACATAACCTCTGGTATCCCAGGCAATTCTCTAAAACTTTAGATTGCAAGAGGATGCTGATATGTATTGGTGGAGGAACTTAATGGGAGCTACCTACATCTATAAAATCACAGGTTGGAAAAATAAAATAGACTAGGAAATATTAAAGTTTATTTTAGAAGTTGCTAAAAAATAATGATGTGCACAGGATAATTTGGTCACCTTTGTGAAAAAAATGAATTGTTTTTAAGGACTGTACTACTGAATTTTGTTTATGGAAATTATCCTGATCATCACATTTGAATATTCTTTATTTGTGGTTGGAAGTAACCTTTCCTCACTAGCCCTTTTTTTAACTTATTTGCTATAGGGACTTGAAAATAATAAATTACATTTCTCATTTTAAAATATTCTGTCCTGTTAAAACATAACCCATAGAGGAGAGGAAATGTGGTGTATTAGAATCCACACCAAACTTAGAGTGAGGAAAAATTGGTCTCAAAAACCCCAATTTTCTATTTACTGTGTGTGACCTTAGGCAAGTCATTTCCCTCAAAGTCCCAATTTCCTCCTCTGTAAAATGTGGAGGTTGGATAAATTGATGTCTGAAGTCTATTCCAACCTGAATGTTATATGATTCTCCTAGTTCTTAAGAATCAGTGATGAGATTTTGTACAATATCCCTGGTTTCTTTCCTAGGGGTGATCTTTGTATTGTTGAAGAGATTGAACCACAGAAAAATCCAAGTTTCCCTAAGTTCATAAAAAAAAAAAATAGAGAGAAAAATCCAGGATTGGAGTAGAATGATCAGAGAATCTGGTCCAGGGCTCTAGGTTGACTCGGATTGTTTATCACTCCTCATAATGGTGAGAGATGCTCTTTGTACTTTTCACGAGAAGGAGTGGACCCAAGGTCTCAGGTGTTGGAGAGAAGAACACTACTCCACCAACTAATTCCCATCCCATGAGACAGCTCTTGGGAGGAATGGAATTCAGCATTATCCTTGCCTTTCCTTTTATTGTTTTGTCTCGATTGGATAAGCTTTGTAAAGAACCTTCCATGGCCTCCATTGCTGGCCCTTTGCCAGCCAGACGTGGGAGGCAAAGAGCAATGAGCCTGGTGGGAAGAACGGACAGACATGTGCCTCCCTTTTCAACTCTCTCTGCCCTATCACTCACCGGGTGACAGTTCAATTGTTCTTCCTGAGAGGCAGGCAAGCAGCTGAGCTGGCCACCTACGCACTCTGCTCTCCCTGATAGGTCTTAGTGCAGCCCAGCTCAGCCCAGCTTGGCCTGATGCTCACTTCCTCAGCTGTCCTAACCCAGATGCAAACAGCCTCAGTCTCCCAACAAAGAAAGAACCCTAGCTTGGGCCGTGAGCTTTCCATTGAACTTGTCCCAGCACCTGCTGGAAGAATGTTGGTGGCATGAATGACAGTCACTCTCTGTACATGGAGACTTTTATATTTACAATGACGAGTGGGAAGTGAGAAGTGTTGTCCCAGGCTCAGTCAGCAGGAGCCAGAAGGCTGATGGAGCATCAGATAAAGTCAAAGCTGTTCTGTAAAGTCCCAATGTGGAGAGGACAAAACCCAACTTTGCAGGACTTTGTCTCTTCCTTCTACCTGTCAGAGAAAATGGAAATTATCTCTGAAAGTTTCAAATTGCCTCACTTATCATATGTCAAAAAATAATTGGCTCGCTAACAAATAGAATGTGGAAGGGAAAAAAATCACTTCTCAGGTAAATGATTTAACAATCATAATAGCTAGCATTTATATAATCTTTTAAAGTTTATAAAACACTTTACAGATACTATCTCATTTTAGTTTTATAATAACCCTGGGAAGAATGTTCTATTATTATCCCTATTTTACCAATGAGGAAACTGAGGCAGACGGAAGTTAAATGTCTTGCCTAGGGTTACATAGCTAAAAATATATGAAGTTAAATTTGGATTTCAGGTATTCCTAATTCCAGCTCTAATTCTCTATCCACTATACCAGTGATAGTGAACCTTTTAGAGACCAAGTGCCCAAACCGCATCCTCATACCACATATGAGCCCTTTGCCTTACCCCAGACAGAAGGAGGAAGTGCTCCCATTGGGCTGCTGGGCAGAGGGGCAGGTCATGTGAGAAATGTCCTCAGGCACACATGGAGAGGGGAAGGGGAGCAGTCACCTCTGGCATGCATGCCATAGGTTCGCCAACACAGCACTATGCCATCTAGTTGCTATTAAACTGGTAATATACCTGATGTGATTTTTTAAAAACCCAATTAAATCTGTTTTGTTATGAACTTTATACTTTTATAATTGATACTCCCTAATAAATTAAATTTATTTATATTATTTATTATATCATTTCATATTATTATTAATCATATTATTTATATAAAATAAATAAATTAAAATTCTTATGGCTTAATCATAACTAACATAAAAGATTTTAAATGAAAAATGCTTAATGTGTATTATCTCTTTTGACTCTCACAACTTTTTGAGGTAGATGCTATCAATAGTCCAGTCTCACAGATGAGGAAAAAAATAAGTGATTTTACCAAGATAACACAGATATTGTCAGACATGAGGTTTGAAATCAAGTCTTCCTGACTCCTACCTGTAGAATATTTCCATTTAAATGTATCCCCCCCATTTCAAGTTTAATATATCTAGGAATAAAATCAATCTTTTCATCTCCTCTTCTACCCCAACTTCACCATTCTCAGAAATGTCTTTAATGTGTTTAATGATATGGCAAGTCTCTTAATCACTGAATCTCAAATTTTTAGAACCATTTTTGAATGCATTTTTCCTTATCCTGTGCATCTAAGTCCTGTTTTTTATTTGTTCATTTTCAGTCTTACCAACTTTTGTGCCTTTGTATTTTATACCAGAATGTTCAACACCAAACAAATTTAAAATATTTAGTGCTATAAAATTATATATATGTGTGTGTGGGAGGGGTGTATATAGATATGCGTCTATAGTAATATATGTAGTTATTCAGTCTTTTCAATCTTGTCTGCTTCTTCATGACCCTTTTTGGACAGTTTTAGCAAGTAGTTTGCCATTTCTTTCTCCAGCTCATTCCACAGATGGAGAATCTGTGGCAGAGTTAATGACTTATCCAGGTTCACACATTTAATAAGTGTCTGAGACCAGATTTAAACTCAGGTCTTCCTGGTCCCAAACCAGGTACTCTATCCACTGGGCCACTTAGCTGCCCCTAAATTATATATGCAATGCTTAGGTACAAATAAGAGATAAGATTTTTAGAAATCCTTAAACCTAAATTTCTGGTGCTAGAACATAGCCTTTAAACTGGGAGGCCGAAATGAATCTGCCTCCTTGGACCCTCAGAAACTCACAATCATCATTTTTCTCAAACCAATAGAATCTGTATACTAAATTATCATTTACATTGTCTGACTAATGCACACCCAAGATAATCTGGTGGTTCTTCCTTTACGATGCCTCTCCTTTATTCCTTGGTTTCCAGTCTCACTGCGATGGTTCAAGATCTTATTACTTCATGACTGGACATGAGTTGTTAGAGACTCACCATTAGTATCTCTGACTCTGGTCACAGTTAGAAATACTTTCAGCTTGAGCATTTCCTCTAAGGACAGGTAGTCACGACATAATGTCTCATACCATATTCTATTTGGGGTTTTAAATGGTGTGAAATAATCAGGGAAATGGCACAAAGCAGGGTCTCATTGTGTTGTCTAATGTAAGACTTGTGAAAGACCTAGAAAGCATGGTGACTATTAGTTCAAGTTCAATGACACCCAATGTGGGCATAATCCAGGAATAATGAAGAAGAAAGAGTTTCAATAATATTGTAAAGTTTGAAGAAAAACTTAAGTAATAACTAGATCTGTGGTACTTAATATGAAATTAAGGATAGAGTTAAGGGGTCTGTGAAATTGGATGGGAAAAATTATATCTTTCAATAAACTCTGATTAAATTGAGCATTTCCTTCCATTTTTAAAAGCATGGTTCTGAGAAAGGGTCCATAGGCTTTACCAGACTGTCAAAGAGGTCCATGACCCAGAAAAGGTTTTAAAAAACCCAATCTACAATATTCAGGATGCATCCCTTGCTCAATCCTGTTAGGACTGAATAGGGTGGAGATTGATTCCAAATATCTCCATTGTATCAATTCTAAAATCAATCATGACTCAAAGAAATTCCTGTTCTATGCTTAAGCATAGGTCAAAGTCCTTTCCATTGTTCAGCAAAAGGTTTCTGTCCTAAAGTAATCTTAAGAAGGGAGGAGGGGGAAACTCTCATGCCAATGGGATTCACATTCCAATAGTCAAGACCCACTATCAATAGGGAATTTTTCAAGTATGAAATTTCCCAACATTTATAAGTCTAAGAAATTTTGAGGTTTACAATATGCTATGTACACAGGATGTGGAATGATTTGTGAGTAAGTAACTGCTCGAATGACCAAACATAGAGATGAATATAGCCAAAGCAGGGTAGTGCCCATCTTTCATTCCCCAGCTGCCTCAGCTATACTCCTTTGGATTTCTCTATCCTGTCAGCTATAACCTCATCATCCAGCAAGATTCCATTAGCCTTGGTCTTTATTCATCCCAAGTACCTTCTGCATTTTTATTGGAGGGTACAATGGAGAGTTCCTCCCTATATCTTCATTTAAGGCAAGTACCTAAGTCAGTTCCATCTTTATTTCCCACTCTCTGCATTCCTTTTAATTTCTCCATTAAATCCCAAACTGAAGTATCTTCTCATCTCCCCTGCCTTTGAGTTTCTTTTTGTGTATTGTTCTTCCCCAGTAGATTGTAAACTCCTTGAGGTAGAGAATTTTTTTCTGTCTTGGGACTCCTAATTTTTAGCACAGTGCCTGGCACATCATAGATGATTAATAAATGTTTATTTTTAAACTGACTTATACTAGTAAATGATCAGGAAAGTGTGATTAAATATTTTTAAAATATTTAAAATTCATGTTTTTAACAATACCTGATGATTGTGAGGCAAAAACAAAAGTCAATGGCTTGTTTTTAAAATACTTGGTGCTTTTCCTAGGTAGCAAACTTAATAGAGTATGATTTGGTAGCCACCACCACCAAAGCCAATGAGAGGTTAGCTCTATTAATGCACCCATCCTAAGCTTTGCTCCACATCTAGAATGAAAGAGGTAATAGTACTGATCTACTCTGATCTGGCCAGTCAAAATCTGGGCTGTTCCTTTCTGTTTGGTGCACCATAACTTAAAGAAAGACAAACAAAATAGATATATCCAAAGAAGGACAAGCAATATAGGAAGGGAACTGGATATTTTGCCATTTGAGGACTGGTTGGAGAAACTATATATGTTTATCCTAGAGAAGATTTCAGAAGGTTCAGGTATATGAAGGTCTTTCATGGGGAAGACGGTTTACATATTTTAACTTGGCCACAGAAGACAGAATGAGAAAAAATGAGTGGAAATTTTAGAAAATGCATATCTTGGTTTAATCAAAGCAAAACTTTACAGTTTTATTTTTTTTACAGTAATCTCAAAGTAGAATGGATTTCCTCAAAAAGGTGGCAAGTTTCCAATCAATGGATATCTTTAATAAGCTGCTTTAGACTAGATTTCTATTCATATTCAAGTTGGATTAGATTACATTGATGGCCCCATTCAAGTCTGAGACTTTATGATTCTATGAATTAATTTAACCCAATCCTCTCACTTTTCAAATAATAAAATTAAGGTCACAGGGGTTATATGATTTGCCTAAGATCATACAGCTAATATCCCCAATTACTACTTTTCCCTCCATCATTTCCCTTGAGATTTTTGACCTTTTGTTCATCCAGATGAATTTCATTTTTTTTTACTTCTATGAAGAATTCCCTTGAGAGTTTAATTGGTATGGAAATAAATATTTTCATTTAAATAGGGTCATCATTTTGATTATACTGGTATGCCTTAATTATGAACAATTTATATTTATCCAGTTATTTATCTTCCTTTATTTCTGTAAAGAGTATTTTATAGTTGTATTCATGTAAGTGCTAAATATTTTAAGTATTGTATAAGTCATTATCAGTGGGATTTCTTTATCAATTACTTCCAGCTAGATTTTATTAACCAGTGGTGCAAGGAGTAGCCCATGTGGGGGAAGGACAGAAGGAAAAAACTCAAGATTACAGTGAGAGAACAGAAGCTGCCAGCTCAACTCACTCCTCCAACTGAGAGCTTGAGAAGATCTGAGGCTAGAGGTTCCTTTGGACATTAATTGCTTCCTAATGAACCCCTGGGGTGTATGGGGTGCTCAGGGAGGAGTAATATCTTTGGTATGGAGGGCTTGTCTTGCCCTCCTAGGGCAGCATTCCAGCCTCTGACCCTCACCTGACACCCAGCTCTCACTTGTGGCTCCCAGTAGCTGCTAGCATGTGGCAGCGGCCACACCCCGGGCAACGGCTTTGACAGGCCGGCTAAACCTTGTGAGGGTAGCCATTGGGTCGTTGACCCCTGGTGAACCAGGGCTTTGCTCACCCAGCATGTGAAGACTGCTTCGGCCGAACAGATGGAATAAACCAACAAGAAGGTTCACCGGCTGAGATGGCGATGCAGCAAAGCACTGTGGAGTGCTCAGGGCGTGTTGGAGCACAAAGGATAACAGGGCCATCCAATGCAGCTGAGGAAGTCTCCAGGTGTATAGACTTTTTGTGCCACTGGACCCAGGCTTCCAACGCCGAGAGAGTGGGACCATCTCTGTGCATCGACTCTTCCACTTAAATCTCCTTCACGCACAAGTATCTTTGTGCACACTCATCTATCCTAACCCCGTCCACCCTCTTCAAGACCTGCAGCGAAGGGGGAGTGACGACGCAACAGGTGGAGGTGACCACTGGCAGTTGTAGTCACGATCCTGCACGTAGGCGGCCCATGGACCAGTGGTCGCTCAGCCGTGTAGGGCAGCAGAGACGTTTGGCAGCATCCTGGGCAACTGAGCAGCCCTCTCTAGGACAGCACTGCTCACCCTAATCAAGGGAGGGGACTAGAAAAGGTGTCCCAAACATTGCCTGCCCTACAAACACCCGGTCAGCACACTGAGGCTGGCGGGTCATCCCTTTAAGCGGTCGAAACCAAAGGAATGAGGGTACACCGTAGATGAAAACACACAAAGACAATTGTCATTCTTGGTCACCGAGAGACTACTACTATGGAAATGTTAGTGATTTTATATTTTATTTCCCTTTTATTAAAATTGCTAATTGTTTTAAATTGCTCTAATTCTCTAGGTAGATCATCATTATCATAATATCTCTAAAGCAATTTCACCACCTCTTTTCTTATTCTTATTCCTTCCTTTTCTTTTTCTTATCTTATTACTTTAGTTAGAATATTCAGAAATGGATCAAATAATAGTGGAAATAGTAGGCATCCTTGCCTTAGTCCTGATTTTACTGGAAAGATGTCTAGTGTTCTTGGTTGCAAATAATATAATCGTTTGTTTTTAGAGAGATACTGCTTATGAGAGTAAGGAAATTTGTCTGTTTATCCTGCTTTAGGAGATTTTTTTAAATGACTTGCAACTCAAAAAAATTTCTTTTCCTTGTGAACTGAATCATCAAAACAAATATTTTTACATCCAATAAGAATGAAGAAGTTTATACAGGAATCACTAAACTTTTGTAATATATAGTTTGTTCTTTGGAAACACATATATATTCACATATGTATATGTTTGTGTGTAATTTAACAAGGTCTACTCTGTCCTTTTCTGTACTTTGAAATTTTCTCCTGTAGATTTTCAAATGGTATCAATAGTCTTTTGAGGATTTCTACAAGCCAATTTATTGATTTTTCTTTTGCCAGACTCACCACTTTTTTATAATAGCAGTTTTGAGTATAAAATAGCAAGCATTTGCCCAAGCGCCCTCTGTGTATGAAACACTATGTAAGCAAGTAAGAATACAAATTTAGCAATAAGCATATGTCATGTATATTCAAAAAAGCACTCCATGATAAGGAATAATGGTGAGGATCTTAGCCAAACCTTGAGTAATGGGGCCACAGGTCTGGTCCCTTTACATAGTAAGGGAGTAGCCAAGATAGAGGAGGTCAAGATCACTAAAACTGTCTGCTTCTTCCAGGGTGCGGTGAAGTGGGGGTCCTGCCTGGAAAGCCAGGGACAGCTCCAATATTCTGGCTGCTTGGATAGGTCTCAATCATGAGAGAATTTTTGACCAGACTCAGCCCTGGCAATATCATGACACATCGACTAGAGTGTTAGACTTTGAGGCAGAGTTCCTTAATTCTGAACTAATGATACCACTAGCTAGGTGACCAGAGGAAAGTCTTTATGTAAACTCTCTAAACTTCAGTTTCCCCATTTGTAAAGGGAGGATAATAGTACCTACCTCACAGGGTTGTTTTGAGTCTCATTGAAATTATGTGTGTGTGTGTGTGTGTGTGTGTGTGTGTGTGTGTACATTGACAACTTTAAAGCACAAGAAAAATATTAGTGAACTCCATGTGAACTCAGTAGACCCAGAACCATCACGCCACAGACAAAACTAGAAATTGTGTCACTTACATTTATTGTGGAGACATGAACTCAAATGTAGATATATAACCTCCTCCAGGAATGGAAAGCCAGACACCGACTCTAGAAAAATTGCTGAAATAATATAATTGATTTATGAATAAGGTGGGAGCAGGAAGGTGGTATGTACAAAGGTACAAGGAGGCAGATGGGAAGATGGGAGAGACAGAATGACTACAAATTTTCCTCTCCTTTAGAAACCCTTAAAATTAAGATGCTTGGGTCACTGGACTAGTCTTCCTCAAAAGGTACTATCCCCATATAATTATTTCTCTTTGTAATCTAATGACACCCATTTTGATCACCTTCCCTTTCCTCCCTCTTTCAATGTTTCTTTACTTATTTCATCATCACTGGGGAGAATCACACCAGACAAGTAAGCAATGTAATATTTCAACAGAGAAATCTAGCTGCCCAAATCCACCTCTAGAAATGGAACTTTCTGTGGGGAGTTCTCTCTCTTTCCTTTCTTTAAAAATGAAGTTTTGTTGTTGTTTTCTGTTTTTATATTCTAGTCACTTCTAGATATACTGCCTTGATAGGTGAGCTTTCAGTTTTTCTTGCCCAGAATCAGACCACCATGTCACTTCCCAGCCATCTCCACATCATGCTGCTTACTCTAGCCCCCTATACTGGTTTTTTCCTTTTAGAAATAAGCTCCTTGAGGATAAAGGCTATTTAACTTGGTTGTTTTTTTTATCATTAGAGTTTAGGGCATTAGATAGCACATAGTAAGTGTTTAATAAATGTTTTTTCCTATCTCCTTCTTCCTGAATTCCTCCTCTCTCTTTTCCTTTCTTTCTTTCTCCCTCCCTCCCTTTCTTTAATGTACCACTATCCAGCTGTACTGAGTCTTCCATTGTAACAACAACAGAGTTAAGGAAGTGCAAAATACATTGGAATGCCCTTTGACAACACATGCAACATTCTGCTCCATATTCCTCAACCTGTTCAAGCAAAGGAATTCATGGCCTATGAGGATCAGTTGAGGTAATTAGATGTATGTAGTCTGAAGCAAAGAAGACTGATGTGAGAAATAATTGCCCTTTAAGCACTGAAGGGCAACTTTATGCAAGGGCTGGATTTGCTTTATTTGGCCCTGTAGGAAAGAGTCAGAAGTAGCTGAGAGGAAAATTTTCAGCATGAAATCAAGAAAAGCTTTCTAACCGTTAGAGCTGTTCAAGAGTAGAATGGATTGCCTTGAGAAGTGGAGAGTTCCTCCTCCTTGAAGGTCTTCAAAAGGAGGATGAATAACCACTTGCCTCTAAGTTATTTCCTGTAGAAGTTGGCCTAGAGAGGTGCTTTCCAAATCTCATCTTTCGCGATCATAGGAAGCAGGGTAGGGTCCCTTTTCTCATTTTTTTCTCTCAGTTCATGATGTGTCATTACAATTACATAGTGCTTTCTGGATCTTGGGGCTCTTTTTGTTTCTAATTCTAGCCAAATGTCTAGATTGTTTCCCTGGTTCTGCTTATGTCATTCCATATCCATTCACACATATTTCCATAGTTCTCTGAATTTCTCGTATTTGGTATGTCTTATGATGCCATAATAGGTCATTACCTCCCATGCCACAATTCCCCAGTTGATGGGAAGGGCTATCTACTGCTTAGCATGAGTTTCTCTCTTTCTACCTTCAATATACTCTGAGCACACAGCAAACTGCCCCTCCAGACTGGCCTATTTCTGGGAGAATGAGTAAGTTATGCAGAGGGCCAAGGAAGTTCATGGACCACAGAGGGTGGAAAAAACAACCTTCCTTTCATCTATTTTGGTAAAAGTTGCAGAAGCTAAAAACATCTTCTCTTTCCTGAGTTGATAATTTTATCCCTCATCCTCTGTGACCTGCCTTTAGCCCCAGAGAAGGAAATAATTTAATGGAGGGCTTGGGATGGAAAGGTGCTTACGTATCTCCTTTTAGCCAGGCCCTCTCCTGCCTCCTCTTTCCTCACCTAGCCCAGGTCTCACCTTCCTGTATTCTCTCACCAAAAAGAACAGGAGACTCAGCTGCTGGCGCAGTAGCCGCACAAAGGAGCTGACCTAAGGGCAGGGGAGCACTTTATTTGTTTGACACCATTTCCTCAGTCACAGCACTGACAGGTCTCCCCTCCCCTCTGAAGTCATCCCAGAGCAACCACATGTTCTGACGCTGAGTGCAAGCAGCTGGGAGGCTGCCAGGGCTCCAGCTAGATTACCTGTTGCCGTAGAAACCACCAGTCCAGGGTTGTGTTGCTTTATGTCTTAGTAGGGTGATGCATGCAATGCTGCCAAGTCTTTTCTGTTACTGAGAGTAAAAGAAAGACACAGCACCAGGAATATCCCTGATCAGGAAATAGATCTATTCTAGGAGTAAACAAAAAAGAATAAAAGGACCAGTTTCCTGGTAAAAGCCCTGGTTTTCCATCGATTTTGAAAAAAAGCCTTTCTTTGGTCTGTCAGCATTTTATATATTAGCAATCACATCTCATTCATCTTGAAAATCACTGGTATTTCCCAAACCTTGAGCTAAGATCAAATATGAGGGGGAAAAGTATCCAAGGCTATTTCTTCTCCTTTGGACAATTCAAATAGCAGGCTAATATAGAAAGAGTCAAAAGACCTTGTGCAGTAGTGAATAAAAGTCTGGTTTTGCGGTGGAGTAGATGGAGTCAATGATTGTTGCTGATAATATACTAGCTATGCAACTATGGACAAATTGTTGAGCTTTTTGGTGTAACTAGGCAGTTCTCTAATTCAGGGATTCTTAATCTTTTCTGGTGATATGGACCCATTGGACAATCTAGGGAAGCACCAAAATGTCCTTAGTCAAACTTAGCTTACAAGAGATAAAGAGTATCCCAGGCCAACAATAAAGTTACTGGTAAAGTTGTTGAGAAGATGGATGAGAAGTGGAGAGTGGAATGAAGATTGGCTGGTGTCTGCCTGAAATAGTGGGCCAGATGACACAGTTCTGAGACAGAAGAAGGAGAGTGGGGTGCTGGGAATCATGGTTTTTAGGGTAACAGATTCTAATTACACTTGAGCAAAGGTCCCAAGGCATTAAATCTAGAGGTTGAAGAGTTAAAACCTTCAGGGTATAATTTGTCCTTTAGGTGGCAAAGCTGTTGATAAGCTTGGCCAGGAGATGACCAGAGTAACCCAGAGTCATCTCCATTCCATGATAAGAAACAGTCACAGCTATGCTTTCTGAAATTAGTAAGTTTGGGATGCCATATTTTAGAAGAAATATTGACAAATCAAGGAAACCTCTAGAAGAGAGTTATCCATGATGGTACTGGGACTTAAAAAGCATTCCATATGAGGACCCGTCAAAGAAGCTGGGAGTTTTGAGACTGCAAGAAAAATGTAGGACTAATAGGTGTGATAATCGTCAAATATTTCAAGGGGTTCATGTAGGAGAGAGATTACATTTGTGGGTAGAAGTTACCAGGCAATAAATTTCTATACATTGAAAAGAAAAGCTTTCCAACAAATATAACTGTCCACAAATGTAATTGGCTGCCTGGCAAACTGATGAATTTATTAACAACCAGAAGAGTAGCAATTTGGTGACTGCTTGAAAGTCACAGATAAAAATGCACTTTGAGTAGAGTTTGGTATAGTTTGCTTTAAAACAACAACAACAACCCTTACCTTCCATCTTAGAATCAATACTGTGTGCTGGTTCTAAGGCAGAAGAGTGGAAAGGGCTAGGCAATGGGGGTTAAATGACTTACTGTAGAAAGTGCTAAAAGAAAAACCCTATCCTTTGATATCTTTTTAAAGCTTTATTAAAAAAAAAAGGCAAGAAAAGGATGAAATTCACTCACCACTTTCACTTCCACTCCTATCCCCCATTCACTACCCTAATTCATAAACAGAGCAAGAGCAAGCCCTTCCTAGGCACGGGATTGGTCCTTATATATATATAGACCAGACACATACCTGGAAGTAGAAGGGGGGGGGTGGCCCCTCCCTAGCACAGGATTGGTCCAATTCAAGACCAATCCCATGCTAGGAAGTAGGGAGTGTGGTCCCTCCTCCCGCATGGGATTGGTCCATTTAAGACCCATCCTACACCAGGAAGTAGGAAGACCGGACCCCTGGGGCACGCTGGGGGGGGGGGGGTGCTGTTTAAAACCCACACTTACCCAGGGTCACACAGCTTGAAAGTCTCTGAGGCCGTATTTGACCCTAAGACGCCCTGTCTCTAGGCCTGACACTCCACCTTTGCTGCCCCCATGTAGTTAATGTCTAAACGGACCTCTCATATCTACGATTCTATGATCCATTGTATGAATAAATCAGCTATTTAATTCCGTTCAAACCATTAGCTTGATTACACCACATTTCACTCTAATTCTGAAACTAGAGTTTATATGAAAGGATGATTTCATGGCCCACTGAAGAAATCAATGGCCAAAAACATTTTTAAACTATATTAGTAACTAAGATGAGCATTTTATACACGGTGCAAAAGAGGCTTCAAAAGCAAGAAGTGAGTTCAAATGCAACCTTTGATACATACTGGCTGTGTGGTCTTAAGCAAGTCACTTAATTTCTCAATTTCCTAGGCAGCTCTTTAAGAATAGAAGTTGTAAAGCAAGTGCCAATCAAATTGGGTACATAACATTTCTTTGCTAGGAATTCCCTTTACCAATGAAATTACCAACTTAGTTTTTAAAAATAGGTCAATAGTGTATAGAAAAAATTAAAGATCCATACTATTAACTATCATAACTGAAATAATGGTTGCATACAATCACAAAAGCTGAAAGGACATACATAGAAACAAAGAAAGATATATATTGGCATTTTTGTTTATTAAAAAGAGAAGATAAATGAAAATTAATCATTGCTTGATCTTAAACAATTGGTTATTGTGTCACAAAATCTTTCCCCCTCTTGTTTTAATCTATTATATTTAGTTTATTTTAGTCTCGGCATCCTAACATTGAGAGGCCACCGCATACACTTCTACATCATTTTTGCCTTTCTTTGTAGCACAGTGCCTCAAACATAGTAAGTACTTGATAAATGTTTGTTGACTGATTTGACAAGATATTTTAGCTGCTGAGGCTCCTGAAACAAATGTTAAATTATTTTAACAAATGAAAATAATAGAAAGTAATATGGAATCTAGGCCACCCATTTATGTGCACATTGGAAAATTTGATAAGCCAACATTTTTCCCATATAGGCATATAATTGATTTAACTATAGTCTTGACCTTTGAAAAGCCCTTTTAAACCACCAGCCATGAGAAAGCTCCTTCTCTTGGTGGACCTCCTGAAAATAGTGCTTCAAGGCTCCTTGCCCTTTCTCACAGCACTTTTGGCTGCGATGCAACAAGAACGCTCTTTGTCAGTCAGTGTGTATCCAGGAACAGCTTTTGGGGCTGGGTTTTCTCATGGTGTACTCAAGGAAGGGAAGTAATGATTATTCGTTCTGAAATATGTCCAAGTACATCCAGGGTATCCCCATCCTTTGATACTTCCTTCAATAGTATGAACCAACAAATTAAGGAATTCATGTTTTGGGGGGCAAGTCAGGCAGTTCAGTTGTTTTTTTCAGTCATGTCCAATTCTCCATGACACCGTTTGGTGTTTTTTTGGCAAAGATTCTGGAGTGCTTTTCCATTTCCTTCACTAGCTCATTTTATAGATGAGGAACTAAGGCAGATACGGTTAAGTGACTTGGACCAAGAGACTGCAGAATTAATATTTTGGGGGGGAAAGCTGGCTGTTTATTATCAGACAAATGATTATGATTTCTCTTCCAACTTCCTTTTCTTCTATGAATTGTTTTCTAATCTGTCTCCCCAGCAAATGAACAGATAATAGCGATTTCTCTATAGATTTGGGGCCATATTCCTAATGCTATCACTAAGGGTTATCTATCTACCCCTGATGTGTCTTGCCAGTGAACTTTTTATAGTTGATGTTGAGTGATTTTGAGGAATGTTTGAGCAGAAAGAAAGAGGGCACACTGAGCTATCATCAACAACAGATTCTATGAACCCATGAGAGCAATAAAGTCTCTCCAATATCTATTAAAGCATATACATATACACAATTCAGAACACTAAAATAATTTAATTAATCAATAAGATGTATAAGTGAGAATTTATTTGACTTAAGAAATTTGTCTTATTTATCTTGGGTCAGAATGACTAGAGTTGAGCATCACTTTCACTCATGGTCCAATTAGTTAATGTAATGAAGAATGCTTTCAAATATATCTAATGTTCACCATTGTATTACTAGATGATCTGTATAAAACACTTCTGTTTTGAAATTCAATCCAATTTGACTCAACTCCCTCTCTAAACTATACTTCCCATTTTCCAAACTGATATTTCCAACAGTTCAGATCATGTTACATTCTTGCTCAAGAAGTCACAATGGCTCCCTATTACTTCTAGGAAAATGTCCTTTTGGCATTTAAAACTTTCCACAATCTGGCAAAAGCTCATCTTTCTAGGGTTATTTTAAGGACTATGCATTCTATCCAAACTAACTTATTCACTATTCATTGTATATGACATCCTGTCTCTATCTATGTTCCTTTTTGCAATCTGTCCTCCACACCTAAAATGTAAACTCTCATCACCATTGCCTTTAATCTCCAGTTTCTGTTAAACATCTGTTCTAATGTCATATGCCACCCTTGTCTTATCCTGATCATTCAATTGCTAGTGCCCTCCCTTCTGAAAACTATTTTGTACATAATTTGTATTTACATAGCTACATTTGTTTTGTTTTGCCCCAGTGGAAAGTAAACTCCAAAAGAGCAAAAATGATTGTGTTTTGTCATGGTAGTTAGTGTATCATCTAGTGCAGGTGGTCTGACACATAATAACCTTCCAGGGTCTTACATTCTACTTGTGTTTAAGACATGTAAACAAATAAGTAAATAGAATGTAATTTGAGGAGGAAAAGAACACTTAAAAGAATTTAGGTTACACAGTAGATAGAGTGATGATCTTAGAACTTGAGTTCAAATTCCTCCATAGACATTTACTAGCTGCTAGACGACCCTGGCTTGGTCACATAACCTAAGTTTCATTTTCCTCATTTGCAAAATGGGAATAATAATTGCTTTCTAATTATCACCATTCCCTGACTAGAGTGACTGATTTAAAACACTTTTATTTTGACATTTAATCTAATTTGATTCAACTCCTTCTCTGAACCATCCTTCTCATCTGCCTCCCAGGCTGGCTGTGTCCTCAAATGGGTGAGCATGTGTGAAGTTCTTTGCAAACCTTAAAATGTTATATAAACACTAGCTATTATTAATTATTATTATTATTATTATTATTATTCGCAACTTGGGGAGATTTCAGAAAATTGGAAAAGCTTATATGAACTGATGCAAAGGATCCAGGACAACTCCCAGGGACTCATTTGAAAAATGCTAGAAGGATATAGAATGAATAGAAGGAACTGATAGAGTTCAAAGATCAAAGTTTATCATTTTTATTTTATTTCCTTCATGAGCTTTTTCTTGTATGTGTCATATATATAGATAGATAGATATAGATGTCTTCACAACATGATGAGTGTAGAAATATGTATTGCATGATAGCATATATATAATCTACATCAAATTACTTGGGAGGGAGAGAAAATTTGGACCACAAAATGTCAGAAAGCAATGTTAAAAATTGTTTCCACAAATAATTAGGGAAAATATAACAAAATATTGCTGGGAGAAAAAAAATAATTAAGAGAAACTCAGGGAACTGGGAAAAGCTTTGAGTTAAAGGTAGCTTCAAAATGTGAATATTTAAGCTAAGGATTACAAGAGACAAGGGTGGCTTTCTATTGATTCACAAGATGGCTTCTCTTCCATCCTTAACAGTTTTGTTCCATTGGGAAAATAGTACTTGGAAAATCATATTGGAGAAAGATTGTGGAAAGAGCAAGAATATTGCTTTAAAATCAGTATTACATTAATTTTTGTAGGTCAGACCTTTTCTATCTATTGAAAACATAAAATAGGAATCTCAGAAATATGGTATAGAAATCCAGTCAACTGGTATATATCTTGAAGAAAATTCTAACATTTAAAGAAGCATTGATTTTTTTTTAAACCCTTACCTTCCATCTTGGAATCAATACTGTGTATTGGTTCCAAGGCAGAAGAGTAGTAATGGCTAGGCAATGGGGGTTAGGTGACTTGCCCAGGGTCACACAGCTAGGAAGTATCTGAGGTCAAATTTGAACCCAGGACCTCCCATCTCTAGGCCTGGCTCCCAATCCACTGAGCCACCCAGCTATCCCAGAAGCACTGATTTTTAAAAGTAGTTTAATTCTTAGAATCAAGTTTGAGTCATTCTTTCAAAGGAGATGTTTATGGCTGCCACACATCGTATGGTTACATCAAATATTGATAGTTCATCAAGTCTGTTGCTAGTGACAAATGTGATATAACAGTAAGTAATGAAACTTATTTTTTAAACAAATACTTATCCAAATTAGCATTGTCCTTCTAATTCATCATCTGAGGGAGCATCACAAATTCCAGTAATGCCACCATTGCTCAAAATATTTTTTGAATTGTGCTAGGGGAATGCCTTTTAGAATCAGTTTGCAAACTTAACCCTCCCAAATAAATTGGTAATTAATTTAATATTTGATATTCTTAGAAAGAAGGCTACTGGGTGGCTTAGTGGGGAAAGTTCTCATTCTGGAGTCAGAAAGCTCTTAATTCAAATCTGGCCCCAGATACTTACTAGTTGTGTGACTCTAGGTTAACCTCTTTTTGTCTTAATCCACAGGAGAAGGAAATGGCAAACTATTCCAGTATCTTTATGGTTTGGGTATGATATATTCCACAAGGTCATGAAGAATTGAACATGATCAAAAAACTAAAAGTTATCAGTTCCTAGAAAAAAGCCAAAAATGGTATTACCTTGTTTTTTTTACTCATCATACTCATTAAACTTGGCTTTGAATGATTTCTGACCATTGCAAAATATCTAACCTTGGTCAAAGGACAAAAATTCAACTCTAATGGGGATGTCCAAAATGTGGTTCTCTAGATTAAGAAGGTAATTCATTCATTTAATTATTTGTTTGAGAAGTTGTTAATGAAGTCCCACCTCTAATACTTGTGACTTGTGTAAATTTGGGCAAGTCATTTGCATTCTCTGGGCCTCAGTTTCCTCATTTTTAAAGGGGGTTGGACTAGTTGACTTCTGAAGTATCTTCCTCTCTGGGTCTATGATCTTATTGAGAAAATACAACAGTGATCTACCAACTATGATTCTTATTCCTTCTATGTAACTCAGGTAACTCTCTAAGACTATAAGAAGCAAAGCAGGTGCTGATCTTCATTTGGAGATGACATTCCACCCTGAGAGATTCCTATACTAATGAAATCACAATGCAATTTTCTCTTCTATAAAGGAAAGGGGACTAAACAGTATCATATGGCCTAAACTCATACAGTTTTCTCTAATGTTTAAAGCAAGGGACTTCCAGAAGGGGTTTTTTTTTTCCTTAGCAGTAACAGCATCCCTGACATAAATGAAGAATATCTTAAAGTAGCTACTTTAAAGAAGAAAACATTCATTTGATGGTTTGTTTAAAATAATAATATCTAACATTTATACAGCTCCTTGTGGTTTGCAAAACACTTTACAATACCTCCTTTTGTCTTCACAGCAACTATGGGTACTATTATTATTATTATTTTGTGGATGAGGAAACTGAGGCTGAGAGAGATTAACTGATTTGTCCAGAGACTAGTTAGTGTTTGAGCTAAAGCTATATTGGAACTCATCTTCCCAGCTTGAGATCTGGTTTTCTGTCCACTGCTCAACTTATCTAGCCTTTCTATTATTTTCTAATTATTCCTCTTACTTTATCAAGTCCATAAATATTCTATTCTGAATGCCTCACTACAATTTTGCTGGACCCCCTTTTTTCATATTGAAGATGAGGTCTAGAGTTTGCCGACATTAGTAAGATTTAATCTCTAATTATCACTAAAGTAACTATTAAATTAACTATTAATAATAACTATTACATTATGAAATTAACTAGTAATAATAGCTATTAAATTGTTTTACTATTAAAAATAGTAGAATATTCCCTAAGAGTCATCTATGCAATTGTAATCTAAAGGAACTATAATGCTAAACATATTCTTAAGTCCAAGTGTTTTTAAGTATAATTCTATGGATGTTTTATCTCTAAAGATCTTACTCTGATGCTTCCTTTTTATATGCTTGGAGATGAGATCACGTTCTCAAATGAGATGCCGAAGAAACACAGGCTCTGGCAGCTTCTCCCCAGCTAGAAAGGCTCTGAGTAAGCAATGGATTGTCATCCAAAGAGCAGCCTGGCTAGGTTTATACAGACTGGTCCCCAGAAGGTCCAATGCTCCTGGCCATGGCAACTCATAAAACCATTCACTAAGGCCTGGCTTGTGATGACCATCATAGGATCAACAATTTAGAGTTGGAAGGAGCTTCAAAGTCCTCTTAGGCCAGTCCCTTCATTTTACACCAGGAGGAAACCAAGACCAGGAGAAATTAAGTGGTCCCAAAGGCAGTAAGAGATCAAGGTCTCCTTTCTCGGAACCCAGCAGTCTTCCCAGTGTACCATATGCTGCGTCCATGCAGAGCATCGTCACGCCGGTGAAATCACAGATTTTCCAAAGCATTGAAATGTACTAAACATTTTAGTGTAGGCTCTCTAGACAAGACAGCTATGCTCTTTAATTCGTTCTTAAATAAACTTTAATTGCTTTTCTAAAGAAGCTCTGCTAAAACCACTAATTCCTAGATAAAAGGAATGGTTTTCCTCAGTCTAGCTAGAAATATTTGGAAGCCTCTCTTCAGGGGCAAAGAAAGAGCCCAGCATGAGCAGGAAGAGGAATGCAGAGTCAGCAGAGACCCTGATTTTGCAGGAAAATGACAGAGGCAAATATTTATAAAATGTCTTTTCTCCAGCTGAAGCATTAGCAAGGGCAGCAATGCCAGCAACAATAGTAATTAGCACTTCTACAGGAGAGCACTTTACAAACATTAATTAATTTCACCTCTCCTAGGCCCCTAGTGATTGTATTAAGAAGCTTATTCTCCAGCCAACAGCAGGCAGGGATGGATGGCCATGCTAACAGTTTTTACAGGCCCCCAGCGGACATCCTGGAGGGGCCTTCCTTAGACATTCCCCTATGCACACACAAGGTCTACTGCTTCCCAAGTCTCTGAGATGTGAAATGAAACCCCAAGGGCTACATTAACAGATGCCAGAAAAAATAGAGAGAGCCAAATCAGAGGCCAGCAATGGTGAAGCACCCTGCATTCCCATGAGAAACTCTCTGGACTTAGTTTGCCTACGTCACTTGAGTGTGTAAACCCGAGGCCAGGAGAGTTTAAAAATACCACGACTACTACAGATTTCCCAGGCCATATTTAGTCCACACATCTAACCATAGCAGGAAAGACACAAAGAAAGGCAGAAAGGGGAAGAAAGACAGTAAGGGATGTGACTGTCAGTGTAACAGGACAGGCTAAAAATAATTCTTCCCACTATGACCAGCTTTGTGTTTGTCTGACCGTGTGTCTGTCTCTCTTTTTCCCGTACAGTCTGTCTCTCTGTGCCGGCCTGAATCTGGATCTGGGAGTGTCTCTATCTTTACGTGTATCTCTGTCTTTCTCTTTCTGGCTCTCCATCTCTGCTTCTATCTCTGTCTGTCTCTGTCTGTCTCTGTCTATCCACCTCTATTTCTCTCTCCCTTTCTGCCTCTCCAAGGAAGTCAAAGCCCAAGATACTCCTCCACTGTTCCTGG
The DNA here is from genome assembly GCF_027887165.1 of Monodelphis domestica. NCBI lineage: Eukaryota > Metazoa > Chordata > Mammalia > Didelphimorphia > Didelphidae > Monodelphis > Monodelphis domestica. The sequence goes on along the minus strand of NC_077228.1, from coordinate 396,587,634 downwards.
GCATCTGCTAGGATTGTCTATTTTCTGCCACAGGCAGAGGACAGGAAGGAAGAGTTTGTTTCCTGTAAATAGAAGGAGAGAAAATTACAGCTATTATTGTTTTGACAACGGAAGCACTCCCTGAAGTTTGCAGTGCGATTCATTCCTGACAGACATCAGGTCTGAGTTGCTGGCTCTCAGCAGAAATCCCTTCCGAGGGGTCCCCCAGGGAAAGCTGAAAGCCTTGATGGCTTGGCATTTAGATGCCTAACAGCATAAAGATGTAATTCTGGGCAATCTGATGCCCCACTGCTGAATGGAATGCAGCCTGAATTTTGATGAATGCTTTGATGCAAACCTTGTTGGCCTGAAATGAACATGTTGAGTCCTGACACACACACACACACACACTCAGACACACGCACACATGCACATGTGCACACACACATTTAGGTACCAAAGTCGAATTGAGAAAAAGTATTTATGCTTCCCTTTCCTCTGCTCAGCTCTCCACACTACCCTCAGCTCAGTTTATTATTAGTGTTTTTGTTTTTGTATTTTATTCCTTTCCAAATGTATACTAGTTTATTTTGAAATGTCTCCCCCCACTCCCCACAGATATCTAAGTATCATGCTTTCAGGATGATGTGCTAAAAGGCATAAACTATTTACACATGGGTATATTCGGGATATTACTTTAGGTATTTGACCTAAGGAAAGTGAATGTATCCACCTGGTCACAATTGTCATAGCTGCCATCATTCGATGGAAAGCAAATTTTTAAAGTCTTTTAGAAGTTCCACTCCAGGGGGCAGCTGGGTGGCTCAGTGGATTGAGAGCCAGGCCTAGAGATGGGAGGTCCTAGGTTCAAATCTGCCCAGCTGTGTGACCCTGGGCAAGTTCACTTGACCCCCATTGCCTAGCCCTTACCACTCTTCTGCCTTAGAACCAATACACAGTATTGACTCCAAGATAGGAGGTAAGGGTTTTAAAAAAAAAAAGTTACACTCCATTAGATGAGTAGCCATCATTTAGAAATAAAGAAGAAATTGTTTCCTGTGAAAGGAATAAACCAGGACTCAGCCTCAGAAACATATAAAGGGATTTCCAATAGGAGGCCAGCATCTGGGGCCACTTTCTAATTAGAATGTGATGTTGAACCCACCGGGAGCTGGTGAGAATTTGGGAGTGGAAGACAAAGTGAATAAGGTTCAAGAAAAAATGTTTGCTAGTACAAATGCTCAGTAAACACTTCTGGCTGATTGATCCTTTAGTCACAAGACTTAGAGCTGAAACAAAACCTTAAAAATCATCTCATTTTTTACAGATAGGAAAACTGAGCCCCAGAGGGAAGAAGGGACTTGCTCTAAGTCACACAGATATTAAGAAGCAGAATTGGAATTCATATGCTAAAACTCTAGATACAGCTGTTTCCATCATGTTGCAGTAAAAGCAGTGGTAGCATAGCCTCCATAGAGAGTAGTTCACGATAGGAGAAACACAAGCCCACCTTTTGATATCTTCTTTTCCTGAGTCTCAGAAAAATGTCAAAGTTTTTTTATAGGACTTTCCCCCCAAATAATCGTTTCAGTGTAATATATCCTCCAGGGCTAATCCCCTAACTCCTACTGTCACTAGCAGGTTGTGTCCCTAAAGGGCAAAGGCTACACCTTCTTTTAGAATTCTAGAGATGTTTGGACCATACTAGTACTCTCATTCATGAGCCTCCTCCAGCCTGCTTCCCAGTGACAATCAGTCTAGATTAGCTTTTAGCAAAGTATTTAACTATGGTGGCATAGTAAGAACTATTTAAACAAAATATTTCTTTCTAAGCTGGGTTCATACTCTTCCCCCTGCACTCATAAGATTCCTGACAAGAATGGCTTAAACAAAAAGTGAAATGTTGTGAGGCTCCTCCAAAATAGTCCTATGAAGTCTTCTTGAAGTTTGCCCTAGGTCAGCATTGGCGAAGGTTTTCAAGTTCGAGTGCCCAGAGGGCAACTTAAAGCTGTCTATGAGCGCACACACACACTTACCTGAGAGAGTGGTGGGAGGGAAGTGCTTGCTTTGGGTACCTTGGACAAAGGGGAAAAATGTCCTTCAGTGCTGGGAAGAAGGGGAATGGAGCAGCTCCCCAATGCTGGGGCCAGCATGGGTGCTGCTCTAGGTGTTATTCTCTGCTTGGCTCCAAGGTTTGGTGCCTTTTTAGGTTCTATAGCTGGCATTCCTTTTTCTCCAGATATGAAGGATCACAATTTCAGAGGGTTTATTATCCCTTGGATGGTTCTCTTACCATATTTATCTGTGTCTGTTCTAGTCCATGTTCAAACTTGGTGTGCTCTAGGCTGAATGTGTTGTCTCCTCCTGGTCCATTTTCTCTAATTACTTGATTAATAGAAGGTAAGAAGAGAGAAATTCTCTCTCTTCCTTCCTCAACTCCCCAGCAGACCCCTCCTAGAGGCTTTTTTCAAACCCAAATCCTCAATTCCCAAACAGAAATCTACTTCTCAGCCAATCATATTTATTTCTTGGCCCAAAGAGAATCACATAAAAAGAAGAAATACAGAGGGACATTCTTATTAATACATTTAAAACTTCAAGTCCTCTGATTAATTGAATGATTGATTGTGGTTGAAAAAAACCCTTACATTTACATTAGTATCATTTTTTATTTAATTTACACATTCTAAAAAACACAATGTAAGTAACGGAAATTCAGACATCATATACAGCACTATTTTGTTCTTTATATAATAGGTTTATTGAGTTTACTGTTGGATATGTTCAATTTGAGAGGCTAGAAAGACAACCAAGTGAAAATGTCTCACAGACTTTTAGAACTGCGGAACCAGAGAAAAGGAGAGAGACTACAGCAATAAATGAGATCACCGAGAAAGAATCTTTAGACAGAGAGATGAACTATGGGAATGCTTCCTGTTTTTATTAATAACGGTCTTCCTCCATTGCTCTGATTGGTGAGGTCTATCAGAAATTCTGTTTTCAGAATACCATTAGGCTGGTTGCATTAAATTCCAGAATACCCCCAGGTCTTCTCAGTGAAATCCATGGCTACTCAAACAATGTAAGCCTGGTGACACACAAGAAAAACCTCTAAAAATTCCTTCCAAATTTAAATGGAGGAGGGATACATAATGTACAGAGTGCAAGATTCAGTGGAATGGGCAACTCAGTGGAATGAGTTTGTTCATGAGTAGGCAGACCTACACACAAAGGGACAGAGAGACAGAAACAGAGTCCGATAGATGATTTATAGACAAGACAGCTATAGCCTTTCCTTTCAACACTAATACAGAAAGTCAGAGATAATAGTATTTATATAGTGCTTTGGGGTATCTTACAAATATTATCTCATTTAATCCTCACAACAACCTCAAGAGGTAAGTGCTATTACTAGCCTCATTTTATAGATGAGCAAACTGAAGCAGACAGAGTTTAGGTAATTTGCCACAAATTTGAATCAAGTAGGTCCATTTCCCTTGTCTCTTTGGGATCTCTTTAGGATATTGACCCAGTAGTGGTATTGTTGGGTCAAAAGGTATGCAGAGAGTTTTATGGCCCTTTGGATGTGGTTCCGGATTGCTCTCCAGAACATTTGAATCACTTCACAGTTCCACCAACAGTGTTTCAGTGCCCTAATTTTCCTACATCCCCTCCCACATTTATCATTTTCCTTCTTTGTCATATTAGCCAATCAGATAGGTATGAAGTGGTTCCTCAGCGTTGTTTTAATTTGCATTTCTCTAATTAATAATGATTTGGAGCATTTTTTCATATGATTAAAGATAGTTTTAATTTCTTTATCTGTGAACTGTCTATTCATGTCTTTTGACCATTTATCATTTGAAGAAATAGCCTGTATTCTTATAAATCTGACTCTCAATGTTTAATAAATTCTTTTTCTTCAATTCATTCATTTATTCATAACTTTGAAAGTATTATAGCTAAGTCATTATAAGTGCAAATAATGAGTCCCATGACATAGTCATGTGTATTTGAACTTGTACTATTAGAAATCATAATTATGCAAAATATGGTAATTGGTTTCATCTCAATGTGTGTATATATGTATATATAATATGTGTATATATCATATTTATATTTGTATGTATATATTGTATATATATAGTGCCAATTTGAATAATGGACTCACTTCACTGGATTTGTTAGTTATGCCAATGGTGACCTGGATGTGTTTCTCCTATTCTACAACTGGAAAAACTGAGCCTAGAGAATGTTAGTGAGTGATTCAAGGTAAACTAGCAAATGACAATGCCAGGGACTGAACCTGGCCCTTCAGGGACTATGTCCAATGCTGGAGGAATTAAAGGAAAGGAAACTGAGAAGGAATAATTGCAAAAGAAAAAATCTAAAATAATATAATATCCAGGGCATTGACAAGATGAGAAAACTTTTTTAATAAAGGGATCGAATACTTTTAGTAATGAAGTTTGCCTAGCACCTAGCAATCTGAACTATGGTTAAGTGGCACTTATAAGAATTTTGGAATTACTTCAGCCAATCTGAAATGAACTACTCTGCAGTAAAATACAATAAGCATGGGTGGTGTCATCCAGCTGGGAAGCTTTTAGCAAGCAAGAAGCTTCTGTTGTCTCCTTGCTTCAGGAGTTTAAGAGAATGACACTTACAGATGGTTCACGATCTATTGTTTGCTGTTAGGGGGACACCGATTAGGGAAAAAAAAATAAGACTAATAGGCCAAACTAGGATGCCAACATCCAATCATGAGATGCTTAAAACCTTTGGAGGAAGGAGCAGCCTTAAATATCATTATTGTGCCAAACTAAAGATTTTGCATTCTCTCTGGTATGCTATGTTGGGAAGAGCCACTGAATCCATGAATTGAAAGAAGGCTGTGAAAAGTCTTGGATGCAATACCCTCACTAGAATACAGTTGATAGTGATTACCTTCAGGGAAGAAAGCATAATGGAAAGGGGGTTACTATGGTTCCACTGATGTCTGTTGAAAGATCTTTTTGATAGACAGGCTGTAGACTCCTTAGTCTCCAGGTCATTGTTTTACATGAAGGTAGGCATTGTTTAGTAAAGTTGAAATGGTGTAAAGGCATTGCTGTGTGCCCATTCTCATCCTCTTCCTCTGATTCCCAATGCCTGCTTAGAGTCACAAGAGGACACTGAATCTGGTGTTAGAGGAACTGGATTAGAATCTTGGGTTTACTATTCACTGTCTGCATGACCTTAAGAAAGTCATTTACCCTCTAATCTGTGAACTGAGTGCTGTGAAATCAAGTGGCCAATCATGTCCAGTGGTCTGAAGAAGATATGTGAAAAGGCATTTCTCCCATCGTATTATTCATCTCTCTTCTGGAAAATGAATGATTGGCCAAAATGATCCTTAAGGGGCATAGTACAGTTCTAAATCTAAATTCCAACTTATTCCAATCCTTTTATTCCAACTTATTAAAAATCATAAATTTACTAAAATACTTCTTATTTTAATTATTTTATTTTAATTTCATTTTAATTTGTTTAATTTTAAATTATTTTTAAAATATTTCAAAATTCCACATTAAGAAGTAAAATGATATCAAAGTGATACAATAGATAGAGTGCTGGCCTTGGAGTCAGGAAGATACAAGTTCAAATTCAGCCTCAGATAGTTACTATCACCCTGGTCTTCATTTCAGTTTCTGACTACTTCTCTTTGCTCATCCATCCCCCAGAGCTGTGGTGATAAAATGAGATGACAAAAGTATTGCAGTAGATGGCAGAGAAAGTGGGGCAGGAGGAGCCAAGATGATGGAGAAGGCACAGAAACACTTCTGATTGTTTATATCTGAACCCCCATCATCTAGCACAATATCTTTCATATTAGTTTGGTTTTTTTTTGTTTGACTGGAACTGATACAGGGTCAATACATACATACAGGGTCCTCCTGTCAATACAGATCACCATCTGTTCTACAAGGAGCCTAGTATACAGCTGGAACTAGATGCTTGTTGAACTAAACTTATTTCATTAATCTGAAGGACATATTCTAGGCAGGGAGATCCTTAGGAAGGTATGGAATAGTAGAGATGAGAGAGTAAGAGGACCTAAAATGGAAAAGCCATGATGAAAGAGGAAAGGAAGGAGAGAATATAAGAAAGTAGAATCAACAAGTTCAACAAACTGTTTAGGTTTGGGACTGAAAAAAAAAGAATAAAAGATGTCTCAGGCTTCAGTGAGTGAATGATGACACAGTCGTGAACAGAAATAGAAAACTGGTGAAGGATCATTATTGAGGAAAACTTTCGTAAACAGAATGAATGAATGAAGAGCAAATGAATTTATCAATGAAAAAACACTTATTTAGCACTTACTTTGTGCCTCACTCTGCTAAGTACTGGGGAGTGGCAGGGGGTGCAATATATGGAAAAACAAAAAATTGCTGCTACTCTCAAGGAGCTCACATTCCAATTGGGGTAGACAATGCATAAATAAAGAAAAATAGCAAATAATAAAATTTTGCTAGAGCTGATGCTCACACCCATCAGAAGTAACTGACTTCTTTTTTCTCTGGACTCACTGTTTTTGCACCTTATAATAAAAAGCAATGCACATTTCTACAGTGCTTTGAGATTTACAAAGTTCTTTCCTAACAACCACACTGTGATGTAGATGGTGAAAGTATTACTATCTACACTTTGAGATGTGGAAACAGAGGCCCTGAGATAGTAAATATCTTATTTATATTCTAAAAGCTATTAAATGCCAAAGGTGGAAATCAAACCCAGGTCTCTGGACTCTATCATTTTTTATATCAAACAGTCTTGATAATCTGCCTTGTGCTATAGATACTTAAATTCATGCCTTATCTTCTTTACCAGCCTGCAAGCTCCTTGAGGTCAGAGAGTGTTGTAGCTTCTTTTTTCATTAAATTCCATTTATTTGCTTTTGTACCATTCATACTCTGAAGGTATTTCAACCAGCTTTTGTTCACAACAGTATACTCTGCAGTATTCTACAAGACTATCTCTCACTCTTTTTATGACTGTACATAAAATCCACTAGCTCTGACCTAAGTCAAAGAAAAAATAGCCAGGCTCCATGTATTTGTCATCAGTTGAGCCTAGCAGGAATGTATTATTTTTTGTAGTTGAATTTCCTTAATCGGATTCCTCTGTGTATATGGCATTCCCATATCATCCACACTTCTAAAGTTTCTGATTCAGATCTCATATGTTCCTGGAGCATCTTCCTTTTTCACCTGGTCATTTTCATCTAAAAATATTTTTCTGAGATTATTTAAGACTTAAGTCCTTCTCTGTGCCATTGTTTGTCTTTTCATCAGCTCTTCATAAGCAGTTACATAGTATTCTCAGTCCTTCAGCTTACAAAATAGGGCAGTACTTTCATAGGTACCAATATTTGTCTTGGCATTCCCATGCCCTCCCACCCCTGCCAGGCCCAACAATTAGCTAGGAAGAAAGACATAGTAGTATGAAGTGGGTTCCTGATTATTTAATGACCCATCTCTTGGTAAAAGCCCTGATTAGAAGGCATCAGATATCCCTTTAGGTTTTCTGCTTCAAAAACATATCGGGGTGCAGCTAGGTGGACGAGTAGATAGAGAGGCAGACCTTGAGACAGGAGGTCCTAGATTCAAATTTGACTTCAGACACTTCAGAGGGTAGTCACTTAAACCCAATCAGTCTTCTGTTTTGGAACTGATACTTAGTATCAATTCTAAGACAGAAGGGGTGTGTGTGTGTGTGTGTGTGTGTGTGTGTGTGTGTGTGTGTGTATGTGTATATATATATAATAGAGAGAGAAATTTTGACCCCATCTAAATCTTTGTCATTGTTATCATCATCATCATCATCAGATCCTATTAGCCAGAAGTCTTTAGAATCAGGATCAGAAAGGCACTCCCTCTTTTTCTTGAGTAAGCCATTTTTCTGGATGGGAAACCTAGGCAGGGCTTCCTGCTCCCTGTCTCTTTTGACAGTCTCTTTAAATTTCATACATGAGCTTTCTTTGGCTTCTCTATGCCATCAGCTTCAATTTCCATTATCTTCCATCAAAAGAGGAAGTCCCTCTTCCTTTTTTTCCTCTTCCTTCTTGTGGTGAGGACACTGAATCTTAGCTGTTTCTTAATTTGGTTTGTCCAATGTGTCTGTTTGGGCTTCAGGATCTTGAATCAGGCCATGCTAGACCAAATTGATCCTGCCTGTTGGTTCAGTTCTTGAGTAGACATAGTTGGTATCCTTAATAATGACAGACAAGGTCATGCCATCCAGTGGCATTTGACAGATGCTTGTTGATTGAATGAAAATGAATCTTACTGAAAAATATGAGTAGTTTCAAAAATCAGCTTCACAAATGAGGAGACATTGGGGAAAAAAAGCAGTAAATGGGAGAAAGATCTGGGGGATTTAGTGCACTACAAAGGCAGCATAAGACAAGGATATGTCACTTAGCTGCTATACAGAGAATATGTTTTTAGATTGCATCAATAAAAGTATTGTGTTGAGACTAAGGAAGGTCATTTTCCCATTGTACTATGCTACTAATCAACCCAGGGACCACATCTGAATTACTGTATATAATTCTGAGAAACACATTTTAGGAAAGACATTGACCATATGTAGCTCATCCAGAGATGGGTGACCAGAATGGTAAAGGGACTGGTGACTCTCTCCTATGAGGCTTATTAAGGAAGCAGAGATGTTTAGTCTGGACGATACAAGACTTAGAGGAGACTTGAAGTTCAAGTCCTCAAGCACATAAAAATCTGAAGTGAAGAAGAAAGGTAAGACTTATTAACCTTACAGTACAGGTCTATGAGCAATGGATGAAGACCAAAAGGATGCAGATTTTGAATTAATAGAAGAAAAAAAAATCTTCCTAACAATAAGTGCTGTTTAGTTTAGAATCTGATGCCTCTGGAAGTAGTGAATTCCCCATATGTCTAGAGGTCTTCAACCAAAGAATGGAAGGCCACTAGTTGAAGAAATAAAAGCAAATCTCGCTTCATTTAGGTCAGGGCTAGACTACATGGCCCCTGAGATGTCTTCCAACTCTGAGATCCTATGATAGAGTTCCTACAAGGGAACTGCACAATAAAATGTTAAACTGGCATCCTGTTAATCTGGCAATAATTAGAACATTATCTGAACAAATACCAAATGGCAAATCATTTCTGTTTTTAAGAAGTAAAACCACTTTGGACAAAGTAGAGGACTTTTATCTTTAAACAATAATATTAATCAAAGAACAAAAGGAAAACACTGCATTTTCTAAATACTTTATTAAAGTATGTAGTTAATGTATTTTCATAATTTTTTTTTGCCAAGATTTAAAATTGGTTAAGAATAGCCAAATGCAAGCTGAGTAAAAGATTACTTCAACTGGTGGAAAGAAGTGTTTTTTGAAGTGGCCAGAAGTGTGCGGGTTTTCTAGAGAAATCAAATAATTATCATTTTTGCAATGAAAAAACTAATTTCAAGCCAAAGAGTTTAAGAGAACATCAGTAGTTGAGTTTTAGGGATGGGCATTTAATCCATTCCAGAGACTTTATCACATCTTAATTACAAATGCACGTTAGAGCTGGTAAATCAGAAAAATCAAGGAATTAGTTTCCTTCTCTCTTAATTCAGAGCAGAAAGAGGCAGCTGAATACTTTAAGATAATGAGGACCAACTATTTTGTTCTCAAGTGCTGAGGCCATACCCAAACAAAAACCAAATCAACAGCCTCCTGGAGGAGTTTGTCAAAGAAATACTGAACTTCAGTACTGTAAAAAATAGACTCGAATACAGGACTACAATCCCCATGAGCCTTTGCTCCACTTCCCCAGAATGCCTTGTAATCTCACCTGGGCCGAGATCGAGAAGATATTTAAGCAAAGGCTTTTGAAGGGCTCAGGCTTTTTTGGACTTCCGTTTTTGGAGCAGAGGCGTCTCTTCCATGATGTGAGGTTATTTTGTCTAGGCCTCTGGCCTAGGCACATGTTTCTTACTTGTATATTCTTAATCTTTAACCTTTAATAAACCTCTAAAAAATATATATTCCTTGCAGAGAGAAACTAATTTCTACCTGCCTCAGTCTCCCCCTCTCCCCTAAATTTTAATCTTTACAGTTGGCGACCATTAGATTGGATGAGAACTTCTCGAGAATTTTTTTTTTAAAGCCAAGGTTCTCCAAGATGCTCTTTAGAAAACCATCTTGATCAGCTCCTGCCTGCAGCCCTCTCCGGCTCCTGCTTCTGCTCCTGACCCTCCTCACCTGGTACCTGGTCCCGGCCTTGTCCACCCCCGCAGCCGCTCCAGCTCCTGGCCTCTCACCGGCCCGCTGCCTGCCTATTTCTGCGCCCCAGACCCATGAGCGTGACACCAAGCCGGCTCATCCCCCAGATCCTTGGAGCAGATCGCTCAGGACTCATTGCGACCAGCTGGTAACAGTATTGGCCACGTGGGCGGAGGGGAGAGACCAGAGGGAAAGGAGACCGGGTAATTTTCCCTTAGGCTAAGCCTCCACGTGGCTGGGGGTATTGGCCACAGGGGGATCAGAGAGGGGAAAGACAGAAAAGACTAGAGAGAAGAAACAGATCTTTTCAAACAGAAACTTAATAGCAATGGGCTGTTTAAAAGGATTTTTGACTCTTCTGGCAATTTCATTGATTTTGCCTGCCTGTCTGGGAGCAGACTCAGCCCAAAGATTCAACTTTAACTTTGGGGAGGAAAATGGGTGGCCCAGAGAACTGGAAGCCAGGCCCAGAGACGGGAGGTCTCTAGCTAAAATCTGGCCTCCGATGCTTCCCAGGTATGGGGCCCTGGACGGATCCCTCGAACCCCATAGCCTAGCCTTTACTACTCTACCTTCGGACAATAGACATTTAAATGGATAATTAAAAATAAACAAACAAACAAACAAAAAAAACCCAAGGAACTTTGAAGAGGCTAAAGGCTATATTCTAAGGCATTTCAGACTCCAATGGTTTATAAAAATCTCTGTATTCTATTGCATTTTTTGTTATGGTTTAACTTTGTGATTTTAAGTTCATATATTACTGGATTGAATATTATTCTGCTTGAATTGAAGGTTGATTGAATTTATTTTAAATGTACTTAGTTTTAAAAATTCTGATGTTTTTCCCCTATAGCTGTGTTGAACAAATATTGTTGTGAATAAGCCCATATATGAAAAAACAGCTTTTTTCTATTTTGCTGAGGATAGATGGACTTCAGAACTGGTTATAATTGTATTAACAACCTTTGGAATTTTAATGTGCTAAATACCTCAAATGATTTGATTTTAAGGGTTTTTTAAATATGATTTTGGGAATTTTTTTTTAACAATCTGGTTATTTTTGCCTGCCCCTACCACGAGGTAAGGCCCATTCTAGTAGCTGAAGTGAAATGTATTTTATAAACCCCAACCTTCCCACATGTGAATGGAAGTTGGGCAGTTAATTTCAGGGCATTTGTACCCTTAAAAAGCCTCCAAAAGGAGCACCCCTTTATTTATGCTCTTTAGCTCACTATTTTACTTGCACCAGAATGATATATAGATTTCTTGATTATGTTCTAAACCCAAGATGAGTTTTACTTTGTTTAAAAAAATTATGTTTATTACCAAGGTTGAAAGATTGCTATGTTTGTAAAAATTGTGACAAATGTCCATCAATTCATAGGTTTTAAAAATGTCATACAGCAACTTATGTGAAATATGAAAGTGTGTTTGTTTGCTATTGTAATTAATTGGGCTATTGAGAATTTTGGGGATTTTGATATCTACATATTTGTACTACTGTATTTTTAAAGATGAAAAAATTGTTAACCTTGTTCAATTCATTTGCCTTCTACTCACAGTGATCATGGCCAGATACAAAGAAGAAATGGATCTCATTTTTTGGTGAGAAAGCCTTGCATATCTCTTGCCAATTGATTCATATACCTCATACCTCAGCCATGCATCCCTAACTGATTCTGAATCTTTCAATCACCCACAACACGGGGGAATGTAAAAAATATCATTATTTAAATTGCAAAGTTTAAATTCCTTTTGAGAAGAATTTTAGGTGAAGAAGATGCTACCTCTCTGAATCCAGAACTGAACTGTTGGAGAAGCCACCATGAAGAAGCCTCCAGACCACAAGTTGCACAAAATTGAACTTTGGGTGTGGTTGATTGAACATTTATTTGTATGTATACTTTTATGCCAAAGGGGACTGCCCCCTAACGGCTTTTTGTCAATGTGTTCAGAAATTATTGGTTTTATTCTTTTTTCTCTTATCCTCACACTATTGTAATCTTTTAAGTTTATTATGTTTTTATGATCCTTTTGGGGAAAAATTAATTTTTCCACAAATGATCACACGGGGGGATGTAAAAAATAGACTCGAATACAGGACTACAATCCCCATGAGCCTTTGCTCCACTTCCCCAGAATGCCTTGTAATCTCACCTGGGCCGAGATCGAGAAGATATTTAAGCAAAGGCTTTTGAAGGGCTCAGGCTTTTTTGGACTTCCGTTTTTGGAGCAGAGGCGTCTCTTCCATGATGTGAGGTTATTTTGTCTAGGCCTCTGGCCTAGGCACATGTTTCTTACTTGTATATTCTTAATCTTTAACCTTTAATAAACCTCTAAAAAATATATATTCCTTGCAGAGAGAAACTAATTTCTACCTGCCTCAGTCTCCCCATCTCCCCTAAATTTTAATCTTTACAGTACACTCAGTGAAACTGCTTTGGATTCCATACTCTGGTATGGGGTTTTCTTTCTCAGTTTTTGAGAACAATTTTTTTTTTAAGTATGGGTACTAACTCTTCTTTCTTCTTCTAGTTTGCTAGAGTTCTGTGTATCCATCAGGATCAGGAGGTTTATTTCTTTAGTAGTTCCTCTACAACTAGATCTATTTTCTTTTCTTTCCTTTTTTAAAATTTAAATTCATTTATTTGTTTGTTACATTAAAACTTACAGTTAACTCCCTCCTTTCCTCCCCAGTCCCCACTAGAGAAGACTTTATTCAATAAAGAGATAGATGTAAAAAATAAAACAACAACTATGTCTCGCTTGATTCTATTTATCAGTTCTTTCTCTGGAGGCAGACATATACAAGACATTCTTCAAACAATATTTCTGTTGCTGTATATAATGTCCTCTTGGTTCTGTTCATTTCACTTCATAATTTCATTTACTGAGATGGGGTTTTTATTGTTTATAATTGTTTGATGGAAATAGTATTGAATTTCTAAGAACAGGCCTGTTTACATATGGTTAGTCCTCAGTCAAGAAGACTTAGATGCAAATCCTGACTTTGTCTCATAGGGCAGTCCAACTGTTTGAGCAAGTCTGACAATTTTTTTGCCACTGACAATTCTCTGTACCTGTTAGAGGCAAAGCAGTTGCTGATTTGCCCTGGGGGAGAAAGCTCCTCACTAGGTACTCCCTCCCTCCACTTTCTTTCTTTCTTTTTTTTTAACCCTTACCTTCTATCTTGGAGTTAATACTGGGTATTGGTTCTAAGGCAAAAGAGTGGTAAGGGCTAGGCAATGGGGGTCAAGTGACTTGCCCAGGGTTACACAGCTGGGAAGTGTCTGAGGTCAAGTTTGAACCCAGGCCCTCCCATCTACAGGCCTGACTCTCAATCCACTGAGCCACCCAGCTGCTCCCTCCCCCCACTTTTAAAGCATGGATCTAGTAAAAAATAAAAATAACCCCTTAAGAATATATAATTGAGAGGCAGCTGGGTGGCTCAGTGAATTGACAGCCAGGCCTGTAGATGGGAGGGCCTGGGTTCAAATTTGGCCTTGGACACTTCCTGGCTATGCACCCTTGAGCAAGTCACTTAACCTCCATTGCCTATCTTTTACCACTCTTCTGCCTTGGAACCAATATCCAGTATTGATTCTAAGCTGGAAGGTAAAGGTTAAAAAAAAAAAGGAATATATGAATGAGAGGAAGCTAGCCACAATGGATAAAGTGCCAGGCCTGGAGCTGGGAGGACCTGAGTTCACATCTAACCTCAGATACCTTCTAGCCATGTGACCCTGAGCAAGTCACTTACCCCCAATCACTTAGCTCTTATCCTTCTGTCCTAGAGTTGTTACTATGAGAGAAAGTAAGGATGTTTTGTTTTAAGGAAAAGAATATATGCATGCATATAAAGGATGCAGGAGAGAACGGTCATATGTGCACAAATCATAAAATAAACAAAACAAACGGGAAAGCCCAAACGGAGTGTGGGTGTGTAGACCGTTTCTAAGGATGGGTGTGTGTGTGTATGAATGTTACACGTTTATAAGTGGGTAACCAGGTCCTTGATCTGTATTCTACTTTTTGGCCGTCTGATTTCAGAGGTTGCTTGGAGGGCTTTTATGCCATCCCATGACACCATTCACAAGGAGTAACGCATAACTTCCTGGCTCACACTCTCCCTTTTCATGAATACCAATGCTAATTAACTGACAGTAACATGTAGCTGTTCTTGGCTGGATGCATCTCGCGCTGAGGTCATAATGGCTGTTGGTAATGTAATTTATTACTCTGTAAGGCACTCTGGGACAGACTGTGTGAAGACCGCTTCTGCCAGCACCAAGGCAACACAAGTCGGGTTTTCTTCTGTAAGGTAATATGTTCCATTGCTGCTGGGCCTCCGATTAAGAAGGCATCAAAGTCCTGCGGGCTCCACTGGAATGCCGGAAAGGTTTCCAAAGGCTCTCCGTGGGCTGAGACAGAAGGCTTCTGTTTCAAGGATGGACTTTTATCCCGAAACCCATAGAAGAGCCATCATCCCGCTCTCTGCGTTCTCCCCTACTCCCTCATTCCGGCTCATCCGGGCTTCTGAATCTTAAGAGTTCTGATTACACAATTACAGCTAGAGAAGGAAAAAGCAAACAAACAGAAAAGCCCACCGCTCCCGGGGAGCCATGTCAAGCACTTCCGCCGAGGCGCGCAGGCGCGTGGGCAGAGACCCTGGGCACGTAGCAGCGGGGTCATTCCGGCAGTAGGTTTGGACTTGACGCTGTACTCTGGGTGAACTCTACTAAATTAGCTCTACACGATGCTGCATTCCCTTCTCTCTAGAGGATCAAAGTGGTTGGATCGAGTCCCGGCCTTCTGTAGATAACCAGGTCACAGGATACGTTTGCACCCATGTACTGCTTGTACTACGGCGGGCAGCAGATTCGACTATTTCCCAGTGTATACCCATACAGGGAACTTGCACTCACATTTTTCCTTTTCGGTGTTCTGAACTAATCTAGTGACCTGAGATCATTTCTGTACACTCCACCCTTTTTACAAGGCTTCTTGAACTGTGGGACATTTTTTCCTCATGTATGAGGCTACTGTTCCCCAACAAGCCCTTCTGTCCCTTGTATAATAACCTTTGTCATCATAACAGCTCCTCCTTGTAATACTTAAAATGCTTGTCTCACAAGGACAGCGTGACAAAAGGGGGTGCGGCATATCAATATGACTTTAATTAAATGACATCTGAATGGTGGAAGAACATGCCGCAAGTTTGCTTGGGGAGAAAAGGCAGTAAAAATAAAATGGTTTAAAAGAATATGCATGGATGAGAATAAGTTTATGAGAAAACTGCAGTTGTTTAAAGACACAGTCAGAAATTAATGTTATAATCGAGTATGTTTTCCATAATCATTTTTAACCTCGTGGCTCTTCAATACAGATATGCCATACTATGCTGTCCACCCACATACTTGAAAATATTCTCAATATGATTTAAAAATAGTAAAACTGAATTTTGTTTTTAAACTAACAAAAGAGATTTTAATCATTTGAAAAAAATGCTGCCATTCAAAGGAGAATCCCTTTAGGGTTTATTCCAGAAATTACATTTCTTAAAACATCCTTGGAATCCCCTTATAGATTAATTTTCCTAGTCAGTTTATGGAAAATCCATCATAGTATGCCACATGTGAGTGTGGAAGGGATTTGAGCAATGCCTCTCTTACTCCAAATCACTTTTCTATCTTTTTTTTTTAACTTTTAAACATTATTTTATTTGTTCATTTCCAAACATTATTCCTTGGAAACAAAGATCATTTTCTTTACCTCCCCCCTCCCGCCACCCCTCCCATAGCCAACCTGTGGTTCCCCTGGGTATCACCTGTGTCCTTGATTCGAACCCATTTCCATGTTGTTGGTATTTGCATTAGAGTGTTCATTTAGAGTCTCTCCTCAGACATGTCCCCTCAACCCCTGTAATCCAGCAGTTGCTTTTCATTGGTGTTTTTACTCCCACAGTTTGTCCTCTGCTTGTGGATAGTGTTTTTTAGATCCCTGCAGATAGTTCAGGGACATTGCATTGACACTAATGGAGAAGTCCATTACCTTTGATTGTACCACAGTGTTTCAGTCTCTGTGGACAATGTTTTCCTGGTTCTGCTCCTTTCACTCTGCATCACTTCCTGGAGGTTGTTCCAGTCTCCATGGAATTCCTCCACTTTATTATTCCTTTGAGCACAATAGTATTCTATCACTAGCATATACCACAACTTGTTCAGCCGTTCCCCAATTGAAGGGCATCTCCTCATTTTCCAATTTTTAGCCACCACAAAGAGCACAGCTATGAATATTCTTGTACAAGTCTTTTTCCTCATTATCTCTTTGGGGTACAAACCCAGCAGTGCTATGGCTGGATCAAAGGGCAGACAGCCTTTTATCACCCTTTGGGCATAGTTCCAAATTGTCCTCCAGTAGTAGTGGTAGTCTCTCGGTGACCGAGAATGACTATTGTCTTTGTGCAGTTTCATCTACGGTGTACCCTCATGTGGCTTTGGAGTCCAAAGGCTGAGGTGCAGAGTTTGTGGCACATGGGGCATGGGATGCCAGTTTTTACGGGAGGTCCAGTTGTGGCTTGGTGTCAGTGTTCACATGCAGCGGCAAGATGTCGACGTCGCTCATCTTCAAAGGTGGTGGCGGCATGGTTAATGTGGGTTCTCCAGCTGCTTCTGTCAGAGGCAGCGAGTTCTAGTTGCTTTGGTGTCATGCCAGCCCACTTCAAATTGGACTTTAGCTGATCCTTGAATCTTTTCTTTGGTCGGCCTTGTTTCCTGAGTCCAGCTGACAGTTCACCATAGAATACCTGTCTTGGTATTCGCTGTGGGTCCATGACGTGTCCAGACCATCGTAGCTGGGCTTTGAGGACCATGACTTCAATGCTAGTGGAGTTGGCTCTGTCGAGGACTTCCTGGTTGGTGATTCTGTCCTGCCATCGGATCCTCATGATTGACCAGAGGGAGCGTTGGTGGAATTGCTCCAACTGCTTCATGTGCTTCCGGTACAGTGTCCATGTCTCACAACCGTACAGGAGCGAGCTGAGGACCACTGCATTATACACTTTGAGCTTCTTTGCAGGGCTTACACCGCTGTGTTGGAGGACTTTGCAGCGCAGCTGCCCGAGTGCCTGGCTGGCCTTTTGGATCCTGGCATTGATCTCATGGTCTAGCAACCCATCGTTGGCGATGGTGCTGCCCAAGTACTTGAAAGTGTTGACATTAGGAAGCTTCGAGCCCTCGATTGTAATGCACGGCTGGTTAGTTGGCCTCCCTGGTGCAGGTTGGAACAGTACCTCTGTTTTGCTGAGGCTGATAGTCAGGCCAAACAGTTTTGTTGTGGTGGAAAATCTGTCCACAATGGTTTGGAGATGATTTTCTTGGTGGGCCATGAGAGCACAGTCATCTGCGAAGAGAGCTTCCAGGATGAGTCTCTCTATTGTCTTTGTTTTTGCAGTCAGGCAGCAAAGGTCGAATAGTGAGCCATCTAGTTGGTATTTGATGTAGATGCCCAGGTCTAGATCCATCACAGCATGTCGTAATACCTGGGTGAAGTATAGGTTGAATAGTACCAGAGTGAGGACACAGCCTTGTTTCATGCCATTGGAGATGTTGAAGCAATCAGAAGTCTCTCCACCAGATAGGACTTCCCCTGTCATGTCGACATGAAAGAGCTGGATCAGTTTGACAAATTTTGCTGGGCAACAGAGCTTGCTGAGGATCACCCACAATGCGTCCCTGTTCACTGTGTCGAACGCCTTTGTCAGGTCTATGAAGACAATGTAGAGACTCAGGTTCTGCTCAAGGCATTTTTCCTGCATTTGCCTCACTGTGAAGACCATGTCGATGGTGCTGCGATCTGGTTGGAAGCCACATTGTGATTCAGGCAGGTTCTGCTCTGAAACAGATGACAGGAGTCTGTTGAGTATAACACGGGCGAGGATCTTTCCAGCAGTGGAGAGTAGTGAGATGCCTCTGTAGTTTTCACAGGCTGCTCGTGAGCCTTTGTTCTTGTATAGGGCTACGATGGAGGCATCTCTGAGTTCTGGGGGCATGTCTTCCTCTTCCCATATGCTGGTCAGCACTATGTGGAATGCCTGGAGCGTCTTTCCATTTAAGGCCTTGTACACCTCCGTTGGGATCCCGTCTTTACCAGGTGCCTTGCCTGCACTCATTTGTTTAATGGCTTTTTGGACTTCCTCTATTGAAGGAGGGACATCAAGTTGTTCAATGGTGCGGTTTTGGGGGATCTGGTCAAGGGTGCTTTGGTCGACTGAAGAGGGTTGGTTGAGAAGCTGACTGAAGTGTTCTTTCCACTTGTTGCTGATGCCTTTTTTATCTTTTATGAGAGTGTCACCATCAGAAGATAGCAAGGGAGTAGTTGTGGGTTTTAATGGCCCATAGACAGTCTTGAGGGCACTAAGGGTCTACTACTACTCAGCAAATGCTCAGAGTTCGAACTCACCATCACAAACACTGTGTTCAGAATGGCAAACAAATATAAAACAGCATGGATGCACCCACCATCAAAACAGTGGCATCTCATTGACTATATCATTGTATGCCGGCGAGACATCCAGGATGTACAGATCACCAGAGCCATGAGAGGAGCTGAATGCTGGACAGCCCACCAATTGGTTAGAACAACTCTTCAAATGCGCATTGCGCCTCACCATCCAAAATGTGCCTAGACAGTTTGAGCATTTTAATACGTGAGTTGTCTTAGAGATCCATCTTATTTGCAAACATTCCAGTCCTGCCTGGACGACAAGCTGTCTGCCAAGGGACCACGCACTGGAAGCTCAACCGAGAAATGGAACCAGTTCAGATACGCAGTGAAGGAAACATCAAAGGTAGTCCTAGGCCCCAAACAACGCAACCACCAGGACTGGTTCGAGGAGAACAACACTGCTATTGAAGACCTATTGAGCAAAAAGAACAAAGCCTTTATGGAGTGGCAAAATAACCCAAACTCTGCTCCTAAAAGGACAGATTCAAGTCTCTCCAAGCCACAGCACAGTGTGAGATCAGGAAGATGCAAGACCGATGGTGGGAAAAAAAGGCAGAAGAAATCCAGCGCTTTGCTGATACAAAAAGCCCTCCAGTATGGTTGGATCAATTCACAACTCCACCAGCAGGCACTCTCAATATTAATCATTTTAAACCTAGTTCTCCAGCTCATGCTATTGCTCATGCTATTGACTGAATTTGCCCTGTTTTTGTCCACCTCTATGCATTTATTTGGAACATACTGACTCTTTTGTTCCTATTTTATTTCCTTTCTGCCTTTATAAATCCTATTCTTTAACACCCAACCCAAATGCTACAGCTTCCATAACATTTTCCTTCTTCCCCAGAGTCAGATATAATTTCTCCCTCCTTGGATCTATCACCAGAGGACTAGTAGCTCTCTTATGAACTCCTCTTATACAATTTCCTGTTATAGGTATTTGTTTATGTCTTGTTTCTTCCACTATAGTGTAAGCTCCTGGAGGGAAAAGACTGTGCCTTTCCATATTTGTATCCTGAAATTCCCAGCAAAGGTTTTTTTTTAAATGACATGCTTAATAAATATTTCAATTAAATTCAATGGCATCAATGAGCCAGCATTGAAAGGTTCTAACATCTATATGCCAAATTAAACTGAGTCCATGTGACATTTATTGCTCATGTTCCCCATTATCTTCTTATACATAGGAATGATTTTGTAGCCCCAACTCTTAGCACAGTGCCTGGCATGTTGTTGTTATTTCAGTCATGTATGACTCTGTTAGCCCATTTGGAGTTTTCTTGGTTAAGATACTGGAGTAGGACGTCATTTCCTCATCTAGCTCATTTTACAGATGAGGAAATGGAGGGAAACAGGGTTAAATGACTTGCCTCAGGGTCATACAGCTAGCAAGTGCCTGAGCCTAGATTTGAACTTCAGTCTTCCTCACTCAAGGCTGGGCATTCTATCCACTGGGCTACCTATCTGCCCTCTGGCATGTAGTAAGTGCTTAATCAATACTTGTTCATTGAGTGATTCCTTATCAGTTGCTGTTTTTTACATAGTAATTTAAAATCCTAGAAAACAAATGACATATTTCATCAAATTAATGGCAAGCTCATTTGTGTTTCTTGTCTCTGATCCTTTTGAAAAATTTAAAATTTAATCTCAAATAATGGAAATATTATATTTTAGGAGGTTTATTAAATGATCATTAGAAATCAAGGAATAAAGAGGATACAAAATAAAAACCATGTGTCCATGGCTGGTTAGCCATTTTCAAAATCCCCACCTTATCACCATCACCTCTGATTGCTACATCATGCCAAAGAGGGCATGAGAGGAGTTACCACCAGTTAAATACTAATAACATGATCTCACCAACATGGAGGCACAGGAGAGATTATAGGGAATTTGGGGAAATACTAAGGACTTCTGGGGAATGAAGTCAAAGGTTCAAAATCTCCATTTATACACTTTTCACCAGACATCTCATTTTATTGGTGTCTCTAAATTCCTGTTTTCATTTAAGATGCAGCTCAAAGCATGGGATGATAGTGTGTTGAGCTGAATCTTAAAGGAAAGAGACTTAAAGGAAGAAAAATAAATCTTAAAGAGACAGACAATAGGTAAAAATAAAGTACATATGGGATGACCCATGCAAAGGCATGGAATCAGGATATTGGTTATATGTGATGAATTTGGCTGACAGAGTGTGAGAGGGAGAGTAATGTTCAGTGATCCTGGAAAGATAGATTAGGGCGGGTTGTGAAGGAATTTAAAAGCTAGACAGAGGAATTTATTTCTTAACCTAGAGACAATAGGCAAGTCATTAGAGTTGATTAAATAGGAAAGTCACTCAATCAACTCAACACTTAAGGAAAATTACTTGAACAGTGTGTAAGGTAAATAGAAATTGTGAAGGAACCAAGAAAAGGAAAACAATTAAGAGGCTTTGTCAATAATCTAGAGAAGCAGTGAAGATGACCTAGATTGAGGTATTAGTTACATGAAGGTATAAGATATAAGAAATGTGGAGATAAAAATGGCAATATTTGGCAATTGACCATCAGGGGTGAAAGAAAATGAGGATTTGAGAATCATTCCAGGGTTATGAACCTACTAGACTAGAAAGACAGTGCTGCTTTCAACAGAAATAGGGAAGTTTAGAAGACATCATTTAGAAGAATATATAATGAGCTCCATTTTGACAAATTGAAGATATCACTAGAACTTCCAGTATGAAATGGCCATTATGGTTGATGAAATGACTAAGAAAGAGAAATTGTAGACAGGATAGAGACAACTCCTTGAGAACTCCTACAGTTAGTGATTAAGATATGGGAGCTAAAAAATAAACTGAATAACAATTAGATTGGTAGAAGGCAAGCCAGGGGACAGTAATTTTACAGCTCTGAGAGGAAGAAGTATAAAGGAGGGCGACCCACAATATCAAATGCAGCAATTAGATTGAGAAAGATGAGCATTGAGTATTATGGAGAGTTTTGCTACAAATATACAATAAAACCACCTTTTGTCCTGAGAACTCATTTTATAGGTGATTATTTCCATTAATTAAAATAAAGCATAATTCCAGATTGTTCTCCAACTGTGTACAGTTGCCCCTCGCTATACCTCAGTTAACTTATTGTGGCTTCACTGTAATGCAGGTTTTTAAATATATATATATATATATATATGTATATATGTATATATATATATATTTCTGTATTGTGGAGTTACATTTATTGGAGCACACTTATGGCTGATGGAATGAAAGGTGGCCAACCACAGCACTGTGTTCTGTATCCTGGGAGCTGATTGTCTCAGTGAGTGTGGAAAAGGTTTATAGGAAAGTGAGAAGGGTTTATAGAGCCTTAATATATATATATATATATATATATATATATATATATATATAAATAATAAAATAAATATAATGCTGCTACTTTGCAGATTTTTACCTATTGTGGGAGCCTCTGAATCATAACTCCAGGGATAGGTGAGGGATCACTTGTATAGCCTTTGAACCATCAATACACTATCTGGTGGTTTATTTCCCAAGTTGGTCAGGGGGAAAGGACAAGAACATATGTGTTCTAAAATATTTATAGCAGCTCTCTGTAGTGGCAAAGAATTGGAAATTGAGGGGATGCTCAAGTAGAGAATGGTTAAATAAATTGTGGCATATGATTGTTATGGAATACTACTGTACTGGTAGAAATGAAGAACAGGTTAATTTTTTAAAAAAACATGGCAAGACCTACATTAAATTGTGAGGAGTGATTGAGCAGAGAATATTATATACAATAACAAAAGTATTGTTTAAAGAATGACTTGGGTATGTCTGCCTTCAGGGAAAGAATTGATAAATAGAAACAAGCAAAACAGTTTTATCTATACATATATCTTTTGGTACAATGATTCATTCTCTAGTGTCAGGAGGGGAGCAAAGGAGGGAGATGCCTGGGAATTTTAATATAACAAACAAAATTTTAAAAAAAAAGAAAGAAAAGAAAAGAAAAAACAGGCACATTGAGATATTAAATGATTTCTCAAAGGACACATATCAAATCAGAAATAGAAAGCAGTTTTCTGATCAGTCTTTTGAAGGGAACATTATTTTTTTTAGTTGATTGAAAAATGTTATTTAATTAATTAACTTAGAATATTTTTCCATGGTTACATGATTCATGTTCTTTCCCTCTCCTCCTTCCCCTCTCCCTCATAGCTGACACATAATTCCACTGGGTTTTACATGTGTCATTGATCAAGACCTATTTCCATATTATTGAGAATTGCACCAGGGAGATTGTTTAGAGTCTACATCCCCAATCATATCCCCATTGACCCATGTGATCAAGCAGTTGTTTTTCTTCTGTGTTTCTACCCCCACAGTTTTTCCTCTGAATGTGGATAGCATTCTTTCTCATAAGTCCCTCCAAATTGTTTTGGATCATTGCATCATAAGTCTGAGGGGAACATTATTAAATCACACTCATCTCCTTTCAATTGCTCAGGGAAGCAAATGTATGTTATCTGCAGAAAAAAAAATTATTGGAATCCAGTTTTAAAAAGAACCAAAGTCTACTTTGTAAATCCTCTGTACCCCCAGTTCAATGGTATCAGCTCAGAAGAATTTTCATATTACATAACTATCTCTTAATTCTCACATTACATAAAATCCCTTAATATCTTTAACTGCTGGCCATCTGAACTTCAAAAAGTTGTCATTTCCCGGTTTTCACTTCACATAAGTTGACAATTTTTTTTTGGTAAGTTGCAGAATAAACACTGCAGAAGCACAACCTGCAAATAATATCTTTCCTATGGGAAACACACAATCTTAATGATAGAGTGTCATACAGGAATTTGGATCCAGATTTTATTTCGCTTTCTAATTGCTCAGTAAGCAATTAAATAAGATTTCCCAATTCTATTATCTTAAGAAGAAGTCATGATCACTGCCCCAACCCTTTTTACATTTGACCCTTGAGTGGCTTTCTTAGTCATATTAAGAATAAATCTTGAAACAAGAGATGTTTTTCAAGTTGCATCATTCTTCTAGTCCTATTATCTTCCTCGTGTCACCACATGACTTGTCAGCACATGTGATGCATTTGAATGAAATGAAAGCTTACATTCTAGTTTATCAAAGGGAGCCTTATAATAAAAATACCAGAATATCACATTTATCAGCAAAATGTAGGCATGCATATATTATATAGACATATGTAGATATCTTGAATGTTTTGTATATATAATTATTATATATAACATATATTATCTATAAATATATAAACTCATATTTTATATATGTGAATTTTATATATGTGTATATATAAATTTATATATTATATATATATGTGACTGTGTATTCCCTATATAATTACAGTACATTTTGACATTCTAAAGGATTCAAGTGAAAGAGAAAAAAGAGGTCTTGACTAGTATTTCTGCAGATGATCAGAATATCATGGTACAAAGAACAGAACAATGTTAGGACATCTGGGTTCAAATCCTGATTCTACAATCAATTTGCTATGGGACCTCGGTGAAATTAATAAGCTCTCCAGGCCTCCACTTCTTCATTGTTTATCTAAAGGGGTTGGATGACATGACTTCTAAGATCCCACCAAATTCTAAATATCTAGGAATCAAGGAATAGTTCTTAACAAAAAATTTGTAGTATGGAGCATAAACTGGAATACCCCTCCATTCAAAGACCTGTGCAATATTGCAGTTCATATCCAAGCGAGCACATGTGGGTAGATTCCATGTCTTATTTGTCTTTATACCTTGCTTAATACCTAGCACATTTACACAGAGTTTTTGACTCTCTGTGACCTCATTTGGGGTTTTCTTGGCAAAGATACTGGAGTGGTTTGCTATGTCATTCTCTAGTTTATTTTACAGATGAGGAAACTGAGGCAAATAGGGTTAAGTGACTTGCCCAGGGTCAAATAAGTAGTGTCAGAGGCCAAATTTGAAATCAGATCCACCTGACTTCAGGACAGGAATTCTATCGACTGTACTGTGTACCTGCCCTTACTTGTAGCACTAAATAAATGTTTGATGAATGAATGGAGTAAGTATTTGTAAACTATACCCCTCATACACTCTTCTAGATAGAATTAAATGTTCCTTAATACAATAAAAATGAAGACCAACCAGTGGGTAAGATATCAAAAGCTAATAATAAGAAGTTGAAAACCAAGATTAGTCATTTGTCCTGAGAAACTCAAATCTGGTATACATTGCTCAGTCCTGTATATAAAATAGCATCCACATTCTCTTAGCTATCCACATAGGGTACATGTGATAGAACGCTAAGAACATGGACATTAGGGAGCAAAGATAAGTCTCAATTTATTGGCTTACCCATGTTCAATGAGATGTTCTAGATTCATGTTCAGTGAGACAGACTGGATATAATTCTATTTCAGAGAAGATAATTTGGTCTGTGATATATATCCAGACCCACAAAGTAACAAGTTATGCCATAGAAGAGTACAACCATAGCTCTGCCATCTTAATAAACAGAGGTCAGTGAAAAAAATATTCATCTTAACTTTTTGATTAAAATTCTTTGTTGGTAAGTAGCTTTTCCTCTGATGTAGCAATTGTAGTTTATTTCAATGATGAATTATACATTTTTTAAAACCTAGGGATATTTTAAAAAATATTCTATTAAAAAAATAGAAGATGTGTTAGCTTTGAGGACATCTGGAAGGCCACTTAAAAGGAAACAGTAAAAAAAATGTGGGTGTAAATAAGCATTTCATAAAACATTTGCATCAAGGTTTACATATAATCCTAGAACATAGTATGTTGTTTAAAGGCAAGATACTTAACCTTAAAACTTTTTAAAAATCTGCTTTAAATGTTTCCTTCTAGTAGAAGTATATTGCTGTAAACCGAACATGGAGAGTTAGGAAATACTCTGATCAAGCTGGGTACTGTATACTTTCACTGATAGTTTTGCTTGTAATAGAAACAAGGGCTTAAGGCTTAATTGATATTGTTCAAGGGCATTTTGCATGAACTCCACTCATCCCACCGAGTACATGAGTACTTAACATATGTCTCTCCATGGGAAACAGAGAGTTTGGAGGAATTAAACAACACATGAAGTTCTCAGAAGCATGTATTAACAACCGTACCATATTCATCCCAGCAAGATTGTTAGAAATTTGTCTGATACTTTATAGCAAATATCTTCAGCTAGAGCAGAAAAGATGAATTTTAGGGATTCCACATTTTCAAATACTGTCATTACTCAAATGAATGATAGACTAGGTCAGCATTGGCAAAGCAGTGGCACGCATGCAGAGCTGGCACTCAGGGAGCTGCTCTGTTCCCCCCTCTTCCTAGCATCTGAGGACATTTTCTTATACCCCACTCCTCTTTCCAGCTGCCCAAAGTAAGGACTTCTTCCCTCTACTCTATCAGGTAATGCAGGGGGACTCCCAGGCAGCTTGAAGTTGCAATTTAGGCACCCATATTTGAAAACCTTTGCCAGTGCTGAATTAGGTCTATGTAGTCATATTAAGTTTAATGATGACACCCAAGATGCGTTACTGGTGGTAGCCATAAATTAAGGGTTAAGGTCAAAATTTTCAGAGACCATAAGAAGTTGGAGAAAAATTTTTTTTTAATTTGAGACAACTAATTACTACATGAAGGTAATAATACTAATAACAGTTAAATAGTACTTCAAAATATACAAAATTCTACCTTTATAATGTGGAATGAGAAAAAGGAAATATGCAAATAAAAGATAAAGAAAGAGTAGATGAGAGTGTCTTAGAGATAGTTACCTCAAATAAGAGTTTTTGTCAGCAATTTGACATAATTTTTTAAAAATAAATTTTATTATAATTTTATATCCCCTTGTTTGCCTATTTTATCTCTCCCATTGCCCCCCCAGAGAAATATCCCTTATTCAATGTTGCCATTTATTAAGCATTTACTATGTTACATACTATGCCAAGTGCTGACCTTACAACAAAGAAGAAAAAATTCAGCAAAATTAACCAACCTATCAAAAGAAAACTCATTATATATACTATTACACATCAGTGGTCCCCAACATCTACAAAGAAGCAACAAGAGATTTTTTTTTTCTGATTTCTTTGATGCCAAGGTCGGTCATTGTAATTTGCAGCAATTGGGTTCTATTGTTTTGCCACTGTGGTTCTTTTCATTTATATTCGTGTACTCATTGTATATAAAACTTTGTTGATTGGTATACTTCACTTTGGATTCTTTCTTATAATCTTTCTACATTTCTCTATGTTGCTATATCTTCATTTCTTGCAGTATAATAACATCCTATTATATTAATGTACCGCATAATATTTAGCCATTCTCCAATCAATGGGTAATTGCAACTCCTTAGTTTTTAGTTCTTTGCTAACACACAAAGTATTACTTTAAATATATTGGTGTATAAGTACACGAATATATTTAATGTCTTTATATATATATACATATATATATATATATATATATATATATAATTTTTATCATCAACTTCCTTGTGGTATACACTTACTAGTGGAATCTCTGAGTCAAATGTTCCAAACATTTCAGTAACTTTCTTCTTATACTTTTACATTGCTTTCCAGTATGTTTGGCCCAATTAAGAGCTCTACCAATCATATATTAGTGTGCTTATCTTCCTATAACCTTTCCAATTTAGACTTTTCCCATTTTTTGTCATCTTTGCCAATTTGCTAGGTCTGGGGCAAAAGTTTGAATATTCTTATTTGCATTTCTTTCATATTAGTGATTTGGAATACTCTTTCATATGGATGCTAATACTCATAATTTTTAAAAACTTTTTGTTTTTAATCATTGACCACTTATCTATTAGGGAATGAAATTGGTCTTAAATATTTTCATTAGTTGTCTAATATCTTGGATATCATATCCTTACCAGAAATATGTGATGCAAAGGTTTCCCCCAGTTAACTTCTTTCCTTTTTATCCTATTAACATTAATTTTAGAACTTCTATTTTAAAAAGCAAAAATATTAGGTGTCAGAATTCTAGGAAATTGGCTTAATGAGAAATTTTTTCTCAACCCAGTTTTCCTTCAAAACTTCAAAATATAAATAAATATGCCAAATAAATTATTTAAGAGAGAGGTATGGTCTAGGGGAAAAATATTTACCTCATAGAAATATAATCCTCATTGAAAATCCCAGAAGTAAAGACATGAGTAGTAAAAGAGAGACAGACAGAGAAACAGGCAGAACAGAGAGTAGTACATTGAAGAAAAAAAACTGTTATGAGGTAGGAGAATATCAGAGGAAATTACCAAATGAAGAATAGAATGAGACTGTAATAACTACAATTAGGAATTAAAAAAAAAAAGAATGGAACAATCACAAGACTCCCTAGACAGGTTTAAAGACTTAAAAAGAGTGAAAGGAAAAATAAAGAGTTAAAAGCTCTTAAAGAAAAACACAAAGAAAACCAAGTGTTTGAACATATACTATAAAATCTTAACAAAGCAAAGGCCAACCAGAAAGAGAATGAAAAAGAATGAACTTTAAATTGCAGAAATGCGATAAGAAATATTAGAGAATAGCCAAAAGACAACAAAATTAGAAAATCACATGTTTTCTTTACAAACTAAAACAACTGACCTTAATGACAGAGCTCAGAAACCATTGTCTTCAGAAAAAAAATATAATTAAATATAAACTTTGAATATTATATTTTGAGAAATTATGTGAAAATATTGAAACTAAATGGCAAATTACAACATGATAGACTCCATAGCATGCTAAAAGAAATAACCATAGGTATTCCTCTCTCAGAAATATTAATTGTGTAACTTCAAAATTTACAAGAAAAAGGACAAACCTTGCAAGAGGCTATGAGGAGACAACTCACTAAGAGATATAAATATGTATTATTTCATGAATGAAGATAAACAAAAGAAAAATTAGAATATAATATACAGAAAAAGCAAAAAAAAATGACTTGGATTCAAATTAATTTATTCCACAAAGTTGGATGTAATTTTACAGGGTGTGTGTGTCTGTGTGTGTGCGTATTTATTCTTTCTAAGGATTCATTCAGAGAAAACTAAATTTTAGGAGAATTTTTGAAATGCAAAAGCATGCCTCCCTTTGCACTTCTGGTCCATCACTTCTCCAACTAACATGTACGATGAACATTTTATAATCAATAAATTACATTTTTTGTTGCTAATATTTTTCAAAGTTGTTTTCATTCATTATCACAGTCAATGTGTTGTTTGTTTTATCTATGTAAATGTGTATATACACATATACATATATACAATAAAAGACTTCTATTTGGAATGGAATGAGCTTGTCTATGTGTATATGTGTACATATACATATTAAAGACCAAAGACCATCTATAGAGTTTTTTTTAATGCACATAAAAGCAAAATTAAGTACAAAAAAGCACAAATAGACTAATATTGTTAACCTTTTTAAAAATTATATATTTTTAAAAGAACAAACTTCATATAACAGAAATTCACAGTAATTGCTTGAGGTAAAATATGATACAACTTCTTAGGGCTAAGGAAATAAAAAAGGCTGGCAATATCAGTGATTTAGGTCTTGGCTAGGTATAGGGGCAGGGGAAGGATGTATAAGAAAGTGATAAGACTGTGTTCAGATTACTTCAAACAAAATAAATGGTGTCTATCTAGTGGTGATTTTTAAAGTATGAAATGGATAATTTAGTAGTGGGGAGAAATTGTAACAATTATAGCGTTGCATATTAATAAGCTAAAATTCCCATAAATGGAGGATATTTTAAAATGGATTGGAAAATACAACCCAACAATTTTCTGCACAAAAAAATCAACTTAAAACCTAAAGATTCATGCAAGGGGAAATGAGGGAAGTAGAATTTATTATGCATCAGTGGAATTTTAAAAAGTAGTCAGGCTAACCATGAATTCAGACAAGGCAACAGTAAAAACTGATACACACAAGAGAGATAAAAAAGGAAGCAATGTTAAACTTAAGGATATCATAAAATGAAACAATATTAATACTAAATATATCTGAAAAGAATGTCATAGCATTTAAGATATATACACAAAAGGCTTAAAAAATGAAATCACAAAACACTTCCAAATAAAATTTGAAAGATCTTAGTAACTGATTAGATATTCAGTGATCATGTCTGGGCTATGGCAATATGGCAAAAGTGAAACCCATCCAAATTATTCTATAGATTAACTTCCACATCAGCCAAATTACCAAAAGGATATTCTATAAGATTAGATAAAATAATAGCCAATTATATTTTTGAGACTATCTGATAAATAGAATAAAAAGTAATCAATGGCATAGAATAGAAAATTAAGAACTAGAAACAAATGCAAAATTCAAATGTCACTCAAACTCCTGGGGAAGGACTTAAAAATATATATATGACAAGAACTTTTGGGGAAAAATGGACAGCTTTATGGTTAATTTTTTTAATCCAGACCAGAGGTTCTTATCCATTTACATGTCATGAACCCTTATGAAAGTTTGGTAAAAACCATATACCTTTTCAGAATAATGTCTTTAAATGCAAAAAATAAAATACAGAAGATTACAAAAGGAATCAACTTGGCATATGTTAAACCCAGTGGAATTGAGTGTCAAATGGGGGGGTGAGAAAGTAAGGAGAGGGGAGGGAAGGAACATGAGTCTTGTAACCATGAAAAATTATTCTAAATCATCTAATTAAATAAAAAAATTAAAAATAAATAAAAATAAAAATGTTTTTATTGTTTAGTTGTGACAAAAAATTATATTAAAATATAATTACTGTGACAAAAATTATATTAAAATATAATTACTAAAATATATTTTAAAGCGAGGTCACAGATATCAGATTAAGCACCCTTGGTTAGACAGATGTTTTATATATCACAATAATTCTAAATGGATTATCCTGTCTATATATGAAAAGTTATATCATAAAATATTTAGAGATAAACTGATATTTATATCTCTTACAACTATGAATTAGAAAAAATTACATGCAAAAAAATAGAAGTTATTTTATTATTCAAAGAAATGGAACGTTTATAATATAATTTTAAAACATTATTATACAAATTACTGTAACTTGAAATAGAAAAAAGACACAGATTAGAAAAAAAGGATTAAATGTCTTGATAAAAGACTGACATCTAAAATCCATAGGGGATTGATATTATATATAAGATTAATGTCATCCTCCAACAGATAAGCTGAAAGAGTGTGAACTATTGCTTTTAAAAGAAGAAATACAAAGTATAAACAAGAGCTTGAAAAATTTGAAATAACTAATTGAAGAGACAGAGAGAATTTTATTTTATTAAAAGAATTTTAATTTTGGAGAGACAATAGTTTCTTAGAACGTGGACTGAATTGGGGACATAGAAAGAAGCATTTGCATTCATGAGACCTCTACAAAGGCTAGTGTCAGTCACAGAGATAAAGTATTAATTTGAGAGAGGAACAGGTTTCAGATCTTGGACCTGAAGAGACATCCTTGGTCCATGCCATTTGCAGAGACCCAAAGGGCAAGTTTACATCTGCTACACTCTGCATCTGCTACCCTACCTGAGTTCAACTCCACTGAACAAAATGGCCTGGGCATCTCATTTTCCATCCCCTCTTTTCCTGGTACCTTGTGTAATTATTATTTGGGGATGGTATTAGTTGATCTAGAAGGAGGCTACTATTTGTGAGCAGATGTGTGAGGAAAGGTAGGAGTCAAGGTGGAATGACTCCAATAGCTCTCTCATTCTCTCTCTTCCTGGGTTGTGGTACAGAAGGTATAACATGGAAAAATGTGGTTCCCCAATAGTAAGTTGGTGTTAGGGAGTTGAAGGGAAGTCCTCACCTATTGAATGATGGATGGGCTACCCCAGAAATACCCATGCACGAATTGGCCAGGAAGACAAGACTCCCCCTTGTTTGCTGACCCATTGGGGGAGGGGTCTTGACCAGCAC
Organism: Monodelphis domestica; assembly: GCF_027887165.1. Lineage (NCBI taxonomy): Eukaryota > Metazoa > Chordata > Mammalia > Didelphimorphia > Didelphidae > Monodelphis > Monodelphis domestica. The sequence continues at coordinate 396,555,882 of NC_077228.1, read as the reverse complement.
TTAGAAATGGCTGATCAATAACCCAAAGGAGTTGCTGCCTCAATGCTCCTTAAATAAATCCCTTTTAAATATCAGACTGTGTTTGAATAGGTTTACAAAATTCAGGATATTTGGAAGTGGGGGGTTGGTTTGAGGGTAGCAGGGGTCCCTAATTTCTAAGTCCTACCGAGGTCCTTTGTTCTGACAGCTTCAGAGCAAGATCAAAATTTCTCCTCACCTCCCAACTAGCTAAAACTAAATTAAATACTAAAGGGGTCAAGGTAAGAGTAAGGGAAAGTGTAATAGGCTAAGAGAGGGTCTGGCTCTCAGGCTGAGAGTCCAAGGCCCCTCACAGGTCCGATGAGACCACAATCTCTCTGTTGATGTTATTAAAGATATTAGGATGTAGTAACACTTCTGGAGAAGTCTCACAGCTATTCACAGCCTTCAGTTGGCTCTTGACAAATCTCTAGCAAGGGAAAATGCTTCCTTTTACCTTGAGATCCAATCCCAAAAGCCCAGAGTTCTTCTCAGAGCTCTCTCAGGTCATTGTTTTTCTCCCATGATCCTCTGCTACCAACAGTCTTTGCCCATCAATCACATCTTCTTCCAATGTTCCATCCTTACCTTTGCATACTGCTCTTACACTTGTAGTGTAAAATATATGTTTATTGTCTTGGGAAGTCTGGTATTACAAGGAAGAACATTACAGTGTAGGATTAAAACTGAAATATTGTATCTTTGCTGTTATAAAAGAAGTTGAAAATCCCAAATTCTTAATTTATCCTAATAACAGACATCCTTACGCTGGTACTTTGAGTCATGCCAAATGACTGCACTCAAATCTCCACTCTGCTACTTACTACCTATTGTGAATATGGGATTAACTCTCCAGGGGGAGGGGGGGAATTTTTAAACTTAATCACCAGAATCATGTATACAGTCCACTTATCCTTAAGTGGGGGAGGTCTGTGACTCACGTGGGCTACAGTAAGTGACGAATCAGAAACCCATTGACTGCCTCTTGGACAGTCCTAAGCAAAGCTATAGCTGCCATTGCTCCACAGAAAGTGGAAGGAAGGCACAGGAAGTGATGAAAGGAAGGGTCTTTAAAAGTGGCAAGAACTTCCTGTGACCAGCTCTTTTGTCTTGGAACTTGACCTTGAAGGAGTTCCAGCTAGAGACCTCAGAGTGCTCTTGAATTTTTCCTTAGACTGCTCTTGTATTTTTCCTTACAACTACCACATGGATGAGTGAAAAAGACTGAATCCTTTTCCTGACTTTTCTGAAGGTACTAGCCTCTGGAAAGGCCCCTCATCTTGGAGGAGGCCTCCTGGCTAGAACCCTTGTTTAGTTTATCTATATACTCTCTCATTTCCTTACTTTTACTCTTCCCCTCTGTTTTATAAATAGATTGCTATAAAGTCATTCTGACTTGAGTAATAATTTCTGGCGATGACACTCTTATAAATTTAGTTGAACCCTTTAATTTTTAACCCTTACACTATGAGACCTTATTCAAGTAATTTAACCTCTTTGGGACTCAGTTTCTTCACTGACAAAATGAGGGGTCACCCTAGGTGATCTCAAAGGTCCCTTCCAGCTTAAAGCCTATGATCAATCTATGGAAATATATAGATCCAGAGAAAAAGGTGAGACCCACCAGAGAAAGGTTGAATGATGCTTTGGTGCCCGTTGGAAAAGAGAAGAGAATTTTCTTAACTGGCAAGGGCCTTGGGCCCTTACATATCACACATCAAGTGAAATGAAACCTCTTTTATTCAACATTTTAATAACATTCTTACTTACAGACAAGCTCGCTACTTTCTGGGAGACCCCCAAGCCAAATATGGTTGTTCCTAGAAGAAACCCTGGATCAAAAAAAAAACACATATATTGTTATTGAGAGAACTCCCAGGTGAACTTGATATATTTCCATGCCCCCAAGCTCATCACTTGAATTTGAAATCATGATCTAGAAATTTCAATTCTGTTTTAAAGGCCATTTCTTAACTAGCTGGTTACTTCCCAAATCTCACATTATCTTCTGAAACCCTTATCATCATTTAGCAATAGTAGAGAAGAGACTTTACTAGACTATGAACTCCATGAAACCCAACACTCTGTCTTCTTCATCTTCTTCTTCACTTCTTCTACTTCTTTTTCAGGAATAAGTGTTCCTTCCCCCTGTAGAAAAACATTTAATAAATGTCAGTTGAATTGAATGGAATAGAATTTGCTGAATTATAGGTAATTTTGAACTTAGTTGGAGAGAGAGATGGAGAGAAGAGGTAAAGGAAGAGAGCAAGATAAAAAAGATAAAAAAAGAAGATTCAACATATTTAGAGATTGGAGGAGAGAAGGGGAGAAAAGAAGATTATGAAGGACACAAAAGAAATAATTGAAGAGGTAGAAAGGGAATCAATCATGGAAGCTAAGTGAGAAGAAATTTCAAGTCAAATGATTAATTGTTTTTTAGTCTGAAGGGTAAAAAAAGGAAAATGTGCGAGAAAGGGCCATTTTTTTGGTGATTATTCTTTGTAGACATAAAAGACAACCAATTTATACAACAGGAACTAATTTTAAGGTGAATTAAGGGAAATAAAATATACCCTGATAATAGTGTTTACTGCTACCCCTTCAGGCCATCAGGAAACCTGTATAAAAAATGATCTCTTCTGAGGTACTAAAAAGGACAGGTGTTCAGTAATTACTATTCTTGTATTGACTCTTCTAATCTAGGGCTTAAAACTTGTTGTCCTTCCAAAATTATAATGCTTTTATTAAGATAAGATATAAGCAGAAATAAAGATTAAACAATTATAGCATGGTTTACTCTACTGATCCCTATGTAGACAACAAGATGACATCCCCTAACCCAGGAGTCAGAAAAGTATGACCAACAAATCAAATCTCTCTCTCTCTCTCTCTCTCTCTCTCTCTCTCTCTCTCTCTCTCTCTCTCTCTCTCTCTCTCTCTCTCTCTGCTGTCATTAAGCTAACAATGGTTCTTACATTTTTATTCTGCTCACACCTGCCCCTACTTATATTATCTTTTTTTTTTTTTAATGTGTATTGGCTCCAAGGCAGAAGAGTGGTAAGGGCTAGGCAATGGGGGTTAAGTGACTTGCCCAGGATCACACAGCTAGGAAGTGTCTGGGGTCAAATTTGAACCTAGTACTTGTCATCTCTAGGCCTGGCTCTCAATCAACTGAACCACCTAGCTGCCCCCTATATTATCTTTTCTAATAGAGAATAAGCTCCTTGAGGGCATGGACTTTTTCAGTTTTTGTCTCTATCCCCAATGTCCAGAACAATGGTTCAATAGTAAATGCTTAATCAATGCTTTTGGATAAATAACAAATTAATAATTTTTCTGTGACCGAAAGGCTAATTTACAATCAACTTTGTTATGGTCCTGATCTACTAGAAAGTGATGTGTATCTAGATTAAGTTTCTGGTAGTTTCCAGGTTTATTGTTATTGTTTTTATTACACAATTCTAAATAGGACATTTACTAATATTGTTCTGAAGGATGCCAACAGACACAATATGTAATATTGTATATATAATATATAATATATATATAATAAAATTGATTGCTTATTTAAAACACCCATTTCTCTATCCAACTTCTAAGACTGATTTGCCAGAATTCTTATCTATACATGAACATAAAGTGTTCCCATTTATTCAAGTCCTCTCCAGGGAAGGAAATGGCCAAACAAGTAAGATTTACAAGTAGAGGCCAACTAAGTGGGAGCATGATGTTTCTACTCTTCTCTAGGCAGGCTACATATTTGTGGAATTTTCAGTCCCTTAGTTTTATTTGCTTACCCTTTTGCAATAAAGAAAAATATGATGAGCCTGAACTTAAAGTTATTAAGAATGGTGGAAGAATATGAATACATAGCAGCAATAAGATTAAGAAAGGGTGATATAACCAGAGACTATGAATTTCAGTGGAAGAGAGGTTGTTGAGTGGTGGTAGCAATCAAGGTCTTGAATGTGGCCATGGAGAACAAAGAGTACGTTAGTTTCTTCTTCTGGATTTATAGGTCAGGAACTTTGAGGAAAACTAGCAATTCAAAGAGTGGCAAGGGAGCCAGAGGTAGGGAAAGCATGGCTCAACTCTTCGATTCAGTTCAATAGAAATTTTCAAGGGATAATGGTGTCCAAAGTGCAAAGCTGAGTTCTAGTTAGTGCCAAGAGCGTAAATAAAGAAAAAAATTTGAAGAAAGGGAGTTTATTGGCATGAGAGTGATGGGAAAGGGTAAGGAAATGGGCAAACTGTGAAAGGAGTGTGTAGAAATGTATAGGGATTGGGAACCAGAGGTTTAAGGTCAGTTGTACAATAAATTAACTCTTAAGGAACTCACTGTCTAATCATTAGATTTTCACACAGGGGGCCAGTTCACTGTCCCTCAGACCATTGGAGGACCGGACTATATATTAAAAAACAAACTATGAACAAATCCCTATGCACACTGCACATATCTTATTTTAAAGCAAAAAAAGGGGGGGGGGGATACACTATTTAAAATAAAGAATAAGTACATTTAAATCAACAAATTGACCAGTATTTCAATGGGAACTATATGAGCCTGCTTTTGGCTAATTAGATGGTCAATGTCTGGTTCCATATTTGTCCCTGGTAGCTGTAACAAGTGATGCAAGTGTGCCTCAGTTAGTCTAGATCTGGTTGGAGATTTCAGATGCTTCATTCTAGAAAAAGTCTTTTCACAGACATAACTCCCAAAGATGGTTGCCATTTTGAATGCATGGTTCTTGAGATTAGGATATGTCTCAGAGGGGAGAGATGCATAGAAGTTAGGCAAGTTGCTTGACTTGAATGCATTTTTCAGAGTCACAATTCTACAGTTCAGCCAGTTATATCTGGTAAAATGTATCCACATTTTCAATGTCAATAGAAAATGGGTTACAGAAAAAAGCTGTATGTCCTGTTCATGGAGATAAATCTGAATTGCAACTCCTTTTGCAACTTTTCCAGTGAATCCACACATGTTTCTTTTGGGAATGCAATCAAGGGTTTTTCCACTAATAGATTTTGAGTTAAGGGGAGATGGCAGAAATTTTCCTCCTTCACTTGTTTCATAAGGAGGCCTAATTTTACTTCAAATGCTTTCACTGCTATCCGATGCCTATATACAGTACTGGAGGCGGTGCTGGGCCTGTGACACTGTATACCACTGTCTGGGATAGTGGAGGCTGCAGCGCTGGCTGTGATGGGCCTGTCACACCTTGCACAGGCATACTGCAGCAGTATACAAAGTACGGAATCCCCTCCCCCAGATCGTTGCTCACCACACTGATGTCTTCCATTGTGCTGCCACAAAATCCTTTGTGCAGTGACTCATCCTTGTTCAGTTACTCTCAGAACAAGGTGCAAAGGATTATGTCACCGGAAGTAGTACTGTACATGAGCGATGCTGTGCTTTGTGGCATTGCCACATACAGTGCTCCTCTCACTGACCACCAATGAAAGAGGTGCCCCTTCCGGAAGTGCAGTGGGACCTGGATAAATGGCCTTAAGGGGCCACAGTTTGGGGACCCCTAGTCTAATGGCTAATACTTGCAAAAAAAATGATGTACAAACAAGCTATGTACAGGATAAATGACCAACTGAAGGAAACCAGCTTTCTACAGAATTTGGGAACCCAGTTTCTTAGCTAGCAGAATTACTTAGTAGTAGCCCTTAGGCTAGGGTTCCCTTTCTAATAATCCTAAATTTGATTCCTTTCTGGAGGAAGTCCAAGCCCTTAGACCTGTATGCATCCCTGGGTAAATATGGGAATTATGTGGGGAGGAGTAGCCATTCATGAAACTTCAGGTTCATTTCTCTGCCAGAGGTAGGCACAGGATAAAAATATGAATCTTGAGAGCTATATAAAAGTGCAGGGGGAAAGAGAAGGGGTGGAACTCTTTAGGAAGTGAACAGAATAGTTTTATTTGTTTGAAGATTTCCATGAGTCCTTTGTGTGATTTCTACGTTTTTTAATTTCTTATAGAATACCAATTTTTTATGATTTTGTAGTATACGTTTGAGATCCGAAACTGCTAGATGTTCAATTTCAAAATCTCCATTTTTACATAGACAAGTTTTTTCATTAATTCACCTGAAACTCTTGACCTTTGCTACCAAAGATGAATTTTTGTATTTTTTTCTAGCTCTATGAAATAATTCTTTGGTAATTTGGTATGGTTTTGAATAAACAAATTAGTATAGGTTGTATTGTTATTTTTATTTTAAAAAATGACTTGGCTTACTTGGGTGCAATTAATATGTCTTGAATTATTTAGATCTATCTTTTTGGGGGTAAAGAATGTTTTATAATTGTATTCATATAGTTTCAGTATATTTGCTGGCATGGAGACTCCCAGGTATTTTATATTGTCTAGTTATTTGAATTGGAATTCCTCTTTCTATCTCTTCTGTTGAATTTTGTTGAAAATATACAGAAACAAAGATAATTTATGTTGGTTTATTTTATGTCCTACAACTTTGCTGATGCTGTTAATTATTTTGCTTAGTTTTTTAGTTGATTCCCAACTTCTCCCTTTGTTTCCTTATTGTGGAGATTTATTGTTTCAATTTCTTTTTCTTGTCTTATTTTTCTAGCTATCCTTTCTAGTACAATGCTGAATAATCATTATAAGACAGGAGGTGGTTTTTTGGCTATCCCACCTTTAGCTCTGATCTTCTTGTGAAGCATTCTAGTTTGTCCCCTTTATAGATAATAATTACTCTTGGTTTTAGATTTATTTTATTTATCATTTTAAGGAAAACTTTTTTTTTTAGTTGGAATGGGTGCTGTTTTTGTCAATAGTTTTTTTTTTTCTGAACCTATTGAAATAATGATTATTTTTGGTGTTTGTTATTGATCTGTTTAATCATGAACTGGTTCAGGGGTCCTTTGGGATCTTTTTCTTCCCTGGAGCTTCTTTCTCATCTCCTTTAATGTCTCGGTGCTAGAATGGTCTTCAGTGTTACTATAATACTGTAGTGCTACATTTTTGGTTAGCCACCTTCATTGTCATTCTGATACAGGAGTACAGGTTTCCCTCTGGACACTCCAAACTCCAGAAATGTTCTAGGTCAAATGGGACATAAAGAAATTCCTTTCTAAAAGCACACACACACACCCACACACCACACATACACCCCCTTTGTACTTTCCCCTAGATCTTCAATTAACATAGATATGCATCTCCTGGTTCCACTTTGATAAGCATCATCTGGTACCCAATCTAATCATCCTTTGAATTCCACAGAACATCCCTTATATCCCCAGCTCCAATGAATTACCTCATTTCTGATTCATCCATCCCTCTTTTCTTATCCTGTAACTCCTTCTGTGAAAGGGACCTAAAATCCCTGTATCCCATCTCCCTGGGGAGGCAGTGTTCCACCCACACACTATCTTCCAGCCTTTCAACACTGCTTCCAAATGAATAAATTTCTCTTTTTTATTTTTAGGCTAAGTTTTGGAGTCTTGCATTCTTGCTAAGGATAACTTTGTCTGGAATCTGGGGTGTCCTGTATCTCCAAGTTCTCCCACAATTCCAGTATCCACAGATCCACAGACCTTTCTTTCTCTCTTCTTAAATTGCCCAGGGCTAGAAAATGAGTCTCTATGACTTTTCCTTGACCTTCCCAGTCAGAATTCAGTCCAGTGTGTTTTCTAAGTCATGGTGGAGGTGCATTGAATGATTTGAGCAAACATATTGACTATCTGTTAGTCTTTTCTTGACTCTCTTCCTGTTCTTTGAAGTTTCTATGGGATTAAGTGAAGGCTATCCTGTATGAAATATTCAATGTTTTCATGAATTCTGGAACCAAGAACCTTTTAACCCACAACTTCATAGATCTAGATACAACTTGCATTTTAACCATATTCTAAAACTTCTCAAAGGACCCCCAGGCAAAGAAAAAACAAACCAGGAGATGCTTGGGGGGGAGGGCATCCCCAAGAATGAACTTAATCTGTGTGACTTTAGAGAGAAGAATTAATGTACCAGTCCAGGAATGAATTTCACACCACTGGTAACAATAATAAAGCCCTGAAGAAGTATCCTCTTAACAATTGGGATTCATGAGATAATCTTATTCTTAGTAGCATCAGGCTCTCAGAGGAATAAAGTAAAGCATCTGCTCTGGAGCCCCTAACTTAAATCTAGATTAGCAGTTTAGACTGCTACTGCCTAATTCAATTCCATAAACACCTACTTATTAAACGAGTTAATGACTAAGGGTATCCAAATCTCCCCTCCCACTAATACTCTCCCCCAAAACTCTTTCCCCTCAAGTATCTGCTACTTCTGGCATACGTTTTTGTCCTTCAATTATCCAGATAATTGCCTCAGTTCTTCACGTTTTTGTGTAGTAGATACCACCAAAGCAGACAAAGAATTGAAGTGATTATCTGAATCACTCAGCCAAAACACCTACTTTCACAGGAATAATCCTGTCTCTTTTGCATCCCAGCAATTGTTTGGGCGTGAATGACCCAGATAATTGCCTCAAGTCTCTGCTTTGCTTAAACTGTGGAGACCTGGCTTAAAAAAAAAAGAGAGAGTCAGAGAGCAACTCATCTGGTTAAAAGCCTGGGAAGTATGACAAAACTATGACGACAAATGAAAGGACTTCGATTCCTTTAGGCTGAAATAGAGAGGGAAAGAGGGAAATAATAAGTCTTCGCATGTGAGGAGGAGCCAAAAGAAACAAGAGCACCCGACCCCTTAGTACCAACCTCTAAAGTTTACAGATGAAGAAACCGAGGTCAAGGGACGGGGTTACTGCGGATTTGGTCCCCGTCTACAGTGATGGAAAACATAAGGAAATGTACTTATATAACAGCAAGAGGGATTTAGGTGAGATAGAAGAAAAAACTTCCTAAAGGACTTTTAAGGCTGAAAAGGGGAACTGAGTGGGCTGAGAACTCTTTTCCCTGGAGGTGTTTAAAAACCATCTGTTTAGGATAGTTCAGGCTTAAAGACAAATCTTACTTGGAGGTAGGGGAAAGGGCCTGATGACTTTTCAAGATCCTTTCCTAATCCACGATGCAGGATTGGAATGCCGCTTGAGCCCTGCAAAGAAGAGTGCTTTTCTTCCCCGGTGGAGTCTCTCAGCCTCAGCAGAATTTCTCCAAACGCCCTGAGTAGTGGGGGGGTTGGATTCCACCACCTGAACGCTTTCATCCGTTCCCCAGCGACCCAAGGTGCTGTCCTTTTCGAAGACTACACTCTTGCTTACAGCCACTCACTGGTTTCACCAATTCTGCCACCTGTCTCCCCAAAAGATAAAGCTCAATCACTCATTTCTGGGTTTTAAATGGGACTCAAATTAGAGCCCTGATAAGTCAGTCAAGAAGCATTTATTAGGTATTTTCTATGTTTCAGGCATTGTAGTGTGAAAAAGAAAAAAAAAGAGGCTGTTCTCAAGGAGCTTACGATCTAATGCTCGAGACAAGATACAAATAATTATGTAGAAACAAGATATATCCAGTGTTAAACTGGAAAAACTATTAATTAGTCAGAAAAACCACTCTTTAAGGAAAGGGATTTGATGCTTTCCTCAAGGAGACTCTGATTGCTCTGGCCGCTGACCCCTGGAAGTGGACAAAAGAATTTGGGGAACATATATACCATTTGGGGAGTCTCTGGACAGGGAAAGATAATTGATTGACACTACCGTGGAAATGGGAAGAGCTCAAACTACACAGACAGGCTTGGGGAAGAAACCAGAGCCAGAGGCTAGGCTGTAAGGGAATGGACTACTCACCGAGGATACTGAAAAGGGTGGTCCTTGTACAGGGGTGGGTCTTCTTGGGAAAGGGTCTCTGATAAATTGGGAGAAACTACTAGGATAAAAGGATGTTTTAGCATTTGCTTAGGCCAGCCATCTCCTCCTAAACCACTATAATAATTTACTTTAAGGTCTATGGTTCAGTCTGAGACTAGCTAAATCTGAAACTTCCCTCTGGGCGAATTCTCCCAGAACTGGGATGAACTTGGGGTCCCCAGTTTACAAGCTACCCCTAAATCTTGGGGTTCTCTTAGATTCCATGTCAACACAGGATAAAGTGAGGATGAAAGATAGAGGTAAGGCACTAGCATCTCTACTATTTTACTCATCCTTTAAGATACAATTCTAACTCCACCTGCTCCATGAAGTCTTCTCTGATCTCCTTCACTCTCCTGACCTCTGGGAAATGCTATAACCAAGTTATCATTGGCCTGCTCAAACTCGAAACCAAAGATCCAGATGTGGTTTGATCAGAGAAGGGGCAGTTGGGATTATGACTTCCCTCATTCTCTATTCTTTTCTAAATACAGATGAAATTACAATAGATTGTGAGCACCTTATGGGCAGAGATTGCCTTTTGCCTTTTTTTTAATATACCCAAGTATATAGCACTGTGCTTGAAACAGTAGGTGCCTAATAAATGCTTATCAACTCACCAATATGGTTTTTTTTTTTTTGGCTGTTGACATTTTCAACTTTAAATATACTAAAACCCTCAGATCTTTTTTGTTTACACAAACTTAACTAGTCATATGTCACCTAACTTGTCCTTTTTGAGTTGTTTTTAGACCCAAAAGTAAAATTTCACTTTAGAATTCATCTGAATGAATTAGATGATTTTTTTTTTAACCTCTAGATTGTCATCCATTGCATTAGCCATTCCTTCCAGCTTCCAGCTTCTGCAAAGTTGACAAAAATATGCTAATTCTGTCTTGGTTCAAGTCACTGATAAAAATGTTAACTAGCATAAAGGAGTAGGCAAGTCACTAGAGATTTACCTTCAAGTTGAAGATTAGGATTCGGTTTTATTCATCTTTGTACCACTTTCTCTCTAACAAATGCCAGATCTAGTGCCTTACCCTAACAAGAAGTCAATAAAGATGGGTTGAATGACTCTGAAAGCAAATGAATGTAAGCAAATGGCTCCATAGATTTTTTATTTTCTTCTCCAGCTAGATTTTCCGTTTTGCTTTGTAATCACAAGCCCTATTATTACTGAGCTATCATTTTAAAGATAAACAACTGATTTAAAATAAAAAAAAAACAACTGAAGGCTTCTCAGGCCCTCCTCATATTCGTGAGGAAAGTAGCAAAGTCTTTATTTGGGACCGAGTAAATGAGTTAGTAGCACAGTGAAGGCAATAACTTAGATCTCCTTATTCTCAAACCTAATCCTGTTATTAGAATATATTGCTTCTTAATAGCAAATCCCTTGGAATAAGTGGCATAAGAAAGATGGCTAATAGTGCATATGATTATACCACTCCATTTAAGAGAGTATCCTATTTCTCCATTGCTTCAGTTAAGTTAAGCTCACATTCTCCATTTCACGGATATGGATCTCAATGCAGTCCTCACATTATTCCCATAGAGAAACATCCAGCCTCCCTGGAAATGCAACAACCATTTTTGTGGTAGAACACAGAAGCCATTCTATTCCACAAGTACAACATGATGGTTTTTATGGGGGAAGTGAAGAATAACTTAGGCAGTGGGGGAGGAATGTGATTAGCTTACACAAAGTGTACTGGGATTTGGCGAGGACAACAACCCAGCCATTGAAAAAGTCCTGATTTCACATCTCATATAAAATATGGTACCTTCTAGCAGGAGACACTATTCTTAACAATAGGGAAGTGTGTTTTTTCCCCATGCCTCAAAGGAGAATATGCTATCCATTAAAATCAAAGAATGATGAAATTTGAGAGCTGGATGATACCACAGAGATCATTTAATCCAACCCAGTCATTTCACAGATGAGGAAACAAAGATCTGGAGAAGTTAAACTCAAACAAAGATCACCCAGCAAGGAAGTGGTAAAGCCAAGATTAGAACCCAGGTCTCTTGGCTCCTAATCCAGGATTCTTTCCACTGTAGAGGGTTGAGGCTATGCTAGAGGCAATTCAAACTAGCTCCTGAGAGCCAGCTGTTAAATTTTCAGCATGAGCATTTATTTTGAAATTGGAAAACTCTACAATTCAGGGATTGAATGATTGTTTTGTTGATCATCTAGATTTAAGAACGTGGTGGAGAAAATAATAATAATACAGATTAAATTTTAAATTGTGCCTTGTGTACATTTCCTTCTCCCCCACCCCCCAGCTGCTTTAAAAATTTTTTTTTTATTTTTTTACCTGTAGTTACAATTTTTTTTTAAACCCTTACTGTCCGTCTTGGAGTCAATACTATGTATTGGCTCCAAGGCAGAAGAGTGGTAAGGGCTAGGCAATAGGGGTCAAGTGACTTGCCCAGGGTCACACAGCTAGGAAGTGGCTGAGGCCAGATTTGAAGCTAGACCTCTCTAGGTTTGGCTCTCAATCCACTGAGCTCCCCAGCTGCCCCCTAGATACAATTTTTAATAGTCATTTTCTGACCTTTTGTAATCCACGTTCTCTCTCTCCTTCCCACTCATCCCTCCCCCCCAAGAGAGCAGGTAATATGATCTGTTATACATGTTATCATACAATACAGATTTTCATGTTCATCATGTTATGTAAGAAGACACATACTGGTTACACCAGAGAAAAATTCATTGAGGACAAGCTGGTTATTAAATATTTACCAGCATAACTCTGTCAGGCTTCAGTTTGGTCTTTTTAGTCTCCATTTTCAAATAACACTTTAGGCTTGTGTAGCTCTTTGATCTAAGAAATTAAAAACATTCTACGAATCAAATCATATCAGCCCAAGGCACTGTGAATCAATGTGTCCCTGACTACCTTAGAAAGAATTTCACTATACATACCAGAGAGCCACACAATTTTCTGGCAATATATAGATGCACTTTCCCCAATGTAAGATTAAAAATTAAACTGTTCCATCTGTAAGATGGGGATAATATTAGCCTGACTCATTGAATTGTTGTGAGGTTCATAAGATAGAGCATGTGAAGTGTTTTATAAATCTTAATGTTCTATGTAACCGAGATGGATGTTTGTGCATGCTAATTACATGTGTGTCCTTTATAGCTATGTATGTTATATGTAATGTACATGAAGAGTTAAGTATAAATCTAAAATGTTCTGCAGTATTATGTGTTTGTTTGTTTTATAAACACTTACCTTCCGTCTTGGAGTCAATACTGTGTATTGGCTCCAAGGCAGAAGAGTGGTAAGGGCTAGCCAATGGGGGTCAAGTGACTTGCCCAGGGTCACACAGCTGGGAAGTGTCTGAGGCCAGATTTGAACCCAGGACCTCCCATCTCTAGGTCTGACTCTCAGTCCACTGAGTTACCCAGCTGCCCCCAAGTATTATGTGTTTTAAGTGTCAACCCCCTGCGAAAGTACCATAGGTGTTCTAAGTTATCACTTTAATTTTTTTCCATCAATGAATGCTTGAAGGTTTTGTGTGTGATAAACATTTCTTTTATGTTGAGGAAATGAATAACTGTCCTATGCCAGACCTACATTGTACACTGAGTACTTTCATATTCCCCCCTTTGGGGAGACCCTAGATATGAGCCAGAATCCAAACTTTAAGCAATTTCCCTGGGGCACTCACAGAAGAGTGTGAGAAGGACTGTAACCTTGTTCTTGGAGGTCAGGCTCCTCAGGGAATAAACGTGGTCTGCATTTATGGGTCCAGAGCTCAGGGGGGCCCCTTAGTGAGGAGGAAGAGGGAAGGCGCAGTGCCAAAGGCTCCCTGGGCTCAGCAGCCACTTACATATTTGTGTACTTTTAAGAGGCATTTGACCACTATTTTCTTTTTTTTTTCCTTTTAGCCTAACAACAATAGTCTAAAACTCCTTTTATTATAAACACAAATGAATAATAGCAACTCAGGGACACATATTAGAACATCCATCCTCAAGTCAGAAAGATCTGGGTCCACCTCTTGTCTCTGAAATGTACATAGCTGTGTCACCATGGACTCTGACTCTGTCTTTCTATCTGTGAAATGGGTAGAACAATACCAGTAGTGACTATCTCAAAGGGTTGTTATGAGACTCAATTAAAAATACTTACAACATTATAATAAATAAATCATGCCTCTGGGATTCCAACATCTTTTGTAATTATAAAGAAGGTAATATTTTCCTTCTAATTTTCAAAGAGTAATTTAATTAGGATGAGTAAGAGATAATGGATGACTGGAAAGTTTTACGTTGGCATCCCTAAAACTTTTTTTTTTTAAAGCAGAGGAAGCATGTTAGGTGGCTTATCTGCAGGAAGATTTATCAGATGACAGGCAAGGATTTCAGGATGAGAGCCCAGGGATGGGCTGGACTCTGCCCTGGAGGAGGGATGCAATCTATACTGCTGAGAAGTGAAGTCCATGGAGCTTTTAAAAAAGTGATGTGTAAATAGATTGGTAAGATTTGGCTATCTAGAATTTGGGGATATCTTGGCATCTGTAAAAGAGTCAGGTAGTAATAATAATAATAGCTGACATTACATAGTGCTTAAAGGTCTGCAAAATGCTTTCTCTTCATGACTCCATGGACCATACTGTCCATGGGGTTTTCTTGGCAAAGATGCTGGAGTAGTTTTCCCATTTTCTTCTCGAGTGGATTAAAACAAACAGATTAAGTGACTTGCCTCAGTTAGGTCATTAGGACACTAATAAGTGTCCTAAGACCCGTTGAACTCAAACCCAGTGCTCAGCCATTTAGCTGCCCTGCTCTTATTATCCCCACTTTACGGATGATAAAACTGAGGCTCAGAAAAGTTCATCTGTATCTGAGACAAGTTTTCCTGACTCCAGATCCAATGTTCTATTCAGAAAGTAGCAGGGAAACATGCTCACTTTGAATTTGAATTCTTAAATGTCCCTGGTTTGCAAAGGCAAAAGAAAATATAAAGGAAATTCCTTCTAATTGCTTTGTACCTTTCTCATTCATTTTATGGTTGCCATCAATGTAAAAATTAAAATTAGAACTCAATAAATAAAATATTATATTTTAAAGGATTTATTAATGATCATTAGAAATCAAGGAATAAGGAGGATACAAAATAAAGACCACGTGCCCATGGCTGATCAGCCAGTCCAAACACCCACCTTACCATCACCAAGCTTAGAACAGGAAGTAAAGAGGCAGGACCCTCCATGTCCCCACCTAATATCCCCTGTCTACAGGAAGTACATAATGACAGGAAGTTGGTGGGCACCCGGGAAATGTAATTCTTTTTTAGGGTAACAGATTTTCAATTACACAATTTCTAAATGTTATTGTGGCTTAAAGTCTATAAATGAATAAAAAATTCTCCTTTGAAGTCAATCCTTGATCTTTAATTAGTTTCTTCTATACAATATGGGACTAGCATCAGATTATAGATCTAAGTGAAATATGGAAAAGCAAATATAGAACAATAATAACTTTTATTAAGCACCTATTATTTCTGGGCATAATGTCAGCCATTGAGGAAAGATACAAGGACAAAATTTAACAAGTTTTTGCCTTCATGGAGCTTACATTCTCTCAGAAAAACCAACATGTTCTTTCATACATGTAGATCCAGAATATGCATAAAGTAAATGTGAGATAATTGGGGGGGGAGCACTGGAAGCTGCGATAGGTGGGAAGGCATTGGGAAAATCCTCATGGAAAAAGGGGAACATGAGCTGAGCTGAAGGAAACTGGAAATATTAACCACTTTTCCCAAAATCACAGTATAAGAAAGAACCCAGAAACATGCCACATGTTTACAAAGTTATCATAATGTGACATTTGATTTGACCTGCTGTGAAAACTCCTCCAAGCTTAGCTGTCAACAAAGGTACTGACTTCATAGACAGACAGGCCCTGGCATGCTCAATGTTCCTTGACAATTCAAGAGAGCACATTCTATCTGTTCTAAATTCATCCGAAATAAGCCCACAGTCCACACTTAGAAGAGATGCAGAAGCATCAAGCAAACTGAGATTAGGTAAGAATACACTTGTATAACCTTTTCTTCCAGCATTCTTCCAGCAACCAAATCGAAAGGAAAGAAAGAGAGAAAGCCAAAGTTAATTTAAATGAATAATCATTTAAATGAAAATCACTGTGTTGGTGGGTAAAGGTTGTCTAGAAGACAATCTGTAGACTCTCTTGTTAACAGATTGGGCTGCTGATTCTATCTGATATTTTTTAACTGAAATAATGTGAGGAAGGAGGAAGAAATGAATGGGGGGGGGAACCATAGAGAGGGGAGGAAAAGAGCCATTTTAATTATTTTTTTCATTCTTTAAAGACAAAAAAGAAAATTCTATAAAGAGAATCATGTTGTGATTTCTATTAAAATATTTATGTGTCCTGAAATTACATTTATATGAACATCAAGAATATTCATTTACAGGGAACTCTTGATAAAACTCCTTCTATCAGAGAGTTCTCTACAACTTCTTGTCTTAAAGAAAACATGGAGAAGTTACTTATGGGCCTAGGGTTACATGAGGTGGGATTTGAACCAGGATCTTCCAGGCTCTGAGGTAAACTCCATTCACTATATGAGGATGCCTTTTCAACCACACTGATTCACAGCATGTACTTAATAGGTGGTAATTGGCTCAAATGGGATTTTATTCTTGATCAGTGTATTTTTGATAATAACAACAAATCAGAAGTCAAGGGATTCCCTAGCTTGTTCTACATCTGATGCAAGGAGAATACTTGCCTTTTGGTTGTCAATCAGAATTTTGACACATAGCTAAAAAGGATTCTATTCCACAGTTAAAGACAATTTTGGTGACCTATTCTAGTTAATACCCCAGTGACCTCAATCAGTTAACATTATTGATAAATATTTCTCAGCCACAACTTTTTGATAATATCACTTTTCTCTCTTGATTTTTTTGACACTTCCTGCCCCTAGAAAGGTCATATGGTGTATTCATTTTTTACATTAAAGTATATTTAAATTATTTTTGTTCTAAAAATTCTTGTTGTTGAAAAGTGGATGTGACATACACTTCAGAATAACTGGAGACAAGCTAAGGGCACTGCCAAGCCACATGTGGCAATCCCTGACTTCAGGAGATGCCTGTTACCTGAAAAAGCCTGAACACCAATTTTAGCCAGATGGGGAATTCTCTTTCTCTCTGTCTCTGTCTGTCTGTCTGTCTTTCTCTGTCTCTGCCTCTCTGCTTTCTCTATTTCTGTCTTTCTTTCTCTGCCTTTGTCTGTCTCTTTGTCTTTCTCTGTCTCAGTCTCTCTGTCTCTGTCTCTGTCTCTGTCTTTCTCTATCTCTGTCTTTCTCTGTCTCTCTGCCTTTCGCTATCTTTGTCTTTTGCTCTCTTTGTCTTTGTCTTTCTCTGTCTCTCTCCCTTTCTCTGTCTCTCTCTCTTTATCTGTCTCTCTGTCTTTCTCTGTCTCTCTGCCTTTCTCTGTCTGTCTCTCTGTCTCTGTCTCTCTGTCTTTCTCCCTCCTGACTTGAGAAATATCAGTGCATAGTGAAGGCTGGTGGTCCAAGTCCAAGCATTGCTGGGAAGCTGTCAGGATCACAATGCTCTTTTGTTGGCCGTCTTGGCAGCAATGTCAAGGGCTCAATAGGCCACAGGGACTGGACTAGCTCCGACTGCTGCTCAGAACTCTTGAGCTGCTGGGAGAACTCCCCACATTGTAGCTTCAGGCACACTGACAAGACAATGTGGATGGGAAGAAGTCTGCATGCCTGCCACCAAATAAAGTGTATGTACCAAATTGGTTAAGAACTGATTTTAGCTTCCTGACAAGTCAATCCTTCAGCAGAGCTCGAGCATTAAACCCACTTGGCGAAACATGCAAAAACAAGAAAGACAAACTAGTAGAATTGAGGTGACAGAAATGATCCAGGATGGTGGTGATCTACTCTTTTGGCCAGATAGTTGCATTTTATCCATAGGCTAAATCTTAGAAGGGAGGGGTGGAAAGAGAAAGATAAAAGTAAGACAGAACGAAAAAAAAATCTAAAATAATAACCAACTACAAAAGTTATATAAAAACATATCATAATATCTTTCCTATTTAGTATAGTATATAATATATAGCAGAGTATAGTAACATTTACCATAAAAACATAAAGTAATTTTTTTTTTACATTTTACAAGGCGCTTTATGTAAAATATTTCATTTGCTCCTCACAAAAGCCCTGGAAGATAGAGTTTATTATCCTAATTTTATAGAGGACTTGTCCAAGGTCACACAGTCTGGGAGTGGTGCATGAGGCAGGATTCAAACTCAGATCTTCCCAACTCCAGGGTTCTATCCTTTGTGCCATTTACCTGCCCCTCTAAAAGCAGGAAGTAGGGAGTATAGCAGAAGGATGGAAGCTCTCCCCGGCTACCCCAGCTCAATAAGCCCCAGCATCCATTCCTTCTTCTTAGAGGCATCTAAACCAGGGAATGAAAGGAAATCACAACACATCTCAGGCAGCTCTATCTCCCAGGCCGAAACTCTCAGGCTACCAATTCAATTTGCTCCCTGTTTCTTTTTTCTTATTGTTTGTTTGTTTTTGTCATATCAAACCACCCAGGGCACCAATTTTCAGATTTGGATACATCCTCTAATGACAGAGGAAAGGAAACTGAAGATTACTGAAGCAGGTAGGACAAAGGGTTTGCTAAACAAAAATGAGCTGTTTTCTCTCCTTAACAGCTTTCTGTTAGCCCAGACTCCTGTTTTTATTTAAGAAGCCCATTGGCTTTGAAAAACACAGGGCCTTTTCAATAGCAAAAGATCAAATGCTGTTAATCAGGCAGTGTGACCTAATCCTTTAATGCAGCTGTCTCTTTACATTATAAACATTCCCTCTCCTATAGGAGTGATTGTATCTGCAGTTGACTTTTTCCCTTTGGTTGTTAAATCTACTTTCTCTCAAGTTTTGCTATCATGCAGATTCTTTACCTCCCCTTGATTTTCCTCTTCCTCCAGAGAAGATTCTGTGATTATTTTTCCCTTTTAAAAAACTGAGGAAACAAACAAAACCAACCTTGAAATATCGCTGGTTCCTTTTCTCACTCGCTTTCCACACTTCTGGGATGATGAGGAGAAACCTCTCAGACTTTCAGAACCATTGCTCCAGGGAATGCCCAGGCTGACACAGCTAAGCAGAGCCATATCTTCCATTTACTCTGTCTAAGTCCTGAAATACCTAGTTATTTGCAGGTTGGATCCTCCTTCAGAACGTGAGCTCTTGGAGGGGAGGTATTGTTTGGGGCCTTTCTTTCAATCTCCAGAGTTTAGCACAGTGCCTGGAAAATAGTAGCACTTAATAAAAGCTTGTTGACTATGGACTGGCTCCCTTCCAAGTTTGAAGTCTATTTCATAATCGTTCTTCATTTGCTGGTTACCTTTTATATATCTGGTTCCCTAGATCAGAGGTCTAGATGGATCTGCAAGTTGCTCTCACTAGCTCATATTTGATTTAAGGATGCAACTCCTGATAACAAACCAATAAGACCTTGGCAGAGTGCTTTGATGCAGCTCACTTTGCATCTCATAAACACACAGAGGTAAATTGACAGGAGTGTGGAATAATGGTTACCTTGCTATTTCCTTTTAGACCAGCCACTAGACAAAATCCCTAAGTGTTCTCTGGAACCTTAAAACCTGCTCCTTTTTAAAAAAATTGAAATAGAAATCCTTCCTAGATGGATGGGAGATGATAAAACCCAGCTAGGAACCACCCCAGGGCCAGTAAAGCACAACCCTTAAAATTAGTAAAATCAAGTTTATAAGGGAAGGGAAATGATAAATACAGTCCTAAATCTATCCAGCTATGTCTCCTCCCCCCTCCCCAATCTATGCCCACCTCATGGGGTGGGTTTTCTCTTCTGGTCTTCTCAAGCCCTTCTTATATCTTCCTGCTCTTATCTAAGACCTCAAAAGCTATCTGACTAGAAACTAATTTACTTAATATGGATTAACAAAAAGAGGAAGAGGAAAGGACTCACAGGTATATTTGAGCCCTTACCTTATCTCCCTCTTCCCACACACAATAATAACAACAGTAATATTTGTGTAACCTGGTCCTGGGACTACGACTGATCAGTCCTCAAAGCTATTCTGAAATTTCTTCCTGACTTGTCTCAATTATAGACTACCACTCTGCTCACGAGATCCGTGTTTCTGATTGGACTCTGTCTCTGACTTTATTACCTTAAAGTATCATGTGAAGGGAGGCAGCTGGGTGGCTTAGTGGATTGAGAGCCAGGCCTAGAGATGGGGAGACCTAGGTTCAAATCTGACCTCAGCTAGCTGGGCAAGTCACTTAACCCCCATTGCCTAGCCCTTACTGCTCTTCTCCCTTGATTCAATGTAGAATGTGGAATCAATGTAGAATTAACAGTATTGACTCTAAGCAGAAGGTAAAGGTTTTTTAAAAAAACAAAGTATCAAAGTATCTTGATATAGTGGATCATAAAAAAAATGGTAACCTTCATTCCATTCTGTCAACACATTAGATTTAAATTTGCATCCTTTATCTGTGGACTCCTATAATGTTGAATCCATATTTCCATCCAAGTTGGAGGGTGAGTCCTTTCCCAGATCTCTGCTTTATATTCCCCTCTGCCCTATCCCCAATAGCATCACTTTTCTTGAAGGCTTTAAAAGTATTTTGTGTGAGTATATTTGTAATGTTCAGGTTTAGCTCTCCAAATCTTGAGGAGTCATAGTAACACCATGAGTCCTTCTCAATGTTCCTGTATTTTCATTAGTCTATTAAAAAAAGGAAATTGTAAAACGAGGTCTCCGAGCTCTGACATTTGGAATTTTGGCTGATGGGATCTGCTGGACGAGAGCGCCACCTCTCATCAATGAACCAAAATGGCAGCTCTATAAAGCAGGGGTCAAAGACACCAGTAAATGGAATGGTGGTGGTAAATGTTTTATGTAGTGTTATTGCCTTTCAAGTCATTGCATTAGCTTCCCACCTTAAAGGCTAGAGTATCATTATTCCTATAAAATTTTAGATAGAACAACCCAGGAACATGAGAAGCGGCAGAACAGTATATTGGATAGAGAACCAAGACTTGAGTTCAAGAGCAGCTTCTGTCATATACTAGCTATGTGTTTCTGGGCAAGTTATTTAACTTTTAAGTACTATGTGCAACTCTTCAAGATTTTAAGTGGCAGAGAATGGGTACTGTAGAGATTTTGTATTTGTAGAGAAAGTTCCATTTTTTTTTCATTTAAAAAGTTGGAAAGAGAAAAAAACTAAAATTTTCACAACTATATATTTGTGTATATGTGTACATAATATATGTGTGTGTGTATATATATGTATATATATATGTAAAACTATTTGGGAAGCTATTTTAGTGTTCCTGAAAGTGACAATGGATCAATATTGAAGTTGAATGAATGAAAAAACATTTACTAACATTATGTGATAACCCTATGGTACCCACTTAGGAAACCAACACAAAATCAAAGACAGTCCCTATCTTTGGGGGGCTTACATTCAAGTAGGGAGTGGGAGTCAAACATGGGCATCTTGATTTAGAATTTTAGAAGGAGGGCAAAGCAGAGCCATCCAGGGAGTTAAATTGCTATGGATTTTCCAGTAGCAAAAGCAGTATTGACTTGACTGATTCCAAAACTAGAAAACAATAGTTCAGGAGGGTACATCTGGGTCACAGCAGCATTTTGCAAGAAGATGGTCAGGAAGCAAAGAAAAATTTGGGTGAATTCTACATAGAGTGGCAAGAACCCCTTTGTGGGAAATTTCTTGAACTTTTAACTAATCTTTATCAATTTAGTACTTTATCTTTAACGTAAATGGAAAATCCTTTTCTGGAGCTGAAAAAGACTTAAGATTCTCTAGCCCAGTCCTTTTATTTTACAAGGTAAGGAAACTGAAGCCTGAAGATATAGAAGTAGTCTAACCAGGAGATAGTCCTAGACAACTAAGACAATAAATTGCACAGTTGAAGCTCAGTTATGCTCAATTACACCATTCCAATAAAGTCAGTTCAATAAGAATTTTCCCACCTCAAAAATAAATAAAAACAAGATAGTGAGGTAGTAAGGGGTGAGGAAGGGTCAGCAACTAGTCTACATCCTTTGGCTCTTAGTTGATTTCTCTAGGCATTTCTTAAGTTCATAAATCCTGTTCATAATGCTCATAATTATATTGTTCATAAGTCCTGGCTGACTTTTTGTGACCTCATTTGGGGTTTTCTTAGCAGAGATACTGGCGTAGTTTACTTTTTCCTTCTCCAGATCATTATATAGATGAGGAAACCAAAGCAAAAAGGATTGTGATATTTCTAGGCAGTATTTCTGAGTAAAATATTATAGGGTATATTATATAATATGGGGATTATAGGAAGTGTCTGAGGCAAATTTGAACTCATGAAAATGACTTTTCCTGACTCCAGGCCTCTACCACCTCTCTTCCTGCTCAGCTAGTACATCACACCGTCCTTTTTGAATGATAGATGTTAACTAGAAAGCAATTTAGATATTAGAAAATAACTAGGATGGCTTTAGTTATGCCTAGATAGGATTCTACTTATTGAAACTTTAAGAAATCTATATATTATACCAATGAAAGCAGTTTAACATAAATATGGTGTAGTTTTTTTATAACATGATACTTTATTATAATATAATACATATAATTTTAGAGATTTCCAAGGGCTTTACTTACATGATTTCATTTACATTATCTCATTTGGTGTCACAACTCTATAAAGTACTAATACAAATATTATTATCTCCATTTTACCAACTTGTGTCTTTCAGAGGTCATCTAGGTCATTCTCATTTTTCAGACAGTGAAACAGGTCAAGAGACGTGCCTAGGATCATATCACCAGGAAATAGCAGAACTATGATTGTAAATCAGGTCTTTTGATTCAAAATCTAATGCTCTTTATTTCTAAAATGAATTTTAATAATAAAATTGTCATATTTTCCATGTAAATTTTTGGAAAATATCTTCATACTTTCTGGAATAAAATTTTGGAAAATATTTTCATTTTTTTAAAAATGAAATTTTAGAAAATAGTTTTCAGTAAGTTTATTAAAGGGTCATTTTAAAATAGCATTTGAGGAGGCAGCTTGGTGTCTCAGTGGATTGAGAGTCAGGCCTAGAGATGGGAGGTCCTAGGTTCAAATCTGGCCTCAGACACTTCCTAGCTGTGTGGCCCTGGGCAAGTCACTTTACCCCCTTTGCCTAGCCCTTACTGCTCTTCTATCTTGGAGTCAATATGCAATATTGGCTCCAAGACAGAAGGTAAGGGTTTAATTTTTAAAAAATAGCATTTGATATCCATTCCATATTCCCCCAGATAACACATTTTTATTTTTTAACAGAGCCTTTTCCCCCAAGATAATATTTTAACAAGAACATTAATGATGAAAACTTCAAGTGTTTCAAAAGTTATGATAATAAGAACAGTTAGTAATTATATTACATTTTAAGGTTTGCAAAGTGCTATTGATCTTCATAACAAACCTATGAGGTAGATGCTATATGATTGTCCCTATTTTATATATAGGGAAAGTGAGTCTCAGAGAGGTCAAGTAACTTGTTCAGTGTTACACAGCTAATAATTTATCTGAGCAGGATTTGACCTCAGGTCTTCCTGTCTCCAACTTAAATACTTAATCCATGTTTCTTTCATATCATTTAGCCTTTTAGAGGGATTCTTAATCATCTAGCTGCCTAGTTTTGTGCCTTAGGCTCTGGAGAGATAGAAAGGTATGAGGCATGGTACTTACCCTCTAGGACTCACTTATTGGTAGAAGCTGATGGGAAGAATAATTTGGGGGAATCAGACCTTTTAGCCCCATAAATATTAGGGGGTTGCCTTCTCTACTTATAAGGGCCAACAATCATTAGAGTAATACGCAGGTAAAACTTCAAACACAAATTATATAAACTAAATAAATACAATAAAAACTAAATCAAAAGCAAATGAAGTTTCCTCAGTTTAGACACTAATTTCAAAAATGACTGCTTTTCCTGGGCCTCTAAGATGGTATTTTCCTTATTTGTCTTTGCTAAGTCTATGTTCTCTCACTCCTATACAAAACAGGCAAGAATATTTCCTCTTTAGGTTTTAAAATGCAAAAGATCTCATTTCTTCCAGATACTCCTGTAATTCTTCAAGATATCCCAAACCCAAAGGTCAATAAGTATTACTAATGATGAGAAAATGATGACTTCTATCCCAAGTTATGGATTATGATTTTGCTGTCATTGTACTCTTGGATGCAAATCCTTAGCATTGCTCCTTCTCCCTTCTTCCAATAAAATGAACTGGGCACAGGGCCTAAGCACCATAAACAGAACACTACAGAAGGTGCCATAGGATGAGGACAGTATGGGAACCTGTTAAAGACAGAGAGAGAGAGAGAGAGAGAGAGAGGAGAGAGAGAGAGAGAGAGAGAGAGAGAGAGAGAGAGAGAGAGAGAGAGAGAGAGAGAGAGAGAGAGAGAGAGAGAGAGAGAGAGAGAGAGAGAGAGAGAGAGAGAGAGAGAGAGAGAGAGAGAGAGAGAGAGAGAGAGAGAGAGAGAGAGAGAGAGAGAGAGAGAGAGAGAGAGAGAGAAGAGAGAGAGAGAGAGGAGAGAGAGAGAGAGAGAGAGAGAGAGAGAGAGAGAGAGGAGAGAGAGAGAGAGAGAGAGAGAGAGAGAGAGAGAGAGAGAGAGAGAGAGGAGGAGGAGAAGAACATGAAGGAGGAGGAGGAGGAGGAGGAGAAGGAGGAGAGAAAAGGAGAAAGAGGAGAGAGGAGGAGGAGAAGGAGGAGAGAAAAGGAGAAAGAGGAGAGAGGAGGAAGAGAGAGGAAGAGAGAGAGGAGAAAGAGAGAGACAGGAAGAGAGAGAGAGAAAGAGAAGAGGGGAGAGAGAAGAAGAAGAAGAAGAAGAAGAAGAAGAAGAGAAGAAGAAGAAGAAGAAGAAGAAGAAGAAGAAGAAGAAGAAGAAGAAGAAGAAGAAGAAGAAGAAGAAGAAGAAGAAGAAGAAGAAGAAGAAGAAGAAGAGGAGGAGGAGGAGGAGGAGGAGGAGGAGGAGGAGGAGGAGGAGGAGGAGGAGGAGGAGGAGGAGAGGGAGGAGGAGGAGGAGGGAGGAGGAGGAGGAGGAGGAGAGAGGTGGAGAGAGGGGGAGAGAGGGAGGAGGAGGAGAGAGGGGGAGAGAGGGGGAGAGAGGGAAGAGAAAAAGAGAGGAAGAGGAGAGAGAAAGTGAGGAAGAGGGGGTGGTCTTCGAGGGGCCACAGAGTAGAGAACACAGCACAATTGGGAGTTTCAGTCATGAAAATGAAAGCTTAGCACATAGATTTCCCTCAGGCAGGGGGAAAACATTAATGAGACAGTGCCACAGAGTGGTCTTTTCCTATACTACAACTATCTTTAAGCAAAGGAGAAGAGCATTAACTGCTCTGATGGAAAACCTTTCTAAAAACATTGCCTATTTCTCTGCTTTAAAAAATACATTATATGAAATATAAATTTTCTGAAAGACCCCAAGTCAACCTTTCGAATATCTGTTATTGTAGTGCAGTAGAAAGAGAACTGAAAATGAATTTAAAAAAATGGAAAAAGTACAGCAATGTGGAGGTCAAGTCAGAAAGACCCCATTCAAATCCTGGATTTGGAAACAAAGTGAATGTTAATTTTCTAAATTGAAAAATGTTCAGGGCAAATATAATAAGCTTGGTATTAGATATGTGGTGTTTGAGGTACCAGTAAACATGTAGGTGGTAGGTGGTGAGCCCATGTAGGCTGATGGAGATTGGGGTCTGAAGCTCATAAGAGAATCACTAGAAGTCTGAAATGAAGAATCAACTTCATGGATGTAATAGTTGAAGTTATGTAGGTATGTGAGATGATAAGGATAGTACACAGGGGAAGAAGAAAAGAGTGGCTATTAGAAATTAGGCTTGGGTTTTCAAAGTGAAATAGCTTTGTTATTCTCAACAAATAATTGTGTTTATAGAAGACAAGCACATACAACCAGAGTTTGCTTTTCTTTTCCTTTTCTTTTCATACCTGAAAAAAACACTAAACTGCAGTGACTGCCCTGTCATAAGGAAGTCCAAGTAATCCCCAGGTGTCTAACCACCAAAGGGAAAAGCAGAATTTCAAGCAGGAACAAAACTGTTCCCTTAAGATGATCTAGAGGGGGCAGCTGGATGGCTCAGTGGATTGAGAGTCAGGCCCAGAGTTGGGAGGTCCTGGATTCAATTATGGCCTCTGCCACTTTCTAGCTGTGTGACCCTGGACAAGTCACGTGACCCCCATTGCCTAGCCCTACCACTCTTCTGCCTTGGAACCAATACACATATTGATTCCAAGATGGAAGGTAAGGGTTTAAAAAGAGAGAGAGAATGATCTAGAAAGGGGCAGCTAGATGGCTCAGTGGATTGAGAGCCAGTCCTAGAGTTGGAAAGTCCTAGGTTCAAACCTGGTCTCAGACACTTCCTAGCTGTGTGGCCCTGGGCAAGTCACTTAACCCTTATTGCCTAGTCCTTACCACTGATCTACCTTGGGACCAATAAATAGCATTGATTCTAAGACAGAAGGTAGGAAATTTCTTTTAAAAAAAGAATAGTTTAGAAATTTTAACTTTTCCATTGATTTTTTCCTTTGCTAACAGTGCGAGGTAGGATGGGTAGACATATCTTCACTTACAGACTCAGGGGGAATCATGGGGGCTCTCCCGGTAGCATCAGGGAGGAGCTCATTGTGGT
Source organism: Monodelphis domestica (assembly GCF_027887165.1). Lineage (NCBI taxonomy): Eukaryota > Metazoa > Chordata > Mammalia > Didelphimorphia > Didelphidae > Monodelphis > Monodelphis domestica. The sequence goes on along the minus strand of NC_077228.1, from coordinate 396,529,265 downwards.
GCTGACGTCTTGGAGGAGGCACATGAGGCCTGCCCTTTTCAAAGAATTATTGAATCTATCATCTGGAAGGGTCCTGAAAAACCATGGAGTCGCCATCATTTCACAGACAATGAAACCAAGGTCTGGCGATCTGAAGCCTCACAATGGGTGTCAGTGGTGGGATGTGACTCTTTTTTACTCCAAATCCAGCACTCATTCACAGTGCTGTGAGTTATAGGTTACCAACAGGTGACTCTAAGAGTCGTTTACCTAATTATATGGAACTCAGATCCTTAAGGACGAGCATGCTTCGTGTATTTCAGCTGGGCACACGTCAGTTCTGGCAGGGCACACCTGGTCCTGCTAGTGTGGACCTGCCCCAGATGCCTCACCCCTGTGCTACTTTAATGCACCCTCTCACAGAAAAGGCGTCCAGACCGTGATAGCCTTAGAAACCCATCTATTGGTCTCCTCGACACAACTTTTCAGAGCTCTGGTGGACGGACAAATAGGGCAAGAGAGCAGAAGGAGAGGGCTTTACACTCGTGAAATAGCATCATGGTTGTCTTACCTGATGGTGAGGCGTGAGGAGGAGGGAGAGAAGCACATGCAATTATGAAAATCTCTGACTCTCTACTTAAAACAGCCAGCTGTGGGGAAGGGTTTGAGGCTGACTTGCTAGGGGCTTTAAGAGACAAATGATTTATGGGATTACCTTCTTCTCAGACACAAAGCAGAACTGTTTACCTCAAATACACAGAGTGCTCAGGAGCTGGGTCCTTCTTAATCTCCCCAGCAGTTAACTGAGCTGTGCCTCAACTTGAATCTACCACAAACACTGCTAGTAATTTGCAAGAAGCCCAAGGACCAAAATGACTTTACTTTGCTTAAACACACAATCCACATTTAGTCTGTGGAATTATCACTAACAAATGCTCACGGCAGAGGCAACGTTAAGCAACAGGCAAGAAGGGGAAGGAGGAACAAGCCAAAATCTCTGGCCGTTGAACAAACTTTTTTATAAATTGCTTAACTTCCAGACTTAATATCCAACATTTATCTCCTTTAAGCTGAACTGCTCGCTCTAACCTAGTTACACAAATGATCAAAGCCTTCCTCTATTTCTCCTCATCGGTTCTAAAGTCTTTTTCAAATCCAAACTTGAGAGGCTTGTTTCAGAGGCAAATTTATTCTAGCATGAGAGAGAGGAGGGGGAGGAAGAGATGTCTGTAGACAACTGTTTTTAGTCTACTGTACTAAATCATTTTTATTTCCTTTAAGACAGCTAAAACCTTCTATTTCATAGACAAGAAAAGGAATGTCTTTTAAGGCACTTCTTTGATAAAAATTTGGATCAGTGTGTTAAGTATGCTGTAGGCATTACCTATGAGGAGTTGTCAGAAAGATGTATTTTGTTCCTGGAGTTCATTAAATATTTCATTAGACTCCCATGTCATTAGGTACAGCCTAGTATTTTGGAAAAAGCTAGTTTGGAGTCAGGGCTCCTAGGTTAGTATCTCAGGTATAACTAGTCTTAGAATCTTCAAGTATCATCTGTAGAGGCCATCAAGTTTTCAACTCCCTCATTTTACAGATAAGGAACTTGAGGCTGAAAGGGGTTAATTGACTTGCCTGAGATCACACAGCTAATTAGTGTTGGATGGGAGATTTGAACCAGTATCTTAACCCCCAAATCCACTGTTCTATCCATTGTACCAATACTGTGATCTGTTCATTAACCTTTTACAAAGATTCTTAACCTTTTTTTGTATCATGGATCCCTTTCTACATGGATTAATTCTACAGACCCCTCCTCAAAGATGTTTTTGTTTGTTTGTTTCTGTTTATTTGCTTTTAATAAAATCCCTTACCTTCCATATTGGAATCACTGTGTATTGGTTCCAAGGCAGAAGAGTAGTAAGGTTTAGGCAATGGGGGTTAAGTGACTTGCCCAGGGTCACACAGCTGGAAAGTATCTGAGGTCAGATTTGAACCCAAGACCTCCTGTCTCTAAGCCTGGCTCTCAATCCACTGAGCTACCCAGCTGCCCCCAGAAGAGGGTTTTTAATTGCATAAAGTAAGATATATAGGATTACAAAGAAAAAGATTATATTGAAATAATTACTAAATTGGCAAGTTGTTCCATTAAGCCAGAGAGCTTCCAAGCTTTTGCAGGTATGTTCTTTTTTCTGAAACTGTACATAATGATTTTTGCTGTTTAGTTGTTTGTCATGTCTGACCCTTTGTGACCCCACTTGAGGGTTCTTTTGTGTTTTGTTGTATTTTTTGGTTTTGTGTACAATTTATTTTTTTCAATTAATTAATTTAGAATATTTTCCATGGTTACATGATTTATGTTCTTTCCCTTTCCTCCTCTGCCCCCCCCCCCCCCCCCCCCCGTAGCCAATGCACAATTCCACTGGATTTTACATGTATCATTGATCAAGACCTATTTCTTGAAGGTTCTTTTGGAAAAGAAGCTGGAGAGGTTTATCCTTTCCCTCTCCAACTCCTTTTGCAGTTGAGGAAACTGAGGCAAATGGGATTAAGTGGCTTACCCAGGGTCACAAAGCCAGTAAGTATCCCAGGCAAGATTTAAACTCGGTTTTTCCAGACTCCGAGCCTGGCACCCTATCTACCATGACATTTAGGTGTCCCCTAACCCTACCCCATAGATAATGATAGGACCATGCAGTTTCCCCCCAGTCACTTCAAATAGCAGGGATTGATTATGTTTTATCCAACCAAGTTTCAGAAAAACTATACATCTTTTCAGAGCAGATGAAAAGGCTATATATTTCCTTTTCAAACCAGGAAGGGTAGTAAAAGGCAACATAAGCAAAACGGAGAGGTTTCCCCTATCTCAAGCTGTATTTGGCATTGGAGGACAAGCCTGCTTTTCTCTAGTCAGCTCTCAGCAAAGCAATGCTTCTCTTCCAACAAAAATGACAAGCAGAAAAACAGCTGCAGGATTCTACCTGAGATCAGCTTGTTCTCCTCTCCTTAGCTTTTCTGTCCCTGAATCCTTCTAGCCCTGACTCCTTCTACATTTAGTTTCTCCTTTTTTTCTTCTCCTTCCTCCCCCTGCTCTGCTCCCTTCCTCTCATCTAGCCTCTAAGGCCTGAAATCAAGGCCTTTTTGTAAGTAGTGAATCATCTCTAACTTACAACATGACACTAAAAAATCCCCCCTTTCTATCCCACGCAAAGGAGCCTATGAATGACAACGTCTTGCTGTCATTCTTGGGAAGTACTCTGATTTAGTCCAGACTCTCTCAATACATTTTTCTGAGGGGCTGCCCTCTCTTAGGGCCTCAGAAGTCTTCGTCTCTCAACATTTTATCAGAAGACCTCTGCTACTCACTCAAACGGATTTGTATAAAATGTCCTTATGCGAATGATCTTTTCTCTCCCTATCAGCAACCAAATATACACGTTTGAATCTTACTCTATCCCTAGGGAACATTTATAATCTTCCGCAAATTAAAAATTCAGAATAGGAGTGGATGTGCAAATAGTATATAGGAGAAAAGTTAAGTATTGTCTAGAATGATATATAATTAATTATATAATTATTATGACTGGGAGTCTGACACCTGTGCAGAGCACCTCTGATGATATCTCCTTCCATAAGGCATGCAATAGAAATGCCTTAGAGACAATGGATCCTATATAGACATTCTGTAACTTGTTTTGGAGCACAGGAGGCTCTTTGACTGCAGAAACATGAAAAAAAAAAAGCCAAGTCATCCTCAGACTAGTTTCTTTGGCTATTCTGGTCTGATTTTGACTCCTTCACTGACAGTGTCCAGTGAGAGAAAAATCTGTTAAGAACAAAGACTTTAGGGCTTCTCATTAGGCCAAGGAAGGCTGTGAATGGAGGATTGGTTTCCTTGCCTGCCTTGATACTCATTCTTTTCTATTAGGTGAAGGAGTGCTGCTGTCACCCCTGCAGCAGGCTTTGCGGCCAACTCAATCAGGATCATTGGCCTATAGAGCAAGGGGCAATTGTCCCGACCCAATTGGGGAGCTGTCATTGAGCCAGTGACTCAGCCAGCAGACATACTACATCTGGATATGAATTTGGTGGGACTTATACTCTGCATAAACTAAGTTAAGAGGAAGCTTTCTCCTCTAGAGACAAAGGTGGGAAGAGGGAGAATGTCCCTAACCCCTAAAGAGGTACTTAGAGGAAAAGTATATACTTTTGTTTTTTGCTATGTTTTCAAAATGATCTCTTTGTAAAAGCTAATGTTGAAATGGAACAACAGGGCTAGTTATTTACCATATAATCCAGGCACAAGGCTAAGTGGGACCTTGGAGGAAAGTTAGTTAAGAGACTCTCCTCTACCTTTCAGGGTACTCCTAGGACTCTGGGTTTGGGCAGTCAGTGGGAGAAGTAATTGAGGCAGACTTTGAGATAGTAGCCCAGAGCATACTCACTACATTTATATTAGATCATTACAAAATAAAGTTTTCTCATTCAAGACTATATATCTAGATAGATAGATAGATAGATAGATAGATAGATAGATAGATAGATAGATAGCTCAATAAATGATGCACCAAGGCTGGAGTTGGGAGGACCTGGGTTCAAATTTGATCTGAGATACTCACTTGCTGTATAACCCTGGGCCAGTCATGTAATCACATTTGCCTAGCCTTTACCCTTCTGTGTCAAAGTAAGGGTTAAACTAAAAAAAAGGAATACCTAAAGAAATGAAAGTAAATATTTTCATTCATGATAAAATATTATTAGAAATAGAAATTAATATCTCTAAATAATATTTTATGTGAGAAAAATATATCTCACACAGGTAGTAATAGAACATATATAGTAGATACAAATATAACAAGATATTTACTGAAATATATAAGCGGTATATGAAGAGCATTATAGAATAACATAGCATTTCATAAATAATGAAAAACATCAATATTAGTGAATGGCATGTAACACAGGAGCAAAATGTAATTGAAAACAAACATATTAATCATTTAAAAACTATATTTGGCTATATTAATAATAAGGGCAGCTAGGAGGCTCAGTGGGGATAGAGCATCATGTCTGGAGTCAGGAAAACCTGAGATTCAATCCAGTCTCAGACACTAGCTGAATGATCCTGGGCAAGTCACTTAAATCTGTTGATCTTAGTTCCTCATCTGTAAAATGAGCAGGAGAAGGAAATGACAAAACCACTCCAATGTTTTTGCTAAGAAAACCTCAAATGGTGTTATGGAGAGTTTGATATGACTGAACATCAACAACTTATTAGGAATTGCTTATCTTATATTAGCTGGTGCATCATACAAAAATTGAATCCTTGGCTTAAGAGGTTTAGTGCTCTTACCCCGAATTTCTAAATGTAATGGGATCTTGATGATAGGAGGAAAAGAAGGAAAAGGGGGTGGAGAAATAAGCGTTTATATAGTGCCTACTCTTTGTTAAATGCTTTTTATAAATATTATCTCATTTGATCCTTACAACAACTACGTAAGGAGGTAAGTACTGTTATTATCCCTATTTGAGAGTCATGGAAACGGAAGCAAACAGAAGTTTAATAATTCAGGGTCTGAGGCCAGATAGGAACTCGGGTTTTTCTGGGTCCATTGTATCATCAGCTGCTTCATTAGCTACTAGTTCTCTGAGGGGACAGTAGCTTGAGTTCCAAAAATTCCTGCCTCTTTTAAGTCCACAGTCAGAACTTCTCTATTGCCATGAGAGGATTTCAAAACTTGAAATTGTTGCCAACCCACAGGTGACAGTTTTTTTCACATCAGGCTATAGTTGCTTCCATGTATCCTTTCTGTTGGCTGCTCCTATTGCCTGCCATTCAGCTCTCACCAGAGATGGAGCTTAGATTTCTGGGTCTCCCAAACACCAAAGTCACTCTACAAATGTTTACCATGAAGTTTTTTTTTTTGCCTGTTATGGCTCATTTCTAAGTTAGCCTCTAGAACCAAATGGAAAACTATTTGTCATGACATCCTCTGAAGCTGGCTGGAAACCAGTTTCCAAAGTTCCATGTATTGGCCAGGAACCAGGCAGGAAATATGCTTTGTACATGCTTTGCAAATCCTATTAAAACGGACAAATTTGAGTATGTTGTCTTTTATGTTTAAACCAACCTGGAAATTTTAACTTAAATCTAGGTGTTACTGATTATATCTCTGCTGATTCCCCCTCAACACCACATTTCAGGTGACACCCTTCAGATAAAGAGCTTAAAATGCCAATATCCCTTATAGAACTAAATGTTGGTTAAAAAAAACAAAACTGTCTTCCAGAAACTTGCTTAGGAAGGTTAGTTCTAGACTACAAGATCATATAAAAAATTTGGTGTACACAGTACATTTCATTAGTGTGGACACTAGTCAATCACAGCCTCAGTTTTCTCATCTGTTAAATGTCAGGACTTATCCCTTGCTGTTCTCCAATTCAAGTGTTACAGCAAAACCTTTCAGAAGTTGTGGCAGCAAAAAATAAATACCATGTTTGCTTGTACAAACTAAATCAGCATTTTGAACCAGGTTAGCATTTTATAATTAAAATTCTGGTACAGACACATCACAGGCTAAGTATAACATGGTTTGGTTTTGTTTTTTTAAAGTGGACAAAGTGGGTTGTAAAACTGTTAGAATATCAATGATATAATTCTAAACTTGCATATGGTATAATGTATTTTATCATACAGAATAAATCATTGGGATATACTTTTGATAAATCACTGTATGAAACTTTCTTGAATATTTTTCTTCTCTGTACTCTATTCCAACAACCTACCACTATTTTCCTTACAGGATTCCCATCCCACCCCCCCAACCACACCCCCATTTTGGATTATAGCATTTGATGTTTGGAAAAAACCCACATTTTAACTTTTTTTAAGTATAATATAAAATGTTAAGGGCTTTGGAATTTGTGGAAACTGATTTTGAGAACATTCACAATTACAATTCTGTCTCTGTCTAATAGAAGTAGCCAGGACCTTAAGGCATCCCCAGAGTAGAGCCAGAGCCCAGTGTCGGATACAGTCAATATTCCCTGCCTCCGTATCTACTGTAGATACACTGGGAAAGGCAGAAAATGCTCTTACTTGGAACAAAAAATGGTTTCTGAAAACTCCGGAAGATGGTAGGTGACCCCTGATGCCCACGCAGAAAGGCCGGTAGGAGCCCCTGCTGCCCCGTAGGGGGTTGAGGGGGGAGGAGCTTGCGGACGCCACGTGAAAACTGAGCGACAGAAGCCGGCCAGCCAGCGAGTCCCATGGCTTCTGCCGGCGGCGGCGGTAGCCGCGGGACCCGAAGCCTGCTCCAGTTCCTGCGGCTGGTGGGCCAGCTCAAGGTGAGCTTGCAGACGTCCTGTTGGCTGGGGATCCTGAAGGCTAGTGAGGTCCTACCCCGCTTCAGAGCCCCACAACTCTTTCAAATTCGCGCCCCTATCCTCTCCCTCGCTTGGCTGAGAGCGCCGAGGCGGCGCACGCATGCGCTCCTGGGCCAGGCCTGGTCCTTACTCCCTGGGGCTCGCTGCTCAGCCTGCGATGCCTTGGAAATGCCGGGGCGGGGCGAAGTGGACATAGGTGCTGTTCCCATGGCACCCAGAGGCCAGGCCAGTGTGGAAACTGGGACTTGAGAGGAAGTCGCGCCTTTCTCCCAGGCTTAGCCCTACAGAGCTGCAGTGCTTCAGTCTGGGCGGTAGAGGGAAGAAGAGAGTCACAGGAAGTAATCGGTCCCTGGTTGCTGTGGTAGCAAGTGGTTTAGAAATTCAGAGAAGCTGAAAGGCAGCATCTCATTGTGGAAGGAGTAGTGGACAATGAAAATCGGAAGATCTGGTTTCATATCCCGCTTCATGTACAAAGTGAATGATTTAATCATAAAAATAAGATAGTACCAATTCATATAGATATAATATAGATGATTATAAAGTATTAAAGTTCAACTCAGTGCCAGACAATGTCCTCCGTGTTGGGGATGCCAGAACAAAGAATGAAAAAAACTACCTACCTACATTGAGCATATTATATTCCAATGGAGGAATCAAGCACTTATAAAAATTACAACAGAAGTATTTATAGTAAATACATAAACATATATTTCTATGTGTATCTATATATTCATGTACAAACATGTAAATATATTGTATGCATATGCATTTATACTATAGATCTATATCTAAATATATAAAATCACCAGATATAAAATGCATAAAGTATATTATCTTTGTATAGTAAAATACATATACAAAGTAGTTAAATGCAAAATAATTCAGGAGAGAGAACTAGCAGTTGGGGAATCAGGAAAGACCTAGTGTGAAATTGCTTTGTAACTCAGTTCTCTTATCTGTAAAATGAGGGGTTTGGACTCAGTGGCATTTAAGTTTCCAGTCCTGACCTCGGATCCTGGAAAATGTGTTAATGACCTAGTTATGCAGAGCTTTGGAGTAGTGGTTAGAGAGCTTAGTTGGGAGGCAGGAAGGCTTGTTTTCTGTTCCTGTCTCAGCTGACCTCTCCTTAGATGAGTTGAGGCATTTTACCTTCAAGTGTCCCTGAGAAACTTGCCAAGACTAGTTGGAGCTGCTGGGGCTTCCACAGCTGTTGCTGCTGCTCAGGTTCCCACCTGCCCTCTGCTGAACAACTGGGGCCAAGCCTTTTGCCTTGCTTGCCAGCCAGGTGTCATCAGACAAGTCATTCTGCATCTATGTACAGAGTTTCCACATCAGGGAGTTCTCTTATACTGGAGGGAGGAGAGAAAGTAGGTAGAATTAGTCCTGTGTCAGGATATCTAGCAAAGACAAGAAGATACTTTCTTATGTTTACTAGGTGTCTGACACAGGATTGTTTTTCACTAGGATTTCTGGTTTGGAGAAAACGATTCTCCTTGAAGAGAATGGTCTTTAACACTGTAATTTCTGAAAGAACTTTAAAAAAAATTTTTTTTTCATAAACCCTTACCTTCCATCTTGGAATAAATACTGTGTATTGGTTCCAAGGCAGAAGAGTGATAAGGGCTAGGCAATGGGGGTTAAGTGACTTGCCCAGGGTCACACAGCTGAAAAGTGTCTGAGGCCAGATTTGAATGTAGGACCTCCCATCTCTAGGCCTGCCTCTCAATCCACTGAGCTACCCAGCTGCCCTGAAAGAGCTTTTAAAACCTCAGAGCTAAACTGATATTAACAATGGCCTTGTACAATCCATATAGTGAATAAAGTCAAGAGCCCAACGTTTTGGAATATGATTGTCATCTTCATTTGGGATATTTGTATTTTACTAACAAGTAAAAGAGTTAACAGTACCTCTTACTGCAAAATCAAAATAATGTCTTTTCAATAGGTCACCCATAGAATCATAGCTGGAGGGAACTTTAAAAGTTATCTAGGTCAATTTTCCTTACAGAGGAAGAAATTAAGGCTGAGAGATGTCAAGGTATGTTTCCAGAGTCACACAGATAATAAGTAGAAGAGAAAAGATTCAAAGCCATATCTGGTGACTCCAGATCTACCATGCTTTCTTATTCTAATATCCCACAAGAATTTGTACAGAGGCCTTTTCTGCAGAAGCTCTGACTTGAGCTGTATGACCTGGACTACTTGTGACACTGACATCAGGCCAACCCCAATGTTATTTTACTTTTTGTCATCAGTATTTATAATGTTTATATATCATTTACATTATATTTATATATAATTATTATTTTAATACATAATTATATATAATTTATAAATCAATAAACATTGATGAAGTGCCTACTTTGTTCTGTCAGACATTATTGTAAGTGGTAGGAATACAAAGAAAAAGGAAAAAAAAACTTTGCTGTTAAGGACATTACTTTCTATCTGGTATCAGGAAATACCCCAATTGGAGGATTTGTGTGGACCTTTGAAAAAGGCTAGAAATTCTAAGAGGTAGAGAGAAGAGTGGAGAAAGATGAAATGTCATGTGTAAGTAGTCCATCTGGCCTGAAATAGGAAACTTATGAAGAAGAAACTTCTAATAAGCTTGGAATGATTGGCTAGAGCCAGATTATAAAGTGGTTTAAATGTAATGTAATAGAGGCTGTATTTGCTCTCAGAGGTAACAGGGAGCCATTGGGGTTAATTAAGCAAGGGGAATGACATAGTCAGGCCTGTGTTTTAGGAAAATGATTTTGATAACTGCAGAAGATGTTTTGGAGAGGAGACAGAGTAGGAAATTCAATTAGGAAGCGATTGCAATATTATGAATAAGAAGTAATTGTGGGAGCAGGGGAGGCAACTAAGTAATACAGTAGATAAAGCACCAGGCCTGGAGTAGGGAGAACCTGGGTTCAAATTTGGCCTTAGACACTTCCTAGCTGTGCGAGTCCAGGCAAGTCACTGATCCCCTATTACTTAGCCATTACCACTCTTCTGTCTTAGAATTTATACTAAGACAGAAGGTAAGGGTAGAAAGAAAGGGAAGGAAAGGGAAAGAAGGAAGGAAGGAAGGAAGGAAGGAAGGAAGGAAGGAAGGAAGGAAGGAAGGAAGGAAGGAAGGAAGGAAGGAAGGAAGGAAGGAAGGAAGGAAGGAAGGAAGGAAGGAAGGAAGGAAAGTAGGAATAAGGTACTGAAACAGAATGGTGACTAAGAAGAGAAAAGTAGTTGAATATGAGAGATTATTTGGAGGTGGAGTTAACAAGACTTGGCATCTAATTGAATATGGGGGTGGTGGTAAGGGAGATTGAAGAGTGGAAAATGACAATGAGATTGCAAACCCAGGTGACTGGAGATAGACTTTATCCTAGACACAGAGAGGAAAATTTGGGAGAAGAATGAGTTTTTTGAGGGAAGATAATTATTTTTTGGACATTTTGAGTTTCAGATGCCTATAGGGCATCCATTTGGAAATATCCAAAAGAAATTTTTGGTACAGACCTGGACCTTGGAAGAAGGATTAGGGCTGGTGATAGATAGAGATATAGATGTAGTGATAGCTATATCTGTTACCTACACCTAGAGAGATCTATAGATAGACACAGATCTACATTTATATAGAGAGCCACCAATAAACGTATCTATGTTATCTGTGAATCATCTGAATAAAGGTGATAATTGATTCCAAAGGAGCTGCTGTGATCAAGAAAGAGAATATAGAAAGAAAGAATAGACCTAGAACAGATCCTTGAGTTATGCTTACATTTAGAGGGTGGAGCTGGGATTAGGATCCTGGAAAGAATATTGAGAAGAAACTCCCAGAGTGTCTTGAAAATTCAGAGGAGAGAGCACCCAGGAAGAGAAGGTGGTCACTATGTCAAAGGCTTCCCAGTGGTTGAAAAAGATGCAGACCAGGACAATTAGGTTTGGAAATTAAGAGATCACTGGTAACTTTGGAGAGAGTAATTTGACTTGAGTATGGTCCAAAACCAAATTGCAAAGGACTTAAATGAGTGAGAGGAAAGAAAGTAGAAGCAATGGAATTAGATGACTTTTTCTTGGAGTTTGACTGTTGAAATGAAGAGACAGAGGACAGCAGCTTAAGGGAGTGATGAGAACATAATAAGAGGATTTTATGGGCAGATTTGGAATTTTTTAGACAGCTGTTCAGGGGCCAGCATACAGGTGAATACTGAAGAATAGAGAAAGGCAGAGGGCAATTTTAGAGCTTTAATTATAGCTTTGTTTCTTTAAATCTGAAGTGGACTTAATTGGTCAGAGGGTTGTGAAAAATTAAGTATTTTAATGTCATTAGGGGCAATGCCATAGAGGGCTGGCTTTGGAATCAGAGGACTTATGTTCAAACTCTAGCTTTGATACTTGCTACTTGTATGACCTTTGACAAGCCATTTAAGGCAGAAGTGGAAAGGGACAAGCATTTATTAAGTGCTAACTGTGGCCAGGCAGTGATAACATAATTGTCATCTTCACTGATATCATATAAATTCTTTAGGTCTCAGTTCCTCATCTCTAAAGAGAGAACTGAATTGGGTAGCCTATAAGGTCCCTTCCAGTTCTTAATATATGATCGTATGTTTATATCAAGTGCTTTCAAATATATTAATTGTTTATCCCACCATGACATGATTAGTGATGACTAATTGATTTTAATTAATTTATTTATTTGATTTCATTGACCAGAGAGTGCCTCGGACAGGCTGGGTATACAGAAATGTTGAGAAGCCAGAAAGTGTATCAGATCATATGTACAGAATGGCTATCATGGCTTTTGTAACTGAAGATAAGCATCTTAATAAAGACAGGTGAGCAATTTGAACTTCATTGAGGTCAATAGTATTACTGTATAATGATGGGGAATTAATCATTCTATCAACAAATATTTATTTAGTGTCTGATGTGTGTCAGACACTACTTGGCCCTGAAGATACAAATGCAAAGAATGAAACAATTCCTGTTCTCAAGGTATACCCGTTTTCAAAACTGAGGCCTTCATCTCATTCATTTAATTACTTAAGCAAAGAAAATTCTTATGAGGAAAAATATCCAATGTCTCAGAACAGGTAGAGCCAATTTCTACATCATTTGGTATCAGAGACATGGGGAAGGCTCCTGCCAAGAGTCAAAAAACTATGTTCGCACTTAGGAAGGTCTAAAGTATTATTTAATGTCAGAAGCAAGTAGGCATGGTTCTACCTTTTGGTGGGCCCTGAATAAATGTCCACAAGAAATACCTGTATGCTCACTTTTGACACATACTATCTATGTGAATTTGGGACAGTAACTTAACATTCCATTGCTATGGGAAACTTCAGTACACTGTAGTTGCAGAACAGTTGCTAATCTGCCTAGTGAATTTCCTTTGGAGGAAAAGACCAGAAACAATAAAGTTAATTATGCTACTATTGCAGTAGGCCTATTAGGAGATGATTAGGGCCTGAACTGGACTTGTAATTGTGAGAAAAGAGAAGTGAATGGATAAAAGAGATATAGAAATAGAATCAATGTGGCAACTGATTGGATATCGTAGCTGGGGGACTATGTGGTGGTGGTGGGGGAGCTAGGAGGGGGTGAAGAATCAAGGATAACTCAGAAGTTGTATACATGGATGACTCAAAGGTTGACCCTTTTAGCTATAGAAGACTACTTTCTTTCTTTGAAAGAAGAGATGGAGAACAATAGATTGAAAGGATGGCAGGATCAAATGTAAGGGTTTCTTTTTTAAAATTTTTTGTTGATGGCTTTTAAGAATGGGAAATATTTGGGTATATTTCTAGGCAGCAAAAAGCAGCTATTGAAAGACTAAAGATGAAAGAGCAAGCATGACTGAATGAATAAAGGGGTAAACTCCCAGAGGAAAAAGGATAGGATAGGATCAAGAACATAAGAGGGATTAGTCTTGGAAAGAAGGGCTTTGACTCCCTCCGAGACTAGAACAAAGGAATATGGAAGTATGGCATAGGAGATCAGAGGACCACATATTTAGATTTGGAAGGGATGACATTAGAGGTCATCTAGTCCAACATCCTCATTTTTTTGCACATGCGGGAACTGAGGTAGAGAGAGACATAAAGTGATTTGTCCCAGGTCACAAAGCTCATACCTAGCAGAGCCAGGTAGTCCTCCCATTCCTTTATCCTCTACTCTTCCTATGCCCTTTCTGGTGTGCCATTGATCTCTATTTTCTCAATAGAATAGGAGGTAAAATAAAAAGCAGAGTACAGAATAAGAATTGGCAATAACTAGTAGTTCAGTTTCTTTAAAAGTTATAGAACTTGAAATCAGGCCTGGAAAAGGTTGGAGCCAGATTGTGGAAGAGGCTTAAGTTCAAAGGTAAAGAGTATTTTGTCCTATAGACAAAGGAGTCACTGAAACTTTTTATTTTGGGTTGAGGTGATATAGTCTGACTTGGATATCAGAAATATTATTTTGTCTGGAAGATAGAGTTTTGAAGAAGAAAAAATGAGGAACTATATAGACCTCTATGAATGTGTAAGAATTTCATCCACTAACTTAGGTTTTAGGAAGACATGCTTTGAAGATTTGTAAATGAGGATGAATATATAGATAGATAGCACTACCCTTAAGAATGGGGTGTGACATGCTAAAACTCAGAATACATTGAGGTTAGTGATGAATACAAGGGACAACAAAAAGGGCTTTTTAAAAGCTGCATTGGAGCAAGAGGAAGATTTTTAAAAAGTGCTTGGAATGAAGGTTACAGATGACGAGGAGAACTTTCTGCTTTCTCTAACAAGGTAGATTTTGTTTGGATTCACATGGATAAAAACAAAGATGGTTAATAGTATTAAAACCAAGATAAAACAAGATGCATTACCTACCTGCTGCCCTTAATGTGTTCCCGGCACTAGTCTCAGATAAGCAACCTAAAAGGGTAGTGAAAAAGAATTGATGATTGATGAGCTGTAGTGAATTTTCAGAGATCATAGAGAATGGGGAAAGTATTGTAAGACTGAAGACTAAGGAAAGGAAGGAGAGGAAGAAGGAAAACTTGAAGGGAAGGAGGAAGAAGAAGAGGAAAAAAAAACAGAGAAGGAAAGAAAAGAGGAAGGCAGGAAAGAAGGCAGGTTCTCTTATGCTATCCTTGTGGACAAGATATAGAAATGTAGGTTATGGTCTTGTGGAATGATTGTTCACAAAAGGTCGGTCATGAATGAATCAATATTAACTCAGTGTATTGTAAATGTCTCAGGGAGCTGTCCCTTATGCTGCTTAATATTTGTATTAATGACTTGGAAGATAGCAGAGCTGGTATAGCTATCAAATGTATACGTGATACAAAGATACGTGGGATCTGGACAGGCTTTAGAACAATTTATTATGAATACATAAAAAGTTCTGTAGGGCTTTAAAAGAGGCAGTGGCCTAGTGAAAAGAGCATTAAATGTGGAGTCAGGAGGGCTTGGCTTTGGAGTGTACTTTAAACAGTTTTGTGTCCTTGGCCAAATTACTTAGCCTTTCTGGACCTTATATTCCTTATATATTCAATGGGAAAAGGGGTAGGTTAATGTATCATATGGATTGGGGTTGATGTGACTTAGAGAGCGATTTGTGTAGGAAAAAAATAGATGGCGGGAGAGGAGTTTAATGGACTCTTAGCTCAAAGAGTCAGTAATGTCACATGGTAGTCCTAAAAGCTAATATGATCTTAGGTTGCTTCAGTAGAGGCATAATATTACAGTTAAGTAATGCGATTGTCTTTTTGTACTGTGCCCTGGTCAAACCACATCTAGAGCACAATGTTCCAACCTGTAGACCATGGATCCTTAGGGTTATGAATTATTTCAAGGATTCCCTGACTCCATACATAGCAAATATCATCATTTTTGTTACCTTTTGTCATAGAATAAATACTGAGTATCAATTCCAAGGCATTAGAGTGGTAAGGGCTAGGCAGTTAGAATTAAATGACTTGACCAGGGCCATATACCTGGGCAGCTACTGAGGTCAAATTTAAACCCATGACCTCTCATCTCTAGGCCTAGCTCTCTGTCCACTGAGCCATCTTGATGCCTTAAGCATTGTCATTTTGATTTTTTTAAATTTTATCAAGATATGCAATGTGAGAAACAAACAAGAATATCTTTTTAGAATTAATAAAGGTCTTACACATGTATGTGCATTGCTGTTTATCAAATGTTTGTACATACTCAATATTAATAAAATACAGATTCATTTAAAAGTTATTGAATTCTCAGTTTATTTTTATGTTAAAAGGGGATTATCATACTCAAAAAGGTTGAGGACATCTGGTCTAGACAATTATTTGGTTTATGGAAGACTTTGACAAAGTGGAATACATTGAAAGGATAGTGAATAAGGTGGTTGAGATTGGAGGCCATGACATATAAGGATAAAGGCATTGACCTAGAAACGAGAAGGCTTGAAGGAGCAGGTAATATCTACAAGTATTTGAAAGGCTGTCTAGGAGAGAGATTTAGATTTATTCTGCTTGGACCCAGACTGCCCCAGAAGGGAGTTGATTTCCTGTCACTGGAGATCCAAAGATGGGGAGGTCGGATGATCACCTAGGAGAGATTTTTGATTCCTCTTCAACTATGGTCTAGATTTGAAGGTCCTTCCACCTTGAATGGCCTTACAATTCAGGGTTGTAGAGGAGAGACTTGAAGTGGGGATATCTGTTAGGAGGTTATTGCCATAGCACCGCCCTGGTTGGTAGCATTGGGAATAGAGAAAGCTAAGTAGTCCATATGAGCTCAAACCAGGTCATATATACATGCAATATTAATAAACTTTAAAATTATTCTGTTTCATCTCATTAATAAATGATGCATATATTAAACCTCTTGATTCATATGGTATGTTGAATGGAAATGAGAAATTATGATTTTAGCTTTATGACTTTAACTCATCTTGCATTTAAATACTCTGAGAATAGAAGAAAAATAAGCCATGTAACCTCAGTTTGGTCCCTTGGGTATATGATTCTATATAATTAATGGACATTTCTGGTCAGGTGTGTCCGGCTTGCCTTGGTTCATGATATGGCAGAGTGCATCGTTGGTGATATAGCCCCTGCAGATAACATCCCTAAAGAAGAAAAACACAGACGAGAGAAGGTCTGTATATGGGCACAGGGTCTATGGGAAAAACTATTGAGGATCCAATAGTGTGGGCTAACACAATTTTGAGGAAGAAAATATAAATCCCAAGTGTTACTGAACTATGATAGCACTGACCATTTAACACATTTAATTTTAACTCTTCAGCTTATAGAAGAAAAAAACCCAATTCAGTAAGCATTTATCAAGTGCTGACTGTGTACCAGGAAATATGCTGGACCTTAGGATACAAAATGTGAAATAGTCCCTGCCCTCAAGGAATTTATAGCCTTTGCATATAAGAATAGTTATTTGTATGTGTTTGTAAGTGTAGTAATGCAAACAAAGAATGCTAAATAATTTAAAACTGCTGGGCAGCTAAAATTTTGGTGTATCTTTCCTAACCTTAATTCCAATTAAGAGAGTTTTAAAAATTAGGACATACTGTAGTCAGTCATATACATAAGAGTTTAAATGGGTTCAAGAGGCATTAACCTATTTTATATCTCAAAAGATCTAAATTTTCATTTCTTCAATTTTGTTAATATGTTCATAATTATTCTTTAGGGTTTTTTTTTTTTTTTGGCATTCCCAACTAGATTTTTAAGTTCCTTGAATATAAACTTCTTGTTACATTTTCATCATCCATCCTCCTACCTGTTCCACCTGTTTGGCATTGAGTCCTAAATAATCTGGTTCCTTCCTTCCTTCCTTTCTTCCTTCCTTCCTTCCTTCCTTCCTCCCTCCCTCCCTTCCCTCCTAGACAAGTGCTACGTAAATGGGATTACGTGAGTTACCCAAAGTCACACAGCTGAGGCCAAATTTGAACCAGGGCCTCCCAATTCTAGGCCTGGCACTTTATCTCACTCTGTAACCTAGCTACACTCAATCTCCACTCTTCTCCCACCTCCAAATCTGTGATTGAGTAACATTGGCTACTTTACTGTTCTTTGCATAAAACACTCCATCTCCCATTTCCAGGCATTTTTACAGGCTATCCCCATCCCTAGAATTCTCTCTATCTCATCTCCTGGCTTCCTATCAAGCCTCAACTAAAACCTCACTTCATATAGGAAGTCTTTTCCAATCCCCACTTAATTCTAATGTCTTTGCTTTGTGGTTATCTCTAATTACCTTGTATTCAACTTGTTTGCACATAGCTATTTGCATGTTTTCACATGTATTAGATTAGGAACGTCTCGAAAGAAGAGGCTACCCTTTTTTTGGGGGGGGGGGCTTTTTTGTATTTTCAGTACTTAGTACAGTGTCTGGCATATAGTAAGGGCCAAATAAATGCTTATTGACTGGATGAATGACCCAATCCCCTAGATACATTCTATCTAGTAGAGTATTATTGTATAGTAGCTCTTTAAGAAATACTTGGTGATTAGTTATAGATACAGTTTTTAGTTTATAGCTATCGTTATTTGCCTACCCTATATAAAGGCACTTATTACAAAATGTAAATCCTTTCTTGCATCAGCGTCCCTCTACTTTGGGAAGCAAGTGTAACATAAAGAATACTGGTCTAGGAATCAAGAGATCAGAGGTCTGGCCAGCGCCACAGTCCCACTGTCAGTGAGGGAACTCGGGCAATTCCAGTTCACTTTTGTGGGCTTGCTTTTTCTTATCTGTAAAATGACATAATTGGCCTAGACCATCTCCCTGGGCCCTTCCAATTCTAACAGTTTATGAGGGCATGGATCTCCTCTGTTTCTTGGCATTCATACTTGTATAGGATAATAGCTAGAATAAGGACATACTTTTAAAATTATGGTTCAATATTTCAGGAAGCCATGAAGCAGTTAACCCAGTTGCTATCAGAAGACATCAAGAAGGAAATCTATGACCTCTGGGAAGTAGGTATAAATGATGAAGTAGATTTTGTTGTTACTGAATGTATTGGTTTATATCTTCACTGTTTTTTGATTGGTAATATAGTGAGTTAAGTCACATCGTCTTACAAGCTTGTTTGTGATTACAGGCAGTCACTGATTTAGGAATGCTTGACTTACTTATATGTATCTCTGACAAAAAATGGCTACTTTAGTGGGGCAAAGCGCAGTGGTAACATTCCTCTTTTCCTCCTTAATAGTGCTCTTTGGGATTTCATCTCTCCTCAACCTCCCCTCCCCTCATTTGATGTGGTACCTGTTCTGCCACCTCAGTCCTGGGCTAGTGCCCATTGGTGGTAATCTTACTGTGGTAGACAGTATATTGCAGTGATTAGAGTATTGGGCCTCTAGTAGTGAGGTAGACCTGAGTTCAAATGTTGGCTCACATTAGCTATATAACTTTGGGCCAAATCATTATTTCTTTCTGCATTTCCCCTGTAAAGTGAAGAGATTCGATTTGCTGGTCTATCAGATACTTTTTAGCCACAGTTCTGTGATTTGTAATCTGGGCTGAAAGAGATCTCATTTTTAATAGGGGCTCTATTTTTAGGAAATAACACTGACATCTTGTCATCTTTCATGGTTCCTATGTTAATGACCTTTAAAACCATCCTGTATTTCCTGTAGCTGTAGGCATGTGATATTACCTGTTGGCAGTTGCCCTGTGGCCTGTATAAAATTAAGTCAACAGTTAATATTTAGCTTGATGTGGATCTTTTAATTCTGTTTCCTGATCTTGAGGGGAAGAAGGGTGGTTCAAACTTCTCTGTAATTTTGCCCCAGGCTTTTCCTGATTCTTATTATTGAAAGAAATAAGAATCTGTTTTTTCTGTATTTTTTTTTCTGTAACTTTGAAGCACAAAATCTTGGCTTTAATGTAATATCTGGAGTGATCTTTACACTTGAAATTTTGGAGAAATTGATCTTCAATTGATTACTCCATTTTCTCATGTGTGACATATTTATACAGAATTACTCATCATAGGCCATTTTAAAGAAAAAGATAAAAAATGGAGGAGAAAGAGCTAGTCATTACTGATAGAATGGGGGAGAGAGAATGATATATAACTAGAAAGAAAAGCAAAATAAAATATATTCAGAGGAATTTTTGATTGTTTAAATGAATTTGAATTGATTAAATTAAAAAACCCTTGGGGCAAAAAAAAATTTGTTAAAAAAAGAGAATATGATCATTTTCAAAGAATAGTGATTTAAGTACTAGTGACATGAAATATAATTTATTTTATATTTTAAAAGTATTTTCACCTTTTTTGAGGGGAAATTGTGGTCACATTTCAAACAGGAACATTTCTAAAAGCAAGGTAGATAATAGCAATCAAGCTGCTATTCAGTAATGCCTGATTCATCATACTGCCAAGAAAGCATGATAAATTCATTATCTGAATATAGCAGGGGTAGAATTGCAGACTAGAATTTTGTCATAGCCAGGCTATAGTAGCTAATATTTATGTAGTGTTTACTATGCACCAGCTACTTTGCTAAGCCCTTTACAAATATTATCTCATTTAATCCTTATAAAAGCCCTGCAAAATAGATGCTGTATTATCAGCCTCATTTTACAGTGTAGGAAATTGAAGCAAGCAGAGGTAAAGTGACCAGTTAAAGACTACCCAGCTGGTGAGTTTCAGCGGCTGAATTTGATCTCAGGCCTTCCTGACTCTAGGCCAAGCTCTCTGTACACCTGTCATACCACCTAGTGGCCCCAGGTGTTCTCTTATTAGAAGCAAGAATCCGTTTCTTGCTTATTAGAAGCAAGAAAAAGGGCATATGTGTTATGTTGACTAATTGGACATGCCAGTGAATGTTGGGTTGGGCTCCTTAAGCAGACCTTGCTTCCTACATCATATCACCACCAGCTTCCCGGGGATGAGAGAAGGAAAAGGTATAATAAAGACCATCATTAAGTACCTACTATGTTCAGAACCTCATGATAGTCAATAGGAGAGATAAAAAATTCATATTAGCTATAGCTCCTGTTCTTAGGAAGTTTACCATCTGATCTCGAGGGGGAAAGGAGTGGGGAATACTGCCAGAGATAACCGCAATACAGAGCAGTGGGTCAAGGCCAGGAGAGCCCCTCATCTCTTAATGCCTTTAACGTGTACAAGTTGTAGGCATGTATTAAGTAGTCCTGATTCCTGACTCTGTCTGCTCTGAGATTGAACCAGATATAGGAAAAAACCTCAGCAAACAAAGCAGGGACTTGCTTTGAATTGAAACCAATATGGTAGGATCGGGGGGGGGGGGGGGGGGGGATTCATGGGAGAAACAAACAAACAAACTTGACATTAAGTAAAGAGAGAAAGAGAGATAATAAGCATGAAAATGAAATGTCAAGTTGAAGTAAAAAGGATTAAGACCGATGCTATTTAGGTGTATAAAAGAACAATGTTCCTAAAGGAAGATAGGCTAATTAAATAGAAGGCATCTGACATGAAAGTAAAGATGAGGAGACCAATCTGAAGTCAAAAGAGCCCTGAGCATGTCCTTATCAGAAGGGAGGCTAACAACTGAGCTCTGAAATGCCTTTGTGAAGTTCTTGGAATACAGTGTGCGGTGGATGGGAGAGGTGGTTGGATGTCCTGGCTGGGTGGGTTTAGTTCTGCCTCTTTCACTGGGTGTGCAAAGCCAAACTGAGCCCAGAAATCCAGTAGGAATGTGAAAACATGTGGTTTTGATTGTCCCCCTCGCTTAGGAGTACGAGAACCAGTCCAGTGATGAAGCCAAGTTTGTGAAACAGCTGGACCTGTGTGAAATGATCCTCCAGGCCTCCGAGTATGAGGACCTGGAGAACAGGCCTGGGAGGCTTCAGGAATTCTATGACTCAACTGCAGGTGTGTGATTTTCTGAAAGACCGCTGGTCCGTTTTTGCTAGCTGTCAGAGCAAGGAGATGGGGAGATGGAGTGGTTCCTTTTAAAAAAGATCCTCGGTCCTTAAAACAAAACAAGACTGTGATCTGTGTACCACCATATTGATCTTTTTCAGTTCAACGAATACTTTATTCCCCACATGGTCCATACACAACACCGTAGAGGTGACTAGGTTGTGTACAACACTTACTGTCTTTCCTCATTTGGAGACATGATACTGATACAAATAAGCCATGTCTGACTCTTTGTGACCCCATTTGGGGTTTTCTTGGCAAAGATATGAAGTCATTTGCCATTTCCTTCTCCGGCTCATTTTACAGATGAGGAAAACTGAAGCAAATTAGGGTCACTTGCCTTGGTTACACAGCTCATAAATATCTGAGGCCAGATTTGAACTCAGGAAGAGGCATCTTCCTAATTCCATGCCCCGCATTCTATCCACTGTGCCACCTGGCTGCCTCCTACCTAGTAAGTATTCAGTATTTTTTTAGTTAAAATTTCAACTTTATTTGGCCAACATGTTCCGTTCCAACATTGTGGCAGAAATGGTTAAAGTGACATGACTGTCCGTCCCAATCCCCAATAAACTTCCTGGTTGACGGCATCAAGTAGGCTTCAGAGCCCGTCTTGTACACTTAGAAAAGAATCCAGCATTCACAGAGCAATGTACCAGAAAGCTGTAGAACAAAACCCGATATCATAGGGAAGAAGGTGGGCAGCTAGGCGGTACGGTGGTGAGAGCACAGGGCTGGAGTCAGGAAGACCCCAGTTCAAGATCAGCCTCACTTACTCACTGTGTGATCCTGGACAAGTCACTTAATCCTGTTTGCCTCTGTTTCCTCATCTATAAAATGAACTGGAGAAGGTAATGGCAAACCATTCCTGTATCTTCACCCAGCCCAAATGGGGTCACAAAAGCATCAGGCCCAACTGAAACAACTGAATGAAGACTATCTGATAGATTAGTCACTAGTGACAGAGCTACCTGGATGGACTCTGGATGAACTCCTCCCTTACTCACTAAACTCCAGCGGCCCCGTCACGTCCAGAGCCACTCATAAAGGCCTGCTGTTCTAGAGCGCTTTATAACCGTGTTCCTGTGCCCTCCCCTTCCTTCCTCCCCTTCCCCCCCCCCCCCCCCCGCTGCCTTCTTCATCAGACCGAGGCCCCCCTTTGGGTCCCCAGGACTTCAGCGGGGCCCGACCCAGAGCAGGTGCCTAAGAAATGCTTCTTGGCTGAGAGATTCCCAAAGCTGTTTCCTCAGTCAACTCCCTTTGAGTTCAGTAAGTAAGTTGTCTCTGACGCATCAAAGAAAAGCTGTTCCTGCTGCTGAAGGACTATGTTTCGGAGAGGTCACTGGATGACTGCAGCGGCGGCAGAAGTGTGCAGATGCTGCTTTAGGAAGTGTGCGAGCGGGAGGATAGCATGGCTTCGGCGCCTCATTGCTGTGTTCCCAACCTTAGCCTCGGCCCAATCAGATGGACCAAGAGAGAAAACCTAGAAATAACGGTGTTTAGCCCCCTTTCACTCCCTGGAAGGATAGCCCTCTGAAGCTCGGTGTGCTTCTGGGGCACTTCCGGAGTACGGCCCCTGCCCACTCCTTACTTAGCTGCAAGAAAATGGATTGCCAATTTTTTAGTTGAAAAAAGGCCTTGTGGTTAATTTTATCCATCTTTTTCCCTTACAGGAAAATTCAGCCATCCTGAAATAGTCCAGCTTGTTTCTGAACTTATAGCACAAAGAAATGCTAAAATCACTGCAGGAAACGGTGAACCTCACCCATGAGGTATTGCAGGGTTTTTTGTTTTTCTCTTTTAAGCATCTGTAATCATGTAATAAATACGTTATTTTATGGTTAAGTCTCATGAAACGGTGTGTTTGCCACTGTGGCACTGTTGATTTCCCCAGGTAGGCATCTGTTTATTTTCATTTTCCATGGGCTCTGGTGAGAAATAAAGGCACTGTCTGGATAGAGAGCATGTTTGAGGAACCAGGATTGTAAGGTCCCAGAGACCAAATACTTTATATGGGGGTTGGAGCGATCTTTGTGATAAATAGCAAAAACATCAAAATTTGTAATGTCTGCTAGGAGATAGAAAGCATTTTTTCTTCTCAATTTGGAGCATATATCCCTCCAGGCCAAACTCATTAAAAAGCAGAAGGCTATGTCACTGTATTCTGATGCTGAGGGGAAGTTTAATTATTATTATCTTTAAGGCACAGATCCTTCAACAGAACATTAGCTAATGATGAGAGACCAAGAAGGGGAGGAAATCACATCATTTTCTCTCCAGAGGAACCATTTCCTTTTTATTGAAACACCTGTTGCCTCAAATCAGATTTTAAATTATGATCTGGGGTCTGATTTGTGTCAAAGATCAGAATTGTAGAGCCTCTAAAAGTCTGCTTTTCCATCACTTATGTTAAATTCAGGCCCAGGCAGGAAAGGTAAAAATTAAATGCCTCTATGAATTTTTTTCAGTTTCTTTTTCCCCAATTCAGACCTTTTGGTTTTACATTTTTATCAGATAAGAAGCTAGAAAAGAGTGGAACTGGTTCCCTTTTACACTTTTCAACTTCTCCATCAAAAGTGGCTCAATTCAAGGAGCAGCTAGGTAGCTCAGTGGTTTGAGAGCCAGGCCTAGAGATGGAAGGTCCTAGGTTCAAATCTGGCCTGACATGCTTCCCAGCTGTGTGGCCCTGGGCAAGTCATTTAACCCCCATTGCCTAGCTCTTACCACTCTTCTGCCTTAGAATCAATATTGATTCTAAGACAGAAGAGCAATAAGGGTTTTAATTTTTTTTTTTTAAAGTGGTTCAAATCAAGCTCTTTCTTGAGGAAGTTGGCCTTGAATAGGATAATGCCTCTGCTTGCCTTTAAAAGCCTTGACTGGTGATAAGGTGTTTGCCTTTGCAAAATAAATCAAAAGCATTTTATGCTTGGAAGAGTGATATTTATTTTTGTCCTTAAAATTGATTTGTCAGGTTCTATTTATGACTGGTCAACATAAAAAATTATAATGAACTTTCAAAGTGTTATATCCAGGGATATGCTATAAGCAAGGTATCTTCTTCTTGGTAATGTATAGTTATGGTTCCTTTGCATCAGTGATCAGAGAGAATCAAGTCTGATTATTAATGGAAATGATTTAATGAGAAAACAGAATTCCCCTGTCCTTTTCCCCTACATGGCTATAGGCACATCAACAATGCGCTGATAAAGTCAATATAACCAGGTCTGTCATCTTAGAACCCAGCTTGTGTTACTGGTCAGTAATTGCTAAAATTTCTGTCCCTCTGCTGAGGGTTATGGATTGAGTCCATTCTAAAACAGAAAGTGATGCAGTGGGCAGAACACTAGACTTGGAGTCAGAAAGACTAGAAGTCAAATCCTGACAATAGTTCAGTTTACTCATTTGTAAAATAAGGGGGTTATATTCAGTGGATTCCAGGGGCTCTTCCTTCCAGCTCTAAAGCTCCAGTCCTGCAAAAGTCCCAGGCATTTGTGTCTCTTCCCCTCCCCAGCCCCCCCAGCTCTTTCAGTTGTTCTGTAGGCTTGGTTTAGGTCTCAATCTCAGTTTCCCTAACGCTTACCCTAAACCTTTTTATCATGAGATTCCCTATAAATGAATGAGGATGGCCATAAGAAATATTTGATAAAACAAAGGAGCTTAATAATTAGGTAAAATTTCCTGGTTAATAAGCTACCATTTGTATAGTTTTTTTTTTAGCTTGTAGAGCATTCTATGTTATCTATTTGATTCTCACAACCCTGTAATATAAAATTATAGAATGTTGGTGTAGAAAAGGACTTTGGATATTACCTGATCAACCCCCAACCCTTTAGAAGAGGAACCTTTAGTTAGAGAAGTGAAATTCCTCATCCAAGGTCACACAGCCAAGTTGACGTTAGAATTGAGCCCCCTTTACACTTAATCTAGTGCACTATCAACCCTATGGTGTCGCCTCCCAAGTATACATGTTACCTATTTTGGGGGGCTATGAGTTATATGAATATCATATGGTTTACTTAAAATACAATCAGCTTCATTTGGACTGCATTCAATATAAATTAAGTAGCTTTCTTGTTGCTCTTCCCCACTATGTCCATATTCCATAGGCTACTATTTTTGAATCTATGCAACTATTACATAGTTCTTAAAGCCTGTAGAATTGAAAATCTGCATACTGGTACACAATCCTCTATCTTGGCCAACTAATAGCCTTGTAATAAAAACACATGGTAAAATGAATTGTATAGAGCCAGGAAATGGACTTGTGATTTTATTGTTTTTGAAAATAAATCTTAGGGGAAAAAAAGGTCAGTCACTGAAAATTTTGATTGACATTTTAATTAGTTTAGAAATTTTATTTTACACTTAGATTGGCAGAAATGATTTTACATAAAACTGATCACATGTCCTCCACCCCACTACTTTCCTCTTACCATCCTCAGAATCCAATTTCCAAATGAATGAAGGTATTTATGTGACTTAGTTCGCCATGTTTATTCACCTTAGTATACTTTAACTTGAAAACTTTCAGATGGATAGAAAAATTTGAAACTACAAATAGTAAAGAAATAAAAGCATCAAAGGCCACAAACACTCTTTCCATTTTAACTGTTGTGAACAGTGCAGTATTTCAGAACATCTTGAATAAAGTGTGCAAGTCATTACACTTTATATGATTCTGGACCAAATGTGTAGGGAAATACATAATTCCGTTTGGATGCCAATTGCTTTGCTGGCATAATCTAGCAAAACTCATAATTTTGATGAGATATATATATTCCATAAAATATAATTGAAACATAACTTTATGACTAATATTTTCCATTGCAAGAGTTGCCTTTAAAAATTGGTAGATGCCTGCTTCTGGAGTGTTAGGGTTTACTCATCTGAAGCTGTTTATTAAAAGGTATCACTTTGTATACAAAGTACTGAATTACAATTTTGATTTTTAGTAAAAGTGAAGTTTGTGTCTAGGCTATGCTTTAGCTTTTCATATTTTCAAATGGATAACTTACATTTTTGTATAACATTCTAACAAGCAACCATATGAAAGAGGCATTTCATGTGTTCTATAAAAGAAACATGAATTTAGATGTTCACAGAGTGAAGAACTTGACAGCAGACATGAATATTAGAATGCAAATCAAGAAGAAAAGGAGAAAGGCTTTGAGAGATCAGGTAGTAAGAACATGAAACCTACAACTGGAGAAGGAACTGGTCTGAGTGTTGTATGTGTTTTATAAATCAAGGTTGGTACATACATCCCTATCAAAATGTAAATACAATTTGAGGAGCTAAAAGATTAGCCAAAGAGCCATATGCTGCTTAGTACAACAAAGCTTCATTAATTGAAGGGAGGAGCCCAGTGAAAACTCTGCCATTACAGGGTGTTTAAGAAACAATGGTCCTTTATTACTGAAATAAATAATGGGATCCAGAGTAACTGCTAACTATATATTAAGGAGAAATCCTACTTTAATGAATAAATAGATTTTAATTAGTAGCATCCATAGACTGCAAATTCCTCAATACTTAATACAGTGGCTTGCACAGCTTAGGTGCTTAATGTTGAATGAATTAGGAATATTTAATGTGCTAGAGTCCTTAAAAACAATTCATTCCCTTAAGTAGATTAAGTACTCATGAAATCTTTCTGACAACAGTGTGCAGAAAATCCCCAGCCCAGCTCTGGCTGAATTAAGGAAACAAATTAATGACATTTTCCTGATTTGATATGATATTCTTATCCTTCACAAAAAGCACTAAGAGTTAGGCTTGGAGTTGGGAGTCCAAAAGCTGAAAAGAACAAAAAAGGGGGAAATGGTGATGTTTTCTCTTGACAGTGTCTGTAGGTACACAATATATTCCCAATTGGTTTAGGGCTGTGGCTCTAAATCCTAATGGTGAAGGACCAGCCACAGATATATATATATATACTTCATATATATATATATACACATACTTCAAATAGCCTGAATTTTATTACATGTTATCAACCATTGATTTTATTTCAATGTAGAATGTTATACACCCAACTCTAATTAGCAATGAGAGCAAAAAAATTCACCAATGAGTAAACTTTTAATATATCTTATGTAGTTTTACTAAACTAGAAAAATTTGAATAAGCTGCAATATATCTTAAGGTGATGGGTATTTAGTGAAAAGTATATAACCTCCTCCCATTCAAGAGGAACAAAAAGAAAGCATATAGTGAAAGTAGAAGGCCACTTACAGCAGAAAATCTGATGTTTATATTTTTATATTAGTTTTATTATACTGGGATATCAAGGGGTCATAGAACTGTTCTTCCTCCATTTTCCTAATGGAAAATAGCCAATTGCTAGAAGTCTGACAGCTGTTCTTTGACCTGAATAAATTCTAAAAACTAGAAATAAAAGCTAAGAAAAAGAATTTTCAAGATCATTGCTTACTTGAAAAAAAAGTTTTTGCCTTATACTTTCAAAAATCATTTAGCTAATCCCTTAAACTACTACATATAATTTACATATGTGCCAGGGCTGGGAGGAGACAAGTAGTTGGAATACTTCATATAGCTGAAAATGGTTATGTAAGCAGTACTCTGCACTTTCCCAGATTGGGCTTGAAAAGGTGTTATGCAATGGGATTTTAAGGACACATACATTGACACACACACACATCCCCATGGACACACATGGCTAAAAGAGACAAACTTAAGGGAAAGCAAACTAAATCAAGAGGACTAAAAGGTTAGTACTTGGAAAATATGTTCCAGAATGGCAGAAAGAGATATTATGGCCAGTTGCATGTCTGCTCATTTGAGAAATTTAGAATATTCTAAGCATCATAGGGCCCACTTTCTGCATCCACAATGATCACTGAATGGTTCATTCTTAAGTACAAATATGGATAGATTTTTTTCCCCCAAAAGTACAACATTGTAGAGAAACTTTTGGTTTTCACATTTGGCTATAAGAAATGACACAAAACATGTAGCAGGGGCAGAGTGGCAGTTTCGGGCTGTAGCATGGTCCCCCCAGGTCTCTTAGCCTTGAAGCTCTCCTTCTTTCTTTGGCATCCGAGGGGCTGAAGCAGCACTCTGAGCACTTGCATGGGCTGTGGAACTGAGCACTTCTTCAAAATTCCCTCCCATGGGGATGCCTCCTACTTTCGTCTGAAAAAGAAAAAGAAGGGCTGGGGAAATCCAGGTAGGCAACAGTTCCCATTTCATTTTATTAACAAGCATCCTTTTTTATGTAGGACCTACAACAACTTCCTTCCAAAAGAGCATGGGTATTTTAGGTGATGTGTTTCCAGCTTCATTTTACTATAAATATTTAATCTCGAGCTTTAATAGTAAAAAGGGAGGGAGTTGGGCAAGGGACCAAGATAAAGGAGAGGTGGCAGCAGAAAGGACCTTCTCTCTCCTACCATCTTAAATTCTGCTTCCCAGACTCTTTTCCAAAAATACCAGGTTCACAACCTTTACACAGTTCCCAATTTAAGTGAATGAATTCAGATTTCCTCCCTCCTCCACCATTTTGCAACTTTATGAACTGAAATGACTCAAGTTTTCTTGTATTCAGGCACTAACTGGAAGGTTCAGGTTCTTTAGCATGATAAATTCAAACTGTAGGCTATGGCCCTGTGCCTCATTCGAAAAGGTATTTCAGGTCTCTTTGTGGCCAGAGGGTATCAAACACTTAAAATATTGGGTTTTCCTACACATAGTCTTTTGGTGGCTTTAAAAACCTATCAATTTGTTTTGTCTATTTATGAGGGTCACATAAATATAGCACCTTTCCCCAACCCTAATACAGAAAACTAGAAAGAAGCTGTTGCTTTTTTTTTTCTTCAAGTTATCAGTCCAGAGAAGTGGGGTGTTTTTTGTTTTTCTTGCTTGGGAAATGGAAAATATTAAAATTCAGTAAAAGAGTTGGTCCTTTTATTAAGACTTTCCTGGCTTAAGGTTCCCACCTCAAGCTTCCTGAGACTTTTGTATCATGTATGAGGGAATAAACAACAACAACAACAAAAAACACTTCTGGTTAAAGGGGACTAAAAAATCTATGATTTCATGATCAACTCTGAAATTTATAAATGGGCTAGATCCTGCCCTTTCTAGTTGAAAACCAAATTTATAAATGCATCATCTTACAAACCATTAGGCTGCCTTTTAAGACAATGTAAAATTAGTATGGAATGGGTATCCTAACGCCCCTAAAGGCTTAATGTGTATATTAAAGGAGCTGATTCATTCACAAGCCATAATAGTGGCACTGGTACTCCTGAAACGTGGTAAAACACTTCTTGACAGAAAGCTAAGCTTACTGAGTTTGCCTGTTACAAATTTCCTTCCAGTCCTTTTATAACTTTGGATGTGTTATTCAAAAGGCAAACTTTTTTTTAAATTCTGTTTAAAAAAAAACAAACCTTCCTAGAAACAGTTAAATCAATACACAATACATAAATTGTGTCACTAAAAGTTACCAAAAACCATTTTTATATCTGTATTTATTAGATTTAATTATCCTGCCATGTTATATTAGGGGTGTGTGGGGAGGGAAGGATCTATTCCTCTTTGTTGCAATTTTCCTACTGAAGTATAAGATTACCTTCCTATATGTTTTTCACTGTTCCTCCATTCTCTGAGAAGAGATGAGAGTACCAGCCTTGTTGTCTACCTTAGTAACCCCTTTCTCTTCCTATTAAGCTGCCACTCTTGAGTTTCAATGAATCAACAAATATTATTATGAACCGATTTATACTGATTTTTGTTGTTGTTGCTGTTTAACCCTGTATCTTTTTTCCCCCAACTCTCAATTTTGTTCCCTCAAGCCAAGACAGCAGAAAGAAAGGATAAGAGTTTTTCACATCAGGCCAGTCAGTCCTGATGACCCTTGGGAAAGGCAATTTTTCATAACTCATTCTTTTACCTTATTTACTTATAAGGTGGCTTCAACTGGGTCTGTGATAGCTTAAGTAATTAAGATACAACCTGACACAAGTGCAAGGATGACAGGAACAATTGTGTAAAATTTCCTGCAAGTAAAGAATTTTCTATTACCCTGCCCTTGTGTTTGTTTACAAATGAACTTTTGCATAAAATATCATTTGTACTACCAAGAAAGTCAAAATGAGGCTGATGGAATATGGGAACATAATACTTTGGGTTGTTTTAATAAGGTTTTCAGTTCTTCTTGATATATTTCATTACTTCTATCCAAATGACATTTATCAATAAAATGTGAAAATATAGTTTTCTTTAGGTTGTGTGTAAAACTGCTACAAAAGCTACTTATCAACATATGATTTGCTTTCAACCTGGGGCAACATAATGAATACAGTTTCACAGGAGATGGTCTGGGCCTTAACATTTTCCCAGTGACCTGAAAGATGAAATAGAAAGCATTCTCATTAAGTTTACTGATGACATCCAGCTGGGGTAGAATGAAATGATGCCCTGTAAGGACAAGAACTGAATTTAAAATGATCTTGACAAAGTAGAGATTTGTTTGGAAGCAAACAGAATCAACTTTAAAGAGAGGGAAGGTGACCACATACAAATGCCACATGGCAAATGACACAGTGGTCTTAAGACAGGATGGCAAAAGTAGGCTATATATTACTAGCACAACATATCTGTAGTATGGTGAGTGTTTTAAAAAGAATATGCTATGAAGATGTGTGAATAAGGATGCAGTACAGCATCACTGGATTGACTCACAAACCTGTCCCTTCACACACTGAAGTCTTGGGTTCCATAAAGTTATAAGAGGGATGTGGCATTTATGGAGGAGGTTGAAAGAAAGATGATGAAAAATGGAAACTAGACACAAGAACAAAAGTTAGAAGAACTATGATATTGGGGGAGGGGGAGGGATGACTATAATCAAATAAATGAAGTTATTAGAAAATCATTGTCAGCTGTTTTCCTTTGATTACATAAACAGAAGAAAAAGAAACAAGGAAATAATATTAGAGATGAGGCTTGTTAAATACTGAGAAGGTAGGAGAGTTATAAGAATTTAACTTTGTAGAAAGCTTTATTATAGGACAGATCCAGGTAGAGTGAGTTGGTTACAGGTCTACCTGAAAGCAGATGGGCTAGATCAGCGGTTCTCAACCTCTCAATTTGTAGCAATGAGAATACATAATGCATATCAGGTATTTACATTCCGAATCATAACTGTAGCAAAATTACGGTTTTGAAGTAGCCACCAAAATAATTTTTTGGTTTGGGGTCACTGCAACATGAGGAACTGTATAGTGGGGTCACGGCATTAGAAAGGTTGAGAACCATTGGGCTAGATAAACCTTCAAGGTTTCCTCTGTAAATGGCAGTGAGAATGCTATTGAGCACAGGAAAGTGAATGATGCTATTATATAAGTGGGGCTCAAACACCTAAAAGTATGGGGGTTTACCAGCACTTCCCAATAGCAAATGAAAGTAGGATCGTTCTTTATTCTTCATATATATATATATATATATATTTTTTTTTTCCTCCTAATGGAAACCTAAAAAGCACAACTTCTCCTATATCAGAACTTCATTACCAGTATGTGGACCCATTTGCTTGAGACCATCTCAAGGGATCTATCAAATGTCAGGAACTGATTTTGTGGGTTCCCTCAGGCTTTGGCTTAGTTAGGAGTTGAAATTATTACTAGAGTAATAAAAAACTATGAAATGAAACCAAGTCTGAAAAAAAATCCACATCAATTTGCATAAGGTCTCTCCAAGGCAGGACTTGACGATATACTAGATCTTAAGGTATCTAGATAGGTGGCCCAATATGATGATAATGAGAATGACAAGCAGAGAAGGGAAACAGCATTGCCAATGATTTTGCTGGTAAAAAGGAAAATGATGTTGATTTCATTTTAGGCACATATATGTATATATATTTACAAATATATGGTGTTTGTTAGACCAGTGGGAAAAAAGGCCTTTCAGGATAATAACCAATAATTCCTTTATGAAGAAAAAGTATCAGTAAAATTACAATCCAATGTTATCACTCTTTTAAATGAATGAAAGCTCTCAAGTACAAGATGGATGAATGAATGGTCAGAATCAGAATGTTTTTCTTGAAAAGTCAGATGCACTTCAGGTACAACTGGAATACATTATGTAAATGGCCTTGGGGTAGGGATACAAGTGCATGAGAACTCCTGGTGTGGAAATCTCCTCCAATGGTACACATTTATATCTCTTCTGTTTACAGTCTTAGAAAAATGTCTGGTTCAACTGAGAATTTAAGGGACTTAACCCTAGTAACATGACTAGTTTGTCAGACTCTCTCCACTCTGGTTTGCTGCTTTTCTGTGGCACTTTTGTTTACAAAACATGAATAATTGCATGCTATACATTGTGGCATAAAGGAAAGGACACTGGGTTTGGAGTTTGTATACCTCAGTTTTGTGTGGCAGCTCTGACTTTTCACTGTGGGTAAGTCACTTAACTTGTTAGTTTCATTTATACAGTGGGGAATAAAACTATTTTCACTGTCTGCCTTATGGGATTATTTTGATGAAAACATTTTAATAAAATTTAGAGCAGGAGTTCCCTGGCCTGGGGTACATGTAACCTGAAGGGTATGAAAAGCTTTTCAAAGGATACAGAGAATAATTAGTAATAACTTTTGAAATTTATTTTTTTCTCATGTGCATAGAACTTATTGCATTAAAAGAAGGTATATGGGAGAATTTACTGAAAGTCAAGGGGTACTGGGCCTAAGAAAGGTAATATAATAAGATATATGAGATAAAATATACTAGTTCTTATTAAAAAGAGCTTACATGCATATTTTTCTAAGGGGTTCTCCATTCGCTTCCTTTTTTGCACTGCAAAGTGAGGAAACACACCTACATTCACACATTCCAGACATTTTCACTTTGTTCCCTGGGCTTGTAATGTTAGTCAGCATCTAGATGCCCATAACATGGTCAGAAGAGTGAGGTGATTTGAGACATCTGATGGAATGAAGACACAGCTGCAACAAGCTAGCTCATTTCCATTTATTGCTACACTAGGCAAGAAAAAACAAAAACAAAAACTTTGAGGTACCACTTCTATTAAAGATTTCCAAACCCGAGATTTTCATTTGCTTTATCATCTTATTCCTGTAGTGAGGAATTCATTTTGTGTATAGGGAGTCCTGGGAACTATAACCTAAAAAATAAGTGATGTCAAGAGTAAAAACAGAAACTCCACTTTAAAGAACAGTTCAGTACTCAGTGCCTCATGTACAGACCAATACTTTAAGAACCTATTTGTGCTGGTCCATATTAATATTACCTGTACTTTTAAGATACAAGGTCTATGCTGCAGCAGCCCTGCTTTCTTGCTGCACAGCATCTTGCCTGGTTTACTATAGAGAGCTTGCCTGCTTTGGAATGGGTGGCACCAATGACTATGCTATCCCCACTTAACAATTCACATGATTTAGCACTTAATCTGTACCTTAAGGTTTGTGACAGTTGTCTCAACCCTCTCCTCAAATGATCTGAAAGTAGGAGAATTCCTAAAATAATGAAAAAAAGAGAAGTGAGCTCCACAGATCTAGTTGTCCTAGCAACCATGCTGTGTGATTTGCTGCTTTTATTAGTAAACAGTGGAGGTGCAGAGGAGAAACCACTTGTCAATTTACCATCCAGCAGTAGCTAGGCCTTAGAGGTGCCTTGTGCCACTACAATTCCCAAGCATACTAAAGAGATCTGGAGACTAGGACCTGCTAGCATTTTAAAAATCTAATCAAGTCAGTAGGATACTAAACTATAGAATAATTAAAATTGCATTTGCAATATTATGATGGTAAATATTCTATGTAGCATCTTAATGACTTCTTAGGAAGCAAAGGACCAACATCCTCACATACACATTTCCCAATTTAACTTTGTCACAATAGTTGTTTTTTTTTTTTTAAATACCATCATCCTTTTGACCAGGCTGAAGAAGGAAGCATAAATCGAAGATGACTGTAAAGAAAATTATATCAGTTGAAAAAAATGTTAAACTAGCACTAGAAAAAAGGGGATCACCAATGCCTCTCTTTTCTAATACTTAAAGTAGCTGGGCAATCCTTTTTGAGAGATCCATTTCTGCTGTTGCTAGAGGACAGTGTTCTAATTCTTTAATGACTAATTGGGCAGTGATAGATCATTAACTGTATTCTAATTGGTTTTGTCCAGGTTGTGTTTTCATCAGTATAGGTAACTCTCACAGTGTGGAAACTCTCTTGACCCACTGGTTTATTAGGCAGTGAAGACTAAATGACCTGCCAAAGGTCAGAGTGTTAGAGACAAATTTGAACCTAGGTCTCCTTGACACCAAGGCCAGCTCCCTATCTACTGTACCAATGCATAGAAACTCCTGTCAACTACCATTTCAAATTTCAACAAATCTGCCTGTCATTTCTTTCCCTAAACATGTTATGTTGCCTGCCCATATTAACTGGTATGACATGTGCTATGCCACTTTACATTCCTTTAATAGTTAAATAATTTATAAAAGGTTTCACCATTTGGCCATATAAAATGTGGTTTGAAATGTGTGTGAACTAGATAGGATTCAGTGGTTTAATAATACCCCTTTATGGTAAAGAAATAAAAACAGAATTTGTTTCCAAACTAAATCTTTTTGCCTTTTTCTTTTTAACTGCTAAAAACAAACTTCAAAAATTGCTTGATGAATATTATAAATAGTTGGGGCAATATTTTACATTCCCAATCCTATAGGTGAAAAAACTAAAATGGCAGGAACAGCCAACAAATGGAAGGGGGCAGGACAGACAAAATCATTTTAATATGTAGGTTGACAAGGTTTTTCCCATGTACACATATTCCTGGTAACTAAAGGAGAAATTGAGAATAAAATGTGATTTAAAAAAATTATTTTAGTTTTGCAGAGATCTCTAGTAGAGTAACAAATGTTTCTTTTCAGTAAACTTTTATTGGCTACCTATACTTTGAGTGGGCTATCATTCTGGGAAAGGCTAGTTGTTAAGTATTAAGTGATGAAGGCAAACTTGAGTTTGTGCTGTGTCCATCACTAAATTAACAAACCAAATAATCCTAGTGTATCCTTAAAACAACCAATTAAACTGGGTGGCCTCAAGTAACGTAATGTAAGCCTCCATCAGAAATCATAAGAAAAAACCCTAATTAAGTTACCTTTGGATACAAGCTAGAGAACATAAGAGAAAATTATTTATCAGATGCTTCTGTTCCATTTTATTTTACCAAATTAAATCTTTAGGTTGTGCAAATATTAAGGCCAACTTGCAGCTGGAAATAAGAGCCTTTTCAGAACTTTGTAAATAAATGACTTTCACCATTTTTGTTTTGAAGTGGCTATGTATATCAGTACTATTATGTGAACTTGATACTTTAAACCCTTAATAATCTAGGTATTCTTCCTATATTCTGATCACCGGTGGTCCCAGACCTCCCTCTACTGTAAATCATTCCCCATTTTCCCCAGCTAAAAAGCTTCTCTCTCACACTAAATCCTCCTAGAATTTCTTTGGATTTTCTTCTTGGCCCCCATCACATTCTACACTTTCCATTATATGTTTCTCTGCTACATATCTGTGGAACCCAAGTTCTTTAAAGGCAAGGACTTTTTTTTTTAAAGGCAAGGTCATTTTAATCTCCATATTCCTAATACAATCACTATAAGGGCTTAATAAAGTCTTGTTTATTGACTGCTTGATACTTTTCAACCCACTTCCCATTGGCTGCTTAAGATTATTGGAAACAAGATGAGGAAATAAGGTATGATTGTTACTACTATTTGCTTTGACACAATGAAAGTAACAAAATAAACACAAACCAAACAGCAACTCTACCACACACATTTATAGTGATATAGAAAAAGATCTTAAGCATGTTACCTCATAGCAGGCATACTTATGGAATGGCGAATAGAGTAACTTCAGTGAGAAAGCAGATAAAAAAAGAAAATATTACAATAAATACAAAAAACATCAATTCATTTTGCAATTTGCATTTTCAGATACGTGCAATGCATGCTAACCCACCATCAAGATTTTTTTTTATTAAACTCTGGGTATTTGATCCATTGGTAAAGATGACAAGAGTGGGTAGATAGTAATAGACAGTGGCATGCTCTTTTATCCTGGGCTAGACTGGTTAAGATATTTGGGTTCATATGGACAATTGCACATCTCAGTTCATCCCAAGTAGGTCTACTTCCCACATCCAATCTCTCTAATCTAACTTTGTGTCTTTCTTTGAAGATAGAAATTTGAAGAAAGAGAGAGATGGAAGAATTAGACCAGGATAATGTGCTTCTTAGCCAAGGAAAAGAAAAGAGTAAAAAGCAGTATTCACATATTTCACAATTTACAGGGACCTCTACAAAACTCCACCCCCCCACCCTAGTTATCTACATGCTGTCTTCTCCGTTAGAAGGTGAGATCCTGGAGGACAGAAACCAAAAATTTGGC
Source organism: Monodelphis domestica (assembly GCF_027887165.1). Lineage (NCBI taxonomy): Eukaryota > Metazoa > Chordata > Mammalia > Didelphimorphia > Didelphidae > Monodelphis > Monodelphis domestica. The sequence goes on along the minus strand of NC_077228.1, from coordinate 396,492,544 downwards.
TTTATTTTTATCCCAAGTGCTTTGCAAAGTGCCTGGCACATAATAAGCACTTAATACTGACTGGCCTGTGGATTGAAAAATGGGTTGGTCTTTCTGTACTTATGTCCAAACTTGTGTTATTACAACTTTAAGACCATCTGACAAGATATCAAAAGGCAATTACTCATATACAAGGGCTAGAGCCCTTTTATCTGCCTTATCACTAAAGATAGAGGCTGTAGCAATGGCAAATTAAGACCCTCTGAGGCCCCTTGACTACCTCCTTCCCCAATGGACTAGTTCAAAAGACCAGACACTAGGGTGATCTCCGATTTTCTGGTCATTTTCAGAGAAAGCTTTCAAAGTTTTATGAAGGACAAGAAAGGATATTGTCAGAAGCAAACCTCTCTCTATTATGTCGCTTTGTTAATGCCAGCCCTCAGTGGCCTGGAGGCCAAAGATCACTGAGTGAATCCAGGTATAGATAGGACCTCGGGAGAAAGGAAGTTAAAGAACCAAGGAACCAAGAGGGGAAAACTGATTCCACAGGCACCCTGGGCGGCCCAGGCAAATTTAGAAACTATGGTTGGTTCCTGAGAGGTAATGGGTGAGAGTTAGCGGGTGGAGAAAAGAGCTTATAAGGTCAGACAGGCACCTGTCTGAGTCTTCCAGCTGGAGGGTGGAGAGTGGAAGGAACCACTGTCAGTTTAGCCACAGACCCATCATGGCAGCCAATAGATTAGAAAGTTAAGTATCTCTCTACCTCTCTTCTATCTTTCCCTCTCTTTACTACTATTACTTTGATTTAATAGAGTTATTAAGCTACTATCAACCTCACAATATTAATTATTACAGTTTGGATTCTGATCTGTTATCCTTTGCCATTTTCCTCATAGATGCTTCATACAATTGCCATCTCTCCTTTAAAGACCTCACACCCTTCCTGAGAACTCATTAAGAGATCCAGGCTCCACTGCAGGGATGGAGAAGCAGCCTAACTTCTCCATACTTCAGGGATACTGGAGCCACAGAAGGGAAAATTTTCCAACCAGGATCCCAGGCTAACAACTTCAGATTCTATTTAACTCTATGGGGCCTTTTGGGCACCTATCCACTTAGCCCAGGGGGATAATCCAACACTGAAACATTTATTTCAGTAGGGTAGGGGAGTGCTAGGCTTGAAGTCAGGAAGGCCTGTGTTCAAATCCTGCCTCAGACACTCATAACTTCCATTTTCTCATCTATAAATGGAGATAATATCCATCTATCTCAAAAGAATAGTTGTAAAGATCTAATGACAACATAACAAATCTTAAAAGTGTTTTATAAATGCTAGCAAGAATTATCATGAAGAGAAACTTAAGGAGAATGTCCTGTTAGTCACTGCCTTCCTTTTTGATTACATTAGGCTTTTACCAACTACATGACAGATTTCAAAAAGCAAAGGGGCATGCAAACACCATCACTACACACACAGCTATGCCAGAAGAAGGCTGTTTTTCTGTTGAGGTATATTTCCTTTGGAAGTTGGAAACTTTGGAGATTAGAAACTTGCATATGCTGGTTTGCTTGGCCTGTATATCCCAGAGCAGAACCATAACACTGAAAAGAAATGAGCCAGTCTAAAACTTGGGGGGGGGGGGGAGGTCACAAAATGCTGTGTTGAAAGGGGTGCTTTAAAGGACAGACAGAACATGTAGCTGAGGACTTTGTGAGAGCTGGACCCAGAGAGTGCCATATGGAAGCACTGAAAGACAGTCTGGCCTGACTCACAAAGCACACAAGTGTGTCACCTGGCTTGCTATCAAACTCCTTATTTCCCCTCTCTGGTATTCCTAAACCCAAGCATAGGCTAAAAGCAAGGCCAGTGTTGCCATAAGGGAAAGTCTAGAGGATCCCAGAAATTTCCAGTCACAGTAGGATTAACACTTTAGACTCCAGGGGGGTGAGACTTTCTCTTTTTCCTTAAGAAACTGGGTGAACAACATTTCTCCTTTGCCAACAAGTTGAAACAACAGTTCCTTTGGAAAGAATTCAAACCCCCGAGCTTCTTCAATAAATGTATAAACATGTACTTACATATAATCTGTCAGGAGACTGGCAGATAGTCAACTCATTTATCTGAGCAGTGGGCTGCCATTTGTGAGTTTATTATATATATCATGTAATATCCTAAAAATATGTGTCTAAAGTATAATGTGAGTATATTTTCCTTTTTGATAATGCAAAGGTGGACTGAAGGAAAAAAATCTTACTGGGAAAATCAAATGCACCAAATTTAGAGATTTTCCCAGACTCACAGAATGAGAATGAGGCATAAGCTGACTTTGTGGTAGATCATATGCAAATCATTCTTCCATATTATAAAATCCAAGGCCAGGGAAACTTGAATCAAGATATGGGTTCAAGTATTTTCTGCCCTTAAAACAACTTTGTACGTATCCTACCAAGTGAATGAAGCAAATTCTATGCTTCAATTTACATTTAGCAATAAGAATTAAATCTCTCATCTCATAAAGGTCTATCCTTATCTCTATATGTGGGACAAAAATCACCCTTTCTTCACATACTTGATTCAAACTTTTCCTGGGAATTTTTTTAAAAGGGATCTTTCCCCATCTTGTTGAGATAAATTAAAGTCACAGATATATTTTTAAAGCAGCCTATTCTTTCCCTAAATTACTGAACCTAGAAAGTCAACAAGGTTATAATTTCCCTAGACCAGTGACAGTGAACCTTTTAGAGACAGAGTGCCAAGTCCCTCCTCCCCAAAGTGCTAGGGGAGGGACGAAGTGCTCTCATTGGGCTACTGGGTGGAGGGGCAGGGGAAGTGAGGAATGTCCTGAGCAAATGTAGAGAGGGGGGAAGTGAGTGGCCTGAGCATTCTGCTCCCCTCTAGCTCTGCCACCTGTGAGCTGCCCACCTTACCCCCTGTGAGCTTCCATTGGGTTACTGGGCAGAAGGGTAGGGGATGTGAAAAAAAATATCATCAGGCACAATGGAGAGGGGGAGGAGAGCAGCTCTGCATGAGTACTTCTGCCTGTCCAGTAAAGAACTCTGGGGTGAGGTGGGGGAGAGTGGCTATGTGCCCACAGAGAGCACTACGTGCCATCTTTGGCAAGAGTGCCAAAGGTTCATCATCACTGCCTTGGACTAATACTTTCTCAATAACACCTTTCATTGTGCTGTCTCAGCTTTCAGCTTTATGAAAGATTCTTGTGCACCTTGTTAACCTTTCCCTAAAATATCACTCAAGGGAATCAATAATGTATCACTTTCCTGGAAGGCATAAAGAAAAGCCACAATTGAGTAAGACTAGCAATACTTACTGTTTACTTTAGACAAATTTTTTGACAAACTGTAGGCAAAAGCATTTTCTCATAAATTACATGAAAATGAAATTAGAGAATATGCTTCACAGTAGATACTAGAACTATCAATCTGTTGATCTCAATTTCAGGAAAATTTCTTTTCCAAAAGAAAATAGACACAGGATAAGCAAAGCCTTGAAATTACAAGTGAACTATCATGATATTTTTTTCAAAATTTGAGATAGAAAATATTTACAAAGAAGTAGAAGAGCCAAGCAAAAGGCATGCATAGTTTAGGAAAAGGAAGAAAAGGAGGCTACATCTTAAATTTTGACTACATATTAGCAGTTATGTGTAACAAGCTGTAAAATATAGTGAATTAATTTTGCAACTTTAATTGATATTTTGTTGTTTCTATTTTAAGTGTATGTAAAGGTCTTTTATGTATGTGGGAAGAATCTGTGAAGAAAAAAGATATTCCTAGGAGAATTATTTCCCAGACTGTGGAATAAAGGAATGTTAATTATTCAGAAAAGACAAATGTTTTAATCATTAACCCTCTGTGTATATATAACACCCTTCAGTTTTCTTCCTCTTCACTTGGTGAAATGAAAATCCAAATAGCTTTTAACAAACGAAACATATTTTTATGTTGGCCTAGGGTGTAAAAGGAAAAGAAAATACACTGCTCACTTCTAAAGAGTGAAGCCAACATAACAGCAACAGTATGGAAATGATAAAGCTTACCCAATGGAATGCGATCTGTAGCAGGAGAAGAAAAAGGAGAAGAGCAGTAATAAAAGTTAGCATATTTAGATAGTGTGGAGAGAAATCACTGCACCCAAACTCTGTCCTATTTTTGAAGGAGCCAATGAACTTGGTTCTATTTGCTATTTATTTACTCTTACATTTCTCCAAGGAACAAAAGTAAAAAGGTTAGGTTTTCCTTAAGTATTCTCCACTCATGGTGTTGCTTGGAGAGTTTTGGGTTTTGTTGTAGAACTAAATATTGATTACTGAAGGAATATAATATACAGAATTCTTGCTGTTTCTTCCTTGAGTCAAGTTTTTGTCCTCTTTTTACTTATTCCTATCTTTATCCATAGCTGTAGATATAAATCACATCTCTTAATTTTTGTTTTTTAGGAGTTCTGCTAATAAATAGGGAAGAAAAATAAAGTTACTACAACAAATTTTTGCTATGATCTGGATTTCAGTTAAACATATCTTTGTTACCACTGATATAAAGATAATTCATCAATTTGCTACAAAAAGTATGACAAAATTAAACATTTTAATCTCAACCAAATTATAGTCTAAATAAATTCTGTAAGATCTAAAACTCCAGAGGGAATTTCATTTTTTAATGTTATTAAAACATTTCCAATCTTTTCCATTTGTATGATACATTAAAAATACTTATATTATTCAATTTATTTTTAAAACAACTATCAGGAAGGTATCACAAGACAAGTATTATTATTTCCATTTTACAGATGGAGAAAGGAATTAACTTGAGATGAAGAAACTTTTCAGGTCACACAGAGAATGACGAGAATTGGAATTAGAACCTAAATTCTAGCCTAAAATGATGACCTTGGTCTGTGGTGTTCTGAATCCAAAAGAGAATTATGGAATGTAAACTTGGTCAATAAGCCCAGGAAATTATCCACAGGCCAGATTTTTTTTAATGAACTAGAAAAAAAAATGCAACCAAAAAGTTCAAACAACACATCATTCCCAATTAAGTTTATGATTTTTCATAGTAAAAAAGATTGAACCAGAAGGATTATTGATCAATACTAAAAATGAGCATGATACAGTAGATAGAACACTGGTCTAAGGTGGTTAGACAGGTTCTCAAACTACACTTCAAATTTTATATTTGTTGCTGTGTGGAAAAGCCCATTTTTTCATCTGTAAATTGGGAGTAATAAAGCTTACAACCCTTATCTCAGAATATTTGTGAGGAAAACATAAAGCTCTATGAAAAAGTGAGTCATTACTATGCTTAACCCAAAAACTTATGCCTAATGTGGCTATAAACCCATCATGCTATTGAAAAATTCACATAAGGAAAATAAAGAAGGAGGAAATAGAATTCTTTGAAAACTGTTCAATTTCTGTTTCCCAAACTTTGGCTTGCACAACAAGAAATCCCTGTTAGGTATAATATACTAAGGGGTATAATTATGTATTGTGCCTGTTTAAGTACAGTTAGCTACATGTCTTAATATTTAGATTTAGAGACCAATGGACAGGTTACATATTGGTCTACATCCAGTCAGATATCTATGGCTATATAAAGATGTAGGGAAAAGTTTTTATTATCTCTATGTTGCAGTGGATCTCTGGACATCTCTAGTTGAAAGGAAGTTTCACGTGTGAAATGATGGTGGGTATGAGATTATATTCACATGTTGGAGGGATCATAGGATCAGAATGAATTTGACTACTGGACTTGGAGTCACAAAGAGCCAAGTTCAAAGCCTGTCTGAGACACTTAACTATGTGACCCTGAGCAGGTCTTTTAAACTCTATGGTCTTTTGAGAGTCCCTTCTAGCTCAAGGAGTCCTTAAAAGGCCATCACACCTAACCTCTTCATTTCACTAATAAAGGAATAAAGGCCTAGTGATTTATTTTGCCAAAGTTACACAAAAAATATTAAGAGGCAGGATTTAAACTTTGTTTTTTGAATCTAACTTTGCTACTATTTTATACACCAAGCACTTAACATCAGAATATGTGAAAGTTTAAAATGCTTTGCTTGGATTTCTTGGATTGGAACACACACACACACACACACACACACACACACACACACACACACATATATACACACATATATATATACATGCATACAGACATATTTAATACATATAAATACCACATTTCTGTTCAAAAGGTTTTTTTAGGTAAAAGTATCTGGTACAAAATTCAGTAATCATATTCACTTTCATTTCATAAACTGATACCTTTAATGCACACAAAGAGGTTTGTAAATTCCTTTATTTTACTCTTATTTATTCTCATTTAGGTATTGTAAAAAATAGACTCGAATACAGGACTACAATCCCCACGAGCCCTTGCTCCACTTCCCCAGAATGCCTTGTAATCTTATCTGGGCCGAGATCAAGAAGGTATTTAAGCTGATTCAAAGGCTTTTGAGAGGCTCTCTCTTGGGTCTTTTGGACTTCCGTTTGGCAGCAGGCACGTCTCTTGTGTGATGTGAGGTTATTTTGTCTAGGCCTCTGGCCTAGGCACATGTTTCTTACTTGTATATTCTTTAATCTTTAATAAACCTCTAAAAAATATAATACTTCTTGCAGAGAGAAACTAATTTCTACCTGCCTCAGTCTCCCCAGTCTCTCCTAAATTTTAATCTTTACAGTATGCTTGTGAAATTAAATGACTTTTTAAAAATATGCACAATTTTTCTTATACCTAAGCTTCTTATGTACTTTGGCAGACTATTTCCTGTTGAATCTAAAATTATTTTCATTAAAATGGGTTGGAAAATACAATTAGTCTAGAAAAATCTGTCACTGAATTTTAAAAATTATACCAACATCTTACATGATGTTTTACTTATTGATTTGAGCTATAGATTGTTGTCTTCTTTTTTATAATGGAAGAGCTTGAATCCTTTAGTGAAGGTAATAACTTGAAGAAATATTGAGAAATCTTGGGAAATATACTTTAAATCATCCAGGAAAGAAATGTTGGAAACATTAGAAAATAGAATAGAATAGAAACAATAGAGAAACAAATTTCTATTTGTATGTATGTATGAACATACTTATGTCCTTACATAATTTATAGGCACATTGTTCAAATTTTACTTCAATATACAAGTTGACCTGTGTGTCTGTGAAACAGAAGAATGGCTCCTTATTAGAGTGCTACCTCTGAAGTCTACATGTCTCATCATAGTACAGGGTGTCCCAAAAGTCTTTGAGCAATTTTAAACGTTTAACAGCTCAAGTCTTTTGGAACACCCTGTATAAGTGAAGTATCCGTATTAATAAAGCCCTTTTTAATGCTTCAGTAACTAGACTTTTTAGATGGGTTCCAAGATAGGTCTGTCTTATAAAGAAATCAGAAATAGAAGGCAACTAGTGAGTACTATAATGCTAACCTCCTAGAAGAGTATGGAAAGCTATTCAATAATTTTTGGAAGGAACAAATTTTTGAAGTTATGAGATCTCAGTTACAACATAAAACATGACTTTTCTCATTTTAGGAGACCAATTAAAGCTCTACTGAGAAGTGTAGTCAATAACGAATTATCCCTCCAAGGACACACACTGCAGAAGTTTGAAGATGCATAGTCAGAAGAAGGTCTAGTTCCTCCTCATTCTCTTAATTTTAGTGCCTTTTCTCTTTTAATTCTTTCTTGTTTACCTTGTGCATAGCTAGTTTTTACATTTTTGTCTGCTTATTGTCTCTTTCATGAGACTGTGATTTTCTTAGGGGGCAGAAACTGCTCTTTGCCTTTTTTTCATCCCCAGCACTAAACATAGTGCCTGGCACACAGTAGGTGCCTAAGAAGTATTTATTAATCAACTCTTTAGTAACTGCCTCATATTTATTTCTAGTTTGTAATAATAACATGTCACAAAATATATAATCCAATATTTTACATCTGTCCCACCCTCTTTCATTGAGGAATCCCAACTATTTTATTTGTGTCACCATATTAATGAAAGGTAAAAATGAAATCCTGCACTCAGATGCTTGTTTATGGATTCATTTAACTCAGGTGACTGAGAGATTGTACAAGTAGGAGTCAACTTATTTTTGTTGAAAACATAGTATTGATTCTAAAACAAATATTTCTACCTCATGTGACAAAGCTGCAAATATAGTCTTGCTACTTACTTTATATTCATAAAAATTACTTATTTTTAAAGGAAAAGAATTAAAAAATAAAATTCTTTTTCTAGTGACATGTAGTAAAACATAAGACTTAAAAACCTGAGTTCAAGTTTTGACACTGTCACTAACTAGATGTATTCACCTTAATTAGGCAAGCCACAACCTCTTTGGGTTTATTTTCCTTCATCTCTGAAATAAGAAGCTTGGACTAGAACCCCTACTGAGTTCTTCCCATTATGATTCTATAGGATCCTACTGAACTAAAAGACACAGAAGAAACCTTAAAAATCTTGAATGTAATTAGCTTCCTATAGCATATTCTTGCTTTGCAACACTAAAACATCAGAAATAGATACTGGCAGGGCTGGGGCTCGTCTTATGGACACTTTTTATTGTTTTATTAAATTTTCGACATCTAACTTTAGAGATCGTGAATGAGTAGAGGCAATGAAATTCTCTGATGTCAAAAATCCCACCTGAACTGCTTGCAGATTTCCCCAAAGAACTCCGAGGCCTCAGACTCCATACCTGTTTTTCTCTATTCTTATGCTTCACTGCAAGACTTTCAACAGCCAGGCTGTTCTGTACCACCGTATACCATATACATTTTTGCTGTCAATTTTTAGACCGAGGGAGAGGCTCCATTGCCCTTAAGATTCCTTTCTGGAGAAATCTCCCCGCGTGTGTGCATGTGCTTGTGAGTATACATACATGGCTCCATAGCTATGCCTGCACACATAATATGTACATATCTATTACATATACGCAATAATTACTATCTCTCTAAAACTGCATAAGCATATACACATATACTTTATAGATATACTTTTATAGGATATCCAGACTCATGTTTTGTATTAGATGGCCCTTCAAAAACCAGGGCTGGGTACATTTTGACACTGGGCACTCCTGAGACAGGCCCAGTCTGGCAAAGCTGGTAGATGGTGGCCAACATCATCATGGCCTCCAGCAGTTCCACCTGTGTGACGGGTGAGCCGCCTCTGCCCTTGCTGATCCGTGTAAAGCGGACAGTCAAAGCCAGTGCCACTTAGCTGCAGGAAGTGGGATTCCCCAACAAAGCCATCACTCAATAAAAAGATAAGCAAAAAGCAGAAGGTGGCAGGTAGGAATGTGGCTAGCTGGTACAGTGGATAGAGTGCTGGGCCTGCAGGCAAGAAGACTCCTCTTTGTGAGTTCAATTTAGTCTCAGACACTTACTATCACTGTGTGACCCTGGGCAATTCACTCAACACTGTTTGCCTCAGTTTCCTCATTTGTAAAATGAGTCGGAGAAGGAAATGGCCAACCACTCCAGAATCTTTGCCACAAAATGCCTAAATGGGGTCAGAAAGAATTGGACACAACTGAATAACAACAAAAGGGAGGGGGGAGTGAGAGAACAACGTCTGAAATATATACAAAAGGAAGAACAACTCATCTTTTACACCATTTCAGTCTCTTTCCTTGCTTTTCTCCTTCCTCTATTTATCATCATGGAGAAGCAACTCTATCTGCAGAGTGTCATATAAACGGACAGATTAAGAGAAGATAGAAAGGAAACTGGGCGACGCAGCTGAATGTGGAGTCATGGGCCATGGCTGTGAATCCCAGTTTTGTCTTCACGAGTCGCTTAATCAACAAGAATTTATTAGGCATTTACCCCGTCCCAGGCACTTTTACAAGGCCTGTTTCCTCTAAACTCTGAGCGCCCATCTCTGTCCCCTCAACTACTTGGCATTTCTGTCCCCTATGCACACACATGTATAGCTTATGTACACACCAGAAGGCAGCATTACTGCTGCACATGTACACGTGGGTAGTCTGAGCAGACACACGCATGCATTTACACCCAGGCACATTTTGGTATAGGTACATATATGGGTGTGTACAGAGAGAAACCGAGAGATGGAGACACAGGCACATGCAGACCGACTGTCTTGCCAAAGAGAAGGGCAGTTCTAGAAAACAGGGTCTGGTTTGTTTTTGTCTCTCTCCACCATGCCTGGCATGAAGGCAGTGTTTGGCTGAGTGTTTCTTCTTCTGCATGATGGGGGGTGGCCCACGTAGCCTGGGGCCCCCTCGAGCTCTGCCCCTGGGAGGCCATGACCTGACTGTGACTTCATCATAGGGGAACTCTTGGTGGGCAGAATGCCTCCACCACTGCAAGTCACAACTCCTCTATGATTTATATTCTTAGGAAAGAGCCAGAGGCGCAGAAGGTACGTGACTGGCCTAAAGTCACTTAGCTGGAAGTATCTGAGTCACTGAATTCAAGCTTTCCAGAATCCAAGCTCAGAATTCTATCCATTAAGTTATGCTGCCTCTATTATTTATTAGCATTTAGATAGGATACCATGTAAATGTTCAAATCTGCACGCACACGCACACGCACACGCACACACACACACACACACACACACACAGATATCAATGAAGAACTTTTCAACTGTCCTGGTACACCAAAGGAAACACCTTCACTGAGGAATCAAAGGATGAGGTGTCTTGCTTTGCTGGGACTAGTTTCTAGCTTCGACACATTTTTCACTATTCAGAATCAACCGATATTTTCAGCATGTACGAGCAGCTCCGTACCAGATGTGACAGGATTTGTGTTAAAGGTTGGGATGCTAAGGAGGCTACAGTTTTCCAGGGAGATTCCATTTCATACATTTTGTCTTCAATGTTAAGATGATAGTAATTAAGCCTCTCCTCGCATGTGGTGTCTAACTGGACACTCCTCCCATTTTATTCCCAATCACAGTGATTATAAAAGGCTAGATTATCTCTGATTTCCACTAGGACTTGCGATATGGGAAGGAACTCCTCTGCCATGAGCTCCCTAGACGTTAGTGGCCAATGCCAGACAATACACAGCCAGGGAGAGAAGCCCTGCTGACCGTGAATAATCCCCTTCCTTCTTTTTCAAATCCAAGCCCAGACCTCATTTGTTCCAGGAGTACCTCATGTCTCCAAACTTCTTGCTGATGGCCGTGCCCACGTTGGTGAAAGCTGCCGTCGCCTTCTGCCCTGCATGGCTCAGAGTTTCATGTGTTTTCTTGTAGCTAAAAATACAAGAGAGCAACAATAAATAACTCAGCTGAGATAACAGACTGTTTTCTGAATAACCTTTCTCTGACTCCCAGATCCTTATTCAGAAAATTGTCTCTGGGGTACTATGGATGTAGGAGGCAGATAAGCCACAGAAGATTCCCATTCATCATCTAAGGATGGCTGGCCCACTGTAGTTTGCTTAAGTTATAAACCAGGTCTTGGAATTCCACAGCAATTCACTTGGACTTACGACTCAGCGTTTTTGACAGATCTTCTAAGGTGAGTATTCATCTCACTAAATGTCCCTAGGGGCCCAGAAAAGGGAGAGGCCTGATGGGAAATTCAAGTTTTTGTTAGATTTTTAATCGGTATAAAAGTAGCTTGGAAAGACAAAATGAGTTTAGTTAGTGAACCTCTGCTACTAGTTTGATTGACAAGAACAGGCTGTCCAAAGATATTCAGCAGCTGGTGTGCTAAATTATACCTTGATGTCTCCACCTCTGATAAGAATTGAGAAGTTAACAATTTCCTTAAAAAAGTTGTTAGGATGACTCGCAAGTAAGAATCTTCTCTATGAGGGGCAGCTAGGTACCTCAGGAAGATAGAGAGGCAGGTCTGGAGACAGGAGATCTTGGGTTCAAATCTGGCCTCAAACACTTCTTAGCTATGTGACCCTGAGCAATCCCAATTGTCTAGCTCTTCCTACTCTTCTGCTTGGAACCCGTCGATCAATCAATTCTAAGACAGAAGGGAAGGGTTCAAAAAAAATCTCCTATATCAGAGCTGTCACATACTTAGCCCGCAGACAGATGCCTCCTGAGCTGCTCTAATCATATTAAAATGTAACTGGGAAATATTTTACAAAATAAATAAAAACATTAAAAAGCCCTCCCATAGATAATGTAAAAACATATATTTTTTTAAATTAATGGGATACTTATGTTTAGGTTAGGGGCTGGCACACATTTCGGGTTTGATACTATGTCCTAAATAACCAATTTTAAGTCCTTTAATTGCCCATCTCTTTATTTAAGACTGTGCTATCACAGATTGAGAGGTTTTAAGGGACTTTAGAAATCTATTCTGTTTCTCATCTCCTTTCACCACTAAAAGTTCAAAGTACCTCTACTTCTTCAAAATCCATTTATATCTTGCATTCTGACTACTATCACAATAATCCTATTTTATTCCAACTCCCTGATCATTTTCAAGACAAACTGAGGCACAGAGAGTTAGGATCAATTAGCTGTTTGCATGTCAAAAGGAGGAATGTTATCAGGCTCCTTTTTGGAAGGAAGGAATTTCTGCTTTTTCAGATAGGCTTCACCAGACAATTGTTCCTACCTTTTCTATCAATCTCCCATATCTAAATTTACACTGACTTTTGAAGAAATGGACATATCTAGCTCTCTACCTAAAAGATGTTAAAGACAATTTTGGCCTCCTTTTTCACCCATAAGATGCTAATACATGTATCCTTCCCTGTTAAAATATGTTTTTGGATTCTAGTACTGAAGAAGGTGAGTATTCCTTGAAGTGCTTAAAATAAAAATAAAGCACACTATGTAGGACATTGGATTTGGATTCAAGAAAACCTGAGTTTAAATCTCATGACAGAAAGAACTATGGGAGTAAGAATGCAGATGAAAGCATAAGATTCACTTATATATTTGGATATGTGTTTTGGGGTTTGGGTTTTATAAGATTATTCATTCAATAATCTGGACATATGTTTTGTGTGATAATACATACATAACCCATATCGAATTACTTGCCAGCTCTGGGAGAGAGGGAAGAAAGGAGGGAGACAATTTGGAACATATAACTTTGGAAAACTTATGTGGAAATTTATTAAAATACAAAATAGTAAAATTAAAATAAAATGTACTTAGAATCACTCCTTTCTTTCCATTTCAATTGCCAACATACAAAGACTAGTTTCTGATCAAATCAAGTTTAGATGATGACTTGTTTCCAATTCTTTTCCCTTATAATCTTTTTTTTAAAATAAGCTCTTAACTTTATCTTAGAATCAATACTGTGTATTGGTTCCAAAGAAGAAGAGTGGTAAGGGCTAGGCAATGGGGTTTAGGTGACTTGCCCAGGGTCACACAGCTAGGAAGTATCTGAGGTCGGATTTGAACCCAGGACCTCCCATTTCTAGGCCTGTCTCTCTGTCCACTGAATTATCCAGCTGTTCCTTCTCATTTAGTTTTAAAAAGGAAGTTAGGGATTCAATTTTATGAGATAAACAAGATGGTTTATACTAAAGCACAAAGGCAAAAGGTCTAGCCAGTCAGTCTGACTGAAATGTAGACTGCATAAAAGGAAGTAACAAAAAAGACTGAAAAAGGCAGGTGGGAACTTGGTAAAATTTGTTTTTAAAAGTCAGCCTAAAGTTTTAATATTTTATCCTAGAGGCAATATGGAGTCACTGAAGATTTTTCAGTAGAGTAATGATATGGGAAAATCTTCGTTTTTAAAATATCAATGTGGCAACTGTATAGAGAATGAGTTAGAGGAGGAAGAGACAAAACAGAGGCCAATTAAGACCCTACTGTAATACTCAAGGTACAAGTGAGAGCCAATGAATTGAGGCAGGGTTATAGGAGAGAAGGAAATGGATGAAAAATTGCTTCATTCTGCATCTGGACTCCATCAATTCCTTCTATGATATATCTGGATAACTGTTTTCATTGTAAGTCTTTTGGAGTTGTCTTGGATCCTTACATTGCTGATTATAATTAAGTTATTCACAGTTCATCATTATGTATTATTTCTGTTATTGTAGACAGTGTTCTGCTCACTTCACTTTGTATCACTTCATAGAAGTCTTTCCAGGTTTGTTTGTTTTTTTATGATTGTCCTGTTCATTATTTCTTATAGCATAACAGTTTTCCATTACAATGATATACTACAATCATGTTCAGCCCTTTCCCAACTGATGGACATCCTTTCAGTTTCCAATTCTTTGCCATCACAAAAAGAGCTCCTATAAATATCTTTGTCTAAGTAGATCCTTGCCCTCATTTTTTTATCTCTTTTAAAATTCAGAACTAATAGTGGTATTGTTGGGTCAAAGGGTATACAAAGTTTTATGACCCTTTAGGCAAGGTTCCAAATTGCTCCCCAGAATGACTGGATTAGTTCATAGCTTCACCAACAGTGTATTAGTGTCCCAATTTTCCCACATCCCCTCCGACATTTATCATTTTCCTTTTTTGCCATACTGGCCAATCTGATAGGTATGAGGTGATACCTCAGAGTTGTTTTAATTTGCATTTCTCTAATAGTTATTTGGAGCTTTTTTCATATGTAGGAAGAGAATTTTAATTTCTTCACCTAAGGACTGCTTGTTCATATCTTTTGACAATTTATCAATTAGGGACTTGTATTCTTGTATAATATTCTTGTATTCTTACAAATTTGACTCAGTTCTCTCTCTCTTTCTCTCTCTCTCTCTACATATATATATATATGTATATATACATATATATATATATATGTATAGTATAGTAGTAGTCTCTCGGTAACCAAGGATAACAATTGTCTTTGTGTGTTTTCATCTATGATAGATGAGTGTGCACAAAGACACTTGTGTGTGAAGGAGATTTAACACACACACACACACACACACACACACACACACACACACAAGAAATGAGGTCTTAGAGACACCTGCTATAAATGTTTTTTTCTTCCCAGTCTGTTTTGCTTCTAATCTTGGTCATATTGGTTTAGTAGGTCAATTAATTGTTATGTGCCTCAGTTTCTTCATTTGTAAAATGGAGATAATAACTTCCAGGGTTTTTTTGAGGATAAAATAAGATATTTGTAAAGCACTCTTAAAACCTTAAAGGGCTATATAAATGCTAGCTGTTAAAATAATAATAATAATAATAGTTATTATCATTATCACTATTATTATGAGAAAGATCCCCTTTTCTTTTGAAACTAGGTTAAAGGCCCAATAGCATCATCAGGGTCTGATTTAAGTTCTACATCCTCTATAAGGTCTTCCTGATACATTTCAGTGATCCCCCCTTTTTTTCTGAACTCTCATAGTACTTTTCTCCTTCCCTTGCTCAAATAAGTCTTAAATATCTCCCCAAATAGATTATAAGCTACTTAAGGATAAAAAAAAAAACAAAACCAAAAAACATTTCTTGGGCCTCTTTGTATCACAAACCTAGGAGAGTGACCTCCATAAAGCAAATATTCTCCTTATACTGAAATGCCTATTAGTATCCTGGAGCCTGAAAGACTTTTGGGTTTGGTAGACCTTATTGGTAAATATGCATATTTCACAGTTTGTAAGTTCCTAAAGGGCAGCTACTGTTTCATTATTGTCTTTGTATTCCCATACCTGCCACATTGTAGGTGCTTAATAAAGGCTTACTGATTGATTAAGGTACAAGAAAGAGTCCAATAAACACTCTGTCATGTCTAATAAACAAAGGAAGAAACATACAAAGAAATACAAAGAAATACAAAGAAATATTTTTCCTAAAGTTATTTAGCAATAAAACTAACAATACACACTTAATTACTTATGCTTGTAAAAAAAGTTTTCCTCCCAATAACTGAGAGCAAGTTTAGTAGTGCAAATACTATTACTTCCATTTAATAATTTAAAAAAAGCCTGAAATTCAGAGTTGTTAAGAGGTCACATAGCCCTGACATAATGTGTCAGAGGTAGAATGCAATCCTGGATACTTTGATATATAGATACCCTGCAAATTAAGTTACTGCAAGCCAACATGTACAATAGAAATAGATTGTTCATCAGACTATTCTACCTGTTGTTTAAAATTGAATTTCCCATGGATAGCAAAGACTACAGAATTATATAATGTGTATTCCAGAAGAGGACTTCTAAATGATTTAGTCTAGTTGTTCTCAGAGAATAGTTTTAGGATCCTTGTAGGACCCTGAGATCTTTATGTGGTTAGGGGAGGAAGGGTTCTGTGAGGTCAAAACTATTTTTGTAATAATACTAAGATGTAATTTGCCTATCAAAATACTTCTTTTTTTTCCTTCAGATCCTTCAACCAAAATAATATACATTATCTTAAGAGATTAAATGCAAAAGCAGAAATGAGAATTCAGCTGTCTTCTATTAAGCCAGATATTAAAGAAATTTATTAAAATATGTAAAACAAAGCAATTTCACTCAATTATCTTTTTGTTTTGGAACAGTTATTTTTCATAAATGTTATCTATGTTAAATATGTAATCGATTTTTTATTTTTAATGAATTAATAACTATTTAAAAGTTATTAGTTTTAATTGCTAATATAACAAACAGCATGCTAGCATTTACATAGTGCTTTAAATTTGCATAGTACTTTGCAAACATTATCTCATTTTATCCTCACAAGCAGCCTGGGAGGTAGGCACTTTTATTATCAATATTTTATGGTGAGGAAACTCAGGCAAACAGATAGCTAGAGTCTGAAGTAATACAATTCCAGCATTCCATCTACTGTATACTATCTATCTGCTTGATATAGTCAAAATGATAGATATGCTCCACAAAACAAAAGTTCTTTGAAGTCCTCAATTTTAAGAGTGGGAAAGATTCAGAGACAAAAATATCTGAGAATAACTGTTAATTTATTTCCTTATTTTAAAGAGGACAAAACTGAGGTCCACCCAAGGACTATAAGAGGATTGTGTACAGAACTTTAGGTTGCTACTGGCAGATCCAGAACTAGAGCCCTAACGGCTTTAGATACTAGCTCCTTCTCCTACACATCACCCTACCTCTGCTAGCGATTACACTTGGACATCCATGCACTGGGGAGCGTGCTCATTGTCACAACAGCCATTAAAAAGCCCTTATGTCAGTAATGACGCTTAACTCACAGGTGCACATTCTCGTGTTTTGGCAAGTTCTCATTTGTTTAGTAAGTTTGCTTCCATCAACCATGTATCTTAAGGCATGTGTCCTCACCCATGACCTTCCAGCTTACACAAAACTGATTCATAGAGCATGTTTTCAGTTGCCCCATTTGCTTACATTCCCCTAAGAGGAAGCTTCATAACTCACATGCTAATCTCTTCTCATCTTCATACAATGTGTTCTTAGATTGGGAATATATGTTCCAATTATATCAAAGCCTTTCTTTCTCTAGATTATGACACAAAGCATTTAATAAATCTAAAAGATTTGAAAAGAGTGACCAACCAAACTAAATATTATTGATTATTGTATACCTAACATGCATGTTGATGCATGTTAGGAAGAGAAAAGATTAGGAAATAGAAATAAACAAAAGTAACATTTTCCATCTTCTTGTTTTTGTTCTTTTGCCACATGCTGGGTATATGTAAGTATGAAAACACAGACTTGAGACCAGTTACGGAACATTTGTTGCACCTGCTACATTTAGATTATAACCATGTGAAAAATCACAGCATAGCCTGAAAGCACAATAATCATGAGTTTCCAGTATTTGACCAATAAGTAGGCTATATTATCTGAGTTTAGCATGGGATTGAATGATAATTCAAATCTATCAGTGTATACATGAAGGGAGTAGAATTTAGGACTCTATGGAAACTTTAGTAATAAATGTACTAACCTATAAGGTTTTAAAATGCCACATTTAATATTTATTAAGGTAATATTTTTTCATGATGTGGAGACAAGTCCATTTCATATCAGTGATGGCATCAGATGGCTGCAGGACAGTGCATTAGAAGACATGCAAGAAAGTAAGGGGTCTATATTATTATTATTATTACTACTCCTCTTCCTCCTAATAATAATATTAGCAACCATTTGTATAGTTTTAAGGTTTGAAAAGTGTTTACATATATTAACTCTTGTGAGAAGGCAATGAACAGATGACAACCTAACTGCTGCTCTTAGAGCATATGCTGGGAATTTTTCCCTTTCTTTTCCCCAGCAAGCAACTGGGCAGAAAGAACACTTTCTACATGGAAAATATTCATGCTAAAGGGTAACTAGCAGAGATTGTTAAATCTTCCTGGATTTTAATACTCCTCAACAAATTAAGAGAAATATCACAATTGTAGGGAAATAACCAAGAGTATCCCCTAAAAGTGAGGTGTTTTGGTGTTGAAAAGTACTCCACTCCAGATGACTACTCTCCCCAAAAGAAAGGGCATGAAATTTGGCAGTGGTCAACACACTCAAGCATGGAATTGGTGACAGGGTTAGAAAGTGAAAGGAACCTGCTCCCTGGATGAAGTGTTGTGTGGCAAGGAGATGGAAAGGGGGCAAATAACTTCAGGGTGAAGAATGAATAGGCCAATAGGCCTGCAATGCCAATATTGGGATTGTGATGCAAAGCCTTCCTTCTCAGAAAAAAAAAATCAAGACTTCCAGTCAAGATGGTGGCTTAGAGGCAGCAAAAATTCAGACCTCTGAAAACCCTTCCTTACCGATCACAAACTGAATGCTCCTAGGGCACCGAAATTCAAACTGAACAACAGGACAGAGCCCGGAAAGCCTCCTCCTAGACTCGGATCAAAAGGTCCGCCCCCCAAAAGCCAGAGCCCTAGATCACTTGGATCTAAGGGGTAGGCAGAAGGAAAGTCCCAGGACCCATCCCCCCAACCCAGAGTGCTGAGCCCACGGCAGCAGTGAGAACCTCAGCGATGGCAAAAGGGCCTCAGGGCCTGCTATTCTGAAGGACGCACCTTGAAAGCAACCTGAGCCAGTCTCAGGGGAGCCCAACACAGATGGCAGGGAAACAGAGAGAGACTGGATGAGCCTGTAGCCCCCTGGCTGGGTCCTTTCATCTGAGTTTCACCAAAGGTTCCTGCTTCAGGGCAAATCCAGTCCAACCCAGCTGAACCTAATCCCATCAGGAGCCCTCAGAGCACAGGGAGGCCAGGACCCCTCCCCCCTTAGAGTGCAGGGTCTTCTGAAAGAACAGAAACCTCAGGGCTCGCAAAGGCACTGAGGTACCTTGCGGACAGTGCTGTGCGAGGCTCAGAGTGTGGAAGTTAGGCAGCAGAGAAGCAACTGGAGGGAACTGAGAGCAGTAACACCCGAAAGGCTGGCAGGCAGGGGAGGGCAGACCCTGGGCTTCCCTGGGAAGACAGAGCAGCTGCGGAGAATGGACAATTTGCCTGGGGCTAAAGCCTCGGACCATCAGACAGATACATGAAGAGTCAGTCCTCCTCACTCAGATAGAGATGGCAAACAGTACAGAAGTGCAAAAGCCTCCAAAAACCAAGAAAAGCAAGAAGAGGGTGACTTTAGACACATTTTATGGAGCAAAAATACAAAATACAGAGGAGATAAAAGAGGAAACACAAGCAAATGCTCCAAAACCTTCCAAAGGAAATGAAAATTCTCTACAACCTCTTGAAGAATTTAAATCAGAAATTATCAAAAAGATGGAAGCCTTCTGGGAGGAAAAATGGGAAACAATCCAAAAGGAACTCAGCAATCTGAAGCACAAAAAAAAATAACTACAGAAACACAGCCTGACCAAACTGAAAAGGAAAACCAGGCTTTAAAGGTCAGAATCAGGCAACTGGAATACAATGATCTTGCAAAAGAACGAGAATTAATAAAGCAAAGCCAAAAGACTAAGAAATAGAAGAGAATATAAAATATCTCACTGACAAGGTGACAGACTTGGAAAATATAGGAAGGAGAGACAATCTGAGAATAATTGGCCTACCAGAAAAGCCAGAAATAAATAATAATCTTGACATCATAATACAAGATATCATCAAAGAAAACTGCCCAGAGATTCTAGAACAAGGGGGAAATACAGGCATTGAAAGAGTTCACAGAACACCCTCTAGACTAAACCACCAAAAGACAACCCCCAGGAATGTAATTGCCAAATTCCAAAGCTTTCAAGCAAAAGAAAAAATCCTACATGAAGCCAGAAAAAGACAATTTAGATATAAAGGAATGCCAATCGGGGTCACACAAGACCTTGCAATTTCCACTCTGAATGACCTTAAGAAATGGAACATGATTTTCAGAAAGGCAAGAGAGCTGGATCTTCAACCAAGAATCAGCTATCCATCAAAACTGACTATATACTTCCAGGGGAAAGTATGGGCATTCAACAAAATAGAAGATTTCCAAGTTTTTGAAAAGAAAAGACCAGAGCTCTGTGGAAAATTCGACATCCAGACACAAAGAGCAAGGAATACCTGGAAAAGGTAAATATGAAGGAAAGGGAAAAGGAGAAAAATGTTATCTTTTTTGTTTATTCAAACTCTCTTCTATAAGGACTACATTAATATCAATTTATATATATTAATATATGGGGAAAATGTAATGTGTAACTCAAAAATTGTGTGCATCATTAGCATAGTAAGAAGAATCACGCATAGGGAACGTTGGGGGCATCAAGATGATATGGAGAAAGAGGGGATAGAAAAGAAAAATGGAGGGGGGGATCGTTGATGGTACTAAGATGTACTCCAAGAAATAGGGGGGAAAAACTAAATAGAATAATTTTTCTCACACAAAAATACACATGGGAAGGGGAGGGGAAGAATTCTCCTATAAGAAGGAGAGGAAGAGAGAGTTTTTACTTAAACCTTACTCTCAGTGAAATCAACTCTGAGAGGGAAGAACATCCAGATCCATTGGGATCTTGAATTTTATCTTATCCTACAGGGTAAGGGAGAAGGGAAAACCAAGGGGGTGAGGGGGGGAGGGAACATAAAAAAGGGAGGGAAGAAGAGGGGTGTGGGGGAGGGAACAAAAAGGGAGGGGCTAGAAAGGGAAATATATCAAGGGAGGGGACAAGGGGGACTGATTTGTTTCAATATGTAATTGAAAAAATAAAATTCCATTAAAAAAGAATATCATTGTTATATGATAATAACAGTGATCATTTAGCATAAAAACCACATGTAAGTAATTGTCATAACAAAAATACAATATTACATATTGTAGTAAGGAAATTAGGAAATATATTGATTAGGCATGGATAAGATAAGAACTTTGAGAAAAGGGTCTCTGAGGATGCAGGCAAAGCAGAGTGCTGAGCATGAAATCAGAACGAAGGTAAGAAGCAGTTAAAATTCTGACAGTTGGTGACTGAGCAGGGAGAGTTACTGACACTCACTCACTGGCTTTTTGTGAAGACAGACATCTTAGACCTTCCTCTTTGCTGTATATAAGAGAGAGAATTCTAAACCATCTGGAGAGGTTTTCTTACCCTCTTTACTGTGAGAATTCATCTTGAAGAAAGAAGTTGGTATATCTGCTTTGGTGGAGAATGGTTTTGTAGAGAAGAAATATCAAAGGCTGTTTGCCTGAACTCTGGGTCATCTCAGGGTTACCTTTTGGTCAGTCAGCCTGTGCCATATTGCGCTAACTTGGTGTTCCCTTGGAAACATCTTTAATAATATTAAGTTAATTTAATAAGGATTATAGTTAGATTGTAGTCAGATAGTGTTTTGGGGTTTTTTAGTAAATGCTAGGCAGTTTCATAGTAGCTGGAACACAAAGAAGAGTTTGCCGTGAGGCAAACATAGAAAGTTAGGTGGAGATAGTTTCCTTTTAGTGTTAAGGCTTCCTTATTACTGATCCTTATATCTGTCAAACATAAATAGACTTTTTACCAATATATAGTCTCCAAGTAAGGTATGTACTGACTTGGTGAAGGGAAGTCATTCTGGCTTTCCTTCTGAGGGGAGAGCTGAAAGATACTTTTGCAAACCGATATTTTATCCCAGCATCCTCCTCAACAACATCAATAAATATCCACAATATTTCAATATGCCTGGTCTAACAGAGCAATGAATTGCTAACTAGGAAACATCAGTTCCAAAATAAGAAGTGATAGTGCTTCCCTAAAGATATATATCTGACAAAATGAAGAACTAATCGAGATCTGTCAAATCAGATAGCCATTACTTATACTAACTTTTTGTAAATCACAAGGAAAAAGAGGGAAAAGGACAAGCACTTACACAGTGCCTTCTATGTGCTAAGCACAGAGGCAAAGAAATTTACACATTATAATTTTTAGTAGTCTTCTAAAAGACTACTTAGTAAAATTCAACTCATCTATGACAATCTTCCAGACTAACCACACCTGGCCTTCAATCATATTATTTACTCTATAATCCAGGACCTGGTCATATCTCTGTAGTATTTTGTTTATTTCTGCATAAAATTGTTGATACTTTATCTTCCTTGTTAGACTGGTCGCCTTCTAAAAACTGTGTGTACTTCCCACAGTTTTAATGTGCTTAATTATATGCAATCTACTCATTCTTCTTTCTAGGTCACAAGGTCCTTCAAATCTTCATCTTTTAAAATTTCAATCACTTCAAGATTTCATGTAGCTAATGCAGGAAAAAACCTTTAAGGCAGCTAAAAGCTAGGGCTTAATCATATGAAACCTTAGAATTTCATGCAGGCAGCCCACAAATATAGTCAAGTTATAAAATGTAGTTGGCACAGATCAAGGCTGCTCATATTCCCACAGATAAGAGGCCCCAAATAAAAAAGATAAGCAGGATGCTATGATTTTTAATAATGTATTAACTTGAAGTATCATATACTTGAAACACAAATGGGCTCAAAACATACATTTTACAAAAACAAAAGCACTACACTGTATTCTTGTACATTAGACAACAGAATATAAATTTTCTTTATAATCAAATTTATGTACCAATATTGCTAAGGAAAATTATTATAGATTTAGAAGTGGATGGAAACTTAGAGATTATTTAGTCCATCCCTTTTGTGGATGAGTACTTTTTAAATGTGGTACTTCCTAGAGAAAGGGGGATTAGATTATACCTCCAGACAGAAAAATGGAACAGAGGTATATTTTAATTTCCAAGTATATTCTATAGGATATTGGGTAAAATACCAAGATGTGCCAAATGAAATCACACACACACACACACACACACAAACACACCATCACCACAGAGATATTCTGAATCAAAAGACAATTTGTATAAAAAGATGCTTTAAAAAGATCATTATATATAGTGAGCCTGGTTTAATAAATAGTATAAAAACTTATTATTTCCCTATGGGATCTTCTTATCCCTACTACCTAAAGAAGACAAGAGAATATGCATATGAAGAGCATTTTCCCAAACCTTTCTTATTTTTGAATAAGAAAAATAATATATCCAAAAAATTAAAACCATAACATTTTAAAGCTGGAAAAGACCCGAGGAATTGTCTTCCTCCTCCATTTTAAAGATAAGAAAAATTAAGTCATCCAATGAAAGTATAAATTATGTAATCATCAATTAAGTCTTTAGTCCTGCATCTTCACTCAATTATCAAACTAAAAATTTTATTGAGGATTTGAATTTTATCAAGTAGTCTTTTGGGAGACTTCTGAAAATGTTCAAAAGATCCAAAATGAAATTTGTCATATTTTTGTCCAAAACATCCTCTTTCTGCTGAATGCACCCTACCACCATTTTAAGGCCTGAGGCCTACCTTTGAATGTGTCTGAAATGCAGGTGACAATCCCTGGATAGTGAATACTGCCATCACCCTGGCAATTCTACAAAACAAAGCTATGTCCAAGTCTTGGTAGGTGGCTCCCAATACGTCATATTATTTAAAAAAAATTAATATCATTCAAAATTAAACATTTGTGACTTTAAGCATTCATGTGATTTTATTAGTGACCTCGTTTTACTTTCATGTTAGCCACCACCATACATATCTGCAGCTATGCACAGTAGGAAAAAAAGAAGCATGAGGTACGCTTGTGGAGCAACTGGTATCCTACTAGTGTGGCTTGGCATAAACAACCAACTGGAGAGAGATATCAAGGCTGCCCATCCCATCATTTATTACAGCCTCAAGGTTATAGGTCAACTCTCCTCTGTTATGCTCCCAAACTCTAAGACTTTTGAGAATCTCAAAAAGCATATGACATAAAGCAAATGTTGCTGATAGATTATTTCATATTGGTGCATACTTCATGATTTCCAGCACCATCCACCAGCCATGAAGGACAGAATGTCAGAGGCAATATCAAAAGTGTCTTAGTATCTTCCAACAACAGAGACTAAAGGCCCCGAACCCTCTCCCTTAGCTTTCAGAGGGTAGTCAAGGCAGAGAGATTTACAACAGTATAGTATACAGCACAGCACAATCACACTGACATCTGACACAGTAGAAGATAAGATTTGGGTTAAAAAATGTTTTCACTTTAAAAATTCTATTTGCTATTGTGTAGATTTCACATGTTATGAAATCAGTGTTTTTTAAAAATTGAGATTTAGCACAAAAGGTCACAGAATTCTAGGGAATTGATAGTGAGAAGAAATGCTGTGCATGTTACTAATTTTATTTAGTGTATTGGATTCGATGGATTATTTCATGGTTGCTGTGTTAGAAAAGATGCATATTATTAGAATTAATGTTTTGTTATAAAGAACTACATGCAGAAAAGTGTGTTTTCTGCAATCTTTAGCAAAAGATTAATTTTTGGTGGTTATAGCAACCTAATCACCTATTTCCCATTGGTCTAATGTATCAACATTTCCCATTTTTGACTTGACATAGTTTTATAGGAACATTATTGCCATAAAAATTGAGGATTGACTTTTATCTGTAAAGATTTGTCCCTCAAAACAAGCTGCTGCCTTCTCTGGTTTCTGTCATGACAGAGTTGAGACTTGACTAAAATGTCTTCTATTTTGGACAAATTTATCTCTTTTTAAAAAATGGTAAATCTAAATAAGGTCACACACATATCAAAGATTCTCAAGAGAATTCTATCAGAAAAGGATTTATGTCAGTAAATGTACATATAGTATTTTGCTAATAGTAGGAAAAGTTGTTAATATATTAATTGGGAATACACTTGAATATTTTTGCAGAACTTTAAGTGGTTAAAAGTTTAAAGTGTTGGCAGTGAGACAAATGTGATAGAAATGTGAAAGGTATCACCAATGTCATATAGGGGTATATCATCCAGGAGGAATGTCTAATCTTTTTTATATTATGGACCCTGTCAGCAGCCTAGTGAAACCTAAGAGTTGTTTCTTAGAATAATGTTTTTGAATGCATTGAATGAAATATACAGGATTACAAAAGAAATCAATTAGAATGTAAAAAATCTGGAAGAATTCTTAATACAATAATCCATATGCTGGTATAAATATTTGATTCCAAAGTCAAACTTTTCCCTCTTAATACAGTGAGAAAAAGTTGCATCGATTGCCCTCCTGGCTGGCATGAAAAGAGGCTGTGACATTTTAAAGATTTCTCACAGAATGAAGCAGCTTATTTCCTAGAGAAGCTCATTTATATTAAAACAGTCAGAATTTTTGCCCACATCTGGAGTAAAGTAAGATTAGCTGCCCTTAGCTCTTCTGGCTTGTGTTGTTTAAATGAAAGATGTGTGCTATTATATTTGTAGTGAGATCTCTGAAGGTTTTTTTTTAATACTTTGTATCTGGGTTAATTATATAAAAGGGCATAAAAAAGAATTATAGCATTAAGATAGAACTAAAGTTTTAAAAAAACTCTGCTCATACTTAAGACTTACATTTAGCCTAAGGTAAAGCTTTTGAAACCAAAATAATGGATTACCTTCCTTACACCTGAGAAGACGAGAAGCTTGGGAAACAAGTTTAAGGAAAGAAAGGTTAATGTTTCTTACTTTGATGATTTTCATATATTCCAGAGATTATGGAATCAATAATAGGATGGAACAGGGAGCTGTGGAGTATCAAGCAAGTGGAAAGGTCTTAGGGCATCATAGTGTCACAGAGTAGGAAAAGACTTTCTTACAAATGAGGAAAGTGAGGCTACAAAATTGACATTCCCAGGATCACACACATAGTAAATGTTGAGGCAGTATGTGAAACCAGGAATTCTTGATTCCACATTCAGCACTCTGTTATAACACACTGCCTCCCTGGCGTCCTACCTCTTGCCCTATTATGGTGATGCAAAAGCAATTGTAGATAAGGGAGAACAAGATAGTTTTCTTTACTCTTAACCTGGAGACAAATGAACTTACTTCTTTAAAAATACATATATATTCATATATATTTTTCTGATAACTACTTCAGTAATTATTTTCTTTTAATCTTATATATTTTATTTTATTCATTTAAAATCACTACCCTGAGGAAGGGGTCCAAAGGAATCCATGACACATGGAACATTAAAAACACCTGATCCAAAGTTTCTCTTCAATTACATTACATATAACAATTCACATTTAACAGCTCACTTAACAAAATCTTTGTAACAACCCTATACAGGAATTCAGAAATGGTAAGATCATTCTGGGGAAAAGTAGGGAGTCTGGACAAGAAAGAGTACTTGTAGGAGACAGAATCTGAACTCTACTTAAAAGACTGGTAGAATTCTAATTGAGGGGGTCTACATAAAGGAGAACATTCTAGAGAATTATCTAGCAATCCTGTTACTTGTAGCAAGCATGGAAAAATGCCCTCAAATCAACTTAAAAAAATGCTCTTGGAAGGAAAGCAATTCTGAACATTTAACACCATCCTTTAGGGGAAACAAAGGTACCTCAAAGCCATGACAGGAAAGGCTGCTACCAGAGCCTATCTGGGTTGCAAGAAGACTTTCAGCTTCCCAAGTCAGAAGTATGTGCTTTTCTGTGCTCTTTGGGCTCTGTTGGCCAAAAACTGAAAAGTGAGGGGATGTCCATCAATTGTAGATGGTATCTGATGGTGATGGAATACTTTTGTGCTGAAAGGAATAATGAACTGGAGGAATTCCATGTGAACTGGAAAGACCTCCAGGAGAGCAGAACTAGGAGAACATTGTACACAGAGACTGATACACCATAGCACAATAGAACATAATGGACTTCTCTACTAGCAGCAACACAATGACCCAGGACAATCCAGAGGCACTTAGAAGAAAGAATGCTATCCACATCAAGAGAAAGAACTGTGGGAGTAGAAACCCAGAAGAAAAACATATGATTTATCACATGGTTTGATGGGAATATGATTGGGGATGTTGAGTTTAAATGATTATTGCAAATAGTAGTAATATGGAAATAGGTTTTGAATAATGATATATGTAAAACCCAGTGGAACTGCTCATTGGCTCTGGGAGGAGGAAGGGAGTAGGGGAGGGAAAAACATGAATCATTTAACCGTGGAAAAATATTCTAAATTAATTAATTAATTAATTTAAAAAAAAAGAAGTATGTGCTTTTACTTTTAGTGAGCCATGCCTGAGTTCATGTGAACAGTCTGACAAGATTCTCAGGTGCTCATTTCAAGATGGAACAAGTGTGAATTTACAAAGCTCAGTTAGTATTATAATGCTTATTATGGTGTGCTTTTTTTCTTGTTTCCTTCTCCATTCTCTGGTTTCTTTTTGGATTTGATGAGAACTAAAGTACCTATAATTTCTAAGTTTCTGCTCCCTGATTAGCCCTTTACATATATATATATATATATATATATATATATATATATATATATATTTCTACTATACTTGTCTAAAGTATTACTTAGATGACTTATCATGCATAGCCCTTGGTTCTTGAAGGATATGTATTAGCAAAACACAAATTCTGATGGTTTCTACACTAGAAAGTCATCTAACATTTATTAAGCATTGACTATGTGTCAGACACCGTATGGAAATACACAGAAAGACAAGGTCAGAAATGTACCACCCTATCAAGACCAAACTGGGTTTGGAAAGACATCATATAAAGTTGGATAACAGATGATAAAATACTTTTTAATATATTTATGAGATGTTCATATATTTGTGTTAGCATGTTCTATATCTTAGCTATCAGGCTCTTAGAAATCAGTGACAAATCATGAGATAGACTATTAAGGCAATGGTGTGAAACATCTTGCTTACATTGCATTGGTGTTCATAAATCAGATTAAAATGTAATTGAGAAATTTAACAAAATAAATAAAAATATAATAGTACATAGATAATGTTAATATATTGTTTTCTAAAGTCAAAATGCAGCCCATGAGAATCTTTATGTATAGTGTGTGTCATTTCTATTTGAATTCAACACAACTGGACACTAAGGTATAGAGAAGGATTAATTTTAATTGGTTGATTGTACAAAATAAAATCATAGGTCTTTCTAAAGCACTTCCATCAAGGACAGAGGAGGAATATTATACTGGGAATCTCCCATTACCTCAACAAATCCTTAAGACTCATGTACTTATGATTTTAAGTATTTGCCAAACTAGAGACTTTTTCCCCTACTGTTTCTCAGTTTTAAATTTGGTTTCTTGTCTTGTAGAACAACTAGATCAAGTTTTTAAACAAGCAATTCAGTAAAATAAATCCAGACTTACAAAGATAGAACAGGATGCAGAAATCCTTTACATTAATACACAATAACTGATCAAGAGTATCCCAGAGAGACCATTCAGCCTCTACTTGAAGTCATCTCTGGGGAATGGGAATGTATTACTTCTGCAGGCAGCTGATCCCACTTTTTGTACTGCTTTATTAGAATGTTATCTCTTATATGAAGCCAAAATCTGAAACCATTATGCTCTCTATTGTGCTCTCTATAAGAAAGCAGAACTAGATTAATCCTTTCTCTTCCTGAAATTCTAGTTATACTTATGCCCTAACAGTGTCATTTTTTGAGCTTTGGAAGCTCAAAGATGTTTTTGGAGTCACTCTCATTTTCTGAGTATGTTTTAGGTATCCTTGTCACTATAAGAGTTCTTTATAGCAGGAATTTTTTCTTGTTATACTTTCTAACCTTATTTCTTGAATTAGAACTTTGTGTTAAAGAGCCAGGTTAGGCTTGCTTCTGAAGAGAAGACCTCAGCTTGGCTTGGATCCATTCTGTATTCTCTTAGAACTTTTGCTATTTTCTTTGAGTATTAAGGGCTGTATCTTTCAAAAATTTCAGGGGAACTTTAGGTTGTGGAACTACAATGCCCAAAGTGACAGGATCTAAGGTGAAATCTGATTCCTAGATCTCCTGGTCCGAGTTTTGAAGTCTCTTGACCATGGTTTTACAGTCTAGATAACACCATGATTTGTCTGTAATGATTGTAGATTCAGTTGACTCCTGTTAGACTCAGCACCTCTCACCTAACTTAGTGATTCTGGAGGGCAAGAGCAATGGAACTGTAGGCTCCCAATTGGTCTGAGTTCCCTGACTTTGTTACTCAGCTATAGGGTTCATCCCAAGATGAAGGTAGAATCTGAGAGCACTCTCAAACCAGAGTCACATAAGTGCTACTTGCTTTTGTCTCCGTTTCCATACAGTACAGTCAGGTCCAGAATCACTTTTTGCCATGAGCTTCTACCCTAAGGTGCGGATCTCCTTCTAAGCCCATAGAGAAATTGACACTCAGTTCTAGAATATGCATGAGGAAGCTATCCTTTGATTCTAGTTCTTCCTTCTTGCAGAGCATCTGCTCCTTCCCATTACCTGCTGGATTTAGCATCTCATCTTACTCTCTCGCACAGCTGAATTCAAACCTCAATTCAGTCCCTATGCTAGAAGTCTCTAGAGGACTTTCCATGGCTAGGAGTTTATTTTCCATTTCTGTAGACCTCTGTTTGCCTTCCTAACCCTTTGCCCCCTTGGGCTAGAAAAGTGACTCACTGGGCTTTTTCAATAGGTTTCCCATTCAAGACTGGGGTTGATGTGCTTTCTAGCTCTTTGTTGGAGTAGTAAGTGGAGAAAACTGGGCAGTACTTCTTTCTCTTACTCCCCCATTTTGGGTAGTTTCTCCTTAATCCCTTTATCCATATGACAAATACTTGAAGATTGCTATTGCATTTTAGTAAGCACTTAAATACTTGTTTTATACATGTATAATCTAGTGGAATTGCTCCTCAACTCTAGGGGTATGGGGAGGGAAGAGGAATGGGAAAAAATCATGAATCATATAACCATAGAAAAATATTCTAAATAAATTAATTTTAAAAATTAAAATAAAAAAATATTTGTTGATGAACTGAGGATACCAGAGGACTACTCAACCCAGACATTTTGCCATTGGCTCTGCTACTTCATGAGAGTACTCCTCATCCTCCTTATTGCTTTTTGCCTTTTGCTCTAGAAACAATAATCAAATCAATATTACCACTGCAACTTGGGGAAGGTAAACGAACAAGTATTTATTAAGTACCTACAATGAAAGAGTGTTAATATCTATAGTTCTAGTG
Source organism: Monodelphis domestica (assembly GCF_027887165.1). Classification (NCBI taxonomy): domain Eukaryota; kingdom Metazoa; phylum Chordata; class Mammalia; order Didelphimorphia; family Didelphidae; genus Monodelphis; species Monodelphis domestica. Next base: position 396,462,195 of record NC_077228.1, on the reverse strand, counting down.
TACTTACAATTCCTATGACTGTCTAGTCCAAAATTATTTCAGTCATGTATGATCCTTCAAAACCCAATTTGGAGTTTTCTTGGAAAAGATACAGGAGTAGTTTGCCATTTCCTTCTCCAGCTCATTTTACAGATGAGGAAACTAAAGCAAACTGGGTTAAGTGATGCTCTCCCATGGTCACACAGGTATTTGGGGTCAGACCTGACCTGAGGTAGATTGTCTTTCTGATTTCTGAGATCAGTGTTTTACCCACTCTGCTGCCGATCTGGATATAATTTTGCTATTTTTGTTTTATCCTCCATGATCCTGTAAAAGCATCTTGAGGGCAGATGTAGTTTCGGACTTCTTTCTGTATCCCCAACACTCATCACAGTTATCTGTGTACCCCAAAGAGATACTTAATAAATATTTACTATACTGGGTGATTCAGCTTTATAAATGTAAATTCTTTTTGGGGGAGGGGGTAGTCCCAAAAGGCCAATGGCTAAAGGTGTGAGAAAAGTATTATGTCCCTCCCCTAATTCTTTTGTTAATTTACCAAATCAACTAATTTTAGGTTTGGGGTTTCTAGGATGGTGGGTGGAGATGAAACAAAAACAGTGACAATAGAAATTTCCAAGAATAGTGGTGCCTTGACACACGAGTTCAATTAGTTTCATGGTCAAGCTCATAACTCAATTTGCTTGTGTGTCAAATTGAATTTCCCCATTTAAATGAAGGAAATGTAATTAATCCGTTCCAGACCCCCCCCCCAAAAAAAAACACGTGGATTTTTTGTTTTATATGCTTTTAAATATGAAAATGTACCTTATAAATAACAAATAAATATATTTATAGATAACAAGAAAGAATGTAAAGAAATAAACTTGCTTGTGAAATGTCATTTACCTTCAAGGTCAGATGAAAATACTGGTGGAGAAGGTTTTCATTGCACACGCTATCGCTTAACATGACTTACTCTCTACACATGAAATGGTACATTTAAATGCAAAATTGACCTTACACATTACTTAGTATATGTAACTTTATTGCTAAACTTAATTGCTATTTTTTTCCTTTACTTATCATCATTTTCTTCATTGAATTTTGGCTGTTTTGCCATACTTTCCTTGATTTCACTTAGAGGCCATTTCAACAAAAATCTTTCCATGGAAGTTTGTTTCTTCCTCTCTTTCAGAATGTTTTGATAATGTGTGAAACAAATATCATCACACAACTCCAATGCACGACCTGCTGCAACTTTTTCTTGGGGGTGTCTTTTCAATAAACCGTTTAATTTTTTCCTAAATCCTTAACATTCCCTTAATCTCACTTGTACTGATTACCTCACCAACCTCAGGCTCCTCCCATGGGCAGAAGCTCATCATTCAAATATCTGCTCATGACTTAAAGCAAAAAATCCCAATTATGACTGCTCATATCTCAAATTACTTGTGCCTTAAGGTACTTGTGTATCAAGGTACCACTGTATAAGTTAAAGGCATTTTACAATTTCTCAAAAGTTAATGGAAACCCTCAATTTAAAAAAATCTTTTCCACAAAATTGTCCAAATTGACAAACTGATTTTTAGTTTTCTGTAGACACAGCCTTTTCTTTTCTGGATGTGAATGATTATATTTCATCTCCTTCATAAAACCTTCTTTGGGAATTCTATGGGATATAAATTGTCTTAATCTATATTAGGAAAAGTTGTTTAAAGTAATTGCTGCTGTACATTTAAAAATGAAAAACACTGGCATTTTTCTATACCACATTATTACCTTTAAAATACCAACAAGTATTAGCTCATTAAGAATATAATTATTGAATATTAAAGGGAGAAAAGAATTAATATTAGGCCATATGCTCCCCTGCTATTCTAAAAGATCCAAACTCTGAGAAGCTCTATTCACTGCATTTCTATTTCAACTCCATATGCCCACCAATAGCAATGAAATGCATGGAGATTAACAAATTCTTGGTTCCTATAATTTTGTGTCCTATCTGGAGGTCTGAAAAAATAAATGCTCCTTTCTCTGATATAAAACCAATTATGAAGTTGAAGCAAATAAACAAGGAAATGCCTGATGTTTGTAAGAACCTTATATTAATACAAGCAACTGGATCAAATACTAAGTGTATGCTTAAATAAAGGGATTGAATGTTAATATTAATGTTCACTGAGCTCTTAGATTTCAAAGCCAAAAGAAACCAATTCACTTAGAGGTGCTGTCTTTAGAACTTTCAACTGTGAAGCAAGTATGATGTAGCAAAAACAACACAAAGTTAGGAGATGGTTCAAAACCCTAGTCTGCCATTAAAAAATAATAAAAGATGAACTGATATCTTTTGCTTTTAAGCTACATGCATTTCTAAATGTAATCTTTTTCCTCCTTCCCCTGAACTGAACCCCACATGGATAAGTCATTGTGATTCCATTTCCTCATAGAAAGGAGAAGGTTGTAGTAAGTGAGGTACTTTTTAGTACTAAAATTCTGAGTCCCTTTACAAATGAGGCCTAATAAGAAGGCTAGGGTACTGAGGCAGTTTGTAATCTTCATAAAAAAAAAAACATTTATATATATATATATATATATTATCATTGGATCATGACAACAACCCAGTGAAATTTGATTTTACAGATGAGGAAACCGAAGCTGACGTAAATGGCTTGTCACAATGTGTCTGAGGCAGCAATTGAACTCAGGTCTTCCTGACACCAAGTTAAATGCTCCATCCATTAGATCAAATTGCCTTCTTGAATGGTTTATATCCCTTAAAGCTTGGATTGTGGAGCAAATTGAAGGATATAAACATGAGTATACAATGGCTATGTCATCAAAGAAACATGTCAGTGATTCAACACTACTGAGTGGCCATTGCAGTAAACGTTCTGAATGAGCTTGTGTTCATGTAGGACTTTAAGGTTTGCAAAGAACTTTATAAATAACACATTTTATCCTTACAAAAACCAAGGTTGGGAGCAACTATTATTATTCCAATTTTACAGAAGAAGAAAGAGAAAGTAGGTAACTTGCCAAGAGTCACATAGCTAGCCAGTTTCTGAATCTGGATCTGAACTCATCTCTTGCTGACTCCAGGTTGTGCTCTATTGACTGAGCCTCCTACCTGAAGAGTGTCATAGCTTGGAGGCAGAAAGAACCCTACCTAGAAGACTTGGCTTTGCCACTTGTAGCAGTCCAGCCCATAGGCATTATGGGGAGACAAGGATTGTGAGTGAGCACATGGCCATCCTGTGCATGGCAATAAATTTTATTGCCAGCGTGGCTGAAGTGTAGGCGCGAAACCTTGCTTTCCTTTGTCTCACTCTCCCAGGGATAATAACCCCACCTTCACCTTGTCATAAGTTGCATTATCCAATGGGAATACCCCAGGTAACTCATCTATATGTATTGAGGTATCATATAACTGTTCAATATGTATTGAGCTGTCAAGACTATAAATAAACGAGCTGCAGCCAGCTGCGCCCACTTGGAGGACATCCACAGGTTTGATAAGGAATATCTTCTCCCCTGTCTCTCTCCTCTCTATCTTTCTCACTAAGGCCTGGTCCTTAGGCCAGGCCTGCCTCACTTCCTCTCTCTTTCTCCTAACGCTACCTAGCATTATCTACCTCCTTTAGTTTCTGATCTCCTTTCCATCTGAGCTAGCATTATCCTCTGACCAGTGTACTGTTAAATTGAGATCATTGGGTGGGACAGCCTGGATAATAACACCCAGTGGTCGGAGCAGCTGTGGCTCTTAATATAATAATTGTCTACTGACTCAATTATTTACATCTCTAAAGTCGGCTCGTTCACGTCCTTCATGGGATCTAAAACTTCTACTCTATCTTCTCTCTCACCCTTGTAGCCTCTCGCAGGCCGGGAGGCTACACCACTTCTGTGTGATCATGGTGAAAATAATTTCATTTCTCTTGGACTCAGTCTCCTTCCAGGTAAAAAGGAGACAGGATGAGTAGGTGATTTCTGTGGTCTTTTCCATCTCTGATTCTTTGATTTTTTTTCTTCAGGTCGCTAGTCCTTAGTGACTTAGCCACACCAGAACATCAACTTTCCCAGAGGCCAAGTGGACATGCTTTCATCAACTCTGATTCATTTTTACTTTGGGGAGAAGCAAAGGGACTTTTTCTAGGAAACCTTCTAGAAGAATATTTGGTGCTGTTAAAAAAAAAAATCATACAGTATCTGCCTATTCTGTAAAGTGTGAGGCTGCTTTAAACGGCCAGAAACCCTTCTCTACTTCTAACTGGAAACCCTTCACAGGCCAAGTTTTTATTTAAACAAATGCAAATAAAAGTAAAAACCCCTATTTAATATAAAGTTCAACTTAGAAAACCTGAAGTAGTCATACTCAAACACAGATAATCACAATAGTCTGTGAGGGAGTAGGAGGGGAGGTTGGGGCAGGGTTTGGGGCTTGCCAGTAACAGTTGGGCTTAGGGAAGTGAGTTAGACTGCTGTAAAAAGGCACCAAACAGCTAGGGAAGAGAGGCACACAGAGCACAGGTACTAACTAGGGGGATTAAATGCTTGGTATTTCAAGGACTCCTCAATGATTTATAGTCAGGATGGGACTCACAAAATGCCCAGGGAGTTCCTGAGTGACCAATGACTTGGAGCTAAGGTTAGAAAGTACCTGCAGAGATTACTGGATGTATGTGTAATGTTAAACTTTATTTTGCATTATTATTTCTGAACTGAGATTAAATAAAACATCAGTCAAAATTTCCTTATCATCATCATAATTTCTTCCGAGGGTTCATTTTTCCAAAATGTAATCTTGACATTATTGGTATAGCAAGGGAAGGTAGAAGTTGCATGTAATATACTTACCACTACTTCAAATCATTCCTTCTCTTCTCATCTTATTTTGATTGCATAATTCTTCTCCAACTCCATGGTAGTAAATATATTTATGAATGCTTGTGTGAATGTTATGTTGTTTTGTGTTATAATACACTACCCAAATTTTTAATCAGTAGTCCATTAATTACTTGATCCTCTTCACTGAAAATTTCCTCAAAGTCTTTATCTTTATAAGTTTTTTAGTCTTTTAACAATGTCCATTAATTTCCCAAATTCTCCTCTTCATCTGCATTGTCCTATTCCATTCAGATGTCCTCTTCCACTGGAATGGTCCTCTCCTTACTGATCTTTCTGATTGCAGACTCAATTTGACTGATGATTCTCACTTTCTACAATCTCTTCTTCATTTTCTTCCTCAATAATTTGTACATTTTCATTATTAATACCTTGTGCTAATTTTATATGTGAACAATGATACCATGAATTTCTACCTAAAACTTTTACTGAAGATGGAGAAACTAACACAATTGTGTAAGGGCCTACTCAACTCTCTTGTGTTGATGTTTTAGCAAAACTTTTCACATATACCATATCTCCTGGTTTGAAATTATGGAGTGAATAATCCAATGGACCAGTGAATAATAATCCAATGGAATCAATACTCCCATATCATGTAGTTCTTGAAGTCGTTGTTGTAAAGCACTTAAGTATGAAGTAAGTTGACAATCTCCTCCCAAGAGAGATGTCTAGACTGTCTAACAAGTTTTTGTCTGCAGTGGAGCATGTCCAAAGAGCATCTCATAAGATGATACATGTAAATCTGCTCTTGGTCTAGTACATAGGTAAAACAAAGCTATGGGAAGAATATCTGGCCATTTTAGATGAGTTTCAGCACAGATTTTCCCTGCCATAGTCTTGAGTTCCATATTTACACACTCCACTTGACCTGAACTTTGTGGGTGATAAAGAACATGATATTTGGGTGTTATTCCTAGATTCTCATACTCTTTTCAGGATATCTTGGGTGAAATGAGATCCCTTATCAGAATCTATATGGCAAGTGGTACTCCAAATCTAGGAATAATTTCCTTAATCAACACTTTTACCACAAAGCTAGCTGTATTTGTATTTGATGAAACGCTTCAGGCCACTATTACCAGACAAAACTTGTATCTTGCAGCTTTTGGTATGTTGATGTAATCAATTTGCAGAATCTCAAATGGACAATATGCTGAAGGTCTACCACCTAAACCTTTATGTCTGAATGCCCCTTGGTTGAATTTTTGGCAAGCAGAACAAATTGTACAGATCTTATTTGCTACAATACTTATTCCAGGTGGATAAAATTAAAATTTAAGATAGATAAGAGAAGGTAAGATACTAAGTTATATTACAAAATTGCATTACAACATGCATTACATAACACAAATAACACACCACACAAAAGTGTAAATATATGCAAATAGTATGTATAATTAGGATTATAAAATTAATCGCATGACAGTATACATGTATGCATATATGTAACATATGCAAATATGAAGTATGTATGTATAGCATGCCTATATATTATATGTATATATTATATATGTGTAAATAGAACATTTATATATAATTTTATTTATTGTTATATGTATTTTGCATAAGTGAGTTTAATGTTTTGGTTTAATTTTCTTTGTAAAACGTATGCAGAATTGTGTTTATTGCAATTTTCAAAAAATCTTCTCTAAATTGGATGTTAATACATTACAATCATAGTAGAATGTTTTGTATTAGTTGATAAGAGTAGTAGTTGATGATTTTAATGTTATGCATGAAAGTTGTATTTATCTTTTGCTTTTGGTGTTATTTGCTTGTTGTGCTTTTGCATATGTTTGTTCTGTGTTTGAAATTTGTAATTGTTCATTATTTAATTCCTCTTTTCCTTTCCTTGATAAATCCCTAGACTAGGATAGTATTGGATAAGTTAAGATAGTTGAGTGTAGGTTGTTTGTTATTTTGGGTAGATATTTTAGTTTAAGTAATATGTAAGTCAGTTAGTGCATAAATGCCAAAATAGTATTTTCAATACGATTTAGGCTTTGTGCAAAGGGGAGACTGTAGCAAGGGAAGGTAGAAGTTGCAACAATGATTGACAGGTCTTTAAGAGTTAGAATCTTTTATGAGCTGGTTGGGTCAAAGTTACAAGGAGCAGTTTCCAACTGATTGAGTTTGGGGCCGATGGTGAAGAAGGAAGGTGTGTAGCTGAGACTCCCTGAACAAACCACCTATCAAGCAATGGGCCTTTGAGGATTAACTGGGTGAGGGTGAGAGGAAAATCTACAGGTGGGTAAAAAGTCAAATGCTACCCTTCCCCTTATTCCATCCCCAACAACTTCCCTTTCTCTGTTAATAAACTCAAGTTATTTAAATGTGATTTTTTCCCTTGTGTATAAACCCTTTCCCCTTTCCTAAAATCCCCATAATAGTGGTCTCCTTACATTCTTTAAAATACACACCAAAAATAATACAAGTACTGTACAGAATTGTTGGTTTAAAAAAATCACTATGGACTATCTATAGTGTAACAGATGGAGCTAATTTAAATATCAGATTTAGCAGAAATTGCTATTTCAAATACCAGATTAGTGTAATTTAGGCCTGCTGATCACTTTCTCCAGATGTGGACAAAAATGTGGATATATTTAAAAAATTAAATTCTGGTCTGAGACATGACATTATTTGTCTAGGGAAACCAGCTCAATTCCTTTATGAAGGTGACAGATTCTTGATAGTAGCAGTTTACACAGAGCTTTTACAAGCATAACCTAACTGAATATGCAGAACAATCCAGAGAGCTTCGTAGTATAAAGATTATTATTTTCATTTGATAGACACAGTTAGATCATCTCTGTGAAGATAATACTTTCACTAAATGATATCATAGATTTCATGAACATCTCCATGTTTAAGAATGGATTTTCAGGTTTGTTCAGATTTAAGACTCATTTTTTACAAAGACATAAATATGTAAAAGTCAGTCTTTAAATTTAATCAACAACCAGGGAATTTTGACAAAAACTAAAAATGATGACCCAGGTCTTTAGATGAGAAACTAGCCAGTTCCTTACTAGGTTGGGGGAGGGCGGTTCCTGAGGCTAACTAATATTGCTATGTACCTCCCACCCCTTTTTGGTAGCAATAATGGATAGTACCTATGTATATATACCTGTATAATTTAAAATTTGTTAACATTTTATATCCTCCATATATAGGTTATTTACATCTACAAATAAATGATACTTTTGGGTTTGGGAAAGGGAAATTAATATAATATAGCCTTTGTTCTTATTGTTTGTCTCATTCTAATAATTCAAAGGTTAAGCCTACCCTTGCAATAACTTATCAGTTACATGTTGATAAAATGGTTAGTAGCTTTCTTTCTTTAACACTTTTACTATAAACAACAAAAAGAACTACTTTCAAAATTCATGGTTGATTTCTTTTTATGTTTCTTGAAGTGCGTAAGTGTATCAGTGTATGAGCTAATCTGAGTCTGCATCTGGGTTTTGCAAATTTGTAACAGAATGAGAAGCAGCTCTGTGAACTCTTCAGTACTATCTCATCACCACAGTCTAAATTTGATGGCTCAGTTTACATATATTTTATCTTTCAAAGATACAGGGCTGTCAAAAAGGCAGGGTAGTTTAGAGGAAAAGTTAATTTGCAAAACACGTATAGGAAACATGATAGAAGAATATTAGGAGCAATATCAATTCACAAAAAAACAAAAAAGCAGTGGAGTGAAAAAAGAGCCTAAGGGATAGAATTTTAAGGCATGTGACCCTTAATAAATGAAACTGGAAGGAAAGACAACAGTTAAAATAAAATGGAATAGATCTTACACCATTTTTATGGTGATAAACTGAATTTCTCATGTTCATCATGAGCTCATACAGCAGGGACATGGTATAATACAGAAAGATTCAATTAGATATTGTTAAACTAGGAAAAAGGGAAGGAAAAGGAGCTCAGCCAGTTACAGAAATGCCTAAGGGGAAGAAGGCTTTGAGACTTTAAGGTTGGGGGGTGCTAGAAGTGAACACTGGATAGGAGTCCTTTCAAGCCTGGATAATACCAGAGAAAAATTCTGTCTTCTGGTAATAAGGCAATTTCCAACACTCTATAAACTATTCATTTTATAGAAATTCATACTTCTGCTTAAAGGTGTTTAAAATTAAAGTAATTTGTAAATATATCAAAATGTTGAGATTTTTTGTCATAACTTTGAGATGTTCAACAATGCACAATAATCTATCTCTTCAAATAAAATTTTAATGGGCTGATTTCAGAAAAAAATTAATTCATATCATATTTTATAAAATATTATTTTTAATGCATGTTTTCTTGTTCTTTTTAAGTATGCTCTTGAAATGAAATAAACTCAATGCTATTCATCTGAAATAAAAAAAAGTTTACTAAAAAATTTTAAATGGGATTTAATGGATTACACTGAAACAACCTTCTGTTATTAAGGAGTCTGAATGGATAAAAGGCATTTCCTATTTGAGAAATTATTTTTCAAGTGTGACATAATGTTCATGATGGCAGCAGCATCATTGTTACTAAAGATATCAAATCATTTTTTAGCGAATTTTATTATTGAAAGGCAAATCGTTGACTTTCTTCAGTTCTGTAGAGCTTGTACTCATTAAGGGTGCCAGGAAAAGGGTGCCACCTTAAATATATTTTCATAGCATTCTCCCTTTTGTGGGCTTAGCAAGGTATGTGTTAAAAACACAATCATATCCTTCAAGCATTAGGCAAAGTCAGACAGAATCTGATTTAGCAAAGCCCTGGTTAATGAAATAAGAATATATTTCCTGTCAAGCTAAGCAAAAATATTTTTCTGGTTTTTCTCTACTCACTTCACTTGCCCATTTCTAAAGCTTCCCAGCTACAGGAAAAGGAGACTTGATATCTTGCCCCATTAATGCCAAGAGTCATTGTCAGAAAGCAGCATTTAAGGAAAGCATGAAGTCCAACAGGTTTCTATGGATTCTAGGATTCCTTGAGATTCCTTGAGAGACTCAGGCCTGAACTTTCCCCATCAACACTATAGCTAACATGGAAAATGGATCATTGGAAACAACTATGGAACAGAGGTGACAATAGGCAATTTTCAGAAATAAAGTTATTAGCCAGTTTATAATAACACAAGGTTGTGGCTTTTTTTTCTCTCTTACTTGTTTTCTCCCCTATTTCTATATACTTCTTTAATAAATATGAACCTAACTTTCTCTTAAAACTGAAGAGGTCACAATCAATTCCCAAACTTTTAGGGGGAGAAAAACTCTGACTGCCTACTTACCTACTTATTCTCTTTCCTAGAAATGATATGTTTAACTATCCTACCTAACATGAAAAGCATTCCCCTTCCCTTCCAGAAGCTGTGATCAGGTCAGGGTATTGCCTTCAGTAAAACTGTTTAATTTCTCTCTACTGCTACATCTTCCCAGTTAGGCCATCCTTCTCTCCAGGGAGCACAGCAACCCTAAACACACAACACATCAATTAGCTCTCTGCTAGTGCATCTGATTGATTAACCCTTGCTAATACATTTTGGGCTCCTACTTTTCCCATTTCATTTTGGAAGGGGACTGAGAGTAATGATGTTAATAACCGGAATTCTAGGCAAATTATGGAGTTATTTTCAGACCTTCTAGTACTCCTAAAATAGCATTGTAACAACTGGTCATTTCACAGATAGTGTGTGCTTTGTTCCTGGTCCGATCAAAGGATGATGGCCAACAAAAAGCTCATTCTGCAAAATGATTTCATCATTTGGAAATCTTACTTATATCCGGATATAGCTGAGGATGGTATTATAATAGAAATGCCTGCATCACATATATAAGCCTAATTTTAGGATGGATTTCAGTTGTTCTAAATATCATTCCAATTAATGATCACAGAGTTGGTCTTCATTTCAGAAACTAGAATGGAGGTATCAATATTCTAGATATATAAATAAGGGAAAGAATGGAAAGAATGGAAAGAAATAATGTAATTGTTGATATTGGTATAAATATCAAAGTATTGGCATGGTATTAATGTTATTAATATGGATGGCATTAATATAAAAAGGGTTATTAAGATGATATTAGCTATTATGACAACATGTAACTACTTTTTCATTCCAATACAATTATTATGAGAATGCCTTAGTCATGGTTGGAGATTTCTTTCTAGAAATACATATGGAAAAAAACTAGGTTTTTAACAAATTATAGCAGATCATTTTTTTGCAAACAACCTAAATGAAAGATGTACAGAAACAAAATCCTGCTATATCTTTCCATTAAAAAAAATTTACCTTGATTGAATGAAATCCAACCATGAAGGCTCTTCTCAAACAAGGAGTCTCTCCTACATATGTTAAGCTCATATCAGATTCTGTGATAGATGCAACCACAGAGATAACTTACTTCAAAAAGTCTCTGATCATGAACTTAATATTAAGCAAGATACAAAACAAAGAAATGGGTTTACCAAAAGCATTCTCCACAGTAGTGCAAAGTCCTCCAGATGCTCACACTTATGGAGGGCATTGTGACTAAGGGCCACATGTTAAATGGCAGAGCAAGGACTAGACTAGACCCCATGGCTCATAACTCAATGCATCTTCCACCATACCTTTTTGTTTCCTGGGTTTTCAGAACATGTGATGGCATCTAAGAACAGATGCCTAAAATGAATAAGAATGCTTCAACTGGAGGAGCTATTATAAAACCTGATACCATTGAGTAATTGGCTGACTCTCTATAGGTCACAAAGGACATTGAATTAAGGATTACTGATGGACTTTAGAGATAGTTTCCTCATCATTAACTATAGCAGTGATCCAAGAACAAAAACGAATTATGCAGTTAAAATTATATGTTGACTGCACAGTTGGGTTAAGTGACTTTCAGAAATAATAGAAAAGTAGAAAGACATTACTAAAATTGTTTTAAATGTTGTTCTAAATATTCAATTTTAGGGAGTAGCTGGGTAGCTCAGTGGATTGAGAATCAGGCCTAGAGACAGGAGGTCCTAGGTTCAAATCTGACTTCAGACACTTCCCAGCTGTGTGACCCTGGGCAAGTCACTTGACCCCCGTTGCCTAGCCCTTACCACTATTCTGCCTTGGAGCCAGTACACTGTATTGACTCCAAGGTGGAAGGTAAGGGTTTAAAAAAATAAATAAATATTCACTTTTATAGTGCTGAAGCATGTCAGAAAAAAAAAGCTGAGTGTTTTTAAATTGCTTTCACAACTTTATTAAAATTGTTGGAGAAGTTTTAATTGTGTACACATCTGCATGTGCTCCAAGTGTTAACTAGTAATGACCAAGTCAGCCAGCAATTCAGCATGCACAAAAAAGTATTCTGGGCAACAGAACAAGGATCATTCTAAAATTTTAATTTTAATTGAGAAAAAATATCTAGTACCACCATCAGTAAACAATTAAAACTCAAGTTTTCCTCTAAAGGCAGAGGTGGTGGAGAGGAAAAGAGAAGTAGAATTTTGAGCAGGTAAAGAAGTGGCCTCCAAACATTTTGGATCATACATTTCCTCTCACAAAAAATTTTCTACACACTCAATTTCACTCTCTACCCTATTGCTCATAAATTTTATATATGTATATATTTATATAATATACCTAATGATATATGATATACATTGTACATTATATACATGTTATACATGTATATAAATGTATATACAACACATATGTAAAATATATATTACAAATGTCAGTATAAATCATTATCTATAAATTTAAAGAATGAAAAAGATGCTATTAAAGATGAGATGATCCTAAAGTCAATTAGGAGACAGTGGAGCTTATTGACCAGAGGAGTGACATCAGACCTGTAGGTTTTAGTAAAATAAGTTTAAGTAGCTGTACAGAGAATGGATTGAAAAGTAGAGAAACTTGAGCCAGGAAGGGTCTAGCTACTGCAATAGATAGGGGAGATGTACATAATAAGGGCTGAACTAGCTGGCTGTGACTGGAGAGGGGGGATATGAGATACTGTAGAAGCAAGTGACCGCAATGTGAGAGGTAAGGAAGAGTGAAGAGTTGAAGACCTGAAAAATGGAAAGGATGGTGGCACCCTCAACAGCAATAGGGAAGTTTGGAAGAAGTTGTGTTAGGGGGAAAAGATAATGTAAGGAGATTTGTAATGCTGGTCACGACCTCCCCTCCCTATACACTTTCTCTGTGACTCACTTTGTTCCACAGAAAAGGGGGCTGGGGCAGGGATTTTGCTAGTATCTACTGCAGAGTACAAAATTTATTCACTGAGGGGCCCTTGCTGCAAGCCAGCAAGGATGGGATCTGAAGGATGGGATATGAGTATTCTGGTAGAAAATGTTTGCCTTCCCAGCTGATGCTGGGTCTGGGTCACAGTAGGTAGGCTACATATAAAGGCTCTGCAGCCACAGGAGGCCAGCAGTTGGCTTGTGGCTCCAGGTGGAGAATGCTAAACGATAATGGGTGAAGAGAGTGAGTGCAGTTATGTTAGAGACCAAACTATGATTGGCTTTTGTAAGGAGGGAGAGCTGCGATTCATCTTGCCCCACATGTTGGTGTTATGCCACAGCTTCCATTTGGGAGACCCTAAAATTTAAAGTTGCAGCACTGAGCTAAGCTTTTTTGGAATCTGCCTGATATAACACATGGCTGGCAAACGATCTCTTCCATTTCCTCACAACAAAGTGATCCTTTTTATGCAATTAAAAAGTACTAACCAAAAGCTGGGATGAAAATAAATTCAGTAAAGGCAAAAGGAGGAACGAATGGATTGAAAATAGTATGAAAGTATGAATTCTGTACTTACGCAGTTGTAGTTTGCATTTCATGCCAGCCTTTGCTAAAATTCTGTTTTATCTCATTCATCAGATTCATGCCGAGCTTTTGTTTTATTTCCACCAGATGCTTCTCTTTGGCTGTTAACACTTGTCGTAAAGTTGAGATTTCGTCTTCTAGCTAGATACAAGACAGGAAAATTAAAAAAAAAGAGAGAGAGGAGAATGAGACAAGCTAAAAAGCACCTTGAGATGAATTACTGTGTAGTTCCAAGGGACCACATATGGCAATCTAGCCTGGGCTCTTAGCCCCACCTGAGATACACCACATAATAAATGACTGTATCCCCATTAGAAATCAGGAGAGATAATTAGAATCAGAGAATCATCAAGTTGAAGGTAACTTTAGAAGTCAGCTTGGTGCAGCACATCAAATATGAATCCTGTCTCTAATATCTCATGCAAGTCCTCACCAAATCTGTACTTAAAGGCCAGGCTACCATTCCATTTTTATACAACTCTTATTGTTTAGAATATTATTTTTATACTAAGCTGAACATCCTGTACTTAAAGTTCTTTAGATATGGGAATTTGTGTTCAAATTCTGCTTCAAACAGTTGTTTCACCCTAGTAAAATCACTTAACCTCTTGCTCAGCCTCAGTTTCCTTATCTGTAAAATGAGAATAGCACATACTTCACAAGATTATTGTGAGAACCAAGTGAAATAGCATGTGACATATGAAATATCTTTAAGAAACTAATAGGGGCAGCTGGGTAGCTCAGTGGATTGAGAGCCAGGCCTAGAGATGAGAGGTCTTAGGTTCAAATCTGGCCTCAGACACTTCCTAGCTTTGTGACCCTGGGCAAGTCACTTAACCCCCATTGCCTAGCTCTTACCACTCTTCTGCCTTTGAACAAATACTTACTATTGATTCTAAGACAGAAGGTATGGGTTTAAAAAAAAAGTGAAGTGACATATTTATATACCTGTAACACAGAGGGAGCAACTGGTAGTACAATGGATGGAAGCCTGGACTTAAGAGTCAGAAAGTCCTGAACACAAACGCATTTATTAGCTGTGTGACTTTGAGCAAGTAATAATCTCTGTTTGCCTCAGTTTACTCAACTACAAAATGGGGATGATAAAACCAGGGCTATTGCGAGGATCAAATGAGAAAACATTTTGTAAAAAACATGCTTAGCACAGTGCCTGAAACAAAGTAGATATTATAGAAATGCTTATTCCCTTTCTTTCCCTGCCCTAAAACATTCTGCAAATTATGTGTATTATATAAATGTTAGTTACTGTTATCATCACTATGCTATGGTAGCCTATTATATAAAGTTCTTTCTAAGTCTAATCTTTCTTGTGATGATTTACATCTAGCCCTTCTTTTTTATTCTAAAAGGAGACTATAATTTATCATATGCCATTACCAATTTCCATTGCTTAGGGATACATAATAGGATACTTATTCAACACGTGATGAAGCTGCTAGTTAGTTGATACAGGACCTAAATTTCAGTTTTCTATATTTTCTCAGTACACATAAAATTTACTGTAGTAAACCCATAGGGACTGCAGTATGATTTCATTTGGAAAATAAACAACAAAACCTTGATGTCTGCATTAGTCTTGTGAATACAAAGTTGCATTTTTTAGCGATGGCTGTACAAGAATTTTCTGTTCATGCTGGCTCCAGTGGCTCAAAGCACTAAGACAGCTACTGGCGTTAAATGACATCATTTTAAGAAAAGAACTTTCTGATATAAAATGTAAAAAATTGGCCATCTCCATTATACTAAGGCATACCCTATGTATTATTTTAGTGATCCTTTTAGAAAGTAGTCTCAATTTTAAGCAATAGATTTTCTTAGAGTATACTCAAATATTGATTTATTTCTTTAATAGGCTTCTCTATCACAGAAAATTTTCTGTATCTTATAGAAGTAAAGTGGGTATGTAGATAAAAACAGTTGGAGGGGTGGAGCCAAGATGGCAGTTTAGTAGCAGTGAAAGCTGAAATCGCACCAAAAAACCTCCCAAACCAAACTTAAAATAGTGCAAAACCAATGACAAGACAGAGAGAGGGGGCTCTCCTGTGGAAAACAACTTGAAAGGTAGGCATAGAGAATCGATTTTTATGGGATAAGGGGGAACCAGAAGTAAAACTCTTCACAGAGGAGTGCTGGACTACTGCACACTCCTCCCCCCTTCCTGTGATATGGAAATCACTTTAAAAGACTGATATATATTAATTTAAGGTCGCCAAGGAATTCAGCTATGTAATTCCTAAATCAAAACTCAGGTCAGCAGTCAACCTTTTATGGAGTTTTTAATTACAAACAGTAGGAAGAAAGGTATTAGAGACAGACAGACAGACAGACAGACAGACAGAGAAAGAGAGAGAGAGAGAGAGAGAGAGAGAGAGAGAGAGAGAGAGAGAGAGAGAGAGAGAGAGAGAGAGAGAGAGAGAGAGAGAGAGAGAGAGAGAGAAGGGGAGAGAAGGGAATAGGGCTTAAATACCCCCTCTGCTTAGGCTGGGCCAAAGGCCCAAGGCCTTGGATAGCCGAGGCAAAGAAAAGAGATCAGTCCCTATCACTCACGTGACCAAAATGGAGAAAGAGTCTGAGGGCCTCCACTCCAAGCACCAGGCTCCAACAACCTCCTCTCCTTCACACAGGAAGTCCCCAGAACTCCTCAGCTGTCCTCTACCTCACTTCCTGTGTCTCACCTGTGCCAATGGTGGTTCTAGCTTCACCCAGGACTGCCCAGAGAGCTGTCCCCTTTGCACATGTCTGTTGAAGGCCATATTCTCAAATAATTAAATCTTGAGCTTTGCTGCAGCCCTTCCTAAATCCTGTTACCCTGAGTAGGATGGAGATTGTAGTTTCCAAGACCTGATTCTGTCATTCCAAGTATCTCTATTGTTATTGATCAGGAAATATACAAATCCCATCCTCTAAAGAATGGTTTGAACAGGGTTGAGTAGTTTTGAAATTCACATTCCCCAACACTCCCACTGTGCCAGGTTCCAAGCCTGGATATAAGCCAACTTTGGGATCCTAAGGCTTGGGCTTTACCAATAGCAGGGCACCTCACAACCAACCCCTTGAAATCCTAAGCCCTGGCACCAGCCCACAATGTAGCCCCAAAGTCTACATAGCACTTGGCCTTTGCAAGCCTATGGTGAAGCCCCTAACCCCAGGGCAAAATAGCTCACCATGCTCTGTCCTACAAGCCATCAGCAGAGGAGAGAGAATTTGTAGCTTTTAGACCTCCCCATTCACAAGTTAAATAAAGGCTGGGAAAATGAGTAAACAAAAAACACCTAACCATAGAAAATGTTTATGGTAACAACTGTTAAAAGAACCGAGAAATCCCATTCCTTTAATTTGATTGAAGACCTTACCTTGTATCAAGGGTTAATATAATAGCCACTTATGGTGGACTAATAGTGCAAGGTGACATCTATTGGTTGAGATAAGATCCCAAAGGCTATTTATTCCCTCTTCTGCTTTGGTAGTTTGGGTTTATGTTTTTCTTAATGGAAATCCTACTCTGAGGCTCAATGTGTTGTTTAGGAGGTAATGAGCTCTCTAAGGAACTTAAAAAAAAACATTTTGATGAATGTTTTGAAACATAACTGGTTTCTTTTGTAATCCAATTTATTTTTATTTTATGCATTTTAAAAGATTATTCTGAGAAATACAAAGGATGCCAAACAGTCCATGGCAGAAAAAAGACATATACATGTTCTAACAAGTTTCACAATGCTGGAAAGGCTTAAATTATGACTTCAGAAATCAACTTTATTTTTTTACCATCCAAAAACTGACCTAGCTGAGTGGAGAGGAACTCAACACCAGTTTAGGCAATTTGGGAGTCACAGAAACTTTTGAAGTAGTAGAATTCACAACAACAAAATCATAGTTCCCTATAGTTTTAATTAATTCACTCTTTGCTTACCTAATGTATACAAACTTTAACTATAATGACTATCTTTTTAATAGTTTTGTGGGGTGCAGTTTGAACCTGTGATTTCATCAATGTAGATAACTCCCAGCATGGATACTCTTTCCAGCAATGAAGTCTATAAATTATTGACTTAAAGAGTTACCTGGCCAAGAATAAGTGTTAGAGGTAGGATTTAAAATGAGCTCTTACTAATTATATTTACAACATCCCTCTAACTCACTGTAATAAATATATGAGAACCCAATTTAAAACATCCAATTTGGTGTTATCCTCTTTAAAGGTAAGATGTTAGGAGGCTACAAATTTCTTTTGATGGTTCTTCTTTCATGAAATGACCTTCTTAAAAGTCAGTTTAAATCATCAAATTCACTTCTCCAATAAAAATAATTTATCAGCCATGTAATTCACCAAATAGGGTTCCAAATCACATTTAATTGTTTTCACAAATAAAATCCACCCACTGAGGTGAGATGCTGCTTTTACCTGAATCTTCAAAAGAATGAGCATCAGGCTATGAAGGTGATCTCAAAAGAATTAGTCTAAAAATGTTCTGAGCAACAGTAGTGTCATTAAAACACTTGCATATAGCATCCCAAAAGGATTATTTTAAAGGATCAATAATTAGATACTTAAAGTTATGTTCAGTTAAAAAAATTCACATCACTTTAAAGTCACCCCTATAGAAGGGTTGAAGATTGCTTAATTTCATTACAATTAGAATTCTCAGAAATAAAAATCAGTTATCCTTAGGCATATCAGCCCTGGAAGAGAACTTGAAAGTAGGGAAGGAAAGCCTACAGGTTGGAAAATAATTCAAAGCATATGCCATGTACTAATGAAGTTTCATCTCCATATACAAAGACCAGTCTAACTTTTTTTAGATTACATCTGTGATTTCATTGGTATGAAGATAAATGCTATGAAAAATTCCACTGCGGAGCCAGAGTCAAGATGGCAGCCTAGAAGGAGCAGAAGTTCAAACTTCTGAATACCCTTCCTTACCGATCACAAACTGAATGCACCAAAGGGACTGAAAATCAAACCTAACAACAAGGCAGAGCCAAGGAACCCTCCTGCTGGACTCAATTCAAAAGGTACGCCCCCCCCCAAAAAAAAAAGCTGGAATCTGAGAACAATCCGGTCTAAGGGGAATGCAGAAGGAAGGTCCCAGGACCTCTCTGCCCGACCACTGAGAGCTCTGATACTCCAGTGGCAGTGGGAAGTTCTGGGTGGGCAAAGGTGCTGGTCTGAAGCATGGTCTGAAGCGTGTACCTTGTGGGCAGGGCTGTGCCTAGCATCAAACACAGACGGCAGGGAAGGAACTAGAGAGGGAGGATAGACCTGGCAGCCTGGCCAGAGCTGTGGAGATCCTCCATATATGCTCCAGGCTTACAGGAGGTTTTGGCCTCAGAGCACACCCAGTCCAACCAAACTGAACTTAATCCCATCAAAAGTCTTCAGAACATAGGGAAGCCCAGGCTCCACATACATCCCTCCCTCTGATTGCTGGACTTTAATCCAATCAAAAGCCTCCAGAGGACAGGGAAGCTCAAACCCCCAACAACCCTCCCCCAGAGACTGCACTGTTAGATCTTCTGACAAAACTCTAAGAGGGGAGAGGGGATACTGATAGAAGCCCACAAAACCAAAAAAATTAGAGGAGCAAGAGCACAAATACAGGGAGCAAAAAAGGGGTGAATATGAGCAAACAACAGAGAAAGAAGAAAGAAATTACAATAGATAGCTTCTATACAGTGAACAGAACAGAGAGGTAGGAATCAGCAAACAATAAATCAGAAATCCCAGGAATTGGATACAGGCTATGGAAGAACTCAAAATACAATTCAAAACACAATTAAGAGAGGCTGAAGACAACTTTAACAGCAAGATAAGTCATCTGGAAAAAGAAAACAGTGTCTTGAAAGTCAAAATCCATCAGCTGGAAAATGAGGCAAAGGAGATGAAAGATGAGGCAAAGAGGATGAAAGATGAGGCAAAGGAGACAAAAGATGAGGTAAAGAAGATGAAAGATGACCTCCATAGAAAATCAGACCAGAAAAAGAAGGATGACCAAAAAGTCAGGGATGGAATCTAGTTTTTAAGAACCAGAATACAACAACTAAAATTAAGTGACTACACAAGGCAACAGGACACTATAAAACAAAACCAAAAGAATGAAAAAAATTGAGGAAAACATGAAGCATCTCATTCACAAAACAGAGGATTTAGAAAATCGTTCGAGGAGAGACAATTTAAGAATCATTGGTCTACCAAAAGACCATGACAAAAGAAAAAGACTGGACACAATACTACAGGAAATTATACAAGAAAACTGCCCGATATTCTAGAACAAGAAGGAAAAGTGGAGACTGAAAGAATCCTGTACTTAATCCCCAACTGAAAACACTCAGGAGTGTTATACCCAAATTCAAGAATTATCATACCAAAGAAAAGATATTACAAGCTGCCAAGAAGATATCATTCAGATACCATGGAAGCATAGTGAGGATAACGCAGGATCTGGCTGCATCTATACTGAAGGACTGAAAGGCATGGAATATGATATTCCAGAAAGCAAGGAAACTAGGTCTACAACCAAGAATCAACTACCCAGCAAAACTGGCTATATACTTACAGGTCACTCAACAAAAGAGAAGAATTCCAAGAATTTTCAAAGACCAGACCTGAACAGAAAATTTGGCGTCCAAGCACAGAACTCAAGAGAATCATTAAAAGGTAATTTAAAAAAGAGGGAAAAAAGAAAAAAACAAAACAAAAAAATTAAGAGAATCAATAAGTTAAAATAATAAGTATCCCAATAAGAAAAGAGGTCATTGATAACTCTTAAAAACTGTGGTTATCACCTGGGCACCTAGAAGAATTACACTTAGAGGGAACAGTGACAAACAGTATAGGATAAAAGGACAAGACATAAATAGGTATATAGATGTATGCGCTCATAAATACATACACATGTGTGTATATATATATATACATATATACATAACTAGAGCTAAAAAAAGAGGTTAATACTAAAAGAAATGTGAAAAGAAACAAATGGGGGTAAATTTATATGTCACAAAGAAGCTCAAGGAGGGAGGGGGGAGAACATCAATACACTGGAAGGGTAAAGAATTTGGAGATAGGAAATACTCAACTCTTATGTGCTTTGAAATTGACCCAAAGAGGGAAGAACAATCCAATCATTGGGGCAGAGAATAGATTTGTGCCCTATAGGTGGGGAGGGAAGCAGTACAAGGGAGGGAGAGGGTGGAGGGGTAATTTTAGAAAGACTACAGGGAAAATAAGGAGGGAATAAGAAGGGAGGGGGATAGAAAGAGAAGTAAAATAAGGGTGGGGACTAGGGGGATTGATTAAAAAAAACATAGGTGTAGAAGGAAATACTGAAAGAAGAAAAGGCAAGATCAGGAGTAGAAATCAAAATCCTGGGAAATACACAGCTAGTAATCATAACTCTGAATGTGAATGGAATGAGCATACCCATAAAACACAAGAGAATAGCAGAGCGGATTAAAATCTCAAAACCCTACCATATGCTGTCTACAAGAAACACACATGAGGAAGGTAGATACGCATAGGGTGAAAGTAAGAGGATGGAGGCAAATCAATTGGGCATCAACTGATAAAAAGAATGCAGGAGTCGCAATCATGATATCTGACAAAGACAAAGTAAAAATAAATCTATTTAAAAGAGATAGGGAAAGTAATTACATCCTGATAAAAGGCAGGATAGACAATGAGGAAAAATATCAGTTCTCAACATGTATGCACCAAATGGCATAGCATCCAAATTTCTAAAGGAGAAACTAGTGGAGCTCAAGGATGAAATAGACAGAAAAACTATACTAGTGGGAGACCTGAACCTTCCTCTATCTAAACTAGATAAATCAAGCCACAAAATAAATAAGAAAGAGGTAAGAGAAGTGAAAGAAATCTTAGAAAAATTATATACATGTGGAGAAAAATAAATAGGGACAAAAAGGAATATACCTTCTTTTCAGCAGCACATGGTACATTCACAAAAATTGACCATGTATTAGGGCATAAAAACATTGAAAACAAGTGCAAAAGAGCAGATATAATAAATACAACCTTCTCAGATCACAATGCAATGAAAATAATAATTAGTAATGTTACATGGAGAAGTAAATCAAAAATTAATTGGAAATTAAACAATACGATTCTCTAAAACCGGTTAAAGAACAAATCGTAGAAATAATAACTTCATTGAAGAAAATGACAATAATGAGACATCCTTTCAAAATCTATGGGATGGCGCCAAAGCAGTACTCAGGGGAAAATTCATGTCTTTGAGTTCATATATTAGCAAATTAAGAAGGGCAGAGGTCAATTAATTGGGCATATAAATTAAAAAAGTAGAAAGGGAAGTAATTAAAAATTCTCAGATGAAAACTAAATTAGAGATCCTAAAAATCAAAGGATAAATTAATAAAATTGAAAGTTAAAGAACTATTGATTTAATAAATAAGACCAGAAGCTGGCACTTTGAAAAAACAAATAAAATAGACAAAGTACTGATCAGTCTAATTAAAAAAAAGTAAAAAACCAAACTAACAGTATCCAAGATGAAAAGGGAGACCTCACCTCAAATGAAGAGGAATTAAGGCAATCATTAAAAACTATTATGCCCAAATACATGGCAAAAATATGGCTATCTAGGTGATATGGATAAATACTTACAAAAATATAAATTGCCTATACTAACAGAGGAAGAAATAAATTACCTAAACAACCCCATATCAGAAAAAGAAATTGAACAAGCCATCAAAGAACTCCCTAAGAAAAAATCCCCAGGTCCAGATGGATTCACAAATGAATTCTATCAAACATTCAAAGAACAGCTAACTCCAATACTATACAAACTATTTGACATAATAAGCAAAGAGGGAGTTCTACCAAATTCCTTTTATGACACAAACATGGTACTGATTCCAAAGCCAGGCAGGCCAAAAACAGAAAGAAAATTACAGACCCATCTCCCTAATGAATATAGACGTAAAAATCTTAAATAGGATACTAGCTAAAAGACTCCAGCAAGTCTTCACAAAGGTTATCCACTATGATCAGGTAGAATTCATACCAGGAATGCAAGGATGGTTCAATATTAGGAAAACCATCCACGTAATTGGACATATTAACAAGCAAAGTGACAAAAATCACATGATTATCTCAATAGATGCAGAGAAAGCCTTTGATAAAAATACAATACCCATTCCTATTGAAAACACCAGAAAGTATAGGAATAGAAGGGCCTTTCCTAAAAATAATAAACAGTATATATTTAAAACCATCAGCAAACATCATCTGCAATGGGGATAAACTAGAAGTCTTCCCAATAAGATCAGGAATGAAACAAGGATACCCATTATCACCTCTATTATTTAACACTGTGCTAGAAACACTAGCAGTAGCAATTAGAGAAGAAAAAGAAATTGAAGGTATTAGAATTGGCAATGAGAAGATCAAGCTATCACTCTTTGTGGATGATATGATGGTTTACTTAAAGAATCCTAGAGAATCAACCAATAAGCTAGTCAAAACAATCAACAATTTTAGCAAAGTTGCAGTATACAAAATAAACCCGCATAAGGGGGCAGCTGGGTAGCTAAGTGGATTGAGAGCCAGGCCTAGAGATGAGAGGTCCTAGGTTCAAATCTGGCCTCAGACACTTCCCAGCTGTGGGACCCTGGGCAAGTCACTTGACCCCAATTGCCTAGCCCTTACCACTCTTCTGCCTTGGAGCCAATACATAGTATTGACTCCAAGGTGGAAGGTAAGGGTTTAAAAAAAACAAAAAGCAAAACAAAAATAAATAAATAAACCCACATAAGTCATCAGCATTTCTATATATCTCCAACCCATTTCAGCAGCAAGAATTAGAAAGAGAAATTCCATTTAAAATCACCATAGACAATATAAAATACTTAGGAATCTATCTGCCGAGACAAACACAGGAACTATACAAACACATCTACAAAACATTCTCCACACAATTAAAACTAGATCTAAACAATTGTAAAAACATTGATTGCTCATGGATGGGACGAGCTAACATAATAAAAATGGCAATCCTACCCAAATTAATCTACTTATTTAGTGCCATACCCATTGAACTACCAAAAAACTTTTTTTACTGAATTAGAAAAAAAACATAACAAAGTTCATTTGGAAGAACAAAAGATCAAGGATATCCAGGGAAATCATGAAAAAAATATGCCAAGGAAGGAGGACTTGCAGTCCCAGATATCAAACTATACTATAAAGCAGTGGTCATCAAAACAATTTGGTACTGACTAAGAGACAGAAAAGAGGATCAGTGGAATAGACTTGGGGTAAATGACTTTAGCAGGGCAGTCTATGATAAACCCAAAGATCCTAGTTTTGGGGACTGAAACCCACTTTTTGAAAAAAACTGCTAGAAAAATTGGAAGACAGTATGGGAGAGATTAGGTTTGGATCAACATCTCACACCCTATACCATGATAAACTCAGAATGGGTGAATGACCTGAATATAAAGAAGGAAACTATAAGCAAATTAGGCGAATATAAAATAGTATACTTGTCAGATCTTTGGGAAAGGAAAGACTTTAAAACCAAGTAAGAGCTAGAAAAAAAAACAAAATGTTAAATCAATAATTACATCAAATTAAAAACTTTTTGTACAAACAAAACGAATGCATCCAAAGTTAGAAGGGAAGCAACAAATTGGGAAACAATCTTCATTACAAAAACTTCTGACAAAGGTCTAATTACTCAAATTTATAAAGAGCTAAACCAGTTATACAAAAAATCAAGCCATTCTCCAATTGAAAAATGGGCAAGGGATATGAATTGGCAATTTTCAGTTAAAGAAATCAAAACTATTAATAAGCACATGAAAAAGTGTTCTAAATCTCTTATAATCAGAGAAATGCAAATCAAAACAACTCTGAGGTACCACCTCACACCTAGCAGATTGCTAACATGACAGCAAAGGAAAGTAATGAATGCTGGAGGGGGTGTGGTAAAGTTGGGACATTAATTCATTGCTGGTGGAGTTGTAAATTGATCCAACCATTCTGGAGGGCAATTTGGAACTATGCCTAAAGGGCAATAAAAGACTGTCTGCCTTGCTGGGTTTGTACCCCAAAGAGATAATAAGGAAAAAAAAATGCACAAAAATATTCATAGCTACGCTCTTTGTGGTGGCAAAAAATTGGAAAATGTGGGGATGCCCTTCAATTGGGGAATGGCTTAACAAATTGTGGTATCTGTTGGTGATGGGATACTATTGTGCTCAAAGGAATAATAATTGGAGGAATTCCATGGGAACTGGAACAACTGCCAGGAATTGATGCAGAGCGAAAGGAGCAGAACCAGGAAAATAGTGTGCACAGAGACTGATACACTGTGGTACAATGGAATGTAATGGACTTCTCCATTAGTGGCAATGCAGTGATCCTGAACAACTTGGAGGAATCTATGAGAAAAACCACTATCCACATCCAGAGGAAACACTGTGGGAGTAAAAACACTGAAGAAAAACAACTGCTTGAATACATGGGTCAAAGGGATATGGTTGATGATGTAGACTCTAAATGAACATTCTAGTGCAAACATCATGGAAATAGGTTCTGATCAAGGACACAAGTAATACCCAAGGAAATTGTGCATTGGCTGTGGGAAGGGTGGGTGGAGGGGAGGGAGGGAAATAATGTGACTATTGTAACCAAGGAATAATGTTATAAATTGACTAAATAAAATTATTCAAATGGAAAATAAAAAATCCACTGCCAATGCAAATCAGGGATTTATCCATATCTCATACTCATAAGGAGTTGCCAGGGGCACATTAACTTACTTAGACAAGCAGTCAGGGCTAGGCAATGGGGGTTAAGTGACTTGCTCTGGTTCACATATTTTCCAGGAAGTACCTAGGGTCATATTTGAACCCAGCACCCCCTATCTCTACACCTGACTCTTAATCTCCTAAGCTTCTTAGCTGCCCCCAAACAACTAGCATTTTGATGTAAGAAACTGAGCTTAAAAAAAGGTCTTTTTTCTGACTTCAAATTCCACCTGTATGACACTTTTCTCACGTGTAAAATGAAGAGGTTGAATGACTCCCTTTCCAGCTTTCAGATATATGATCCTATCAACACTATGCCATGTTGGCTTTCCAAAAGAATATAATTAGTTTAAGGGGATCAGCTCACTTCTTTGGTATGTCTGCTTCTGATAAAAAAAAAAACAAACAAACAATTACTGAGCTATGCCTGCCTTTGCAGTTCATTTATTTTAGGCTATAGGCTTTGCTGAGCCTCCTAAGAAAAACAGTCATGGATGCTAAGTTTGACTCAGAGTTGAGATAGTAACTGTTCATTTGACTTAGACAAGCTGTAAAATATGAGAGCAAATGAACAACATAGTATGCTTCAGTGATTTCTATATGACTAACTGAAGAAATAGCAAACTTTTAGGCTAGCAACTAGGAAAATGCAGACACCAGAACCATTTAATGATTATGAAGCATATGTAATTTAACTGGTCATACAGTAGATGGTTCTAAGCATAAGCTAAAAGGAGATTGTTTTCATATATAGGAATACAAAGACATAGACAAAGAGAGAAAGGACAGGTTTCAGAAATGTAATAAAGAGAAGCCATTAACATTCCCTGTACTGTCACTTGTTGCTGGGTAAGTTGGTTATCAATTGAAAGGCAGATGTACTCTCTACCAGTACTGCTGCTGAAAGGAAGAAGGAAAAAAATAATATACTCTGTGTTTATGACTTTCAGCAAATGGAGAGGCAAGGGGAAAGAGAAGAGGAGGCTTGCAATGGCATCTGTTATTGCTGAGAAGTGGTAGTAGGGAAGAATCCTGGAAAGGAGCAGAGTTGGAAAGGCTTTGCCAATTTTAGGATAAAGGTAGTTGCTCATTCTTGAAGGAACATAACATGAATTCACCTGAAAACATCATCTAAGCCTGAATTTGGAAGTGATGGAAGCTACAGCTGCCATCTGTGATCCAGCTGAACAAAGGGGAACAGCCTGAGCAAAGAATCAAAGCAAAGGATCAACTCAGTTTAGCATTGGAGGTATTAGTTTAATACAAAAGCTATGTTCTTCAAGGAACTTTTATAAATAATTCCTGACCCAGAAAGAAGATCTTGAAGCATTTAGCAATAGAACTCAGTTAACTTGAGCACATTGATTTTCCTTCATTCATGTAATTCCCAAAGAGTCTCCCAAATGAGTACACTGGTGGTTAGGATGTAACCCAGGTTAATATGTGAGTGGTGATGTATTTATTATCTCTGCATTTGATTTATACACATATTTAAGATTTTATTATTGTCAAGTAAATGGTTAGCTTAAAATCTAGCGTGCCATCTTTGTGGGTTGCTGGATTTATGTGAATGGAAGTACATCCACCGGGGCTCACAAGCTATAATATTGAGTGACCTAATTATTCCCCCATAACAGGATTACTGCTAGGAACCTAAAAAAGTCTGAGTGTTCCTAATCTTTTTAAATGCGTGAGGCTTTCCTCTGTTAATTATTTCTAATTTATCCCATATAGAGCTTGTTTGTACATAGTTGTTTTCATATTATCTCCCCAATTAAGACTTTAGGCTATGACCTTCTTAAGAGCAAGAAATATTTTTTGCTTTTCTTTGTAAACTCAATGAATAAGTGTAGATTTATGGTAGTGATCTTTGACTGGGAATCCAGACATTCCAGTGTGAAGATTAACTGTGCTGAGTGAGCCAGCCAGAAAGTAAGTATGGAGGAACATCCCACTGAGGTGCTACATTAGTAATTAAATAGGAAGACAAGGCAATCTGCCTAGTTAACTCAATCTGTTAGAAAACAGTGCTAATTAGTCTGAGGTTGAGGGATTGATTTTCAATCAATTACTGTCACTATTCCTTGACCACAGATGATTAGTCCTAACCTAAGCTAGTTATTTTTGAAAACACACACCATTGATTACTGGAAATTGTGACAAGTGAGGATCAATATCCCACTGGATAAACTACTCAAAAGCACTCCATTGTGAGCCCCTCTGTTAATCCAG
This sequence comes from Monodelphis domestica, assembly GCF_027887165.1. Lineage (NCBI taxonomy): Eukaryota > Metazoa > Chordata > Mammalia > Didelphimorphia > Didelphidae > Monodelphis > Monodelphis domestica. The sequence continues at coordinate 396,434,468 of NC_077228.1, read as the reverse complement.
CTCCTTTAATTGGGCAAGGGAAATGAACTAATGGTAAGCACACTTGAATATGATACATTGTGACATAGAATATACATAGTTATAGTAATCAGAGACTTATTAAAATGAGATTGAGCATAGATATTGTGGGAATGCATTAGCAATTTGGTACATAAAAAAGACAACTGCCAAAACAAATACAATAACATTTCATTTATCCAATATCACTGAGGTACTAAAATAATTTTAATGAATATAACTGAAGATTATTCCCTTTAAGTTCCTGAAAGTCCCTTATCTTTCTCACAGGAACTGTTGTCTAATTGTGTCTTCTCCATTCATATGTGTGAAGATGATTTTTTTTATATCAAAATGCAAGATATTTATCCACACTAAATGTAATATTATTGATTTTGGCCCAATGAACTAGTCTATCAAAATACTTTTGCATTTTGACTTTCTCATTAAATATATTAGCTATCCTTTCTTGTTGTGTGTCATCTGCAAAACTGCTACATATATACTACTTTTGCCACTGTCAAGGTAAGTGATAAAAGTGGTAAAAAGCTTAGGGTCTTAGCTCAGGTCCCTAGGGAAACTCCTGATGAGTGACACATTGAGGTTAGCAAGTTCTTTTTAAGAAAGTGAACAATTCCTGAAAGGACTGAGCCTATCTGAGGATTACAATTTACTAAAATGTATTTTAAGCCAGATTTCCTTAGACCCAAGATCTACTAGTCTGGGAATTTGGAATCCAGATGTAATGGGGTGATTTGCATTGCCAGAAAACATTTATAGTGTGCTGGGTGTTTGGGGGACAGAAGATATATACTAGGAGGTTCTACCTCCTATAACTAGTTTTCACAAGGGACCCCTAGTGACTAAGGGTCACAGACATTAAAGAGAGCGGGTGAAAGACACACTTCACTTACTTTGAAGTTCTACCTAGGAGACAAAAGAAGCACAATTTATTTACTGATACTGTGTGGGCATATGTGATGGCATAACATTTTAAATATGCTCAAGAATTTGTTCTCTACCAAGGTCTTTTAATTAACTACCATACAACTTAGTTTTCCCTTCTGAATTGGGTTTTTAACTCTCTTGCTAAAAAAGGTACAATATGTTATTCTATTGTTTTAAGATAATAATATTCTTTACATATTCTAAGCAACTTTTAACCTAAAACAAAGATTATTTTTCAAAGGGTAGTGAACATCAATGCTAGAAATAAGAATTATGAATGAATTCCATGTTCCTTTTAGAGATTCATTATGCCATAATATTTTGAAATTAAAAGGAATAAATGGTACCAATTTACAACTAATTACTATTGTTTTCTAAACAGCTCAACTATTCATATAAACAATGCAGTCAATCTGACAATAGACAATCAATATTGTATATGTATCTGGTAAAATGACTCATCTTATAGTATACTAGTCTATAAAATTGTATAAATGAAAGAAAAATAATCATAATGTGTGAACTTCATCCTACTAATAATAACTCACAAGTTCTAGATGTACTGAGGGGATGCCTAAACTTACCTTAACTAGTTCAGTCTTCAACTCTTCTCTTTCTTCTTCAGATATACTATTGAGGTCAATATGAGAGATGGTCTCTTCAACAGGTTCATGCAGTGGATCAGTCTCCAACAAACCTTGAGCAATGAAGATAAAAGAGGATCGGTTAAGATGTTTATAGTTTCCTATATTCCTTAAAGAAAAGAAAAATAGTTTATAAAACCAAAGTAAAGTAAGAAAGTAGACCACTATCCCATAAATCCAATGTGTCCAAATCATAAAAGTTGAAACATATCCTTTAACAAAAATATATACCACTGATTGTAAAAGAAGCTCCTGAGGTGGCTAAAAAGCAAAAATAAATGTAAATAAAGGATGCTAGCAAATTAATTAAAAGCAGATGATAAAGAGGGTCTCCTTGGAGTCTCATAAATTCCCTCTAGGTCCTAAAACCTATTTTTATATAGTCTTCTTGCCCAAAGTCCCCATGGCCAGGACTCAAATCAACCCATTTAGGGACAAAGTTAAGTCAGACTGTCTTAGATCTACTTCATGGCTTCCTCACTTACAAGTTTCATCTGGTTTTATGGTTCATAGGGTTAACTCAAATCTCCCCAGTTCCACCTGTATCCTGACTCCTAACACTAGCCTATTATATAGAGAAAGACCATGGACATATGTACACTTGGTCTAAACAAGGCTGTTTAGCTTAGCTCTGATCCCACTGTTGGTTGATGGTATCTGGTCAATGGCAAGGTGATGATTACTATGTCTTAGTATAGGTAGGTGTTGAACTGGATAAAGTACTGGCTCTGGTGTTGAGACCTGAATTCAAATTTAGCCTCAGACATCTACCAGCTATGTGACCCTGGGCAAGTCACTTAACCTCTGTTTGACTCAATTCTTTATCTGTAAAATGAGCTGGCGAAGGAAGAGGCAAACCACTCCAGAACCTTTATCAAGAAAACACCAAATGGGGTCATAGTCAGAACGGGGAAAAAAAAAAACTGAACAAGATACATCACTCTATTATCAACAAAGCAATATAACCACTCCGTTGTCACTGCTATATCATAAAATATGTTGATTATTGAGCTTTAATCTCTCTCATCTGAGAACCAGTCTTATACCATCCACTTTGGCCTACTGCACATCAGCCCCTGGATATGCTATAGTCATCAATTCATTATTTTTCTCCAAAACCATTTCCTCTTCGTAACTTTGCTATATTTACTGAAATATCACCATCTTTCCAGGAAACCAAATTCATAATTTCAGAGTTATATTTAACATGTCACTTTTTAGCTTCATAGCTAATCAGTTACCAATTCTTATTGGTTTTACTCCCCATGCATCTTTTGCATTTGTCCCCTTCTCTATTTTCCCATGGTCACTCCTTTAGTGATGCTTCACATTCTCAGGTGAATCTTTTGCAAGAGCCTCTTCACTGGTATCCCTATCTCAAGTCCCTTGATCTTCACAAATCATTGTCCAGAGAGATACCAGATTTACATTCCTAAAGTACAAGTCTAAGCAAAGCACTCTACTGATCAAGAAGCTTCAGTAATCCCTTATTATCTCTAAGATAAAATACAATCCAACTTGTTTGGTTTTTAAAGCCCTTCACACAATTTGGCTCCAACTTACATTTACAGACTTATTTCCTATTATGCTCCCTTGCTATATCCCTACCAAACTAGCTTGTTTGCTGTTCCTGAAATGTTCAGCAACACAAGACTACATTAATGTTTAATCAAGACTGACCTGAATGCTCAACCTTACATTTTGTTTTGACTATAGAATCCTAACCATTTTAGTGACTATTAGTTCAGTATTGATACTCCATCCCTGTTAATTTATTAATATAAGACACTCTTCCTATCAATATAATTGGCAACTTTTCTGCAATTTCTAGGCTTATTATTAAAGAATTGCTTGGAGTAAAATATCCAAATATGCAAATCTCCTTGGAACCCACACCAACCACCAGCTGCCTGAACCAGATTAAAATATAATTGAAAAAACTTTTAAAGTGTTACAATACAGTGCACATGATGTTAATGTGTAATTCTCAAGTCAGTATTGTGTGTTTAGAAATGGATCTAAGCCCTGGGAGACTACATCTCCCAAGACTATCTACTGCAACTTCCTCTGACACATCCCACCTCCTTTGTGGGAGGTGTCTGAGAAAAGAGAGAAGAGAGAAGCTCGGGTTTTGTAGCCTTCCCCCCCTCCCCCACCTGGGTGGAAAGCTTTGGTCCCTGCATAGCTGCTGGAGATCAAACTTTCCTATACTTTCCCAAACCTTCCCTTTTCTAAAATCCCAAATAAACCTACCTGACTTTCTATTGAGGCTAGCTTTGATTTGATTTAAACTTCCTAGTCTAGTATGGAAGAAGAAAGCCTGGTCAATTTCCCTGACGCCAGGAAAGGGGCAAGGACTCCTGACTAACTTCCTACCCTTCCTTTTCCCTATCCTTTCCCTCTTTTTTTCCCTACCACTTTATGCAGCCTGCACTTTCTATTTGAGTTTGATACTATTGGCCTAGAGTAGGCAGAGGCCAAGAGCTTGCTCAGGGTTCACATAGCAAGTTGGGGCAGAACTTAAACCTAAGTTTTCCTGGCTTCAAAAGCCAGCTTTCTAACCTATCACATCACACTGCATTTCAAGACAATTGGTTATTTCTTTTAAAATGGCGAAGATACTTCAAGATATCTAGGCACTCAGTTTCTTCCTCTAATAAAAGGAGGAAAAATTTAAAAGCCATTTAGCAAAAGAAGATTCCTAAGAGGGAAATGGCTAATGTACTTACTTCAAAGAATCCTTCTCAGAGCTGTCCACAGGCAATTGGGTAATGCAGTGAACAGCTCCTGGCCTAGAGTCAGGAAGACCCGAGTTTGAATCCAGGTTCAGACATTTAATAGCTATGTAATCCCAGGCCTCTTAACCATTGCTTGCCTTCGTTTCAAATGTGAAATGACATTAACAGCATCTACCTCACAGGATTGATGTGAAAGTAGAATGAAATAATATTTTAAATTGCTTAGCAAAGTGCCTGACATGTAATAATATGAGCTTTATAAATGCTGATTCCCTTCCCTTCTCCCTTACTTCTCATGAGAAAGGCCCAATGTACTACAGAGTAGAAATTTATTTTTTACTGAGCTCTCTTTCCTTATCTCTATCCCTCATTCTACTTCCCAGGGACATCACAATTTAGGCCCCTCGAGCAAATATGAATATTAAGTCTAATAAATAAGAAATCTGTCAATGCAGAGTAATAACTTTATGTGTGTGTTACCCATCATAGGCAATCAATCCATTTATGTCTTAGCAGGGATCTATCTTTAAAGCATAGTCTCTTCAGTCAAAATAGCACTCTGTGCATGACATCAAGTTGCCATGACTAATGGAGTTTTGTATTACTTCATACTTTGATAAATTGTTATCTCTTCAACAAAGGTAATGCCTTCACATATCACATATAAGACCCTTCCCTAAGAAAGCTTGCCTTCAGCTTCTGCCCACTTGGAAGGTGAATGAACAGAACTAGCTTGGCCCTAGGTGGGCTATTATTATTTATCTATATCTGAATTTAAATTTCTTTGACTTATTTTCCTCAATGTGCTTAAGTTTTCTATTATAGTTACTAACTTATATGACAAGCAGCTTATACATGATGACATCATGCAAACAGATATTGAAGAAAAACAGATAGCAATGGAAAGTGATGAATTTTGGAGGAGATGTAGCAAAATTGGAACACTAATTCATTGTTGGTGGAGTTTTGAACAGAGTCAAACCATTCTGGAGAGCAATTTACAATTATGTCCAATGGGCTATAAAATTAATAGTACTATAAGGTCTGTATCCCAAAGAGGTTTAAAAAGGGAGGTGGGAAGGACCTACTTGTACAAAAATATTTATAGCTGTACTTTTCATGGTGTCAAAGAATTGGAAGTTGAAGTTGATTCCCCATCAATTGGGGAATGACTAAACAAATTGTGGTATATAATGGGGGTATATTTTTGTGCTATAAGGGATGATGAACAGGATTTCAGAAAGAGTCAGAAGGACCTACATGAAAGCAAATAGAGAAAAAAAGATGAACTATTAAAATAGGGTCAGATCCTGTAAAACCCAGACAAATAGTGCCACCACACCAAGATGTCAGAATGCTTAGCACGCTGCCAGCCAGAGCCGCCTCTCCGGGGGAAAGAGGGCAAAGAGAGGAAGTCATGTGCCCTATATATATGGTTTTACGTCACTTTCCTGCATCTCATCTATACCAATGTTAGCTTAGCTTGACATAGGACAGCCCAGGGGTCTGTCAGTTGTTTCTGCACATGTCTGTTGAAGGCCATCTTCTTAGATATTTAATCCTTAAGTATGGGTGCAGACATTCCTGAGCTTGTTAAACTAAGTAGGATGGAGCAATGTAGAGTTCCCAAGACCTGATTCTGTTAGACCAAGTATCTCCATTGTTACAAATCAGGAAATAGCTAAATCAAATCTTCTAAAGTACAGTCTGAGTAGGGTGGAGGAGTTTTAAAATTCACATAGTAGGCATTTAAGAAATGCTTGTTGAACAACTGTGTAGAAAGATTAATTATTCAGTGTGATTATCGATTTAATTTAAAAGGTTCTACAATGTGCTAGGGCTTGTTGCGAATAACATGATGAAATACACAAGCAGTAGCATCTGAGAAGAAGGTGAAGAGAACATTAAGAGAACAATGGAGCTAACTAACATGCTCACTCTCCCCTCTGAGACATATCCTAATCTCAAGAACCATGCACTCAAGATGGCAACCATCCTTGGTAGCACTTATGTCTGTGAACAGACTTTTTCCATAATGAAACATATAAAATCTCCAACCAGATCTAGACTAACTGATGCACACTTGCATTACTTGTTACAGCTAGCAGTGACAAATATGGAACCAGACATTGACCATCTCATTAGCCAAAACAAGCCCATAGTTCCCATTGAAATACTAGTCAGTTTGTTGATTTAAATGTACTTGTTCTTTATTTTAAATATTTTATTTGTTTACATTTTGTTTGTTTTTTTTACTTTAAAATAAGATATGTGCAGTGTGCATAGGGATTTGTTCATAGCTATTTTTTAAATAATCCAGCCCTCCAATAGTCTGAGTGACAGTGAACTGGCCCCTTATGTAAAAAGTTAGGGGACCCCTGCCACAGCGAATGGATTAGAGAGGGGAGAGCTTAGAAAGGCAATGAAAAATATCAGATCTTATACCTACTCACTCTTCCTAAAAAAAGAAATATCAGTAAATACTATTCCATATGTCTCACTTTCTCAATTCTATGGAATGTTTATTAAATTAATGTATATATTCATTGAGGACTTCCTTTGTTAGATTTAAAATGGTTGAGGTCTTAAACTGTAGTGATTAAAATAGTGGAAGATATAAATTGTGATAGATATAAGAGAGGGTGAGTAAATTTGACTGCAGAAAATATGTTTCACTACAGTGTCTTGGTTTTTAAATCAAATATAAGGTGGTTGCCAGGGAAATATTCCCAATTATTCAAATACCCAAGTCAACTGGGTTTTATAGAGAATTTTAATTAATAATACAATGAGTAATCAAAGAAAGAGAGAGAGAGAGAGAGTAAGAAAGGAATAAGTATGAAAGGCCTCACGCCAATATGGCCTAGACCTGAGTCTTAAACGAGATCAGTCAGTCAGTCTTTTAACACTCACCACAAGGTCTGCCTAAGCAAGGATTCTAGTGACACCAGGCCAGCTCCATCTCAGCTGACTTCACCAGAGAGCCTTCCAGCCAGAGACTGTTCCAAAGGGCCTCTCTCCAGAGCCTCCAGAGGGACAGAGTCCCCTTAGAGGAGCTCCAGCGAGACCTCCTTAGAGATTGTCCTCCAAGAGCTTCCCTTCTCCAGAGCCTCTCTCAAGAGATTCTTCCCAAGCGATCCTCATCAGAGATCCTCCAAAAGGATTTCTCCAAAAGGATATCGCCTCAAGAGATTCTGCTTTTTCTTATATAGGGGTTTTTCTCCCATGTCACCTCCCATGTCACCTCCCGTAAGTCCCTACATCTACCAATCACTGTAGACACTTTCCAAAGGACTGCCCATCTAAATTCCTGCTAAGTCGACCAATCTCCTCAGTAAGTCTGAATCAAAAAAAATGCTGTTGTGTCGACCAATCTCCTCAGTAAGTCTGAACAAGAGAAAACACAGCTGAGTCAACTAATCTCATCAAGAGAAAACTTGCCCGACCCTTTTAGGTACCTAGCATCCCATTGTATCAATTCTAAAAACAGGCCTGGCTCAAAGAACTCCTTGCCTTATTATAAGGATGGGTCCAAGTACTTTCATTGTTTAGCAAGGAGTTTTCTCTCCTAAAACAGTCTTAAGTATGGGTAGAATAGGGGTCCTCCCATAGCAAGGAGTTTTCTCCCCTAAAGCAGTCTTAAGTATGGTTGAAGTAGAGGTCCTCCCATTTCTGATCCTGGTGAGTTCTCACATCAAAATGGGGAATGTTTCTCAGTAGGGAATTTGTTCCAATTAAGAATTTCCCCATTAACATTCACAAGTCTGAGAGATTTCAAGATTTACACCTTGCTGAAAGAATAAGTGGATTTTTACAAATGGTATTCTATACCAGGCCACATATTTACACTCAAGAGTTGACTGAAGGGAGCAAAGAATTCTAGGTTACCTTTTTTTTTAATTTAAAAAAACTTTATGTTGATAGAGGCAAAGACTTTAAATTTTCTCCTCTAACAAGGTATCTCCCTTACATATGTCAAAAATCCTGAGAGATTTCTTTAAAAATATAGCAACAGAGATAACTATTTGATAACTTTCTAATTTTTAACATAAATGGAGACATAAAATAAGAAGACAAATGCTTGCTAAAGATATTGGGGAAATGCCCAGCAAAAAAATTCAGATCAAAAATGCATTTCTTATATATAGTGATACCTTCACAGAAATTAGGCAAGCTGCTTGACTTGAATGCATCTTTCAGAGAGTCACAATTCTACAGTTCAGCCAGTTCCATCTGGTAAAATGTATCCACATTTTCAATGTCAATAGAAAATGGGTTACAGAAAAGCTATATATCTTGTTCATGGAGATGAAGTTCTTTTAATATGAATTGGAACTCCTTTTGCAATTTTTCCAGTGAATCCACACGTTTCTTTTGGGAATGCAATCAAGGGTTTTTCCGCTAACAGATTTTGAGTTAAGAGGAGATGGCAAAAATTTTCCCCCTTTACTTGTTTGATAAGGAGGCCTAATTTTACTTCAAATGTTTCACATTTGATTGCATATCACAGATGAGCTTCCCATTTCCTTGAAGTTGCACATTGAAACTGTTGAGTAACTCTGTTAACATCTGTCAGAAAGGTGAGGTGCCATTTCCATTCTGCATCATTGAGCTCTGGTACTTCTTTGTTTTTTTGAAAGCATAAAAACTATAATCTGTGGAAGTTAAGTCATAGAAATGTCTCAAAACTCTTCCTCAACTCAGCCAATGGACTTCTGTGTGGTACAGAACATCTTCATAGGCAACATTTAGCTCAGACAGAAATTCCTGTAATTGTCTGTGGTTTAGCATATTAGCTCTAATGAAGTTAACACAAGATACCACAATTTTCATAACAGAGTCCCACTTCAGTGATTTACTACATAGCAGCATTTGTTGGTGGATGAGGCAGTGTATGGCTATTAGATGAGAATGGTTATATATGTCCATCTTTTGGTTAATGAGAGCAATTACTCCTTTCTTAGACCCCACCATGCTAGGAGTACCATCAATTGTCATACTGGCTACTTTAGCCCAGTCTAGCTCCAAATCCTTCAGTTTGGGAAACCTTTTCATAGATATCCTCTCCTGTAGTAGTTCCTTTGATGTTTTGCAGTGCAGCAAGCTCTTCTGTGATTTCAAAATTGTCATTCATCCCACATATAAAAATTAGAAGTTGTGCAGAATCACAAACAAAATTGCTCTCGTTGAGTGCCAAGGAAAAATAGGAAAGTTTTCTTGCAGAGTTTTGCAAATGCTGATGCAAATTGTCTCCCATTTCTTCAATACTTCACGTAATTGTAGATCCTGAAAGACTAAATAAGTCTACCTTTTCTGGACACATCTCTTTGGCAACAGAAAGAAGGCACTCTAACAAATTCTCCCTCCACAAATGGTCTGCCAGTGCATGCTATTAGCTTGGCAACTTGAAAACTTGCTCACAGTGATGAAATATTTAGCTGCTTCTGCTTCACAAAAGTATTTTTCTGAGTTGTTAATGTATTTTTCAGTTTTAATATTTTATCTTTTCTCACATCTCTGACCAAACAATCATATTTATCTTTATGTTGAGATTGATAGTGTCGATGCAAATTGTATTCATTGAACACAGACACTATATTCTGGCATATCAAATACATAGCTCTTTCCTGGTACTCCATGAAAAAGTAATCATAAGTTCACTGTTCTTTGAATATCCTACACTCTGAGTCAATTTTTCTCTTTCTTGACTTCATTGTTTCCTAGGGATTCCAAATTGCTATTAGTAAAATACATATACACAACATATATATATATATATATATTATATATATATATCTCCCAACAAAAACAATATATCAACAATAATTTTGCCCACCCAGAGGCATACAGACTGCATTGCCCATTAATGCAGTCTGATCTGTGTCCATCATGCAGCCTTCTGTGAAGATTGGATTTAGCTATTTCCTAATTGTAACAATGAAGATATTTAGTTTAACAAAATCAGGAATGTCTTGGAAACTTTAAAATTATTCCACCCTACTTAGACCGTACTTTAGGGGAAGATAAAGTTGTAATTTCCTAATTGAACAATGAGGGTACTTAACTCTTACCTTATAGTGAAGTTAGAACTTTAAGCTAAGTCTATTTTTAGATCTTAATTTAAAAAGGCGTTAAGTAACTATAAAGGTTAAATTAATCACAAAAAGGTCAAGTAACTAACAAAAGGTGAACTTAACAAAGAAGTGTTAAGTGACTCTAAAGATATAATCTAATCAAAAGAAGATGAGAACTAAAAGTATAGGCAGTCCTGGAGAAAAGCCTTTGATGTGATGGGTAGACATGAAAATTTAGAGGAGGAGCAACAAGGGTGAAAGATCTATATATTTGGGTCACTTGCTCTCTCCTGGACCTTTGGCAGTAGAGAGTTGGCTGATAGCAGCATTCTAGGCCTTTCAGCATCTTAGTGTGACTACAAGCTATTGTCAGGTTTGGTGGTGAGTTTCTGGCTGTATTTTCCTCCTTTGCTTTCCAACTTTACCCTCTTAGAAGCCTCTAATCTTCTTCAGAGACCTAGAGGCAGGGATTTTAAACTCCCCATGGCATAGGCCAGGCAGGAGAAATCCTATATCCTCTTCCCTCCTTCTCCTTAAATTCCTTCCCTCTATATTAATTAAATTACCACAAATTTCCAGACTGACTTGGGTATTTTATTTGAGATGTCCTTTGGCAACCAATTAAATCTAGATTTAAGTCACAACACTAAATTATCTTTACACTTCCCAGTCCCCATCATTTCAGCCTCACCAGTGGCCATATTGGTGGAACTCCACTTTTACCTCAGGCTCATATTGGTAGGGTGAAGGAACCAGCACAATTACAGATCTGGTTCCTCTACCACCTTTCCGGTTCACACTACCCTGTGCAAATCGCACTGTGATCTGTGAACTTACACAGGAATCTGATCGCATGGGTAAGATCCCTAAAATAGGGGCCATTATGTTGTATATCTAGGGGAGTATGGGGGCCATTGTACTACCACTTTTCCCTGAAAATAAGGCACTGTCTTATATTAATTTGACCCCCCCAAAAACAGGGGGTGTCTTATAAAACACCCAGTGACAGTGGTAGGCTTCTCATAGTAGAGGCCAACTGTTGATGTCACAGGCCAGATCACTGCTATCCAATGCCTGTATACAGTATAGGAGGTTATGCTGGGCCTGTGACACTGTATACCACTGTCTGGGATAGCAGAGGCTGCAGCTTTGGCTGTGATGGACCTATCATACCTTGGGCAGACCCATTACCGCCACCACTATACCGGGCAGCAGTATACACTGTGCAGAATCCCCACCCCCAGATCGCCACTCACCATGCTGACATCTTCCATTATTCAGCCACATAATCCTTTGTTCAGTGTCTAGTTTTCATTCAGATACTCTCAGAACAAGGCACCACACAAAAGATTATGTCACTGGAAGTAGTATTGTATGTGAGCGATGCTGCGTTTTGCAGCACTGCCACAGATAGTACTTCAGGAGCACAGGATGGTCCTGTGCTCCTCTCACTGACCACCAATGAAAGAGACTCCCCTTCTAGAAGTGCAGTGGGGGCCAGATAAATGGCCTCAGGGGGCCACATATGGCCCATGGGCCATAGTTTGGGGACTCCTGCTCTATGGCATAGGTCATTTCCTGTACATGGTGTCTCCTTCTATAAAATAAAAGCACTTAGAAGGTTGAATCTATTTCATCTTTGTCTTTGATTCCACTGCACTTTGTAAAGTACATGGCACATGGTAGCTAATCAATTATACTTCACTATTCCCTAACACCCTTCATCTCAAGTTTTTAGTCTCTTTCCCTCCCTTTCTCAAACTCCTTGAAAACAGCTAACCCTTTGTCCCCATTCATGTCATGTCACTTATTCAAATCTTTGTCGTTTTTCTTCTAACTCTATTACTGAAGCTTCTTTATCAAAAGTTACCAATAATCTTTTACTTGCCAAATCTGATTTTTTTCAGTCCTCTTTCTTTTTTAAAAAATAAATTTCTATTGATTTATGTTGTTTTTATTTATCAAGAATTCCTCCCCATTCCTCTTTTAGTTCCCTCCCAAACAATCAAGCTATGTAGCAAATGTAGCAGAGCTTTTTTTTAAGAAAGAGGAAAGAATAGTAAAAGCAATCAATGAATAAAAAAGGTCTAAAAACATGTGCAGTGTTCAAATTCATGAACTGTGAATTTTAGTTTTACTCCACCCTGCATAGTCTTTATAATTCTAGCAACCAGAAATGTATACACCCCCACTTAAGAGTTGGGTGTGGGGGAGGAAGGCCTATAACTGGCATGTGCTAGCGAGTGACAAATAAAAAACAACTGACTGACCCCCTGGGCTGTCCTAAGCCTAGCTTAAGCCACCATTGGCACAAGTGAGACACAGGAAGTGATATAAAGAACTGTCTTTATATTTCACGTCACTTCCTATGAGAGGGACCTTTTGACGACTTTGCCCTGGAACTTGAGCCTGGAGGAGCTCAGCATGAGACCTCAGACTGCTTTCCCTTTAGATGGTCATGTGGTGAGTTATAAGGCTGACTCCCCTTTCCCTTGGCTTTCTGGAAAGACCCCTTTACCAAAGGCCTCTGAACTCCTGCCTTACTCAGAATGGGCCAGAAAGTTCAATTCCCTTTCCCTCTCTCTCATTCTTAATTTCTTCCTTCTATTGTAAGTAAACCACCATAAAATTCCATTCTGACTTGAGTATTTCATTGGGATTTAGAATTTTAAATTTTAAATCCCTGGCAACCAACTAAATTATATTCAATCTCAACCCTAAATGTACCACTTACAGAACTTCCCACCTTTGCAAAGGAATAGAATGGGAGTGGTGTGTTTTCTCAAAGCTCTTCTTCAGAACTATGTTTTTTCTTTGTGATTTTGCAACATTCACTTTTGATTATTTTGTGGTGGTGGTTTTATTTTTCCCCATTCCTATTATATAGTTGTATTGGCTCTGTTTACATCACTATCCAATTTCCCAAGTTTGTAACCTCAGTATTATCCTCAACTCTTTATTCTACATCACCACACACATTCTCAGCCAAACCTTAGCATTTCTACTTTTGTAACTCTCTGACATTTGAGCCCCTTTCTACTTACAAAGCCACAACCTTAGTTCAGCCCCCCATCACCTTTTGCCTAGATTATTTTAATAACCTTCTAATTGGTTCCCCTCTCTAGTCCAACCTACACTCTACTCCCAAAGTAATTTTGGTTATGACCAAATCTAACCCAGGGTATTCCTGTACTCAAACAACCCCAAGAATTTCCTATTGCCCATGAGATAAAACAAATTTACTTATTAGCCTTTAAACACCTTTCCAACTTCACTGGATAATACTCTCTATCTCTGGCAATCAGTAATACGATCAAATATGTCTTCTCTCTATTACCCTTATCTTTCTTTGCACTAGATAATCCATGTACTTAGAATTTGATCTTTCCTCACTTCCTATTCATACAGTCCCTTCTCTTCATCTTGTGGATAAGGTCTTTCCTGATCTGGCTTGTCCTCCCTCCCAAATTACGTTGTATTTAACTTCATTAGGTAAGGATAATTTTAGGATTGTGACCTAATCTAAATTAATTTGGTCACCAGAGAAAATCCCAAATAAAATACCTAAGTTAGTTTGGAAATTTATGGTGATTTTAATTAATATAGAGGGAAGGAATTAAGGAGAAGAGAGAGAAAGAGGGTATAGGATTTCTCCCACCTGGCATATGTCAGGGGGAGTTCAAAGACCTCTGCCATGAGGTCTTTGAAGAAGATTAGAGGCTTTTCTAAGAGGATAGTGGTTTGGAAGGTAAAGGAGAAAAGAATCAGCCTAAACTCTGAGAGAGCTCAGTGAAGATGCCTCACCTGAACTAGGCTACTAAGGTTCTCCCAGTATAGTATCAAGGAAAATTCACCGCTAAACCCAGACAATAGCTGCCACTATGCCAAGATGCCGAAATGCTCAGCAAGCTGCCTCCAGAGCCACCTCTCTGCAGAAAGTAGCCAGAGAGAGGAAGTGACGCGAAATATATAGACGGTTTGTACATCACTTTCCTGCATCTCACATGTACCAAATGGTAGCTTAAGCTTGACTTAGGATAGCCCAGGGTTCTGTCAGTTATTTCTGATTTGTCATTTGCTAACACATGTCTGTCATAGGCCATCCTCCTAAATACTTAATCCTTAAATATGGGTGTAGACATTCCTGTTTTTGTTAGACTACGTAGGATGGAGTAATCTAAAGTTCACAGTTATAAGTATGAATTTATATAGTATTTATCTGTATATATAATTTTTGTCTTTACCACTAGAATGTAAGCTTCTTGACAGTCAGAAAGAACTGTTTTTATTTCTGTTTATATCTGTATACCCAGTGCTTAGCATGGAACTTGGCATAAAGTTTGCACTTACAAATGCCTGTATTCACTAAACTTGAGACAAGCCTAAAATTTGTAGAAAGGTGGCTATCTATATAGATAGGAGTTTTCTAACTCAGGTGTTCACACTATTCTTAACTTCTAAGCCATTATTCCTAGTTCTGAACTTTTAAAATTAAGCAAAACAAATCTATCACTCTTCCAAATGATAACCTTTCAGGTACTTAAGCTATCATGTTCCGTTTTTTGATTAACACAGTATTCTCCTGGACCCAAACAATGAAGGTATATGGTATAGACTTGGGAGTTGGAACTTCAACTACTCTGCCAGAATGGTAGGAAAGATATTTTAGAAATAATCTAATTCTTGTAATGAGTAGGATAGTCCCCAACAACATTTAAATCATTCCATCAGGAAAATATGTCTAATACTCATTGGAGCCATAGTGCTTGATGCCACAACAAACTGACACCTATTTTAAACTCAGAAGCTAATACAGTTTTAGGTCAAGTCCCAAAGCTGTGAATTCAATCTGAGAAGGATTCAACATGAAGAAATCTGGCCTTCCTCCAGATGAGACTATATAAGTTGCCTTAAGTGAAGTAATACAGGGATCTAGACCAGAATTTGATGTTTTAGGTAATTAACAATGGTAGCCTAAAAATGAAATGACCATAGTCAACTTGACATTAAAACCATAAAGCAGAACTAGCTAAAATCACCATCAGCAATTTATGATCCTGCTTTTTATGCCTCAGACAGGGTGAGACAAGAGTAAAACTGCCAAAGTTAAGATATCCTTTGAAAGAAACCTTGCCTTGGACCAATGTACAGTTTGAAAAAGTTTCTTTTCTATACCAAACTAATGCTTTTGGAAGCCCCATATTACTATGACAAAAATTTCTGGAAAAATAGTAAAACGGTTCAGCAAAAACTAGGAATAGACCAATACTTCACCTTATAACAAGATAAGGCCAAATGGGTACATGATATAGGCATAAATGGCAATATCATAAGCAAATTAGGGGAGCATGGAAAACTTTACCTGTCACATCTCAGATTAAAGAAGAATTTATGTCTAAACAAAATATAGTAAAGTTCGTGGGATATAAAATGTGTAATTTTGATTACATTAAATTTAAAATATTTTGCAAAACCAAAATGGTACAGCCAAGATTAGAAGGAAACCACCAGAAACTGGGGGGGGGGTAATTTTAAAGCATGTTTCTTTGATAAAGTCCTCATTTATCAAATAAACAGGGAACCAAGTCAAATTTTTTAAGAATATGAATAATTCCCCAAGTGATAAATGGTCAGAGGATATGAACTGGGAGATTTCAAAAGAAATCAAAGCTATCTACATAGCTTTGTCATATGAAAAAATGCAAATTAGAACAACTCTGAGGTACCAACTCATACCTCAGATTGGCTAATGTGAGAGAAAAGGAAAATGACAAATGTTGAGATATTAATGTCCCCCCTGTTGGTAGAATTGTGATCTAATCCAATCATAATGGAAAACAATTTGGAACTAGACCCAAAGGATTCTAAAACTGTGAATTATATATTTGTGCATAAAATTTTCCCCAGCAATACTAATACTAAGTCTATAAACTAAAAAGAAAGGGGGAAAGGACCTATTTGTACAAAAATATTTATAGCATCTCTTTTTGTGATGATAAAGAACTGGAAATTGAGGGATGTCCATCATTTGAAGAATATCTGAACAAGTTGTCACATATTATTGTGAAGGAATACTATTGTGCTATAAGAAATGATGAACAGAATGATTTTAGAAAAACCTAAGATGAATTAAATGAATTGATTAAAATTAAAGTAGGCAGAATCAGGAGAACACTGGATGGACATGATACAACAATGATGATCAAATGTGAAAAACTATCTATGATGAAATTTGCTATCTGCTGAGGAAGAACTATTGGAGCCTGAATGCAGAATGAACCATAATTTTTTTCACTTAATTTTTCTTGCTTTCTTAGTTTTTGCAAAATAGTTAATATGGGAATGTTTGTATGATTTTATATGTATAATTGATATCATGTTTCTTGCTTTAACAGTGGGTTGTGAAGGAAGGAGTGGGAAGAAAAGAATTTGGAACTCAAAAAATTTTAAAATAAATGTTAAAGATAAATAATAAATTTAAAATTAAAAAACAAAAAGAGAAACTATAAAGCGGTGCTAACATATGGAATATATTATATAGCTTTCACACATAAAGCATATATTCAGTAGTTAAAAACTAAGTTATCCCTGACTTTTAGTATACAAAGGGGTATCAAATTTAAATGAGTTTACCAACTCTTAAATAATAAAGTAAAAACTGCAATATTTATTACTTAATTATATTGTTTCATGATGTTGGTAAAATATCCCCAGGCACATTTTTAAGGTGAGATTTTTCAAAATTCCCACACTTATTCCCCAAGTGAAAAGATAAATGTCGATCCTAGCTCATTACTACTGGATTTATAATTTTCTTTAAGTGCAGCAAAAGCTAAAACACTTTTAACTCCAGGGGGGTAAAAATTAAAGATATAAAACACGTTGTCTTATTGGAATTTCACTGTCTACTCATTTATTAAATTTATTGCAAATTCCCATCATTGGCGACTCTATCCTAAATGTCACATGGAAAGTTATTTCCTTTGCAATTCTTAAAATTGTTATGTGGCTTTTAAAAAAATTAGTTTGCATGATGTCTAATAAAGGAGTTCCTAAATGCCTGAAGCATTAGACACAGTTTACCCATAATGCAATATATAAAAGAGAAGATAGTCAATACTTAAAAAATGGTTTTGAAAAACCATGTTCTTAGTTCCAATCATAATGGGTAAGTAGAGACACTGCCAAGGTCCAAAGCTGAAAGTGGCTATAAACTTTGAATTAACAATGAGTTGGATTTTTTGGTTTACTGACAATTTAGGAAAATCAAGTGTATGAATCACGTTAAATTGTACCAAGAACCAATTTAATAAAAAAGAATGATTTGGCTAAAATGCATTTATACTCAATATATATAGGTTACTCTTGATTGCAATGTTTTAATTAAAAATTTTCAAATTATTTTTTGTTCATACTTTTGCAATAGTTCATACTGGGAACTTGAAATGCTGTTAAATTTACTTCAAGTAAATTCAATAAGTATTGACTAAGTATGTCCTAGTTGCATAGCATGGGAAAAATATGACCTGAAAGAGTTTACCTTATATTGAGCTAAATCAACTGTACAAAAAATCAAGCCATTCTCCAATTAATAAATGGGCAAGGGACATGGATAGGCAGTTCTCAGATAAAGAAATCAAAACTATTAACAAGCACATGAAGAAGTGTTCTAAATCTCTTATAATCAGAGAGATGCAAATAAAAACAACTCTGAGGTATCACCTCACACCTAGCAGATTGGCCAACATAACAGCAAAGGAAAGTAATGAATGCTGGAGGGGATGTGGCAAAGTAGGGACATTAATTCATTGCTGGTGGAGTTGTGAACTGATCCAACCATTCTGGAGGGAAATTTGGAACTATGCCCAAAGGGCGATAAAAGAATATCTACCCTTTGATCCAGCCATAGCACTGCTGGGTCTGTACCTCAAAGAGATAATGGACAAAAAGACTTGTACAAAAATATTCATAGCTGCGCTCTTTGTGGTGGCCAAAAACTGGAAAACGAGGGGATGCCCATCAATTGGGGAATGGCTGAGCAAATTGTGGTATATGTTGGTGATGGAATACTATTGTGCTAAAAGGAATAATAAAGTGGAGGAGTTCCATGGAGACTGGAACAACCTCCAGGAAGTGATGCAGAGCGAGAGGAGCAGAACCAGGAGAACATTGTACACAGAGACTAATACACTGTGGTATAATCGAACGTAATGGACTTCTCCATTGGTGGCGGTGTAATGTCCCTGAACAATTTGCAGGGATCCAGGAGAAAAAAACACTATTCATAAGCAAAGGATAAACTATGGGAGTGGAAACACCGAGGAAAAGCAACTGCCTGAATACAGTGGTTGAAGGGACATGACAGAGGAGAGACTCTAAATGAACACTCTAATGCAAATATTATCAACAAAGCAATGGGTTCAAATCAAGAAAACATCTAATGCCCAGTGGCTATGGGGGGTGGGGGGAAGGAAAAGAAAATGATCTATGTCTTTAACGAATAATGCTTGGAAATGATCAAATAAAATATATTTTTAAAAAAATTAATTGGAAATAATCAATTATTCAAAATGGATAAGTCAAAGAACAAATCAATGAAACAATCACAACGAATGATAATGAGGAGATAACATATCAAAATTTATGGGATACAGCTAAAGCAGTACTCAGGGGAAAATGCATATCCCTAAATGCTCCTAACAATAAAATAGAAAAAAAGGAGACCAATGAATTGGGCATGCAACTAAAAAAAAACTATAAAAAAACAAATTAAAAATCCCTAATTAAAGACTAAACTGGAAATTCTAATAATCAAAGGCAATATTAATAAAATTTAAAGTATAAGAGATACTAATAAATATCTAATAAATACTAATAAATATTAATAAAAATTAATAAAAATACTAATAAATATAAATAAATAAATAGACCTAATAAATAAGGCCAGGAGCTAGTTTTATGCAAAAAAAAAAAGAGTATTGGCTAATTTGATAAAAAAGAAAGAAGAGAATCAAATTACTAATATTAAAAATGAAAAGGATGATTTCACCTCTAATGAAGAGGAAATTAAAGCAATTATTCAGAGCTTTTCTGCCCAAAAATATAACAATATAGAAATCTAGGTGAAATGGATGAATGCTTACAAAAATATAAATTGTCTAGATTAACAAAAGAGGAAATGGACAATCCCATCTCAGAAAAAGAAAGTGGGCAAATCATCTATGAACTCCCCAAGAAAAAATTCTTAGGGCCAGGTGGATTCACAAGTAAATTCTATCAAATATTTAAAGAACAATTAATCCTAATACTATACAAACTATTTGTTAAAATAAACAAAGGAGTACTACCAAATTCTTTTTATGACATAAATATGGTGCAGATATCTAAACCAGGAAGACCAAAAACAGAAAAAGAAAATTACAGGCCAATTTCCTTAACTAATATTGAGGCAAAAATCCTAAATAAAATATTAGCAAAGAAACTACAGCAAGTTAGCACAAGGATTATTCACTATGACCAGGTAGGATTTATACCAGGAATGTAAGGATGGTTTAATAATAGGAAAACCACCCAAATAATTGAACATATCAATAATCAAACAGAAATCACATAATTATCTCAAAAGATGCAGAAAACCTTCTGACAAAATACAACACCCATTCCTATTGAAAACACTAGAAAGTATAAGAATAAAGGGACCTTTCCTCAAAATAATAAGCAGTATTTATTTAAAACCATCAGCAAGTATCATCTCCAATGGGGATAATGCCTTCCCAATAAGATCAGGAGTGACGAAAGGATGACCATTATCACCACAATTATTTAATATTGTACTAGAAATGCTAGCTTTAGCAATTAGAGAAGAAAAAAGAAACTGAAGGCATTGAAGTTGGCAATGAGGAAACTAAACTATCACTCTTTGCAGATGATATTGGCTAAGAAACAGAAAGGGGCAAAGACTAGAGGCAAATGATTTCAGCAATCTAGTGTTTGATAAATCCAAAGATCCCAGCTTTGAAGATAAAAACTCAGTATTTGACAAAAACTTCTGGGAAAATTAGAAAAAAGAATGACAAAAATTAGGTTTAGATCAATATCTTATACCCCATACCAATGATGATGAACCTTTTAGAGATCTAGTGCTCAAATTGCAACCTTCCCGCCTCATGTAAGCCCCCAACCCACCCACCCCTGCCTTATCCCAGACAGGGAAGGGAGGAACTGCTTTGTACAAATGAAACCAGCATAACCAAGATTAGAAAGGAAGCAACAAACTGGAAAAAAATTTTAACAAATTTCTCTGTTAAGGGTCTCATTTCTCAAATATATAAAGAACTAACCAAACTTACAAAAATCCAAGTCATTCTTCAATATAGTCAAAGGATATGAATAGGCAGTTTTCATATAAAGAAATCAAAGCTATCAATATATGAAAAATGTTCTAAATGCAAATTTAAACAACTCTGAAATATACTACCTCACACTTATCAGATTGGCCAATATAACAGTAAAGGAAAATGATCAATGTTGGAGGGAACGTGGAAAAATTGGGACACTAATGCATTCTGGAGGGCAATTTGGAATTATGCTCAAAGAGCTATAAAAGATCTAGTAATACCACTTTGATCTAGTAATACCACTACTACTAGGTTTGTATCCCAAAGAGATTTTAAATAAAACAGGAAATGACCTGTTCATACAAAAATATTTATAGCTGTTCTTTTTGTGGAGTCAAAGAACTAGAAACTAAAGGGGTGACCTTTAATTGAAGAATGGCTGAACAAATTGTGGTATATAATTGTGATGGAATATGATTATGCTCTAAGGAATGATGAACAGGATGATTTTAGAAAGACCTGGAAAGACCTATATGACCTGATGCTGAGGGAAATAAACAGAACCAGGAGATCATTATACACAGTAACTGCAATATTTTAGAATGATCAAATGTGATAGACTTTGCTACTAACAGCAACACAATGATCTAGGACAGTTCTGAGGGCCTATGAAAAAGAATGCAATTTGCCTCCAGAAAAAAAAAAAACTGTTGGAGTTTCTAGAAATGCAGATAAAAACATATGATGTATTACTTGATTATTTGGGTATATGTTTTGGGGTTTGGGTTCTAGAAGATTATTTGCTTACAAAAATAACTAATATGGAAATATGCTTTATGTGATAATACATGTATAACCCATATTAAATTGCTTGTCAGCTCCAGGAGGGAGGAGGGAGAAGGGAAGGAGACAATATGGATCATATGACTTTGGAAAATTTATGTAGAAATTCATTATTATAACAAAGAATTTAATAAAGAAAAAATAAATGACAGAAAAGTTTTTAAAAGGGGGCTAGATATTAGCACTATATTACTTAAGACCTTATCACACTATGCTGAAATTATTTTCAAAGATTCTCGAAAGGTCTCTACATGGTTTCTCCCTTATACTCTCAGGTTAATCTTCATTATACTGTCACTGTGCCTTTCCTTAAAAAAAAAAAGTCAATGGTACTCCATTGCCAACAAGATACTGAGCATCACAACTTACATTTCTAACTTCCTAGCTTAAAGTATAATGGTCTTTGAGTCAAAGACCTGTGTTTTGTCTCTAACATGTCTTGCGATTTTAGGCAAGTCATTAAACTCTCTGAACCTCAGTTTCCTAGACTTGTTATAAGGAAAGCACTATCGTTAAAAAGTTACATAAATATGAATCAAACAGTTACAAATATTATTTTTCAAATAATTGAAATATATATGTATATAATATTGTCTAAATTAGATTTGCCAACAGAATTAGTCTGAAGATTTTTCAAGAATGGAATCTTTTTTTCTCTTGAGATTTTTGGCTCTTAAATAACCTAGAAATAAAATCTCAGCTATTTTCATGACATATTATTCCCATATCAACTTCTAATGTCAAAGAGAAGCCTAGGAATAGGAGCTAATAGGCTCTTTGGAAAGGGAAAACAGCTTGCTATAAACTTCAAAAACAACTTTTGTTAGAGTTGGTGAAAAGGACAAAATGTTCATTAATTCATATACGATCCAACAAAAACTGACCAATGTTCCCAAAATAGCACCATGTTTCACTTAATATCATCTAAAGAAAGCTTTGGGAGAAGCTGCATTGTAAATTTCCCTGATTCATGTTGTATATATTTTGAGCAATACATATGTAGAGAAGGATTGGACAATTGACTCTACATTTAAAGAATTTCCTTTGTATCCCTTTGAGAGGTATCATATCATAATGGACAGAGCCTTGGTCTCAAAACCAGGAAGATCTGAGTTCAAGTCCTACTTTTGACACATACGGGCCTTGTGATCCTGGACAAAGCCCTTTAACATCTCAAATATTCTGGCTGGCTCTCTTAATCACTGAGAAGATTCTGACCTGTACTGATAAAAAAGGTTCCCTCATATGAGAATGATATGAGAATGTTTATACCATTGAAGTCATAGCTCCAGTACCTGTCCCTCATATTTGTAATTGTACTTTTAAAATTATAGGCAAAACCCAAACCAAAACAACCACAAACTCAAACCCAGTGAGTTGATATTTTTCTTTCTTCAAATCAACCTATGAGATGATGTCAGTGATATTTATATTAAACTGTATTTTTTCATGGACTACTGAAATTATGAAAAAAATATGGCAACTAATATGAGTGTGGCAAAATGCTGTTACCATAGACTACATAACAATAATTTCCAGAGCATATTCCAATAAGATTATGTCACTTAAGAGATTCAGTCAAGTCTTTGTGGAGGTCTGAAAAAAAATGTTTTTATCAATTTACTAAATGAGGATCAAACTTTTGAGAGGTGATTCATGAACCAACAAGCCAAATGATTAACTTATGCTAAGAAAATATAACTGCTAGTCAAACTAGACATCTAATTTAGGATAACAGACTCAGATTTGGAAGGGGTCTTTTCTAGAAGCCAATAAGTCTAATCTTCTCATTTTATATATGAGGAAATTAAGGCTAAGGGAGGTTAACTGTCTTGCTTAGGACAGTACAACTAGTGAGTGTCTATGGAAGTATAAGTACTCTAAACTATCATGCCCCTTAGTATTTAGCATACTGTATATGGTAACACAATTTAAGATAAAAAGGTTGAATAGTAAATATAGAATGTAACTATGGATAATTTTATCAATAGGTATTAGCAAAGTTGACCTTCCTCTAATATAGGGCCATATCTGACATGAAGACTTATAATATATATCTAACAGTTGAGTCTTGCTA
The DNA here is from genome assembly GCF_027887165.1 of Monodelphis domestica. Taxonomy (NCBI): domain Eukaryota; kingdom Metazoa; phylum Chordata; class Mammalia; order Didelphimorphia; family Didelphidae; genus Monodelphis; species Monodelphis domestica. The sequence goes on along the minus strand of NC_077228.1, from coordinate 396,410,810 downwards.
AGACAAACTGAAGATACAAATACATTCTTACTTTATAAATATTATTCTTCATGGATCTCAAGCAGAATGTCTTTCATTTGCCATTGATATTGTGATTTCCAAAACTACAGTTTATTTGACATAAATTTATATTTAGATGAATGATCCTAATATCACCTGAAACATTTTAATGAAACATTTCTTAGGGTGAGTTGCTTTTAAAAGAATATCCACAAATGTCTAATCCCATACATTGTGTGCTTGTTATTATTAAATTTCAGAGGAAACATTTCCTCACATCCTTAAATTTAGATAAGTAATATATGGAGGCTGATAATGCCTTGTACACTGACTATAAGTATAATTTCAGTGGGTCAACAAGGATACACATACTAGAGACAAAGGACATATCAATACCCAAAACATCAGTAAATCTTAAGATACTTAAAATAAATTATTTAATGCTACCTATGCTATGTAGATATAGGCCATTTTAGGATACTACTAGTTGACTTATTACCTTTACATATATACAGGTAAATTCTAAAGATTATTTCTTCCGTAAAAGGCTACAAAGTAAGAGGTGAGAGAATAGGCAAAAAGAACTAATTAAACAAAATTAGGGCTTTAACAAACCTTCTAGATCCTACAATTACCCATCAGAAGAAAATGTACAAATCTCAGAAGATCTGCCATATGAAACATATACTGCAACCTTTTCACTACACCTGGGATATAAATTGTCCAGCATCATATTCACTTTATGCTTAATATACTAAATAAAAAGAACACTTCCATTTGTTGTCTCTGAATATATTTTAAATTAACTTAGAAGATTTTAAAGACAATTGCTATTGTAAAGAAAGCTGAAAAAAAGATTATAGGAAATATTAGGTTTTGAGGTAAAGAAAATTTTATGAAAAAGAAAACCAGTGATGAACCTAAAAAATTAAAATTCCTTACATTTGGAAATGAAGCAGGTATGTTTCTTCAGGTTCAAGATCTGGACCTTACTCTTGCAAGACCAACTGTTAGCACTCCCAGAGCCACCTGAGAAGTCAGCTTTTATCATTTAAGTGATGTCACATGACTATCTCCAACTTAACTAAAGGACTCCTCCATTTTCTTTACAAGCTTTTACAACAAAATGTTGTTTTTGGTCCACAATGTACTACAAACATCCAAGCTTTTTTCTAATTCTTCTAGTCTATCCTAGCTCAGCTATCCAAGAAAGGTCCCAAAGATACACTGATGTGCACAGAAAATATATAAATGCTAACTGGTTTTAATAGTCATGCAAAAAGAAAAAAAAGTATAAAAATAAACCAAAGAAGGTGGTTGGAAATAATAACAAACAACCATAAAAATGAACAACAGTAACAAAAAACTATTTCTGTCTTTCCTTAAGGAACTTCCTTTTAGGGAGACCTGTGCAAAATATTGGACAAGACAGGAAAAAATATACATAGGAGTGGGTCTGACATCAGCCAAAAAAAAATCTTTTCTCTATATATTCATTTATCTCTAAATCCTCTTGAGCAGACTGCACAGCAAATTAAATTAACTACCCAACTCACTCACTAATAAAACACTAAGAAAAATTAAATCAATACATGTAACAAAAAGAATACGAAGGAATTTTTTCCTCAAAAGCTATGTCTACACATTTAATGTTCCACCTAAGCTTTTGCCTAGGGCAAGAAGGAAAACAGGCTCACCTAAAGGACAAGATTGACTACTTAGGAATAAGGTGTATAAAAGTCAATAAAAAGGTTGGATTCAATATTTAAAAGAAGATTATCAATCCCTTCGCCCCCCAATGACTTGAAAACAGAATTTTCCCTGTTACTGACCTGTTGTATCCCAGACTGTCCAAACTACTAATGATGACAATGGGCTAAGTTCTCATCTCCTGTAAAAATCCTGGGAGAATGACTAAAGACAAAGCAATGCAGATTGTTACCTTTCTGCATTCCATGACCAGGCTAAACACAACATAATGCTAAATTCTTTGTCTGTGTCATTCTTTGGGTATTCACCAGTCATCATGACATGCTGGGGCACTCTATAGAGCAAGTTTCATGGACCAAAAACAAAAGCATCACTAGCCATACTATAGGTCATATGATAAAGAAAATTAGCTTGTTTCCAAAAATAAATTTCTAGATAGCAAAAAATGAGAGGAAAGTATTCCATGAAAACAAAGCAAAAAGTAAAGGGCAGGATTGAATTGTGATGACTATATGAGTAGCTTATGTCTTCAAAAAGAATTTTCCAAGGTTTGAAAAGAAGTTGAAGACTTAAGAACAGTAATTAAAAGCTTCATCCCATTTACTTTCAGCAAACAGGTTCTATTTAAAAACAGGTCATACCTGCTCCTTACTGATCTTCTCTAATATTTAGAAGCTTAAAATTACTGTTGCTGAAAATTAAAGAGGAAAAAAAAAACCCTTGTATTTTCTCTTAAAATTGAGAAGACGGAATTTTGGCTCAGCATAAGGAAGACTTAACAATTACAGTTACCTCAACATGGAATAGGTGACTGACTGTAAAAGAACACTTCCTACCCTACCCTCTTATGCTTTCATGTAAAAAAAATTATCAGGTATGTTATAGAGTTGGAAATCTTGATCAGATTAGATCAAGGGTTAGTCTTTTTTTATGTTAGGGACTCCTTTGACAGTTTGGTGAAGCCTATGGACTATCTCAGAATCATGTTTTGAAATGCATAAAATAAAATGCTAGAATTACAGAAGAAAGCACGAAAGTTTTAATAGTTACCAAATATTAAACATACACTTTCATAGACATAAGAACTCTTGGACTAGAGTCCCTCCTAATTCTGAGATTCTGTATAATTATCAAGGGGTAGAAACAAGAACAGCTAGGTGGCAAAGTGGATAGCATTTGGCCTAGAGTCAGGAAAATCCATCTTCCAGGGTTCAAATTTGGTCTCAAATACTTCGTTGCTGTGTGACGCTAGGCAAGTCACTTAACCCTCTTTGCCTCAGTTTCCTAGTCTATAAAAAGAGCTGGAGAAGAAAACAGCAAACCATTTCAGTATCTTTGCCAAGAAAATCCCAAATGGGATCACAAAGTCAGAAATGACTAAAAAATCCCAACTGAACAACAAAAAGAAACAACAACAAACATGTTAAATAAATGGCAATTACTAATCATCATAAAATTTATTCATAAAATACCACTAAATAAAATGGGAATTTGCAAAAATGGTAGAAAATCAAATTTTTATGGTTAGAAGACTGGTCATTTAATCCATTTATTTCACTATAGGTAGGTTTAGACCCAGAGCAAGTCATACATATAATCGTTGTATTTATTCTTTAAAATATTCAGAGAATGAGATATTAAGGCTTTCTTTGGTAAAGTGTTTTGGTATTCCCCATCCCTTATGGTCAAGACATTCTTCCTAGCATCTAATCCAAATCCTTCTCATAATCTTTGATGTCCTGCTCTATTGTTCTGACTTCAGAGAAAACAGATCAGCTAGTTAAAAACAATCTCAATTCTTTTTTGTCCTTTGGCTATGCTAGTATATCAGCACATTTGGCCACCTCTATTTGGTAACTCAGATTCAGTCCCTAAAATTACCAGGGTACATAATGCTATTCATCTAGTTCAGGACCATGTTTGGTTAGCTCTTAAACCCTAATTCTTTGGCCCCAACTTCCTAGAAGAGTAGGAGGGAAGGGGGTGGGGGAATCAACCTATAAGCAGGTCTTCAGTGGAAGAAGGAAGATGAGGGTAAAGGAGCCTATCTTCTCAGAAATGTTCTTTTCAAAGGAAGAGAAATCCTACTCGACACCCCCTGGGTTTTATAGTTTAAAGGCAAAGAACTTATGTCTGAAATAAGTAACAAAAATAATTGATGGTTTTTGAAGTGCTTTAAAGTATGCAAAAGGTTTTGACTTGTATCAACTTATCTGAGTCTCACAGCTAGTCTCTGACATAAGTCCAACAGGAGTTATTCCCATGTGACAATAGGGGATAGTGACAGTCTCTGTCCTTAATAGTTCTAATTTTCCCAGTGTCCTTACATAGGCGAAGCTGCTGCTCACTGAAACATGCTCTAATTAACAAGATTTTAGGGGTGTCTTGCCAACCAAATACTGGAATTGTCAGACAGGTGACACAAACTTAAAGGAAAAAGATGGCATAGTTAATGAAGCAAATAGCTTGGTAAGAGAGGCAAGTGAGAATTACTGGAAGTAGAATTTGAATTAGGGTGTCCAGTCTAGCATTTGATTCATTATTGCTTTGTGATCTCTCCATGAAGAGGTTCTACTAGGTAATCCTAACAGCTATTGCATAGAGTCTAAGTGAGCTTGGGTAGCCCCAGACATTTATGTCTGCCCAGAAAAGAACATCAAATATGGGTCATTGTTACATCTTCCAAACATAATCAGTTTGATGCTCTAAATTATCATCTGTCTTTAATAAATCTATGCAACGGCAACAATTCAATTATGCCAGTTTGAAACTGTAGGTTTTATGATTACAACGTTCATGCTAACAACATAAAGGACTCAATGACTTTGTCATGGCATGCAATTATAGTTCAAATGCCCAGAGTATCACCATGTGTTTTTTTAACTGATGTATTAGAACATATAACTTTTATTTTTATTAAAATTCCTCCATTAAAGTCTTTCTTATGCTGTGAAGGTACCAGGGGTCCTTGAAGGTTGTACTGGAGAATTTCAAGTTCTGGTAGATCCTTCCAAGATGTTAACTTTTCAGAAGACCAACCTGGCTAAATTCAAAGGGCCTTACAACCATGATGGGTTTTTCTGCCTCCACAATTCTAAAAGACCATCTCCTAAGTCATAGAGTCTGATCTGTACTGGTGGGGGTAGTAGCCACAACAATGAAATCACAGGTCACTCAAGAGGTATTAAAATTATTAAAATTAATGTTAAAGCTTCACTCCGCTTCCCAGAAGAATCTCAAAATCCTCCTCTAAAAATGTATAATTGAATATTCATTTTTAAAGGGAGAAGGGAAATAAAGTACTTATCAAGCTTCAGGAGAAATTCAAGATGTGCTGAGTAGTAACAAAATCCAAGCCTCTAGAGCTGCCGTATTTCAGAGCTTGTTCCTGACAAGACATATAACTCTTACAACAGTCTTATTAATATCACTTATTACCTTTACACAATACCAATTGCCATAATGGGAACATCAGCTCTGAGGTCTTGTAAAGCAAGTAGGCCATCAACATTACCTGCTATTACACAGCTCTGACAAGTACAAAGGATGGATAAATGACAAAATTCAATTCAATAAAGATTAAGGATAGGTTTATATATATATATATATGTATATATATATATATATATAGGCAAAAATAAAACATTTCTTTGCTGTGAGAGAATAATATTGAAGAAAAACCTGCAAACACAGAGGCAATGGATGGAAGTGTGAAGAGCTATTCATCAAGGAGCATTCCATAGGAGAATGTGACCAGGAGAAGACAGTTAAAAGAAACACCCAAACTGCTGGAAAAATCTCTTTCTCTTGGCACTTGAAAGAGGAAGAACTGAGAAGATCCCTTTCCTTGTTGGTTACTGATTTTCTCTCCACATTATCAAAAACTGACTCAAAAAATCCTTAAGACTGTTAGCCACACCCCTCATCTAAGACTCTATAATTTATTACTCAATTTAGGCTTTACTTAACATCAGGGAAAGTTCTAACCCCTCTCTCCTATCCAATTTCCCTTTCCTTCCCCTTTCTTAAAATAAATCCTTGTTCTAACAACTTTAGAGAGTGATTTATCTATCATATATTAAGGAAACTTACTCAATCTGAATCCCAGTTTAACTCCAACTGAAGAGACTAACTGAAGTGGAAGGAAAAGGGAGGAGGGAGACAGAGTCTGATTCCACCTTATCTCATTGGTCTGTAGGCTTGCCCAGAAATCTTACATTACCATAATTCATCTAAAGAAATAACCACCTAATACATTGCCCTCATAAAGCTTATATTCAACTCTAAGAAAATGTGTACAGATAAGAAAATACAAAGTACAAAACAAAGTAATTTTGGAAGTGATGAGGAAAAGCAATAAAGGACTATTGTAATGGGGAGTATTAGAGCTAGGAACAGTAAACAAACCTGTTTGCCAGGAATATAGAACTCTTGATAGGTAGTTATATGTAATTGGCCTATACAACTGACATATGTACAAGGTACATAAGCAATTGCTACAGATTGAGCTAAAATAAGTAGGATAAAAGAAAAAGACAAGCTGTCCCAGTCTTATGTCAAAATTACATAACACCTTCAAAATCCATTCATTCCTTTTCTGTATTCATTCCTCTTACTCAGCTCATTGCCATACTCCTCCTCACTCCTATCCCGACACATACATAAACTTTTTTGTCCAAAACGAATTTTTAGGGAGCCATTTTCATCTTCATTTTGTACTTCTCTTTTTAGAGAACTCCTTTTTAAATCAGGTTTTGTACTTTCTTTTTTAGGGAGCTACTTAGTGAATGTTTGTTCTAAGCTACTGATTTTTCCTATCACTATTTTTCTATGAAATCTTTCTATGAAATCTCTTATTATTGGTTTTTTATCTGCTTCTGAAGCTTTTCTAAGAGTTTGTTGGGCCTACATCTCTTCACATTTTCTTTGAGGCTTCACACGTTTTCATTTTGTATTCTATCCTCTTCTGAGCTTGCATTTTGGGCATCTCTGTCACTGAAATGGCTTTCCAGTGTCAGAACTTTTTCTTTATCTTGTGGTCATTTTGAGGGACTTTCCCCCCATATCTTTGCCTACATGCTAAAACTCAACTTTGTTTCTGGAGTGGAGAAATTGTCCTGAGCTTGTTTTGTGGTCTATTTTGTGCCTGGATTGGACTGTTCTGTCCAGATGTCATTTGTGCACAGCTGATCTCATTGGGCTGTGCTCCTCCCACTGCTGTCTGCACTGTATCATACAAGTTTCTGCTCTTTCCTTGCTAAGGCTAGTCTGAATATGGCTGTGCTTGCTCCATCCCCTGCCATTTGTGCTGTATCACTCTGGTATGTTTGACTGAGTTCTTCCTCCTATCTCAGTGACATGTCTTGTTGTCTGTCCCTCTATGGCATTCTGGGCAGGAACCCTGTCTCCTGTTGGTCCCACCACTCCAGAATTCATTTTGAGGCATTTTTGGTTTTCTTGTGAGATTCTGAAGGTGGGTTTGGTGAGCTCTGAATGTTCCTTAAACCATCATCTTGAACAAGTCGATAAACTCCTTTTGAAAGCATCCCAGACTCCTACCCTTTCTGCAGGATTTCAGAGAGGCAGAAGAGATCTCCAAGCCTTAAGGCTGGCTACTCCCACCTGTTTTAGCTTCAGAGCCACTCCTCCTCTCTTGGTCCTCTCCTGCTTCCCTAGCTCCTCCATCAGTCTCCTCCAGTCTTCTCCCTCTCCTCAGGCTCTTAATGTCAATGTGGTTCTTGATGTGTCATTTTTTTTATTCTCATTCACCATCACAGCTACCACTATCACCTCTTCAAAAATGAATTAATTCTCTTAGTTCTAGAGCAACATATCTCCACTATCCTACAAGGCATCACTTGCTAGAAACTCAAATTTGCTATATCCCAAACTGAACCTATCATCCTTCTCTTTACACTTGCTTTATGCTAAAATTTACTATTTGTAATAGTACTCCCTCCATTCACCCAGACTCCAAGCTTGAAATTTTAGGGTTGTGTTGTAACCTTCTCTCTCTCTCTCTCAACATCACCTCCCACAGTCAATTAGTTCCTAAGTCATTTTAATTTTATTGTCATATTATTTCATGTCCCTCTCTTCGTTTTACTTCCATTGACACCACTCTAGTACAAGTTTTCATTAACTTCTACTTGCACCATTTGCAAGAATTTCCTATTACTTCATACTTCTCATCACTTTTTTTATACAAATATCTTCAGAGACCCTTTAGGGTCTGCCAAATTAAGTTCAAACTCCTGAGCCTAGTATTTAAAGTCCTCATAATTTAGAACACTTTACCTTTGCAGACTTAGTATTACTTTCCTCTCCTTATACTCCATGTTCTAGTTAAACTACATTGATTACTCTGTGCAGGGGCAGCTGGGTGATCCAGTAGTAGAGAGTCAGGAGACAGAAAGTCCTGGGTTCAAACATGGGCTTAGACATTTCCTAGCTGTGTGACCCTGGGCAAGTCACTTAACCCAATCCCCTAACCCTTATCACTCTTCTGCCTTGAAACCAATACTAAGTATTAATTCTAAGACAGAATATAAGGGTTTAAAAAATGAACATATCCTGGGTTTTTTGAGCATTTTTTGTTTTGTCTTTGCATTAATTTGTCTTTCTTCCTGAAATTCTTTCTTTCCCTGTCCCTCACTTGACTTGAATAATTTTGCTTCAGTCATTTTCAGTGTCTGACTCATCGTGACTCCACTTGGAGTTTTCTTGGCAAAGATACTACAGTGGTTTGCCATAGCCTTCTCCAGCTCATTTTGCAGATAAGGAAACTAAGTTTTGAACTCGGGAAGATGAATTTTCTTGACTCTAGGCCTGGCACTCTAACCACTTGCCATCTAGCTACTTCAACGAATACCTATTTATTCTTTAAAATTTTTATTCAAATTCTACTCTAGAAAATTTCCCCTGATTTCCTTTCAGACTTCATATATAACTTTATGCCCCACTAATGCATTTGCAATATTATATGTTGTAGTTTTCTGTGTTCATATCTCATATTCCTTCTAAACAGTAATCTTCAGGGAGTCCAGGACTGCATTTTCCTCCAACTTTCTATCTTCTCCAGTGACTAGAACAGTGTTCAATATACAGTAGACATGAACAATTTGTTGAATGAACAAGTGAATGGATGATGTTTAAGGATATGCCCCAAGTCTGAGGTCACTTTTCAGTTCTTTTCCAATTTCCCTCCCTCATTTAGGAATCAAATAATTTAATAAAGTGGAAAGAGTGCCAAATTTGGAACCAGAGGCACTGGGTTCAAATCCCACTATTGTCACTTATTATCTGTGTACTATTAGGCAGGTCACTTAACCATTCTGAGTCTCAGCCTCCACATCTATAAAATGAAGAGTTGCAACAGATGACCTATAAGCTCCCTTCTAGTTCTAACTCTATGATGTTTTTAATTATGTAGCTATTCAATGATGTAAGTAAGGTTCACTTTTAGGACAAAACCAAATAAGCCATTAAACAGTAGTCATATCTCTGAAATACTTGGACATCTCAAGGATGCTAAATAAAACTTTTAGCCATGACAGTTCTTATTTTCCTTCCTTCAAGGTTCAGCTTAGTTGCTACCTCTCCTTTCCTCTCTTCAAATTATCTTGTATTTCCTCATCTGCTTCCACATTTTATCCCTCCAGAAGAAAATAAGCTCTAGGAGGGATGAGTTCATTTTAGTCATAATTCCCAAAGTCTTAGGGCTAGGCTTCACTTAGTATCAATCCTCTAAAAACATATACTAGTGTTGCATATGGAAAAGACACAGAGATTTAATTAATAAAACTAGATGAATGGCAGCTATGTAGCTCAGTGGATTGAGAACAAGGCCTGGAGACAGGAGGTCCTAGGTTCATGTCTAGTCTCACTTATGACCCTGGGCAAGTCACTTAACCCCCATTGCCTAATTCTTACCACTCCAAGGCAGAGGGTAAGGGTTTAAAAAAACTTAGATGAATAAATAATACTTTTGAACATACAATGCTCTTAATCTTGAGAAAATTTATTTCTAAGGTCAAAGAGCAGCCTATTTTAAAATTCAGAATGTACTGAAATTTTGGATTTTTTTCTTTTGTCCATTTTCTAAGGTACAATTTAATAAATCTTTTGTGTTAAAAAAATTAAAGATAAGTTTTAAAATAGTTTTGTGACTAGTTCCATAGAAGATAGTAATTTATAACAAATGAGTAAACACTTATCAATTAAAACTATTTAATCCATACTCTCTTCTAGAAAACTTTCTCTATTTTAATAACTCCCAGCTGAGAATTAGACCCTTAGTAGTATTCAACTGTCATCGAGAAAAGTTGGATTTTATTTTTACTCCTATGAAAAACTGGCTATTACATTTCCCTCTCTAGTTAGTTTCTTAGTTTCTTCACCTACAAAATGAAGAAGTCATCTATAAGGGGCTTTCCAACTTTAATATGCTATAACTGATTAGTATCTGGACCTGATTTCAATAGTTTAGGTAACTCCTTTATTATCCCCAAACAATTCTACAATTCTTCTTACCAAGTGTTCACTCTAGTAAGACTTAAACTGAGTTAAGTCTTTTTTGAATAAGAAGCTACATCTCTAAATACTATGTTTATATAATGTATTACAAAAGAAGCTAAGTTCTAATAATTATACTGAATTTCAAAAACATTGGGCATATCAAAAATTTAATTTGGGGGGAAATAATTTTAGAAAATTCTTAAAAACTATCCTAAGGGAGGAATTAGGGGGCAGCTAGATGGCTCAGTAGATAAAGAGGAAGACCTATAGACAGAAGCCTAGGTTCAAAACTGACCTCAGATACTTACTAGCTGTGTGACCCCTAGGCAATTCACTTAGCCCCCATTGCCTAGCCCTTACCACTCTTTTGCCTTAAAACCAATATTTAGCATTAAAATTATTAGTAAAAATTATTAGTTTATTCTAAGGGGACAACTAGAAATAAAAGTTTTTGCATAATAATCATAATAAGATTGTGGAGGTTAAACACTAAATTTGACAAATAATATTATATATAATCTATCACAGCATTAGGTTACTGAAAAGATTATACCTATTCCCCAAATGTAGTAACCCACTTTGGAAACATATCCTCAAAGAGGTTTTATATCTTGCTGTCTCTGTTATAGTATGAAAAATGGCAGATAGGCAACCAACCTAACATGTTAAAACAAACTACTGTGGGGCATTCAGTTCATTATCTACAAACTAAGAAGGCCTCAGTAACTTCATTAAAAACAAAGGTGATATATGCGGTCTAGCATAAACATTTAAAAACATCAAGTGAAGGTATATGGAGCCAGCTTCCACAGAAGCTATTAAAATTCTATGTGAGCATTTCTACCTCAGAAATCAGCAAACAAGGCCAATCAGGTCTTGATTTATTGTATTGTATAGAAGATAGAGAAAATGTAAATGCATATTGAGTCTTCCAGGCCACATGATGGAAAGTTAGAAATTATCTCTGATCCCCACCACCTCTCCAACCTCTCCAAAAAAGAAATTGTGTGCCAAAGATAATGTAACTTCAGTTCTCCCCATGGTCTAGGACACCTGAAACCAAAATTAAGGTTTAAAAACAATAACTATGAACCAGCACCTACCTGCTCTTAGCTCAGTGACCAGTGCCATGGTAACAACATGCTTGGTTGCAAAATATTTCTGCAGAATAGCAAAAGAACAGGAAAAAAAGGGACAGGGCTATCCAGGGAACAGAGAAGGGGAGGGGGTAATAAAGAGGAGGGTGACAGATGGGTAAGATTCTGGGGTGATAGCACTAAGTCTGAGGAAAAGAGGTTAGCATCTAACCTCTATCAGTTCTGATCCCCAAAACTCACTGAGTAGTGACCAAGAAGGCAAATCCTGAACAGAGTGAGAAGAGACTGAACAGATTTTAGATCTAGTCCAGAGGGAAACACCATCAGAAGAGAGTCAGAAAGTTAGCAACAAGAGGAAATGATGGGGGGGACCCTGAAATTACCAAAGATCTCAGGGAGGAAGAAAATTCAAAGACTTTATAAACCAAAGCAGAAAAAATAAGTAAAATATTAACTGTAGAAGGAAATGTGGCCTCTAGCTCTACTAGTAAATGGGTTCAGACATACATGAATAAATATTGCAATATGCTGGGAAATAATCTAACACATAATGAGATGGAGGATGCTGTGGAATTTGAAGAGAACTTGAAATCACAACACACTATCTCTGAGTGGTTTAAATGAAAATTATGAGAGCCAAATGTATGGTCTATACAGCAAAAATAATTGACAATAAAACAAAGACAAACATAGAGAAGCTTGGAAAGATCTACATGAACAGAGTGAAGCAAATAGAGCTAAGAAAATCATATATCGTGACTACAACAATGGAAATAGAAATAACAACCCCACAAGAAAAAATCAAGTGAATGAAATGAAATTTAAAAGATTAAGCATAATTTGAATGAAGACTATTTGAGAATAAACCCCCATTCACTTCCTCATGGAGGTAGGCAATCCATAGCTATAATGCACTGCACATGTTTTTGGACTTTAAAAAATATGATTTGTTATATATGATGGCTCTCTGCAAAAGGAATAATACTGATCATAACTATTTTGATATTTTAAAAGCCATCAATAAAAACTTGTAAACAGATATTACTGTAAAGAGACCCAGTTAAAATTTATTGGCACATTTCTAGGTGTGGTGCAAAGAACACAAGACTAGGAAGGAGCCAGCAGCTTTAGGAGCTCATTTTAGTTCTGCTATGAACTAAATATTTGACCTTAGACAAATTATTTTACTTTCTTAGGCCTCATTTTCCTCCCATATATTACTTCCCTGGACCTCAATTTGCCCTATATAAAATGAAAGGGTTGGTGTCTCTTGGGTCTTTCCAGCTCTGCTATGCTATGATTTTCAAAATACTTGCACATTTATACATATCATCTCTAACAAAGGTAACAAATTCACCGTAGCATGATAAGGAAAATATTTATGTATTTCATTTAAGCCTACAGTAAAGCTTCTTCCCTGAGATATTCAATTTGAAAAACCACTCTCTTTAAAAACAGAAGCTACCATATCTTTGGATATGCTTATCTTCCAAACAAATGGCAGGGTTCGAAGATTTAGAATTTTCACATGACTCTGATTGACCATAGAGGAAGTAAACAACTTATCCTCTTTGTACCTCATTTTCCTTGTTTTTTAAAAGAGAAGGTTGCACTAGATGACTTCTGAGGTCCCTCTTCCAGCTTTAAGCCTAAGATCCGATAATACCCACAGATTAAGAGAATATATTGGCTCTTTATGGATAGTTGTTTTATTTTGTTGGGGGGGGGGAAGTTTTGCCTATTTTAGTAACTTCTTCCTTACCCCTTCCTCCAAATATAATAAAACCCAGCTTCAGGTGAATCATCCTTTAATCTGTTATACAACCAGCTAGGTTATATTAAGGAATTAATTACGTGATCAAAACATACCCATAGGCGGTCCCCTTTCAAGCTCTTAAAAACTTGACTATTCTATTTTCACAGAAAATGAAATGAGGTCAAGGAGTGGTATCATTTTAGTGACCTGGGTAGGAATAGAGAATGTATCCACTCCTTTCCATCACTAGTCCATTAAAAATAAAAGCTGCCAACTGGATTCTCCTTTTCTCTTCATGTGTAAGATGTCAGCACATTAGCTAGCCACACTATGGGAACAGAGAAACACCAACTTGCCCACTTGGCCCCACAACTGCCATCATCTGAGTTAGGGATCTATTATGCAAGAGAGAGGTTGCCCTGGCAACCAGGAACCAACAGTGCTTCCAGAATGTCTATGGCACTACAATCAGAAAAGGAGCACAGGATTTTCTTTATACAGGGCCTCTAGGATAGAGAACTGCTACAGGGGAAGGAGAAAGGGAAGTAATTAAATGCAATAACATTTGTGTGGCACATAGAAGGCAAAATAAAATGTTCACTCTGTTTCCTTTTCACTTTCTATGGTCCTCCAGGGCAGAAAATACAAGGACTCCAGCCTTGGAACTTCTGCCCCTGCCTTGCTCCTGGTCCATTTTTTGCTCACTGTAACAATGCATTCAAATACTCTGAAGGGAGCAGGAAACAGGATGAAAGTGAAGCACAAAGAAAGGAAAACTGATCATTTCCATTCTTTCACACCACTTCTTCTAAGTAGGTATTAAGTACAGCATTTATACAGCCAGCAAGACATCCATCTCAACTCCTACTTTCAGATTCAGATTCAGACCAAGGGCTCAGGTCAAGACAATATCTATCATCACTATCTTCCCTTACCCAACTTCTGTTTCCTCTCTGACTCCCAAAATTTGGTCCTTGCCCCTATTATAATCAGCATCTATCAGAACTTGTAGGGTTCTGCCTCCTCTGGACTGTAAACACATACATGTGAGTCTTTGACTGTTTTCATTCAAGCAGGGAACAAGCATAAACTAAGGTAGAATTCCAATGGCTTCTACCCTAGGGGAAAATTGGGCCCTAGATAAAACTCTCTACTCCTTAGCACATCTTTTGTTGATCCATACAGATCCATACAGAATAGAACTTAACAAGTCATCCAGTTCAATCTCCTATATAACACAATCCTCTTTCTAAATGTCCTTGAAAAGGGGTGATCCAAAAAACTTCTATTGACAGGGACCACACTAGGTTAGGATAATAACAATATTGTGCTGTGAAGGAATGTGGGGGGAAATTATTGGAATTCTTCCACTAACTTTGGACTCTGTCTAATTTCAAAGCACTGAGGGTCTCCATCTGACCTTCTCTGGCTTGAATGAGTGCAAACACAGAGACCAGAAGAGTTTGATTAACAACTTGTTAATCTCATTTTTCTGTCATACATATGTAGTCGTGGAGACTACCTAACAGCATGGTAAAAACAGTGTTGATTTAGAAATGTGGGCTAACCTTAACAAAACATGAATTTTTTTACATTTTATATTGTAAATAGAGAGAACCTATGATATGCCTTTGTATTACTTCCTCATCTCTGCCTCAAAATGCTTCTATTCCTTTAAAGCAGCTTAACACCTCCATGAAACCATTCCTGGTCCTCTTAAATGGCAGAGAGCCCTCTTTCTCAAACTACCTTGCATTAAACTAATTAGTGTTGATTTTATACATGCTTATATATGCCCCTATCTCTGACATTTGAATGTAAGTTCCTGCTGGTAGAAATTTTTATAGTGCGGTGGTAGAAGGGATAGAGTGCTGGTGCTAAAGTCATGAAGACTGTAATGAAGGAGAAGAGAGGGTGGGGAGAAAGAGGGAATAGGGGTGATAGATCCTGAAAGGATTGTTCTGTCCTTACTTCCAGGGAGAGATAAACCAGGTCCTGTCCCTTTGGAGAAAAGGAGAAGCTCTCCACAGAGATATTTTCTGGAAGATGGAGGACAGGAGACTAAAGTGGGATTGCCTCAGTGAAATGGCAGGATGCCTCCCTCAGAGGAGCCCAAGGCTCCTGAGGTCAAATCTGTCCTTGAGAGGCAAGATGATCTCTTATGCCTCTGCTTCCCCCAGGGACATTAACTGTTAACCCCTTTCAGGGCCTTGGGAGTGGTTAACTGCCAAGGATAGATAGCAGTTCCTTTGATCAAACAATCTTGAATCACTGGGATCTGGAAGTCAACCCTCTTTTGGGGAGAGGTGTGGCCCTCCCCAAATCTTCAATCCCCATAACTATGTTGTTTAAGAGACTGGTCCAAACCTAAATCTTAAATGTCAGATAATTTATTGAGGTTCAAGCAGGAAGGGGATGGCAGGTTGGGAAGTGTATAAAAAGGGAAGTCCTATAGATTATCCCCTCTTGCAGGTTGCCCCCCCTCCACCTCCAAGTCTGGAGGTCACAGGCTTCTTAGCCCTGACCTCTCCCTTTTGCCAACTGCTTTCTTGTCCCTACTCTTAACTAGCTAAACCTTGAAATATATGAATCCAGGGACAGGTAAGGGAGAGAGAGAAAGAGAAAAATCTCAAGAAAAGGGTCTGTGGATGGCTATGTTCCAAAGTCCAAATCCACAATCCCACTTGAGGATTTTAGACTGCTGTAACTGAAGGTCTTAGTGGAGGTATTCAGGGTCTCAGAAGGGATAGTAAATCTCCAAAGAAATAGGCTTCTCAGCTTCAGGGAATTCACCTCTCTCCTCTACCTCTCAGCTGGAAGTGAGTTGTCCACTGGATTTTCAAGTTTCTGATTCTCTCCTAGAATTCCCAGCTCCTTCTTTTACCCCTCCTCCACTCTCTTCAACTGGTCTCTTGGAGAGATGATCTCTAGTCCTCCTCAATGTAGAATCTCTCTTCTCTTATTTTACAAATCTCCCCTTTCCTCTTGTGGGTTTTGTCACCCAGACAATGCACTGAGGTTAAACAAGTTACTTAATGCTATTGTTCTTACCACTAGGTTGTCTTATCTATTTTTGTTTCCTCTCCCCAAAAAAAAAAAAAAATCTATTTTCCCTAAACTATCTTTTACTCTTAACTAACCCTACTCTAAGACTGGATTTATGGGGGAAAGGGTCAGGGTAGAATGTTTTCTCAGTTACAGGGACTTGATTCATTTAAATAAAGAGTTTTTGGACAATGTCCCAGAACAATTTGCAACAATTTAACTTAAATGCTATTTGGCAACAATCTCTTACTGATACATTTGAACTATAGTAACTTTGCAAATCCTTATACTATTTTGTTTTTGCTATTTTTAATACTTAGTTGAAACCTGGTTTAAAATCTTACTTTTGTTTTGTTCTTATTCTGCTCTATCCCTGCTGCTGGCTCCCTAAAAGTCAAACTTCCCTCATCAGCCCTGACTTCACTGTCCCTAATCTTAGCCTTATATTTTATGAGTCCTTCCGTTGTTAGTGGTATCCCTACTTATAATCTCTATGAGATGAGATTATTTCCCTGTGATTTACATTATATGCATACATATATTACATATATACAAGAGTTCTGCTTTTTGGGATCAACCAAACAAAAGGGTCCTTCAGTTCTTTTTATCTGTTTGAGCCCTAGTAGGGCTTTATCTACAATTTCTTACATTTTTATTACCATGGATCCAGTTTATTTACAACAGGATCCCTAAGTCAGTGTGTGTTGTGGTCATGTGCTAGATATGGCGTATTGGCATGTACATACTTACTCCATGTTGACAGATGTCCTTGTCACATGTTGTATGAAGGGATCTATCATCTTTCCCAGAGCTGAGTGCATGTTGGATGCATGTCCCTAATGTGAAATTATTAATATATTCACAGCACACTATCTTACATGACCTGTCCCATGAAGATCTTAATACCAGATTGTTCCTGGGTAAAGTTCTTTATCTGTCCCTTATAGTTCATTCAGATCCTTTGCTGGTCCTGGAAGCTTTTCTTTTGTTTATGATCTTCTTGTTGCTTTTCTTCATCTGTTCTGGATGCATATTTTGCCTGTTGTCTGCTCTTGATTGAAGATTCTCTTTTTTTCTTCACTGGAACATGTGTGTGAAAATGTGTGTGCATGTAAGATTTGTGTTTGATCAAGTGAGTGGGGGGTGTATAAGAGTGATTGAGACTGTGAGTGTGGGTGAGAATGCGTGTAGAGTTTTTTTGTTGCAGTAAGCTTTTTGAATGTGTGACAGTTTTCTTGTTAGAGAGAGTAATGTTTTTTTTATCTTTCAAGTTTTAAGAATCAGTCCTCTTTATCATTTGCTTATGTCTCAGCATCAGTTTGATATGAACTGTTAGCATGCTGCTTGTGGTTTACTGTTCATCTATATCACTCGGGCCACTTCATCTTGTTTGAGTCTTGAATGGTTTCTGAGCTTGTTTCTTCCGAGTTGGTCAAGGCATTTTGGGGTTTCACATGTGAGGCATGATATTAAGTTATGTTTTTGTCCCTCTCTTTCCTGGCCATAGTGGACAATGTCTGATTCCCCTTGGCAATGGTTCTTGAGGGTGGTCTTTGCCCTCCTCTTGGGAAGCAGTCTTCAATGCTCTTTCTCAGGTCAAAGGATGGGGCTTCTCCATCTCTGGAGTCCTGGGCTGCCTCAATTAGCAGCCTTGGTATGGATGTTGCACTCACCTGGCTTTCACTCAGGGTCTGCCTCAGAAGCTACAAACTGGATTTTTGCAGATCCCTCATCCCTGTGTGTGGAGATGGCTGGGCATTTATCTTGTGAGGTACAATCCCTTCTTTCCTCCACCTGAGGAGAACTTGCCCTGGATGGAGATTTAAGTACACTAATGGTATATGTAGTTTCTCCTTGTATTCCCTGTATGATCTGTGCAGAGAGACCCCTGGACTGTTGGACATGTCTGCAGGGATGCTGGATTGGAGCCTGGATGTTCCGAGTTGGAAAGGAACTTTCATAGGCACATCAGGCTGCATGGGCAAGGGCTGGATAATGTCTCTTTTCCTGAGCTTTGTCTGGATCTGGCTTTTTTCTTTTTACTAGCCAAACATCATGGTGCTTTTCCCTGTGGAAGCTATAGAGCTCTTATATGGTACTAAAGTGTTATGATTTCTTTGCTGACCACAGGGGTTCTCTCCTGACTAGTTTCTTTTTCCCAGTTCAAGCCTATATCTCTAGTTGACCTCCCTTGGTTCTCAGGTCATTGGTACAGTGCAATGAAAAGATCATATTGTTTCTAGACTTCAAAGTATTAGACAGCCAGAAATGAGTTGTCCATTGGATTTTCAAGCTTCTGATTCTCTCCTAGAATTCCCAGCTCCTTCTTTTGCCCCTCCTCCACTCTCTCTTCAGCTGGTCTCTCCAAGAGATGATCTCTTGTCCTTCTCAATGTAGAATCTCTCTTATCTTATAAGACCCAAGTTCAAATTAGGCCTCAGACATTAGTTGTGTGGCCCTGGGCAAATTACTTATCTTTGCCTCAGTTTCCTCATCTGTAAAAATTAGCACCTACTCCCCAGGGTTTTATGAGGATCAGATGAGGTAAATGTAAGGCACTTGGCACAATGCATAAATCATGGTAAGTGCTATATAAATTTTAGCTATTACTATTACTTGTATCTCCAGTGCCTATCACAATATTTAGCACACAGTAAGTACTTAACAACTTTTGTTGACTGATATAGTCAACATATTGTACTAGGTATTGAATAAAACAGTCCTGGCTTCTGTCCTTAAAGAACTTACAGTTCAAATTTGGCCTTAGACACTTCCTAGCTGTGTGACCCTGGGCAAGTCACTTAACCCCCATTGCTTAGCCCTTACTACTCTTCTGCCTTGGAAGCAATACAGAATATTGGTTCCAAGACAGAAGGTAAGGGTTTTTTTTTTTTAAAAGAACTTACAATTTATAGAAACTTCAGAGCATCCTAGGACTATAGATTTAGAGCTAAAGGGAATTTAAAGATTACTCAGTTCAATTCCCTATTTTATAGATGAAGGAATTGAATCCATTAAAGGTTAAATAACTTCCCTGGGGCTCTCACAGTATCTCAGGTGACACCTGAATCTGGATCTTCTTGTCTCCAAGTCCAGCACTCTCCATTATGTTATGCCACCTCTAACTGAGAAGCAAGGAGAAGGAATAAAAACCTGAGACAAATGTGTAATACAAATTGGAGGATAGAATTTTTAGAGGCCAAAATGAAGGGCTCTGACAATTCAGTTTAAATGAGAGGGATCAATTCTCACTAAGGGAATCTGGGAAGGATACATGGAAGAAGCAGCATTTAATGGGCCTTAATAGACCTATTTAATGGAGTATTTAAACTAAATGAAAAATAAACGGAAAATATGTTAGGTATAGGAGACCAAATGGATACTTTTAAAAATTAAAAATCATTATGTCAATTTGAGTAAAGGTCTAGATTCTCTAAACTTTTGCCTACTACATTTATACTAAAATTATGTTATAAAATATGAATGCATTGTTCAAAATTGCTTTGTAGCTCTGGGAGTAAAGGCAAAGGAAAGTGGACACAGAATGTTCTTTCTTTATCTTCACAATTCTGGAGACAACCCTATATATAAGTAAACATCCTGCACAAGAACACATAAAATTTACATGAGCAGATTTTTTTTTCTGTGTCCTTTGGAATTTTAAGAACATGACAAAAAGAATTTCAAGAGTTGCAGAATCTCGGCTTTAGAAGAATGTCAAAGGTCATCTGGTTGAACTTATACCTAAACAAGAATCATGACTACACTACACAACAACAATATGGCCAACAGGTGACAATCTACCCCGTGCTTGAAGACTTCCAATGAACCAGAACCCACCACCTCCCAAAGTAGCCCTTTCCACTTTTGAATAGGTCTGAAAATTTTAAGTTTTTCAAACTTAAATCTTTATTTTTCTTTAACTTCCACTTATTGCTCTTACCCTCTGGAGACAAATGGAATAATAATTCAACTCCCTCTTGACCATAACAGTGTGTCAGATTCTTAGAGAGAACTGTCATATTTTTTCCAGATGTCTCTTCTTCAATGTCCTAAGCTGAATATTCCTAGTTTTTCCAGTGCTGCTTATGGTCTACAGCCTCCTCATTATCCTGGACATGATTCAACACAGTAATGTAACTAACAAAATTTGGTGACCAGAAGTGAACATGTGACATAGCATTATAGAGAACTGTAAACTGTTTGCTAAAAATGCATTGAAATATTCACTGCATAGGTCAGTGCAATTATTTGCGGGAAAGGTTTAGTTTCTGTTTTCTAATTTAGAGGTTATTCAGGAAACTACTGGAAAAAAAAAAGCAAAGAGATAAATAGCTTCCCCAAAAAAATAATTCTTTTTTTCAAACATGAAAAGAAATAACCCAAAAGAAAGTCTTTGTATAGGTCTTTTAATTTGACTTAGTTAGCCAAACAAAGCCAACAAAGATATATTTTCTTCCTGATTCGGGGAACTAGAAGAGGCTACTAGCAATATTGAAATTAAGCTAGAAAAGTAAAACGATATGGATAAATCATAGGAGTGCCTTGAACAGCAAAGACACTTGGAAAAATTGCAAATTTGGGGGAACAATTCTAACCTGGGCCTAAATGGAAGTTCTACATCTCCCCAATTGTCACAAGTCAATTAAATATGCCTCATAACAGCACAGAGACAGGGCAGCTACTCTCTAACTGTAACTGCTCTATCCTCCATTGATATCCTTTTTTTTTTTTCATCTAGATATCCTTCCAACTGCTAAGGCTAAGAGAAAATGAACTTTTTGTTAGAAGAACTATGAAATGTCTTCTTTCACTGCAATCTCAGACCCAAAGTACCAGTCTAACCTAGTAAGCATTGTCCTAAGATAGCCAACATCCTTGTGAAGTGTTATTATAAAGTGTAATTGGTAGAAATTTTATCAAGAGTTTCTCTTTCATCCTGTTGCAGTAGTCACTATTCAATACTTCATGATGCATACCCCAAAGTATAACACTTCAGGTCTCTAATATGCTCCCAATCAATCCAATCATTCACCAAGACCACTGACTCTTCCCCAAGAAGAGGATGGACCTGCAGAGGAGTCTCAATTTAATCTGTTCCCCTGAGGGCTAGTTAGAGAGACCACAAATAATTAAAATATCAGGTGACCATTTAATGGAACTTGGGTTCATTAAAATAAAATGCATATTCCATATGTCTATAGTCCATAGTAAGGGACTATGAACCATAGAACATTAGAACTAAGGAGAACCATCAAAACATTAATTTAGAAATGGGAGACCAGTCAATCAAGTCTACTTTCTTCATTTTAGAAAGGAGTAAATTGAGGAAGGGGAAGTTAAATGGTTTTCTCAAGGCAAATAACCGAATCAGGATTTAGAACTCCAGTCTTTTTGCCTCCTGATCTAGTACTCTTTCTATTCCATGTATAAAACATGATAGAGAAATCATGAAAGTCAGTGTGACATACTAAATTGTGTGAAGAACTTCAACAGTCACTAGGCTCTAAACCATGCCACTTATATGTCCCAGCCATCAGCCCACTAGAACCTCAGGTTCTGCCCCTGGAAACATCCTGAGATCTAAATCTTTCTTGGAACTATGCTTCCATCTCATTCTTCCCAGTCATCAGTCTCAAACCATGCTACCTCCACTCTGCCCATTATCACAACAAATTTTTAAGCAATTCTGGGGGGAAAAACCTGGGCTCTGATAGATGATTCTATTTTGACCAGAAACAGTTTCACCTCAATTCCTAGACATCAGCCCCAAACTCTACTACTGCAAATGGTCCTACCTCCGTCCAGATGCCCTTAATATACTTTCTTCCTTTATTAGAATTTTAAGTTCACTAAAGGCAGAGATTGTCTTGCTTGTTTGTATTTACATCCCCAAGGCTTAACACAGTACCTAGCTTGATTTCTCTGTCCGTCCATTTATCTCTCTAATCTATCTCAGGTCCTGCCTCAGATAGATGCTGTATAGCTAAGCATAAGTCACTTAATCTTCTCAGTTAAGATAACTCCCTAAACTGTAAATTATAAAAGAAATACCGAACTGCATTGGGAGAAGGAGTTGCCATATATTAGCGTGTTCCCCACATCAACACAGATCCCCTTTCAATTCCCCCCACATCCCAAAAAAGGGGAAATCAATTAGAGAAGGATGAGCAAGTAAATTAATTGTTAGAAAATAAAAATGAAGAAACATTTTGAAAACTATGATACCTGCAAGATAAAATGAAAGTCTGACCTAATACCTGATTGTAAGGCAAGAATTGCTATACAAAGTAGTATGAATAGTTTTTATCAACATAGGACAAAAACAAACAGAGAAAGGGAAATTTTAGCAAATATGATAAAGGGTTATGCTTATGGAAATATTTTCAGGATGTAAATAAAGCTTCACAAAATCCAGAGAGTCTATGTCATGGTAGAAATCTTCTCTGCAGCTCTCTAGTAGAAGAGTTAAGCATAAAACTGATCTGGTTAAAGTCAGAGCCCTTCAGGTCTAATAATTTAAGGATTCTGCAATTGTTGGATACCTGACATTTGTGGGGTGATGAGTTTGAGTATTAGTTTTATGCCTTTTGGCTCCCTGTTCTCACTGTCATGTAACATTAGGGCAATAGGATGTAATGCTTGTAAACCTGACTAGATACCCAAATGATGAGAGAGATGGATAGTACATAAAAATGTTGTATAGTTACCTATCTAAATGTGGTAGGAAAAGCAAAGAATTGTTTTGATGGTAATTTATTTGTACACTGGGCTGTGCTTTAATTCCTAGCTGAATTTGATACATCCAATTAAACAAGTACTCATTAAGCACTATGTACAAGTCATTGCTAGGCACTGGGGATAAAGAAAATCTGAGAAATGATATAGACCCCATTCCTGAGAGCTTAAAATTTCATAAGGCTGATGCAAAAAGTGTACAAATAAGATTGAAACACAGTATTCGATCCCAAATGCCAGGGGTATAGCAGTACCCTCTGAACACTGACTCTGCTTCCACATCAAACACCATGACCATCATCTGGGAAGCTGTCTATCAACTGCTTTGGTGAGCAGAGCAGCCTCTAAACATTCTTAGCAGCCACAGCTAATGAGGACTTAAAAAGTAAGTTTCTCACCAATGAAGTCCTTGGCACCATCAAATGATTCAAAATCCAATTTAATACAGTTTTTATCCATGGAGATGCCATTAAAGAAAACATATTCATTATGAGGTTTTTTGTCACTAAGACCTAAGAACCATGGGATCTTTCTATATGAGTTGCAGCTAAAATCATGTCTCTTTGTGGTTCTCCTCAAAAGAATGCATGGCTCAGGGGAGAGGGACAGGACTGAATACCTGGAGGTCCTGGGTTTAAATCTGGCCTAGCTATGTGACTAGGGCAAATCACTTAACTCCAATTGTTTAACCTTATTGCTCTTCTACTGTGGAACTGATACACAGTATTGATTCTAAGACAGAATATAAAAGAGTTATTGCTGTGGTTTTTTTTTTTAAAGAATGTGTGCTTCTTTAGATCAGAAAGTGTTTTTTCACTTTTTCTATTTGTTAGCCCAGAATCAGCTTGGTACTTTTGCATACACTAAGTACTTAATAAACACTTTTTCATTCATTTCATTTGTTCATTGGGACAAACAAAAAGAAATTCAAAGTGTTCAAAAACTAAATAAATAAAATCTTTGAGAAGAAAGAGATAAAATAATAGTTGAGTGAGGAGGAGGCACCAGAAATGGATTTTGAAGAAGAGTATCAACAGGCAAAAATGGGAAGGGAGTGCATTCTAGGAATGTGGACTCTGTGACTGTATGTAGGTGGAAATATTCAGGAGAAGACTGGGATTAGGTTGGCTAGAATGAAGCATATGTGAAAGAAAGAATTATGAAATAAGGCAGGAAAGATGAGTTCATATAACTACTACTTTTGTCTATATTAAAGGCAAAACTAAGTATTACTGAGTTAAACAACTCAAAGCTTAATAGGCAGGGTGGCATTGTGAAAGTAATATTGGATTTGGAGTTAGCAAGATCTGGCTGTGACACTTATTAAAGCTTAAAACCTCATCACCACAGTATCCTCATCTGTAAAATGGGGATAACAACACATACCTCACGAGTTTGTTGTGAAGACCAAATGAGAGAATGTTTTTGTAAAGTGTTTTGCAAACCTTAAAAAATTTATATAAAAGTCAGCTGTTTTTATTGGTATGAGACTAGAGAATATAATTACATTAGCAAAATGGTCTATTTCTAAAAATACTTTGAGATTATCGGTATTACATTACATGAATACAGACAGACACCCAACAGACAAACATCTGTATTCCTTTCTTTGTAAGGCAACAGATCAAAATATGTTTATATATTAAAGACTATAATTAAGTTTGTGTATTAAGGAAATGGTAATTAGATTGTTACCCAAGATGCTTCTGTAGCTAATGCAATGTTGTGTTTGACTTTCATATTACCTCTTTGTTTCAGGTATGAAGATTAAAAATATGAGAAAGAAATTTTGAAAACACATCCATACAAAGATATACAAACAGAAAAAAAATTGAAATAATTCTGCAAACAGTAGAAAGATGTTTAAGATGTTTTTTTTCTCACATTATCCATATTCTTTTTTATCTCTTGATACTAAAACATTAAATATAATCATTTTGATTTCTATAACATCAGGACAAAACAAGGTGACATAAGTGAATTTTCCAACTGAGTAAAGCCCATCTTTAAAATATAAACATTTTTATATTTTCAGTTTTTATGAAAACTTTTGTAGGATGCAATAATATTTCTTTGCTATGTTACTAAGGCTACCTTTCTATTGACATAAGAAAATGATTATGAAAATAGATTATTGTACTCTACTATCATATAATTCCATTTCTGGGGATTAATTAAAGGTTTAAAATTGTTCATCTTTCAATAAATAGCTCCCCAACTAGGCAATTTCTCAATTCAATATTCATTCATTCACTTTCTCTTTTTTCCTCTCATTTTTCTACTCTCGAGAGGCAGTCAAGATGACAGCCTAGAAGGAGCAGAAAGAAGTTCAGACCTCTAAATACCCTTCCTTACCAATCACAAACTGAATGCTCCTAGGGGAATGAAAATCAAACCTATCAACAAGACAGAGTCAAGGAACCCTCCTACTGGACTCAATTCAAAAGGTACGCCCCCCCGCCAAAAGCCAGAATCCAAGAACACCTGGGTTTAAGGGGAAGATAGAAGGAAGGTCCCAGGACCCCTCCTCCCTGCCTAGAGCGCTAAGCCCCCAGCGGCAGCGGGAACCTCGGGGTAGGCAAAGGTGCTGGTCTGGAGGGTGTATGTTGCAGGCAGGGCTGTGCCAAGCTCAGAGCGTCGAACACAGATGGTTGGGAAGGAGCTGGAGAGGGAGAATAGAGCTGGCAGCCTGGTCAGAGCGGAGGAGATCCTCCATATTGCTCCAGCCTCCCAGGAGGTTTTGGCTTCAGAGCACAGGCAGCCCAACTAAGCTGAACTTAATCCCATCAAAAGTCTTCAGAACTCAGGGAAGCCCAGGCTCCAACACCCCACCCTCAGGGACTGCTGAGCTTTAATCCCATCAAAAGCCTCCAGAGGACAGGGAAGTTCAAACTCCAACAGCCCTCCCCCACAGACTGTACCGAGAGATCCTCTGTTAAAGCTACAAGAGGGGAGACTGACACATGCCCCCAAAACAAAAAAAAAAATGAGAGGAACAAGAGCACAGACAAATACTGGGAGAAAAGAAGGGGTAAATATGAACAAATAATAGAAAAAGAAGAAAGAAATTACAACAGACAGATTCTATTCAGCAAACAGAACAGAGGGGGAGAGATGCTCAAACGATAAATCAGAAATCCCAGCGAACTGAATACAGGCTTTGGAAGAACTCAAAATGCAATTCAAAACACAATTAAGAGAGGCTGAAGACAATTGAGAAAATGATGTAAAAACTAAGATAAGTCATCTGGAAACAGAGGCACTTGAACTAAAATGAGAATTCTTCTATTTTGTTGAATAACCAGACTTTCCCCTGTAAGAATATAGTCAGTTTTTCTGGGTAGTTGATTCTTGGTTGTAGACCTAGTTCCCTTGCTTTCCAGAATATCATATTCCATGCCTTTCATTCCTTCTGTGTGGATGCAGCCAGAGCCTGCATTATCCTCACTGTAGTTCCTGGGTATCTGAATGACTTCTTCTTGGCAGCTTGTAATATCTTTTCTTTGGTCTGATAGTTTTTTAATTTGGCTATAACATTTATGGGTGTTGTCAGTTGGGGATTAAGTACAGGAGGTGATCTGTGGATTCTTTCAATCTCCACTTTTCCCTCTTGTTCTAGAATATCAGGGCAGTTTTCCTGAATAATTTCCTGTAGTATTATGTCCAGGCTTTTTCTTTTGTCATGGTCTTCTGGTAGACCAATGATTCTTAAATTGTCTCTCCTCGAACGATTTTCTAAATTGTCTGTTTTGTGAATGAGATGCTTCATATTTTCCTCAATTTTTTCATTCTTTTGGTTTTGTTTTATAGTGTCCTGCTGCCTTGTGAGGTCACTTAATTTTAGTTGTTGTATTCTGGTTCTTAAAGACTGTATTTCTTACCTGGCTTTTTGGTTATCCTCCCCCTTATGGTCTGATTTTCTTTGGAGGTCATCTTTCATCTTCTTTACCTCATCTTTCATCTCCTTTGCCTCATTTTGCATCTGAATGATTTTGGCTTTCAAGACACTATTTTCTCATTTTAGTTCAAGTGCCTCTGTTTCCAGATGACTTATCTTAGTTTTTACATTATTTTCTGATTGTCTTCAGCCTCTCATAATTGTGTTTTGAATTGCATTTTGAGTTCTTCCAAAGCCTGTATCCAGTTTGCTGGGATTTCTGATTTATCGTTTGAGCATCTCTCCCCCTCTGTTCTGTTTGCTGAATAGAATCTGTCTGTTGTAATTTCTTTCTTCTTTTTCTATTATTTGTTCATATTTACCCCTTCTTTTTTCCCCTTATTTGTCTGTGCTATTGTTCCTCTCATTTTTTTTCTGGTTTTGGGGACATCCCTCAGTCTCCCCCTTGTAGCTTTGACAGAGGATCTCTCGGTGCAGTCTGTGGGGGAGGGTTGTTGGAGTTTGAGCTTCCCTGTCCTCTGGAGGCTTTTGATTGGATTAAAGCCCAGCAGTCCCTAAGAAGATATCATTCAGATACAATGGAACCACAGTGAGGATAATGCAGGATCTGGCTGCATCCACACTGAAGGACTGAAAGGCATGGAATACGATATTCTGGAAAGCAAGTGAACTAGGTCTACAACCAAGAATCAACTACCCAGAAAAACTGACTATATTCTTATAGGGGAAAGTATGGTCATTTAACAAAATAGCAGAATTCCAAGCATTTGTAAAGAAAAGACCAGACCTGAACAGAAAATTTGACATCCAAGCACAGAACTCAAGAGAATCATCAAAAGCTAATTTAAAAAAGAGGAGAAAAAGAAAAACAAAACAAAAGAAACAAGCCAAAAAAAACCTTTTTTAAAAGAGATTCAATAAATTAAAATGTTATGTATCCCTATAAGAAAAGAGTTCATTGGTAACTCTTAAAAACTGTTGTTATCACCTGGGAAGCTGGAAGGATTACACTTAGAGGGAACAGTGACAAACTGTATAGGATGAAAGGACAACACATAAATAAGTATATAGATATATGCATAAATACATACACATATGTACATATATGTATGTATATATATAGAGAGAGGGCTAAAAAGGAGTTAATACTAAAAAATTGGGGAAAAAACAAATGGGGCTAAATTTATATATCACAAAGAAGCTCATGGTGGGAGGGCAGAGAACATCAATACACTGGAAGGGTAAAGAGGCTGGAGATAGGAAATAATCAACTCTTATGTGCATTGAAATTGATCCAAAAGGGGAAGAACAATCCAATCAGTTGGGGCAGAGAATAGATTTTCTCCCTATAGGGGAGTAGAAGGGTAACAAACAGACTGGTAGGGAGGGAAACAGTATAAAGGAGGGAGAGGGCAGGGGGTAGTTTTAGAAAGACTACTGGGAAAATAAGGGGGGAATAAGAAGGGAGGGGGGTTGAAAGGGAAGTAAAATAAGGGTGGGAACTAGGGAGACTGATTAAAAACAAACATGGGGTAGAAGGAAATACTGAAAGAAGAAAAGGCAGGACCAAGAGAAGAAATCAAAATACTGGGAAATACACAACTAGTAATCATAACTCTGAATGTGAATGGAATAAACTCACCCAAAAAACACAAGCGAATAGCAGAGTGGATTAAAATCCAAAACCCTACTATATGCTGTCTACAAGAAAGACACATGAAGAAGGTAGATACACATAGGGTCAAAGTAAGAGGACGGAGCCAAATCTATTGGGCATCAACTGCTAAAATGAAGGCAGGAGTCACAATCATGATATCTGACAAAGACAAAGTAAAAATAAATCTAGTTAAAAGAGATAGGGAAGGTAATTACATCCTGATAAAAGGCAGGATAGACAATGAGGAAATATAAGTACTCAACATGTATGCACCAAATGGCATAGTATCCAAATTTCTAAAGGAGAAACTAGTAGAGCTCAAGGATGAAATAGATAGAAAAATTATACTAGTGGGAGACCTGAACCTTCCTCTATCCAAACTAGATAAATCAAACCACAAAATAAATATGAAAGAGGTAAGAGAAGTGAAAGAAATCTTAAAAAAAATTAGAGTTAGTAGACATATGGAGAAAAATAAATAGGGACAAAAAGGAATATACCTTCTTTTCTGCAGCACATGGTACATTCACAAAAATTGACCATGTATTAGGGCATAAAAACATTGCAAACAAGTGTAAAAGGGCAGAAATAATAAATGCAACTTTCTCAGATCACAATGCAATGAAAATAATATTTAGTAAGGGTACATGGAGAGGTAAATTAAAAATTAATTGGAAATTAGACAATACGATTCTCCAAAACTGGTTAGTTAAAGAACAAATTGTAGAAACAATTAATAACTTCATTGAAGAAAATGACAATGATGAGACATCCTTTCAAAACCTATGGCATGCAGCCAAAGCAGTATTCAGGGGGGAATTTATATCCTTAAGTTCATATATAAACAAATTAAAAAGGGCAGAGGTCAGTGACTTGGGCATGCAAATTTAAAAAACTAGAAAGGGAAGAAATTAAAAATTCTCAGATGAAGACTAAATTAGAAATCCTAAAAGTCAAAGGAGAAATTAATAAAATTGAAAGTCAAAGGACTATTGATTTAATAAATAAGACCAGAAGCTGGTACTTTGAAAAAACAAATAAAATAGACAAAGTACTGGTCAGACTAATTAAAAAAAGGAAAGAAGAAAATCAAATGGACAGTATCCAAGATGAAAAGGGAGACCTCACCTCTAATGAAGCGGAAATTAAGGCAATCATTAAAAACTACTATGCCCAATTACATGGCAACAAATATGGCAATCTAGGTGATATGGATAAATACTTACAAAAATATAAATTGCCTAGACTAACAGAGGAAGAAATAGATTACCAAACAACCCCATATCTGAAAAAGAAATTGAACAAGCCATCAAAGAACTCCCTAAGAAAAAAAGTCCCCAGGTCCAGATGGATTCACAAATGAATTCTATCAAACATTCAAAAAACAACTAATCCCAATATTATACAAACTATTTGACAGAATAAGCAAAGAAGGAGTTCTACCAAATTCATTTTACAACACAAACATGGTACTGATCCCAAAGCCAGGCAGGTCAAAAACAGAGAAAGAAAACTATAGACCAATGTCCTTATGAATATAGATGCAAAAATCTTAAGTAGGATACTAGCAAAAAGACTCCAGTAAGTCATCAAAAGGGTTATTCACTCTGACCAGGTAGGATTCATTCCAAGAATGCAAGGATGCTTCAATATTAGGGAAATCATCCATATAATTGACCATATTAACAAGCAAACCAACAAAAATCACATGATTATCTCAATAGATGCAGGAAAAGCCTTTGATAAAATACAACACCCATTCGTAATGAAAACACTAGAAAGTATAGGAATACAAGGGCCTTTTCTAAAAATAGTAAACAGTATATATCTAAAACCATCAGCAAACCTCCTGTGCAATGGGGATAAACTAGAAGCCTTCCCAATAAGATCAGGAGTGAAACAAGGACGTCCATTATCACCTCTATTATTTTACATTGTACTACAAACACTAGCAGTAGCAATTAGAGAAGAAAAAGAAATTGAAGGTATTAAAATTGGCAATGAGGAGACCAAGCTATCCCTCTTTGCGAATAATATGATGGTTTACTTAAAGAATCCAAGATAATCAACCAAAAAGCTAGTTGAAACAATCAACAACTTTAACAAAATTGCAGGATATAAAATAAACCCGCATAAGTCATCAGCAGTTCTATATATCTCCGACTCATTTTAGCAGCAAGAATTAGAAAGAGAAATTCCATTTAAAATCATCCTAGACAATATAAAATGCTTAGAAATCTCTCTGCCAGGAACTATATGAACACAACTACAAAACACTCTCCACACAATTAAAACTAGATCTAAACAACTGGAAAAAACATTGATTGCTCATGGGTGGGATGAGCTAACATAATAAAAATAACAATCCTACCCAAATTAATTTACTTATTTAATGCCATACCCACTGAACTACCAAAAAACTTTTTTTACTGAATTAGAAAAAAACATAAGAAAGTTCATTTGGAAGAACAAAAGATCAAGGATATCCAGGGAAATCATGAAAAAAATATGCAAAGGAAGGAGGAATTGCCATCCCAGATCTCAAACTATACTATGAAGCAGTGGTCATCGAAACCTTTTGGTACTGGCTAAGAGACAGAGAGGAGGATCAGTGGAATAGACTTGGGGTAAGCGACCTCAGCAAGATAGTCTATGATAAGCCCAAAGATCCCAGTTTTGGGACCAAAACCCACAATTGATAAAAACTGCTGGAAAATTGGAAGACAGTATGGGAGAGATTAGGTTTGGATCAACATCTCACACCCTACACCAACATAAACTCAGAATGGGTGAATGACCTCAATATAAAGAAGGAAACTATAAGCAAATTAGGCAAACACAGAATAGTATACTTGTCAGATCTTTGGGAAAGGAAAGACTTTAAAACCAAGCAAGAGCTAGGAAAAAAATCACAAAATGTAAAATCAGTAATTTTGATTACATCAAATTAAAAAGGTTTTGTACAAACAAAATTAATGCATCCAAAATTGGAAGGGAAGCAACAAAGTGGGAAACAATATTCATTATAAAAACCTCTGACAAAGGTCTAATTACTCAAATTTATAAAGAGATAAACCAATTGTACAAAAAATCAAGCCATTCTCCAGTTGATAAATGGGAAAGGGACATAAATGAATAGGCAATTTTCAGTTAAAGAAATCAAAACTATTAATAAGCACATGAAAAAGTATTCTAAATCTCTTATAATCAGAGAAATGTGAATCAAAACAACTCTGATCAAAACACACCTAGCAGATTGGTTAACATAACAGCAACAAAAAGTAATGAATGTTGGAGGGGATGTGGCAAAGTCAGGACATTAATTCTTTGCTGGTGGAGTTGTGAATTGATCCAACCATTCTGGAGGGCAATTTGGAACTATGCCTAAAGGGCGATAAAAGACTGTCTGCCCTTTGATCCAGCCATAGCACTGCTGGGTTTGTACCCCAAAGAGATAGTAAGGAAAAAGACTTGTACAAGAATTTTCATAGCTGCAGTCTTTGTGGTGGCAAAAAATTGGAAAATGAGGGGATGCCCTTCAATTGGGGAATGGCTGAACAAATTGTGGTATCTGTTGGTGATGGAATACTATTATGCTCAAAGGAATAATACAGTGGAGGAATTCCATGGGAACTGGAACAACCTCCAGGAAGTGATGCAGAGTGAGAGGAGCAGAACCAGAACATTGTACACAGAGACTGATACACTGTGGTACAATCGAATGTAATGGACTCCTCCATTAGTGGCAATGCAATAACCCCGAACAACCTGGAGGAATCTACGAGAAAAACCATTATCCACATCCAGAGGAAACACTGTGGGAGTAAAAACACAGAAGAAAAACAACTGCTTAAATACATGGATTGAAGGGATATGGTTGGGGATGTAGAGCCTAAATGAACATCCTAGTGCCAACAACAACATGGAAATAGGTTCTGATTAAGGATACAAGTAATACCCAATGAAATTGTGTGTTGGCTGAGTGAAGGTTGGATGGAGGGGAGGGAGGGAAATAATGTGATAATTGTAACCAAGGAATAATGTTTTAAATTGACTAAATAAACTAATACAAATGGAGAAAAAGAAAAGAAGGAGGACCTCTGGCCCTCTCTATCCTAAATGAAACATAAAAAAATTTTCTACTCTCTTTTTTCCTCTCAAAACTATTATTTCTTGTTACTATCTCTGCTTTAATTTATTGGCCATTACTACTGAAAATAGATCTGAAGGATCACAGAAACATATGATGTAAAGGAAACTAAGGATTCTGCTACTCCAATCCCCACTTTTTTTTTTTACAGATATTTAAATTGAGATTCAAATTGTTGAAATGACCTGAATAGCAAAGTACCTGTCATATGGGCATTTAATAAATTCTGATTGCATTTAATCCCCTCCAAGGTCACACATTAAGTAAGCAGAGATGTAATTAGAACCCAAGTCCCTTAACTCCAATTCAGTGTTCTTTCAACTACAAAGCTCTCAAGAGAAAACAGATTACTGTTTGCTAACAAGTAATGTTCATTTTGCTCACTATAGTATCTGCAACTTCCGCTTGTTATTCTTAGTCTTGCCTTTAGGGACAAAGCAAAACAGTCTCTAATCTATTTTCTAGTTTTTCAAATATATGAAAACAGCTACAAGCTACCAAGTGTCCCCTAAAGCCTTCCCTTCCATAGTTCCTTCCAGTGATTCTTTTATGTCATACTTTCTCATTAGTCTGGTTTGCCTTTTCTTGATCTACAACTTGATTACTATGTGAGAAGAACCATGGCACCATGGAGTCTGAAGTCAGAGTAACAGGGGTCCCTTCCAGCCCTAACTGCCTAACCCTGAGATCCTATGATTCTCATGTCAGAGACTATCAGTTCCGGCATCTTGAAATGAATACTAAAATGGCCTCAAATGGGCAGAGGACATCAAAGTTGAATCACCCTCCTTTGCCCTGGACACACCATTTCCTGAGCACAACATTCTGTAGCCAAAGAGCACACTGATGCGCTAAGTCTTATCACATCGCACTATTGATATATGCAAGCATTACTTGAGAGATGATGGTCAAGTCATTTAACCTGTGTAAGTTTTGGTTTCCTCATTATAAAACAAAAGAAACTGAACTAGATGATTGATTAATAAGGTCCTTTTCAGGTCTAAACAGTTGAACCTCTGATTAAAAACTGTCAAGAACTTTTTGGATTTCACTTCTGTAATATAACATATTTATCCTTATAGCTTCATGGTACCTGCAAATATAACAAACATGCCATCCAAATCATTGATTTAAGAAAAGGAACAGAACAGAGACAAGGAAAGAGAACTTCAGCTATTTTCTATGAATGTCGCTCTTGGACTAACATCAATTCATTAATCACTGTTCTTTGCATCCAAATATCCAACCAGTTCCAATCCTCCCACTTATATATAAGATATTCCAAAAGTCTTAGTGCATTTTTCAAATATTAAAACTTAAAATTGCATAATGAATTTTGGAACACACTGTATATTGAAGACTTCATTTCTAGACATAACTCAGGTCTTTACTGTTGTGGGTCTCCAGGGAAATCACCTCATTTTCTTTTACTTTTCTCTCACTAGGTGGGAGGCAGATTAGTCATCTTTTGGAAATGAATCTAGAAGTGTCCAAAATAACCAAAAGGATTTGGAAATAAAGACATGACTCCAAAGTGATAGATGCTACATAGATAAATTTTCTTTTCCCACATCTAAATGTGGGAGATGTGACTCTAAGGCATGATAGGAAAAAGTCACGACTGAGTAGACACAAAAATAATTCTATAAATATTATATTTAAAGCATAGCTATATAGCTTTATAGCTAATTTACTAACTTAATGTCTGCTGTTGTGGTCATGAGTCAATTCAGTCATCCACATTCTGTTGATTAGTTGTTCTTATAACCCATAACAGCCTGCATTTCTGATACAATCAACCAGTAATTATTAACTACTGTATACTAGACATTCTGCTAAGTGGTAGGATATAATTCCTACTCACTAAGGTCTTGCATTATAATGGGGATGGCAACAAGATAAGCACATAAATAATAAATATAAATAGAATACAAATACCTATGAAATAATTAAATACAAAGTAGATTAAGAGGGAGGTGAGTTTAGGAAAGACTCACTGTAAAAATTGGTGCTTGAGTTTCATCTTGAAGAAGAAAGAATTTCTATGAGAAAGAGGTGTGGAGGAAGTATATTCTGGGAATGAGGAATGAGGAAAGATGTGGAGATAGTGTCATAGGAAAGAAACAGAATGAAGGCCAGTTTGGCTAGATCTTAGGTAGGAATGGAATGTGAAGGCAGATGGGTTAAGGGCGAAGAGAAATGTACAATGAGTCTGGAAAGATAGGTTGGAGCAAAATTAAGAGGGGATTTAAATGCTACAAAGGAGCTTTTATTTAATATTTGATCTTGAAGGAAAATTACTTTGGCATCAGATTGGAGGATGGACTTGAGTGGAGACAGTCGAGGCAGAGATAAAGTAGAAGGTCATGGCAATCATCCCAGCGAGAGGTTATGAGAGCCTAAAATAAAATGACAGTTGTATAACTAGAGATGTTTACATGTTTTTGTGTTCTAGGATGGGGCTAATTTATGTTATCTGCCTAAATGCCATGTTGATGACAGAGACAGAATAAACTGATGACTCAACATTAGTCCTTTCCCTTCCCTGTGTGACAATCACAAGTGAATCACTTAGCTTCTCTAGTGACGATCATATAGCTTTCAATTCACGTCAACAATATTTATTAAATCCTTACTATATACTGTCCAAGACTCTGTTATATGCTGATCTTATAGAATTGTTTACTGAAGTGAAAGGTAGGAATACCATTGCTTAAAATGACCTCAGTTAATTTTTCATCTGTAATACTGGCTTACCAGCATCCATTTCCCGGCATTACAGAGACATGCAACATTTCAGATATGAAGATAGCTCTGAATCATCCACATTCAGCAAGTGATTTGGCTATTCTATCATAAATCATCTTTTCACACATCTAACCAAACAGAGCTATGGCACATTAATGTTAATTAAACCTCACAATTTATGCTTGTCATGGAGAATACTCGATGTCAAGGAAACTGAAGAGCCGATAGAATATTTGTAGAACATCCAGATCTCACAGGTTTATAGAATACTGGTTATGGTGGAAACCAGACTGCTGAAGCAATATAATAGGAGACAGGGCTTTATTTCAATGGTGTTCAACATAGGACTTTTGCCTGCAGCTAAAGTGTGTGTGTGTGTGTGTGTGTGTGTGTGTGGAGGTGTTATGGGGAGTGTGGGTATTGGGGAGGGAAAGAAAAGGAGTTAAAAGGCCCTGATTTGCCTTTGGAACCAACTGTACTTGAAAGACTTCTGAAATTCTGGACCTCTTCTACACTCTGCATAGCCAGAAGGAGCAACAGAAATGCCCAAAGAAACAACAGTGATGTCTGGCCAAGATGGCTACCTGAATGAGAGACAAACCACCTAGTTGCTACGTAATTACTACAGGAAAGTCCTTAAGTTCATGCCAAAACAAATAATGCTCTAGAAATCCAAAGAGAAATTATAGTAACTTCTGGCTCCTTACATCTACTGAAGAGATCAGCTAGAAGCCCAGGGTAATAAGGAAAAGGGGATACCAGCAAAGATAATGCCAAAAGTGGGGATAACCTCCCAGTGCTCTCAGATGGCCAGACACACAAAACCCTGCAAGAATTTCTGTCAGGAGGCAGCAAAGGGAGAGACCTTACTGAGAAAACCTCAGTGTGGTCAGAAAGCCCAAGGACTTTAGAAGCCCTGGAGAGAGTCAACAGATAATGGCCAGTATGGCGCTCTGGCATTCAGCTTGGGACAACCCAGATCCAGGTGCTCTGAGGTCCCCAACCTTCTGTCCTGAGTTATCAGAGATGGTTCTGAAGACTGAACACCATGAATCTCAAAGATCCAGGGGACCTAGTCTCAGTGAGTGGAGGTTAGTTAGTATAAGAACTCAAGGGAGTCTGGCCAGACTAAGCAGATCTGAATACTATTCACAAAAGAACAGTCAGAGCCAATTCCTGGCCCTCCGATGCAGTTCTAACAAGCCCTGAAGAAATGAGTAAATCAAAGAAAACATTGATATAAAAATTATTGCCAATCTAGAGAGTTCTAAAAGTAGCAAGTAACTCCTTAATAACTTCAAGCAGAGTCAAAGGAAAAAGAAGAATTTTCACTAGGGCTGCATGGATAGACAGAAAAGATGAATCAAGAGTTAAATGATGAAATTAAACATCTGGAAGAAAGGATAAGAAAAATAGTTTAGAAGAGATGGTGAGTCATACTGCCAAAGAAAAAAATTCTTTGACCAAACAGAAATCAGTGACTACATGAAACAATAAGATTGAAAAAAAGAGAAAATCTAAGATATCTGATATAAAACAAACAAATAAAAATTGACCTGAAACAGATGAAGTAGAGTTAATTTAAAATTTAAAAATTATTGGACTCTTTGAAAACCATAATACACATATACACACACATTTCAAGCATGGGCACTATGTTGCAGGAAATTATAAATTAAAACTGCTCCAATCTATCAGAATTAAAGGGCAAAGGAAAGATCGAAGGATGTGCAAAAGGAAAATTCCCAGGAATATTATACCCCAAACCCAAAATTTTTGTGTGAAAACAAAACAAAACAAAACAACATTCAAGCATCCATAAAGAAATAGTTCAAATACCAAGGAACTACAAAATATAAGTTTACAAGTGAGAATAATTTACCTGCAAATATGAGTATAGTATATGGGGGTGGGAGGGATGGACCTTCAATGGAAAAGAGGAATTTTAAGCATTTCTGAAGTGTAAAAAAAAAAAACAAGAAAGGCCTCTGAAAAACAAAGATAAGAGTCAAGAAAAACCTAGAAGAGTAAGTTTGAGCAATTATAAGGGACTATATGATGATGTAGTGCAAATATGCAGAAAGCAAGGGTCTCTTCAAAATTTTAAATGTATTATTAAGAAAAACAGAGGTCCTGGGGCGAATCAGCTCTGTTAATAGTTAGCCTTTAGATTAGTTAGCATAACAGATTTGCAAAGCATTTCATGTTATTTTATTTGATTCTGAGGTAGGTGCTATGATTATTCCCATTTTACATATAAAGAAACTGAGGCTGGAAAGGTTTCCCCAGGGTCACACAACCATTATGCAGCTGAAGAAGAATTTAAACTCAGTTTTTTGTGTCTCCAAGTTCAGTGCAATATCCACTTTACCACCTGTCTGTCTCCTTTTGTGAAAATTTGAAGAGGGATAATAAAAAGGAGGGTAAATGGAATAAACTAAAAAGGAGGAAGAAATGAGTAGAACTTGCTATTTCTCATAACTAAGGTGCATAAATTGAAATACTAAAGAAGGCATGGCATAGTGGGCATCGGACGAATTTTTCTTAAAGAGAAGGGTTGAACAAAGTTTGGTAGAACTACATCAAACTCAATGGGAAATAATATGTAGTTACAGGAAGACAGTAAGACGGGAGATAATATGAAAGAGAGGGAATAGTCACAAACAACACAGACTTCCTAATATTGTAAAGGGGGATAAGTAAAACAAAAAAAAAATAATAACCAGAATTTAAGTGAGTAGCTCAGATTGTGTCTTGGATAAGTGAAGAAAAGCTCAATAAATTATGATATATGGATGTAATGTTATATTATTGTGCTATAAGAAATAACAAAAGAGATGATTTTGGAGAATCCTAGTTGGTGGAAATTGATGCAGGGAGAAAAAACTAGAACAAGAACCATCTATACAACGAAAAATAACTTGAAAATCCTACAGGACTCTTATTGCAATGAACAACCATGTCTACAGAGGACCTATAATGAAATGTGTTGCCTCCTAATAGAATCAACAGTTCACACAAGATGAAGAAAGAGACGTACAGTTTTAGAGATGGCCGCTATGGAATTGTTTTATTTATTCATTACAAGAGTTTTTTTTTTCTCATTCTTCTTTTGTTTTTAATGGAGAGAGGGTATATTATAAGGTATGGGGAGTGTAATAGTGATGACAAAATAAAAAGAGACCACTTAAGTTTTTAAATGCAGGGAAGAGAACAAGTTCAGAAGGAAAGAGGGAAGTTGAACAATTTTGAAAGTCATGTAGACAATTTACTATAACCTTTTTTTAAAAGCAAGCAGTATGAAATATGTACCTTCAAGTTCATATAGAAAACTTTTTGTATTCTGCTGTGTATATGGAATGCTCTTTTGGGGGGTGGGGTGCTGAGTTCAGAATATGTAAAAAAAAAGCACTGTTAAAACAAAAAAGAAATGGCAACAAATAACCTCAGACTTTGGCAGCAACAGGAAGTTTCAATCTACCATATATGGAACCAAATCCTTCTTACATTAGTGTAGAAATCATTCTGCTGAAAACAAGAGCAACATTCTGCTGAAAAGAGTGATAACAGTATAGCTCTGGTGGCCAGTTGACATCAGTGAAAAACTCTTCTTTCTCAGGATTGTATTTTAAAAAAGAGAGAGAGAAAGAGTATTGGATTTAGAATTTTAAAAATTGGTTCAAATCCTAGCTCTGCTACTTACCTATCTGTAAGATCTTGAGCAAAATATTTCATCTCTCAGTGTCAATTTGTTCATCTGTAAAATGAGTTTGAAGTCCTTTCCAGTTCTAAATCCTATCATCCTCTCAGAGGTATATTTCAGCTTAATATAAGGAAAACATTAATAATGAGATGGATCCAAATTTAAATAGACTTCCTCTGAAAAATTAAATTTTCTATCAGCAAGGATGATCAAGTAGAGGCCAGATGGCTACTTGCCTGGGATATTGTAATGAGGATTCCTACTTTCGGGAGATCTTGGATTAGTTGAGCTTTGAGATCCCTTCTGATGCTAGAATTCTACAAGAACAGAGATTTGAATGAGTTCATCCAAGCACCTACTCACATTCTGTTCATCAAGTCCCTTTGCCAACAGCAGAGAGGGTAAATTAAAAAGAAAAAAAATTTTTAAACCCTTACCTTCTGTCTTGGAGTCAATACTATGCATTGGCTCCAAGGCAGAAGAGTGGTAAGGGCTAGGCAATGGGGGTCAAGTGACTTGCCCAGGGTCACACAGCTAGGAAGTGGCTGAGGTCAGATTTGAACCTAGAACCTCCCATCTCTAGGCCTGGCTCTCAATCCACTGAGTTACCCAGCTGCCCCCATAGAGGGTAAATTTTAAAGGTTCACCTGGGAGAAAATTAAAGTCAAGTTTTACTTTTGCTAACAAATCATATAACTGGAATGAAACTTTAATTCAAATAAAATTATATAGTGGTGAGGATTTCACCCTATTTTGGTCATCAGCAGAGCTCTGGAAAGCTTTTGAACTGTGCTTTGGGGTGGGAAGATGGAGTACTTATTATTTCAAACAGAAATTAACATTTTTATGCATCTATTATTGACTTATCATCAAATTTGGCTATCATCATATTAGGAAAATAAGCACTGTCATAGTGATCCATTGTCCATCCAGTCCAATATTATGTTGTCCACAGAGGTCATAAAGGAGATATTATATCTGGAGGAATCTCCCTCACATAATGAGTATATCCCATTTTAAGAATTTATGGGAACTTTGGGCAGGGGTCACAAAGGATTAATAGATTTGGATGGATGCCAATGGGTGGTGCCATTTGAAGGAAATTCACTCTGGTGAGATCAAAGATCTTTTGGAATGAAAAAGCAGCATGATAAGAAAAGGAGGTGAGTCAATCATGTAGCAAGAATAAGAGAATGAGACAATATAGAGAGGGAATTTGATATACAGCAAAAATGGTGCTTTTTTATGCCAAGGATTTCAGAAGACTAAGAGAAAAACTTGCAGTGTATTTCACAAATACTCTTATACAACATATTTATGGGAAAACATGAATAGTAATCTCAAGAGATGATAAGGTATTAAAAGCTTGCAACCTATATTAGTGGAAGGAGTCATCCAAACTAGATCACAGATTCAAAAAAGTTCCAACTACTGAAATAACAGAGAGGAATAGATTGATAGAGAGAAGCTCACAGTCCCTTTGCCTTTCAATTAAAAAAAACCCAACACATTAAATGTCTAAGAATAAAAATAAAAAGATACTTAGGTTCCCCAATTACATTATAAAGGTGTCATTAGGGAACTTTGCTATCAACAATAATTTTACCCATACCATGCCATGTCCTGATTCTATCCCTGCTTAGGATAGTGAATTCCATGTTTATCAACCACATAAGAAGTATTTTCCTTTCATCTGTCTTAAATTTAGTTTAGTCAAGTTTCAAAGAATGCCTTTGCCACTCTGATCAACCACAAAATAATAGTACTAGTAACCAAAGAAAAAGAACTAAAAGTATCATGAGATAAAAGGAATAATGAAAACAGCACTTCTTAAAAGTACTAAAGACCATGAGATATACCCTTTTATTACTCCATCATAAATCCCAAATTTTGGACAGGTCTAACAGGAGACAAGCAAGATATGTGCCCTTAGCGAAATATTATGAATTAGGATAGAGAGTAATATATGTAAAACCCATCACAACCTAATACTTAACTTCAATAGCTTAGATATTTAAAAAAGAAAAAAGAAGTCTCCTAGTAAATGTTTTACTTTATACAGCTCTGAAAAGTTCAAGCTTGGAATGGGTGAAAAGAGTATTCAAATACTTGGCAGCAAAAAGGTTTGCTACTTCAAAATGTCAATTAGAGCCAAGTAATGCCATTCGTTTAACTTTCCACAAATCACAACCCATTCTGCCATTTCTCTTTAAAAGCTAATGAAAAAATTAGTCTATATTTTACTCAGATCTAAATGGTCACCTTGTCACCTCTCTTCTATTTAGAGACTAATTCTAGGAAAGTTAATGTCCTGTCTAGCATTCAAGAAGTGAACAACTGGACAAGGAACAATTTTCAGGTGAGGAAGAACCTTTAAAAAGTTTGGTTTCAGAGAATAAAGAAACAAAGTGAACAAGGGAAAGGTAGATGAGAGCCATTGACAATGTCATAGGTAGCAGGATGATTGCTACAAAAAGTAAAGATGCCATCCCTTTTCTCCATCTGTCATGGGACATCAGAATATCACAATGACCTATGAAGATAGCATTGGTAAACTGACATTTAGCAATGATTGTAGCAAGATAGCTGATAGATAATTTATGATCAAGTAAAAACATTTGTATATGTAAGTTAGCAATCAACTGCATATTTTGACTCTAAAGATTTCTGGACTTAGATTTGATATGTTGGTCTATTTGGATAAATCAAGGAAATAAATCCCAACTGTTTCTTTTGCATTCCATTACCATTTTGTTCTG
The DNA here is from genome assembly GCF_027887165.1 of Monodelphis domestica. NCBI lineage: Eukaryota > Metazoa > Chordata > Mammalia > Didelphimorphia > Didelphidae > Monodelphis > Monodelphis domestica. The sequence goes on along the minus strand of NC_077228.1, from coordinate 396,369,032 downwards.
ATGATTATTATTTGAAGTACAGTGTTTATCATGTTATAAAAATAAACTATCCGTAAGCTTCAACATTATTGAGAGTAAATTGCTTTCTAAGTTTTCATGAACCATTTCTCATAAATTGAATCAACCCCCTGCTGATGTATTTTTTCCCTCTCATCTAATTTTCCCCTGTTCACTTTGTTTCTTCTTTCTGGCTGGATTTGCTCAATTTACTGAAGCATTTTTCTTCCTAAAGTTACTATAGACCTCCTTACCTGATGCTTCATCCCACTATGCCTTCATCCCTAGGCCAGCGCTAATTGCTTAATTAGATGGGAGAGGAAGGCTAACCTGGGCACTAGTCTAAACCATATCATCTACCCAGAAAAACCAAAGCTTTTGGCTCCTGGACCAGGTTCCTCCTGAATTCCCAAGCCAAGTGTTGGCCTTATTAATTAACCCCCAGGTCCAAGACAGTAAGGTAGTCACTTCCCTATTCTCTCCTTCAGTGAAAGCCCCAAATCTAAGAAAATCCTTTCTAGCTTTGAATAAGTCACTCTTCCTCTCTGGGCCTCAGTTTCCTTATGAGTAAAATGAGGAATTAAGATTAGAGAATCTCTGAGACTCCAGCTCTACTATTGTATAATTTAATTATTCTCCATCAGATTTGGAGTCAGTTCAGAGAGAAAAAGAAACAAGAAAGTTGGGTGGAAAAGGGGAGATGGTTGGTTGGAAAAGTACTGAAGCAAAGATTGGAAATATTCCTTTCCTCTCTTTTCTCCTCCCAGGCAGACTATCTTTCAAAATCAAAAGAATCTATATAAATCATTATGGAAAAGTAAATCAGTAACAAAAAAGGCAACAAAGGAATAAAATGGAAGTTCTTTGCTAGTAAACCTCCAGAACAGGCTTATTGTCTGCTCCAAAATTAGTACTGCAAAAAAAGAAGCCAAGTTCACCTCACCATGCTTCAGAATTGTTCTGATGATGAAGTTAGTCTTATAAAACAAAAGCCTAGTTACAAATCAGGTATTCCAAGTCAGAGCTATTTTTTGTTTTGTTTTGAAATTTTTATTTAATTAATTTAGAATATTTTTCCATGGTTATAAGATTCATGTTCTTTCCCTCCCCTCCCCCAACCCCCTCCTGTAGCGAAGGGCAATTCCTCTGGGTTTTGCATGTGTCATTGATCAAGATCTATTTATATACCATTAAAAAGGCTCAAAAAGGAAATTAAAATGTAATTTGGAAATGTTAAACAAAATAAATAAAAATACAATATAAATACTGTTAATTTTTGGTCTTCTAAGTCAATATCCGGCCTACGGGGAATCCCTTTCCATTTGAATTTTGACAATATTATTCTTAGTGACCTCTTACCTGACACCATAAAGTCTACCACTGTGCTTTATATGTATACAAATCAAGCAGTTAGAACAGAGTACACTTGAATTTGGAGTTCAGTGGTTAGTTCTAAGAACTATTTATTTTGGAATTGTCTAGATGGAGTCATTATTATAACACATGTGGTTAGATCAAAAGAAACATAGTTAATTAGTGTTCTCCCAGACTGTTTGGAGATAATGTAAAGTAAACCATCTGAGAAGTTTTCTAGTTGTATCAAGGTGCCCTGATCCCAATAACAGCTTCAATTGTTGGAGAATTATATTAAAGTGAAATATAAATGCTAGCCACCTAGGAATTCATGGTAACATGAATTAGTTTACTCTGGTCCTCTAAATATTCAGGATCCTGGCTCTTACCAAACAGACTTTAATGTACAGTTTTATTTTAATACTACTTTATTTTAGGGGCTTGCTCTTAAGAATGCACTCAACATAATCTGCCTTTCTAGGTATATTGGTAAGGAACAAAGTTTTGCTGAGCAAAATACAAACCTATGTTTGCTTTACTCAGAAATAACCTGCACAATTTAAAAAATCTTCAGATTGCTATTTGAAACATATATTTTGGAGAAGAACAAGAGGTATCTTTTTCAGGTGAAGAGTTAAATGATGAAACATTCACCTATTCATACACTATCGGAAATAGGCTCATTCAAAATACCATTGTGGGAGGAAAGAATATCGCCATTTGTTAAATGTTAAATGGCAGAAGACTGAATTACTGAAGAACCATTTCAAGCTTGGTAAACCTGTGATGAAAAAGGGAAGAATTAAATACAGAAACTCTTATGATAAAGCAACAAGGTATGGTGACTAAAAAGTTGGTATTAAATCTGTAAGAACTGGATTCAAGAACTGCCTCATAAACACTGGCTATTAGACTTTAGTTAGATAAGTCATTTAATCTCCTGGTGCCTCAGACAATTTTCTAAGACTTTACATTGGAGAGCAGGAGCTGTTCTGCACTGGTAGGTGGAGTCTACTACCCAATAGTGCCCTTTATTTAAAAAAATCATGTCTGATAAAAAAAAAACTGTAATGAAACGTTGGCTGTGTATCCTGTTGGACCACTTGGCTTTCTCCAGTTACTTGAGCTTCAGAAAAACTTTAATGGAACGTTGGCTGTGTATCCTGTTGGACCACTTGGCTTTTTCCAGTTACTTGAGCTTCCCAGGAAGCATGCTAAGTCTGGTGACTTCAGTGCCCTAATGACCAAGAAAGCTTGAAAAATAGAGAATTAATATCTAGCACCACAATATATTCCTGTTCAAGAGGTCATGTTATAATGCCAGTCAACCATTTAGATGTTAGCTGCTAAATCAATGTTATTGAGTTACTTTTCAACATGTTAGTGAGCAATTCATTACCAAATCTAGACCATATTTATCTCCCAAAATGTTTTTTAAAGAAATTATTATTCATCTCTAGCTTCGTGTTGGCGAACCTATGGTACTCATGCTGGAGAGAGCTGCTCCCTTCCTCCACTACACCTGAGGACATCTTTTCACATCACTTGCCCCTCTGCCCACCAGAGAACTCCAATGGGAGTGCTTCCTCCCTCCCATGTCTGGGTTAAGATAGGGGAAGGAGGTTGGGGGTCGCATGCAGTATGAGAGTTGCAGTTTGGACACTGACTCTAAAAGGTTTGCCATCACTGCCCTAGGGTATAGTTTGTGCCTATATTTCTTATTTTCCTCAGTTTTTATTTTGCTCTTCTGAAGTTTCATCCATATAATCCAAATAAAAAGAAGAAAAGCATGTGATTCCTTCAGATATTTCAAAGAGGACCTGGAAAAGACCATCAGTATATCTTGTTTAGTTGACATTTTAGAGTTTCCTTTTTAATTTCATATTTCCCCTTGATCTTGCTTTGTAAAATTCCTTCCAGATTGCCCTCTACCTTGCTGGGCATTATCATACTCAATGATTCTGTGTTGATCCCTTTCACATGAGTGGCTACCTGTACACTCACATCTTTAATGATATTTACTATGCCTGTGAGTTCAACTGTCATCTACATACAAATAATGTATACATCCTCTTTTCTTATTGACTTTTCTTTTTCAGTCTAGTCCTACATGTCTACCAGACAGAATCAGATAGTACTTGGACCTATAATACTTCTTACCCTGAATTTCCATCTATAAATAAACAATAGATAAAATCCATTCGCACTCTCCATCTTTCCTTAAAGTTAGACTCAGTAAGACAATTGTTGATTTTTCCTTTGTCCTTTACTCCATAGTCCATAAAATCAATCATGACCAACCCCTACTATTTTTTTCTTCATAGCTTTTCTCTCCAAATGTTTTTCTTTTTAATTTGCTTTTTTTTAATTTACAAAATGTCTGCTATGTGTTTGATGCTGGTAACAGAAAATTAGAAACTAGATATATTAGGGATACTGCTCTCAAAAATTACAATCTATGGGAAGGGAGAAAAGTATTAAATAAGTAAAAAATAAGGGTAAGATTAAGTATAAATAAGAGATCTAGGCAAAGTTTTATATAAAACTTAGAAAAGCAAAGATCATGTTTGTCTAGAGGTGGAGGTGGAAGAGTTGTCAGAGTAAGTTTAATGAAGTAGGCTGCAGTTAAGTTGAAGCTTGAAGGGAGAGACTTCAATGTCTTGAAATGGGAATTTTCTGCATGAATGGGAAAAGGAATGTGCAAAGTCATGACAACTTGACATTTCTGTATCTAAGCATAACCTCCTATCATTCTGCCTCTCCCTTTGCCTTAGCCCTCCTAAACTTGGTCTTTGCCCTCATCAAGTCATTCAATTCTTCAACCTCTCCATACTTTCTCAGACCATTTCCCACTCTGACCCAATAATCACTTCAACTTTATGTTGTCCTCTAAGTGTCTTACAAATATTATCTCATTTAATACTCACAAACACCCTGGAAAATGGGTGCTATTATTATGCCTGTTTTATAGCTAAAGAAATAAGCAGTCAGAAGTTATGTGACTTGCCCAGGGTCACATAGAAAGTGTCTGAGATCCAATCTGGACTCATCTTCCTGACTCTTAGGCCAATCTCTCTTATGCATGTCCTTCTAGCTGGGTCCTTCCCTACCTACTTCAAAGATGCCAACATCTCTCCCCTACTTAAAAAACCTTCACTAGACTATACCATCTTCCCTCCCCTTCTCAGCCAAAACACACAAAATATAAAAGCCCCTCCCCTCCACTGACTCTATTTCCTAACCTCTTACTCAAGTCTTCAAACCTTGCAGTCTGGCTTCTTGCAATCTCATCAACTCAACTGAAAATGCTTTTATCAAAATTATTAAACCGCTGCTAAATATGATAGTTGTTTATCCGTTCTTATCCTTCTCGACCTCTATCCTACTCTTGACACCTATCCGTAGTGTGTCATTGGACATAAGAAAAGGTGCCATCTAGGGCTGGAGATGAAGTTTTATTAAAGGAGAACAGGGTCTCAGTGAGAGATAATGGATTGACAGGGTAGGAAAAAGGGATCAGGCATAAGAGGAAGTTTGATCACTATGGAACAGGAATCACAAAGGATACAAATCACAAAGGAAGGGATAGGCCAGGCTGGAGTGGGAGGAGGAGGGTGGAGGTAGGGTTGAGGGAGATGGGGATGAAAGGATGGTTGGGGCTACGAAACCATTTTCTTTTAAATGACTTCTGATTTTTTTCATTTCAGACAAAGGGAGCCAAATAGAGAAAGACAGATATAGGGATCAGGAAGCTGCATATAGGTTAAAGTTAAATACCTGAGATCTAATGAGAGCATAGAAAGCTTAGGACAGATCCTAAGGGAACTTCCAGTTAGGGGGTGTAATAGGGATGATGAGCCAGCAAAAGGGAGTGAGAAACATCAGACAAGGAGAAGACAAACCAGGAAGGAGTCATGGCAAGAAAACACAAGTGGAGGTTGAATATATAGAAAACAAAATGCAGTAAAAGGTGCTTAGAGAGGGAAGGTTTCATGCTTAGGCTGCATCTAGAAGTAGGGATTCTAACAGGTAGACATGAAGGAATTAATTACAGGCTTGGGGACAGGTACAGAGATAAGACACAGAGTGTATATTGCAGAGTAAAGGCCAGTTTACATAGATAGTCAGTCCATAAAGGGCTTACAATTTAATAAGGAGAAGATAGTATGTGGTGTAATAGAGAGTTTCCTCCTCTCACACAGTGGCAAATGAATGTGAAACTAGTTAGAAGAAAATACAGGGACATATGCTATGAGAAACAGCTAGTGGGAGATATTAGAGAGTGCAGAAAAAAAAATGAGAGGGAAGGATATGAGAAGGCTTCTTGGAAAATGACAGCCTCTTAGATTGTCTAGGATTTAAATGAATGGAAATGGTGGGAAATCGCTTCTAAGCATGCTAAAGAATATATATAAAAATCTGATGATGACATACCTGAAGGTGGAATCTGATCCAAATATTTCAGCATAAAACTTCAGGTTCTTACCCTTATTTATTTTATAGATATGGCACTACTCTCAAAAGGTTAAATGGCCAGAAAGGGCAGGGTGATATAACAGAAAGAATACTGATCAGGAAGTAAAAAGAACTGTTTGGGTTGTTGTGTTTTTAAGTAAAAAGTTTTGTAATCAAAAGGATTCAAATCTCTCTGATGCTTAATACCTATGTGACCATGGGCAAGTTGCTTAATTTCCCCATGCATCTGTAAACCAAGAGTTCTGGACAAGAAGGTTCTAGGTTCTCTTCTACATCTACATCTCTGATTTTTTAGTCTATGGCACAGACATATGTGATTATTGATGTAGCTGCAAATAAAGCTCCATAATTTTCTAAGTCCTGCAACTTAAGATTCAGTTATAACAGCCTCTGATATTGGCTTTAATTCATTCCCATGGTCTTTATGACCCTCAAATGTCCCCAATTTAGTAGTTCTGGGACTGTGGTTACTTTCCTAGGTTCTACAGAAGCTGCCTGGTGTGGTGAAGACAAGATAAGCCTGGGTCTGAATTTGGCATCAGACCTTTCCTTACGATGCTGAGCAGAATCATGGGATTTTGCTCAGCATCAGTTTCCTGAGGCAATGTTGTAACTTCTATCATCCCACTGGATCCTGGTGAGGAACAATAAGATAATGATGTCAATTGCTTTGCAAATCTTACTATTTCTACCTCTGCATTTAACTGTGTAACTCTGTAAAATTGTGCATAACCTACCTAAGCTTCAGTTTCCTCATCAGTAAAGTGGAAGATGTGTGAGTGGGAGAAGTATATTATGCTTTAGAATGTTTGGATTGCAAACCCATATTTTTGGGGCAGAGGCACCCAGTTGGCATCCCATTTGAAAGGGGAATATGGAAGGGTAGTTTGTTACCTTTTGTTGATTGTTTATCTGGAGTGGTAGTTCTCAACCTTTCTAATGCCGTGACCCTGCAATACAGTTCCTCATTTTGCGGTGACCCCAAACCAAAAAATTATTTTGGTGGCTACTTCAAAACTGTAATTTTGCTACAGTTATGATTCGGAATGTAAATACCTGATATGCATTATGTATTTTCATTGCTACAGATCAAACATAATTTAAACATAGTGATTAATCACAAAAACAATATTAAATAATATGTTGATAAATATTAATCCAGCAGGAGGCAGCCTGAGTGCTGGGGGAGGAGGTAAGTTCTGCCTGGGGAGGGGGTCCGCAGATGCTGCCTTCTTCTTCCTTGTCTCCCTCCAGCTCAAGCTGAGGCTTCACTTTGCTGGGGTTACTTGGCTCTGTTATCTGCTCCAGGAGTTATCCGCTCTAGGACTCGTTCTTAACCCCTCCGGTGCCAGTGCCCAGGTGCTCTCTCGTTTGAGTCCAATCTCCAGGCAACAGGGTAAATCCATCGCCCCTCATAGGGGGAGGGCTGCTGATAGGTAACTAATATTAGTACAATGTGCAGGCAGCAGGATCCCTGTTCTTTCCAAGATCTTGCTGTAAAGTAGCACAATTTCTCAGTGGCTAAAGCCATCGGAAATATGTATTTTCCAATGGCTTTAGGTGACCCCTGTGTTTTGGTCGTGTGACACACAGGTTGAGAACCGCTGATCTGAGGGATTCTGGGATAAGCCTGAGAAAGTACAGAGGCTTCTGACTCAAGAGCAGTTGGCAGTTCAGTTACTTCTTATCTCATGAGAGTGTTGGAAGATGTAAATCTTCTTGTGTTTACTGTAGTATTTCACTTCACTGTACCCTGAACCTTAGCCCACACGATTAGTGTGTAACTCTTGGACCCCAAACAAGGGGCCTGGACAGAGGAGATGGGGGAAGTCTCACATTAGGAATCTATAAAAAGTCTGTTCTTGCTCCCAGGCATTTTCATTTGCCATTAGGACTTCTACTCCCTTTCATGAAAGGAATAAAAACTGCTGTCTTCCTTCATTCTTGCTTTCTGACTGATTTATTTTCTAAGTGGGGAATTTGGGGGCATTTTATTTTATTCCATTTAGGTGACATAGATGACTTTCAGTCTATGACTTCCCAGCCAACTTTCTTAGCCTCTCAGAAAAAAATTTAATATTAGAATTATAGAATGTATGATATTGAGGTTATATAACATGAGATGACATGTAACATGACATGATATGATACATGATACAATCTATAACATAATACAACATATGACATAACAATAATTCACAATTCTCTGGCGCTTCGAGGCTTACCAAGTGCTTTCCTTGCAATAACCCTGTGATACAGGTGTTCTTGTTTTATAGATAAGAATGTGAAGCTCAGAGAGATGAATAGATTTGTCCAAGCAGATGAAAGAGACCTTAGCAAAGAAACTATTTAAAATCCCTTATTTTATGGATAGAGAAACTGAGCCCTAGAGAAGTTGCTCAAGACCATTCAACTTGTGAGAAACAGATGTGGGCATCAAACTGAGGCCTTTTGAAATATAGAACATAATGTATTCACACACAACATGAATACAGCACAAAATTGTGGGTTGGTCCACATTTATATTAGCTTGCTATACATATAGGCTTTCTCTCCAACCATTGTCTCTGAGAACATAGTTTCTATCTGCTTCATACAGAGACAATTTTGCTTTTGTTTTTATCTTCAGATTCAAAAGTAGGTGCTTAATAAGTATGTTGACTAACTGACATGCTTCTAGAATATACTCGGAGACCTGAGGAAAGTCACTAAAGATATAGGTTCTATTTTAAAGAATATATCAAGGGGAGGTAGAGTCAAGAAATAGAGTAGAGGCACCGAAAGTTCAGATCTCCGAAACCCTTCCTTACCAATTACAAACTAAATGCTCCTAGGGGACTGAAAATCAAACCTAACAAAAAGACAGAGCCAAGGAACTCTCCTGTTGGATTCAACTTAAAAGGTATGCTCCCCAAAAACCTGAATTCGAGAACACTTGGGTTTAAGGGGAAGGAAGAAGGAAGGTCCCAGGAACCCTCCCCCACCTAGAGCACTGAGCCTCTAGCAGTAGCTTGAACCTCTGGGCAGGCAAGGGTGCTGGTCTGGAGGGAGTAGCTTGTGGAAAAAGCTATGCCAGGCTCAGAGCATCGAACACAGGTAGTGAGGAAGCAGCTGGAGAAGAAGCACAGAGCAGGCAGCCTAGTTGAAGCAGTGGAGACATTACATATTGCCCCCCCCCTTCCTGAGGTTTTGGGTTCAGGGCACATCCAACTCTGCAATTCAGCTGGGCTTAATCTCATCAAAGCTTTCTGAGGGCAGTCGGAAGCTCAAGCTCCAACACCCCTACCCCACAGACTGCGCTGTGAGATTTGTTGACTAAGCTCTGAGGGTGAAGGCTGACAGAAAAGCCCCAAACCACATATCCAACACAAAATGAGAGGAACAAGAGTGCTGGCAACTAAAGGGAGTAAAGAAGGGGTAAATATGAGCAAAAGACAGAAAAAGAAAAAAAATTACAATCAACAGCTTCTATCCAGGCAATGAACAAAGAGCAAATGGAACAGAGAAGGATGAAGGAAAACCAAGCAAAAAACAGAAACTCTAGCAAATTGGACACAGGCTTTGGAAGAATTCAAATTACAATTCAAAACACAATTGAGAGAGGCTAAAGATAACTGGGAAAAGAACTTAAAAAGCAAGGTAAGTCATCTGGAAACAGAAAACAGTGTCTTGAAAGCCAAAATCAACCAGCTGGAAAATGAGACAAAGGAGATGAAAGAGGACCTCCAAAGAAAATCGGACCAGAAGAAGGATGACCAAAAAGCCACGGATGAAATCCAGTCTTTAAAAACCAGAATACAACAACTAGAAACAAGTGACTTCACAAGGCAGCAGGACACTATAAAACAAAAGAGCAAAAGAATGAAAAAAAATGAGAAAAATATGAAGCAGCTCATTCACAAAACAGAAGATTTAGAAAATCATTCCAGGAGAGACAACTTAAGAATCATTAGTCTACCAAAAGACCATGATAAAAGAAAAAGCCTAGACATCATACTACAGGAAATTATCCAAGAAAACTGCCCCGATATTCTAGAACAAGAATGAAAAGTGGAGATTGAAAGAATCCACAGATCACCTCCTCTACTTAATCCCCAACTGACAACACCCAGGAATGTTATAGCCAAATTCAAGAACTATCAGACCAAGGAAATAATATTATAAGCTGCCAAGAAGAAATCATTCAGATACCATGGAACTACAGTGAGGATAACACAGGATCTGGCTGCATCTATACTGAAGGACCAAAAGGCATGGAATATGTATGATATTCTGGAAAGCAAGGGAACTAGGTTTACAACAAAGAATCAACTACCCAGCAAAATTGACTATATTCTTACAGGGGAAAGTATGGTCATTTAACAAAATATAAGAATTCCAAGCATTTGTAAAGAAAAGACCATACTGGAACAGAAAATTTGATGCCCAAACACAAAACTCAAGAGAATCATCAAAAGGTAATTAAGAAAGAGGGAAAAAAGAAAAAAAAACTTTTATTTTAAGAGACCCAATAAGTTAAAATGATATGTATCCCTATAAGAAAAGAGGACATTGGTAACTCTTAAAGATTGTTATTATCGCCTGAGTAGCTAGAGGAATTATACTTAGAGAGAACAGTGACAAACTGTATAGGATGAAATGCCAAGACATAAATATAGATAGATAGATAGATAGATAGATAGATAGATAGATAGATAGATAGATAGATAGATGTATACATAAATACATATATGTGTGTGTGTATATAAATATATATATACACAACTAGAGCTAAAAAAGGGTTAATACTAAAAGAAATGAGAAAAGAAACAAAATGTGGCAATTTATATGTTACAAAAAAGAAAGTGGCGGGGGGGGGGGGCATCAATACACTGGAAGGGTAAAGAGGCTGGAGACAGAAAATACTCAATTCTTACGCACATTGAAATTGACTCAAAGAAGGAAGAACAATCCAATCCATTGGGGCAGAAAATTGATTTATGCCCTATAGGGAAATAGAAGGGTAACAAACAGACTGGTGGGGAGAGAAGCAGTACAAGGGAGGGAGGGGGATAGTTTAAAAAAACTATAAAGAAAATAAGAGAGGAATAAGAAGGGAGGGGGTAGAAAGGGAAGTAAAATAAGGGTGGGAATTAGGGGGATTGATTAAAAACAAAACATTGGTATAGAAGAAAATAGTGAAAGAAGAAAAGGTAGAATTTTAAGTATGTATCAATGCTTTTATTAAGAAACAACAAATGAGTTTTGTTGAAATAAAAAGGCCAATAAACATTAGCAAACACACACACAAAAATAAAGAATATATCAATTTGTCAAGGTGGTTCACTGATATGTGCCATAGTGTTGTACAGTTTGCCCTTAATTCTACTTCTTAGTTGCAGCCCCCAGTAGTGAGAATAGGCCCCAATAAAATCAGAGCCATCACCTAGCTAGAACCAGCCACATATTATCTCATCCAAAGCAACCGATAAGTTCTTGGCTGTCCCTAGTTGTTCTTGTTCTACCTACTGAAGTCAAACATTTCCCTGAGAATGGTTACACATTGACATGCTGAATTATTATCCCATAGAAAATTCTATGTTTTGGTGAAGTAAACTAAATCATTGTACTAAGATTGTAAATCATTACTAACCATTGTTCCTGCAAAAGGCATACCTAATCCCTTAGACTATATCACTTTCTCTATAAAATACTAGCTGTGATCAATAAACTTTGCCTCTGATTGCTACCAGCTTCATTGGCCCCCCAATACATGTCATCCTCCTCCCCACATCTTATTCTCCTCACCCCTTCAGGACCCCCAAATGTTTGTCAGGATCACTTAGAACCCCCTGACATTTAGTAATCCTCTTTACTCTTTATGATGATATATTTAGAGCTATAAGGGAACCTAAAGACCCTTTAGTCCAGCATCCTCATTCTATAGAGGAAACTGGGGCTTGCTCAAGATCACTTTGGTATTAAGCATCCAAGGAAGATTCTGAAACCAGGTCCTCTAATATAACTCCAGAACAGGTATTCTTTTCATCTTAAAACTACCTTTCTAAAAGGCTTTTCTATTTTTCTTGTAATTAAGTTCCTCCTGTAGTTTTAAGCTATTTTATCTAGGTCTGTCTTTGGTGCAAATGGACCCTTTCATTTCTGATACATTCCTAGGATCAAGAATTTGTCTGTGACACTAGCTAAATTCTACCTTTTTGTAAGAGGTCAGGCAAGATCAGACTGGCCCAGAAGCAAAGAAAAAGAGATATCCTGGAGATAATCTTGATTTTCTAAGCCTAGATAACTTTTGTTTCTTCCTTTCACCTGTCCCATGGGTTTTTTTCCTCAACAAAAGTGTTTATATTTCCTGAGCTATAGTAAATCAGTTCACCTCTCAATGCTCTCCCACTGAAATGATCCATCTCCCCAGTCCCTAACTTGTGCCTGAAGACAGATAAAATCCCTGGAGTTTCATTTGATGACAAAGTTGTGCATCCATTTGTCTAATGAGCAATTCATGACATATGCCAATTGATTTCTTGGCTATTTTAAGTATGGATATTGATGGTTTTCCTTATGTCTGAGCTAAAGGTAATGTGTTATTTGTTCCCAGGCTTAAGTCTGACTTTAACTACTTCATTATAACCTTATTTAGCTCACCTTACCTCTTCCCTTACCACTTTCAGAGTCCAAACAGGAAAGAGCAATATTGGATGAAGGTTGTATCGTTGCCCCTTTGAGTATTACCTCTAGACGATAATTTTACTCCTCTTGGGACATCAGATTCCTAGAACCTGCATAACCACCAACCACACCAATTTTTTAAATTTAATTTAATTTAATATTATTTTTCCATTTGAATTAGTTTATTTAGTCAATTTAGAACATTATTCCCTGGTTACAATAATCACATTGTTTACCTCCCTCCCCTCCAAACACCCCTCCTACAGCCAACACGCAATTCAACTGGGTACTACCTGTGTCCTTGATCAGAATCTATTTCCATGCTGTTGTTTGCACTAGGATGTTCATTTAGAGTCTACATCATCAACCATATCCCTTTGACCCATGTATTCAAGCAATTGTTTTTCTTTGATGTTTTTACTCCCACAGAGTTTCCTCTGGATGTGGATACTGGTTTTTCTCATAGATTCTTCCAGGTTGTTCGAGGTTATTGCATTGCCACTAATGGAGAAGTACATTACATTCGATTGTACCTCAGTGTATCAGTTTCTGTGTACATTGTTCTCCTGGTTCTGCTCCTCTCACTCTGTATCACTTCCTGGAGGTTGTTCCAGTTCCCATGGAATTCCTCCACTTTATTATTCCTTTGAGCACAATAGTATTTCATCAACAACATATACACAATTTGTTCAGACATTCCCCAATTGAAGGGCATCCCCTCATTTTCCAAATTTTGGCCACCACAAAGACCGCAGCTATGAATATTTTTATACATATCTTTTTCCTTATTAGCTCTTAGGGGTACAAACCCAGCAGTGCTATGGCTGGATCAAAGGGCAGACAGTCTTTTAGCACCTTTTGGGCATAGTTCCAAATTGCCCTCCAGAATGGTTGGATCAATTCACAACTCCACCAGCAATGCATTAATGTTCCAACTTTGCCACATCCCCTCCAGCATTCATTACTTTGCATTGCTATCATGTTAGCCAATCTGCTAGGTGTGAGGTGATACCTCAGAGTTGTTTTGATTCACATTTCTCTGATTATAAGAGATTTAGAACACTTTTTCATGTGCTTATTAATAGTTTTGATTTCTTTAACTGAAAATTGCCTATTCATGTCACTTGCCCATTTATCAATTGGAGAATGGCTTGATTTTTTGTACAATGGGTTTAGCTCTTTATAAATTTGAGTAATTAGACCTTTGTCAAAGGTTTTTATAATGAAGATTGTTTCCCACTTTTTTGCTTCCCTTCTAATTTTGGATGCATTAGTTTTGTTTGTACAAAAACTTTTTAATTTGATGTAATCAAAATTATTGATTTTACATTTTGTGATTTTTTTCTAGTTCTTGCTTGGTTTTAAAGTCTTTCCTTTCCCAAAGACCTAACAAGTATACTAGTTTATATGCAACTAATTTGCTTATAGTTTCTTTCTTTATATTCAGGTCATTCACCCATTCTGACTTTATCATGGTGTAGGGTGTGAGAGGTTGATCTAAACTTAATCTCTCCCATACTGTCTTCCAATTTTCACAGCAGTTTTTATCAAATACTGGGTTTTGGTCCCCAAAACTGGAAACATTGGGCTTATCATAGACTGTCTTGCTGAGGTCATTTACCCCAAGTCTATTCCACTGATCCTCCTTTCTGTCTCTTAGTCAGTACGAAATTGTTTTCATAACCACTGCTTTATAGTATAGTTTGAGATCTGGGATGGCCAGTCCTCCTTCCTTTGCATTTTTTTTTTCATGATTTCACTGGATATCCTTGATCTTTTGTTCTTCCAAATGAACTTTGTTTTTTTCTAATTCAGTAAAAAAAAGTTTTTTGGTAGTTCAGTGGGTATGGTACTAAATAAGTAAATTAATTTGGGTAGGATTGCCATTTTTATTATGTTAGCTTGTACTACCCATGAGCAATCAATGTTTTTCCAATTGTTTAGATCTAGTTTTAATTGTGTAGAGAGTGTTTTGTAGTTGTGTTCAGATAGTTCCTGTGTTTGTCTCAGCAGATAAATTCCTAAGTATTTTATATTGTCTAGGTGATTTTAAATTGAATTTCTCTTTCTAATTCTTGCAGCTGAAATGGGTTGGAGATATTTAGAAATGCTGATGATTTATGTGGGTTTATTTTGTATCCTGCAACTTTGTTTAAATTGTTAACTTTTTTAACTAGCTTTTTGATGATTCTCTAGGATTCTTTAAATAAACCATCATATCATCTGCAAAGAGAGATAGCTTGGTCTCCGCATTATCAATTTTAATATCTTCAATTTCTTTTTCTTCTCTAATTGTTACTGCAAGTGTTTCTAGTACAATATTAAATAATAGAGGAGATAATGGGCATCCTTGTTTCACTCCTGATCTTATTGGAAAGGATTCTAGTTTATCCCCATTGCACATGAGGTTTGCTGACGGTTTTACTGTTTACTATTTTTAGGAAAAGCCCTTCTATTCCTATACTTTCTACTGTTTTCAATAGAAATGGGTGTTGTATTTTATCAAAGGCCTTTTCTGCATCTATTGAGATAATCATGTGATTTTTGTTGGTTTGCATGTTGATATGGCCAATTATGTGGATGGTTTTCCTAATATTGAACCATCCTTGCATTCCTGGTATGAATCCTACCTGGTTAGAGGGAATAACCCTTGTGATGATTTGCTGGAGTCTTTTTGCTAGTATCCTACTTAAGATTTTTGCATCTATATTCATTAAGGAGATTGGTCTATAGTTTTCTTTCTCTGTTTTTGACCTGCCTAGTTTGGGGATCAGAGTACCATGTTTGTGTCATAAAATGAATTTGGTAGAACTCCTTCTTTGTTTATTCTGTCAAATAGTTTGTATAATACTGGGCTTAGTTGTTCTTTGAATGTTTGATAGAATTCATTAGTGAATCTATCTGGACCTGGGGATTTTTTCTTAGGGAGTTCTTTGATGGCTTGTACAATTTCTTTTTCTGATATGGGATCGTTTAGGTAATTTATTTCTTCCTCTGTTAGTCTAGGCAATTTATATTTTTGTAAGTATTCATCCATATCACATAGATTGCCATATTTGTTGACATATAATTGGGTATAGTAATTTTTAATGATTGCCTTAATTTCCTCTTCATTAGAGGAAATTCCTTTTCATCTTAGATGCTATCAATTTGATTTTCTTCTTTCCTTTTTTTAATTAGACTGACCAGTACTTTGTCTATTTTATTTGTTTTTTCAAAGTACTAGCTTCTAGTCTTATTTATTAAATCAATAGTTCTTTGACTTTCAATTTTATTAATTTCTCCTTTGAGTTTTAGGATCTCTAATTTAGTCTTCATCTGAGGATTTTTAATTTCTTCCCGTTCTAGTTTTTTAATTTACATGCCCAATTCATTGACCTCTGTCCTTTTTAATTTGTTTATATATGAACTCAAGGATATAAATTTCACCCTGAGTACTGCTTTGGGTGTATCCCATAGGTTTTGAAAGGATGTCTCATCATTGTCATTTTCTTCAATGAAGTTATTGTTTCTACGATTTCTTCTTTATAACCAAATTTGGAGAATCATATTGTCTAATTTCCAATTGATTTTTAACTTACCTCTCCTTGTACCCTTACTAAATATTACTTTCATTGCATTGTGATCTGAGAAGGTTTCATTTATTATTGCTGCTCTTTTGCACTTGTTTGCAATGTTTTTATGTCCTAATACATGGTCATTTTTTGTGAATGTACTATGTGCTGTTGAAAAGAAGGTGTATTCCTTTTTGTCCCTATTTATTTTTCTCCATATGTCTACTAACTCTAATTTTTCTAAGATTTCATTTACTTCTCTTACCTCTTTCTTATTTATTTTTTGGTATGATTTATCTAGTTCAGACAGAGGATGGTTCAGGTCTCCCACTAGTATAGTTTTTCTATCTATTTCATCCTTGAGCTTCACTAGTTTCTCCTTTAGAAATTTGGATGCTATACCATTTGGTGCATACATGTTAAGTACTGATATTTCCTCACTGTCTATCCTGCCTTTTATCAGGATGTAATTACCTTCCCTATCTCTTTTAACTAGATTTATTTTTACTTTGTATTTGTCAGATATCATGATTGTGACTCCTGCCTTCATTTTAGCAGTTGATGCCCAATAGATTTGGCTCCATCCTCTTATTTTACCCTATGTGTATCTACCTTCCTCACATGTGTTTTTGCAGACAGCATATGGTAGGGTTTTGGATTCTAATCCACTCTATTTGCTTCCTTTTTATGGGTGAGTTTATTCCATTCACATTCAGTTATGATTACTAGCTGTGTATTTCCCAGCATTTTGATTTCTACTCCTGGTCCTGCCTTTTCTTCTTTCAATTTCCATCTACACCAATGTTTGTTTTTAATCAATCCCCCTAGTTCTCACACTTATTTTACTTCCCTTCCAACCCCCCATCCCATCTTGTTCCCCCCTTATTTTCCCTGTAGTCTTTCTAAAACTACCCTCCCACCCTGTCCCTCCCTTATACTGATTCCCTCCCCACCAGTCCATTTCTTACCCTTCTACTCCCCTATAAGGCACAAATCTATTCTCTGCCCCAATGGATTGTTCTTCCCTCTTTGGGTCAATTTCAATGCACATAAGAGTTGATTATTTCCTATCTCCAACCTCTTTACCCTTCCAGTGTATTGATGTTCTCCCCCCTCCCTCCTTGAGCTTCTTTGTGATATATAAATTACTCCCATTTGTTTCTTTTCTCATTTCTTTTAGTATTAACCTCTCTTTTTACCTCTAGTTGAATATATATATATGTATATATATTAATGCATGCATATATCTACATACCTATTTCTGTCTTGTCCTTTCATCCTATACAGTTTGTCACTGTTCCCTCTAAGTGTAATCCTTCCAGCTGCCCAGGTGATAAAAACAGTTTTTAAGAGTTACCAATGACCTCTTTTCTTATAGGGATACCTAACATTTTAACTTATTGTGTCTCTTTTTAAAAAGGGGGAGGGCATTGTTTGTTTGTTTTTTTCTTTTTCTCCTCTTTTTTTAATTACCTTTTGATGATTTTCTTGAGTTCTGTGCTTGGATGTCAAATTTTCTGTTCAGGTCTGGTCTTTTCTTTACAAATTCTTGGAATTCTTCTATTTTGTTGAATGACCAGACTTTCCCCTGTAAGAATATAGTCAGTTTTTCTGGGTAGTTAATTCTTGGTTGTAGATCTAGTTCCCTTGCTTTCCAGAATATCATATTCCATGCCTTTCGTTCCTTCTGTGTGGATGCAGCCAGAGCCTGCATTATCCTCACTGTAGTTCCATGGTATCTGAATGACCTCTTCTTAGCAGCTTGTAATATCTTTTCTTTGGTCTGAAAGTTCTTGAGTTTGGCTATAACATTTCTGGGTGTTGTCAGTTGGGGATTAAGTACAGGAAGTGATCTGTGGATTCTTTCAATCTCAACTTTTCCCTCTTGTTCCAGAATATCAGGGCAGTTTTCCTGAATAATTTCCTGTAGTATTATGTCCAGGCTTTTTCTTTTGTCATGGTCTTCTGGTAGGCCAAAGATTCTTAAATTGTCTCTCCTTGAACGATTTTCTAAATCCTCTGTTTTGTGAATGAGATGCTTCATATTTTCCTCAATTTTTTCATTCTTTTGGTTTTGTTTTATAGTGTCCTGCTGCGTTGTGAGGTCACTTGATTCTAATTGTTGTATTCTGGTTCTTAAAGACTGGATTTCATCCCTGGCTTTTTGGTCATCCTTCTCCTTCTGGTCTGATTTTCTTTGGAGGTCAACTTTCATTCTCTTTACCTCATCTCTCATCTCCTTTGCCTCATCTTTCAGCTTCTTTGCCTTCAAGACACCAATTTGACCACTCCATTTAATGATTTTGTGAAGAATCAGAATAATAACATGTATTGAAAACTATTCTGCAAAGATAAAATGCTCAACAATACCAAATGCTTTAAGTGCTGTTTTTATGGGTCCAATGTACATGGATCCAGTATTGTTTTGTTCTTTTTAAGAAATTGTATGTAAAATACTGCTGTGACATGACGCATTGTTAAATGTTCATGAAAAACAAAGTTTTAACAGAATCATTAACTTCCTTCCATTAGATGCACTCTGTGAACACATGTAATTAACACAATCTATGTTCCATGAGTAAGTAATCATTACATAAAATTGCAAACTAAGGAGTGGAGTAGAATTATGTAACTCCTCTTTTTTATTTGCATGCCCTTTTAGAGTCAGTAGTTTACAGCAGTTTACAAAAACGCTAAATTTTAAAAACAAACATTAAAGCCATGTTTAGCACCAGCTGTGTCCAATTAACCACATCAGGTGGCAGGTGTTCTTGGGAGCACAAACCCTTTCAAATAAATCTAGCTTTAAAATTTTAATTTGGGGCTTTGATTCTAAAACACCCACATTTGTTTAAAGTAATCCTCAATTGTTCTTTGTATGTTTAAGCAAGCATAGAGAATCTGGAGGAAAAAATAATATCAATATCATATATATATTCCATATATATATCATATATATATATATATTTATATATGTGTGTATATATATATATATATATTCCAGTAACTTCTTTATCCACTAGTAACAATCCAAATTAAGCTAAGATAGTTTTGTGGCTTAAGTAATCATAGAAGCACAGAATTTCAGACCTGGAAGGGACCTTAGAGGCTACCATGTGTGACCTTTATCTGATAATTTGTAGTACAACATTCCCTAGAAGTGGTCAAAATGCCCTTGCGTTTGCATTTAGACTTCTAATGAGAGGGAACACAGTATCAGTAAAATCATTTTTAAAATCCTTATTCTGTATTTTTTACTGAGATACTAAAACCAAAATGAAATAGTCTCTTGCCCTTAAGGAGCTTACATTATCATGAAGAAGATCATGCATTCACAATTATAAACATCATCTATATCAAACAAATTCAAGATAATTTGGGGAGGAATAACAGGTTGAGGGGTATTAGGAAAGGTTTCATGTACAAGTTAGTGTATGAGCTAAATGTCAAAGAAAACCAGGACTCAAAATAGCAGAGGGAATGTATTCTTTTTTTTTAAATTTTATAATATTTTATTTGATCATTTCCGAGTATTATTCATTAAAGACAAAGATCATTTTCTTTTCCTTCCTCCCCCCCCCGTAACCGACGCGTGATTCCACTGGGTATTACATGTGTTCTTGATTCGAACCCATTGCTATGTTGTTAATATTTGCATTAGGGTTTCCTTTAGAGTCTCTCATCTGTCATGTCCCCTCAACCGCTGTAGTCAGGCAGTTGCTTTTCCTTGGTGTTTCTACTCCCACAGTTTATCCTCTGCTTATGAATGGTGTTTTTTCTGCTGGATACCTGCAGATTGTTCAGGGACATTACACCGCCACTAATAGAGAAGTCCATTAGGTTAGATTATACCACAGTGTATTAGTTTCTGTGTACAATATTCTCCTGGTTCTGCTCCTCTCGCTCTGCATCACTTCCTGGAGGTCATTCCAGTCTCCATGGAATTCCTCCACTTTATTATTCCTTTTAGCACATTAGTATTCAATCAACAACATATACCACAATTTGCTCAGCCATTCCCCAATTGATGGGCATCCCCTCGTTTTCCAGTTTTTGGCCACCACAAAGAGCGCAGCTATATGAATATTTTTGTACAAGTCTTTTTGTCCATTATCTCTTTGGGGTACAGACCCAGCAGTGCTATGGCTGGATCAAAGGGTAGATATTCTTTTGTCACCCTTAGGGCATAGTTCCAAATTGCCCTCCAGAATGGTTGGATCAGTTCACAACTCCACCAGCAATGAATTAATGTCCCTACTTTGCCACATCACCTCCAGCATTAATTACTTTCCTTTGCTATCATGTTAGTCAATCTGCTGGGTGTGAGGTGATACCTCAGAGTTGTTTTGATTTGCATCTCTCTGATTATAAGAGATTTAGAACACTTCTTCATCTGCTTATTAATAGTTTTGATTTCTTTATCTGAAAACTGCCTATCCATGTCCCTTGCCCATTTATCAATTAGAGAATGGCTTGATTTTTTGTACAATTGATTTAGCTCTTTATAAATTTGAGTAATTAAACCTGTGTCAGAGGTTTCTATGAAGATTTTTTCCCAATTTGTTGTTTTCCTTCTGATTTTAGTTACATTGGTTTTGTTTGTACTAAAGCTTATTAATTTGATGTAGTCAAAATTATTTATTTTACATTTTGTGATTCTTTCTATGTCTTGCTTGGTTTTAAAGTCTTTGCCCTCCCAAAGGTCTGACATGTATACTATTCTGTGTTTACTCAATTTACTTACGGTTTCCTTCTTTATGTTTTAAGTCATTCACCCATTTTGAATTTATCTTGGTGTAGGGTGTGAGGTGTTGATCCAAACCTAATCTTTCCCACACTGTCTTCCAGTTTTCCCCGCAGTTTTTAATCGAATAGTGGATTTTTGTCCCAAAAGCTGGCATCTTTGGGTTTATTGTATACTGTCTTGCTGAGGTCGCTTTCCCCCAGTCTATTCCACTGATCTTCCTTTCTGTCTCTTAGCCAGTACCAAATTGTTTTGATGACTGCTGCTTTGTAATATAGTTTAAGGTCTGGGACTGCAAGGCCCCCATCATATGTGTTTTTTTTTTTTCATTATTTCCCTGGATATCCTTGATCTTTTGTTATTCCAGATGAATTTTGTTATGGTTTTTTCTAAATCAGTAAAGAAATATTTTGGGAGTTCAATGGGTATGGCACTAAATAGATAAATAAGTTTGGGTAGGATGATCATTTTTATTATATTGGCTCGTCCTATCCATGAGCAGTTAATGTTTTTCCAATTGTTCAAGTCTAGTTTTAGTTGTGTGGAGAGTGTTTTGTAGTTGTGTTCATATAGTTCCTGTGTTTGTCACGGGAGATAGATTCCTAGGTATTTTATTTTGTCTAAGGTGATTTTGAATGGGATTTCTCTTTCTAGATTTGCTGCTGAGCTGTGTTGGAGATATAGAGAAAAGCTGATGACTTATGTGGGTTTATTTTGTATCCTGCAACTTTGCTAAAGTTGTTGATTATTTCAATTAGCTTTTTGGTTGAATCTCTAGGATTCTTTAAGTAGACCATCATGTCATCCGCAAAGAGTGATAACTTGGTCTCCTCCTTGCCTATTTTGATGCCTTCAATTTCTTTTTCTTCTCTAATTGCTACTGCTAGTGTTTCTAGTAAAATGTCAAATAGTAGAGGTGATAATGGGCATCCTTGTTTCACTCCTGATCTTATTGGGAATGCATCTAGTTTATCCCCATTGCAGATGATATTAGCTGATGGTTTTAGATATATACTGCTTATTATTTTTAGGAACGACCCTTCTATTCCTTTGCTTTCTAGAGTTTTTAATAGGAATGGGTGTTGTATTTTATCAAAGGCTTTTTCTGCATCTATTGAGATAATCATGTGGTTCTTGTTGGTTTGCTTGTTGATGTGGTCAATTATGTGGATGGTTTTCCTAATATTGAACCAGCCCTGCATCCCTGGTATAAATCCTACTTGATCATGGTGGATGACCCTTCTGATCACTTGCTGGAGTCTTTTTGCTAGATTCCTATTTAAGATTTTTGCATCTATATTCATTAGGGAGATTGGTCTATAGTTTTCTTTTTCTGTTTTTGACTGCCTAGTTTTGAAATCAGTACCATGTTTGTGTCATAAAAGGAGTTTGGTAGAACTCCCTCTTTGCTTATTATGTCAAATAGTTTGTATAGTATTAGGATTAACTGTTCTCTGAATGTTTGACAGAATTCACTGGTGAATCCATCAGGCCCTGGGGATTTTTTCTTAGGAAGTTCTTTGATGGCTTGTTAGATTTCATTTTCTGATATGGGATTATTTAAGAATTCTATTTCTTCTTCTGTTAGTCTAGGTAGTTTGTATTTTTGTATATATTCATCCATATCACCTAAATTGGTGTATTTATTGCCATATAATTGGGCAAAGTAATTTCTGATGATTGCCTTAATTTCATCTTCATCGGAGGTGCTGTCCCCCTTTTCATCTTTAATGCTGTTAATTTGCTTTTCTTCCTTCCTTTTTTAAATTAGATTGACCAGTACTTTGTCTATTTTGTTTGTTTTTTCAAAGTACCAGCTTCTTGTCTTATTTAATAAATCAATAGTTGTATCACTTTCAATTTTATTAATTTCTCCCTTAATTTTTAGGATTTCTAGTTTGGTTTTCTGCTGGGGGGGTTTAATTTGATCGTTTTCTAGTTTTTTTTTTATTTGCATTTCCAATTGATTGATCTCTGCTCTCCCTAGTTTGTTGATATATGCACTCAGGGATATGAATTTGCCTCTGATTACCGCTTTGGCTGCATCCCAAAAGGTTTGAAAGGATGTCTCGCCATTGTCATTTTCCTTGATGAAATTGTTAATTGTTTCTATGATTTCTTCTCTAACTAAATGATTTTGGAGTATCATATTGTTTAATTTCCAATTAGTTTTTGATTTGGTTTTCCATGTACCATTACTGAACATTATTTTTATTGCCTTGTGATCTGAAAAGGCTGCATTTATTATTTCTGCTTTTCTGCATTTGTGTGCCATATTTCTGTGACCTAATGTATGGTCAATCTTTGTGAATGTGCCATGTGGTGCTGAGAAGAAGGTGTATTCCTTTTTATCCCTATTTATTTTTCTCCATATGTCTATTAATTCTAATTTTTCTAAGATTTCATTCACTTCTTTTACCTCTTTCTTATTTATTTTTTGATTTGATTTATCTAAATTTGATAATGGTTGGTTTAAGTCTCCCACTAATATGGTTTTACTGTCTATTTCTTCCTTCAATTCTCCCAGGTTCCCCATTAGAAATTTGGGTGCTATATTATTTGGTGCATACATGTTGATTAGTGATATTTCCTCATTATCTAAAGTCCCTTTTAACAAAATATAATTACCTTCCCTATCCCTTTTGATCAGGTCTATTTTTGCTTTGGCTTTATCAGATATCATGATTACCACTCCTGCCTTCTTTCTGTCAGTTGAGGCCCAGAAGGTCTTACTCCATCCTTTAATTCTGACTTTGTGGGTATCAACCCGCCTCTTGTGTGTTTCTTGAAGACAACATATGGTAGGGTTTTGGATTCTAATCCATTCTGCTATTCGTCTACGTTTTATGGGTGAGTTCATCCCATTCACGTTCAAAGTTATGACTGTCATTTGTGGATTACCTGGCATTATGATATCCTTCCCTAATTCTAACCTTTTCTTCTTCAGCTCTACCTTTTAGTCCAGTGATTTACTTTAAATCAGTCCCCCTTGTCCCCTCCCTTGATATGTTTCCTTTTTTAGTCCATCCCTTTTTGTTCCCTCCCCCTCCCCCCTCTCTTTCCCTCCCCTTTTGTTTTCCCTCCCCCCCTACCCCTTGGTTTTCCCTTCTCCCTACCCTTGTTGGGTAAGATAGAATTCAAGATCCCAATGGATCTGGATGTTTTTCCCTCTCAGAGTTGATTTCCCTGAGAGTAAGGTTTAAGTAAAAATTCTCTTCCTCTCATTCTTATAGGAGTTTCCTTCCCCTCCCCTTCCCATGTGAATCTTTGTGTGAGAAAGATTATTCTATTTGGTCTTTCTTTTCCCCCTATTTACACATTACATTTTCCCCACCTGTTAGTATACATAGATTGATATAAATGTAGTCCTTATAGAAGAGAGTTTGAGTAAAAGAAGAAGATAACATTTTTCTCCTTTTCCCTTTACTTCATATTTACCTTTTCAAGTATTCCATGCTCTTTGTTTTTTGGTGTCGAACTTTCCACAGAGCTCTGGTCTTTTCTTTGCGAAAACTTGGAAATCTTCTATTTTGTTGAATGCCCATACTTTCCCTTGGAAGTATATAGTCAGTTTTGCTGGATAGCTAATTCTTGGTTGAAGACCCAGCTCTCTTGCCTTTCTGAAGATCATGTTCCATGCCTTACGATCATTCAGAGTAGAAATTGCAAGGTCTTGTGTTACCCTGATTGGCATTCCTTTATATATAAATTGTCTTTTTCTGGCTTCTTGTAGGATTTTTTCTTTTGTTTGAGAGCTTTGGAATTTGGCAATTACATTCCTGGAAGTTGTCTTTTGGGGGTTTAGTGTAGAGGGTGTTCTGTGAGCTCTGTCAGTGGCTGTATTGCCCCCTTATTCTAGAATCTCTGGGAAATTTTCTTTGATTATATCTTGTATTATGATGTCGAGTTTGATGTTTATTTCTGGCTTTTCTGGAAGTCCAATTCTTAAATTATCTCTTCTCCCTCTATTTTCCAAATCTGTCACCTTTTCAGTGAGATATTTTATGTTCTGGTCTAATTTCTTGGTCTTTTGGCTTTGCTTTATTAGTTCTTGCTTTAAAGCCTGGTTTTCCTTTTCAGTTTGGTCAAACTGGTTTTGTAGATGCGTGAATTTCTTTTGCATTATTTCCCATTTTTCCTCCCAGAAGGTTTCCATCTTTTTGATCATTTCTGATTCATATTCTTCATGGGTTTGTGGAGAGTTTCCATTTCCTTTCGAAGGTTTCAGAGCATTTGCTTGTGTTTCCTCTTCTATCTCCTCAGTGTTTTGTATTTTTGCTCCATAAAATGTGTCCAAAGTCGCCCCCTTCTTCTTGTTTTTTTTTGGAATTTTGGGTTTTTTGTGCTTCTGTGGAGTTTGCCATCTCTATCTGAGTGGGGAGGATTAGCTTTTCTTATCTCTGTCTGGCGTTCAGAGGTTTTAGCCCTGGGCAGATTGTCCGTTCTATGGCTTGGCCCTTGTTTCTGTGCCTCAGCCCCGGAAGAGCCAGCACTCTGAGGGGGGAGGGACCGCGGCTTCCAGGAGCTCTGAGGGCTGGTGATAGGATTAACCTCAGACTGAGTATGCCCTCAGGCAAGGACCTTCAGTGAGACTCAGATGGAAGGATCTGGTCAGGGGGCTACAGGCTCCCCCCACCCCCCTCCATCTCTCTCTGCCTCCCTGCTGTCTGGGTGCCCCCGCGACTGGCTCAGGTCGTTTTCAGGGGGCGGTCCTCAGAACAGCCGGCTCCTGAGGCCCCCCTGCCTGCCCTGAGGTTCCTGCTGCTGCCTCGGACTCAGCACTCTGGGTTGGGGGGGATGGGTCCTGGGACCTTCCCTTTGCCTTCCCCTTAGATCCAAATGATCTCGGGCTCCGACTCTTGGGGGGCCCTACCTTTTGATCCAGGTCCAGGAGGAGTGTTTCCGGGGTCTATTCTGCTGTTTGTTTTGAATTTTGATGCCCTAGGAGCATTTCGTTAGATCGGTAAGGAAGGGTTTCTGGAGCTCCGAACTTTAGCTTTCTCTAAGCTGTCATCTTGACTAGAAGTCAAGGGAATGTATTCTAAGCATGGGGTATAGACACAGATACGGGGAAATGTAATGTTGCACACAGAAGCAATCTATCCTACTTTTGTATAGCTTTAATTGTTGGGCTTCCCCTCAAATCCAGCAGGAATTAGCCTCTCTTCCACTTGCCTCAGCAGTCACTGTTCTTTCCCTTGAACTGGGAAGAACTGAATCTGTTCCTTTTGTTCTTTTTACATGCTTCATAATTTTGAGAAAGTATTTTTAGAGCTGAATAATCTAAAGTGAGAAAAAGCCAAGATCACTGATTTCCTTTAAAAAAAAACCTCTTAATGAGGAACCTACTACAAATGCAGGTCTATAGTCTGTACTTTAAGGTTTATATAGTGCCTTATGGTGTTAGTTACTACATAATTTCAATAATCTTTAGTACATTTAATTGTAGTAGATTTGCTTTTTCCACCTGTGAAGTAGGTGCTATTATTCCCATTTTACAGATGAGGAAACAGCTCATGAGGAAACTCAAGGTGGTTGAGTTTCTTGCACAGGGAACAAAGTGTTGAGCCTGGAGTGAGAAAGATCTATGTTTAAATCTGACCTCAAATATTTACTAGCTATGTGACCTTGGGCGAGTCAATTTCCTCAACTGTAAAACCAGAATAATAATAACACTAACATCCTAAAGTTGTTGTAAGAGGCAAATGAAATAATTTATATAGTGCTTAGCATTGGACCTGGCATATGGTAGGGGCTATATCAATGATAGCTTTATCGACCTAGTCATACTATTATTACTATTATCATAATAGTTATATATTATGTCATTTGAACTTAGATCTTCCTGACTCCAAGACCAGCACAATACCTAGTCATCATAAGCAATTTAAATAGAAAGTTTTGTCTATTAGCTGTTTATCAGACACAATAAAATTAGCAAAGTAATTAATGTTTCTAATAAATTAGAAGTGTAATTAGTTATAATTGTATTTATTATCACTAATCAATTTCTCACTACATTTTGCAAAAGATAGAGGGATAACTTATGGGAAGGTTCAACTGATGTCAGTAGGAGAGAAGTAGTCTCCAATTACATTCCTCCAGGTTTCAGCAGTTATTATATCAGTGCCCTAGTAAATTTTAATTGATGCAAAGATTAAAGAGATAGCACATACAGGAAGAGGCAGAATAGGATCCAAAGGGAAGGCAAACATCCTAGAGGTAAATAAAATCCTGTCATTAGATTTTTTCAAATATATGATATAAACAATAATAATAATAAAATAATGAATGATCTAGGGAAGGTTAGCTACTGGCAAACTCAATTAATTAAAGTTGCTATGTAGATGATAGTGGGGGAAGACAATTCAATTTTTAGCCACAATTATAAAAATACCAAGTCCAGGATGAGGAAGATGATGTATGCATGCTTTTTGCCAGTTGAATCATATTTTTGGGCCAGTCCTACAGTCCAGTCCAGTGATTCTGCTTTGAGGGTTAAAATGGTAAGATATTCTTCAGAAAAATAAGATTCAGTTAAAAATAGTTTTACTCATAAGCAATCTGAAAAACTGAAAGGGTTTTAAAATGCAATGGTGACCTCTTTTTCAGCAAAAACCCCATTGAGGAACTCATTAACCACATACTATAACTGAAATTGCAGTTAATTCTTCTTGAGACATTCTTGAGTGACACTGGCCTGTCTGGTATGATGTAGAGGGTAATTATGCATTGGGCAGGCCTTGATAATGAATGAGATTTCTTCCAACATTAAGATTCTATGATTCTAAGTAAAACATTTTCTCTTCTTTTGAAAAATGAGAATTTTTAAAATAAGCTCACAGAATCCTTTTAAATTATATAAGGCTGAATTATATTTTATGTAAGATTGGAAACTGGATCAGTAGATCAGAATCATAGATCTTCCATTTATAAGGGGCATTAGAGATCACAAATACATTATTAGATCTCCTCAGATGAGCCACCTGAGCCAGACTGAGTTATACAGTTTAATAATAGCAGACCTGGGATTTGAACCTAAGACCTCCAATTCCATATCCAACTGGAATTTAAGCACTTATCTGAACTAAACTAGTTTAAGACAGACCCATTGTCAAGGTAGGAAATCACCATACATGCATTTTTTCTACTCTTTCTTATTCTTTCTCTTCCCTCCCCTAAATGAGATATCTAATTCTCTACTTAAGATTACAATATACTCTACAGCTATGTGGGTGAATCCATGGCACCTCCATTCCCCTCTCCACAGTGTCTGAGGACATTTCTCCCATCACCTGCCCCTTTGCCCAGGAGCCCAATGGAAACACTTCCTTTCCTTTCTTGGGTAAGGGGGAGGTGGGACTCATATGAGGCTGAGGGTTGCAGTTTAGACACTCAATTTCTAAAAGGTTTACCATCACTGCACTAGAAGAAGTAATTTGCCAGGTGGCATCCCAGTGACATAGGATAGACTAAACAAAAGTACTGTATATAATACAGAGAGAGGAAATATAGCCTAATAGGGGTGGCCAGGCCAAGAAGTTAGGAAGTCCTGGTTTTAAGTCTACCTTTGATACTAACTATACTAACATGAGCAAGTCATTTAACTACTCTGTGCCTCAAGTTCTTCATTTATAAAATGGGAATATCTCTATAATTGTTAATTTCAAGGTTGTTGTGAGGTTCAGATAAAATAAAGTACACAAAGTGCTTTGTAAACCTCAAAATATTTTGAATACACAAATTATGATGCCATTTGACCACAAGTGACGCCTCATCTTCCTCATCTATAAAATGGTAATAATTACATCACCAGCCTCATAGGTACGAAATGAGATAATATAATCCTTAAATAAATGTCAATTATTATTATTAGAATGCTGCCCTTATTTTAATATAGGTCACAAAGTATGACTAAAGAAGTAATATGACTAGTTTTCACAAGTTTTAAAACTGATTTTTAAAGAGTTATAGCTACATCTGATATAGTGAATTAAGTATGCTATATGTCTTTTCTATTTCCTGTTGTTCTAGTCTGTTCCAGTGGCTTTTCTGTCCTAGGTTCACATCAATGAGCCTAAGAGTATTAGTGAGTTGCTTAGACACAAAGTATGTGTTATATTTTCCTTCATACCTTTTTATATCCAAATGTCTAATTGTATAGAAAAGTGGAAGATATAAGATGGGTGCCTGATTAATGTTTGTGGAGGAAAGATAGCATGATGTAGTCAATACATAGCAGTGGATTTGCAGTCAAAGGACCTGACTTATAAACCTAGTTCTGCAGTATGACCTTAGGTAAATCCCTTAAAACCTCTGTGACCACCATTTTGTCTTCTACTTTAAAAAAGGGGGAAGGAGGAACTAGAGTAGGTGATCTCGAGATCCTCTCCAGTGCTTAAACTCTAATAATCTAACTGCTCATCCGTCATTAGGTGGGTTTTAACTTCTAATGTGCTACAGTACTATTTAGGGCCTTGAAACAGGAGATTCAATCAATGACAATTTTTGCTTATCTGATATTTGATGCAAAGCTTCTGGTAAAAAATGTTTGGGAACATCTCCAGAACAGTCTGAGCCAATATGCCTCTTAGAATGACTAGCTTTAGCTCTTTATTACCAATCAAAACTATTACTAGATAGATGCCTGCATTATACAAGATTATAAAAGATCCATGTTCCCTTCTGAATCAGCACTTTTTATCCATTTAGGAGAGGAGAAAAATCAAAATGCCTTGCCAAAATCAATTAGGAAGTTAGTGGTAGAACTAAAGAGAACTGTCTAAATGGCATACAGGGTACTAGGTATTTATGATATGGGCAAAATCAAAATAAATTTTTTGCAAGTGCAGTGGAAAATTTTTGTTTCTTTTACATGCTTGTTTATCATTTTGATTTTCAGAGTCAACAACTGATTTGAAGTGTGAAGAAGCTGAGATCTGTGGCTAGAAGGAACTCTTAATAAGGAATATACTTCTCCTAGCACAGGTTAAAAACTAAAATATTTTCTATGGCAATGATAGCTTAAGTCACTTGCTCAATGTCACCCAACCAGTGTCTGTCAGAGGTTGGCCTTGAACCCAGATCTTATCTCCAAGGCTGGCTTGCTATCTACTATGCCAATCATAGATATAATTTAAAAATGACCATAATCAATCATTTGACTCCCACACTTAGAGGATTATATATGAACACTTTTGTTTGGCATTTAAAGTCATTCAACACCAAGTTCCAACCTGCCTTCCCTGAGCTTATTCCACACTAGTCCCTTTCATTTACTCTACATCCTAGTGGCCAAGCAGGCCTTCTTCAAACACAACAGATGTGTTCGCTTCAGATGTTATCTCCCATCTCCGTGCCTAGAATGAACTTATCCCTATCTGTACCTCTTAATATATCTTATTTCCTTCAAAACTCATTTTAAGTGCCACCTTGTACATGAAGCCTTTCATGATTTATACCACTCCCCTGCAGTGGCTAGTACCCACCTCCTTAAATTACTTTGTTGTCTTTTAGCATGTTTTATAAACACTTTAAAAAGAAATGTCTCTCCCAATTAACTATAAGTTCTTTGGAGACAAGGATTTGTCTTTTTATCAACAATGTATGATAAACAGTGAATATTTAATACATGTTTGATTGACTTGGGTAGGAAAACAGATTTGGAACTCTGAAGATGATACAGAAGAAAGGATGCCATTAGAGAAATGATGAAGAGAAAAAAATGGTGTGATAATACATACAGTCTGTACAAGACATAAGAAGTGGATAGCAGGTGTATCTCAGTTATACTCACAATGTCAACAGAAAGAGTGGAAGACCTCTCATCCCTTGGGTGGACCCTCTACAGTGAACTTCTATTAGGGCATAGGCAAGAATAATACTCATAAAGACATAGGTTATGATCTGCATTGTTTGAGGGAACATTCAGATCAACACCAAACAGACCAAAGATCTATAATTGAGTGTTTTAAAGTATTTTTTAGCAAAAGCAAAGAAATAAAATTTCCCCAGAAATTCAGGAATTCTAGCTATACTCTATAATTTTTCATAGAAGAAATGCAGAATAATAGAATTAGAAGGCACCTCAGCAGCCACTAAGTCCATTTATCTGCTCCTTTCACACCACATGTGCTGCTGAACAAAAGCAGAGAAAATCATGCAACCATTCTGACTGGGTCCAACTCCAAAATTATATTAGCCAACTTCTAGTTGGGCCTCACTGATGCTAGGCAATCCTTCTAAACTTTTCTTATCAATTGACTTTCTCTTTCTCCAGTGGCTCTTCAAACCTACGGTGGCTCTCCCTATCCCTGTCTCACATGATGGAATGGCCTTATTCCTCATCAAGGCAAACTCCTCTACTTGCACAAATGATCCCATTCCATCCTATCTCTTCAGACTGCCCTCTCAGTCATACTTACTCTAGCACTTAGCTTTCATCTCTCTACCTCAATTGGTTCATTCCTTACTACCCTCAAACATGCCCATGTCTCCCTCGTCCTCAGAAAACTCATTTGATCCTTCCATCTCCACTACTGTCCTACTTTTCTGCCCTTTGGCATCTAAACTCCTTGAGAAGTTGTCTATACTTTCCTTCCACCCACTCTCTTAACTCCTTTTAAGTCACCTTCAACCACTACTCCACCAAAACTGCTCTCTCCTAAGTTATCAGTGATCTAAACTCCAAATCCAATGGCCTTTTTCTAAAATCTCATTCTTCTTGACCAATTTGCAGCCTTTAAGATTGTGGATCATCTCTTCTCCTGGATAGATTTTTGGGGGTTCGGGACACCATGCTCTCCTGGTTATTCTCCTATTCATCTGACTACTCCTCAGTCTCTTTTGCTGCATTTTCATCTGGATCATGCTCACTGTGTCCCACAGGCTTCTGTCCTAGGACCTTTTTTTATTCTCCCTCTAGAATAGTTCTACTTAGTGATCTCGTCCATATCTCGTGGATTTAATTACCATCTCTATGCTAAGGATTCTCAAATCTTCCTCTATAAATCTAACTTCTCTACTTGTTTCCAGGCTCATATCCCGAACTACCATTCAAACATCTCAAAGTGGACATCAGTAGACATTTTTTAAATCAGCATGTCCAAAATGAAACTCATTATCTTTCTCCACAAACTCTTCCCACAATCCAAACTTCGTTAGTATTTACTCTCCAAGAAACCCACAATTTCCCAGTCCCCCAGGCTCACAGCAGAGGTGTCATTCTCTACTCTTCACTAAGTCTCACTCCCCTTATTCAACTTACTGCCAAGGACTTTCAATTTCACCTACGAAACATCTCTCAAACACTCATCGTTCTCTCCCTCTGAAACTGCCACCCCTCTGGTGAAGGTCTTTATCACCTCTTACCTTCACTGTTGTGATACTCTGCTGGTCAGTCTGCTTGCCACCAGTCTGTCCCCAATTTAATTCAGCCACCAAAATTACTTTATTAAAGCTCATGCCTATCACACACACTTCCTCTACCCCCCCCCCCACTCAATTATTAATTCCAGTGACTCCCTATCACTTTCAGGAAAAAT
This sequence comes from Monodelphis domestica, assembly GCF_027887165.1. NCBI lineage: Eukaryota > Metazoa > Chordata > Mammalia > Didelphimorphia > Didelphidae > Monodelphis > Monodelphis domestica. The sequence goes on along the minus strand of NC_077228.1, from coordinate 396,336,699 downwards.
ATAAAATCCTCTGGCATACATTATAACCTACCCCCACCTACCTTTCCAGTCCTTTTATAACTTAAACATTCCCACATACTCTCTGATCCAGTGACACTGACTTCCTTGCTGTTCCATGAACAAAACACTCTAACTCTCAAATCTGGACATTTTTTTAAAAATTCAGTTTAGTTCAATACTTTTTCTTGTCAAGATCTTTTGAAACCCAATGCTTTTGCCACTTAGTATCTATGTGATATTGAGGAAATCACTTTCCTTCATTAAGTACCAGTTTCTTCATCTGTAAAATTGGAGTGTCTTATTACATATTTCAGAGTTGTTGAGATAATGCCAAGAGTGCTTTACAACCAACAACCATTACATAAATGTAAGCTATTCTTTCTCTGCTTTTTTTTTTCAGAATCACTGGGAACTCTATTTGTTCTTCTATTCTGTATATTTTGAGGATATGCTTTTCTCCAACCCACTGTAAATCAGTAACTTTCCAAATTTCTCCCTAAACATTAGCTTATGCATTAGTCTTAGAAGAAATAGCAACTGGGGACGGGGCAGCTAGATGGCTCAGTGGATTAAGAGTCAGGCCCAGAAACAGGAGGTCCTGAGTTCAAATATGGCTGAGACACTTCCTAGCTGTGTGACCCTGGGCAAGTTACTTGACTCCCATTGCCTAGCCCTTACCACTCTTCTGCCTTGGAACCAATACACAGTTAAAAAAAAATGAAATAGTAAGTAGAAGTGGACCTCTGGGTGTGTCTGTTAAGTCCTCTGGGTAATAACTACATTTTTACCAGGGAAGTTTGTCCCTCTCATTCTGGGCTTCCTTCTTCTAAGTCTGTTCTGTACTATCTCACCTTGTTTCAGAAGGTCAGGATCTATTCTGAAGTCGAATCTCAGACAGTTTTTATTTTGATATGCCTTCAGGTTGTCTCTCCAGGCAAGGAGGCTGGGGTATTGCATCCCCAAGTGACAAGTGCTCATCGTCTATAGGCCTACACCTTTTCAGTTGGTGATAGAGCAGTTACCTTCTAGTAGATGATTCTAGAGATTTATTTTGTTCACTGGATCAACCCAGCTAAGATAACAAAAGGCCCAGTTTCAATACTTTGTGGTGATTATCCAAAATATCATTCTTGGGACTTTCTCTTGGCAAAAGCTGTTAATATATGACAGACTGCAGATTAAACATATTTGGAAGCAGCATGATATATTACAGAGTAATGGAGGGATAGACAGAATGTCCTAGATTCAAAGCCCACCTCAGCTTCAGTTTCTTCCTCTCTAAAATGGAATACCAGCACCTACACAGGTCTACTGTAAGGATCAAATGAAACTGCAAGTAAAGTATTTTGCAAACTTTAAAATGCTATGTTTATGTGAGCTTTTCAATTATTGCACAGGTCAACAACCAGGAAAGGACTCATGTTCATACACCATAATGGTTTTTTATAATAAACTATCATTTTATAGCTTTGTTGATAACTTTTTTCCTAATGTTCTAATGCTATTCAACAAGCATTAACCAGGCTGATTATAGATATAGTGCTAAAGGAAGTTAAAGGAAAACAACAAAAAGCAAAAGATGCTCCTGTACTCTCCCACCAATAAGCGATATAGCTGAGGAGAAAGGTTGGTATGATTAGGAGTCTACAGGCTCTGAGTTCAACTTCTCATTCTTTCTCTACCAAGTGTCTTCCAGGAAGCCATTTAACCTCTATATTTTGGTTTCCACATGTGGGATTTGCTCCAAGTAATTTTTAAGTTTATGTTCTAACATCCCACGATTCTAGTCATATTGGCATGAAATAGAGCAAGGTGAATTTCACTAGATGTTGACAAGTTCACCCTACTCTACAGTATCTTCTTGTTTGGTTATGTCTAAAGACAAATGACCAGCAAAAAGCCATTCAAAAATGACCACAAGAAGACACACATTTTACTCAGAGAAGCAGATACTCTCATCCCAGACCCTATCTCCAATCACAACCCTGATATATTTTCTTCCACTTTTTTAACCTATCAAAGAATTTATCAATTAAAGTTCTGAACACCAGCATCCATCATGTAAATATCAGTGCCAGAACACAGTATGATTAGATTATTTCATAAAAATGTGAATGGCTAAGTAAACTATATCTCCTTGTTTATTCTAACTGTACTCACATTAAATTAATTTATTAAATGTGATCACCGGAAATAATGAAAAGTGAATCTATGTGTCATAACTCAAGAGTTTCTAACAGACTGCATTTCTGTACACAGGGATTATAATATTAAGTTTTTAATAGCTTAATACTGTACAAAGGTTTTGGGGATACCTCGTCAGATTAAGGATCACAGCTTCTTGAAACAATCATTTTGCTACTTATGTTCCTATTAGGCAAGAAATTCTGCAAAACCAATAGAATCCAATGGTCCTAATGATATGAAAAGTTTAGCATGCTAGTACTTCAATTTGATTTTTCTATTAGTTTTTTTTGCCTACTTCAATAGCCAGTCTAAACTCTATTAATTTTTCTGACTTAAAATCAACATTATCTTGAATGCAGTAGTGTTATATATTATAGGTAAATGAAGTAGAAAAATTATATGTGTATATGCATATATACACACATATATATGATTTTACTTAGGATAAGCACTGAAAATAATATATTCCATGTATTCAGTGTCATGTTCTTTCTTACAATTTATAAAAGCAAAAGAAGTGGAAAGAAATAGCTAAACATAAGAGAAAATTCATATATTAGTTAACACTTATTTCATGCATGGCAGGATCAGAGTTGACGGTCCTCTTTTTTTCTAGTTTCTATAAATAGATATAGCCCCCCTCTAAAAATTAGATGTGGGGAAAAAGGAAGAAAGAAAAAAAGAATTCCTGAATTTCATACTTAGGCTATCAGACAGATCAAGGAACTGCAAGCCTACTTGTCAGTCAATGTAGCAAATTTCCATTACTTATAATATAACTTATTATTTTAATAGGAAAGTGATGAAAGAAATGAAAAAGGAGACCCAAAAGCTAATTGAGGAAAATTGGGCCTGAAAAATTAGAATTGAGCAACTAGAAATGAATGATTTCATAAGAAATTGCAAAACAATAAACAAAATCAAAAGAAGGAAAAAAAAACAGAAGAAAATATGAAATATCTCATTGAAAAGACAACTGACCTGGAAAATTGATAGAGGAGAGACAATTTAAGAATTATTGGATGACCTGAAATTGTAGCAAGAGTTTGAGTGACAGCCTAGAATTCTCCAAGAGCTGGCTGGGTCAAAGTTCTAAGCTATTGAAGGAGAAGGTTTCTAACAGTCAGTCTGGAGCTGAGGGTGAAGACTGAATTTGCAGATTTGAAACTCTACTGGACAAACCATCTATCAAGCAGCCTGCCTGTAAGAATCAACTAGAAGATGTTGAGAGGAAATCTTGAGTCATCCTGGTGGACAGATTGACTGGGGAAGAAAATCTCTACCTTGCCTGGATCATCTAAGAATACTATAACTTGGATTCCTGCTACCTGACCCACCAAAGGATTCTAAGTGAGAATCTGGGCTCTCTGTTAGGACTTATCTTTAGTAATCCTTAGTAATCTTTAGTTTAGTTTAGAAAAGGATTAAGCTAATAAATTATAGTGGGTTGAGTATCTTGGGGCAAATAAATGCAAACCTTTCCCTTTATACCTTTCCCATCATTCCCTTCTCTGTTAATAAACTCATTTTATTAAATTGTGATTTTTCCGCTTTGTATAAACCCTTCCCCTCTTCCTAAATATCCCTAAAACAGTTTTGGCAGAGTCAGGACAGATAGGACAGGACTTAGGAATACAGATTTAATATAAGCATAAAGCAGTTAGAAAGCCATAGTCAGGTTCCTAAAGTCATCATTCATGGAAATAAATTTTGTGGAGATTCAGTATGGTATCTGTCCCTTTAGGTGCAACAGCTCCTATGTCTCAGAAACCTCAAGAAAGTCATTGGCATTATTAAATGGTTCAACATAATAGATTGATATGTTTTTAATTAGTAGAAATTACATTAAAGAATGTGTGTTACCATTTTACTTGCCATAATGCCCTAAGGTCTCCTTGGCCTTTTCATTTGACTTCAAGGCTGAAAAATCCTATATTTGTTTTCTCCATCAAATAAAATATAAGGTCCTTGAAGGCAGAAACTGTCTTGCTTTTCTGTTGTGTACTCAACATTTAATATCTGTGCTTGTATATTTATTGAATAATTCCTCAATAAGTGGATTTTTCATTAATTTAGCCATAGAAAGAAAGAAAGAAAGAAAGAAAGAAAGAAAGAAAGAAAGAAAGAAAGAAAGAAAGAAAGAAAGAAAGAAAAAAAGAAAGCCATAGTCAGTTACAGGCTGGGAAGATTCCATTTTGCTCTCAGTAAGTGGAACATTCCAAAAGTGGGAGCAACGGGACTCTGGGACTAACTGAACTGGGAAAGACATTTAAGTCCTTTAAATCCCCTGGCACATAGACTAAGCGGCCGTCTTGAAATTTTATTTTAATGTTTTTGAAATTTTTCTTTTCCTATCTTTAATTGTGTATAGCTACAAAGGGATCACAGTGGATTACAACAACACTAATTCTATTGCATATACAAGATTATTAATGAATGTAAACATGTCTGGAAACATGTTAAAAGATCTATTGTTTATATTTTGGGAGTGTGTTCTACACATCCCATATATTGTATTCACCCTGTTCCCTAAAGTGTGTTATATTTAGACTACAAATGGATGAAACCCTGCATGTCACTGACTATGCAAAGTGTATTATCTTATGCTCCCATCCTGTGTATTTGTATGTGTATTGTGTACAAGTGTAGATGTGTGTTATTTATTATTGGTAATGGGTTTAAGACTGCAATAGTATGGGTAACAAAGGATTCTGAACTAAAGCAAATGGTAATATTGATGAAGCAACAACTGGACCAAATGGAAATATACATGAAAGACAAAAGGTTTATAAATAATGAATATGGGTTTGAGGTAAAAGAAAAAGATGGTGCACTTAAAAATTTGAATAGACTGCAGAAGTAAGAGGCAGAAGGGAAAGTTACCTTATTCCCCCTAAGAGATCTCCCAGTGGTTTCTAGGGATGAGATCTTTCAAATAAAAATGCATAACAGATTTACACCTGAAGATTTAGAGTCAATAAAAAAGAGAACCACTGCCTTTGTAGACAAACCAAATAAGGTAATCAAAAAAATGAAGAGAGCCATTGATTTGTTTGATCCAGATTATAATGATTTTGCCCTACTAATGAAGGAATTTTTGACAAAAAGGAAAACAAGGGAAACATAGATGAAACTAGGCAGAATCCAGATATGAATAACAATGCACAACATGACATGATAAAAGAAGCCAGACAAGCAATTCTAGAGGTCATGGGAAGATACACTAAAAGGCCAACTGCATAGTCTAAGTTTGAGGTAATAAAACAAAAGCCAAATGAAACACCTGCTACATTCCTTGACCGCATTACAGACACAGCTGAAACATACTTGAACATGGATGTTCTGGAAGTGGAGACAATAGTACATATAAAAAGAATCTTTGTGAAAAAAAATGCTATACCTAAAATAAAACTATTCTTTAAAAATAATTATCCAGATTGGAAGGAGATGAACTAGAGCATATTAGAAGGAAGGCAACATACTTATGCACAGATAATGAGGACAAATATGAGGAAGGGACACACTTATAGAAGATCTAAAAAGAAAATTGAGGGAAGCAGAGGGCAAAGCAAGAGACAGTGAGATTAAAGAAGTTAAGGCAGTAGCTGCATTAAGATCCATGAAACCTGATAACAACTATTACAAGCCTAGGGACAAAAGATCAGGTCCCCAAAGGTGCTTTTTATGCAATAGGATTTGTCATTTTGTCAGGGAATGTAGATACAAAGATCAGTTTTCAAGACAATTGAACAGATATGGAGGATTTATTAGATAGAATAATTATAACAATAATAATTGGAACAATAATAATAATAATAGCTGGAATAACTACTCAAGATGGAATAATGGAAATACATGTCAGAATGCCTGTTGTCAGGGACCTCAAGCATCAGATGTAAACACCATGCAAGACTGGGTTAAGTCTGAAGCAAGGCCTGAATATAGTCAGATTGTTAAGGGTGATCAGAGCAAAGGAACATGTTCCTTATGAAAGTTTACACAGTGTTCTTCTGTACTTGAATCAAGGGAAAAGGAATTGGGATTAAATGAAAGTGAGTGTCATGGTAATAAGGTTAATGAAGTTATAGGCGATGTAATTGAATCAAAGGATAATATAATTAGTGTTAATAATTGTAAGGAAAAAGAATATTGTAATGTAAAATTAGTAGAGAATTCTAATGATTGTGTAATAATGGAAAATAGGGAAGAATGTAAACTACATAATGATGTGATTGTAAATGAGAACAATGATACCAAGGTAGAGAGTATAAGGACAAAGGATAGTAGTGGTAAAAGCTGATAATGGTGTTGAAGATATAAAATTCTGGGAATAGCATGCAGTTCAAGCAGATGTTAACTTGGATGGGCAGGAAATGACTGAGCTTTGTACTGATGTTAGTGTGTTTGCACCAGTGTTGGAAACATTTCAACCTCCAAACAGTACAGAACCATATGTATCCGTTACTATGGGAGACCAGATTCACGACCTTTTGGTTGATACTAGAGCCAGGAAATCAGTTTTGCAAAATCTTCCTAAGAATTGTAGAGTGGTTGGTACAATGGAAGTTATAGGAGCTACTGGTAAACCAGAGAGAGTAGCAAAATTACAAACAAAAATGATTACTTTAGGTCCCTTATCTGTGGGGCATGCATTTCTTTGTATGCCAGACTGTCCCATGAATCCTTTAGGTAGGGATTTATTATGTAAATTATGAGCAACAATCCAATGTACTGATACTGGTGATATTTCATTACATCTACCAGAAGACTCTCTGAAAGCTTTTCCATTGATGTTCTTAGATTCAGTCATTACAGAGGGTGACTTGGATTCAATCTATCCTATACCTGAGGATATCCCTGAAAGTTTATGGTCAAAGTCTTCCACAGATGAAGGTATATTGAAATCAGCTACTCCTGTAAGGGTGAAGACTAAGGAAAGACCAGTTCCTTGTGTACCTTAATGTCCCTTAACTAAAGAAGCAATAAAGGGTATCAAAACAATAACTGAATCCTTCATCCAACAAGGGATCATAATACCTTGCTTCTCTGAATATAGTACACCTATACTTCCAATCTAAAAGCCAAAGCTAGATCAAAATGGCAAAGTGGTATATAGATTCATACAGGATTTAAGAGCAGTAAATGATTATGTGATAAAGACATATCATATTGTACCAAAAGTCTAGATGCTATAATTTCTTCCATTCCAGGTCAGGCAAGATATTTCACTATGGTAGATTCATGCCCAACTTTTTTCTCAATTCCAATCCATGAGGATTCTCAAAAGATCTTTGCTTTTACCTGGGAAAAACTTCATGGGATGTGGACTCATCTTCCACAAAGGTTCACAAACTCTCCAAGCCAGTTTTCACAAATTTTAAATAGAGATCTAAAAACCATAACATTCAAAGAAAGTAAAATAGTTCATTTTGTGGATGATATTCTCCCTGCACCCCAAATGCTAAAGTGTCTCAGAGATAGCAAGATTCTTTTGATAGAATTATATAATCATGGACATAAAACCTCCAGGCAAAATTAGAGTAGGTTTTGCCTTGAGTGCAATATCTTGGATTTGTGTTATAAGAGGGTTCCAGAAGTATCACACAGAAAAGAATAGCAGATATCCAGAAACTGAGTGCTCCTAAGACCAAAAAGCAACTCAGAGCTATTCTTGAGACAACTGGTTTCTGTAGGCAATGGATATCTGCATATAGTGAATTAACAAAGTATCTAACAGACTTAACCAGTAATAAAGAACCAGAACCTCTGAAACCAAAACCTGAACATCTGCAAGTCTTATGTAAGCTTAAAGAAAACATTTTATCTGCTCCTGCTTTGGGTATCCAGGACTATACAAAACCATTTCAACTATTTGTAAATGAAACTAAAGGTATTGCTTCTGATGTACTGACACAGACTTTAGGACAAATTTATCATCCAATTGCATATTATAGTTGTCAGGTTGATCTAATAGCTGCTGGTTTAGTTCCTTGTCTAAGGGGTATAGCAGCTGCAGCTGTATTAGTCCAGAAGTCAGCAGACTAAGTTTTGGGATGTCCATTGACTGTATATTGTTCACATCAAATAGAAGCATTAATGACGAAATTTTGTACTCAAGTGTATTCAGATCAATGAATTTCTAAGTATGAAATTATACTCCTAGGGAGTGATAATATCTAGTTGAGGAGGTGTAGAGTATTAAATCCAGCTACATTTCTTCCTGATTTGCCAAATACAGTGAACCATTACATGAATATGTAGAAGTAGTAGATCTAGTGGATAAGCCTAGGATGAATTTAAAAGACATTCCAACTGAAAATCCACTCTTGGTGTTATTCACTGATGATCCTTCATATTTGTGTAATGGAATTAGATGTACAGATGTTGCAGTGGTCGCAGTGGTATAGCTCATAACTTAGTAACCTTAGTGCTCAAGGGACAGAATTAGTCGCTTTGAAGCAAGGGTGTCTTCTAGTAAGGGTAAAAATGCAAATATTTATACAGATTCTCTTTATACATTTTCTGTACGTCATGCTACAGGAAAGATCTGGACACAACGAGGTTTTATTACTGCATCAGGAAAACCAATTGCTCATGAAGAAATAATAACTGATTTGTTGGATGCTATCAAAAAACCTAAACAGCTAGCAGTAATCCATTGTAGAAGTCATACCTATGGCAGAGATTCAGTCTCTAAAGGAAATCATAGAGCTGATATAACTGCTAAATTTGCAGACAGGAATTCTCTGGTGTATGTAATAAATTTGTCAACTATTAAATCTGATGATCTAGAAAAAGCTTATGCAAACTCAGAAATTCAGAAGTGGAAGGAGAAATTTGGAGCAAGAAAAGAACATTTTATATGGGTTGCAGACACTGGAAAACCACTGTTACTAAAAGATCTGTAAAACTATTTGTGTCAAGCCATTGACACAAAAAGTCATTTTGGTACTCAATCTGTACTAGACTGTAAAGAGACAATGGGTAGCACTGGGAATAAGTACTGTAGCAAATAAGATCTCTACAAGTTGTTCTGTTTGCCAAAAATTCAACTAAGGGGCATTCAGACAGAAAGGATTAGGTGGTAGACTTTTAGCATATTGTACATTTGACATTTTGCAAATTGATTACATCAGCATGCCAAAAGCTGGAAGATACAACTTTTGTCTGGTAATGACAGATTAACTAAGTGGCCTGAAGCGTTTCTATCAAATACAAATACAGCTAGCTTTGTGGTAAAACTGTTGATTAAGGAAATTATTCTTAAATTTGGTGTACCACTTACCATAGACTATGACAAAGGATCTTATTTCACCCAAGATATCCTGAAAAGAGTCTATGAGAATCTAGGAATAACACCTAAATATCATGTTCTTTATCACCCACAAAGTTCAGGTCAAGTGGAGCATGTAAATAGGAAACTCAAGACTATGGTGGGGAAAATCTGGCCACATCTAAAATGGCCAGATATTCTTCCCATAGCTTTGTTTTACCTACGTACAAGCCCAAGAGCAGATTTATATGTATCCCTGTATCATCCTATGAAATGCTCTTTGGACAAGTGGAAAGTGAGAATCATTAGTCAAATTGAGTCTGCAGTCAGAAAAATCAGTAAGAAGAAGACCATTCCAATGGAAGAAGACAATGCAGACGAAGAGGAGAATTCAAGAAATTAAAGGACATTGTTAAAACACTGAAAAAACTTATAAATTTAAAGACTTTGAGGAAATTTGCAATGAAGAGGATCAAATAATTGATGAATTTGAACTAATATATTAAATATTTGGGTAATATATTATAACACAAAACAACATAACATATAGTCACACAAGCATTCATAAATACATTTACTACCATGGAGTTGGAGAGGAAGGAATCTTCAATCAAGATGAGATGAGAAAAGAAGAAAAGTCTGAAGGAGTGGTAAGTGTATTACATGCAAAAGAAACATAACACTCACATAACAGTAAAACCTACATAACACTAGCAAAACAAAATAGCAAAAATAATAACATAACAAAAACATAAACACAAATCCATAAACATGGTTAGGTTACATTGATTCACTATTTGGATGAGTAAAACAATGTATAGCTAGGGTACTAACAATGTCATAATTAGTTATAAATTAGTTGCTAACAAAAAATAGTTAGATGCTTAGGAATATAGGTAGGTAGAAGAATTCTGCAAATAGAGCTTTAGTTAGATGAGATAAAAATTTAAGATAGATAAAATAAGGTAAGATACATTACAATATACATTACAACATACATTACATAACACAAATGACATATAATACCACATATCACACAAAATTGTAAATACATATGTAAATAGTATATATTATATTTAGGATTGTAAAATTAATCATAGCATAGTGTATGTATATGTAAATGTGTAACATGTGAAAATGCAAAGTGTGTATGGCATGCATGTATATGTTGTATGTTATATATGTATGTATGTATACATGTGAAATTTATGTAAAGAGATCACTTATGTTTAATTTTATCTAGTGTTACACGTATTTTGCATAAGTGAGTTTAATGTTTTGGTTTGATTTTCTGGGTAAAACATGCAATATTGTAATTTTCAAAAAATTTTATCTAAGTTTGCAGTTATTACATTGTAATATTACATGTAATACAAGGCATTACAATAGTAATAGAATGTTTTATATTAGTTGATAAGAGTAGAATCTATGAGTTTAATGAGTTTTGCATGCATGTTAAGTTTATCTTTTGCTTTTGATGTTATTTGCTTGTTTGCATGTTTAATCTGTGTTTAAAATTTGTAATTGTACATTATTTAATTTCCCTTTTTTTCCTTTCCCTGATTAAATCCCTAGAATAGGATAGTATTAGATAGTTTAAGATTGTTGAGTGTAGGTTGATTGTTACTTTGTGTAGATATTTTAGTTTAATGTGTAAATAAATTAGTTAGTGCCCAAATACCAAAATAGTGCTTTCAACACGATTTCAGCTTTGTGCAAAGGGAGGACTATAGCAAGAGTTTGAGTGACAGCCTAGAATTCTCCAAGAGCTGGCTGGGTCAAAGTTCTAAGCTGTTGAAGGAGGAGGTTTCTAACAGTCAGTCTGAAGCTGGAGGTAAAGATTGAAGCTGTGGATCTGAGACTCCCCTGGACAAACCATCTATCAAGTAGCCTACCTGTGAGGATCAACTAGAAGAAGTGGAGAAGAAATCTCCAGTCATCCAGGTGGACAGATTGACTGGAGAAAAGAATCTCTACCTTGCCTGGATCATCTAAGGACATTATAACATTATAACCTGCTACCTGACCCACCAAAGGACTCTAAGTGAGAATTTGGGCTCTCTGTTGGGACTTATCTTTAGTAATCCTTAGTAATCTTTGGTTTAGTTTAGAAAAGGATTAAGCTTAGAAATAAATTATAGTGGGTTGAATATCTTGGGGCAAATAGATGCAAACCTTTCCCCTTATTCCTTTCCCATCATTTCCTTCTCTGTTAATAAACTCATTTTATTAAATTGTGATTTTCCACTTTGTATAAACCCTTCCCCCCTTCCTAAATATCCCTATGGCAAAATGTATGATAAAAAAGCCTAGACCTCATAATAAGAAATTATCAAAGAAGACTGCCCAGATATTCTCAAACAAGAAAATAAAATAGAAATTAAAAGAATCCACAGAATACCTCGAGAAAGAAATCCCTAAATGACAACATCCAGAAATATAACAGCCAAATTCAAGAGCCCCCAGGCCAAGGAAAGAATGCTGCAAACAGTCAGAAAGGATAAATTAAAATACCATGGAGTCACAATCAGGATCACACAAGTCTTAGCGGCTTCCACATTAAAAGTTTGGGAGGTATGGAATACGATATTCAGGAAGGCAAAATATCTAGGTATACATCCCAGAGTCACCTATCCAGAAGCACTGAATATATTCTTTCAGAAGAAAAAAGGACATTCAATAAGATAGAAGAAGCTTCCCAAGCATTACCGAGGAATAAGCCAGACCTAAACAAAAAAATCTGAAGTCCAAACACAAGACCCAAGAAAAGCCTAAAATGGTAAATAAGGAAAAGAAAATTTAGCGGACACTTTAAAATTAAATTGTTTATATTTCTACATGGCAAGAGAATGTCTGTAATTCTCAAACATTATTCTTTACTAGAGTAGATTGAAGTAATATACTTAGAAGGTGAGGAAGTAAGCTGATTATGATATGATATGTAAAAAAGAAACTCAAAGGTGTAAACAAGGAGTGCACCAAGAGAAAGGGGAAAGGAGAGATAGAATAGAGTAAATCATATAACAAGGAGGTATAAAAAATCATCATAGGGAGCGAAAGATCAGAGTGGTGATAGGCATTAATTAAAATTTATTGTCATCGTAACTGGCTCAGAGAGAGAAAAACAAATACACTCACTGAGATAGAAAATTCTATCTTACCACACAGGGAAGAAGGGGAATAAGACATGGGAAGGGGAAGGTAATTGGAGGGAGAGGGAATTAGGGAAGTGTGATAAAATGCAAAACAATGATTTGGAAGAACAGAGTAAAAGGGAATAAAACAGGATCAAAAAGGGAAAATAAGATGGAGGGCAATACACTGTAATCATAACTGTGAAAGTGAATGCAATGAACTTACCCATAAAATGGAAGTGGATAGTAGGGAGAACTAAAAACCAGAATCCTACTATATGCTGTTTACAAGAAACACATTGAAGGCAGGGTGACACACAGAGATTAACACTAAAAAGCTGGGACAGAATTTATTATGCATCATCTAAAGTTAAAAAGCACAAGTAGCAATCATGATATCAGACAAAGCTAAAGTAAAAACTGATCTAATTAAGAGAGACAAGGAAGGAAATTACATTTTGCTAAAAAATATAATAATCAATGAAATAGCATTAATACTAAATATTTCTGCAACAAATGGTGTTGCATCCAGATTTTTAAAGGGGAAACTAAAGGATCTCAAGGAGGAAATAGTAAAACTATATTAGTGGGGGCCTCAACCTTCCCCTAAGAGAACTAGACAAAATGAACCTAAAAATAAATAAGAAGGGAAGTGAATGAAATGTTAGAAAAATTAGAATTAACAGATATCTGGAGAAAATATGGAAAAAAATACATCTTCTTTTCAGCGGCACATGGTAGATAGATAGATAGATAGATAGATAGATAGATAGATAGAGAGATAGATAGATAGATAGATAGAGATATATATGTGTATATGTATATATAAAGATCAGTGATGTACTAGGGTATTAAAACATCACAAACGTATGTAGAAAAGCAGAAATAATAAATGTAACCTTCTCAGATCACAAGATAAAAATTATAAATAATTAGTATTCATGTAGGGCCAAATTTAAAATTAATTGTAAACTAAATAATCTAATTCTTCCAAACTGGTGGATCAAAGAATAAATCATAGAAACTGATATATGATATATGAAACAAAATACTAATTTGAGGAGATGACATGTCAAAATCTATGGGATACAGCCAAAAGGCTACTCAGGGGAAAATTTATATACCTGAATGCCTATATCAATAAAATAGAGAGAGAAGAGATCAATGAATTAGGTGTGCAATTTAAAAAGTTAGAAAGAGAATAAATTAAAAATCCCCAGATAAAAAATAAATTGTAAACCCCAAAAATTAAAGGAGAAATTAATAAAATTGAAAGTAATAATAAGACTAGAAGCTGGTACTTTGAAAAAACAAATGAAATAGCAAAAGTCCAGATTAATCTAATAAAAAGAAAGAGAGTCAAATTAACAGTATCAAAAATGAAAAGGGCAATATCATCTCTAACGAAGAAGAAATTAAATGTAATTATTAAGAGCTATTTGGTCCAATTCTATGGCAATAAAAATGACAATCTAGGTGAAATGGATGAATGTTTACAAGAATATAAATTGCCTAGGTTAACAAAAGAGGAAATAGAATACTTAACTAATCCTATCTCAGTAAAAGAATTTGAACAAGCCATAATGGAATTCCCTAAGAAAAAATCCCCAGGGCCAGAAGAGTTCACAAGTGAATTCTATCAAACATTTAAAAAGCAACTAATCCCAAGACTTCCAGGTAAGCATGGCGGCAGTCTAGACACAGGACACTTCCTCTCCCCAGTACCCACCGAAATAGACTACCTCAAAAGAACACAAAAACCATTTTCAGAAGAACGTTAGGGCATAGCATTGAAGGTATGTGGGATTTGGGCATTTCCACACAATAAGAGGGTGAAAAAGCTCCCATCCCAACGTGAGCCGATCTACCTACGGAGTCAGAGTCAGGGCCAGCACGCGCCAGAATCAGTGAATGAGCAAGGGGTACCTCTAAAGTGAGCAAGGGACACCTGTAGGTCCTTGGGAGTTGACCAGGACCACCGAGGACCTACCCCTGAGAGCAGTTACACCTGAAACCACGGCAAGCTGGGGAGCGCAGATCATTGGCCCTCTTGTGAACAGGGGAAGCTGCAGAGATTTGAGAGCTTGCCTCAGGCAAAAACCTTGCTCCTTAACTCCATAAACAGAGATCCTGGCCATCTCACTCAGATTTCTGACTAAAAAGGGAAGGAAAACCCACCTCAGTGATGGCTAATTATGCCCAGGACCAACAAACACCCTCCAAGAAAAACAGGAAGAAGGCATTGACCCTGGAAATTTTTACAGAGGGAAAACCCAGGCTACAGAGGAAATAGAGGAGGAAATTCAAACAAAGTCAAAACTTTCCCCCCCAAAAAATGGAAATTGTCCACAAGCATTAGAAGAATTCAAATTGGAACTTATCAAAAAGATGGAAGCCTTCTGGCAAGAAAAGTGGGAAATAATTCAAAGAGAAAACAATAGTTTAAAGGACAAGAACTCCCAATTGGAGAAACAGCTAGAAGTCACAAACAGCAGGATAGATCAAAATGAAAAGGAAAACCAATCTTTAAAGACCAGAATTAGGCAACTGGAACACAATGATCTTGCAAAACAGCAAGAATTAATAAAGCAAAGTCAAATGACTGACAAAATAGAAGAAAACATAAAATATCTCACTGACAAGGTGACAGATCAGGAAAACCAAGGGAGACAATTTGAGAATCATTGGTCTACCTGAAAACTCAGAAATAAACAGAAATCTTGACATCATACAAGAAATCATCCAAGAAAACTTCCCTGATGTTCTTGAACAAGGGGGCAAAATAGACATTGAAGGAGTTCATAGAACACCCTCTACACTAAATCCTCAAAAGACAACTCCCAGGAATGTAATGGCCAAATTCAAGAGCTTCCAAGCTAAGGAGAAAATTTTACAAGAAGCCAAAAAGAGACAATTCAAATAGAGCTAAATCAAGAGCTAAATTAATTGTACAAAAAATCAAGCCATTCTCCAATTGATAAATGGGCAAGGGACATGAATAGGCAATTTTCAGTCAAAGAAATCAAAACCATTAATAAGTACATGGAAAAGTGTTATAAATCTCTTATAATCAGAAAGATGCAAATCAAAACAACTCTGAGGTATCACCTCACAACTAGCAGATCGGCTAACATGACAGCAACGGAAAGTAATGAATGCTGGAGGGAATGTGGCAAAGTAAGGACATTAATTCATTGCTGGTAGAGTTGTGAATTGATCCAACCATTCTGGAGGGCAATTTGGAACTATGCCCAAAGGGCGCTAAAAGACTGTCTGCCTTTTGATCCAGCCATAGCACTGCTGGTTTTGTGCCCCAAAGAGATAATAAAATACATGTACAAGAATATTCATAGCTGCACTCTTTGTGGTGGCAAAAAATTGGAAAATGAGGGGATGCCCTTCAATTGGGGAATGGCTGAACAAATTGTCATATATGTTGGTGATGGAATACTATTGTGCTCAAAGGAATAATGAACTGGAGGAATTCCATGGGAACTGGAACAACCTCCAGGAAGTGATGCAGAGCAAAAGGAGCAGAACCAGGAGAACAATGTACACAGAGACTGATACACTGTGGTACAGTTGAAAGCAATGGACTTCTCCATTAGTGGTAATGCAGTGAGCCTAAACAACCCAGAGGGATATAGGAGAAAAAACACTATCCACATTCAGAGGGAAAACTGTGGGAGTAAGAACACCAAAGAAAAACAACTGCTTAAATACATGGATTGAAGGGATATGGTTGGGGATGTAGACTCTAAATGAACATCCTAGTGCAAATACCAACAACATGGAAATGGGTTCTGATCAAGGACACATTGTAATACCCAGTGTAATTGCACGTCAACTATGGGAGGGATCGAGGGAGGGGAGGGAGGAATAGAAAATATGGTATAGATTCCCAATCCAGGAAGACCAAAAACAGAGAAAGAAAACTATAGACCAATCTCCTTAATGAACAGAGATGCAAAAAAAAAAAAACCTGACATAAAATAATAGCAAAGAGGTTACAGAAAATTATTACAAGGAACTATGGCCATGTGGGATTTATAACAGAAATGCAAGACTGTTTTAACATTAGGAATGTTATTCATATAATTGACTATATCAATAACCAAACTAATAGAAACCACAGGATTATTACAATAGATGCAGAAAAAGCCTTAGTACATCATCCATTTCTAATTAAAACATAAGAAAGTATAGGAATAGAAGTGACTTTCCTAAAAATAATACATAGTATTTATTTTAAACCATCAGCAAATAACATCTTCAATGAGGATAAGTTAGGAGTCTTCCTAATAAGAGCAGGAATGAAGCAAGGGTGTCCATTATCACCATTATTATTTAATATTATACTAGAAATGCTAGCAATAACAATTGGAGAAGAAAAAATTGATAGGATTAAAGTAGGCAATGAGGAAACTAAACTATCACTCTTTTCAGATGATATGATGGTATACCTAGATAATTCTGGAAAATTAACTAAAAAGCCAGTGCAAATAATTAATAACTTTAGCAAAGTTGCAGGATACAAAATAAACCCACATAAAACATCAGCATCTCTATATATTTCCAACAAAAATCAATATCAAGTGTTAGAAAGAGAAACTCCATTTAAAATCATTCTAGTCAAAATATTTGGGAATTTATCGGCCAAGACAAACTCGGGAATGATATGAACACAACTACAAAACACTTTCCACACAATTAAAACTAGATCTAAACAATTGGAAAAACATTAATTGCTCATGGGTAGGATGAGCTAATATAATAAAAATGACAATCATACCTAAACTAATTTATTTATTCAGTGCCATACCCGTCAAACTACTGTAAGACATTTTTATAGGATTAGAACAAAGTTCATCTGGAAGAACAAAAGGTCAAGAATATCAAGGGAAATAATTAAAAAATGTGAATGATGAAGGCCTAGTAGTACCAGATCTTAAACTGTACTACAAAGCAGTAATCATCAATACAATATGGTACTGGCTAAGAGATAGAATGGGGGATCAATGGAATAGATTAGGGATAAAGGATATCAGCAAACAAGAACTCACTATTTGACAAAAACTGCTGAGAAAATTGGAAAACAGTAAGGGGAAAATTAGATTTAGATCAACACCTCACACCCTATACCAAGATAAATTCAAAATGGGTAAATGACTTAAAATATAAAGAGGGAAATCATAAATAAATTAGGTGAACATAGAATAGTATTTCTGTCAGATCTGTGGGAAAGGAAGGAATTTAAGACCAGGCAAGAGATAAAGAACATTACAAGATGTAAAATTAATAATTTTTATTACATTAAATTAAAAAGGAGTTGTACAAACAAAACCAATGCAACCAAAATTAGAAGGGAAGCAACAAACTAGGAAAAAAATTATACAAAATTCTCTGACAAAGGTCTAATTTCCCAAATATATAAGGAACTAAGTCGAATCGAAATCAAGTCATTCCCCAATTGAGAAATGGTCAAAGGATATGAATAGATAATTTTCAGATTAAGAAATCAAAACCATCAATAATCACATAAACAAGTGTTCTACATCCCTCCTGATTAGAGAAATGCAAAACAAAACAACCCTGAGGTACCACCTCACACCTAGCAGACTGGCCAATATTACAGTAAAGAAAAAGTATCAATGTTGGAGGGGGATGTGGCTAAAATCGGGGCATTAATGCATTGCCAGTAGAGTTGTGAATTGATCCAATCATTCTGGAAAGTAATATGGAACTTTGTCCAAAGAGCTTTAAAAGATTGGCTGCCCTATGATCCAGCTATACCACTCCTGGATTTGTACCCCAAAGAGATAAAAAAAATGTGTGTACAAAAATATTTATAGCTTCTCTCTTAATGGTGGCAAAAAAAAAAACAACTGGAAAATAGAGGAGTGTCCTTTGGGGAATTGTGGTATATGGTGGTGATGGAATACCATTGTGCTACAAGGAGTGATGAACTGCTTGATTTCCATATGAGCTGGAAAGAAGAACACCAAGAACTGATGTAGAGTGAAATGAGCAGAACCAGGAGAACATTGTACACAGAGACTGAAACACTGGGGGATGATCACATGTAACCAACTTTGCTACTGATAGCAATACAATGATCCAGGATAATCCCAAGGGACTCATGAAAAGGAATGCTATTCACATCTAGAGAAAGAACTAAGGGAGTAGAAATGTAAAAGAAAACCATATGATTTATCACCCAATATGGGTATTGGATGTGGGGCTTTGTTTTTTAAAAGATTGCTGGTGAATCCATATTATCAATGTCTTTCCAAAACTGAGTCTTCTAGAACTGAACACAATACTCCAAGAGTATTAACTCTCAAAGTACTTTCTAAGTACCTCTTTTGAGCACTGGATATTTTTATATGTAGTATGACTATACTACAAGATGTGTACTCATCATCTTGACTACTGGATTTTAACCTCTTGGAGGTCAGGAATCCTATCTAGAGCAGTGCCAGATGAACAAGTACACAATGTTTCCTAAACTGGTGAAATCTGTATATTTGGGGGGGAAAAAGTTCTTCTCAATGTATTATTTTAGGAAGATCAGTTCAGAAAGGATAAAACAAATGGAACAGATATTTATAATTGTTTAAGATTTAATATTTTTTAAGTTGCCATTTATTTCAGGCAGTAAAATTATTTCAGGAGAAAATTCTGCATATGTTCTAGGTGTTCTACCATCCTGCCTCATAACCTGATTTCCTTCTACACCATCTATCTATTCATCTTTGCTTGACATCATGAGGCTAAATTTAATTTTGTGGTAGGAGGTATACCAAAGATAGAAGAAGCTTGAGTTAAATGACTATATTTAAAGTGCAGATTTAGGGTTTGTTTTGAAAGCTACTACTGAATATTTTAGGACGGTCTCTTCATTATGTCATTAATGATGTCAGGAGAATTGTTTTTTTCAAGATAGAAGTATAACCAAACACCTTTTCAAGTACTAAGTACTATATCTTCTGATTTTCTTTTCTGGTTTCTCTCTACTTGCTAGATCACTTCTAAGATTGAAAAAGCTCAACAAAATTTCACCTTCTTTTGATTTACGTCTTCATATTCACCAATAATTTATTGAAAATATTTCCAGGCATCAAAACATGCATATTTAATAACACTACACAGCAAAGATAAATATCAAGGCCATTTTAAATTATGCTTCCTTCCAATTAGTCAAGATCACTGAAAGCTGAGATCTAATTTTAAAAGACTTAGAATAATGAAGTATCAAAATGAGGATAGGTGATTACATTGGTTAGGTTATTAGATTTGAATTTTCCACACTTGGGGATAAACAACTGGTACATCAGTAGTTTCCTCATTTCATATGACTATAAATCTATCTAAAATATTCAGGTCATAATCCCCAAAATAGCTCCACTACTTTAAGAAGGTAGTAGGTAGTTCAAAAAGGTGGCAGTAATCCTTGAATGAGGGACCCTGTCTGGACATATAGAATGCCTGATAAATAATTATGGTCTCTGTATTTGAGCAGGCAGAAGAATGTGGTAGCAAGCTAACTTCCAAGCCATGTAAAATAATGATAGGTATCATATTATTTATCTGAAAAACTCTGGTTGGAGATTTAAATAACTTATAAAAATTATCAGAATTATAATTTCCTTTCTTGTTGAGTTTCAATCAAAGATAACACTTAGCACAATGCCTGGGACATAGTAGACTCTTAATAAATTACTGCTCCCTTCTCCTTCAGTCTCTTTTGATTCATCAGAAGTAAACACTTTTCTCCTTAAATTTCTTCATGCAGAAATGATCCTATTTTGAAAGTCAGGATGTTAGAAAATATTTATTGGTATTTTCAGCCCTCCTAAAGTTCTGCTCCTGATTCAATATCTTGTGCATTTATAAGAGTGATTAAGTAACATGGATTATTAGGGATTTCTGATATGTAAGAATAGGCTAGAGAAAGAGTGTTAAAGGGTTACCATAAGAAGCCAGCTAGAATCTTCCTGGAGGTTCCTTAAGAGAATTCCCAAGAGGCTAGGGGGTTTGTGGGGGGAGGGGAGGAAAGGACATTCTCTGGGAAGGTCTGAGACTCAAAAGGGTGAACAGTTGCATCTTTCCTCTAGAAATCCTGGACAAGTTGATTGACAGTTGGTTTTGGAAGACACTTGGAGATTTGGAAAAAGTTTGTGGAGGAGATCATCTGTAAAGACTGGCTTGGCTGAGTTTTCTCTTTGACAGATGTTTAAAAAAAAAAAAAAGGAGGAATAGGCCAGCAGGGCCCCGGAGACAGCTAACTGCTGGGAACCTGGCAGTAGCTGGACTGATCTCTAGCTGGAGAAAGAAGGAGACTTCTAATATTTATAAGAAGATAATAGGTATAGGTTAGTAAAATTAGATATTAAATATTTAGTTAGTTAAGGAGTTTTAAAAAGGCTTGAGGAATCAAGCAAGAAGCAGTCTCTCGGGAGACAGATTTGGGTACTGGGATATAGTTTAGTATTCTTATATTAGGGAATTTATCCTAATTCTATATTTATTCTTTCCTTTCCCTGCTCCTTTCAACAATATAAATAAATAGGTTTTTGTTATAAGTTGTCTCCAGCCAGTTTCCATCTAACAAACCTTTGACTAGGCCCTAATTGCTTTAACAGAATCACAAGCAATACCAGCTGATAGGCAACTGCCTACTCTAGATCAATAATAACTGGCCAAATTGATAAAGTATCAATTTACCTTATAGCATCTGGGAAAATCAAAGAGTCAAAATGGGCCAACTGACAGGGACTTAATACAGAGGGATTTTTTTTCCCTAAGTTTTATTTTGTAAAATTAATGGCTTAATTTGTAGAGAGGTTTTTGACAAGCTGTGCCAAAATTAGCCTCTAATTATAAGATTTTAGCAGCTTGCAAGTATTCAAAGGGTCATGAAATTTATGTAAAGATATTTCAGCATAAAAATATAATACAATATATAAATAACCATTTAAGGAGGACTCCTGGGCCAGTCACCTCTTCATTTTCCACTTGGGAGTTTCTGCAGTCCTCTAAAACTTTTCTAATATGCACCAGGCCCTCTTGATCTTGCACAATCTCATCAGCCCTGGGCCTCACACCTCTTCAGAGCCCAGTGCCCCTTTAGGTCCCCTGACTGGAGGACAGAGAGTTTCTCTTAGAAACTCCATATCTTCATTTCCAACTTGTCAGTCCTCTAGATTTGTTCACCATGTATCCCGGTACTCTTGTCCCTATCAATTTTCTTTTATGTGTTGTCTTCTCTCTTTAAACTGTAAAGTTCATAAGGGCAGGGTTTAGCATAGTCCCCACACATAGTAGGCACTCAATAAATGTTTATTGGCTGGCTTAAATAACTATATGTAGAAATTCAGAAGTGAACATACATACATACACATATACATAAACACGCACAAAGAATATGTATCTTGCTATGTTAAATCCTTGCACCATTGCTGAAACAAAGAAATAGGTCTAGGAACCATACAATGAAGTTGCCAAATGAGAGACATTTTTTAATAGTGATTTTCTCAGAACTACACAGGATAGTCCCTAAGCTAGGTCATCTTTTTTTTAAGATTTATTTATTTAGGAAGTTTTTCCATGGTTCTCTGGATGTGGATAGCGTTTTTTCTAACAAGTTTCTCACAAGTTCCTCTGGATTGTCCTGGATCATTGCATTGCTGCTAGTAGAGAAGTCCATTACATTCAATTGTACCACAGAGTATCAGTCTCTGTGTACAATGTTCTCCTGGTTCTGCTCCTCTCACTCTGCATCAATTCCTGGAGGTCATTCCAGTTCACATGGAATTCCATCATTCCTTTCAGCACAATAGTATTTCATCGCCATCAGATACCACCATTTGTTCAGTCATTCCCCAATCAATGGACATCCTGGGAGGGGAATTCTTAATGAGTTCTGATTTTATTTGGGGATTTAAGTCCTTTGACATCAAAATTCTGTCCTCATAAACATTACACACTGTGAGAGACTTTAAAATTTATCCCTTCTCACCAGTCCAATGGGCCTCCTTTTGGGCAATTCACATACTCATTAAAATGTTCTCCTATCTTCTGTGATGCTTTAACAATAACTTTTAATTCAGTCTATTTTTGAAATTATCATTTCTCTATTAATTATCTAACTAGTAATATAGAAACAGATTGATAATGTGCAGTTACTAGTCAACCTTTATGCATCTTTAACTGACTCTCAGTATAGACTGATTTAGAAGAGTTTCAGAGCACTATGAATGACATTAGGATTTCAAAACTGCAATGATACAGAAAAGTTTATATAAGTTGGATAATTTTTCCAGTTAGTCCTTCTCAAGGAATATGCACATAATCCTTGATCTTCCTGTCTGATCTCTACTATGACTACTAAGTTCCAACATGACCACTAACATGGAGACATAGGGGGAAATTTCCAAGATCCTGAAAGAAGGCATACATTCCTTTTCATTGCTTCCTACAGAGAAAGTATCCTTTGGACCATCAGTAACATTTGGAAGCAGATTCCAACTCTACTAGGCAAGCAGCCTAACAGTTAAACCTATTTAAATTTGAAGTTAGCATCTGAAGGAGATAGTTTCTTCTCCCTGGTAGAATTTGAGAAGTCATATATATAACTAATGGTTAAGAATGATATAGAAAGGATTTGTACTTTAGAGAGGGATGAGTCAGACAAGATGATCTCTGAGGTCCCTCCCAAATATAAGGTTCTATGATAAACCTGAAATCCAGTATGTATATTTATACATTTATTTTTCTATTAACAACCTTGACTAAAGTTCTACTCTGAGGCTTCCTCTTGACATGGAGATATGCCAGTGTAGACAACAAGTTCTGGTAGGGTCTTACCAAGATGTATCTAAAAAAAGACTGTCTATTCTGGTTAAATCAAAAGAAACTAAGGTTGATCCCAAGTAACAAAATTTTTTAACTATAGAAACTCATCAAACAATCTACTAAGTGTTGGAGAGGCTGCATCCTACAATTATACAAGGAAAACACACTCATATATAAAATCACAGATTCTTTCCTATTCCCTTCAGCTCTTTGATCCATAAACACTAGCTAAGTTCTCCCAGAGTTTCATGCCTTTGCTCCCTGTTCCCTATACCTACAAAGCCTTCCTTCCTTTTCTTCACCTGTTACATTATTACTCATCTTTAAAGATCAACTCAAATGTCACCCCTTCTAGGAAGCCTTCCGAACTCTACCCCTTAGTAATGACCTCTCCCTGCCACCAACCTTATAAAATATTTGTTTTGCAGCTCTTTTATGTACTTACCATGTAATATGGTATGTTATAACTGTGTTTTTGTCTTATCCTTCCTTACTAAAGTTTTGTATCTTATCTAAACATTAACTATACTAACACCTACCATAGTGCTTGCTTGGTAACTAACATAAATGCTTAATGAACATGTCATCTAATGAGTGAATTAATGCAAAATCAAAGCAAAGGGATTATAGTGAATGAGCCTTATTTTGCAATACCTGGCTATATCCCCATGCCTCCAGGTGCTAGACATATTTATAGGTCTCTGAAGTCATCTAAAAACAGTTTAAATTCTTATATTCTCAGGATGTCAGGAATTATGCAGGAAAAGGACATGAAACTCCCCTAGGGGCTGTTAACTGGCATCTGATCTGAAGGCTGATTGCTCCTTCTCAGGGAAGCTGGAGATGGTCACATAATTATATGGGGGCTGGGTAGGGGTGAATAGGTGGTAGAAATAGGAGAATATAAGGCATAGGTACTGCCTATATTCCACATAGCCCTGAGTTTAACTATGAAACATAAATATTTTTAAATCTGCTCTTAATGACCAGAAAGTAAAATAAAATGTAACATTTGCTCCTTTATACTCTGATCACTTGAGCCCACTGAAGCCAAAGTATATATATACATATATATATATATATATATATTTATGTCCTCTTTACAGTTTGTCCAATCCTTTAGGGGGAAGGATTTCAAACTCAAATCCCAATGGGAAGGAAATATGAACAATTCTGCTGTCAAAATCATTCAAAAAGTGTTCTATAATTTACTATAAAATGCTACTTGGTAGAAATAGATATATATATCAGTACAGTATTGTGTATTATCTTTCAGTGACTTTTCCTGTCAGATGCAACAGAAATTAGCTTTGTTGCTTAGCAAGTTTCTTGAAGAACCCTCACAGAATATGACTGCTGAACAGAGAATTCATGAAGGAATCTAATCAAAGGGAGAAAGCAATGTAATATAATCTCCAATGTTCTACAGGGCTCATTAATTGCAGAATTTGTTTTTTTTTTAAGCAGGAGTATATGAAGCATTTTTTCCCTTCTCAAAAATGACTGTTTTTAGCTAGCATGAAATAGTGGAAGCACAATAAGGCTTCTTCTTAAAGAGCTTGTCCAGAAAAAAAAGTTAAAAAAAAAGGGGGGAGGGCAGCTGGGTAGTTCAGTGGATTGAGAGTCAGGCCTAGAGACTGAGACTAGGTTCAAATCTGGCCTCAGCCAATACACAGTATTGACTCCAAGACAGAAGGTAAGGGTTTAAAATATATATATATATATATATATTTTTTTTTTTTTAAGTAATGATGGGGGGGGACCCATAATTTACCCATCAAGGAAGAAAATTCACTTTATGTTATAAAACAAAGTAGTACATAATTTTTGAAATATGCAATAGGACTGATGATCAAGAACTTGAATCTATAAAATTCAGGTTCTCCAAATTCAATTCAGCCTGTATTCATTAAGCTCCTGCTATATGCCAGGGACTGTGCTAAGTATAGGGAATACAAAGACAAAAACAAAACACTGCCTGCCCCCAAAGAGCTTTATGGTTGAATTTGCTTTATTGAAATATCTCTGCCCCCACACATATATATATACACAAACACAGACACACTTCATAGAAAAGTGTATATGACAGAAGCAAAATTCTATAAGCTATATGTCATTGAAATAGAAGAGGTCTTAAAAATCATCTAATCTAACCACATTCAATTATTTTTTTTAATTAACAAGCATTTTTTCTTTTCATTTTTCTCAACTTAAAATAAAAACAAAGGCCTTATTAGCAAACATGCATTTTTAAGTAAAACATTCAACCATTATGCATGTCCAATAATGTATGTCTCATCCTGAACCTTGACTCCATCATCTTATTGTAAGGACGTAATATAAATCTCATCATTATTCCTCTGAAATCATTAGTCATTGTACTGTTTCTAATCAACATAATCACCTTCCTTTTTCTTTTTAAACAAAAAAAGAAAATTGGAACTAGAGTTGTAAGGTGTCTTGATCAAAGTCACATAGCTGGGAAAGTGGCAGAACCAGGGCTGACTGATTTTTGTACAAGTAACATAGCTTAAACAATAGTCATGTTCCTGGCTATATATAATAATATGAGCAGTTTAGCTCTTCCTTTGATACAGCTTTCAGTCACCAGACCTTTGTTAAATTCAACTAAATCAACTAGAAAACAGCTAGATTTGTTTCAATAAAAGAATTTGGGGTTGGTTTTTTTTTCCATGTAGTCTGTAGGATAACTTGTCATTTTCTAGGGAAAGCTACTAAGCCCCATCTTGGCCCTCTTTCTTGATTATTTTCTAGCAATAATTACAGTAAGATTATTCCTAGTCTACAGAAGCCTCAATACTAGATACTCTGTATAGTAGTCTGGAATTTATACATAGGAATTTGCTAAGTTGGTTAGACAGAGTCTAGTCCTGCTTTAGGAAGCCAAATATTTCTAGGCAGGGAAAGGAAGAACACAATTTTTTTGTTTTGTTCTGTTCTGTTTTTTATGCATTCATAATTTTGCAATACTTTAAGGAATTGTGGCTGTCAATTTTTGTGGATTCCTGCACCACTAACACAAATCATCACTCCCCTGACCACTTGACTGATAAGTCTTTGAGAGTTTTTGAAGTCAAAAGCTCAGCACTGAAGAACGGAGCCCTTAACATAGTGCCTGGCACATAGTAGGAACTTTTGAAGTAACTATTGTTTGATTTGGTCTCTTCGAAGTTAGCAAGCCTCATTGATAGTCATGTATATGGTGAACCCTGAAGCCTTCCCCTCCCCCCAGTTCCTTACTAGAAAGTCTGAGGGCCTCAGGCAAAGCTGCTCTCTCAACCTCTCCACCATGGCTGACCTCTGTCTCTGTCTGTCTCTCATCATCCACCCCTCTTACCAGCAGCCCAATGGAAGTGCTTCCTTCCTCCCCTATCTGGTGTAAGGGGGAAGTGGGGCATGGCACTCAGTCTAGGTAGTGGAGTGGGGGGTGGGGCCTGGCACTCCATCTCTAAAAGGTTTACCATCACTGACTTTGGGTCAACTCTGCATCATAATGAGGCTTTGAGAGAAAGTTTTGTAGAAGAATAAGTCCAGTTCACATTTATGTAAAAATCTATAAGCATGTTTCCTAAGTGCCTACTCTGTGCAAGGTACTGTGCTAGGAGTTAAGAATACAGACAATAAGGTTAAAGAAGTGCTTCCTTTCCAAGAATCCTCTAAATGTAGTTACTATCTTACTTTACAGGCCAAAAAAAGGGTAGCTCAAAGATGTTATTTGCTCATAGTCACAAAGCTAA
This sequence comes from Monodelphis domestica, assembly GCF_027887165.1. NCBI lineage: Eukaryota > Metazoa > Chordata > Mammalia > Didelphimorphia > Didelphidae > Monodelphis > Monodelphis domestica. The sequence goes on along the minus strand of NC_077228.1, from coordinate 396,309,490 downwards.
CATTTTGAGTTAGGACTCCAACTAGGTCCTCTAACTTCAAGACCAGCGAATATTTCCTGAGTCCTCCTAGCAAACACTGATTACTATTTCATGAACCAAATTTAAAAAATAAATGAATTCTTTGTCTCAACTAGATCCTCATTCTCACCAATGGAAAAAATGAAATATTATTTTCATTTTCAAAATAAGCATGCTTCCTTCCAGTTTTGTAGAAAATTCATGACAATTATGATAAAGAACAAAAGTTAAAGGGGGGTGAATTTCTCAGAGATTTTTAACCCACATTCAACATAACTTGATATGGTAGCAAAAATAAACAAAAGTAAATTGTAAATCACAAAACCATACTCTGGTTAACTGAATCAGGGTAGTATTTTCTACTTGACTAAAATAGAGGTATGCCAATTCCCAAGTATGTCCACCAGAAATATGGAATTTCATTTTAATGGAGCAATAATCTCAGGAATTAGTTTGATAAGTATGACCTTATTTTTGTTGGAATTTTAATGTCCTCTCAAGAAATACTTAAATACATGTAAAGTATATGCACTGCAAAATGTATACACGTGCAAATTTTATATAATTTTACTATTATAAGGATTTATATAGTAATTAAAGGTTTGCAGACCTTACTTTTTTTCATTTGTGCCTCACCATCATCCTGTAAAGAAGGTATTACAGGTATCATTATCTCCATTTTGTAGATGATTTAACTTATAAGAGATTAGGTGATTAGCCCACAGTCACATAGTTAGTAATTGTCAAAAATCAGAATTTGAACCCTTCTTATCCAGTCCAAGTATACAAGTACAGCATATTAGACAATGCATCAGTTCACTTTCATCAATTCCTCAGTGTAATTTGGACACAGAGGATGTCATGCTCCTCCCTACTTTCCAAATGTTGTCATTAATTTTTGTTTTCTAGAAGAAACAGCTACTATTATCTTAAAATGGAAGTTAAACATCCTTTGGAGTTGACAGAATGAGTCTGAAAACAAAAGATTAGAATTTAAATCTAGACTTTATTAAATGCCTTCAAGTGCTGCATTATAGCTTCAGTAAATTACTAAATTTTTTGTGTTTATTTTCTCATCTGTCAAATGAACATAATAATACTTTCCCTATATCTAGTTTTCAGGGTTGCTATGTAGATCAAATAAAAGTAATTTACATAAAAGCTCCATATAAATATAAGATCACTACTACAGCAAAAGGAAACCATCCTCTATTAGAAAAGCCTACTGATGATGGTAACTTGTTCTTTGAAAAAAAATTTTATAAAAATACATTGCTTTAATATTAGATAAAATGAGTATTTCTTACAAATTATAAATGTTGAAAATTAGTGACACATAAACTAAATTGTATCTAAAATGAATTGTTTTTTAAACCTTATACTATGTAGGTTTTATCTTTAAAACTCACACTCTTAACTCCCTACATCCATTTGTCAAATCCTGGTAATTCTATCTCCTTATCTCCATTCCTAATGCCATCGATCCAAGTCAAGTTCCCATTTCTTCTTACCTGGACTATTATACAAGCCTCCTAATTTAGGGCTTCTGGGTTTTCTTGGTCCCAGTCTCTTCCCCATTAAAACTCTCCTTCATACAGCTGTCAAAACAACTTTTCAAAAAACAACTCTGACCATTCTCACTCTTCCTGGTTCAAGAACTTTCATATTACCACTAGGACAAATATAATTTCTAAAGAACTACGATTTAAGGTTCACCACAATGCTCCAACTTAACCTTTCTAGGATTAATTCACACCATTCCCCATCATTCACTATTAGGTTCCAGTCAAATCTGACTACCTCATTCACTTTCTATACTGTCCTGACACCATTTATTTACATTTTACAAGCCCATTCACTCACTCACTACCTGTTCATCTCTACCCTTTGAAATGATTTGCTTCCCTCAATCTTCAGCTCATATGCCATCTCTTTCCTAACCTCCTTAGGTGAGAGTAATTTCCCTTTTCCTCAAATTTGTTCTTAGCACTTTGTGCTTTAATATAAATATTCATTTTGTCATTATTTGCACCTCTTTTGCACCCTTCTGCCTCATCAATCTTTGTTAAGTGCAGTATTAAAATATAATGTGCTCACTGAGGGGAAAGACTTTTTGTTATATGCTTGCACCATCAGTACAGTGCCTTGTACACTGAAAAATTTGTTGGACTAAAACTATAAAGGACAATGATGAATTTGAATAGACAGGAAGCAAAAGCTTAAAAGGGCTTTTTTTGAACAAAAAATGAGAAAAGTTTGAAAAAAGATCAGAAAATGTATCTTTTTTTTTTAATGAAAAGTTCTGTCTCCTTTAAAAGAAGTGTATTCATTATAATACCTAAAGAATTTTATAATATACATGAAAACAATTTAAAAAGAGGAAAAAGTGTATATAGTTTCTATAGTGATATGAGAAGGCAGCCTGCAGATTATATTATGCAATCAAAGTACAGAGGGTATGAAAAAGAGTCATCTCCAACTTGGGTGTCACTAAAATGATTTCTAATGGTTTGAGAACAGACTTGTATCTGTCATTTTTAGCATCATAATATCTTTCATATACTCTCCTCCCCACTCACAGTCCTCTTACTTAGTTCAGGACTTTCAATACCATCTGCCCAAGTTATCTAAAAGTCTTCTAATTGGTTTCCCTGCATCGAATCTCTCATTTCAATCCATCTTCCACTCCCTCACCTGCCAAGATGATTTTTCCTAAAGGTTATGATCAAGTGTTACATCCTATATTGATGTGGTTATTTATTTGTTGTCTCTCCTATTGGAAAAGTAAGCTTATTGAGGGCAGGAACTGTTTCTGCTTCTTTGTATCCCTATAGTTGAAAATAAGACCTAGACTGCTAACAGTTAATAAATGTTTACTGATGAACTGATTGCCTACCTGCCATTACAGATACAAATAATTTCTGTTCATTGACCTGACCAACCATTCTGATCTCCTAATTTTACAATGGTAATACTCTACACTACACTTTTTCTATTTGAAATATAAGGAAATGGAGGTGGTTACTTTTTTTTTTAAGTCATGGGGATTTCTTGTTCCATTATCCCACTGGTCAGTTCCAGACTTTGGCCAACCCCAAAAGGCTTCCTTGAACTGTATCTCATCCCCCAATTCACATTCCAATAAATATGCTGAAGGCAAATGGTCTTGGCCCCAGGAGAGAGATAAATATGAAGTCATACAAACCCTAACTTTAGGGGGATAGGGGTACATAAGTGAATGCAGAGCAAATTATAATTAGAAAGTGCGTATCAGGGATCAGATCTAGGAAACAAGGAAAAACAAAGAAAGTTGGGATAATTCTAATTCATTCTCATTGGTCCATTTTTCTCATTCTTAGTCCCACTCAAATTCTGACAGATGATTCATTTTCCTGGTGGGAAAAAAAAAGTCTACAATACCAATAAGGAAGGTACTGAGTTATTCGGTTATTTTTTATTTGTTTTTTACCCTTCAACATACTCAAATGAAAAATAAATATACTGAAATTCCTGGGGCTGACTCAGACACTCAAATTCATTCACATCAGTCTCTCCCTCTCTCCTACCAGGATCAGTTGCTTTTCCATTGCTGCCACCTCCCAGGAATCCTGACCACGGCCAGAGCTTCCTAAAGCAAACACAGATTCTGCCCAAGGCAAACCCCACCTCCCCCCAATCTCAACGTTTCAACAACCAAGGTTGGGGGATGGAGGAGAATGAGGATGGGGGATAGGGATGGGAAAGAGGAAGAAAAAGAAGTCGGTGTGAGTTGGGAGAGGAGGAGGGAGAAAGGGCAGAGATGAAGGGTAAAGTAGGAGTGGGGGAGGGAGAGGTCTGAGGAAGGAAAAGGAAGGGGAGGCAGAAGGAGGAAAAGGGGGGGCAAAAGGAGGGAGGCTAAGAAAAATGAGGGAGGGGGAGCTAATGAGGGTAGGGAGGGAAGAGAAGTAAAGCGAAGAGGAAAGGATATGGAAAAGTGGTAGGGGAAAGGGAGGAAGTGAGGAGTAAAGAGAGGAGAGAGAGAGAGAGAGAGAGAGAGGAGAGAGAGAGTGAGAGAGAGAGGAGAGAGAGAGAGAGAGAGAAGAGAGAGAGAAGAGAGAGAGAGAGAGAGAGAGAAGAGAGAGGAGAGAGAGAGAAGAGAGAGAGGAAGAGAGAGAGAGGAGAGAGAGAGAGAGAGAGAGAGAGAGAGAGAGAGAGAGAGAGAGAGAGAGAGAAGAGAGAGAGAAGAGAGAGAGAAGAGAGAGAGAGGAGAGAGAAGAGAGAGAGACGAGAGAGAGGAGAGAGAGGAGAGAGAGAGAAGAGAGAGAGAGGAGAGAGAGAGGAGAGGAGAGAGAGAAGAGAGAGAGAGAGAGAAGAGAGAGAGAGAGAGAGAGAGAGAGAGAGAGAGAGAGAGAGAGAGAGAGAGAGAGAGAGAGAGAGACGAAAGGAGGAAGAAGGAAAAGGAAAATGGAAAAATAGAGGAAAAGCGAATGGGGAGGGGAAGAGGAATGCCAGGAAAGGAAGAATGGGGAAGAGGGAGGGCAATGGGGAGGAAAGGAGGAAAAGCAAAGAAGAGATGGGAGAAGAAAAGAGGTAGAGGCACGGAGCAAAGGAACAAGTGGGAGGGTGGAAGTGAGAAGGAGGAGAAAAATGAAGAGAAGGGGGAGATCCTGGCAAAAATGTTAAAAAGGGAATCCTGATCACCCCGTAGGAGAAACATCCTCCCAGTCATGCAAGGGGGAGGGGGCGCATTGGGCCGGGGCCATACGCCTAAGGTTCTCTGCTGGGCATGTTCACCGTGAGCGGGCTGTCCTCCCGGACCCGATGGAGGAGCGTCGCATCACCCTCTCTGGCAGTTTCCTACGTGGTGGTGGATAAAGGAAGAGAGGAGAGCTCCTTATTCACAACAAAACCCTTAATAAATAGAGCAGCGGCGCACCATTTGGCATCCTCAAGTTAAGCGATGTGCACGTCGGACTCCGGGAGCGGTGGCCCCGAAGGAGAGCTGCCTCGCCTGCCCCTCTCCCCAATCAGGCCCGCCTCGTGTCTCGCGCTCCCCGGTGCAGTTTCCCTGTTAAAGCTTCAACGGCGCTCCGGCCTTGGAGGTGGCTCTGGAGGGCGTCTCTCCCGAGGAAAAGCCCTCGCCCCGCCAACTCCTCAGCAGACACCAGCTGGGCCAGGCCAGAAAGAGGAGGAGGGCGCTGCAGCCCCGATTCGGTGGGGACCGAGGGAGCGGCCAGTATGCCAGGGCTGTAGAGACGGCTACATCAAAGCCCCGTTCCCCTCCCAAAACAGCAAAGTTGAGGAAAGATGCTGAAAGTGACTTGCTGTCCTCGCCTCTCCCCTCCGCCCCCGGGCCCTCGGGCGGAGCTCCCGGGGCCAGCCCGGTGCCCAGCACTCACCACGTGCCTGCCTTTCCATGGCCGGGTACGCGTGCTCAGCACGGGAAGAAGTCAGGAGCCGTCGCAGCCCTGTCTAACGTGCTTGGCGACGTGCGGGAGGCGAAAGGTGTCTGGGGCTGCGGTGGGTGGTTTGAAGGTGGGAAGAGGCTGGCCGGGCTCCTCCGCGTGACCTTCCTTCTCTCAGCACGCCACCAGGTTGATGTGGAGAAGCTGCCAGGGATGGTACTTGTGGTGGTGCTGGTGGGACTGGTGGGTGGCACCGCCGCCGCTACTGCCGCGGCTGCTGTTGCTGCCCCCGGCGGCCCCTTCCTTAGTTACCTACTTCCCTCTCGTCCACCGTAGCCTGACCCAGCGCGCGGAGGAAGCTCAGCGAATGGCGCCACCTACCGGCCATCTGTGTACAGCGCACGAAGAGCGCCGCCCTCGCTGTCACAAAGTGCCTCGAGCTTGGGCTGCCCAGACCCGTGCCTGCGATGTCTAGTCTGGAGGGGCTGCAGAGTGAGTCAGCTCTGCTTCTCCGATGCCGCGCCACCGGGTCGGATCTGGGGCGCTCCTGGTGGAGGGGAGGCACAGAACTGGAGTGAGTCTGGGATCAGCTTGCCAGAACACTGGAGACTGGGAAACTGAATTGAAGTTATCTCTCTACTCATTTACTAGCTTGATCGTAGTCAAGTCATTTAATTTTTCGGAGCTTCAGTTCAGTTAAAGGATGGAAATAAATTGAATGATAGGCTTCATAGGATTGTAGGCAAAATACTTTGCAAACCATCCCCATAAATTACTAATACCTACGAATGATTTAGAAAGAGCCCTCTCTTACAACCTAGAATGCCTTTGATTCTATCAAACACCCACTAATTATTAATTATGTTTAGCATGATTTCACATGTATAATTGCTATCACATTGCTTGTCTTAATGAGTGGGATAGGGAGGAAGAGAATTTGGAACTTAAAAGAATTTCTTTTAAAGAGTGTCAAAAATGAATAATAAATATATTTTAAATTTTTAAAGAATTACTATAATTAATAATCTGCATCAATTACCTATAATTAATAATCTGCATCAATTAGCTATCTTATCACATTATATCATTATATCATTAACATATGTTACTATATCTGATATTTTCTAATTCTCACTCTTATTGAGCTCATGATAATTTACCATCTATAATAGTATATAACTATATAGGAGGCATAGACCATAGAAAATAAGTTTAATGACTTCATCACCAGAGGAAGAGAAGAGAGGAGACAAGAAATCCAGTTCCTTACTTGTCCCCTATAAAAAGTCATCTTAAAATTCTATTTTAAAATGTAAGCAGATGAGTACACAAATAATTTGTGTTAGCATAGCATTATGTGGCATCAGTATAGTATATAACACTGGAATAGTATTCTTGTTCAATTCTGTTATTATTCTTCATGACCCTGTTTTGTGATTTTCCTGGAAAAAAATACTGGAGTGGTTTGCCATTTCCTTCTCCAGCTCATTTTACAGATGAGGAAACCAAAGAGAAGAGGGTTAAGTGACTTGCTCAAGATCACATAGATGAGGCCAGATTTGAACTTGGGAAGATGACAACAGAACTAGAAGTCTATCCACTGCCCCATCTAGGTGCCCCAGAATAGTATTAAGAGAGATTGAACAAGTAGGTCAAGAGATTGGAAGAGAAAGAAGTATTTCTTTCAGTAGAAAAAGGGACAGTTCCATAGAGAAAATGGAATGGGAACTACTTCTTAAAAGGGAAAAAAATGCTAATCGGTCTCTTCTGATCTTCCAAATAACTCTGTAAGGGAACTCTTGAGGATTTTATCCCCATTTCATAGATTATGGTGATATAGGTTCAAAGAGATAAAGTGACTTGCTCATGGTCTAGTCACTGTCAGTCTTGCTTCCCAGATAACAGGAAAGATTTCATTTGATGAATGTACTTCCCTTTCCAAAGAGGAGAGAGAAAGGAAGTGTCATCTACACTTGCAAAAAGAGGCATTCAGAAAGCAGGAGAAATTAGATGGCATGGAAAACAGAACAGTATAATTTGACTGGCACTTAAGAACCTCCAAAAGTAATAATATGAAATGAGACACAATAATGGTTCCTTGTTGAGTTACTGCAAATTTGGAAGACCACTTACCTTGTTTTTCATCACCCTCATTTTCTTTTTGTTAATTAAAAAAATTTAATCTAGAAATTTCTACCTTCTCTCCCCACTCCTAATTGAGGGAGAAAAAAAAAACTGTAACAAATGGGTCAAGCAAAACAAATTGGCCATGTCCAATTAAAGTATGTCTCAATCTGCACTCTGAGTCTATCACCTCCGTGTCTGGAAGTAGAACATGTTTCAACATGGATCCTCTTGAATCAAGAGTGGTCATTTCACTGATCAGAGTCAGTTCCTAAGTTTTTCAAGGTTGTCTTTATAATATTATTGAATATATTTTCTCTAGGTTCTGATCACTTCACTCTATTGGTTTGTACAAGTCTTCCTAGGTTTCTCTTTCTCTGAAACCATCTCCATCATTTCTTACAATACAATAATAGCATTCCATCACATTAATATACCAAAACTTATTGGGGAATGTCTATTCTCCAATTTATGGGCACCACCTTCATTTCCAGTTCTTTGTCACTACAAATAAAATTGCTATAAATAATTTTATACATATGGGGTCCTTTTCCCCTTTTTCTAATCTTTTTGGGAATGCATAACTAGTAGTGATAGTATGTCCAGTTTAATAATGGTCGAGGCATAATTCCAAATTGCTTTACAAGAGTTTACAGCTCTACTAACAATGCATTAACTTACCTGTGTCCCCCCTCCAGTTCCTCCAGCATTTTTTATTTATCTTTTTTTTGGTCAATTTTACAAATCTGATGGGTATCACCCCACTTTCTACTACTTCCATGAACTCTATCCATTCTTTGTGTTCTTCCTTACTTTTTACATTAAAAAAAAACATTCATTAATATTCTTACAAGTTTACAAGTCCCAGACTTTCCTCATCTCTCTTGTGCACTGTCACCTCAACATGCAAATAGTTAAGTTTTATTATCATGAATCAAGAGAGTAAGTGTAATAGAGTGGATAAGACTTTAGCCTTGAAGTCTTGAAACCTGATCCAAGTTACTTTTTGATACCTACTGGTTATGTGATCCTAGCAAAATCACTTAAATTCTTAGTACTCTAGACAACTTTTAAAATTTTGTATTTAAATTTTATTTCTTAACTCAAAGATATTTTCCCAATTACATGTAATAATAGTTTTCAACATATGTTTTCCAAAAGATCCAAATTGTCCATCTCCATCCTTTTCTTCCCTCCTCCCACTTGGAGATGGTAAGCATTTTTATATGGGTCATACATGTTTTATCATGCAAAACACACTTCTACATTGGTCATCATTTTAAGAGCACACTCATACAAAACCAAAATCCCAAAATAATGCTGTAAATACACTGATGTGAAAGATAATAGGCTTTGATCTGCATCCATCCAACTCCAACAGTTCTTTCTCTGGAGGTAGATAGCATTTCCCATCATAAGTCTTTCAGAATTGTTCCTGATCATTGCATTGTTGAGAGTAGACAAGTTTTCAGTTGATAATAATGCAATGTTGCTGTTACTGTGTACAATGTTATCCCAGTTATGCTTATTTTCTCTACACCAGTTCATGTAGATCTTTCCAGCTTTTTCTGAAATCATCTTGCTTATCATTTCTTATAGCACAATAGTATTCCATAACCAACAAGTACCACAATTTGTTTAGCCATTCCCAAATTGATGGGCATGTCCTCAATTTCCAGTTCTTTGCTACCACAAAAAGAGCAGCTATAAATATTTTTGTACAAACAGGTCCTTTCCTCTTTTTTATAATCTCTTTGGGGTTACAGACCCAGTAGTGATATTATAGGTATGCTCAATGTTATGGTCTTTTGGGGACATAGTTCCAAATTGCCCTTCAGAATATTTGGATCAGTTAAAAATTCTGCCAACAATCCATTAATGTCCCAATTTTGCCAAGCATCCAAAATTTATCACTTCTCTTTACACATTAGCCAATCTGCTAGGAAGCAGGTACCACAGTATTATAATTTGCATTTATTTAATCAAAATAATTTAGAAAATTTTTCATATAATTATTGATAGCTTTGATTTATTCATCTAAAAATTGTTTGTTCATATCCTTGACCATTTCTCACTTGGGAAATGACTTGTATACTCATAAATTTGACCTAGTTCTCTATAGACTTGAGAAGTTAGACATTTAACAGAAAACAGAAAAATTTAATATGAATTTGTTCCCTAATTTATTGTTTCCCTTATAATCTTGCAATGTAATCTCAGTTACATTGATTTTGTTTGTACAGATGCTTTTTAATTTAGTATAATCAAAATTATTCATTTTACATCTTGTAATGTTCTCTATTTCTTGTTTGGTCATAAATTCTTCCCTTCTCCATAGATCGGCCAGGAAAACTATTCTTTGTTCTCCTAATTTGCTTATGTTATCACTCCTTATATCTAAATCATATACCTATTTTGACTTTATTTTAGTACAGGGTGTGAGATAGATAGTTTCTGCCCTACCCTTTTCCAATTTTACCAGCAGTTTTTGTTAAGTTGTGAGTTCATATCCCAAAAGCTGAAGTAGTTGGGTTTATCAAATACTAGGTAGCTAAATTTATTTAACCCTGTATATTATATTTCTAAGCTAGTCCATTGATCTACCATTCTATTTCTTAGCCAGTATGATTACTGCTTGAGAAGCCACCTTTCACTTTTTTTTTAGTAATTCACTTCATATTTTTGACCCTTTGTTCTTCCAGATGAATTTTCTTATTATTTTTTCTAGTTCTATAAAAATAATTATTTGGTAGTTTTATAGTTATGGCAATGAATAAGTAAATTAATTTAGGTAGAATTGTCATTTTATTATATTAGCTACAATTGTTGAAGTGGCATTTTACTCTCATAGTGCTGTAATGATTAAAATTCTCTAGAGACTATATATTAATTTATAATTATTAGCAAAGGTGAAAGAGAAAGAAGGGGTCGGATGAGAAGGGGAGAAAGAGAAGGAAAAAGGGAGAAAAAGAGAGAGACAGAGATACAGAGAGACAGACAGACAGACAGACAGACAGACAGATTCAAATGTCAAGCAAGAGAGAGAGCCAGTGCTTCCTCTCCATTTACTTACATAGCCTGGTTTTTGCCACTCCTCCTGGAACTTTGATTGGACAAGTTTTATCCTCAGTCTGGGTCCCAAGTCCTGACTTCTGGGTGCATGGCCAACTTCTGTCAGCACCTTCTGTAAGCTAGGATGTGTCATTCACACAGCACTTGAGTCACAAAACCTCTGGTGTCCTGCCATACCACACATGCATGGTCCATCAAAGAATGAGGCTGATTCAGTAGAGAATGGTTTTTCAAATGGAATAAGGGGGTACCATTTATATTAAATTCATACAATACTGGAATTGGATTTGAACTCAAATACTGTGTGACCTTGGACAGAACACTTATCTATATTCTTTAGTTTCCTCATCTGTAAAATGGAGATAATAATAGCATCTAATTCCTAGGATTGTGTTGAGGATCAAATGAAATAGCAAACATAAAGCATTTTATAAGCCATAAAGTAAAATATGTGTGTGCTACCTATTATTTTAGCAAATCAAAATTTTAAAAATAAGCTTTTATTGAAATATTTTTTATTTTTACATGACCATAATTTCACCCAATATCCCTCCTTTTGTTCCTCCCAGAGTTAGTTCATATAAAAAAGTAGTATTTTTTAAAATTATTTTTTTTGTCTCTCAAGGGGATTCCCAGGCCCTTCCTTATTTTATCCCCCTTCCTCCAGTTTCTCTGTACTAAGATTTTTACCCTTCTAATTGGGTATATTCTCTTTTTTTATCACAGGTCTGATAAGAGTAGAGCTGTAGTACTACCAGCCCTCTACCCCCTCCTCCTCTTCTCCTTGGCAGTTTCTGTACTCATTCCTCCTCCATATGAGATAGCCATTACCCTACCTCTTCCTAGTCTACTCTATTATTTCTATTCATCCTATTCCATTTACCTCAACCTCAAATCTTCCATCCATACGTGCCCCTTCAAAATATTCAGGCAATGATGCCATTCCTAGGAGTCATAGATGATATTTTCCCAAACAGGAATAAGCAATTTGAACTTTTGGTTGCTTATGATTAGTCTTTCGTTACCTTTGTATGTTTCTTAAAGATCAAATTTTCTACTGAACTCTGGATTTTTCCCCAGGAGTAGTTGAAACTCCTTTAGTTTGATATAAATATCCATTTTTTTACCTTTTATAATTCTGCTTATCTTTATGTTATTCTTGATTGTAAACTCAATTCTTTTGCTTTGCAAAATGCTATTTTCCATATCCTATATTCTTTTAATGTTGTGGCTGGTAGGCCTTGTGTTGTTCTGATTATAGCTCCATAATATTTAAATTGTTTTTTTTTTCCTTGTGGCTTATAGTATATTCTCCTTAAACTTGGAACTATGGAACTTAGCAATGATGCTTCTATACATTTTCATCTTTGGGCCTCTTTGAAATGTTGATTGGTTGATTCTTTCCATTTCTATCTTGCTCTCTGTTTTCTAGAATTTCTGGGCACTTTTCCTTGGTGATTTCTTGAAGTATAGTGTCTAAATTTTTTTTGCCATAACTTTCTGGGAGTTTATTCTTTTATTGTCTCTCCTTGATCTATTTTCCAGGTCAATTGTTTTTGTGATAAGATGCTTCATATTCTTTTCTTTAATTATTTCAAATTTGCCTTATGATTTTTTCTTGTCTTAGGAAATCGCTAGCCTTCCCTTGCCCAATTCTAGTCTTTAATACATTATTTTATTCCATGAATTTTTGGATCTCTTTTGCCATTTGGGTGGTTTTTCATAATTTTCTTGCATTGTTCTTATTTTTTCCAATTTTTCTCATGCTCTCTCATTTGTTTTTGTTTTTGTTTTTTAGGTCTTTTTAAAGCTTTCTTAAAAGCTCTTTCTCAGCTTGTGGTGATTTATTGCATTTCTTCGTCACTTTTAAACTAGGTGTTTTTACTTCACTGTCATCTCAGTTTGAGGTGAGATCCCCTCTATCCCTGTTATAGCCATCAGTATTTGTGTTTTTTCTCCTTTGCTTGCTCATTTTAATTTATTTTAAAAATTTTAGTGGCCAGGTCAACAGACTTAATTATTGGCTTTTTTTTTGCTGGAGTCCCAGGGTTCTGAGTGTGCTTTCAGGGTTTTTTAAATGTTTGTTTTTTCCCAGGGTCCAATTCTGTTATTCTAGTTTTTATAGTTCAGGGTCTGATATAATCTCAGTCCCTACTTGAGCCCCAGTCCCTGACTGACCCCAGGTTTTCTGACTGGAGTCTGCAATTAGTTGGCCACTGCAACTTCAAACAACTAGTGTACCTTCCACTGTGGAAGTGACCAAGGATTCCTCTCTCCTGGGAGTGACCACAAGTGATGGGACCTCAATCCTTCACCAACCACACTCACTGGCACATGCTCCCTTCTCACTCCTCTTCTCCCACTGCTGCAGCCTGGAATAGAGCAGGTATCCAGTTATGCTCTTCAAACTTTCAAACTCTCATTTGTTAGCAACAAAGCCTGAGCTCCTGCCCTTCAGGCCTGGCGTCCATAGACTACTTGGTTGTTATCCACTCCCTCAATCCCTAGCTATGGGCCAGTCTGTGGGGGCGTGATCTCTGGAGTTGAGGCTGTAGCAGCCACAGCTGCTCCCAGGATTTCCCCCTACAGATAGATCCCAGCAAACAAGGTGAGATTGCTAGTTGTTGATTCTACTCTGTTTGCTCTATTCTTTACCTCTGTGGCCTGTGGGAATGGGACTGAGGCCAGAGAAGTAAAAAAACCTTCTTCTCCCACTGTCTCTGGATGTTAAGCTTCATTTCTGTCTCTTCTATGTTTTTGCTGCTTTTAACATTTATTCTATGGAGTTATTTTTGGTTATTTGTGGGGGATATTAAGAAGGTGAAGAAGCTTCATACCCTACTCTGCCATTTTCTAAAGTGCCTATTAACAGTATTTTTTTAAAAGACAAAAAAAGACTAGGGGTAAATGACCTCAGCAAACTAGTGTTTGAAAAAACCAAAGATCCCAGGTTTTGAGACAAGAACTCACTATTTGACCAAAACCTCTCACCTTTGCAAAGGGATGAGGCAGGTATTTTATTACATATTGTCCTTCAAGCCAATCTGGCTTTTTATAATTTTAGAAGGTGGATTTTTTTTATTTTATGATTATTCTTTCATTTCTGTGTTATATTTATTGTTTTATTGGCTTTCCTTACTTTACTCTTCATCAGTTCATGTAGATCTTTTCATACTTCTCTATATCATCATATTCATGATTTCTTGCAATAGAATAATATTTCATTAAATTCATATACCACATTTTTCTTGCCATTTCCTAATAGCTGGGTATATATTTTGTTTCTACTTCTTTCACTAAAAAGTGCTGTTATAAATATTTTGATTCATGTGAGAATTTTCATTGAATGGCCTCTTTGGGACCACAAATATAACAATGGAATCTTCAGGTTAAACACAACCAAGAATTACATACTGTAAGATTTAAAAGAATGGGAGACATAAACCGTGAGATTTAAAATGGTAGAAGGCTATAAACTGTAGTGAGTAAAATAGTGGAAGATATCAATTGTGGTAGATATAAGAGTGGGTGAGTAAATTGTGACCGCAGAAAATATGTTTCACTACAGTGTCTTGTTTCAAATCAATATATAAGGTGGTCACCAGGGAAATATTCCCAATTATGAATATACCCAAGTCAACTGGGTTTATAGAGAATTTAATTAATAATACAATGAGGAATAAGAGAGAGAGAGAGAGAGAGAGAGAGAGAGAGAGAGAGAGAGAGAGAGAGAGAGAGAGAGAGAAAGGAAATAAATGAGAAAAGAATAGGCCGGCCCAGGCAGCCCTGGCCAACCTAGGCCTAAGCCCTAAAAGAAAGATCAGTCAGTCCTTATATGTTAATCACTCACCATAAGATCTGTTCAAGCAAGGATTCAGAGGGACAGAGTCTCCCCAGAGGGAGTTCCAGCCAGAGTCAGACTCCCTTGAGAGACCTCCTTAGAAATTGTCCTTCTCTCAACAACCTCCTTAGAGACTATCTTTTGAGAGATCCAGAGATCTTTTTCAATAGCCTGTCCTTTTCTTATATAGGGGGTTTTCTATGTCACCTCCCCTAAGTTCTTCCATCTACCAATCACAGTAGACGTTTTCCAAAGGACAGCCCATTCTGAATTCACACCTGAGTAGACTAATCCTTTTAGTAATCCACACCTGAGTAGGCTAGAATCTCTGAGTAAGTTTCTCACCTCTTTGTCCCAGGTAAGTTTACAAGTTGCCTGACCTTTATAGGCTCTTAGCACCCCTTTGTATTAATTCTAAAAATAGGCATGGCTTAAGTATGGGTTTAAGTACTTTTCATTGTTCAGCAAGGAGTTTTTTCCCCTAAAGCAGGCTTAAGTACAGGTGGAGTAGAGGTCTTCACATTTCTGATTTAAGTAGAGTTCTCACATTTTGGATCTAAGTAGCTTCACTGTTTAAAATGGGGAATAGTCCCAATAGGGAATTGTCCCAATGAAAAATTCCCCAATGGGGAATTTTTTAACATTCACAAGTCTGAGAAATTTCAAGATTCACAATACCCAGAAAAATTGAGCATAATCCAGCCAGTGGAAAAAATTTATGTTAAACAAAATAGAGGACTTTCAGACTTTCCTGACCAAAATTCAATGAGCAAATTGACACTTAAGGGAAGCATAAAAAGGTAGAGTGAATGTGCTTAATTTAACTTAAGTTTTAAGGGTTTTAGTTAAGTTAAATTAAGCACATTCATACCTAAGAAAGTGGTAACTGAGATATCTAAGATATTCATGATATTTGAGATACTTAATGGTATTTAAAGTACCCAAGATACTGAAAGTACTTAAGAACTTTATCACTATTAGGGCAATGAGAAAGAGTATACATTATAAGGAGGAAGGGGGGGAAATAAAGGTAGGGGGAAAAGGGAGAGATTGAAGGAGGCAAACTACCTTTCATGAAGATATGTATAAGAATTAATACAATGAAGGGGAAGGTGGGGGAGAGGTGGTGGAAGTAGTCAATGCTTAGGTCAAACTGGGAATAACACTCACACTCAGTCAGTTATAGAAACCTACTTTATCCTATAGGGAAGAAGGAGGTAAAAGCAAATAAGAGAATTGGGGAAGGCGATGGACAAAAAGGAAGGTGAATTAGAGACAGAGACAGAGAGACAGAGATACACACACACACACACACATACACAGAAAGAGAAAGAAGAGTAAATGGGGGGAAATAAGATGGAGGAAAACGCAAAATTAGTAATCATAACTATGAATGTGAATTGGATGAACTTACTCATAAAATGGAAAAGAGATAACAGAATGTATTAAAAAACTAGCACACAATATGTTGTCTACAAGAAACACATTTAAAGCAGGGAGACACACAGAGAGTTAAAGCAAAGGGCTGTACCAGAATTTACTATGCCTCAGCTAAAGTTTTTTTAAAAAGCAGGGATAATTCAAGACAAAGCAAAAGTAAAAATTGATCTAATCAAAAGGGACAAGGAAGGAAATTAAATCTTGATAAAAGGCACCATAGATGATGAAACAATATCAATACTAAACATATATGCACCAAATGGTATTACATCCAATTCCTAAAAGAAAAGTTACATGACTCACAGGAGGAAATAGTAAAAGTTTACTACTTTTTTTACTACTAGTAGGGAATCTTAAACCTTCCTTTTTCAGAAATAGACAAATCTAACCAAAAAATAATCAAGAAAGAAGTTAAGGAGGTAAATCGAATTTTTAAAAAGTTTGATATGATAGGACTCTAAAGAAGACTGAATGGGAATAGAAAGGAATACACCTGCACATTATGCTTGTACAGAAATTGACCACATAATAGAGCATAGAACTTATAGGAAGCTAGAGAGTTCAGTAGTCAGAACAGAGAAGGAAAAGCATTTCAAGCATAGGGGATAGTCAGAAAGAAAAAAAAAGTGTTTTAATAAGTATTTGTTCATATGCTTTGATCATTTGTCTATTGGGGGAATGGTTTTTGGTCATATATGTATGTGTGTATGTATAAACATATATAGTTTATTTTATGTTTGGCTACCAAAACCTTATCAGACAATTTGATACAAAGATAAAGATGTCTCCCCACCCCCATTCAACCATTTCCCTTTTAATCCTAGATGCATTTTCTATAGAAGAGTTTCATGTAATCAAAGTCATGTATTTCATCTTTCGTAATTGTCTCATTCCTTTGGTTAAAACTCATTTCCCACTAAATATATAAACTGCATCTTTTCTAGTTTTTCTAGCATCATCTTTTTTTTGTTACCATTTAAAAAAACCCTTTACCTTCCAACTTAGAATCAGTTCTGTGTTTTGGTTCGAAGGCAGAAGAATAAGGGCTAGGCAATGGGATTAATTGCCCAGGGTTATATAACTAGGAAGTGTCTGAACCTAGGACCTCCTATCTCTAGGTCTGACTCTCAATCCACTGAGCCATTTAGTTGCCCCTGGTTACCTGTGGGAAGCCATCATACCTCCTACTGTCTGACAGAGTTGCAGTCTGGAATGATGAAAACTGTAGAGCAGACTTCAGAAAAGATGAGGCATCCACTGAACCATCTCTGTATGACTTCTCTAATTTCCCTTACTAATGGAATTGTTGTGATTATTGTTCTCTCCCCAATACAGGAGAAATAACATGAGAGCAAATACTTATAGGGTTAACACATATATGTCTCACTTTAACCCCCTTAGAATAGTACCCCAAAAAGATTACGTTCATAGAATTAAAATCATATGAAATGAATATCATACTATTGAAATGTTGAAACAGTACAGTGAATACTGTCCAATTGTAACACAAATTGTTGCTATCATCCAAAATGTATGTATAATATTTATCTTATAGGGTTCATTTTAAATTTGTAAGAACGAATTAGGTCTTCATTAGAATCAATTTTATTCAGTAAGTTTTTGGAAAAGCATTGAAGCTTTTAAAAAGAAAAACGGGGTGGAAATGGTATTACTAACCATCTATCTCTCCTACACCCCAGAAGGAATATAAGCTAATATTATTAAATCACAATTCCCATGTAATGATAAACGTTGCATTGTATGTTGTACATGGATTGGGCTGAATATTGGCAGGAGATTAAGACTGTCAGGGACCCAACAGGATGATAATCTTGGGCCGAGGTTTTGTTTGTATGTTTACAGAGAATGAAAACACCTGGTCACCCACCAAGCACGTCATGCCATGTGGCACAGGACCAGGAAGAGAAGCAGGCGAGTAACATCAACGATGCCAGCTGATTGCATAACAAGCACGCAGGAAGAAACCATTATTGGTGACTATAAAAACCAAACACAGACATTACACTACTTTTAATGACATCTACTATTCTACTGATGGACAATTGTCATGCTGACATCCATTGGTCTTTTATAACTAAACCAATATCAAGCATGTCAACTTGTATGAACTAAACCCCACTCGTATATATTTGTGACATCAGATGGATCCCACACTGCAAAGACTTTATCATGGGATCAATTGATATGATTTGACCCATTACACCTCCTTTCTTTCTCTTAGCAGAGGTACATTCAGAGGCCCCACACCCATTGCAGGCAAAACATGACAGATACATCAATCATCCCTAGAAACACAAGTTACAGACACACTTCACTGATTCATTATGTTTACCATAACCAAGCAACTTTGCAAGGTGCCCTAATGAAAGACAAGAAAAAAGTAACGTGGAAATTGAGGAAATTCCTGATTTTAGTCTGCTTTAAGTTACCCTCTAACCCTGTACTTAGCTATGAAATGTTTTGTTACCCATCTCCTAAGTAATTGTGATTGATTGTGAAAGCTGATCAAAAGCAAAAATGATTCTCCTAACTGGTCAATCCCATAGGTTAGGGGGAACTAACCTCTAGATGACCCTGTTTATGTCATTCATCTATTTCTGTTATAGCAACAATGTTTCATTGACTATCTTCTTAGGCTTTGCATCTGTTGTTATGTTCTATGGAAATATGTATGTTGTGAAATGATTGTGCCAGAAAAGTATGTACTCACTGAACCTATAAAGTAAGTGTAAACCCTATGCATGGCAGAACTCTGTGTGATGCCTAAACACAGGATTGAGCATACAGTGTCTCTCACCACTTATTTGATTGACCGCCACACCTAGACAGAGGACTCTGAAGCTTGAGAAATCACAGGCTTGGCTCTCTAAGGTTACCATCTATTTTAATATATAATATGTAATATAACAATAATATAATATATATATGATTTGTTGTAAATATGTAATACATTATAATAAATATACTTATTCAAGAGAAATAAAGCCTCACATTAGCTATGTCCCAAAATCTATGTCTCATTTTTTCCCCTCTCTCTTACTACTCCCTCCTTCCTAAGAAGTCAGGTAATATGTTATAGACTATACCTATATCATCACATAATACATATTTCCCTGTGTAATAGCAAAAGGAATTGTAGGGATTGAAGAAGTATAGGGATAAGGAAGGTTTTATAACAGGGAATGGAGGAGTTGAAGGGATATAGATGGAATATGGGTGCTAATGAGGTAAAAGGAGATACTCCCTGCTGAGGGGCTATCTTTGAAAAATGGGGTTCCCGAGAAATGAGTCAGCTATGATAGCTTGGGGGTATGTTTTCTCTATTGATTGATGTTGAGGATGCCCCAGAGCAGGTAAGCATGGACTCTACTGAGGGACAAGCCTCCCCCCCAGACCAAGGTCACCTGGCAGGGGTCCAATAAGGACCAATGGCTGTCCTTAGGTTCTGCTCCCTCTATGTTCCCCTGAAATGATTGTCCTCTTATCTGACTGTGATTTGTTTAAATAAAGATGAATTTTAATAACAAATTTGGATTGGGAAGATATCAGGGAAGAGGGAATTGGGATTTCTCTATATTGGGTTTGAGGTTCTCTCAGTTTTTGAGCTGAGGCCATGTCTCGCAGACTGGTGGAGGGTTTCTTTTATTCCTATCTAAGCTAATCTATGCTAGTTTTTTTAAGTTCAAAGTCTTTAGCAGTAGACAGAGGAAGAAAAGTTTCTGACTTTCAGAGCTGGTTGGGCCTGTCTCTTAGGGCTGATGCCCCTAAAGACCAACCTTACAGTACAAACCACTCCCCTTAAATCCTTTTGTTCAATGACACGATCAGAAGAATCCAGGTGGAGCACACAGTTGGGAAAATTCAGGAATAGAGGTCCTTCTATCCCGAGACAGGGAGAGAGCACTCATTCCAGTCTGAAGGTCAGAAAAGAGCAACTATCACTCTCCAAGTCCCCCTCCCACCACCAACTGTCTTTGTTGTTCATCAATTTCACTTTAACCTTCCAACTGCTGTTTGCTCAATCTCAGTGGCCGAAAGTCCAGAGCTTGATTCAGTTTTCCTTTTCACACCTGTCATGTTGTGAAACAACACATTTTGCTTACATTAGAGAAAAATTCATGGATGAAATAAAGTGAAGAAGGATATGTTTTAATATTCATTCTGTCTGTTCCTTCAGTGACAGTGAATATCCTTTTTCCTCATGAATCCCTTGGAGTTTTCCTGGATTCTTGCCTTGTTGATAATAGTTAAGTCATTCACAGTCAATCACTATATATTATTGTTGTTACTGTGTAACATCATTTTAAATATTAAGTTCACATATCCACTTAGAATTTATTGTGGAATATGACAAAAGATATTGGTCTAAGCCTAATCTCTGCCAGACTACTTTCTAGTTTTCTTATCAGTATTTTTCAGATAGTTCTTTCCTATGTAATTTATATTTTCAGCTTAAATGAGTTCTATTATTTTTTCTTCTTCCTTGTCTTATCTGCTCTCTCTATTTTTAAACAAATTTCAGATTATTTTGAAGATTACTACTTTATAATATAGCTTACTCCTAGGAGGTCACACTTGTGCCAAACCTTGAAAATGTGTTTTAATTAAAATTTTTTTTAATTTTAAATATTTTCCCATGGTTACATGATTCATTTTCTCTCCCTCTCCTTATCCTACCCCCTCCCAGAGCTGATAAGCAAATCCATTGGGTTATACATGTGTTATCACTTGATACCTATTTTCATAATATTCATTTTTGTAATAGAGTAATCTTTTAAAAACCAAAACCCCAAATCCTACACCCATACAAACAAGTGATTAATCATTTTTTTCCTCCTGCATTTCTACTCCTACAGTTCTTTCTCTTGATATAGATAGCATTCTTTTTCATAAGTCCCTCCAGATTGTCCTGACTCATTGCATTGCTACTAGTTGCAAAGTCAATCACATTTGATCATTCCACAGTGTTTCACTTTTTGTGTACAACGTTCTCTTGGTTCTGCTCATTTCACTCTGCATCAGTTTGTGGAGGTCTTTCCAGTTCATATAGAAATCAAGCCATTCATCTTACAGCATAATAGTATCCCATCACCTTCATGTGCCACAATTTGTTCAGCCATTCCCCTCACTTTCCAATTTTTTGCCACCATGAAGAGTGCAGCTATGAATATTATTGTACAAGTATTTTTTTCTCATTATTTCTTTGGGGTATAAACCTAGTAGTGGTATTGCTAGAACCAAAGGTAGGCTGCCTTTTTTTTAATTATTAGCATTTTATTTTTTTAACATTTTATTTGGTCATTTCCAAACATTATTCATTGGAAACAAAGATCATTTTCTTTTCCTCCCCCCCCCCCCGCCCCCCACCTCTCCCATAGCTGACGTGCAATTCCACTGGGTATCACCTGTGTCCTTGATTCGAACCCATTTCCATGTTGTTGGTATTTGCATCAGAGTGTTCTTTTAGTCTCTCCTCAGTCATATCCTCTCAACCCCTGTAGTCAAGCAGTTGCTTTTCCTCGGTGTTTTTACTCCCACAGTTTGCCCTCTGCTTGTGGACATTGTTTTTTCTCCTAGATCCCTGCAGATTGTTCAGGGACATTGCATTGGCATTAATGGAGAAGTCCATTACATTCAATTGTACCACAGTGTATCAGTCTCTGTGTACAATGTTTTCCTGGTTCTGCTCCTCTCACTCTGCATCACTTCCTGGAGGTTGTTCCAGTCTCCATGGAATTCCTCCACTTTGTTATTCCTTTGAGCACAATAGTATTCCATCACCAACATATACCACAATTTGTTCAGCCATTCCTCAATTGAAGGGCATCCCTCATTTTCCAATTTTTGGCCACCGCAAAGAGTGCAGCTATGAATATTCTTGTACAAGTCTTTTTCCTTATTATCTCTTTGGGGTACAAACCCAGCAGTGCTATGGCTGGATCAAAGGGCAGACAGTCTTTTATTGCCCTTTGGGCATAGTTCCAAATTGCCCTCCAGAATGGTTGGATTAATTCACAACTCCACCAACAATGAATTAATGTCCCTAATTTGCCACATCCCCTCCAGCATTCATTACTTTCTGTTGCTGTCATGTTCCAATCTGCTAGGTGTGAGGTGATACCTCAGAGTTGTTTTGATTTGCATCTCTCTGATAAGAGAATTAGAGCACTTTTGCATGTGCTCATTAATAGTTTTGGTTTCTTTATCTGAAAACTGCCTATTCATGGCCCTTTCCCATTTATCAACTGGAGAATGGCTTGATTTTTTGTACAATTGATTTAGTAGGCTGTCTTTTCAAGCCCTTTTTGCATAATTCCAAATTGCCTTCCAGAATGGCTGGATCAATTCACAACTCCACCAGCAGTGTATTAGTGTCCCAATTTTGCCACAACCCCTCTAAAATTCATTATTTTCCCTTACTGTCATATTGGCCAATCTGCTAGGTATGAGGTAGTATCTCAGTGGTGTTTTGACTTTCATTTCTCTAATCAGGAGTGATTTTTAGAACACTTTTTCATGAGCTGGTTGATAATTTTGATTTCTTCATGTGAAAACTGCCTATTGATGTCTCTTGACTTTTGTCAATTGGGGACTGAAGGATTCTAAGAGGCAGATTCTTATGTAATTTTTGACTAGTTGACTATGTTGAATCAACTCTAAAAAACCTAGACTTTCAATGAATATTACATTTCTATAGATATTTTAAAGATATATGGGTGCAAAGAAGTGCAGCTCTGGAATCAGGAATAAGTCTGTCAACAATCATTTTATTAAACATATATTATAGACCAGACATCAACCTAGGCATATAGGACACAAAACCAAAAATAAAGCAGCCCCTGCCCTCAAAGAACTTACATTCTACCAGAAGAAACATAAATACACTTATGCAAAATAAATAAAAATTAAATTTTGGGTGGATGGGTAGTATTGGCAGTGGGAATCAGGAAAGTCTCTTTGTAAAAGGCTATGCTTGAGCAGTTTTGTTCAAAGCCAGTAATGCTTAGAGATGGAAGTAAGGAGGAAGAATTAGGTTCAAGACTTGCTTCTGACAGATGTTACATATATGATGATGGACATATCACTAAACTTCTTAGTTCCCGCAGCTAAATTTTGAAGACTATAAATTAGAGAATAGTTGTTGATCTGTATCAATGGATATAGTTTCCCATGGCAATTAAGTTACATGAAGAGACCAAAGACACATAATATATGGCATAATTTCTTTAGCATAAGTGTAGTTTGTGTTGGTCTCTACTACTGATAACTATCAATGATCTAATTAACATCCTCATTGGTTTCTTCAAATTGGATTTATCTTTCCTTCTGTGTAACTGATGAATCAAATGTAGTAAGTTTTATCTTTGGCAACAAAATGTTTTTACCAAACTGATGCATTTTGCTAGAAATGTTTTTTATTCTACTTGAATTATAATAAAAAATGAAAGATTTAAGTTAGGGGCAACCAATTGTAATAGAGCAAAATATATAATTGAAAAGTAATATCATGAATAATAACATAAATTCTATGAACACATGAAATGGCATAAAATTGATTTAATAGGTACTGATTTTTAACCTTCAGAATTCTCTCATCAACAGCATTTCTTATTCCACAGTTCAGTCATTTGTATAATAGCACATTTTTATCACAGCATGAGCTAAATATGACTGGTTTTTGAATCATGATGGTTTTAATTTCCACAGTAAGAAATCCTATATTTTTAGTACCAAAAGCAGTGTCCAAAAATTTCCTAATCTTAAAAAAATCCTTACCTTTCATCTTAGAATAAATACTATGTATTGGTTTCCAGGTAGAAGAGTGGCAAAGGCTAGGCAATGGGAGTTAAGTGATTTTCCCAGGGTCATATAGCTAGGAAATATCTGAGATCAAATTTGAACGCAGGACCTGTCTCTCAATCCACTGAGCTAACCACCTGCCCCCCTAATGTTCTTTTAATAATAATTTATATATTTTTAGAATAACGGCTTTGTAAGAGTTAAGTAAATTTGTATTTTAATATTTTTAAAGATTTGCATTACATTTTCTTATACTAAACAACTACATAAAATAGATGATTTACATAGAGTGTTTTTAATTTTTTTTTTTGTATCATGGATCTCATGGAATGAGAGAGAAAAAAAGTAGGTTTGGAGGGATCTATAAAAAACCCTGATTTATTCATAATTCTTCTTGAACATTCCCTTTCGATATTTTTCACAAGTAGGATTATGTGTGCCACAATGGATAAGCACTACACCTTATAAAATGATGGGCCTGGGGGAAGGGGAAGAATAATCTTTGACAGAAATTTTGGAAATCATCTTTCTAATTATATCAGAGGTTTTTAATCTGGGGTCTACAAATCCATGAACAGATTTCAGAATGGTTGGAAGGAGATTTATCTCTACTAAGAGTGTATTAGTGGGACTATTCTTCCACATCCTTTCTTACAATTGTAATTTTTCTTTTTTTTAATCATCTTTGTCAAACTACTACAGATCAGTTAGAATCTCAAAGCACTTTTAATTTGCATTTTATTGATTATTAGCATTTTAAAAATATGGTTGTCAAAAATTGCTTTTGACCACTTACTTAGCTATTGGGAATTTACTCTTTCAATTTTAGGTATCAGACACTATCAGAGACATTTGTTAGAAAGCTTCCCCCTTTAATTTATCTTTTTTGAAAGATATTTTTCACTGATTTATTTGCTCAAGTATTTTCAGTTTTATATAATCAAAATTCTCTATTTTAACTCTTGCAATCCTCTTGGTCTCTTGTTTGGGAATATTTCTTCCCTATCCATTAATTGTGGCAGGTAGTCCTTTTCCTGCTCTTCTAATTTATCTAGATTTTGTATCTTTTGAAGTTTATTCTGATAGAGGGTATGAGATGTTAATTTGAGCACAATTTATGCCAGACTTATTTTTTTAAGTTTTCCCAACAGCCCTTATGTTTACTGAAAACCATGCTACTTTCTTTGCTTGCTTCTCTGTGTTTTGTACTCAATCTTTTCCACTAGTTAGCTATTCTATTTTTCATCAGTAGCAAATAGTTGTTTAGTAGTATACTTTGAGATCTATTACTATTTGGTCACCTTCCTTCTCATTTATTTTCCCTCCCCTCAATTTCTCTTGAGATTCTTGAACATTTTTCCTCTTTGGATGACTTTTTTTAGTCCTATAAAATAATTCTTTGGTTATTTGTTTGGTATAAGTAAATTACTTTAGTTATTATTGCCACTTTTATCATATTGGCATAGCCTAGTCACAAACAATTAAAATTTCTGCCCTTAATTAGATCTGTCTTTTTGTATAAAGGATATTTTGTGGTTTTATTCATATAATTCCTTTGGGCACCATGGTAGATAGATTTCCAATTATTTTATAATTTTCCACTTATTTTGAGTGGAATTTCTCCCATTCTGTTTGAGATTGTCTTTTTTTATACTGCTGAGCACATACCACATTCATTTTTAACTGTCCATTCTTTCATGTTGTCCTCATCAGTCACCTATCCATCATCCAAGGCTGAATCCTAACTTCTCCTTCAATTGCCTTCCTTGACTACTCTGGTTCCCATTGATTTTCCTCTTCCCTGAATCTGTACAGAATTTGTTATCTGTTCTGTACAATTTATCACTTAATTTTCTTCTATCTTATATTGTTTCACTAGGGTTAGTTTTCTCTATACAGCCAGACTATAAGCCAGGATAGTTATTACTAATACTTTCCCCATACTTTTATATTCCCCACAAAGCAAGTAGGTAATAAATCATTGCTGATTGTGATCATTGAAACCATATTTTATCCAATTCAAGTGTCTTCTTACATTGGAAACTTAGGAACATTTATATATATATATATATATATATATATATATATATATATATATATATATATATATTTAGTGCCAGGAAACAATAAGAGACTCTTCCTTTTTTTTTCCTTTTGCTGAAAAGCATGAAAGATATAGTGAGGGAGAAGAATGAACATCCATATCAATACCAGCACTATTATACTTTTTTAAAGTGTGTGTGTGTCTGTGTCTGTGTATCTATGTCTGTTTCTGTGTCTGTATGTGGCAGTGACAGGTGGGGAAAGGGTTCTTGCCTGGACGTTCACTAGGGTAAGGAACTCTTTGAGAAAACATCATTACTGATACAAATCTGAATTTTTTTTTATAACAGGTGAGAGGCTAAGTGATGGGCCCAGGATCACAAAGACAGTATGCGTCACTTATGAGACTTGAACCTATATTTTTCTGATCACTTATGAGATTTGAACCTGTATTTTTCTGACTGTAAAGCTGGCTACCACAGTATAGCATATTTACTGCAAGCTTACAAATGTGCACCTGTTAAACTGCTCTGGACAATGTTTTGCACTGGCCTTTAAGAATACTTTCTGATGGTGATTATAACCATGGCTGTTTCTCTATCCATAGTACACCATGTTCCTTTCATCTCCTGCTGGGTACAGTGTGTCCTTTAAGGGAATGTGGCAAGGGGTCACTCAGAGTTTCTTCTATCTGCCTCAAAACTTCTATCCATGCCAGCAAAAGGCAACTTCTACCTTCTGTTGCCAGCCTGATCTCCCACATGGAATGTGAAGGATCTATGCTAAGAAATGTAAAAACAATGATGAGAATTTTAAAAATAATAGGCAATGAATTGATTGTGGGTTATAAACTGATTTCGATACTCTGCTTGCTGTGCTTACAAAGTATCTTCAGTTCATATCAGTGAAGTGAAGCTTATGAACTTCCTTTTAGGGCCAGGTGCAAGGATGCTAAAGAGACTCTTATAAAAAATAAAATATCGTTGAAAATATAAGGATAAAAAAGGATTTCTAACTCTAAGGGATTCTAACTCCACCCAAATAAAACTCCCTGGTTCCATAAGGAACCACTTCTCCTGTTTCCACAAGCTACACTGATCTTTCCTGATCTGACTAACCCAATTTTTTACTATTCTAAATAAACTAACACTATTATCCTTATAATTCTTAACTTTTTCTCCAAGTTATAAAAATAACAAAGGCTAGCTGGCTGAGTCTCAGCAAGAACCAAGTTAGGACTCTGAGCCTTAGCAGACTCGGAGTCAAAACCAAAGACCAGGGTTTTCTTTGATCTTCTCAGAGTTAAAACAATCTATAAAAACAGTAATAGATAGTCAATAGTGTTTCCCAAGTTGGAAAAAGAAAACACTAAGCTCCTTCAGGTCTTTCCCTCCTTTTCTTCACTTTAGACAGTGAGAGAGAGAGAGGAAAAGATGTTACCTCCTCCAAGCCCTCAGAGTCTAACTCTGCCAAATGCCAGAGAGCAACTATCACAGAAAAAAACCATTAGACTTGAAACTGACATTGTCTCAGCTCTGTTTGAAACTCCAATTATTTCTCACGCCAGCTTCTCTACTTCTTATCTCTAAACTAATATAATAAGACTCAATTTCTAATATTATCTTTATAATTTCCCCCCTTAGAGCATATGGAGAGATAGAAAATTTCTCCCATATGCTCACTATTCTATGTAATTCTAAAGCTATACCTAACATATTATTATATTTCCCCCCAAATAGTCTTATTCCTATGCTTATCTTACCCTGTTCTTACTGCTACACCTTATCTATGCTAACCTACACTAGGGATATAAATCAAAGACAAAAAAAATTCAATGAAAACATACTTGCATAGATACAAGTGTGAAACATACAATTTTAGACATTCAAAATGGAAAATGCAAAGTTTTGAAAACCTTTTGAAATAATAAAATACAGTTACAAAACCCAATTTAACTTGTTTTACAAAAAAACTAAAGTCTATGTAAAATAATAACTATGCAAAACTTATGCAAAATGCATCTTACAAATTGTATTTGAACAACT
This sequence comes from Monodelphis domestica, assembly GCF_027887165.1. Lineage (NCBI taxonomy): Eukaryota > Metazoa > Chordata > Mammalia > Didelphimorphia > Didelphidae > Monodelphis > Monodelphis domestica. Next base: position 396,281,702 of record NC_077228.1, on the reverse strand, counting down.
CAAACAAAACGTTTTACTATGCTAAGACCTTATCCTATTGCTAATACAAAAAACCAAAACTACATTAAAACTCAAAATCAACTTGGTATACTAATAAAACCAGAAGTTTGCAACAATTTAACTCTATACACATCCATAGGAATATACAGATCTGCAAATTTCTACACCTATGTATAAATTACTTACATGTTGCAGGAGGAAAATAAACTCCCCCCCTTAAGATATTCTCAGAAAACCTTAAATTTTCTTTAGAAAGATATGTATGCTCTCTTTATATTATCTCCTAGGAACATATAAAGTCTTCCTGTGAGATAAGATCTTATTAATTTAATGTGTACAATAATTATTATTATCCTCCCAAAGTGATTTATGTGCAATCATCCATTTAAATGAATACACATCACCTGGTTATGATGTTGCAGAGTTTGTGAGAAATGTATCCTATATGTGTATGTTATTTTGTAGTGAATATGTACTAAATCTTTAAAGTAACCTCCTCTGCTATTGTCTAATGTCTTCATGCTATTACTATATAGTGTTTGTTTGCAACTATTATGAAAGTGTGTAATGTTAGAATTGCACAAAAATCTTACAGTTCATGTCCTTAATCAGTGTTCCTCTTCTCTGTGTTGATTTTTTCTGCAATGTCTTTGTTACAGTTCAATCGTTCTTTCTGCTGTCATCTTCTCTTTGTCTTGATCTTGATCTCCGTCTCTATTTTCTTCTTCTTCTTCTTGAACAATTTCTTCTTCTGACATCTTTTTGACTATAGTCGTGTTGTCTGATGTAATCTCTTCCGCTGCTGTTGCTTTTTTCACATGCAAGCAATGTGGCCACGATTCTTTCTCTAATACATGAATAGCTGAAAGTGTTGTCAAAATAATGTGGAAAGGCTGTACCCATAATGGTTGTGTTGCACTAGTTCTATTAAAATTTTTTTATGTAAACTGAATATCCAGGTTTTATCATATGTAGTGCATAATCTAATGGACCCCCTTGAGTTAAAATTCCCATTTCCTGTAATTCTCTAACCCTGTTTTGTGACTCTGTGATGTATTCAGCAAGTGCAAGATCTCCTCCAAGCATAGATACATAAGCTGTCTTAAAACTTGTTGCCTGCAATGGTGAATGTCCAAATAAAATTTAATATGGTAAGATATGCACATCTCCTCCTGGTCTAGTGCACAAATAGAACAGTGCTAGAGGTAAAATCTTTGACCACTTCAAATGAATTTTTGTGCATAATTCCCCAACCATACTTTTGATTTCTCTGTTTAGTCTCTCCATCTGACCAGGTATGTGGATGATATGGAACATGACATTTTGGCATGATACCCAGATTCTCATAAACTTGTTTTAGAACCAAATCTGTAAAATGGCTCCCTTTGTCAGAATCTACTCTCAGTGGTATACCATATCTTAGAATGCTCTCTTTCAACAAGATTTTGACTACAAAGTTTGATGTGTTTTTACTAGACAAAATCTAAATTGACCTGATTTGGACATGTTGATGTAATCTATTTGTGAATGCTCAAATGGCATGTGAGCTAGTGGATGACCACCAAAAGCTTTTTGCTTAAATATGCTTTTATTGAATTGTGCACACACAGAGCAAGCTGAGATCTTATTTGCTACAGTGCTAATTCCCAGAGATATCCAAATTCTTTTGACAGTATCAATTAATGATTGTGTCCTAAAATGACCCTTTGTGTGTATTGCTTGACAGATGTAAAAGTAAAATGCTTTTGGAAGAATTGGTTTTCCCACTGGTGCTATCCTAATCCCATTTTCTTTTCTAGTTCCAAAATTTATCTTCCACTTCTGAACCTCTTTTTCATTGTATGCTTTTTCTAAGTCTGTGGTATCTATAATAGAGAGATTCATAATGCAATCTAGAGCATTTTGTGCTGCATATCATGTAGCCATATCTGCCCTACGATTTCCTCTGGCAATTAAGTCTTATTCTAAAGAATGCCCTTTGCAGTGAATCACTACCAACTCCTTTGGTAGTTGGAGATATGACAGTAATTCTTGAATTATTTCTGCATAATTGATTCTTTTCCTACTAGATGTTAAAAATCCTCTCTGAAGCCAGAGAGAACCAAAAGCATGACAAATTCTAAATACATGATCCTTGGAATCAGTGAAAATATTTGCACGTTTGTCTTCTACAAGATTGCATGCATGTTTTAGAGCAATTAATTCTGCTCCCTGAGCACTTAGGTTCTGTAAACCTTAAAATTTCTTAGACTTATAAATGTTGGAAATTTCACCATTGGGAAATTTCATACTTGAAAAATTTCCTACTGATAGTCTATTTGAATGACCCTCCCTTGGCATGGGAGGGTCCTTCTCCTCCCTACTTGGGACTGCTTTAGGACAGAAACCTTTTGCTGAACAATGGAAAGGGCCTTGACCTATGCTTAAGCATAGAACAAGAAGTTCTTTGAGTCATGGTTGATTTTAGAATTGATACAATAGAGATACTTGGAATGACAGAACCAGGTCTTGGAACTTACAATCTCCACCCTACTCAGCCTAACAGGATTTAGGAAGGGCTGCAGCATAGATCACAATTTAATTATTTGAGAATATGACCTTCAACAGACATGTGCAAAGGGGGGCAGACCTCTGAGCGGTCCTGGGTTAAGCTAGAGCCACCATTGGCACAGGGGAGACATGGACAGTGATTGGTAGATGTGAGAACTGAGGGGAGGGACTTAGATGTTTTTCCTTAAAGATAGTGGGGTCTGAGGACTGGGGAGGTAGGAGAGTTTTTGCTCTGAGAGGTTGTGCTCTGAGAAGTTTTGCTCTGAAGGAGGCTGGAGGTGGAGGCCCCTGAGACTGTTTCTCCATTTTGGTCACGTGAGTGATAGGGACTGATCTCTTTTCTTTGCCTCAGCTATCTAAGGGCTTGGGCCTTTTGGCCCAGCCTAAACAGAGGGGGTATTTAAGCCCTATTCCCTTCTCTCCCCTTTCTCACTATCTCTCTCTCTCTCTCTCTCTCTCTCTCTCTCTCTCTCTCTCTCTCTCTCTCTCTCTCTTATACCTTTCTTCCTCCTATTTGTAATTAAAAACTCTATAAAAGGTTAACTGCTGACTTGAGTTTTCATTTAGGAATTACATAGCTGAATTCCTTGGCGACCTTAAATTAATATATATCAGTCTTTTAAAGTGATTTCCTTGTCACATGCTGTTTGGTCTTAGGAGCACTCAGCTTTTGTATGTCTGCTAATCTCTTTTGCAAAATGCTTCTGGACCCCTCAGACAGCACAAACCCTAAATATTCCATGTGATGAAGACACCATTGAAGTTTAGCTTTGGATATTTTGTGTCCCCTCTTGTAGAGCTCACACAGATGTTAACTATCATGCAGGAACACTTTTGCAGGTGGTGATGCTAGAAGTAGATCATCTACAAAGTGAATGAGCTTACTGTCCTTCAACTGGGTATTTTTCAAATATTTGTTTAAGATTTGAGTAAACAATGAAGGACTTTCACAGAATCCCTGTGGCAAATTGGACCATGAATATTGATTTCATTGTCAGATGAATGCAAATATCTTCTGTGAATCTTTGTGTATAGGTATTGAGAAAAAAAGCAGAACATAAATTAGCCACAGTAAAATATTTTACATTACTTGGGATAGATGAAATGATGGTAGCAGTACTTGGCACAACTGGGTAAGATTTTAATACATGATCATTGACAGCTCTTAAATCTTGAGTGAATCAATACATTATTTGTGCTTTGGCAACTAGCTTGGGTTTTTTCACAAGTAAAATTGGGGTGTTATATTCAGAGATGCATAGTATTATTATGCCTTGCTGCAATGATGAGTTTATTATTGGGTGATCCCATCAATGGCCTCTTTACTAAATGGGTACTGTGGAATGCATGGTGGTGGACCTCCTTTAGTAAGCACTTTAACAGAGGTTGCTGAATTTAATAAACCTACATCTGTAGAATCTATATCCCATAAGCCTTTTGGAATATCATCTGGTATCTGATAAATGTTATTCTCTTTACCCTCTGACTCTACTGTTTCCAGGAATAATACAGGGAAATTGTTCAGGGATTCTTCTGGTAGTTTCCAAGAAATCTCTCCAGTTGGGGTACATACTATCATTGCTCTCAATTTACAAAAAAGATTCCTACCTACTAGATTCATTGGGGAACTTGGCATTAAGAGAAAAGAGTGTTCTACACTTAGAGGTCCAAGAAAAACCATTCTTGGTTCTAATTTCTTTACTCTTTGTGCTTTTCCCGTCACACCCACAACTTCTATTGAACCCACTACTTTACACTCTTCAGGGGATTTCTGCAACACAGTTTGGCAGCACCTGTGTCTAAGAGACAATTGTAAACTTGAGTTCCTATTTTTAGGGTTACATGGGGTTCTGTGCTATTTTCTGGAGAATGGACAGGTATTACAGGAGCTAACACACTAGGATCAGGAAAACTCAAAACTTATTCCTGTTCCTCATTTTCTAATTCTTCATTGATTTATCCTGACTAATTTGCCATGTTTTAAAAATCTTTGTCATTTTTATTAGTTCTTATTTCATTGCCCATACTTCCTAGTCCATTTTCTCCATATACTAGATGTTTAACTACACAGTCCTTGGCACACTTTCATAATGAAGTTGTACCTTTTTGCATATTGAGTTTTGGGGGATTCCTACCAGTTACCTGGGAATATTTTGGACAAGCACCTGCTTTGATATAGTCTTGCATGGAACTCATGTCTGGGGCTTGTTGTGAATTATGGTAGCATCCAGTATCAAAATAATTTGGGTAGATTGGTCTCCTATACTGGAGTGCAAGTTTAAACCCATTATTTAATCTGTTGTTAAACCTATAATTTCCATATCCATTTTGCCTGAATCCATTAAAGCTATTAAACCTATTGCCTCAATTTCCCCTTAAGTTTTGTCCAAAGAATTGTCCCCTAAATCTGCACTCTCTCATGAGATGATGACCAAGTCTGTCACAAAGATAACATTTTGGGGTTTGTCTGTATTGTCTGGGGTTGTAGTATTTCTGGGTGGTCTATGAGTTCTTAGTGCAGCTACTGTTTTTTTCCTGCACTTCACTGGATTTCAGTTTTTGTTTAAGCTCTCTGATTTCTTTGGTTAAGTTATCAATTATATCATTTTTCTCTTCTGATGGCCTATCTTTCTTATCTTGGAAAACATAATTAGCAATTCTCTGAATGTTGTCAAGACCCATATCAAACCAATTTGTGCAGTTAATCCGAAGATAATTTTGGATCTCAAGGCATACATTTTTCACAAACTGCCTACAAATGTGATTTATGTTTTCCTCTGTTAAAATATACAACCCAATCCATTTTTCAGCACAGTCAATAATCCTATCAAAGAAAGCAGAGAGAGTATCTCCTACTTTCAGCTTTAGGCACTCAAATTTAGATCATGTTCTTGGGTATCTGGAATTTTGCCTCAGACTTTCAATTATTGCCTCTCTGGCTATAGTTAAGTCTCTGTATCCTGCAACAGAGTTAACTTCCCATCCAGGATCCTTAGTTGGCTAATCTGCAATTTGGGGGTTATTATTAGTGTTCTCTATAATCTTCTGTTTCTCCCTCTTTGTCAATAATTCATCCATAAGGATGTTAAAGTCCAAATAAGAAGGATTGTCAAGCTTAATTAAGTGCTTGAACTGCTTTACAACTGCCATTGGTTCTTCATATTTGGGAGTATTTTTCTTAAAACTGTCTATATCAGCTTGTGTAAACCTTTTATGGTACACGAGAACCTTTCCTTTGACCTCAGACTTCCTATTTTCTGCTACACATATCCCTTGAGTGAAGAGAGAAGAAAGCTGGTAGGGAATGAGATTTCTTTCTTTTGTTCAGAATTGACTTCCATCTCTTGTGCTTTTTTCCTGACTACTCTCCAAGGGGGAAGAAGAGTAATGAAGCAGAGCCTCCTAAGCAATCATCTGACCACGTGTCTCTCATCTCATGATGTACTTACTTCCATCTTGATCAGCAATTTCTTTTGCGAAGAGGAGCACTGCTCTCTACTCAATGATGAACATTCTCACATCCTAGTAATTCTGCACTCCTGTATATTATCATCCAAACTTCATTCCCAACTCTTCCCTACCTAATTTACTATCCCATCCTTCTCAACTCTCCTTCCCCAAAGTTTCAGGCAAACACAAATTAATCCTTCCCCTGTTCTATAGGCAACAAAGGTCCCTTCACCCTAATCTTTTCCTCTCCCATTCCTTTCATCTACTATCCATTATTGAAACCTGGCTCTTCCCAGATCACACACCCTCCTTAGCCACCTTTTCTGGTACTAGCTATACCCTCAGTCATTCTTGGCTCAGAAAGGTTTCCCCCTAGTTCATCCCTCAGTAATCTCTCATCCTTTGAGATTCATGATATTCATATCTACCACCCAATCAAATTCCTGGTAGCTATTGCCTATAAACCCCAAAGTCACTCTTCTTTTTTTAATGAATTTAGTATATGGCTCTCTTTTTCCTCTCTTCTCTAACTTCTGATCTCTTGGTAGGGGACATCAACATGTATGTTGACTTTCATTCAACCCTAACTACTGGGTTATTCAACCTACCACTTTCCATGAGCTATTCTTCCAGCCCACCTCAACCACACACAAAGATGGTCATACTTTTAACTTTGCCATAACCCACAATAATGTCCAACAATTCTGAAATTCTCTTTTCCCATAATCCCTTACTCTTTTATCTCTTTTCACCTCTCCTTATGCCTTTCCCTACAAAATCCTACTCTTTATTTATACCAAGAGCTCCAATCTTTTGATTCCTCAATTAGCCACTCTTGCTTCTTTTTTCCATTTTGGCCCCTTGGTGAACCAATCTCAACTCTGCATTGTCCTTCTTTTTTAATTCCTAAACCCCTTGGCCAAGTCACACCATTTATTGCCTTCACTTCCATATACATGTTAATGAATGAAGGTACTGAAAATCATGCAACCATTCCAAGTCCACTACAAATTCACTTTATACCACTTCGACTTACGGTTATAAGGCAATTCTTCTACACCTGTCTCGTTAACTTATTCAACTCTCTACAGCAGCCCTTCCAAACCTTTTCATCCTCCTCAAACTTCTTATGGCTCCTCCTACCCCCACCCTTTTGCCTAAGAACTTTGTCTCAGAATTTAGAGAAAAAAATTGAAGCCAATTCACTATAAGCCTTTCCCTCTTTCCTATTCTTCAGCTTCTATCATTCAGAGGCTTTCTACTACTTTCTCCTCCAACTCTATCTCACAAGATGGAGTGGCCTTACTCCTTATCAAAGCAAACCCTTCTATTTGCATAAGTCATCACATTCTACCCCATCTCCTCAGGTTACCCCTTCTGTCATCCCTACTGGATCACTTTTTTATCTCTCTCTTTCTACTAACTCATTTCCTGCTGCCCTACAAACGTGCCAATATCTCTTCCATCCTGAAAAAAAAGCCTCACTTGATCCTTCTAACCTTCTTATCCTTCCATATTTCTTCTGACCCGTGTACTTTAATTCTTTGTAAAAGCCATTTGCACCAGAGGGCTCCACTCTCTTTTTGCTCCTGCTCTCTTCTTGCCCTCTTACAATCTGATTTCTAACCATATCTTTCCACTGAAACTACACTTTCCATATTTGCTATTTGATTTCTTATTGCCAAAGTCACTGGCCTTTACTCAATCCTCATTCTCCTTGACCTCTCTGGATCTTTGACACTGTTGATCATCCTCTCCTTCAGGATACTCTTTTGGATCTCCCTGATAACCTTGGGGCTCCAGAACACCACTCTCTCCCAGTTTTCCTTCTGCCTGACTGTTCTTTCTTTGTATCCTTTGCTTGATCCTTATTTGATCATACCCTATAACCAAAGGGGTACCATAGGACTCTGTCCTGGGCTCTACTTTCTTCTCCCTCTATATTACCTCATTTGATGGATCTCATTAGTACACATAGATTTATTTGCCACTTCTAAAGTGATGATTCATAAATCTACCTATCCTGCTCTAAACTCTCTGCTGACCTCCAATCTCACATTTGCAACTACCTTTCAGATATCTTAAACTGTAATGTCTAGTAGACATGTTAAGCTAAACATGTCTAAAACTGAACTCATTGTCTTCCCTCTTAAACTCTCATCATTTCCTTCCTTCCCTAATAATATAGAGGACAATAGCATCTCACACTGCTACTACTCATTGCCTCATGCCTGTACTAATACAAATACCTGGTGAGTCAGCTTGCCTTAAATCTCTCCCCACTCCACTCTATCCACAATTCAGACACTAAAGTGATTTTCCTAAAGTACAAATCTGAGCACACCATCTCTCCCTCTTTCCTTCTCGATAAAGTCCAGTGGCTCCCCATCATTTCTGGGATAAAATAAAAAATTCTCTAGAATTCAGAGTCCTTTGTAACCTAGGCCTTCCTACCTTTACCTTCACAAATCTTACTCACTGACACCTACTCTTAAATCCAGTAACATTGGCCATCTGGCTGTTCACCAAAAAGACACTCCGTTTCTTAGCTCTTAGCATTTTCTCTGTCTCCTATAGATATAGGAATGTTCTTCTTCCTCACCTTGGTCTGTTGGATTCCCTGGCTTCCTTTTATTCCCAACTAAGATTTCACTTTCCATTAGAAGCCTTAATTCTAGAGGTTCTCCTCTGTTAATTTCCTGTTTATCCTAGTTATAGCTTATTTGTATACATTTGTTTTCACATTGTCTCTTCCATTAGATTGTGAGCTCCTTGAGGGTGGAGAATTTGATAAACAAGCATTTAGCACATTACCTGGCACATACTATCTTAATAAACTTATAGATGTAAATAATGAGGCACAATGGGGCTGCTATGGATGCCTAATCTCCTGAAAATCCATTTATATGTGGGATTTCTTAAAATTCAACAACCAGTTCACCTCCTTTCAACCCTGGAAATTATGCATCACTTTAAGGATGACTTCTTGCTGTGAAAATGAAATAAAAATCTCGTATCTTCTTTCAGATTTAGTCTATCTAACCTGTACTTAAACTGTATGTCTCACTTTCTTTGTCTAGAAAATTCATAATTCCCCATTGTTGCTAATTCTCATTGTAATTAATAACTATTATTTTATGTTGTATATTCTCTGTGCAAGTTTTGCCAGTTTGACTGAAGGGGACAATTATGGAAATAAATACACCATGCATAAAGGGGCTGAAAGGTAGCATTTACATAAAAAATTCCTTTTCCTTTGAAATTTCACATGAGGGTATAAACTAACTAAAGCCCTCTCAGATTACAACCATAAGCCAGAGCTATAATTAGCAAATTAGCAAATTCTGGGGCCCAGGACATGTACCCCAAAATGCTTCCAAAGAAGTAGTATCGAAAAAAATACCCTTAAATCAAGTTAAAGGCAAATTCAACTGAGGGGAGAGAACTTAGGGAGAAACTTCAGCCCTCTGGACATTAAGAAGATATGGGTGAAAACCTTGGAATGTCTCAAAGTTGCTGTAGGTGAAGTCATAACCCGAGGAAGGGAGCAGAGCAGAACCAAGATGACAAGAAGCTTATCTGGAGTATGGAAACAATGTTATACTAACAAGATATTAAGCACTTGTGACTTTTAAAAAGGGGACAAGTGCTATTAAAAGCTCTCTAAATTTCCATATACCAGAAGCAAATCATCTTTTTTTTCTAGTTACAACTCTGCCATAACTTTATTTTCATGCCATCTAAATTTCCGAGTTAACTAATATCACATATACTGTTTCACACTCATAATTATCTACCTCTGCAAAGAAGGGAGGCAAAGTCACATATTTCTTCTTTGGGGCAAAACTGTTATCTTAGTTAATTGTCTAACATTTCATTTCAATTGTTTTGTTTTTGTTCTGTCCATATTGTTGTAGTCATTGTACATCTTGTTTCCCTGGTCCCTACAACACTGCATCAATCAATTCATTAATATCTTTCCATGCTTCTTTATATTAATCATATTCACTATTTCTTACAATAATGTTATATCCCTTTACCTTCTTGTATCACAACTTGTTTAGTCATTCCAAAACTGACGAGGATGGAGTTAAAGAAAACTGTGAATACTTGTATTAATTGATGCAGAGTGGAATGAACAGAATAAGAAGTACAATGTATACTTTAACAATATCTCTAAAAAGAAAAACAACTTTGAAAGACCTAAGAATTCTCATTAATGCAATGACCAACCTGGACTTGATAGGACTGATAATGAAGCATGCTTTCCATCTCTGATTGCTAGATAAAAGATTAAAGGTACAGAATAAGACATACTAATTTGGAAATGGCAAATATATGGATTTATTTTGCTAGACTATGCTTATTTGTTACAAGGATTGTGTCTTATTTTTTTCCCAAAGTGAAAGCACTTGGTGAAAAGTGAACTAGTGATAGAATTGAAAAAAAAAAGGGAAAGATGTCATTGAAGCATTTTAAAATGCATAGAAGAGAACAGAATGAACTTCAGAAGGAAAAACACAACAAATAGGACACCTTTTACGGTAATGCTGAATTTATTATATACTTTTGAAAAGAGCAAGTTGTCCATAATAGAACTTTGTGATTTCACATATTAAGTCTCTTTTTCTGTTTCTACTTTGTATGTGGAAATGAATTTTTTGGGTGTTTAGGTTTAGAATTTAAAAAGAAAATCAAAACAACTTATACAACTCCCCATGAATATATTTACTTTTTACTATAATCTCTCAGTGGACATAATTAGTTCAAAACAAAACAAAAGCATTTAGAGAAATAACATAGCTGATATTCAACAGAATCTTTCCTCCCATATCCCCACCATAAACCTGGAGCATTTTCTCCCCTAAATATATATTTATTCTGTAATGAGGAACTGTCCTAGAGGGATGTTAGATGTTAGAACCCACCTAGGAACTCCCCAAGGCCAGTTAAGCACCAAACCCTTGGCTTATGGAAACAAAGTTTATTTCAATAAAAGGAATAAGGGAAACTGGTAGGTATACCCTAACACTCTTCAAACTACATACTGCTAAATCCCCTGCTTAAGGGGAGCCTTCTTTTTCTTCTCTTGGCCCTGCCTATAGCTCCCTGTCTGCCTAAAACCTTTTCCCAAGCTATCTGACTTAACCTAATCTTCTTACCAGTAATTAATAAAGAAAGGGAAAAACCCTGGGTTTGACTACTATTCTAAGTAACCCAAAATTATAGATGGAAAGCTTTGGATTACCTTAGCCAAGAGGAATTCTGGCAGCTGGACCACTGGCAGATGATCCTTGGACTCAGGGAAAATTGGTTTTCTCCAAAATAATCCTCTACCTAGATGTCAAAGATTTCTCCACGAAATCCTGGCTATCCAGGGAGAATCTCTTAGTGCAAGTCCCCTCCTTCAGCTTGATGGCAATGTTGGCAGAGACAAGACCTACTTCCAGTTCAGATAAAATCTAAGAAGGAAGTGAAGTTCAGTTATTTTCAGTTTTAGACTCCCACAATTCCCTTCCTACCCAGAATCCTCTTCCAAGGCTTATCTCAAACTTCCCTTCTTGCAACTAACCCTAGAAAATCTTACCATTCCTAACTATATTCCTTTAATACTATTAGTGGTGAAAGTGATTATGCATACTATTTATGAATGGGAAGCCCACTTCATTTAAACACAAAAAAAGAGCATTTCCATTTACACAAAAGAATAAGCTTAGAGAAATGTGTGTATAGACAACTCCTTCCTCCAACAATATAGAACCCTCATATCTTATTGCTTTGTTAGTTGTGGCTTCTCTTGCTGCATAATTTCTGTTCCAAAGATAGTTTTGCTGGTTTTCTGTTGAGTGCCATATTTTAATTTCTTTCTTTTTTTAATTTAAGTATTTTTCCATGGTTATATGATTCATTTTCTCTACCTTCCTTTTTCCCTTCCCCCCTCCCAGAGTGAACAAGCAATTCCACTGGGTTATACATGTGTTATCACTCAATACCTATTTCCATAGTAATCAGTCTTGTAGTAATCTCTTAAAAACCAAAACCCCACATCCTTATAAAAAAAAGAAAAATCAAAAGTTTTCCTTCTGTGTTTCTATTCCCACAGTTCTTTCTCTTGATGTGGATAGCATTCCTTCTCTTAAGTCCCTCAGGAATGTCCTGGATCATTGCAAAGGGGAAAAGAGGTTATTTATATTAAAAGGTTGGACTAGATTATATTTAAAATAGATTAGCCAGGAATTTATTACAAAGAGATTTATTTACAATGTATTTACAAACTATAGAAAGAGTGAAGTAAGACATTGGAGAGAGGGTAGGGTAAGATATCTAGCCTAAGAACTAAGTAAATTATTCCTACCCCTGGCTCAAGCTGGGCAGGGGAGATTAGTTCTTAACTAGAGAAGCCTTGACCTTTGTAGCCGAGGACCTGAGGATAGAGGGAGCTTCTCTCAAGAGGATATGTCTCTCCTGAGGCTAGTTTCTTCAAAAACTCCAGGAAAGGAGTCAGCTTTTTTACTTACCACATGTTAGTCCAAAGGAAGAGATTTACGGACAATTGCACCAGGAACAGGGTCTCAGGTCCAGTCAGCAGATTCTTCTCCAGGCTCAACTCCAAAGAATGAAGAATGACCTCTCAGAGGAAGTTCAACTCCAAGTAGAACTCCAAGTAAAAAACTCACTCTGGAAGTTGTAACTCCCTTTTAAAGACACTTTCTTTTGCATCACTTCCTGTGCCTTCCTCTAATTTTCATCTACCAATCACAGTTGAAACTTTCCTCTAGGACTGCCCAGGGGCAGTCCAAATTCCAAATTGCCTTACAGAATGATTTAATCAATTCACAACTCCTTCAGCAGTGTATTAGTGTCCCAATTTTGCCACAACCTCTTCAACTTTCATTATTTTCCCTTACTATCATATTGGCCAATATGCTAGGTGTGAGGTGATATCTCAGAGTTGTTTTGATTTGCATTTCTCTAATCAGGAGGGATTTTTAGAACACTTTGTAATGTGCTTATTGATAATTTTGTTTTCTTCATCTGAAAACTGCCCATTTATATCCTTTGACCATTTGTCAATTGGGAAATGGCTTGATTTCTTGTACATTTGACTTAGTTCCTTGTATATTTGGGAAATTAGACCCTTGTCAGAGTTTTGTTATACATTTTTTTCCAAGTTTGTTGCTTCCCTTCTAATTTTAGTTGCATTGTTTTTGTTTGTACAACTTTTTAATTTAATATATTCAAGATTGTTCATTTTACATTTTGCAATGTTCTCTATCTCTTACTTAGTCTTAAATACCTTCCTTTCCCAAAGATCTGACAGATATACTATTCTATTTTCACCTGATTTGTTTATGATTTCACTCTTTTATTTAGGTCATTTATCCATTTTGAATTTATCTTGGTATAGGGTGTAAAATGTTGATCTAAACCCAATTTTTTCATACTGTTTTTCAATTTCCCCAGCAGTTTTTGTCAAATAGTGAATTCTTATTCTAAAAGCTGGGGTCTTTGGGTTTATCAAACAGTATCTTGCTGAGGTCATTTATCCCTAGTCTCTTGTATAGATCCAACCTTCTGTTTCTTAGACAGTACCAGATTGCTTTGATGATCTCTGCTTTGTAGTACAGTTTAAGATCTGGTACTGCTAGGTCCCCATCCTTTACATTTTTTTTCATTAGTTCCCTTGATATTCTTGATCTTTTGTTCTTCCAGATGAACTTTGTAATAATTTTTTCTAATATTATAAAAAGTTTTTTGATAGTTTGATAGGTTTGGTACTGAAAAAGTAAATTATTTTAGGTAGGATTATCATTTTTATTATATTAGCTCATCCTAACCATGAGCAATTAATGTTTTTCCAATCATTTAGATCTAGTTTTATTTGTGTGAAAAATGTTTTGCAGTTGTGTTCATATAATTCTTGAACTTGTCTTTGCAGATGGACTTCCAAATATTTTATATTGTCCAGAGTGAATTTAAATGGAGTTTCTCTTTCTAACTCTTACTTGTGATAAAATGATAATCTGGGGAACTATTTCTTGTTGTAGCAAATGGATACTCTGACAGACTAGAGAGATGCTAGGGGAATCTGTGAGTACCTAGTTGTAATGGAGATAGAAGAGAAATAGAGAGATGCTGCTAGAGGGGTACACTGGGGTATTCTTGGGTTGCCTATAAATCACTAATGGCTAATAAGTCAAGATATTTCCTACCCTCCACCCTTCCTTTACCTCCCTTAACCACCCTCTTCTTGAAGCCTTTTGGTTTCCTCCCTCCCCCTTGAGTGGACTATAAGATTTATGAGGAAAACTCTTTTCTCTTCCTTCCTCAAGTAAGGGGGTTTACTGGGAACAGCAGGATGGGGATTGAGGTAAGAGGGATAGGGGTGACCCTAATCTATAAGGAGAATTAGGAGGGTTTGGGAAATGTTAGTCCAGTCACAACTGTGACTCAGAGACAGCCAGAGAGATGGAGGACAACTGTTAAATCTTCTTTCTTCTTCCAATTAAACAAAACCACCAACAAAAGTAAATTTCTTCTCAGATTAATTCCAGAAGCCCCCCAAAGGTCCTTTCAACCTAGGACAGACGAAGCCAGATACTCTTGGTCAGTAACCCTCAGAGAAGAAGTTTCAGTTCATCTCCTCTGGCCAGGTCCAACTGCCTTTTCTGGGAACATTCTGTTTTGGAATGAACACCTTGATTGACAGATCAGGTCCTTTACTTTGGTTTGCATGCTTGTCTTGTCTTGTAAATCCTCTCTTTCTTCATGCCTCTTCCACATACTGCTGAGTTTTGTTGGAAATATATAGAAATGGGGGCAGCTGGGTGCCTCAGTGGATTGAGAGTCAGGTCTAGAGATGGTAGGTCCTAGGTCCAAATCTGGTCTCAGACACTTCCTAGCTGTGTGGCCCTGGTCAAGTCACTTAACCCCCATTGTCTAGCCCTTACTGCTCTTCTGCCATAGAACCAATACACAGTATTTGCAGTGAACCTTTCATAACTTCATGGAATGGAGTTCCTCTTCCCAGATGTTTGTGACATATCATTCCTGCTGAGTACGCCAAAACATAGTAATCTCAGTTCAAGGCTGCATGAACATTTCCAAGATCTCCTGGGAATGGGTTAACTCCCCTGTTCACATTCTGGGGAGGATTGGGGAGGATAGCTTGTGTCTCTCGAGAAGAGCTTTAAATCTGGCGTGCTGCTTACAATAAACGTTCATTATCCCTCTTTGATAATATTCCAGTCTTTCTTTATTGTGACTCCATAGCTGTTCTCCGACAGCTCTAAGCTGTCCCCTATTGCAACTCCGTAGATGTCCCCGGCAAGTATTGATTATAAGACAGAAAGTTAGGGTATAAAAAAAGAAATATATAGAAATACTGAGGATTTTTGTGGGTTTATTTTGTATCCTGCATATATTTTGGTTTCTATTTGTGAATTTACTTTACTGTCCTCTGCTTGGTGACTGCTGGGGAGAATAGTTTCTGATGGGCATATTCTGGTTTCTTTACCAGCTAGACCTCAATCTTAATCTGTCAGAGTAACTGCTAGAAGCTTCTCTGTTAATTGTAAACTGTCATCTTTTCATCATAAACAGCACATCTAGTTAACAAAAGCCAGGACATATGCTATGCCTCCAAGCTTAGATTATGCCTTTTCTTTTTGATCCCATAGCTGGGTGGAGACCAAGGCTTCTGTTACAGGTAATTTATCTAATTTAGGGTTAGATATTTAGATACTCTTTGACTTTTTATATTCAAGGCCAGTTGTCCAACTGTAATCCCAAGCTACTTCTCATTTTCCCCATGCTCTACACCTTAGGAAACCTAATATGCAACCTGTAGGTACCAAGTTGGAGTAGATTAGAAGAAATATTACATATGTGGTCACAGTATTTATTTATTTATTTTTTAATCTCAACTATTGATGTTATTGGGATTATGCAGTCAAGCAAATAGTAATTTATAGTCTCAGAAGTTTGTAAGAGTTTAAATGATTTTCTCATGGTTATACACTTGGTAGGTAAGAGCAAGACTTGAAATCAAGTCTTATTATATCAAGCCCAAAATTCTATCTACTGCCTCATGTTGTTTCTCATAGCTCACATGGTAAAAATATTAGTAAACCCAATACTGTAGATGAAGTTTAGAAACCAAATGAGGCTGAAATGAATGCCAGAAAGGAGAAAAAATAAGGCTGATTTCACTTTAAAGTACTAGATGTAATTTTATGCTCAGATGCATGGTTCTGTTTTCCTGTAGAGAAGGTTATCTTTTATCCAGTCACCTGTATCTTTTGTAGTAGAAGGCACACAAAATAGGAAAGGATAAGATTCCTGTGATGATGAGCTGGGTCCCTAGTTTTATGTATTCACTAGAAAAATGAAGCCAAATGAACAAACTCTGACAAGTTGAAAGAAATGTGAAGAAATCTGACATTTCAAACAAATTCAAGCAAGGAAAATGTATAATTACTGCAGCAGAACTGTCATGGGTAAATTAGATCTACTAAGAGTTCATGAATAAGATTAATTTGAGAGAAAAAAGAGAACCCATTAAATTTTCTCATATAATTCAGCATCTAGTGACAAATAATTTTTTTAGTCTTTAGATTCCTGATTAACTTCAGTAGCCTCACCTCCAGGCCTTTCCATCTATTTTGCTTGCCTTTTCTCATTTCTATTTGATACTCCCAAACACTTCTTCCTCCTAAGTACAGACTCCTTTTGGCTTTGAAGGTTTACTTTGTTAAGATTCATCATTGACTCCTTTTAGGAATTTATGACCCATAGTATACCATCCAGATGACTTGATTGCTGTCTCATCTTCTAGAAAAAGAACTCTGAAATGCAGTATACATTTTATGTGCAACTCTAAATGAAAAATAATTACATATGGTTTGTGCTGCATGAATCATTGCAACACATTTTTGAGTCTATCATTGTGATTTTCTGTTCACTTACACAATTTTGCCTGACATTGCTCTAATTTCTGATTTATAATGTACTAAGCTAGTTTATTGTTGTGAAATGTAGTTATTTGCCTATTCCTTTTGTCTTTAATGTTGCATAATTTCTTCTTACAAAGATTCTCTCTCTCCCTTCCTCTCTCTTTCTCCTTCCCTCCCTCCCTTCCCCCCCTTCTACCCTCTCTGTCCCCTCCTTCTCAATTTCCCTCTCCTAAAAACAAACAAAAAAAACCCTCCTTCCCATTTTAGTATAAGTACTTTTCATTCCTTAAAATTCTTTTTAGGACAAGTGGTTTAAATGTAGGATACAGGCTCAGAGAACACACCTTTTTTTTTTTAAACATTGATTCACTTTGAGTGATTTGGCAATAGTCTACTTTGCTGATAAAAGCTATTAAGTTAATTGTGGAGTATTTGAATCACTTTCTCACTATAAATCAATAATATTGTATTAACAGCTGAAGCACACTGAACTCCTAATTGAATTAAAGGACAGGCACTAAGTCAGACACAATGACCTCAGGTGTGTTTGACACCGGAGCTGATTTCTATTACAGTTCCCTCTATGAACACTGGGTGGCGCCAAACGATAGGCTCTTTGGGACTCTAGTCCCTTCTTGAATTCGGGAGTCTCCCAACTACCCCTGGCCATCCCCTGTGCACCACCATCATCCCCATAATGCCATGGCATTAAATATCGTTCTGGAAACAAGAGAGTAAAAGATAATGACAAGGAGTTTACAAAGTGCTCAGCCCCAGGACAACCCTGGAAGGTAAATGAATGCTTTCCAGTAAAGGAAAATTAACTATTATTGCTTACACGCTACTCATAAATTTATCTAGCAAAAAATATATTGAATGTTTTATGCAAACCAATAATGCAGAGATAATGCTAGAAGAGATTTAAAGATATTTTATAAAGCAAATATGTATATGTAAAAAACTAAATATATATATATGCATATACATACCCCCCCATATATATATATGGGTGTGTGTGTGTGTGTGTGTGTGTGTGTGTATATATATATATATGTATATATATATATACATACATATATATATATATATATATGTATAAGAAAGCTTCAAAAATTTTATTGGCCTTGGAACCAAGAAGTCATAGGTTCAAATCCTGCCTCTGACACTCTGTAATCCTGAACAGATCATCCCTTCCCCTTCCCCTTCCCTTCCCTTTTCTTCCCTTTCCCTTCCTTTCCTTTTCCTTCCTTTCCTTAATCTTCCATCTTAGAAGTGGTTGTAAGGTAGAAGAGCAATAAAGGCTAGGCAATGGGAGTTAAGTGACTTACCCAGGGTCATTTAGTTAGGAAGTATCTGAGGTCATATTTGACCTCCCATCACTAGGAATCGCTCTCAATCCACTAAGCTACCTTGCTGCACCAAAGACACTTATTTTTCTATCCAGTGACACTGGCCTCCAGGCTGTTTCATGAAAAAGATGCTCCACGTGTCAGCTCTGGGCAATTTCTCTGACTTTCCTTCATGCTCTTCCTACTCAACTCTGACTACTGACTTCCTTGGCTTCTTTATATTCCAACCAAAATCTCATTTTTTACTGGAAGCTTTCCCCAACTGCCTTTAATTCTAGTGCCTTCCCTCTGTTAATTATTTCCTATTTATCCTGTATTTAGCTTGCTTTGTAAATATGTCTGCATGTTGTCTCCCTATTTGATTGTAAGCTCCCTGAAGGCAGGACACTACCTTATTTTTTTTTTTAGTTGCAGTACTTAGCTCTATGCCTTAGTAGGTGCTTAATAAATGTTTAATGATTGATGGGCTCAATCTTTCAATGCTCTTTAGTAATTCTTTCAGAAGCAGACATAGTGCTGGCATGCATTGATACAGGGAGTTTCCTTACCTGTGTAAAAAATGGACTCGAATACAGGACTACAATCCCCACAAGCCTTTGCTCCACTTCCCCAGAATGCCTTGTAATCTCACCTGGGCCGAGAGCGAGAAGGTATTTAAGTTGATTCAAAGGCTCTCTCGGGCTCTTGGACTTCCGTTTTGGGGCAGGCCTGGTTTTTTTCATAATGTAGGTGAGGTTGTGTCTAGGCCACTCTATGGCCTGGACGCGTGTTTCTTATCCTGTATTTTCTTTAATCCTTAATCTTCAATAAACCTCTAAAAAATATAATACTCCTTGCAGAGAGAAACTAATTTCTACCTGCCTCAGTCTCCCCGTCTCCCCTAAATTTTAATCTTTACACCTGTGAGTTTCTTATTGAAAGAAAACAAGAATCTAGTCTCTATCCCTATTTCTATATAGGAATTTACAATCTAGTATGGAATGTAGCATGGTATTACAGTTTGATAACTGACTTTGGATCCAGGAAAACTTGGGTTCAAATTCTGTCTCTGCCATTGAGTGGATGTGACTCCTGGACAAGTTCTCTAGGCAACTTTCTAAGACTATATTTCGGAGAAGATGATGGCACCCACAAGTTAATTATGCCAAAAAAAAAAAATCACAAGTCCAGTCCTGGTATCCTATGGGGGAAAATAAGATGTTTGTTCAAGTAATTATGGCATAAATCATAATATAGGTGAGAAAAGTTCAAATGTGATACTATGAAAATTCATAAGTGACAGCTCAATTTCTTTAGCAAGGTCCAAGAAAAATGTCATGGGGGAATTTTGAGCTGGGTCTTTACCATTGGATGAGCTTTCAACAGGAGTGATAGTATGGTGGTAGATGAGGATACAAAGAAGAGAGTGAGCAAAGGCACTGAGGAGAGCAGACTGGTGTGTTTTAATTAGAGAATAGTTTTTATGAGCATAATGGAAATAGACAAGAACTGGAAAAGAAAACTAGAGCCAGACATGAGGACATTGAATGCCATGTTAAGATATATGGCTTAAAATTTTTTTATTATATACTTTATATATATATATATATATGTGTGTGTGTGTATACATATATACACCACCAAAACATTTAAGTAAACAAAATTCATTAAAAATTATATGCAAAACAACAAACTCTACATTGTTTACAATTTAAGATGTGTAAATATGTTTTAAAAACAACTAGGTATTAATCATTAAAGGTTTTTGAGCAGTGAAGTGATCAGAGAAATTAATTTAAAAGTTGTTTTTTTTTTCAGATTATCTGAAGCCTGGATTAGAGAGGAAAGGGTTTATTAGAAGTAAGGGACTGTGGGGGAAGCTGGGTGGCTCAGTGGACTGAGAGTAAGGCCTAGAGATAGGAGGTCCTAGGTTCAAACCAAACTGTGTGACCCTAGGCAAGTCACTTAGCCCCCATTGCCTAGCTCTTACCACTCTTCTGCTTTGGAACCAATACACAGTATTGATTCCAAGACGGAAGGTAAAGGTTAAAAAAAAAAGTAAGGGAACAGTTAAGAATCTATTAAAATGTTCTACATAAAGAGTATTAGGAATAGGGAAATGACCATGGCAATAGGAAGAAAATACTGCTTTTTCTGCCTCCATTGTTCGTTATCCTTATGCTTTCTTTTATGTTATTCTCTACTCCCATTTTTTGACCTTTGATATTCTCATGGGCATGAGGTAGCACTTCAATGTTGTTTTAATTTGTATTTCTCTTATTATTATCGACCTGGAGCATTTTTTGTATGGTCTTTGGTAATATGCAATGTTTTTATTTGAAAACTTCTTTCCCATATCTTTTGGTCCCTTATTTTTTAGGAAATAGATCTTATTTTAACAATTTAAAATGCTCTTTATATTGTTATTTATTTTTAAAAGGTATTAGTAAAATTTCCAATGGGTTAAGGGCACTCAATATTTAATTTTGAGACATTTATAATGTGTATAATATAAAATAATTCTTCTTCCAGAAGAATTAAAAGCTATTGTTATTAGCTACCATTAGTTAAAGATCTAATAGATAACAAAAGACTAGAGAGAAAAGTTGGAGAGTTCTTTTTGGAGGAAATAGAACAAAAGCCTCCAGCACTTTCCCTCTTCTCCAAGGTGACCAGCCTTTATTATTTGTATAGAGCAGAGGAGCATGATAGGATGAAAGTCACTTCCTTATCCCAGTGTCACTTCTCTCCTTTCCACTTTGTCTCAGCCAAGGGCTTTGATTGAAACAAGAAATGGACATGAGTTTCTGATTCATATCAGAATTCAGATGAGAAATGGACAGAACTCAGAAGAGACAGTAGAAGAGAGAAAAGCTTTAAAAGATTTTATTAAGGTGTTAAATAGTCACAGGATCATACATTTAGAAGTGAGTTCAAAGAAGTGTTTCAAAGAACAGATATGCTATCAGCCTGGGCACCTATTCCCTTCTGTGATCAGCCCAGCTAGGGGAACATCTTCCTTACTCTTTGGTAAACAATTCATCACCATTAGCTGATAGAGTTGATGGAGAAGAGCCACAGCTCACTAAACACAGAGGCCCCCCATGAATGGAGGATAAGACAGCAACAGACTTAAAGATGGCATTTCAACTGAAGATTATAATTAAGGCACATGGAAAAGCTGAATGAACAAACTGAAAAATCTGGAGTCTTGTGTGTAACCCTATTATTTTTAGAGGATTTTGTATAAGGTAGT
Organism: Monodelphis domestica; assembly: GCF_027887165.1. NCBI lineage: Eukaryota > Metazoa > Chordata > Mammalia > Didelphimorphia > Didelphidae > Monodelphis > Monodelphis domestica. The sequence continues at coordinate 396,260,163 of NC_077228.1, read as the reverse complement.
ATAGATAACCTCCATTAATTTAAGATTAGTTGGAGCAGAATTGTATTCCCAAATGGGGAGCAATTGAAATGATAGATTAGATCTCTACACTTATCACACTAAGGCTGTAGTTGTGTTTTAGAACACAAGTTCCAAGTTTATGGAAATTTTTAACTTACTTTTATTTTACATGGATTTTTATTCCTATGTTATCTTCTTACATTCCTTTGTTTGAACTGTTTGTCTTCTGGATGACTAATAAAAGTAAACATGCAAGAGCTATGGTTTTGAAAGAATCTTGACACACACATTTTTCAGATGAGTAAGTTTGACATCGGTTCTTGGCAAAATTATAGAACTTATTAAAGGAATGGCTTGTGAACAACTAGAAAAAGTAAAAATTACAGCCAGTACTTTCAAATAAATAATAAATTTTATCTTCTTTTTCTTTTATTTCTATTAATGTTAACTTTATTCTTACCAAGCTGGTAGATTAAGAAAATACTGTGTAGTTAGATTTTAGTAAAGAATTTGATAAAGAATTTCCTGCAATCCTTTTGAAAATGGTGGAGAAATATAGGCTAGTTGATAGGAAAATAATCTTGTCTCAGAACTATTTTGGATAATACAAGTTAAATAACAGTCATTGATGATTTGAGGTTAACTTAAAAACATATCTAGAGGAATATCAAAGAAATTTGTTGTTGGCTATACCTATTTAACACTTTTAAATCAATGGTGGCATTTTGATCAGTTTTGCTGATAAGACAAAGCTGGAAAGAATAAGAGCTAATGCAATTAGTAACAGAATCAAGATACAAAACATTTTTATCAGGTAAAATATTGCAAAATATCAAGGAAAATGAAATGTAATGGATAAATTTAAAATCATATAATTTATGTTAAAATCATCCTCACATGCAAAAAAGGGGGATACAAGGCTTTTTAGCCTCATATGAAGCATAGAATCCAGAAATAAGATTATAATCCTTCTGTATTCTGCCCTGTTCAGACCACATTGATATGGATAAGTTTAAATGGTCGAGAGGAAGGTAACCAGAATGTTTATGCCATGAAAGCATGAATAGAGAAAAGGTTCCTTAGCACCCTCAAATTTGAAAACCTTTCCTGTTGCTTCTGCTGCTGTGGTGAATTCAATGCATTAGGTTCATATGGAATCCCAAGGCTAGGCATGGCCCTGGAGATTCCTCTGGCCTGGATTCCACTAGGATGCTATTTATTCTTTCACCTCCTTATCAAATCCTGACCCTGATCATTGCCAGAGTTGCCAACTTTTCTCTTGTATTTTCCACTTAGCTCTGCAGGCCTTTACTATTTGTTCCAAGGCCTGGATTATGAATAAAGTGAGTCTGTCCTCATAGGAAAATGGCTGGAGTACAAGAGCTAAGGCTGCAGAGACAGGTTACAGAGGTATCAAAGGTATCTTAAAATCATAAACTTTAGATAGTCAGATGGGCTACATTCTACTTTACTTTAGAGACAAGTTAGAATTTTTCTCAGTAGGCAGAGGGGTTACTACAATAATATCTAGACAGGTATTAATGAGGTCATGAGTAGGATAGTGGAAATGGGAACAGATAAGAGGGTGGATGAGAGATAATGCAGAAATGGAAATAACAGCAAGACAGAACCTTTCAGCCAGAAGTGACCTCAGAGGCTATCTAATACAATGAATACTGAAATGAGAATTTTTTCTATAGTGTTCAATCAGTCATTGTGTAAAGCCCTCTAGTGAAAAGGACACCTCATTCCAATTTTGAAAACAGTTCTAATTATTGGAAATTCATATTAATATTAAGGTTAATTTGATACTTTTGCAACATTCACCCATTTCTCCTAAGCCTTAAAACAAGGGTCCCCAAACTATGGCCCGCGGGCCACATGCAGCCCCCTGAGGCCATTTATCTGACCCCCACCACACTTCCAGAAGGAGCACCTCTTTCATTGGTGGTCAGTGAGAGGAGTACTGTATGTGGTGGCTCTGCAAAGAATGGCCATGTACAGCACTATTTCTGGTGACATAATAATCCTTTGCGTGGCACCTTGTTCTGAGAGTAACTGAATGAGAACGAGGCGCTGCTCAAAAGGATTATGTGGCTGCACAATGGAAGACGTCAGCATGGTGAGTGGCGGTCAGGGGGAGGGGATTCCGCACTGTGTATACTGCTGCTCGGTATAGAGGTGGCAGTGATGGGCCTGTGCAAGGTGTGACAGGCCCATCACAGCCAGCGCTATAGCCTCCGCTATCCCCGACAGCAGTATATAGTGTCACAGGCCCAGCACTGCCTCCAGTACTGTATACAGGCATCAGATAGGGGCAATCTGGCCTGTGACATCAGCAACTATCTTTGGCAGCACTCAGGTCTGTGAACACTTTTTCCAGAATGAAACATATCACCAACCAGATCTAGACTAACTGATGCACACTTGCAATCCTTGTTACAGCTAGCAGTGACAAATATGGAACTGGACAGTGATCATCTCATTAGCCAAAAGCAGGCCCATAGTTCCCATTGAAATATTGGTCAGTTTGTTGATTTAAATTTACTTGTTCTTTATTTTAAATATTGTATTTGTTCTCCCCCCCTTTTTTTTTTACTTTAAAATAAAAGAAGTGCAGTGTGCATAGGAATTTGTTCATAGTTTTTTTTTTTTTAATAGTTCAGCCCAGTCTGAGGGACAATGAACTGACCCCTGTGTAAAAAGTTTGGGGACTCCTACTTTAAAATAAGCATTTTTTTGTCACATTATAAACTTCACACTTGAAGTCAGTTATCAGATACTCTTTAAATCTCTTCTCCAGATAAGCATACACATTTCTTAAAAAGACATAAGCTAAAATCTCTTTACCAGTCTGGTTACTCTTTTCCGTCCAGCTTAGTGATAGCCTTAATAAATGTGACTCCAAGAACTGAACACAATAACTCAGATGTAGGATAACTAGGGAAGGCTATTGTGGGATAACTACTTTCTGAATGCTGAACACTCTATTACTCTTTATGAAACTTTAAGGTTTCATTAGTTTTATTTTGGCTGCTGAATCATTCTATTACTGATTAGATATGAGAAGAGAGGAAGGAGGAATCAAAGATAATTTCAAGGCTACAAGCATGAGAGGTGTGTCACTGGAAATCTGTTACCCTAAAAGCTACATTTCCCAGGAGCCCACTGACTTCTGTGGAGAAGAGAGAAATTATAAGAAAATGCAGCCAGACAGAAGCTGGAGATGGGTGAGCTGTCAGTCAAATGAAGATTCTGTTTGGAATGTTACTGGGAAAAGCAGTTTGGAGCCAAGCCAATGGTGAATATTTTTTTCTGGGATTTGGGATGGTGGTGACTTTGGAGGAAGAAGCTGGGTTTATTGGGGAAAACAGGAAAGATGGAGGATAAGGTAAGAGGGTTGGGATTTCCCTATTATCTACAGTGAGTCTTAGGTTGGAGGATATTGAAATGGCAATTCAACCACAACGATGAAACAGAGTAAGTCAGAGAGAGATATATGGACTATTGTCGCTTCTTCTGCCTTCCAATCAGCCAGGCCACCTTCAACTTGATTATCCCAAGTCCCAGAGATAAACCCAGCTTCTTCCTTCAGGGTCACCATCAGCCCAAAGCCCTCAAAACCAGTTACCATTGGCTTGGCTTCAAACTGCTTTTCCCAGTCACATTCCAAATGGAATCTTACTTTGACAGCTGATCAATCTCCAGCTTCTTGTCTTGCTGCATTTTCTTGCAATTTCTCTATTCTCCACACTTCCTGTCATCATGTGGTGATGTAGACAAGGACATATATTGGATGGGGTTCCTGGTCTTCCTCTCTTGGCTTCCTGGGTTGTGACTGTGGTGGTAAGTGGGTGGTTTTGAACAGGTTGATTAGTCATAGGCACATGGATTTTTATTTGTTTCCTTTTTATTCCTTTATTTCTAATCATCATTAATAAATCCAAGATATAATATTTTAATTATTGTACATTAATTTTAACTTTTACAGAGGCAAGATGAGTGGAAGTGCCCAAATAAGGAAAAAGAGAATAATATAACAGGCTTTAGGCATGTTTAATTTGAATTGTTGGTGAGATATCCAGGTGGAGATGTGCTATAAACTGTTGGAGATATGTCTGGATCCCAGAAGAGATCAGGAATAATCTACTAGACATGGGGGTTAAAGCCATGTGAGTCAATCAGATTGCCAAAGGAGACTGCAGAGAGGAGAAAATTGGACCAAGGATAGACCCTTATGGAACACACCCAGTAGGGGGTTAGGAAGAAGAGAGCTAGACAAAGACAAAGAATGAGTGATTTGAGAGGTCAGAGAATTACCAGTAAAGTGTGGTATCTCTGAAATCCAAGAAATTATCTATTATATAAGGTTGGTCAAAAGTCTTAGAAATTGAAGGGGTATAAGAAGATAAGAACTGACAAAATGTCATTTGAATTGGTGGTTAGCAGATCTTTGATAACCCTAAAGAAAAAAGCTTTGAGTAGACTTTTCCCAAGTTGTTTAAAAGTGAAAAGGAGGACCTGGGAAGGGCAGATGCTCTAGAACACATATTCACCCATCAAGAGGGAATCCTTGGTTTTTCAGGGCTCTCTATTCTTTGGGAAAAGGACATTCTTTTACTTTCCCATTTTGAAGCTCAGAATCAGGGTGGTATAGGTTAGATGAGTCACTTTAGGATCTGGAGTTGAGACTAGTGTAAAATGGAGATTTGAACCCCAGACTTCAATCCCCAGAAGTCCTTGGTATTTCCCAGAATTCCCTATAATCTCACCTGAGTCCCCACCTGGGCGAGATCACAATTTGTATTTAAACTGGCTGTAACTCCAACTTCGGCCTCTATCTTCCTCTACTCGGTGATTGCAACATGTAGTAAGTAAAATGTGAATGGGCTAATCAGCCTTAGGCACGTGGTTATTATTTTGTATCCTTGATTTCTAATAATCTTTAATAAACTTCTTTTAAATATAATATTTTTATTACTAGAAACAAAATTAAATTTTACAGTTAATTTATATTAGTTTCTTGAAAGAACAATATAATTTTTACACTAAGGAAGATGTTACCTTATTCATTCTTTACCATTGTCTTAGTGGAGAGGATATGTGATCTCCAAGGCTAACTTCCCCCCCCCTGTACCATGAATCCATCTCCTTTGTCTACCCTGGGACCTCAGTTCATACATCATTCCCTCTTTTTCTGCACTAGACTACTGGACTCTACTGGAGTTAGAATCAGTTCACTAAGCTTTGAATAGTTTTTTTTTTTTTTTTAGTTGGGACCTTGGACAAGTCACTTATATCTTATATGTGAAAACTTACATTTGTACCACTTACCTTGAGAATTATTGAAAGAAAAATATTTCAGAAATGTAAATAAACATTTTTTTTATTTTTTTCCCTGTTTCTTTGCCCTCTATTTATATTCACAGGTCTCTCCTATCCTGAAAGATAAACACATTTCCCCCACAAGCTTCCAAAAAGTTTTCCCTCTCTCCTACCCTTTGTTACAATCATATTCCCCTTCCTCCTTTCACCATGAAATTTATTAAAGAAATGAAATATTCTCATTGCTTCAAGAATAGCATGGTTCAGAAGAAAGGTCATCTCTAGATAGTCAAGAGGACTTGGATTTGAATCCAAAATATGCAGTTAAATGATTCTCTGACCTTGAGAAAGTCATTTCAAATCTCTGGGCTCTAATTTTCTCATCTCAAAAATGAAAGAGTTGAACTAGATCTCTGTTCACTCACTTCTTGCAATTTGGCTTCTATTTCCATTGCTCTACTGGAAAACAACTCTCTTCTAGGCCATTTAAATGACAAACTCAATGATTATTTATTTCTCCACACCTGATTGTCCTTGACCTCTGTAGCATTTGACAATAATTTTCAAGGGATCATTGTTTTTGTCTTTATGGCCTCAACCCTTAGCACACTCTTCAAATAGAAGCAGCACATAGTAGGCACTTAATGGATAATTATTGAATTAAATTAGCATGCTTTCCAAGGTCTATTTAATCCATAAAACAGTATCAATGACCTAATATGTTGCTTTCCTAGGTATAATATTTACAATTTTATTGGAGCCTTCTGAAGACCCAGGTCTTTAACTTTATGGAAGACAGTCTTCCAAAATAGGGCTTTGAGAATTTTGGTAGCCTTTGAATGGCATTATTCAGGCTAGTCAGTGCTAGTCCTGTTGTAAGGGGGAGAAAAGGATTTTTTTTTTAATAAAAGGTTGGACTGGATTATTCAAGATTAGGGTCACCAGGAATTTTACAAAATTCCAAAGAGATATATTTAACAATTTATTTACAAAATATGGAAGGAGTGAAGTAAGAAATCAGAGAGAGGATAGGGTAAGATAGTGCATAAGCCTATGCACTAAGTATTTGCTCTGACGCCTAGCTCCAGCCAGGCAGGTGAGTTTAGTCCTTAGCCAGAGAGGCCTCAGGCCTTGTAACTGAGGACCTGGGGATGCAGGGAGTTTAGTTTCTCTCAAGAGGATAGGTCTCTCCTAAGGCTAGTCTCTTCAGAAATCCAGGAAAGGAGTCAGTTCTTTCACTCACCATGTGTCAGTCCAAAAGGAGAGATTTTAAGGACAGTCTCACAAAGTACAGCTTCTCAGGTCCAGTCAGCAGATTCTTCACCAGCCTCCAACTTGAACTCAGAACTTGAGAACTCCCAGAAGACATCGAACTCCCACAGGAAGTTGTCATTCCCTTTTAAAGACACTTTCTTTTACATCACTTCCTGTGCCTACCTCCACTTTTATGTCTACCAATTACAGTTGAGGCTTTGCTTAGGACTGCCCAGAGGGCAGTCAGTTTGATTCTGATTTGTCACCCACTACCGCACACATGGGTCACAGACCTCCCCCACTCAATGATTAAGTAGGATGTTTGCACTTTTGGTGATTAAATCTAAAAATGGGCTGGGGAGTTAATTTAATCTTCACAATCAGGGGAGAGTTAGTTCAGTTCATTTTCACAGTCAGGGGAGAGTTATAATCTTTACACTGTGTAGAGGACTATTTCCTCTACTACTTATTAGTCACAGAGACAACTGGCAACACTGTGAGGGGGCAGAATTTGTAAAGTAGGGTGGATAGAAAAAATAAAGTACATGGTTTCACCTTCCAAATGTTATTTATGACTAGTCAGCTCATTGTTATAATTAAACAAGGTCTTGCAAGGGCTACGTTTATAAACAAGAAATTAAAAACTCATAATTTCCTTTCTCATTTAATTATTTTGGTAAAACTCCAAAGGTGTACCCTATTCTAGATATTGCATTTCAGCATCCCTCAAAGCCTGTGTAGTTTGAAGTAATTACAGCTCTTTCCTTAAACAAAACAACAACAAAAAACCTGTTCTATCTTAGAATAAATACTGAGTATTGGTTCCAAGACAGAAGAGCAGTATGGGCTAAGCAATGGGGATTAAGTTACATGTCCAGAGTAATATAGCTAGGATATATCTGAGGAAAATTTGAACCCAGGACCTCCCATCTCTAGGCCTGACTCTTAATCCACTAAGCCACCTACCTGGCCCTAGCTGTTGCCAATTTTGAAATTAAATGCAAAACTCTGGATATCAATCATTCAACTAACATTTATCAAGTACTATGTGTCAGGTATTGAAAAAAATTGAGGATGAAAAAACAGTATTAATAGTTAATTCAATTTAGAGGAAAATGGATATCTAGTTATAATAAATAAAATATCAAATAGATGATATTTTCTAACGTTAGTGAGCTATATCACTTCATGAGTGTTTTTAAATTCCTAGAGTCACAGGGCTAGAGTTGGAAGCAATCTTGAAGGTAATTTTTTTTAAACCCTTCAGTTTATTGATATGGAAATTGATGTTTTCAAGACTTAGACAAGGTCAGTTTGGGGGATTTTAGCTTAGATCTTCTGACTCTTAAGTCCAGCTCAATTTCTCCCTTTAAAAAATTTCATTAACACTTTTTGCTTTTATATAACAACCTTTCCTCATTCAAGCTTCTCTTGTGACAAAGAAAACATTTAAACAGAATTAACTGACTCAGAGGCTATGTCTAATAGTGTATGGAACATTCCACATCCAAAGTTTCCCATTTCTCCAAGAAAAAGTGAAATTTCTTCTTATCTCTCCTTTTTCCCATGACACCACCATTCTGCTTCTTTAAAGGAAAAACTGATCACCACAAACAAAAATAAAATAAAGACAATAGTTGTCTTTTTCTTTCAAACTTTATTAGACTTTACTAGAATGACACTGCATGATTTACTGCACTGGCTTGTGCATGTCAATAAGAACTCCACTATAATTCAGATGGCACGATCCATATAATAACAAACAAAATATTTTATTTCCCACAATAGTTTTCATAAGAGTATAGTGTCTTTATAGTCTTTCATAGGCTTGGATAAAATAATGCTACCATTCAGCTCTTAAAAAAAAAAGAAAGAAAAAAGAAAAGAAAACAAAAGAAAAAAAACAATGACTAATGTGAGTCCAAAACATTCTGTAAAACATCTCAAAGACTCTGGCCTTGAGAACCCATTCTTTCCCCTAGAATTTGCCACTGTGATTTGACACTGCCAGCTGTAAAAGAAATTAAATTTGCTAAAATAGAGCAGTACAATCACTCATGCACATACATACATACATATGCATAACTGAATAGTGGGTAAAAGATTTTTAAAAATTCAATGTTAATAAAAAATTTGATAATTTTAAGATCCTGGCCAGCAGGACAATTGTTGGCAGGAGGAATTATTCTTCTCTTCAGTTATTTGCTCAAGTACATATACAACCTGTCAACATCTTTTCTGAGGATATGATTTATTTTAGCTTTTAATGATACATTCATCAGGACAAACTTAATAACATACTACTACGGTACAGATTATAAAAAAGACAAGAGAAGGGGGCAGTTTGTGTGGGTCATCTAAAACAAAAGGCACCAACAATCATCAAACAAGATGTACAAATCAGTGGGATGCAGATCAAGAGGCTTTTGGGGAAAAGTTATCAAGTGACTACTTTACACACTCATGAAAACAGTTTGTTTGAAAGGTAGATTGTGAATAAAACATTACCAAATATGACCTAGAGAAAAAATTATTCTGGAAATGTTAGAGATTACAGGTTTTTAAATGTTTTGTCATGAAGTGATCCTGTCCCACACATAAATAAAGAACATAGTGGATAAAAAGCTGAGAGCTATTTCAATTGCTCAAGTAATGATGGGAAGATAGATTTCTTTGGAAGTGCTGTACTTTAAATAATCAGTGTATTTGGGAATCAACTTTGAAGAATTATAATTTAGTGGATTTGAGACAAATTGCAACTATACTAATTTAAAATTTTAGAATCCAATATCATACTTAAAAATTATTCTTCATACAACCAACTGTTTAAAAATTGGTACTGAAATCTAGATAAAATATCAAATTACTTACCTGTGATAATAAAATTCAGTATATTCACTGAAATAGTATTTTTATCTCATGAAATAATATGTAGTTCCCTTTGAGTTTTTAAGAGCACAACTCTGACAAAAGTTCTGAATTTCCCATAAGACTTTTCAGAGCAGAAAAAAGTCCAACTTAAACAATAAGGCACCAATAAAGGATTTCAAAATGTTAAATTCTAGTTTCACAAAGCACCAAAAGTTGAAGGTCGAAGGGAGGCCAGTGTTAATGAAAAATGTGTATAAACCCATTTGCTAAGAATATAATTATCAATTTCTTTCTTTTCATCAAATACTGCACAAACCCTGTAAGGATCCATATCTTACTTAACATCCTGAAAACTTTATTCATTAAAACAATGTGTAGCTTTCAAAATTTGAAATATTGTAATAATGTTCTGGGAATAAGAAAAAAACTGGGCAAACTCCAGCTCCATTGCAATGTAAATTCCCTTTTCCAAACATTTTCAAATAGTGTTTATAGATTGGATTTTGTTATTTTCATTGTAGTTGGTATGTGGTTTTTATAGTATAGTGAATTACTAAAAATTTGATGCCAACTGATAAAATGCATGAAAGGCTGAGAAAAATCACAAAGGTAACTATCTTTTATATGAGGAAACAAAAAATATTTTCAAGACACAGTCTAATATTGAAATACAAAAACTGTTATATTATTCTGATTGCAAAATAACTACAAATAGTAGGCAAAACATTCTATTCAACCTAATGAAACATTTTACTGGAATTATTGACCAATATCCAAAAGCCAATAGTGAAAGCATTGTTTTAGAGTTGAGTTTTCTTTTATAATTTTCATTACAAACTATAAATGATGGTTCAATTGATCATATTTAGTAGTTTGTGAAAGAGATAATTATTCTTTAGATTTGGTAATTTTATTCAAAGAAATAATTTATGTCACAAAATTTATTTCATTATGTGAAAAACATTAAGATATGAACATATTAAAATCCATTTCATGTGTGTTTTCCATGGCATTAAATATAATTATAGACCCTCTCACCATCCATCCTTTTTATTTTTGGTCCATATTTGTGATTTCATTGGTATAGAGAACTTGCTGTCTACTTGCAATTTATCTATGGCTTACCCTAGAATACTGGAGAAGGTAAACATCAAAGACAAAATTTTAAGTTCAGTTATCTAGAGTTCAAGTTTAGCACTCTATCCACTATGCCACAATGCTTTTAATTTATGACAATATTTTAATTGTCCACTTTGTTTAAACATAATCAAATCGTTTTGAAAGTTAATTTTTTGGAGTAAGGGATGTGTTTGGTATGTGTAGTTGGAATTTTGTACCCCAGGACTACATTTCCCAGAATTTCTGTAGTATTTACCAGAATTCCTCTCCTCTGCATTCTCATGTACGTTTTTATGTTTGATTGTTTAAAGTTTCTGTAACCATGTCTTTGAGGTCTTTTTTCCTGCTAATGAGGCTGGAAAAACGCTCTCTCTCACTTTACTTCCCTTTATTTCAAGTTATTATTAATTAAATCTTATAAAAATAAAACTTGGAGTATTTGGATATTTAATTTTAATCTTACAGCTAGAATTTATTTTTCATGATTTATCAATATTTTTCTTTTTTAGAGCAAATACATCCCAATAATCACCCTCCTCAATACATCACGTATTACGATTTACTAACCATTCTTATTATACCTCTTTTTTTTTTGTATTTGTGACATAAAGGAATGTTAACTGATTTCTCTCTTAAGTGACCTTCTTCAGATGTGGTCTATTGATACTCATTAGCAGAATGTTAAAGATGAGTCTTCTGAGAATGAATGGGACAACACATACAGTGCTTAGGAAAATGCTAGCTCTAATGTTTTAAGTAATACCTATAGGGTCTTACTGATCATCATGGCAGGACTTTATATACTCTTACCTACTAGGTAGGACTAAAATGGTGAAATGCCAAAGTTTAGGGACTAAGGAATGGCAACATATAACTTCCTTTTTGGAGCACTAGAATTATTTATGTGTGTGTATTTATGTGGATGTGCATTTTTTCTTTTGTTGTCTGAGTGGAAAAAGACACACACACTAACCAACTTTTTCATCTCCATCTTCACATTCTTCAATTTCTTGCCCTACTTATGTACCTCTTAGAAATGACAACCAGTGGAAATCTTTGAGTTCCAATAGAGGCTGACTATAAGAAAGCAATAGGGAAAAGCGCTGCTTCCTGAGTGACTATGGTGTTGTTTATTTTTAAACTACTAGAGACTGCACCAAGTTTAGACTCCCCTCCAGTCTCCTTTCTCATATTCCATTAGCAAAAAAAGAGGGTGCACTGTAAGGCTGTTGTACTGATTTGCCACTTAGCCCATGAGATGAACACAGTAGAGAGGTTAAATGAGTTGGTAATCTCTTCGAGAACTTATCAGTTGTGGAAAATAAAATCCAGAACAGTATGATGTCACTGATTTAGAACTTCCTGGATCTAAATTTCATGCAAATAAGGACACTATCCATCTAACAGGCATGTATTTTAAACAGGTTCTCCTTCAAAATAAGTTTCCCTCCACCACCAGCTCCAAACCATAATTCATCCTCAAGTTTTCTGATTAAGTGGTGCTCCTGTTTTAGGATCTGGACACATTGATATATAAATCCTTTTCATTCATTTGTCCAAGGATGATATTAATTTGTACATTTAGATAAAAGAGGAAATCAAGGCATTTGCAACTTATAGTGACTTTTTCCTGGGAAAGAGATAATATTGGCTGCAATCTACATGATCCAACAGAGATTACTCATTGGCATGGGACCCTTAATTCAGTGTTACACAGTCAGATCAAGCATCTCATATAGAAATGATGCTATATATCTATATTATGGCACCCCAAAATTCTATAGAATCCTTTGGAAGAAAGACTCATCTATAATGGAATTCCATTTGGCTACTGCATGTGTATCATTTTTTCTTTTAAAAATCATCCTTTACAATTAAATAGCACTTTACAGCTTTTGGAGTGCTGTCACATCAAATGAGATAATGGATCATTACAATAATTCTAGGGCAATCAGCAAGACAAGTATTATTACTCTCATTTTGAAGATGAGGAAATGGTGGCTCAGAAAGACAAAGAGACTGCCTAATAACACAGGACGGTGCTGAGACTAGAGCAAGAATCATCTGATGTCTTGTCTAGGACCCCACTACACCATGTTTTTTCTCAGAATTTGGAGCTGCTCAAGGCCATTCTCTGCCCTAAAGATTTAAAAAAGCCAATGAATTTATCAGTATTATATTATTTTTAAAATATGATTAAATTAATGAAGTATCTTGATTTTAGAAGAGTTTGGGAAGTATTAACTTTAAAATATGCTTGTTTTCAAAAAGTTTATTTGTAAGTCACTTCTTTAGAAATCAATGAGAACTCATTTTTTTCCGATAGAAATGTTAAACGTAATGATTAGGTTCCTGAGTCAGTCTACTGAAATCTACTTATCCCATAACGTGCCTGAAATAAATACTGTTGTACTAATGGAGATTCTAATCACCATATATGAACAATGTTACTATGGGTAAATGCACTCAGAATTTGGAATAAAAGAACATTTCTTTGCAGGATTCCCATACCGGAACAAGTTACTAATGGTAATTTTCTTGGTTTGGAGCAGAAACCCCCGCAAGTTGGAAACTGGGAAATAGGAATAAAGGGTTCAATTATTTGGAGAGTAAAGGTTCAGGAATTCCTGCAAGGACTAAGAAATATTTGGTCTAATCCTCCAAGCTAATTCTTTGTCTTGGCTGGCTCTCTGCCCCTAAATTATTTTTTTTCATGCCTTGGAGACTAAGCCACCTGCTTCACTTTCTACTGATAATATCTATTGCTCTTGACCAAGGTTTCTTTCTTTCCTGGCTCATGAGAGAAGAGAATGTAATTTCAGAACTTCTCCTATTTGCTTGGGGGAAGGGAGACCCCGTTTATAGGCAGTGGAGAAGGTGGAGGATTTTCTGTGGTCACTGACCATTTCCATCATATCAAAGGGAGATAGATAGGTCAGAGACTGTCAGTACTCTCGTGTCTTTTGAACAGAACTACTACTTTCAAATCATTTTAGTTCACTTCATTTCTTCCTAGAAAACATTAGGCATTTCACAATTATGCCATTTGCACCAATAATAAGGAAGATTCTTCTATTTACTCTTAATACTGCTTTTCTTCCCAAGAAATATTACCTAGTTATAAAATTATGCTAAGTTCCAATGCAGTTACAACTCAACCACAAAGCAAGTTTTGTGTCTGAATTCATTTTTCTAGATTTAGCTGCAATTACAAAGATAAGAAAGATGCCTTCTCATATATGAACAAGAAGGGGTAGGCACTACCCCGAAGGACTAGAATAAGCAGGAACTTCTTTGGAAAAATTGGCCCACACAGTTTAGGTTTGATATTAATTAAAGAAAAAAGTGACACATTACCAGAAAACAAATGGGATAGGATCATTGGTACAAAGAGAAAAGTCATAATTTTACTTTGTGATTTATATTTGACTCACATGCATAGATTATTACTGCTAAGTTAGGTAAAGAAACCATATTACATAGAGAATATTTCTTGAAAGACTACATGCAGTAATATTGCCTTGTGCTTTCTACAGTTTATTGCATTTTAAGTATAATGAATAATCTTCCCAAGAACATAATCACCAAGGCAAAAATCCAGTTCTCTTCTATAATTGGCAATATTTCTTTTCAGTGACTGATAAGGCAAATGGCATTCTGATTTGAACTATGCTTCAATAAAAATATATGCAATTAAAATGTGCCCTGCTCAGCAGTAGAACTAAATTGTATTATTTTTTGTTTGGGTCAGTGATTTCACTGGTGAGGAGGATCCCAGGAGTTGGGAAACTCTCCCTACTGAAGTAAACTGGAAACTCCTGAATGTTTTAAGTCTTAAGAGAGTTCTAAGAGAAGAGTGACTTTTTTAGGGCCACAATAGTATCACAGGCAAAACTTGAAACTCTCTCCATTGTGCCATATTTCTTTTCAAAATTCCATTTTAACATGCCTATAGATATTGACTTAGATGGACCAGGAGTTAAATTATATCCAAAGAACCATGACAACCACACAAAAAGAAACCTAAGGGGATAGTTTGTAACATATATGTTGGTTTTAGTTTCTAAAACCAGTATTTAGGAAAATAAGTAATGGTCTTTTGTATTATGATTTTTAAATTTAAAAAATTCAAAATTTAAATTCAGAGGATGCATCAAAAAAGTATTTTCTATCATCAAATAGCCAAAAATATCAGACCTGCCTGCTTCAAATTAATTGTATGCATCAATGTTTTCCATGAATTATCTGCAATATGACAACTTGGGAAAACATAGTCTCCCAACCTTTTTGTGTTTCTGTTGCTTACTACTATTTTCAGACATGATAGAGCTTTAGGTTTGTGTATTCAGAAAGGACTAGTTATTCTATGAATTTATTTAAATAATTTTTTAAAGTGTAAGGAATAAAATAATTAAAAATTCAACACCCTTGACTTGGCTATTGGTGGTTTTAACTTTTCTGTTACTGAGAGGAAATCCATTTATTTCTTTAATAAAGGGTCCTGTTGCACAGCTTTCTTGTCATGAGGTTGAAAAGGACACTGGGTATTTTGTAATAAACCTTCTATCTAGGTTATTAACAAAAATTACTCAAGCATCTAATATACTAGTAATAATAAATACATTAAAAGTATCCTTAGAACTTCTGTAAACTGCTAATATTATGTTTTTTATAAGCCTAATAGTTCAACCAATTTCACCCCAAAACTTTCTAAGTTCAGGTGACACAGACTTTTCAACTGTTTTACAGCATTACATTTATGTTGGAAGAAAAATCAAGGGGTGAAATATGTTTGCAAACTCTTGTACATAATCGCAAGGAAACAAAATGCATAGCTTCATTGGGTAGTGAAAAATATTTTTTAAAACAACTTAATTTTGCATAGCTTTATAAACCCCATCTTCATGAATCTAATTATTCAAATGGCACAGAAGACTTTGGAGGACTTTAAAGTGCATTTGCTAACTTTAAGGCTATATTTATATTATGGTCTTAAGAAAAATAATAAAACTAGCAAAATGAAAGAAATTCACTACAAATGAAATAGAAGGCAGTAACTAAAATGAATCAACTCGTTCTCTGAAATAGGGTTAAACATAGGTTACAATATGACAACTTGACTTTTTAAGGCAAATATTCATTTTGTTTAGGAGTTTAAAATATGACTATATGGCTTTTGGTATGAAAGTTCTTATGGGATTCAATAACAAAGAAAACTCATTTTAAAATACAGTATTATCCTTGTCTTATTAACCATCTTAAAAATACAAATACAACAAGCAGCAATAAAATTGAGAATTAAAAACATTTGATGTAATATATAAGTTTTTTCAGTTTTTTTATGGGAGTACTCTATCTCTCAACACATGTAGAAAAGGTGAGAAAAGAATATTATTTTCCTTTGGATAATAAATCAGAAATATATATTTTTCATTGTTTCATCAGTAAGAAGTGTGTTTCTATGGAACTGAGGTCAAAGAGAAAGGAAAGTACAGAGGAACTAGAAGGAATAGAGAGATAGAAGGTAAAGGGGAAGAAAGTCAAATATATTACAAAGTAGGAGTTATTGGGGACCAATAAGGCCACCTATTCAAGAAGGAAGGGCTGGGAGATACAAGTAGATATAGTTTCATGGACACCACTGAATCCTGATACATCAGCAAGAAGAATACAATCAGATAGAAGGTTGTAACCCTTGGTATCTCCGGTTGTATCCTCTCTGTCTGAGTGTCAGGATATATTACCTCCTATCAGGAAATCTAAGCCACAGGAAATAAATGATGCCTGTGCCAGGATATCAAAATATACAGATTTCTCCTTTTTAAGTTCAATCACAGGGAACCTTGGTGGGCTTTGGGGTAAATTAAATGTCTTATCATCACTTGATGTACTGAAAAGAGAATCCACATATCCAGAGCCCTTCCAGTATATTCCATACTCCATCCCGATACTTCTTGAATGAGTGTGGCTTTTCATGGCGATAACAAAATTATGTATCATTAATTTACTAAATCTTTAATCATAGTAAGAATGAATGACACAAGTAGGGCAGTAAATGTGAAAATAATAGTATGTGGGGAAAATGTGAAAAACTATTGTCAAATAGCTCCACAGAAAAAAATTTATTAAAGTTTCATTATTTCAATAGATACTTTAAAGCAATAAGATGACCTGACAACCTTCTCTTGTCAAACTACTGGCATTCAATCACACATTTTATTTTCAGTGGAAAAGATGAAAATTATCTTTCTAGCACTTGATTTTGGCAAGGTATTCAATTTGAATAAATAAGTATATAAATGTATATGGGGAAATAAGCACCCAATCATCAAAAATAAAAACACTCTCCCCCCGCAATTATCACCTTTTTTGGACAAAGCCTTTTCAATTTCTTTAAAGGAAAATGATAGAAAGATACATGATATGCACAACTTAAGATGATTATTTAATTTTTTTTTGCAAATGCCTTTAGATATGAAATAAATTGTCACAACTAAATACAAGATAGAAGCCAAATTATTTTCCTCTACTTGATTACATTAAAAAAACAACAACTACAAAACATATTTTGTAAACATGCTACTTTTTTTTTTCTACTAGTGGATTTCTTGAAAAATTATAATTCACACAAGTTACAGATAGGGTATTACCCTTAATGATGGCACTAAAGTAAAAAAAATCATTTTCATTCTATTCTCTTTTCTTAGGATCTTCATTATGCTACCACCAGAAATTATTACTTCAAGCTACTTGAAGGAAAAGGGTAGGTATATCAATTACCTGCTGTGACAAATGTATAAGTTAACTTTTAAAAAAACAATAAAACAGAATAATGGAATCCTGTGCAACCAAATGCAGAAACAATTCAAAGTACTAAAAGCCTTTGCTGACTTCATATCAGACACCAACTCTATCATTCAAAAGTTGGAAAGTTTTCTAAATAATATAAAAATACCCCCCCTCCCAAAAGATAAGTTATTTAAAGGAAGGAATACAAATCCCTGAGTAAGCCATAGACAACAGTTATGATGGACCTAAGAAAATAGATTATCTAGGACCAGACATATACTATTCACCTAGTCAATATATATGTGCATACACATTTATATGCAACCATAAAAGATTTCACATAAACATATATATGTATAACATACATATGCACATTCACATATGCACACATATGAGATTTAGGGCAAATGCTTATATACATAAATTATAAAAACAAAGGCCCGAGTCAGGAAAATATGCATTGCAAAGATACAAGTTTAAGACATATAAATACAGGGGTTTTATCTGGAAACGCTCATGCTTTCGAACTTGGTACTATTTGAAACAACAGTACTACTTTTCTTGTATGAAGTTATTCTTTCAAAAGATACTTTTCCAGAACCATAAAGGGAGAGCACAGCTTTACTCTGAAATAGATGATTTCTCCAGGAATTCTATTATGCCTGTACAGTGCACTAAGTGAGAAAGAATGAAAGCAAACTGCTCAGGACTATAAGTAGTAAACTCCTCTACCACATTAAAACAAAACAAAAATGACACTTTTGCTATTATCTGGAATCCAATGAAGAGCAGTTATATGTATGGATATCAAATGTTTCACAAAGGAATCAATGCTGATCATTGAAATGGTACAACTTTAAAAGCCATTTAAAATTGTGGATGCAATTAAGAAGAATTCAAACTTCTTGGGCTCCATTTTGTTCACTCACCTGGGGAACTTTCATGATTAAGACAAGAACAGGCAAATATGAATCTATTTGTCTCCTTATTCTTAAAGAAACTGGAGTTCTGAAAAACTTATAGAAATATTTCCTTCATTTATTTTCTCCATGTTCTTTTTTTTAGCAGCAGATTTGGGTTGGTTTGTTTTTTTAAAAAGTATATTATCATGATCAGGGGAACCTTATAGTGAGAGCCCCTTACTTAAAAATATTACCAATCAAGTAACAAAACTGAGCAGCAGCAAGCATGAGACTTAAATGTGAAAACAAAGCTTCTTTTTGTGAAAAGTTCATGATCAAAACATTAAGGGAAAGAAAATAATACAGAACTTGATAATAATACAGTACAATTCTTTATGACCACGATTTAAAATTTTTCTGATTCTGCAAAGGATTTTTATATTTAAGCAGTTTTCATTTTAAACAAAACCTATTCTTTGGGTTGACTAATGAAATTCTCATGCATTTTCATGGAAATTCATATTGTTCTATGAACAGTAAAGGATGCACCAGAAGGAAAAGAAGGAGCATTCCTCCCAGACTCAGCTTCTGAAACCATTATATCCATTCTGTTGGCCCACAAAATTTGATACTTTACTAAATAACATTGCCTGTTCTTTTTTTTAAATAGAAATTTCTTAGATAGCTTCCACATTGACTTTTGTGTATTCTGAGACAGCAGAAGACCTAAGCCCAATCTGAAACAGTCCTATGAGAATATGGAAGAATAGTGTAGTATCCTATGACTAGACAACTACTGGGCTATTGGGTCCAACTCTATTACATACATACTTACACACCTACACAATGGTTTCACTACATCACATGCTTCTTCTCATTAATTGGTTTTTATTAGTTCCCTTTTAGGCACTGAGATTTTTGGCAACTGCAACCCCTGCCAAATGGCTGAATTACACTGCTTGGTCCATAGGTAGAAACAAGTGGATATGATGAGCCTCTTTCTTTGAAATCTGATTTTGATGACTGGTAGACATAGGATGTGAATGATTCAGAGGACGTCCCAAAAGATGAGCAGGAGGTTCAGTGTTCAGGACACAAAGACAGTTTCAACTACCATCATCTGTTTCTCATGAAAATTCTATACAGATAAGCTGCATATTGTTACCTAAAATGCTTTTTTAATAGGACAATAGGAAGGGTTACAGTTCAAATACAGAAGTCCATGAAAGTAACCTGGAGAGCAACTCCTTAATTTTTTTTTTTTAAAGCAGCAATCAGAAAGGAGGAAAAGAGTAGGCTACCATTTTTGGAGTGCACCACAGCAAGGAGGCATTTCTGGCCTGCAGCAGTGAACCAAGAGGAGAAGAGATGGCAAGAAGTCCCTCTCAGTTGTCAGGATGACTTGCATATGGATGCCCGTGTTCTTCGTTGCACCATTTTGTATAACCCTCAACAGGGTTCAGATCAGTGCAGATGAAAAAAGTTTGCTTTTCACCAGGGCATACCTGTCCGTGATCTTTTTCTTTGCTTTTTACAAAGGCAATAGATGGGAAATACAAATAAACCTGGAAAAAAAATTCCCCAATATGTATTAGATAAAGATGCAATTTTTATCTCAAAGTTCATTTTTTTTTGGCTATTTACAGACTATGAAAAATTATCACACATAGATGCTGTTCAAAAATTATTCTCCAAAGTCATTGGAAATTTCTTGTAATTTGTGAGAGAACCAAAGAGGCCTTCCTGCACAAACTGTTAAAAACTATGTCGGCTTTAAAAGGGGGTGGTTTTAGGGAAGGCAGTTGCTATTTTATATCATGTGCTATTCACTTTCTTATACCAGATGGACATGACTTTATATCAGGTATTTTCCTTTTAATCTGCTTTGATGATATTTTACTTAGCCAGATGAAGATATTTGACTCTTTAAATATACAAGCTGAGACTTCAAAAGTTTAATACAAATAAATTTCCATGGTTAAATATTTCAATGGATTTTATTTTCTTCAAATAAATAATAATACTGACAGATTTTATGTATGTTAATTCTTCACTGTGACTATTTTCATGTTAAATACTATTTTAAGTAGGTCAGTTTTAGCTGTAATAAAGAGTACTAGAAAATCAAAGCTAGTCAAAATGCAAATTTCTCAAACTGTTAAGCCTATGTTATGAAAAAGAGAAGGAAGGATCATATATAATAACATTTATTAAAGTAAATCTACTGCCATCATTGAACTCATACTCTGATGTCTCATGTTGATGTGGGTATGGCAGCTCTTGTTTTGGGACTTGTCACTTACAGAAAAGCCCATCTCCATAAGGCTTGCTAGTAGATTATGATTTTTAACATAGTAATTCAAGAGGACTACCTATTAAGGTATGGTAAAGTCACAACACGTACACTGTAATGAACTTGCAAAGTTGTTGTTTTTTTTAAGTACTAAAGTATGCTATCTTGAACTATTTAAAAAATCAAACCTAGGGGGCATCTGGGTAGCTCAGTGGATTGAGAGCCAGGCCTAGAGATGGGAGATCCTAGGTTCAAATCTGGCCTCAGACACTTCCCAGCTGTGTGACCCTGGGCAAGTCACTTAACCCCCATTGCCTAGCCCTTACCACTCTTCTGCCTTGGAGCCAATACACAGTATTGACTCCAAGACAGAAGGTAAGGGTTTAAAAAAAAATCAAACCTATAATTTCATTGTTGTAGAGAACTCTTAGTAAGGAATTCTACAAGTACAGATGGATATTTTTGCAATTGGCACTTTCATATGATTGCCTGGAGTTACTGAGAGGGTAAGTGACTTGTTGAGAGGTAGAACTTGAACTCAGATCTTTATATCCTTTGAGACCAGCTTTCAATCCTTCATGCCACACTTCCTCTCATCTTTAACTTTATAATTATAACTTACAGGAGCTCATATTTACATACTATTTTAAAAGTATTCAAAGAGGCTTCCTTAAAAAAACATCATTTGCTTAATTAATATAGGTAGGATTCCAATATAATAGATAGGTAAATGGGGGTTTGGAGAGATGAAGTACTTTTTTGTCCAAGGGCAGAAAACTGGTATCAAAGTTGGGACTCTATAACTATTGCCTTTAAAAATTGTGGGGTGACTATTTTCCCTAATAGTAACTTTTCTGCTGCTATAACAAGGCCAATTCTTTCAAATAGTTAAGAGAAATGTGCATGTGTCATAATAAGCAATTACAGTTACTCTACTTGTTCTCATGTTTTCATCTCAGAAACATGTATCTGAGAAAGAAAATAACCTTACCTATTACAACGGCTATGGCCCCAAGTGCCAGTCCCAAAACCAGGATCAGAGGTGCAATGATTAATTTTCCAGCTGAAAAAATCATGAAAAAATACTTAATATTTATACTGCTCCTTTCAAAGTATATTTCAACATTTAACCCTTTTGATATCTTTTTCATTAAACACAACAGATCTGCAGATGAAAATAGTATGTATGAATCCAGTTTTCTTTTTAAAGCTTTTTAAAAATCCAGTTCACATTTCCATTTAAACAAAGAGTTAAAGTGTTTATTTCAGTTCAACAAATTCATAGGACACACATGTACAACACTCTGTAAACATGATTCTACTATAGGTTAACTGCCCCCCCCAACCCCAAATGGAGCATAGTCTATAAAAACTTAGGTTTAAGATCAGTGTCTTCTTGTATTTTACCTTTATACATCTACTCAGCTTTATTTTTAAGCTGATGAAAGATTAAAAGCAGATTTATCCTTACATTATCCTTTGGAGGCTTGGATTACAAGATGGCAGAGGATGATGTATTATGCTTTTGCTCTCACCTAAGTTAGATGAGTATCTGATCCTAGACAACTTTCTGATGGCAAGAGGCTATGATTGGCGACCAAAGGCTGAATATTTGGGTACCCAATGCTTACCAGACAAGTGCTGTGGCTCACCTAAGGTTCATTGAAGCATGGTAGAATAAATAGTGCTTCATGAGAGAGCAATTATCTTCCCACCATCTCTGAACTTCATTTTTGTCAAGAGCACCATCATGTCTCCAGTAACCCAGGACCAAAACCTTGGTGTCATCCTCCATCCTCTGCTCTCACAGTCAATTTCAAAGTCTTGTCAATTCTACCTCCACAACATATCATGCCTACCTTCTCCTTTCCAGTCATGTGGCCACTATAGTAGTTTAGGTCTTCATTATGGCAATAACCTCTTACTTGGTCTTCCTTGCCCAAGTTTTTTCAGCACTTCTTCAATCCATTCTTCACATAGCTCTCAATAGGATACTCCTAAACTCTGACCATTTCACTCCCCAGAGCAATAAACTCCAGTGACTTCCCTTCTAGGACCAAATACAACCAGCTGTTTATCCTTTGAAGCACCCCACAGCCTGCTTCCAACTTACCTTTCCGGGCATCTTAAATATTACTTCACTCATTTTTTTTATCCTTTCTAACTTGCTTTTTTTGCTCTTCCTCAAGCACAACATTTTATCTTCTATCTCAGTGCCTCTGCAGATTGTCCCCCGTAATTGGAATGCATTTCCCCTTCATTTCTGATTCCTAGAAACACTATTTACCTTCATAGCCCAGTTCAAGTGCTCTTTCCCAATTGCCTAAGGCTTCCACAACAATTACCTTGTATATATTTCCTCCCTCTATAGAAATAGGGTACAGGGCAAAGAGAACTCTAACTTTAGTCCTGGAGAAGGACCAAGGTTGGAGAATTTGCTGTTACTCAGACTGAGATAACCTTCCACTACAAAGCAGAACTGATAGAAATTCCTTGGATCCTACTTTATACTTGGAGAGTCAACCACACCATAGTGTGACTCTATGTTAATCTAGGAGCCATGGCCAATAGTTTCACAGAATGGTTTTTTTACCCTACATGGACTGGGCTTCCAACTTGTAAGAATTCATATTGGCAGGATTAAAGTAAGCTGAGAATGAGAAGAGTCTTCCTTTAACAGAAACTCACAAATTCTCACAAATTCCCTCCCTCCACAATCCAATGAATTTCCCTTGTTTCAAGAACTTGCTCTTACAGACTTTTCCCTAAGGGAATATCACTCCATTCCCATGAACATGAAGATTATTCTTTCCCCATTTATAGAACAGGTTTTTTTTTAAATACTTTTCCCCCAGATTACATGTCAATAAAATTTCTTAATATTTATTTTCTGCTATTTTGCAATCGATATTCTCTCCTTCCTACTTCCTGCCCTCTCCCTAAAAAGGCAAGTAATATGATATAGATTATACATAGATTTTCATATAATATATATTTTAATGATTGGCATGTTGTGAAATAAGACATATATTGCTTACACTAGAGAAAAATCATGGAAGAAATGAAAAATAGTATGTTTCAATTTGCACTTGGGCTCTGTTCCTTCTATGGTGATGGATATGCCTATTATTTTTTTTTGTCTCGAGTCTCTCAGAGTTGTCCTGGATCCCTGCCTTGTTGATAGTTGTCACTCATAGTTGGTCATCATACATTATGATTGTTTCTATGTATAACATTCTCCTGTTTCTGCTTACTTTACTTTTTATCCCTTAAGTCTTTCCAAGTTTTTTATACGTCATTTCTTATGGTACAGGAGCTTTCCATTTAAAAATGTCACAACTTGTTCAGCTATTCCCCAACTGATGGACATCCCTTTGGTTTCTATTTTTTTGCCTCCACAAAAGAGCTGTTTTAAATATTTCTGTATAGGTAGGTTCTCTATCTATCCCTGATCTCTTTGGGATACAGACCTTGTAGTGGTAATGCTGGGTAAAAGGGTATGCATAGTTTTATGGATCTTTGGACATGGTTCCAGATGGCTCTCTAGAATAGCTGTAACAGTTCACAGATCCACCAGCAGTGTTTTAGTGTCTTGATTTTTTTCACATCCTCTGTAGCATTTATCATTTTCCTTTTTTGTTATATTGGTCAGTATGATACATCTGAGATGGTACCTCAGAGTTGTTTTAATTTGCATTTCTCTAATCAATAGTGACATGGATCATATTACTGAAGTTTTATTTTCTTCATTTAGAATTTCCTGTTCATATCTTCTGATCATTTATCAATTGGGACATGCTTTGCATTCTTACAGAAGTTGGCTCAGTTCTCTATAAATTTGAAAAATAAATTCTTTGTCAGAGAAATGTGCTATATTTCCCCCAGTGTGCTATTTACCTTTTAATCTTGATTATATTGCTTTTTTTGGTGCAGAAATCTCTAAATTTAATGAAGTCAAAGGTATCTACTTTACATCTCATAATATTGTCATGTTTTGACCTAAATTTATTCTGTATTCATAGGTTTTACATGTAAACTATTTTGAGCTCCTATAATTTGTTGATGGTATTTTTTCTTTATTTCTTTATTTATCTTTATATATATATATATATGTATATATTTATATATATAATATATCTTCATTTCTAAATCATGTAGCCATTTTGACTTTAGTATATGGAATGAGATATTGGTCTATGCCCAATTTCTATCATACTATTTTCTGTGTTTTCTAGCACTTTTTGTCAAATAGTGAGTTCTTCCTTCAGAAGCTTGATCTTTGGGTTTGTCAAATGCTAGGTTACTAGGGTCATTTAAAATTGGGTATGGAGTACCTGCCTAGTCATTTCCATTGGTTATTCACTTTTTAAAAAAAATCCTTAACTTCCATCTTGGAGTCAGTACTATGTATTGGCTCCAAGGCAGAAGAGTGGTAAGGGCTAGGCAATGGGGGTCAAGTGACTTGCCCAGGGTCACACAAGTAGGAAGTGTCTGAGGCCAGATCTGAACCCAGGACGTCCCATCTCTGGGCCTGGCTCTCAATCCAGAGTCACCTACCTGTTCCCTATTCATTCTTTTTCTTAACCAGATTGTTTTGATGGTTGCTTTATAATACCATTAACCCACCTTCCTTCATAATTTTTCATTAACTCATTTGATATTCTAGGTTTTTTGTTCTTCCAGATGAATTGTTATTTTTTTTCCTAGCTCTATGAGATAATTTTTGGATAGTTTGATTGGTTTGCCACTTAATAGGTAAAGTAAATTTTAGAAGAATTCATTTTTATTATTTTGGCTTTGCCTACTAATGAATAATTGATATTTTGCCAAATTTTTAGATATGACTTCATTTGTGTTTAAAGTGGTAGCTGTGATAATATAAATCATGAGTATATCTTGGCAGATGGATTCCCAGGCATTTAATTTAAAAAATAAAACACTGTTAACCTTTTGTCTTGAATCAAGACTATATACATTGGTTACAAAGCAGAAGAACAAGAAGGGATAGGCAATGGGAACTAAGTGACTAGCTCAGGGTCACACAGCTAGGAAATGTCTGAGGCCAGATTTGATCCTATGATTGCTTGTTTCTAGACCTGACTATCAATCCACTGAGTCACCTAGCTACCTCATTTGTAGTTATTTTAAGTGGAATTTCTCTATCTAGCTCCTGCTGTTGAATTTTATTGATAGTATAGAGAAATGCCAATAATTTTTGTGGTTTTCTTTTATATCTTGCAACTTTGCTAAAGTTGTTAATTATTTAGATTTTTTGGTTGATTCTCTAGATTTTCTATATATACTATCACATTGTGTACAGAGTGACAGCTTTATTTCCTTGTTGCCCATTTTAATTCCTTCAATTGTTCCTTCTCTTGTAACAGCTAACATTCCTAGTACAATATTGCATAGTAATGGTGATAATGGGCATCCTTGTTTCAATCCTGATCTCATGGGGAAGCGTTCTAGTTTATTACCATTCCACATAATGTTTGCTAATGATTTTAAATAGAGGCTATTTGAGGAATGTCCCATTTATTCCAGTGTTCTCTAGAGTTTTAATTTATTTTTTATTTTTTATTTTTTATTTGTTTTTGGGGGGCCCTTACCTTCCATCTTAGTCAAAACTGTGTATTGGCTCCAAGGCAGGAGAGTGGTAAGGGCTAGGCAATGGGGGTTAAGTGACTTGCCCAGGGTCACACAGCTGGGAAGTATCTGAGGCCAGATTTGAACCTAGGAACTCCCATCTCTAGGCCTGACTCTCAATCCATTGAGCCACCCTGCTGCCCCCTCTAGGGTTTTTAATAGGAATGGATGTTGTATTTTGTTAAAAGCTTTTTCTGCATCTATTGAAAAAAATCATGGTTTCTTTTGATTTTGTAATCGATATGGTCAATTATTTTGCTAGTTTTCCTAATATTGAAGCATCCCTGCATTTCCTGTATAAAATGGTCATATAATGACCAATAAAATGACCAGATGCATACACCTGTCATAGTGTATGATTCTTGTCTGTGTTGCTGTAATCCTCTTGCTAGTATTTTGTTTAAGATTTTTGCATCAATATTCATTAGGGATATTGGTCCATACTTTTCTTTTAAAATCTAATTCTTAACACCAATAGGATTGACTAAAATGAAAAAGTCCATAACTAGGGACTGGAAGAATATGGTAAAAGAAGGCATTATCCAGCTCAACTACAGTTAATTTTTCCTTCTGTAGTTGCTATGCCCCCTTTTAAACTCATCCATGAGAAAAAGATGTAAATGTAAAATATTAAAATGGTCAGGATCAAAGGCCCCTCATTCAAGCGGACTCAAGCAGAACAAGTAAGAATTTTGGAATAAATAGTGAAGGAGTTTAAGAATATAGAACATAGATTTAGATCTACAAGGAACTTCAGACATCATAGGATCACAGATTTGGATTCAGAAAGGGCCTTAAAGTTCAGGTAGAACAACTTCTTCACTTTGAAGACAAGGAAACTGCAGACCAAGTAGGTTGTGGCTTGCCTAAGTTCACAATACAGATAGTAAGTGGATCTCACCCAATATCTCAACCTCCAAATCCAGCACACCATATGTGACTCAGTGACGAGAAGAATGAATAATCCCTACAAACACATAACAATCTAAGACCTGTCAACAACTGGATAATACAGAGATATTTATAAATATTTGTATTTATCTTCTCATTTTTTTTGTGCTCCTTAATTTTTCCTCTCCTTTTGCAGTATGAATTGAGGATAAAAGACATAACCACAGCTTGGTTTTTAATAGCCTCCTGATGGCCTTTCTCAAATAAGGTAAATAAACACTGATTAAGTCACTACTAGCTGCCAGACACTGTGCTAAGCACTCCTTAATCCATGGAGACTAAGACAAGAGGAATGCCACATTTTTAGGACGCCTTCACTGACCCCTCACCTCCTGCCCCTGGAAGTGAAAATCATCTTTCATTCCCCAGATTTCTATTAACTCTCTTCTCAGATCTCCCCTTTGCGCTTATCTTACTCCTCAGTGTATCACAATAATTTGAGTATTTCTCCTCTTTATTCTATAAGGTCCCCAAGAACAAGACCTTTGTTGTATCTTTGTGTATCCTTAGCACTATGGCCAGAGCAAATATTTAGATTGATACAGGAAGTTAAACATTGGATGTTACATATTCAGGGGGAAAAACCTAAACAACTCAAAAAAGGAGTCAATAGATTATATAAAGACAGTATTCTAACCATCACTTTCCCCTTTAACCTTCATCTGAAATGGGAAGGCAACATGCCATATTGGATAGAGCAATTGACTTGAAGTAAAAAAAATCTGGGTTTGAGACTTGCCTCATTTACCTTCTGTATATGCCTCTTAAAATGTCACTTAATCTCTTTTAACCATGGTTGATAAATTATGTTTATCCTCAGTTGTCCTCATGAAATAGGTATGAAATTATGAACTGAGAAAACCATATTGTGAAATTTTAAGTAAAATATGTGCACAAAGATTATCCCTGTGAAAAACCCAATAGGAATAAAGGTTAGACTACCAAGTTTTTTGATATAATCCTTTAATTTTCATATTTTTAAGTTTGGGACTTGGGAATAAACAATAATGAACTGCTATGTGTATTAAAATAAAATTTTAAAAATACAATTAAAATTCTATCTTGTGGATATAAGATTTGGGAAGAATTTTCCCAGTTTGCTTTGGTGAATTCATTCAACCATTGTGTGACCATATATGTTTTGACTCATTAAAATGGGATAGATGCCAATTTTTTCACTTGGATTAAAAGAATCAATTTCACAATCAAAATATAGGAGAGGCATGCTTAGACAGTGGTTTGTCTCAAAAAGATATGAGGATTTCAGTTTACTGCAAGCTTCTTACGAATCAGCAATTTTCTATGGCAGTCAAAAAAGGAATGAATTAGGGTAGATTAAGGGAGGCACGGTGTCCAGAACTATGGAGGCAATTCTTTTGCTGTACTTTATCCCAGTCAGGTCAGGTCACATCTGGAGCCCTTTGCTTGGTACTGGTTGCTTCATTTTAAGAGATGGTCCACAGAAGGATAATTAAAATGATGAAAGAGCTTGAGTCCATGCCATATAAGGATCAGTTGGAAGAGAAGGGAATATTTAACCTCAAGCAGAGAGGGAAAGACATAATAAGCTATCTTCAAGTACTTAAAGGGCTGTCACATGGAAGAAGGATTGGGTTTATTCTTGGCCTCAAAAAGTCAGAACGACTAGAGTTCTGTAGCAGATGATCTAGGGGGGATTTCTTTTTTAATTAGAGCTATCTAGAAGTAGAATGGTCTTCCACAGGAGCCAGTGGGTTTCTTTCATGGAGGTCTTCAAGCCAAGGCTGGAGGGCTATTCATCAGGTATACTGTAGAGGGGACAATTTTGAGAATGTGGATTGGACTAGATTGGTCCATTTACTGATTCTGTGAAGCTTTAAAAAGAGGAGCTTTTTGAAAGCTGCAACAATGAAATGTCAGCAGGCACTTATTTTCAAATTAATTATTTAATAGTAGTTTATGGCAAACTGTATTCACATGTAAACATATCTTACAATTCTGTAATGAGGGAAGCACTACTTATTTTGAAAGGATATACATGATAAGAAATTAACCGCAAGAAAAAAGCCAGTAATCCAGTCCATTCCATACCTGAATAAGGATTCCATCTACAGTATGTCAGTGTGTCAGACATTTTATTAAGTGTTTATTACTATGTGGCAATGCTGTGTTGTAGGCACTGTATACACTGAGACAAACAAAAATAGCCTTTCCCCTCAAAGAGCTCACATGGTGCTGGTAGAACACAACATGTACACAAATAAAAGAAGGTAATTTGAGGAGGGAGAAAACATTAACAATAGTGGGATCAGGAAAGGCTTTACATCGGAGGTAGCACTCAAAGGAAGTCAGGGATTCAGTGGCAAAAACAAAATGAACAAGATACATTCCAGGCATTGATTGATGACAGATGGGATATCAAATTCAGGAAATGCTTAGTAGTAAAGGTTGGCTGGACTATAGAACAGAGGAAAGGGAAAAGGATAATAAGAAATAAAACAAAGAAAAGCAAGTTGGAGTCAGGTTCTGCAGAATTTTAAAGGCCACATGGAGAAGTTTGTATATGATTCTAGAGGTAATAGGACAGTTGGTAGTAGAAAAGAATGTTATATAGGAGAAGAAAAATAGGCTGAAATGTTTTAGGTTTTTGGAGAGTACATATGAAAGGTTCAGGGAAAGGGCAGCCAGGATCTTTTGGACCAAAATTCTACAGTTAAGTTAGCTCAGGAGGGTTAGTAAGCTCTCAAAAACGGAATTCTAAATTCATAGACACACGATTCTATGAAGAGAGAAAGGGCAGATATCTAATGATACTTATGTATGACAGGGAACTAATCCATCAATGTTTCAAGAAACTAATGTAAATGGGTAGGTAAAGCATCCATCAACTAAAAAATTTAAAAGGATAGTACAGAATCTCAGAGTTGGAAGGAATTTCTAGTCCAACCAATATCTGGAGAAGGATAGCCTTTGTTTGAAGATTTCCAGTGAGTGGGAGATTTTTTAGAATCTTGGGCAATTGGAGCAGTTCTTATTGTTTTCTTTACCAACCTAAATAAATTTAGCTCATTTTGATTTTTGGCTATTGTTTGTAATTTTGCCGTTAGGGGCCTTATGAAACCCTTGCTTGTATGACCTCCCCAAGTCTTCACTTCTCCAGGAAAAATATTAATGTGTTCTTATGGTATGAACTCAAAGTTTTTTCTAAGTTAGCACCTTCAGGATGTTATAAATCCCTTTTCTAAAATGTGGTACCAAGAGCTGGCATAATACTTCAAATGTTTGACTATGGCAGAGTGCATTCTTTCCAATTTTATGCTTGTACATATTACTTGTCATTTACAGAAACAAAAATCTAAGAAAACATAAGATGCCCCTGTAAATTATAGCAAAATTTGGTTTGCTTATGGGTTGAAGGAGAAACACAAATAGGCCAGAAGGTTTCAGAACTAGCTAAATATATAGTTAATATTTATTTTTATTACTTTATTAATTTAATATTAATAATATTAGTTAATAATAAATATATAGTTAAAATTTATAGTTAAAATCTACATGTTACTGATAAGAATTTGGGATTCACAACTTCTTAAAAAACATTTTTCCATTCTTATATGTATGTGGGAGTTATATTTGCTTGTATTTGTCAAACTCAGGGTGAAAAAAATTGACATTTAAAAATGTTCCTTATATGCCGTATTTTCTAGAAGTACTGCTTCATCCTTTGTGGTTTGGTTGGCATCCCTTGTAGCCAGTTATCATGGCAAGTTGCTGGAGCAACTGCTTACTTGCCACACCTGTTCTGAGCTGCAGGCTTAGTCATGGCTATCTTCATAGCAAGACTTCATCTATTTATAGCAGTCTTCCTGTCTTGCTATATGACATTGAGCTAGCTACTTCTGAATGGCAACTGGAAGATTCTTTCTAAAGCCTTTTTGAAAAAAAAAAAAGAAAAAGAAAAAGAAAGAAAAAAAAGAAACTGCCTACAGCTGCTTCCCATGAGGGAATTTTAAACTGAATACAAATACCAACTATTTCTCACCTCCTTCTGTTTCTCTTTTCTTCTTACTATGAGACTACACATTGATTCCCATCTTGGACACAGAATTCTCTAATTGCCAGGGGGTACCAAGAGAAGTTTTACCCATTTATGTCAACTTTTATAGTGGTTTTACTATCTTTTCTCTCTTAGTGACAATGAACTACCTGCTACTGACTAGCATTTGGAGCAGCCACTATCAAAGCTCTAAGGCAAAATGAAGTGCTGGGGAAGCTATATACTTATTGCGATCATACTTACATTGCTGAAAGAACAGTTTTGGAATTGTTCTCAGGGCCTGCAACTCATTCTCTGGGATATCCTCAATACTCAGGAACCTTTAGTCCTTTGAGGGTAGGTTTGATTTTTGAAAACAATTCTTTGGGGGTCAACTCATTGAATTACATAATTTGAGAGCATGCTAAAAATGGAGAGGCTGGTTAAAAGAATCAAAGATATTTAAGCAGGAGATAATAAGACTCAAAGGAGATGAGATGGCTGTGTTTTAAGTATTTGAAAGAATGATATGTGGAGAAGAGATTAAATTTGTTCTGTTTGTTTAGAGGGCAGAACTAGTAGCAAAGGGTAGAAGTTGCAAAGAAGAAAATTTAGGTTTGATGTCAGGAAAAATTTACTGACATTTAGAGCTATCTACAATCGAAATGGGCCACCTCAAGAGGCAGTGATATTCTTTGGAGGTCTTTAGAAAAAAGTTAAATGACCACTTGTTGGGTATGTTACAGAGGGATTTCTTTGGTGTTTGTATTGATTTATTTAAAAATATTTTTATTTTACCAAATGTTTCCTAATTATGTGTAATTTTTTTCAACAATCATTTTTTTAAATATTGAGTTCCAAATTCTCCCTCTACTCCCCACCCATTCCTCTTCCTTGAGAAAGCAAGCAATTTAAATTCAATTATAAATGTAAGGTTATGTGAAACATATTTCTGTATTTGCCAAGTGCAAAAGAAAACAAACAAAATAAAACAATAAAGACTTTTATAAAAGTATACTTCAATCTGCACTCAGAGTTCATCAGTTCCCTCTCTGGAGGGGATCACTATTTTTCGTCATTCATCCTTTGAAACTCTCTTGGATCATTGTCTGGATCAGAATAATTAAGTCCATCAGTTGAGCATCCTTATATTCCTACTGTGTACAATGTTCTGGTTCTTACTTCATTTTGCATGAGTTCATGCTAAGTCTTCCCATTTCCTGCTTGTCATTTTCATAGCATAGTATTCCATCATTTTCACAACTTGTTCAGTTGTTCCCTAATTGACAAGCATCCCCTCAATTTCTAGTTCTGTCACCACCTAGGCTATGCTATTTGGTGAATATATTTTGTATTGATATTATTACATTGTCTGTGGTTTCTTTTAGCAATATGTAATCTTTTCCCTGTGTACCCTTTTTGAGTTGGCTTATTTTTGCTTTGTCTGAGATCATGAATTCTTTCGTTGCCTTTTTTACTTCAGTTGAAATATAATAAATTCTGCTTCAGTCCCTTATTTTAACTTGTCTCTCTGTTTCAAGTGTTTTTCTTGTAATAAAGTTCCTAAAACATATATGTTTCATTTTGCCATGCAGAAAGGTAAAGAGTTTAACCTTATTGAGTCCCTTATGATTTCTCTTTTATGCTTCTCTTTATTTTTCTTGAGTCTTGCATTTGAAAGTTAAATTTCCTAATCAGTTCTAGCCTTTTCAATAGAAATACTTGAAAGTCCTCTATTTCATTAAAATCCATTTTTTCATTTGAAAGATTATACTCAGTTTTGCTGGGCAAGTTATGCTTGGTTGTAATCCCAGCTCTTTTGGCTTCCAGGCTATTATATCACAAGCCTTCTGTTCCTTTAATATGGTTGCTACTAGATCTGGTGTAACCCTGACTTTGGCTCCACAGTCTTTGAATGGTTCTTTTTGACTGGTGTGAAGTATTTTATTGACCTGGAATCTCTAGAATTTGGCTATAATATTCCTAGAAGTTTACTTTTTGGGATCTCTTTCTGGTGATGATCAGTGGATTCTTTTGATTGCTACTTACTCTCTGGTTCTACAATATAAGAACATTTTTCCTTATAAGTTTTTGAAATATGATGTCTAGACTTTTTTGTAATTCATGGATTTCAGGTAATTTAATAATTCTTATATCTCCTTATTCTGTTTTCCAGGCCAATTGCTTTTTTTAAATGAGATATCATTAAATTTCACTTGTCTGATTCTAATTTTTAAAGAATTATTTTTTTCAGAGCACTTTTGCACCATTTTTCCTTTTTTTGGCCAACTTTAAAAATTAAAAAAAAAAAAACCCTTACCTTCTACCTTAGAATCAATACTGTGTATTGGTTCTAGGGCAGAAGAGCAGTAAGGTCTAGGCAATGGGGGTTAAGTGACTTGCCCAGGGTCACACAACTAGGAAGTGTCTGAGGTCAGATTTGAACCCAGGGTTCTTCCATTTCTAGGCCTGACTCTCAATCCACTAAGCCACCTAGCTGCCCCCAATTATACTTTTTAAAAGTTATTTTCTTCAGAATTTTTTTTTTACTCTTTTACCCAGCTGCTAATTGTCTTTACATAATTTTCTTCCTTTGCTTTCATTTCTCTATCTAGTTTTTCCTCTCTCAGCCTTATTTGATTTTGAAAACCTTTTTTTTAAGCTCTTCCAGGAATTCTTGGGTTTGTGTCCAATTAACATTTTTCTTTGATGTTTTGACTATGGTTATTTTAACTTCATTGTTTTCTGAGTTTGTCTTGAGTTTCTCTGTCACTATTGTAGCTTTTTATGTTCAGGCTCTTCTAATTATTTACTCATTTTCTACCCTATTTCTTCATTGGAATTTTATGCCAATGCTGCATTCTGTTCTCAACATAAGGCAGGGAGGGGGGGTTGCCTCAAGCTTTTCCCCAGTGCTATTTTGAATGCTAGTTTTGAGAGCATAGAAATATTTTGGTGATTCCAAGGTAGTGTGATCTAGGGAGAGAAGTGTAGTTACTGCTCTTTTGCTCTGCAATCTGATTCTCACCCAAGAAGGGCACCTGATTCCACAGAATTATAATCATTACTTCTGAGGGCTTCTCCTCCATGGGGACTAGAAACAATACTTTTTCTCAGTCTTTGATCCCTTGGGGATGAAAGTGATACTGCCTCTCAGGTCTTCCTCTTCCCCTTCCTCTTCCTCTTGACAGAAAATATATCTTTCTGCCTTTGAACCTAGAAGTGGGTGGAGGTAATGCCAAATAGCATCTGGACTTATGTCTGGTACCAGCACAGGCATACCCTGTAATCTCTTTCACCCAGTTGGCAGCTCCCCTTACAATCTCTAGTTTAAGAGTTCCCCAAGTGCTGCTGCTTCTGTTAGTCCACTGATGTTTCATCCATGTGGCCTCTGGACCAGCCTTCCCCTCTCACCATGTCATAGATCTCTCCAACCTTATAAAGTAGTCCATTCATCCTAACAATCTCTCTCTCTGACTCTGTTGCCTCTGCTGCTCCATAATTTGATTTGAAGTATTATTTTAGTTGCTCAGAGGGGAATGTTGGGAAGAGTCAGCTTTCACTATTCTGCCACCTGGACTCAGCCCCTGACAGTCCTGTGTGTATTACTTTAGATAACTACTAAGGCTTCTCATGACTTTCAAATTCTCCGATTCATTGATTCTGAACCAAATAGACACTGAAATTGAGTGAGGTTAAGTACACTCCTCAAAGAGACACTGCTATTTAATGGAAGAACCTGACAAGAATTTAAATTTCTTTGAATTCTAGCCTAATATTTTTCTCATTACAACATTTTATTATGTTGCTGATGAAGTCAGAAATTATTATTCAAAAATCATAAGAAATTAGTTTATATAATTTATACAGGAACTGAAGGTCATTGAAGTAAATTCTGGAATGCTTTTAAAATAACAAATGCCATTTTATTTTTTTCAAATACATATGAAAAGGATTAGACTTTTTGTTAACATTTGGTTTTTAAAATTTTGAATTCCAAATTCTCTTCCTCCTCCACTCTCCTTCTATCCACTTGAGAAAGCAATCAATTTGATATAGATTATACATGTGAAGTAATGCAAAACATATTTTCCTATTAGCCATGTTGCAAAAGAAAAGATGTATCAAAAAAGAAAACCCAAGAAAAACAAAGTTAAAAAGTATTCTTTGATCTGTATTCAGATTCCATCAATTCTTTCTCTAGAGATGGATAACATTTTCCATCATAAATCCTTTAGAATTACCTCAGATGATTGCATTTCTCAGAATAATAACTAAGTGATTCATAGTCAATGATAGTACAATATTGCTGTTACTGTTTACAATGTTCTGCTCACTTGGCTTTGCATCAGTTCATATAAGTTTCCCCAGGTTTTTCTGAATATATCTTGCTTGTCATTTTTGTCTAGTGCAACAGTAAGAATGCTTTTTATTTTGTCCCCACCTCAAGTTTTGTAAAACTTTAATTAATTTAGAATATTTTTCCATGGTTAAAAGATTCATGTTCTTTCCCTCCCCTCCTCCTAACCCCCTGCTTTAACTGATGTGGAATTCCACTGGGTTTTACATGTGTCATTGATCAAGACCTATTTCCATATTATTGATATTTGCACTAGGGTGATCATTTAGAGTCTATATCCCCAATCATATCCCCATCAACCCATGTGATCAAGCAGTTGTTTAAGAATGCTTTTTAAACAAACATCCTATTCCATTATACACTTCTCGACCTTTTATAATCTGACTTCAGAACTTTTCACTCAATTGAAGCTTTCTCCAGAATTACCAACTATCACTTAATTATCAAATCTGATTGTCATTTTCAGTCCTCATTCTTCTTAATCTCTGCTGCATTAGAAACACTGGTGACCACTTTCTTCTGGATAATGTCTCCTCCCTAGTTTTTCATGCAATTATTCTCTTCTGGTTCTGCTACCAGAATGATTATTCATTTTTGGTCTCATTTACCTCATTATCTATATAATACCCTCTAATGGGGTATTTTCCAAGGTTTGGTCTTGGCTCTCTTCTTACTTCTCTCTACAATCTCTTGATAATCTTATCTGCTTCCATGGTTTCAATTATCAACTTGCTGTAGATGACTCAAGATCTATATTTAGATCCATTCTTATCCCTTGGTGTTAAGACTCATGTTACCAATTGGTTTTTGGACATTTCAAGCTGAATATGCCATAGAATCTCAAATTCAACATACAAAAACAAAATTCATGGGGGCAGCTGTGTCACTCAGTGGATTGAGAGCCAGGCCTAGAGACAGAAGGTATTAGGTTCAAATCTGGCCTCAGACACTTCCTGGGCAAGTCACTTAATCCCCATTGCCTACTCCTTACCATTCTTCTGCCTTGGAACCAATACACAGTACTGATTCTAAGACAGAAGGTAAGATTTAAAAAAAATTACTTATCATTCTTCTAAAAATCACCTACCCCTTTTCCAAATTAACCTATTTATATTAAAGAGAACATCATTCCTCCAATATTCCAAATTCATAATGTCAGTGTTACCATCCACTCAGTTCCACCAAACAATCCACCCAGCTCCCATATCATAATGATTTCTACATCAATGACATCTCTCACACCCCAAAATTTCTTTTTACTCACACAACCACCAACTTAATTCAAGTACTTATAATTTGTCAATTACATTATTGCAATAGTAATAGAGGAAAAGCAGATTCAACATGCTGGAAGAGCATCTCAAGCCAGGGAAGGGCAAGAAAGACAGGGAATTCTAGAGAAGGAACAGAAGAGCTGAGAAGATCCAAGCAGTTACTTCACTTTTATCTTTCACTGGATTCAGGGGGTCTGGATTCACAGAAGGATGATCAAACTCAGAGGTTCTTTCAGAGCAACCTCTCTGAAGGAGTCCCAAAGAGAAGTGAAGTAACTGCTTGGATTTTCTCAGCTCTTCTGTTCTTTTTCTGAAATTCTCTGTCCTTCTTGTCCTTCCCCGGCTTGAGTTGCTCTTCCAGCATGTTGAATCTGCTTTTCCTCTATTACATAATATATTCCTAACTGGACTCACTGATTTAGTTCTATCACTATTTCATCCTCTGCACAGAATTGAAAGTCATTTTCCTTAAGTGTAAATAAGATCATGCCAGTCCCTTATTCAATTAATTCCAGGAGCTCCCTCTTGCTTCTATGATCAAATACAGGATATCTAAAAAGTCTAGTGCTAGAGCTTAAAATTTCAAGACTTTAGGGAAGTTTTATAT
This sequence comes from Monodelphis domestica, assembly GCF_027887165.1. NCBI lineage: Eukaryota > Metazoa > Chordata > Mammalia > Didelphimorphia > Didelphidae > Monodelphis > Monodelphis domestica. The sequence goes on along the minus strand of NC_077228.1, from coordinate 396,222,757 downwards.
AAACTATTTTGTTTGTTTTTAAACCATTCACCATCTAATACCAATCTATTTCTGAAGGTTTATTACAAAATATTCCCCTTCCCATATTCTGTGGTCCCAACAAACCACCCTTTCCTCCTTCCTCAAACATGACACTTTTTCTTCTTTGCCCATTTGCATTGGCTATGCCCTCTTCTTAGAATGTATTTCCTCTCTCCTCTGCTTCACAGAATCCTAAAGTCACTATGAGATGTAGCTCTATGCTATGCCTTTCATGATTTCTCCCAATTGCCAATAGCCCCTTCCCTAAAATACCTACTTGGTATTTTTATCTCTTCTGTGTATATTTGTATATGAACATGTAGTTTTCTAATAGAATGCAAAGTCCTTTAGTGTAGGGTGGACTAATTTTTGGTATCTGTATCCCGAATGCCTACCATAGTTTTGGACACAGCAGGTATTTAGAAATATTTATTGATTTACTGTTTCATTACACCTCATAGTCTCTTTTCCTAAAACAATGCTAAATCACAGATATTTAATAAACTAGAAAAAAATCTTTGCTAGTTATCAATTTGCCCTAATCCCAAAATTGGCTTTATAGACCATATTTTATGCATACCTTTTAATCCATCAGTATTTTTGGGGGGGCAGTTCATCAAGTATTGATTAAGCTTCTACTCTGGACAAGGTACCTACTATTCCTTATTGGAGACAAAGATGCTTTGAAAGACAAATGTAATGAATTAAAAAAAAGAAAGAGTACCAATTTGGTAAAAGAAATGAGTAATCATCAATGTATATTAATTGTTCTACAAAACTTGTTGAATAATAGTACTTTTCTGAAGTATAGACCTGAAGAATTAAGAATACTTATTCAAACCAACATAAAGGTGGGAACATCCCTTCACTTTCAATACAATTATAGTATTTCCATAGACATAAATATGAATATGTAGGAATATGCAAAAATATGTAAATATGTATTATATGTATGTAAAATCACACGTCTAGTCTTTATAACCCTAAACATAGTATGCCAACATATATTTATGCATATTGTATTCTATTTGTATATACATATGCTCAGCAACTAGGTGGCACAGTGGATAGAGTGCCAGCCCCAACTAGAGTCAGGAAAACTCATCTTCTAGAGTTTGAATTTGGCCTCAGATACTAACTGGGTGATCCTAGGCAAAGACTTAACTCTGTTTGCCTCAGTTTCCTCATCTGTAAAATAAGCTGGAGAAGGAAATGACAAACCACCCAGTATCTCAGACAAGAAACCCCCAAATAGGGTCATGAATTCAGACATGACTAAAACAACTGAACAACAAAAGTCACACATAACATTTACAGTATGACTAGTTAAGATATAGATTTGCTTTTCCTCCTTTGCTTTTCCCTTTTTTACAAAGGAAGCTTTGTAATTCTGGTGTTATGGATCAGTTCTTAGGGTTCAATGTACAGTATATTACTTCTTTACCCTTGAGGGCACCATTTCTTTTATCCCCAAACACAAGAGCTAATTCTATTTCTGGATCACAATGAAATGAATATAGCATTATAATGACTATTTTTGAAAGTCTGATAACATGACAGTGAAAAGGATTAGGAAAAGAATTCTAAACACTAGCCTAAACTATTAGTAGACTAAAAAAACAAAATTGGTTAAAGTGTTTGAAATGTTATACCCTATTCTCAAGAGACTACTCCTTATATGAGGAGACAAAACTAACATACATGAATAATTATTTTTAAATGGCATGTTTTAGCTTTGGATGTTTGAATGAAGGGCTAATAAAATCAGAAAAGGTTTCAAGGAAGAGAATAGGGAAACACTGTGAACAAAGCAGAGATCAGAAAAATGACAGCAGCAACCCCTGTTATAACATCTACAAAGTACTTTTTTTTTTCTTTAAAAAAAAAATCCTTACCTTCTCTTCTAGAATCAGTTCTATTGACTCCCAAGGCAGGAGAGTTGTAAGGGCTAAGCAATGTGAGTAAATTACTTGCTAGGAAATATCTGAGGTCAGATCTGAAACCAGGACCTCCTGTGTGCAGTCCTGGCTTTCAATCTACTGAGCCACCTTACTGCCCCTTGCCTAGCACTTTAATATTTACATTAAATTCCCTCAAACAACCCTGTTTATAAGGCCCAATCATCCCAATCATCCTAAAAGCAATGGAGGATACGTTTTAGGCTGTAATGGCAAAAGATTAACATGAGGTCAGATTGCAGAAGGGATTCAAAGTCAAGTAGGAGAGAACTGATTTGATATACAATAAGTCACTTCAGATTCCATATAAGAGAAGTGATGTAATGAAAGTGTTATTTTAATAATATTTGCCTGACAATAGGAGGTAGCATAGGTTCAAGGTTAAATGTTCCTGAAAGCTGGAGCAATCACTTTAGAGGCTACTGCAAGAATCTAATTAAGGAATTTAGAGTTGAAAATAATATGATGACCTTGGGAATGGAAGGGGTACATTAAAAGATATTTCAACAGAAAACATGAGAGAAGATTAAAAAAATTAAAGGTGAAAGATGAGCTTAAGTTCTAATAAGGAAAATAACATAAATATACAAATTTGTTTCAATATCAACTGTATTAAGAAAAATACCAATAAATATACAAATTTGTTTCAATATACTATATTGAGAAAAATACCAACAGAAGAGCACTTAAGTGCTGTGGAAGTTCCAAAGTGGGTGAAGTCATGTGGCATTTACTAGGAAAATGAACAGAATGGTTAGAGAACACAAAATTAGGTCACACGAAGATCAGTTGGAAGAACTGGGGATGTTTAGCTGAGAGGTGATTTAGGAGGCAATAGTAAGTGTAAAACAGAAATGAACTTTACTCATTTAGGAGAGAGATTATAGTTATTCTACTTGGAGCCTAAGACAAAACTAGGACCAATGAGTGAAAGTTACAGGGAGATAGATTTGGGTTTAACATCAGTAACTTCCTCGTTGTCAAGTCTGTCTAAAAATGAGGTGAGTCTCTATGAATTAGTTGAGTTCTCAGTCCATAGAGGTTTTTGACTAAAGACTGGATAATCACTTGTTTAAAATGCTGTAGAGTGTGTTCATGCTTCAGTCTGGTATAAACCAGACCAGAGATTCTTAACCTTTTTGTATGTATGGACCTCTTTGGTATTTTGACCCTATGGATCCCTTCTGATACTAATGTTTATTTTCTATATTCATAGCTGAATGAAATGATAAATTATACTTTAAGAGGTTAATGTAAATAAAGATGTAATGGTTATGTGATCTAAACATAAGGAAGGATACCAATAAGCAAACTGGGAAAGCATGGAATAGTTTACCTTTTAGATCTATGGAAAAGAGAAGTATTTAGGACCAAATGAGATAGAGAGCATTATAAAATGTAAATTTTGATTATATTAAATTAAAAAAGTTTTATATTAACAAAACCAATGCAAACAAGATTAAAAGGAAAGTAGAAATCTGGGGAAAAAATTTACATTATCTCTGATATGTTTTTTGAGATTTTTTTTCCCACAAAATGCCTAATATAGAAAAATGTTTTACATGATTCTACATGTTAAACCTGTATCAAATTGCTTGCCATCTCAGGGAGGGTGGAGGAATGGGAGTAACAGAGGGAATTCGGAGAGGACAGAGAAAAAATTTTTTAAATTATTTTTACAAGTAAATGGGAAAAAAGAAAATATTATTAAAAATAAAGATGAAAATTTCCCCCATTCACATTCATAGGTTCCCTAGTTTTGACAATCTCTAATATTTGTCCTAATTTAGTAAGAGTCTATCCTATTTGGTTCTCAAATATTCTCAGTTTGTGCAATTTGGCTCTATTGGCATGATGCCATCCGTTTTTTTCTCTAGATATTTGTAATCATTTTCTTCTTTTTATAACCCAACTGATGGGTCATCCATCATTGAAAATTCATCCCCAAGCATACATCCTTCAGAAAATCAATCCAAAATAGGTGGACCAGAGAATTAATTCTCTTTTCAGCAATACTGTTTCCTTATCACTTGAGAAAATAAAAATCAGATGAGGAATAATTTAAATGGGAGACTCGCATGTGGTCCAGCTTGTTGTTTGTGTCTGAACATTTTGCTTACTGAAAAAAGCACATTGGGGGTGTTCAAATAAGCAAATAAACAAAAGAAATACAAATGCACATGTTAATGGACTTTTGTTGAAATAGTCAGCCATGGAAGATTTTTCTCATTTGAAAGGGTCTTCCCAAACACTAAAATTGTCCATTTAAGAGAAAAAACCCATCTGTATGTGACTGTATTAGGATTATACTCTGAAATAATTATTTGGCAGAATTATGAGGCAGAGATGAGACATGTGAAGGGGGAGAGACACAGAAACATATCTCTCAGATTTTTACTAATTATAACATTCAGAGATTCTATTTTATCCTCCTCAAATATATCCTTTACAAATGAGAGGCTTGTAAATGGATTCTGTAAAGAAATCCATATTCCAATGATGAAAGTCAGTATTATTACCTCCATTTAAAGAGAACACACTGTAATTGGTTAAAAAAAGTTAAATGTCATTAAATCAGAAAGGCAGGGGAATATGTCAAAGGAAATATCTCCTGGTTTTCAAAACTACATAAAATCCCTTAAATGTTCTTAAAAAACAAATATTTTGACTCAGAGATTTTTAAGAAAGGTCCTCTATTTTTTAGCATAAGCAAAAATCCCCTTCTTTTTTTAATCTTACATTAATTTGAAATCAAGACATTACAATGGCTACTAAATGAGTGGCATGAGAGAAAGTGATAGTATAGATGGAAAAAAATAAAAAAGAAATGCAACTGAAGCAAAATCCTGGTTACAAAATCTAATCATAGTTTTTAAGAAGCCACTTTCTTTCTCCATGAAAAATATGAGGTAGTGGAATACCACCTTACTTTCTGAATGACATCAATTCATTTTGCCTACAAATAAAAGTTGAAAAGATTAGCACTTAAAAAATGAAATTGTGTGAAATATGAACTTCAAATTAACTCATTATTTTTGTGTAGGAAAGAGAAAAGAATCTAACAAAGAAAACTATGTAAACTCAGTTGAATTCTATTTCATTCTCCAGTCCACAAATTTGAGACTAATATTTCAACTACTTTATGTGATAGACATTTAAAAAATTCTATCATACACTTACCACATACTGAGCCTCGTACTAATCTCCTTAAATGGGGTCTTTCAGGGAGGTAGCGATATTTGCATCCAAATATACTGAGGTTTGATGTGTGATCTCCAAAGAACCGGAGCTGGCGATATCTCTCCCCACAGCGATAACAGAAATTAGTGTTACATTGTGAACAGGTCATGTGGTCACATCCTTCTGTTCTCTGGATGTGAATCTTTATTAGGAAAAATAGGGTAAAGAAAAAGAGGAGGAAAAAAATCATTAAAATATTGATTAGAATAAAGCTTAGTAAGTTATCTGAAAAAGTTAACTGTAAGTTTATAGGTACAAAAGCATCTATCAATAACTTTTACTGTATACTCATTTACTGTCAGAACCTCAAGAATTTTCTCTCTCCATATACATGTATATTTTTTTCTCTCTATGTAGAAGTATGCAGGTATGAATGTGTATATAGAATCAACTTTGGCCAAAGCTGAACTTGTGCCCAGATAGTTCTGTTTCACACACACAAATTCATGGATTTGAAGGGAGTCTGTTCACAAACAAACTAACTTTTAATAAGTTCTTACTAAGTGCTAGAGGGCTAGATATATAAAGAAAGGCAAAAATCAGATTTCTTTGGTTTTTGAGATTTCAAAGAATTTACATTCTAATGGTGAACATATAACATATAAATAATGAGATAAATAGAATAGAGTAGATGGAAAGCAATCTGAGGCTGGCAAAGGTCTTCTGCAGATCTGCTTGTACTAATCTTGAAAAAGGTCAGAGTAAACTAAGAGGCAAATGAGAGGCAAACAAACCATTGCTCACAAGGTAGACAGCCAGTACATTGTTAGGGAGACAGGAGTGTTTCTTTGAAGAACTTTAAGTAGGCTAGCAAAGATAGATCATAAGAGTGTAGGAAGTCAGCAGCTTAGGATGAATTTGAAATGCCAATAACAGCTCATAATACATCTTGGAGGGGAGAAGGAGCATTAGAATTCACCAAGCAGGGGTGGCATGGTCAGATCTAGGCTTTAGAAAAACTATTGTGGTAGTTGAGTGAATGATGGATTGGGGCATTTTTAAGAGATGATCAGAATGAAATTCATGTTTCAGGGAGATATTGGAGGCTGAGTACAGTTAGAAAACTGTTGTAATAATCCAGGTAAGATGTGATGAGGACCTGAACTAGGGTTGTGACTGCAGGAGTGTGGAAAGAAGGGCACAACTGTAAAAGATGTTGTGAAGTTAGAAAGGAACATCAAGCTCTGATAAGAGATTTGATAAGGGGCGTGCAAGTGAGGAGTCACAGAAGAAATAAGTTTTGAGCCTCAGTGAAGGGGAGGATTTTAGAGAAACAATGAATTCTGTTTTGGAAATAATGTGTTTGAGATGTCTACAAGACATCAAATTTAAGATATCCAAAAAGCAATAGCTGATATATACAGAGGCTCAAGAAAAGGAATGGAACTAGATATAAAGATGTGGGAATCATCTGCATTGAGATGATAATTGATCCCATGGAAATTGGTGAGATCGATCACCTAAGAAGACACTATAGAAGAGAAAAGGAGGAGACCTAGGATAGAGCCTTGGCTGGAATGAGGAGGGGGAATGGAATAGAGAGGAAACAAACCAGATGTATACTGAAAAATGTTTAACAACTGGTTCTCTCTTTTTTAAAAAAAAGTGTGCTCAACATATTTTTAATGTGCATCTTTAACATTTTTTTCCATTTTCTTAAGTCTAGACAGTCAACAAAACAATAAATCAAGCTCTTATTTGTAGCATTTGTTGATGTCTGAGGTGTAAAATGCTCACACTGAAAACTTAACAATTGGCTTTTAAAAGATGGTATGAACTGGCTCCAACATATATCTGTTGGATACCTACATTTAATGGGCACTATATAGATGAAGAACCAGCAAAGAAGATTCAAATCCAGAAAGAGTGGTTCTTTACAAGGAGGATGAAAACAGTGTCAGAAAAGACGAAGAGAGGAAAGAGTATACAGGAGGATAAGGTGATCTATAGTGTCAAAGGCTGCAGAGAGGACATCAAGAAAGATGTGGATTGGGAAAAGGTTAATTTTGGAAAAAACATGGAAAGACCTACATGAAATTATGAAGAATGAAACAATCAAAACCAAGAGAACATTATATAGAGCAACTGAAATATTATTTGGAGAATGACTTAGGTATGTCAACCTCCCAAGGAAAATACTGAAGGAAATAAATAAGACATAGCTTTATACATACAAATATCTTTTTGTCAAATAATGCCTTCTCTAATAGAGAGAGGGGGAGGGAGTTAAATGGGCATTTTAATGTAACAAAAAAGAATACATTAAAAAAATTTTTTAAATTGATAGTAAGACAGAAGATGAGGGTTAGAAAGATAAATTATGATACTAACTAATCATATCTCTGATGGTTAGTTACAAGCCTGTCACACCTCAAACAATCCTCCACCTGAAACCCCATCCCCCTCAGAATATTTTAGAGAACTTTTTGTGCTGTTTATCCCCTGGGCAAAAATTGCCAGTTATATTTCCAACTATTTTACATAATAACCTCATGTGATTTCACAATATTTCTATGAAGTGGGGACTATTATCATCCTTATTTTAGAGATGAGGAAACCAAGGCTGCAAGAGGCTGAGAGACTTGCCTGGTCAAACACAGAATAACTGAAGCAGGATTTGAGCACAGGTCTTCCTGGCTCCAAGTCCATTTTCAATGTTGCTTTCTAGTCACTGCCATGATCACATTACTATTCTATTTTAACACCTTCAGTGGTTCCCCAATGCCTAGATAATGTTTGAAAGTTTGCCCACATACAACCTCCTCCACAATCTGGCACAATTGACCTGTCCAGCCTTCCCTCTTGATACTTACTCCCCTTTGTATGTTCTGCATCTCCATACTCCCTATTTTTCCTGCCCAGTACCATTTCTATACCTTTGCTTACTTCATCCCTAATTTTTAAAATGTATATTCCTGAACCCCATCCTCCCAAGTTTTTTAAGTTCTTCTCTGACTTCAAAGTATAACTCAGCTGTTCGCTTTTTCATGAAGTCTTCGCATGCTCCTTCCCACAAAGAAAAGTTTTCTGTCTCTCTCAAAAATTATTTATCACTTTTCTTGGCTCTCCTTTACCCAGATGACATTTTATATCAGTCTTACTTATGCACATACTGATACTTTTCCCTTGTAGATAGCATAGTGTAGTGGTAAGAACATTAGACTTAAGAGACAGGGAAGATGTAGATTTAAATTAGCTCTGGGACCAAAGACAAATCTTTTAACTTCTTTGAATCTTAGCTTCCTCAATTGTGACATAGGTTATCTGTACCACCTATGTCAAATGGGGTTATTGGCATAATAAAATTAAAATATGTAAAAATCTTGGCAAATCTTAAAGCTCTACATAGATGTCAGCTATTTGTTTGTCACTTTCCATGTTTATACAACAGTCATGCACACTTCAAATAGTTAATTTTACTCTATCCTTTCTGGCCACAGGTCTCTGCTTCAAAACTTACATTAATCACTATAATCTGGAGGTACTGCTATGACAAGGTAGTGCTGTCCTGGTTCCTCTCTGGAATACTATTTTAGGAAAGCCCTTGGTATGTTTTTACTACACTTTCTCACAACATTCTCTCTCTCTCTCTCTCTCTCTCTCTCTCTCTCTCTCTCTCTCTCTCTCTCTCTCTCTCTCTCTCTCTCTCTCTCTCTCTCTCTCTCTCTTCTCTTTCTCTCTCCCTCCCTCCCTTCTTCCCTCCCCATTATTTCTGGAAGAAATTTGTCAATCAACTGTCCTACAATCCCATTTATCATGTCAATAGCATGTTTATTAATTTTGGTATTTTATGTTTTTAGATAACCCTCAATTTTTTGTCACTTTCATCTTTGCAGAGATAGAGAAGTAGGAATGCTAAACTCTGTGAATATTGATATGTTAGTTAATTTTGCTGAACTCCCCCTCCCCCACCCATTATTCTTTACTGGGTTGTTCAGTTGTTTTCACTCATATTCAGCTCTTTATCACCTCATTTAAGGTTTGTGGCAGAAATACTGAAGTGATTTGCCATTTCCTTCTCCAGTTCATTTTACAAATGAGGAAACTGAGGCAAACAGGGTTAAGTGACACCTGCCTAGGGTTACACAGTTAAATGTCTGAGGCCAAGCACTCGATCCACTGTACTACTTAGTTGTCCTATTCTTTACTCTAGGAAATGGCTTTATAGTTAAGGAGAATATTTAGAAATAAAGCTAATATTAAAACAAAAGATATTAATGGGAAAATGTTTTAATGTTTTTCTAATGTTCACAGTATAAATATTATTCTCCTTTATGAAAAAAAAAACAAGTATGTCTTGGTCACAAAAAATTTTCTACATCTTTTTTATGATACCCATTTAAAAAATCATCTTCTCTACCTAAAATAGTCTTATCACTTCTCTGATCTTCTAGCTTCCCTCCCATCCACTGATTTAAAGTTCTTCATAACTAAGCTCTACCATTTCTTCCCAGACGTATTTCACATTAGATACTTTAGCCAAATAGGCTTACTTCTTATTGCTTATATATCACTATTCTATTTTTCACTTTTGTATAGCCTGCCATATTAAGTCAATAAGAACTTATTGTTTACTATGTGCCAGGCACTGTACGCTGAGGGTGCAAAATAAAAACAATCCTTACCCTCAAAATGTTCACAATTTCATGGCAGAGATATGTAATATCTGTGACGAAGCAAGATACATACAGGAATCCTTAGAGGTGATCTCAAAGCATTAAGCATTAAAAAGGACCAGGGAAGGTTAGGACCAGGGAAGAAGTTAGAAGGTAGAAAGAAAGAGGTAGAGCATTCTAAATGAGGAAGAACAAGGAGGTCAGTATCATTGGATCAAAGAGCATATCAAGAAGGGAGTACAGTACGGAGAGACTTAAAAGTCTGGAAGGTACTGGACAGTTATGAAAGCTTTCACAGCCAAAAAGGATATTAGATTTGATCCTAGAGGTAATAGGGAAACACTAGAATTTATTGAAAGGTAAGACATGCATTTGAGGAAGAACACTTTGATAGATGAATGGAGGATAGATTGGATTCGGGAAAGATTTGAGGCAGGGAGATAGATCAGAAGGTATTACCATAGTCCAGGTATTTAATGAAGTCTTACACTGATGTGGTGACTGTATCAAGAGGAGAGAATAAGGCAAATATCAGAAAATTTGCCAAGGTAGAATTGATAGGACTTGGCAACAAATTGGATACAGGAGGTGAGAGTGAGGAGTCAAGTATGACACTTGAGCTGCGATACTCAACAACCAACAACTGAGTTTTCTTAACAATAATAGTGAAGTTTGGAAGACAGGAGGGCCTTAGGATAAAGCTAATGAATATATTCTTGAACAAGTTGGGATTAAGATGTGTATAGGATATCAGGTTTGAGATGACTAATAGGCAGTTGGAAATGTAAGACTAGAGACCAAGAGAGAGGTTAGGGCTAGATAAAGAGATCTGGGATTTGCATAGAGATGATAATTGAATTCATGGAAGCTGATGATATCACCCAGTGAGACAGTATAATAAGGAGATCCAGCATGCCCTAGATAATTAATTGGCTCAGTTTCCTCCTCTGTAAAATGAGAATAACAATGGCATCTCCACATCAGGGTTGTTTTATCAAATGAAATAATATTTGTAAAGCACTATGTCAATGTTAGATATTATTGTTACTATTATTGTGACTGTATCCCCTGTACCTAGTATTGTTTTAAAAAAAAGTTAAGGAGGAAAGTGTATAATTTTGCAAAGGGGAGACCAGCAGAAAAGATTCTGGAACTCTGAAGGAAGGATTAGACTGGTACTGAGGCTGTTAGCTGTCTCTGGAGATACCTGGAGGAGGTGGCTGCATTTCCTTAGTGGCTGATTCTATCCTTGTTCCTGCTCTGCTTGCTGTCTCCTTTGCTGTATTTCATTGGAGCAGAACCTGGTGATCCTGACCAACTATCTGCAGTGATTTCGTGAGACCAAGTCAAGATCCTTTTTGGATCAAGGACCTTCCCTGGGCCCTAAACAGGCTTACACAGACTTGTTCTTTAATACCAGCTAAGGGGGGGGGGGGGGTTTAATTGTTGCTTATCAAGAACAGGGCTTGGGGTGGGGGGAGCTGGGTGGCTCAGTGGAATGAGAGTTAGGTCCTGAGATGGGAGGTCCTGGGTTCAAATTTGACCTCAGACACTTCCTAGCTGTGTGACTCTTAACCCCCCTTGCAGGCCCTTACCACTCTTCTGCTTTGGAACCAATACCCAGTATTGATTCTATGACAGAAGGTAAGGGTTTAAAAAAAAAAAAGAACAGGGAATGGGATTTTTAGGCAGTGAGGAGAAGATTAGAGTAGGGAAACCACTCTGAAGAATCTCTGTGAAGAGACATTAGATTTTTTGAGTATTAGATAAAAATTTAGCTTAAGGGTTACCCCATACCCTTTTTACCTATTCTCTTTAATTAAACATACTTTTCCATTTCAGAGTAGTCTGTGTGTGATCTCAGCCCAGGCTCTGCCCTGGTCAGAGTGTCTGTTAGTCTTTTCAGCCCATAGTCAGCCTACAGGCACTGGCCCCCCAAAATCCATCCCTTCACATCCCCAAACTCCTTTCCTTTTTAAGTTTATTATTATAATTATAGCTAACGTTTATGTAACACTTTAAACTTTGATGAATGTTTCACATATTATTTCGTTTGATCAGAGTAGGTTCTAAATAAATGCTTTTGGAATTGACTTGAATTTATTTGACCTTTTAAAACATATCTTTTGTTTTTACCATTCATTACAAAATTCGATATACTCTTGATTAAAGCATTAATGATATTCTTGCAAGATTTTGTAATCATGCAGTTACCTGCCCTTGCTTCACACATGTCCAGCACATAGTATTTATTATAAATGCATCTTCCCTCCCTCTCTGACTTTCATTTATTTTCTGTACATATTTAAAAAAATAAGAGTTGGCTGACACATTTCTTATTCAGCCAACTGTGATTTATTTGGACTGCTTCATTTTTTCTTCCTTAGAGTAATCTGTTTTATCTTCATTGTTAACCCTGAGCATGCTAATTACTTTTGGACAGTAATTTTATCAGTCATATCTTATTCCATGATACCACAAATATTCTTCCCTTTCTCCCAGAGTCTTGGTAACAGTTAAGTCATCGTATGCCTGGACTTCCTTTCCTTGTCTATCAAAAACTTTCACAAGGTAAAAGCACTTCCTCCTAAGTGTATTTATTTTTTAATTTTTTTCGATATTACATGTTGAAACAGTTAATAATCATTGTCTTACATTTTGCAATCCATGTTTGTTCCCTCTCTTTCATCTTTCCATCCTCCCCACAATGGCAGGAAATATGACATAGATTTTACATGGAATACTATCATTATATTATCATATAATTATCATTATTTACATGATCATATATGCTATATTTCCTTGTTCATCATATTGTAAAAGAAGACATCTATTAATTACACTAGAGAAAAATTCACTGAGGAAATAAAGTGAAGAATGGTATGTTTCAATCTGTATTCAGACTCCATCAGTTCCTTCTATGACAGTGTTTTCATCATGAGTTCCTTGAGTTGTCGGGAATCCTTGGGTTGCTAATAATAGTTAATTCCTTCTCAATTGTACTTTACTGCCATTACTGTGTACAATGTTCTCCTGGTTCTGTTCATTTCATTTTGCATCATTTCACATGAAGGCTTTCCAAATTTTTTTAATGATCATCTTGTTTGTCATTTCTCATAGAGCAATAGTATTCCATTACCACTATACACCACAAATTGCTTATTCATTCCCGAGGTAAGGGACATCCTTTCAGTTTCCAGTTCTTTGTCACCATAAGAAGAGCTGCTATAAATATGTTTGTACAATCAAGTCTTTTCCCCCTATTTTGATCTCTTTGGGATAAAGACTTAATAGTAGCATTGCTGGCTAAGTTTATTTTAATTTCTACTCTGGCAACAAATTTCTCCCTTTTTTGGTCAGGAATTACATTCAGAATAATAGTTCTGTCATTGCTCCTTCTAAACTTCTGAAGGACAAAAACATCTACAAGTCAAGAACTGATCAGCAACTCTGTTTTTGTTTTGTTTTTAGCAAAGACTAGGAACTAATATTTAGATAGTGAAATTCTGTGTTAGCGATATTCTTTCTAAATCTGTGTAACTCCCACCACACTCCATAGAGGTAGCTTGAGCTCCTCCCATTTGCTTGTCTCTCTCATACCTAAATTTGTACTTTCTTGTCTTTGTGTCAGCTTGCTGCCTCAGTGCTAGACAACTGTCACATTCCATGGATTTTTACATGCATCGCCTGTGGAATCTAGCATCTTCTTTCCAACCCCACTGTCAGTTGCTACAGGTCAGACCCTGATTATTTATCCCTAGATTATTGCATTAACTTCCTAATGGAGCCTCCCTTGCTCTACTCTCAATTTATTCCAAATTATCTAAGTCATATCCATCTCCCTAAAATACATATCCATCTTACTCAAAAACCTCCCTCAGTAACTCCCATTGTCTCTAGAATGAATTCTGAGTTCCTCAACATGATAATCAAGAGGATAAAAGGTAATGGAAAAACAATTCCAAAAGTAGGAATTCTGTCACATTCATTTCATCTCTTTTGGGTTGTAGTACAATGTATTATACAAGGTGGACTTTCAACAACTGTAGAACTGAACATATTCCTGGATACCTTGTTGAAAAATATGGCGGCACCTATGGTCCTATATGAAACAATTTCCACCCACTTCCTTGAAAGCAGCGTGGCAGAAGTAGCCAAGACAAGGCAAGTAGACAAGTAGAAGTAGACAAGGCAAGGCAACTAGCAATTATTAAGAATTCATGGGTAACAAGGTAGTACAGTGGACAGAATGCAAGGCCTGTAGTTGGGGTGATCTGGGTTCAAATATGACTTCCTAGATTGCAAGTCACTTCACCCCAACTATCTAGCCTTTGTGACTCTTCTGTTTTAAACTTACTATGTAAGTCCTAGACTTTGGGGAGACATACAAGAAAATAAAAGCAATTCTCATCCCCAAGAAGCTGACATTCTAACAAGGGAAAACAACACAAAAAAGGGAGATGAAAGACAGGCATGGAGATGAGATTCTGGCACAGGGGGAGGTGAATAAATCAGAAATACTAAAAAGAAAGCAAGAAAGAGAATGAAGGATGGCTTACCTGGGTCCATCCAGAATGCAGGGATCTCTCCCATCCCCTAATTTTGCCTGACACCACGTGGCCAGAGGCAAGTCCCTTAACCTCTCTCAGGTTTAATTGATAGAATCAAATAAGATAATGCATTTAAGGCACTTTGCAAACTTTAAAGCATTTTGTTAGTGTAAGTTATTATTATTATTATAGACTCCATCATTCTGAATATTTTTTTTCCTTTCCTCAAAGTTGAACAACATCAGCACATCTTCTATTTGGAATCAATGGACCAGTTTGTGATCTTCAGCAAATCACTTAATGGATCTCTAAAACTATGATCCTCACTTATCTTTTCTCTAAAATGAGAGAGTTAGATTATATGGCCTCTAAAGTCCCTTCCTGCTCTTAGTTTATACTCCTGTGATTTTAGTGATTTATGAATAATCATTGCTAAATCTAAATTGGACAGTAGATGGCACTAATGATTAACCCCACCCACAAAAGTCTTTATTATCATTGATTTCCAGATTGTATTTTTTTAAAATGCTGACTTGCACAAACACAGAAAAGAGTTGTAGAAAAACAAAACAAAACCATAGTCATCTTTTAGAAAATGTCTCACATGTAAAACCCAGTGGAACTGCTCCTTGGCTATGGGGGGTGGAGGGTGGAAGGAGAAGGGTGAAAGAACATGAATCATGTAACCATGGAAAAATATTCTAAATTAAATAAAATGTCTCATTTCATTAAAATGAACGTGTTTAGCAACATGTTTGGGATGATGGGAGAGATCCAAGTGAAATAGGCACTTAGAAATGTAAAATAATCGAGACTTCCGGTTAAGATGGCGGCTTAGAGAAAGCTGAAGTTCAGATCTCCGGAAAACCCTTCCCGACCGATCTCAAACTAGAAGCTCCTAAGGCGCCGAAATTCAAAACGATCAACAGCACAGACCCTGGGAACCCTCCTCCTGGACCTGGACCCGGTTCAAAAGGTACGGCTCCCCTTAAAAGCCAGAACCCGATATCCCCCGGACCTCAGGGGTAGGAGCGCAGAGTCCAAGGCTCCCGGAAGGGGCAGCCGCGCCGGGCTCAGAGAGCAGGGTCTGAGGAACAACAACCCTCAGGGTCTTCTACCCAAGTCCCAGTCCGGGTGAAAGTTACTGCCTGGGGCCTCCGCTGCAAAGAGCTGGTCGGTCCGGGTGAAAGTTACTGCCTGGGGCCTCGGCTGCAAAGAGCTGGTCGGTCCGGGTGAAAGTTACTGCCTGGGGCTTCCGCTGCAAAGAGCTGGTCGGTCCGGGTGAAAGTTACTGCCTGGGGCCTCGGCTGCAAAGAGCTGGTCGGTCCGGGTGAAAGTTACTGCCTGGGGCCTCCGCTGCAGAGAGCTGGTCAAAACAACAGCAACCCTCAGGGCGGGCAAGACAGCCTCACGGGCTGGATCCTGCTATCCAAGTCTCAGTGAAAGTCTGTGCTCTCGGAGCTTGGGGAAGCGGCAGCCCATCCCCCCGCAGGCCTACGAAACAGCCTCACGGCCAGGGATTCTGAAGGCAACTTCCGGAAATCGAGCCAGGGGGAGAGTGTGGCCTCGTGGTCCGACCCTTCCATTCCAGTTCCAGTGAGGCATATTCAGTTTAACCCAGGGAACGCTCATAGAACCAACATCTGCCCAGGACTAAAGCCACTGATCACCAGACAAAGACAAGAAAAGCCAATCCTCCACGTTCAGAGATGACAAATTCCACAGAAGCACAGAAGCCCCAAAATACCAAGAAAAATAAGAAGAAAGGGGCGACTCTGGACACATTCTATGGAGCCAAAATACAAAATACAGAGCAGATAGAAGAAGATATACAAGAAAATTCTCCAAAATCTTCCAAAGGAAATAGAAACTCTCCACAAACCCATGAAGAATTTGAATCAGAAAGGACCAAAAAGATGGAAGCCCTCTGGGAGGAAAAGTGGGAAATGATGCAAAAGAAATTCACGCATCTACAAAACCAGTTTGACCAAACTGTAAAAGAAAACCAGGCTTTAAAGCAAGAACTAATAAAGCAAAGCCAAAACACCAAGAAATTAGAAGAGAACATAAAATATCTCACCGACAAGGTGATAGATCTGGAAAACAGGGGGAGAAGAGAAAACTTAAGAATAATTGGACTCCCAGAAAAGCCAGAAATAAACACCAAACTGGACATGGTGATACAAGATATAATCAAAGAAAATTGCCCAGAGATTCTAGAACAAGGGGGCAATACATCCACTGACAGAGCTCACAGAACACCTTCTACACTAAACCCCCAAAAGACAACTCCCAGGAATGTAATTGCCAAATTCCAAAGCTATCAAACAAAAGAAAAAATCCTACAGGAAGCCAGAAAAAGACAATTTAGATATAAAGGAATGCCAATCAGGATCACACAAGACCTTGCAAGTTCTACGCTGAATGATCGTAAGGCATGGAACATGATCTTCAGAAAGGCAAGAGAGCTGGGTCTCCAACCAAGAATCAGCTACCCAGCAAAACTGACTATATACTTCCAAGGGAAAGTATGGGCATTCAACAAAATAGAAGACTTCCAACTTTTTGCAAAGAAAAGACCAGAGCTCTGTGGAAAGTTTGATACCGAAAATCAAAGAGCAAGGAATACCTGAAAAGGTAAATATTAAGGAAAGGGGAAAAATGTTATCTTCTTTTACTCAAACTCTCTTCTATAAGGACTACATTTATATCAACCTATGTATACTAATATGTGGGGAAAATGTAATGTATAAATAGGGGGTAAAGAAAGACCAAATAGAATAATGGTTCTCACACAAAGATTCACAGGGGAAGGGGAGGGGAAGAAAACTCCTATAAGAAGGAGAGGAAGAGAGGGGGGGGGGGGGTTACTTAAACCTCAATCTCAGGGAAATCAACTCTGAGAGGGAAAAACATCCAGATCCATTGGGATCTTGAATTCTATCTTACCCAACAAGGGTAAGGAGAAGGGAAAACCAAGGGGGGGAGGGGGAGAGGGAGAACAAAAAGGGAGGGAAAGAGAGGGGGGAGGGGGAGGGAACAAAAAGGGAGGGACTAAAAAGGGAAACATCAAGGGAGGGGACAAGGGGGACTGATTCAAAGTAAATCACTGGACTAAAAGGTAGAGCCGAAGAAGAAAAGGTTAGAATTAGGGAAGGCAATCAAAATGCCAGGGAGTCCACAAATGACAATCATAACTTTGAACGTGAATGGGATGAACTCACCCATAAAACGTAGACGAATAGCTGAATGGATTAGAATCCAAAACCCTACCATATGTTGTCTTCAAGAAACACACATGAGGCGGGTTGACACCCACAAGGTCAGAATTAAAGGATGGAGTAAGACCTTCTGGGCCTCAACTGATAGAAAGAAGGCAGGAGTGGTAATCATGATATCTGATAAAGCCAATGCAAAAATAGACCTGATCAAAAGGGATAGGGAAGGTAATTATATTTTGTTAAAAGGGACTCTAGACAATGAGGAAATATCACTAATCAACATGTATGCACCAAATAATATAGCACCCAAATTTCTAATGGAGAAACTAGGAGAATTGAAGGAAGAAATAGACAATAAAACCATACTAGTGGGAGACTTAAACCAACCATTATCAAATTTAGATAAATCAAATCAAAAAATAAATAAGAAAGAGGTAAAAGAAGTGAATGAAATCTTAGAAAAATTAGAATTAATAGACATATGGAGAAAAATAAATAGGGATAAAAAGGAATACACCTTCTTCTCAGCACCACATGGCACATTCACAAAAATTGACCATACATTAGGTCACAGAAACATAGCACACAAATGCAAAAAAGCAGAAATAATGAATGCAGCCTTCTCAGATCACAAGGCAATAAAAATAATGATTAGTAATGGTACATGGAAAACCAAATCTAAAACCAATTGGAAATTAAACAATATGATACTCCAAAACCGTTTAGCTAAAGAAGAAATCATAGAAACAATTAATAATTTCATCAAGGAAAATGACAATGGCGAAACATCCTTTCAAACCTTTTGGGATGCAGCCAAAGCGGTAATCAGAGGCAAATTCATATCCCTGAAAGCTCATATTAACAAACAAGGGAGAGCAGAGATCAATCAATTGGAAATGCAATTGAAAAAACTCGAAAGCGATCAAATTAAAAACCCCCAGCAGAAAACCAAATTAGAAATCCTAAAAATTAAGGGAGAAATTAATAAAATCGAAAGTGATAGAACTATTGATTTAATAAATAAGACAAGAAGCTGGTACTTTGAAAAAACAAACAAAATAGACAAAGTACTGGTCAATCTAATTAAAAAAAGGAAGGAAGAAAAGCAAATTCACAGCATTAAAGATGAAAAGGGGGACAGCACCTCCAATGAGGAGGAAATTAAGGCAATCATTAGAAATTACTTTGCCCAATTATATGGCAATAAATATACCAATTTAGGAGAAATGGATGAATATATACAAAAATACAAACTGCCTAGACTAACAGAAGAGGAAATAGAATTCTTAAATAATCCCATATCAGAAATTGAAATCCATCAAGCCATCAAAGAACTTCCTAAGAAAAAATCCCCAGGGCCTGATGGATTCACCTGTGAATTCTATCAAACATTCAGAGAACAATTAACCCCAATACTATACAAACTATTTGACATAATAAGCAAAGAGGGAGTTCTACCAAACTCCTTTTACGACACAAACATGGTACTGATTCCAAAACCAGGCAGGTCAAAAACAGAGAAAGAAAACTATAGACCAATCTCCCTAATGAATATAGATGCAAAAATTTTAAATAGGATACTAGCAAAAAGACTCCAGCAAGTGATCAGAAGGATCATTCACCATGATCAAGTAGGATTTATACCAGGGATGCAGGGCTGGTTCAACATTAGGAAAACCATCCACATAATTGACCACATCAACAAGCAAACTAGCAAGAACCACATGATTATCTCAATAGATGCAGAAAAAGCCTTTGATAAAATACAACACCCATTCCTATTAAAAACACTAGAAAGCATAGGAATAGAAGGGTCATTCCTAAAAATAATAAACAGTATATATCTAAAACCAACAGCTAATATCATCTGCAATGGGGATAAACTAGATGCATTCCCAATAAGATCAGGAGTGAAACAAGGATGCCCATTATCACCTCTACTATTTGACATTGTACTAGAAACACTAGCAGTAGCAATTAGAGAAGATAAAGAAATTGAAGGCATCAGAATAGGCAAGGAGGAGACCAAGTTATCACTCTTTGCGGATGACATGATGGTCTACTTAAAGAATCCTAGAGATTCAACCAAAAAGCTAATTGAAATAATCAACAACTTTAGCAAAGTTGCAGGATACAAAATAAACCCACATAAATCATCAGCTTTTCTATATATCTCCAACACAGCTCAGCAGCAAGAACTAGAAAGAGAAATCCCATTCAAAATCACCTTAGACAAAATAAAATACCTAGGAATCTATCTCCCAAGACAAACACAGGAACTATATGAACACAACTACAAAACACTCGCCACACAACTAAAACTAGACTTGAACAATTGGAAAAACATTAACTGCTCATGGATAGGACGAGCCAATATAATAAAAATGACCATCCTACCCAAACTTATTTATCTATTTAGTGCCATACCCATTGAACTACCAAAATACTTCTTCACTGATTTAGAAAAAACCATAACAAAGTTCATTTGGAAGAACAAAAGATCAAGGATATCCAGGGAAATAATGAAAAAAAAACACATATGATGGGGGCCTTG
Organism: Monodelphis domestica; assembly: GCF_027887165.1. Classification (NCBI taxonomy): domain Eukaryota; kingdom Metazoa; phylum Chordata; class Mammalia; order Didelphimorphia; family Didelphidae; genus Monodelphis; species Monodelphis domestica. Next base: position 396,202,597 of record NC_077228.1, on the reverse strand, counting down.
CAGTCCCAGACCTCAAACTATATTACAAAGCAGCAGTCATCAAAACAATATGTTACTGGCTAAGAAACAGAAAGGAAGATCAGTGGAATAGACTGGGGGAAAGCGACCTCAGCAAGACAGTATACGATAAACCCAAAGATCCCAGCTTTTGGGACAAAAATCCACTATTCGATAAAACCTGCTGGGAAAATTGGAAGACAGTGTGGGAGAGACTAGGAATAGATCAACACCTCACACCCTACACCAAGATAAATTCAAAATGGGTGAGTGACTTAAACATAAAGAAGGAAACCATAAGTAAATTGGGTAAACACAGAATAGTATACATGTCAGACCTTTGGGAGGGGAAAGGCTTTAAAACCAAGCAAGATATAGAAAGAATCACAAAATGTAAAATAAATAATTTTGACTACATCAAACTAAAAAGCTTTTGTACAAACAAAACCAATATAACTAAAATCAGAAGGGAAACAACAAATTGGGAAAAAATCTTCATAGAAACCTCTGACAAAGGTTTAATTACTCATATTTATAATGAGCTAAATCAATTGTACAAAAAATCAAGCCATTCTCCAATTGATAAATGGGCAAGGGAAATGGATAGGCAGTTCTCAGATAAAGAAATCAAAACTATTAACAAGCACATGAAGAAGTGTTCCACATCTCTTATAATCAGAGAGATGCAAATCAAAACAACTCTGAGGTATCACCTCACACCTAGCAGATTGGCTAACATAACAGCAGAGGAAAGTAATGAATGCTGGAGGGGATGTGGCAAAGTAGGGACATTAATTCATTGCTGGTGGAGTTGTGAACTGATCCAACCATTCTGGAGGGCAATTTGGAACTATGCCCAAAGGGCGACAAAAGAATATCCACCCTTTGACCCAGCCATAGCACTGCTGGGTCTGTATCCCAAAGAGATAATGGACACAAAGACTTGTACAAAAATATTCATAGCTGCGCTCTTTGTGGTGGCCCAAAACTGGAAAACGAGGGGATGCCCATCAATTGGGGAATGGCTGAACAAACTGTGGTATATGTTGGTGATGGAATACTATTGTGCTCAAAGGAATAATAAAGTGGAGAAGTTCCATGGAGACTGGAACAACCTCCAGGAAGTGATGCAGAGCGAGAGGAGCAGAACCAGGAGAACATTGTACACAGAGACTAATACACTGTGGTATAATCGAACGTAATGGACTTCTCCATTAGGGGCGGTGTAATGTCCCTGAACAACTTTCAGGGATCCAGGAGAAAAAAAAAAACACCATTCATAAGCAAAGGATAAACTATGGGAGTGGAAACACCGAGAAAAAGCAACTGCCTGAATACAGAGGTTGAGGGGACATGACAGAGGATAGACTTTAAATGAACACTCTAATGCAAATACTATCAACAAAGCAATGGGTTCAAATCAAGAAAACATCTAATGCCCAGTGGACTTACGCGTCGGCTATGGGGGGTGGGGGGGAGGAAAAGAAAATGATCTATGTCTTTAACGAATAATGCTTGGAAATGATCAAATAAAATATATTAAAAAAAAAAAAGAAATGTAAAATAATCAATGTGTAAAAATATCTTTACTCAAATGAGAACTCTTCTCTAAAAACATATAGAAACACTTAAATAATAGTAACTGGCTGCTAATGAGTAGCCATAACAGTTCTCAATCTCATTTTTAAAATTTCTATCACATTTGTTACAGTCAAGCACATATATATACACTCAAGGCAACAAACTAATTATTGCTTTTGTGTTTTCAGGAATTATCCCAAGGAAAAGGTGTATCTCTTTTTCTCTTCTCAGTACCCAGATATATTCCTGTTAGGTTATTAATTTATGCCTTCCAGGAAATCTTCTTTGATTAATAATGATGGTAATATCTCAAATGTATAGGCATTTTCTATTTCTTCCTTCCTTCCCTCCCTCCCTATTTCCTCTTTTATTTACTTCACCCATAATAAAAGTGCAATAGTCATTCAAGGCTTGAGCCCCCAAAATGATAATAAACCTTGAAACTTTAACCTATTTTTTCCCCTCTAATCTAGATAAGTTTATCCCTCCTTATGCATTCTTCTGGCCCTCTACTCTTGGGCTTTCATCATATTGGTGACAAACTTAGCCCTATGACAGTTTAAAATTCCTGGGCTCAAGCAATCAATCAGCCTGAGTCTCCCCAACAGCAGAGCCCATAGGTATGTGCCACCATGCCTGGCAAGTTATCGTTCCACTACATCTTATTGCAAATGTTCCCTTGCTTTGTGCTCCTCTGCCCCTCATATATGATGTATATCATCCATGGCACTTTTCTTCTGAAACAGAATTCTAGAAGTGAACTTAAATGTCTATCACTGAAATAATCTGTTAGACAAAGGAATTAATTACACAGCAAGTCCCACACTTTGGAGAACTTTCACTTTCCTCTGTTAAGTCACAACTGAAACGTGACATACCTTCTTTGACATACTCTAACTACAACTATGCTCTCTTCTTCTAGACCAAGGTTAATCTGACATCCATGAACATGTTTGCTATTTTTTATAACTATTGAATATTATTGGATTCTTTTGTCATATTGTGTATTTTATACATTTAAAAACATTATTCTGAGGATTCACCAGACTGCCAAAGGAGATCATGACACACACACACACAAAAGGTTCATTAAGCACCTTTGCTCAGGTAAATCAGGTTACGCTATTTAGTTCAAACCATGGATAGTGTAGAAAAGACGTGAACTTACTTCCTAATCTCCTAGATACTCGTGTGGAATTGTGTCCACCTGTTCTCCTTTATGGCTTCTCACATGATAACAGAAAGTGGGGGCTAATATCTTATTTATTTTTTTTATTAAAGTATTTTTCCATGGTTACACAATTCATATTCTTTCCTTCCCCTTTTCCCCTCCCCCCTCCAAGAGCTGACAAGCAATTCCACTGGGTTATACATGTATTAGGCTTGATATCATCTTGAGGCAAAAGGTATCAATGTGTCTGACTTCCTCTTTTAGATTTAAAGCATTCAAAGCCCCTGAATGCATACTCTACATGGTCTGTTAACTTACACCTATTTTCAGAATGATTTGTAAAGACTCAGGCACATTTTTGTATTTATTTTGACATTCTGACATAGCACTTCTCACTAAATTTGAATCTTAGTAGGTTCTCAAAAATTTGGTCATATAAGGGATCTTTCTAGAAATGCAGTGAATTGATTTAATCAGATATTTTATGATGCAACCTTTTTTAAAATTATAAAATACTTTTTATTCAAATAAAATCAGATCTAAATAGAGAAATATCAATTGTTCATGGATGGGTAGAACCAACACAATTAAAATGGCAATCCTATCCAAAATAACATACCCAATCGATGCCATCCGAACTAAATTACCAAAAATTTTTTATCAAGTAAGAAAAAATAACAAAATTTATTTGGGAGAATAAAACATAAAGAATCCCCCCTCCCCCAATTAATGGAGTGAAAAGCCTAAAAGAAAGAGGTCTAGCAATACCACATCCTAAATGGTATTTTAAAGTCATAATTATATGATACAATCTTCTTGCACTGCATGCATTCTTATGTGGCTCTAAAGTTTTCTGGGTCCAAAAGCCTTGAATGATAGTAACAGAGTTTTAGATTTATGGTAAAATGCTACTTTATACATCTTCTAGCTGTATGACTCTTAAGTCATATGGTGTTGCTCATAGGCAAGTCACTTAACTCCCCTGAGCCTCAATCTCATTTGCCAAAAAAAAAAAAAAGGAACTGGATTAAAATAGCTCTGAGACTCCTTCTAACTCCAGGATATAGGGGGATGAGTGCTTTAACACTGAATCAGGATACATCTGATGGAAAGACATAGGAAGTGATGAAAAGTAAATAAGTAAATGCATAGCAGCAATATAGATGACTGTTGTTGAGTCATTCAGTTGTGTCTGATTCTGCATGACTCTTTAGACCATAGCATATCAATGCTGTCCATGGGCTTGGGGTGTGTGTGTGTGTGTGTGTGGTTTTTGCAAAGATACTTAGAGTGGTTTGCCATTTTTTTTCTTAGTGGATTAAGGCAAACAGAGATTAGGTGACTTGCCCAGGGTCACACAGTCAGTTAAGTGTCTGGAGCTGAATCTGAATTCAGGTTTTCCTGACTTTAGGACCAGCACTCTATTTTCTAAACCATTTATTTACCTACAGTATATATAACTGCAGTGTAAATGGAAACAATAACAGCAACTGTAAAAAAAGATAAAAAGTGAACTGTATGTAATTATAAAGACCATTCTTGCCTCTGAAAAGCAAGTACCCTCCCTTTTTTGCACATGTGGGGAACTATGGGTGTGCAGCACTGTATATACTATAGAATTTGACTGATGCGTTCATTAGTTTTGCAGAACTTTTTTACCTTTCTTGTTTTTATTATCAATTGAAAGGGATGGCTCGTTGGGAGTGGAAGGGAGGAGTGAGATATGTGAAGTGAGGAGAAATTAAGTTAATATGATATATGGAATATTAATACAAATTTAAAAAAACTTTGTACATAGAAATGCTCATGGATATTTTTAGCACAGTGCAGCATTACTAGTAATTGGAATACATTTTGCTGAAATAGAAAAAATTCTATCATATTACACAAGAACGAAAAATGAACCAACGCAGGGAGGATTTAATGTGGTATAAGAGCAGTTACTTTCCCCATCTGCTAACCAAGTTCCAGCTGTGAATTCTAATTATCCACTGGGTAATTAGTATGACTACTGCTAAGGGAACTCCTAGAGCTCATCTTCAAAGGTGACACTTTGACAATACTGCCCATCCCCAAGAACACTCTTTTTAAAAGGGATATCCTCAAACCATAAACTTAGAATCAAATATGTCTGTAGTTCAGTGTTTTCTCAAGTATGCTTATTTCCTTTTATGATTATACTCACACAGTATTTGACAGTTTAGCACTTAGAGAAAAAAAATCTGAGCACACGTAAAACACCTCACCCAAATGCTAATGGCCATTTAGTGATATTGTTCCAGCTCCATGCCAGACCAAGTCCCCTAGAACACTCAGAAGCTCACAAATGACATCTGATCTGCTAAATCTGAAGTACAACTCACAGAGGGCATTGTTTCTCCATAAATCCATGACAAAAAGATTATGTCTGCAGGTTTTTATTCGTTTTATTTTTCTTGTGACGGTGCAATTATTATTAATAGCCAAATGTCGGTCTTATTTTTACCGTGAAGAGTTAAGCTACAAGACTAACTATTTGGATTATAAACCTATTTGCAAAGCTAGATATTTATTGAACAATTACCATTTTTGAGCAGGTTAAAGCTGGATGAAATACTCTCATGGAGTATTTTTGTGATGGTGATGTTATCAGCCTAATGAATTAAGGTCTGGCATGAAAAGTTAATTAAAAAAAAAAAAGAATTTTTAAAGTCTTTGTATTTAGCACCCCTCTGGATTACTTCCCAAGTAGTCACTCACATTTTTAGGTCAGGTCCCAGGCAAAAGCTGGTTACTACTCTCTGAGTTCTGTGGGGGTAACCCTGAGGAGGTAGGTTTCTAATATTGTTGTTGATGCTGTTTGGTAGACTCAAAAGTGTCCAACTTCATAACCTCACTTGGGGTATTCTTGGTGAAACTACCAGAGTGGTTTGACATATCCTTCGTTGGTTCAGTTTACAGATGAGAGGCTGAGGCAAACAGGGGTAAGAGAGTTCTCCAGATTTGCACTAAGGAAGAGAAGTCTTCCAAACTCCACACCCAACATTCTCTACTTTGCCACCTCATTGCTCAAATACTATTCTAATATCGTCTAATACCGTGGCTCACAATCCCCTACGAATAGAGTCCCTATTATAAATTAATCAATCTGACAATTAACTTTTACAAAGATATTTTCTAAAATGTTAAGAGAAAGAACAGTTGTTATAAACTTAATTCCACCAAAAAGACTGGGGCACCTATACACTCCCATAAATATGCACAAGATCCAGGAGGTGAGTGAGCATAAATCAAACAAAATATAAAAGTATTGAGGACCGCATGTTGGAAACACTTCTGGTAAAGGGGGTAGCTAACACATCTGGTTACCAACATCCTTAATTCTTTAGCCAACTGAATTATTTTCTTGGAAGGGGTCACATTCCTGGAAACTGAATCCTCCTTTAGATGGCTATTTTTCCTGTATCTCTCCCCATTTGAATTTGACCTTGGAAAATCCTCAAGACGCATTATTTGTTACTTGTTCCAGTTTCTCTGATAATAGAGCTATTGGCTGATTCCTTTTCAGGGGCCAAACTGAAATCCTCAATCCTAGACTGAACTACTACTGAAAATTGTCCTGCTTTTTTGAAACCTACTGCTCCCTTCTTAATACAATGAAAGAGGAATTTGAACTTGATATAGGTAGCACAATGTGTAGGCAACTTGCATATGTATATATAGTTTTTTTAATTTAATAATTTCTTTTCATTGATTGATTGAGGTTGGTAAATGGAATCCTCTCAAATATATTTGATATATGTGAGATGACATGATTAATGACAAGATGTGATCTACCTTGGCATATTACTCACAAACCCTCCTTTTTACTTATTAAAATATTTATAAAGAATGACCTCAATATAGGGAGGTAATTCTCATAAAATTTTATGCAAATATGAAATCAGACACACAGTATTGGTTGTTGCTATTATCTTGGTCACTTTTGGGGAAGGTGGTATTAATATGGTTTAACTAATGGATATTTTTCAGTGCTTTGTTATAAAAAATCCTGTTCTAAATATTTTGGTATATATGGAGCCTTTCTTTACATTAATGACTTCCCTGGAGTATAAGTTTATAAGTGGAACTTTGAAATAAAAATGTATGGATACTGTCATTTATATGCATACTATCAAATTGTTTTCCAGAATGGTTGTAGTACTTCACAGTTACACCAATAATGTACTAGTGTGCCTTTTCTTCTATAACTCCATTGACACTGACCTTTTGTCATCTTTGACAACTTGCTTTGAGTGTAGTTAAACTTTAAGAGTTATTTGGATTTATATTTTTCTAATTATTGATGATGTGGAACATTATCTCATTAAAGTTTTAATTTCATTTTTTAAAAGAAATGTTCCTATCCTTTAACCATTTATCTCTTGGGAATGTTTTTCGGTTTTATGTTTCTGTTAATTGTCTATATGTCACATATATACATATTGATATTTATCCCCAATAAATTTAATTAGAGAAAATTTTCCCAGTGCATTTCTTCCCTTATTATCCTACTTGCATTAATTTTGTCTAAAAGAGTTTCAATTTCTTGAACTCTAAATTATTCATTTCATTTTTTATAATTGTTTCTATCTTTTGGTTAAGAAACCATTTTTTATCTGTAACTGTGAAAAGTGTATAGGCTCTAGTTATCTTCCATCTTTTAAAACCAATACCAAAATGTTTTTGATAATTGATAAATATAATTTGAATTCTGGAAGTAGTATATTCCCTTTTAATTCATACCTTTTTCATTATTTCCCCTGATATTGAAGATCTTTAGTTTAAACAAATGAATTTTGTTGTTGATTTAGCTATATTCATAAAATATTGATTGTAGCTTCATTAGTACAGTATTAAAACTATAAATCAGCATTAGTACTATTATTTTTTAAATTATATTTACATAGACTAAGCACAAGCCTGAATATTTCTCAAGATATTTAAGTTCCTTTTTCCTATAATGAATATTTTGTAATGAAACCTTCCCTTTGTGCCCATGGAATTTATTATAATACCTCAAACATTCCCCTCTCCCTATTTATGCATCCTCCCATTCTACAATTAAAATGATTCACTTGAATGAGGGTTTCAAGATTTCTCTTACTTTCAATATTTAACTTTTTTCTTTATTTGCTTGTGAACTTAAATGTTCCTTCTAATCCTCCTTCCCCCTTACAACCCAATGGGCATAGTTCTCTTTCTGTGTTTTTTTCTTTTTATCTCTAGCAATGGGTGATTTGTTTTGTTACTCATTTTTAATTTGATAGTTGTATTCATTTACCTTTCTTATATATCGGTTTTTTGGAGTGTTTTGAAGTCAAACAATCTGTTCAATGTTTCTCCCATCTCTTTCCAATGCTTCAAATGGCTATCTTTTATCTAATATCTATCTAAAATTGAGGATCATATTTTCAGAGATTATAATTTTCAGTTGTATTTTGAGCTCTTCTGTGTTTTGAATTATATTTTCCCACTTCCTTCAAAAGTAAGTTCAATTAATCTTGTATTAGTTGATTTTTCTTTCCTTTCTATCTGAAGTTCTTCCCCTGGTTCATCACAGAATTTACTGTTTCATGTTGGGAACTATTACATTTACAATTATGTGGCTTGAAGCATAGGTCTCTCTTCATATTCCCCCTGGAAGTAATTTGTGAATTGTTTAAAATTGTGCTTTGTTTTCTTCACTTAGTTCTAAGCAATTTCCTTTTATTACTTTAGCATTATCATATCTAGCTTTTATAATTTGCCATATTCTTTGGGGAAATCAATGATTTTGGGGGACAGTTTATCTGAGATTAGTGTCTTTTAATTGCTTAGAAATTATGTATTCTTTTAATTTATTTGTCTTTTACTTTTCTTCTTTCAGATTGTCTTTCATTTCTCAATTAAATTAAAATATTTGCCTCCCATATCTATTGTTTTCTCACTTATTTGGAGAGATTTGCCACTGAAGAGTTAATTTTTCCTTTTCTACTAATTTTTCTGCAATAAATTCCAGTCTACCAATTATTTCTGTGATAGACTCCATAAATTCTGCAATGTCCCCTTCTAAGTTTTTTTTCTTCATTTCTCATTGGAACCACTTTGCAACTTCTTGTGGTTCCATGCTCTCCTTGGGTAGCTATAGAATTCTAAATTGGTCTAGGTGTTAGTTAAATTTCCTTTGAATAGAAATACTAATTTGGAGAAACTTGTAATCTTTTGGATGCTTCAGTACTCATCCTCCAATCAAATTTGAGTTTTCTTGCTTTTTATTTATCTTTTTGTGCTTTATAACTTAATTTTTCTGTAACAATTTTATCCTCTGCTCCCATATAAACCTTTTTCATTTTCTAATTCCATTTTCATCTTTCTTTCTCATTTTTTCCTGTTTTTCTTTTCATCTATCAAAAACAAGTAAAAACAAACCAGGTTGCTACTTTGGAACATGAAAAAGGCTAAGGCACTATTTTAGGCTGATGCAGAAGGCAGTATAAGTTGAGCAGGACATGAATCACAACAGAGTCCTCATGTAGGAGGTAGTTAAGATTAGGCATGATGCAGAGCAAAGAAGATGAACAAAATTCTTAAAAAATAGAAATCATGAGGACAAAGTTCAAAGCAGGCAGAAGCAAAACATTGAGCATTAAGACAGAGATCTCAAGTCTACGGAGCAAGAGAAGCCTTCCAGACAATACTGTGGGCAAAAAGTTGCCTTAATAAAGACTGAGGTGTTATTGAATATTTCTAGCCTCAGAGCCCCAGCTCTACTTAGTTTATTATTTCCCTTTAAAGGGAACCTATTTACATCTATAATGCCTATTTACATATTTCCTATTTCTTTACTCACAAACCATAATATAAAAAAAATCTTTCTTTCTTACAATCAATTTTGTATATTGGTTTCAAGGTGGAAGAGTGGTACGAGTCAGGCAATGGAGGTTAAGTGACTTGCCCAGAGTCTCACAGGTAGAAGTATCTGAAGTCGGATTTGAATAAACTCTAATTTTAAAAAAGTTTGTCTGATTTTTAAAATTTGTTTATCAGAGGCCCTTGTCAGAAAAAAAATTGTCCCATCCTTTCTTTGTACTATCTAGTCTTGCCTGAGGGTTAGTACAAAATTCATTAAGATCTGACTACCTTTGAATTTTTAATAAACAATTATTGTAATTCACAATGTTTAGTTAGGCAAAGCTGGTCATGATAAGTGACTACAGAGGCAAATGATAAAGATGACCACTTTACCCTATATTTGGATATCTATACCCATTAAATTATTCATAAAAATATTTGTTAAATCTTAAGCAAATGTTACCTCAAGTGACCAATTTTAAGACTTTAATAAACATATATTTGGGTAATTATATTCTGTCTCCCTGAATGAGCTTTGTGAAATTAATAGGATAGACCAATAGCTATTGGATTCGATCTTCCAAAATGCACTGCAACCTTGAAGCAATTCTTGTTCATATATACAGCCCTATATCATGATGAAATGTGACTTAAATAAAAAATTTTATTGCTATTTAGGTTACATAGAGTTCTAAATAAGAATTCAATGGAATTCCAGTAAGATGATTTCAAGGAGTGTTCTTGAAATGCATCATACTGCAAAATTATGCATATTAATTGTATTACTTCATTTTTGATAGTTAATTCACTTTATTAGTCAAATATGAAGTATTAACTACAAAATTCAAGCCACTTATTTTTTTAAAAAACCCTTACCTTCTGTCTTGGAGCCAATACTGGCTCCAAGGCAGAAGAGTGGTAAAGGCTTGGCAATGGGGGTCAAGTGACTTGCCCAGGGTCACATGGCTGGGAAGTGTCTGAGGTCAGATTTGAACCTTGGACCTCCCATCTCTAGGCCTGACTCTCAATCCACTGTGCTACCCAGCTGCCCCCTCAAGCCACTTATAATACCTCTACATTAAATTTCATTTAAATGTTTCCTAGTTTGTAACACATTACTAAAATGGTATCAGATACAAGGTAGTAGTAAAATAGTAACTAAAACTAAGTGTATTTGAGTGTGAAAATGTTAATGCTATGGAAGCAAGTTAGAAAACATTATGGATAATAGCATTATTTTTAGTGTTGAGCAAGAGTAATCTGAGCCCATGGATTTCCAACAATTATTAGAAATAACTGTTCCTTATATTTTAGCTAATATCAATTTACAATCCATTGGCACAACTATGGTAACAATTCCCATGACTTATTGATTCTCTTCATGATAAATGTGGATATCATCAAGAAATAGCTATGAAAAGTTTATATAAGTACTCCATAGCTAGATAGCCAATGTTTGAATAACTGAGAATTAAGTGTATAAAAATACATTTTGTAGATTAAGAATAATTAATTCCATCATTCTTTCTTCTTATATATTCAAGGTGGTAAAAAATGTGGGACAATTGGAAGCTAGTTTGGCAAAAATTAGGCATAGACTAATATTTTACACCATTCGCTAAGATAAGATGAAAATGGATATGACCTAGACATGAAAAGTGATTCATAAGTAAGTTAGAAGAACAGGGAACATAGTGCCTATCAGATTAATTAATAGGAGAGATATTTATGAATCAACAAGAGATGAAGAATGTTATGAAATGTAAAATGGATAATTTTGAGAATATTAAATTGAAAAGATTTTGTACAAATAAAACAAATGTTGCCAAGATTAGTAGGAAAATAGAAAATTCAGAAAAAATTTTATAGACAGCTTTTCAGATAGAGATCTCATACCTAAAATATAAAGAAAATTCCATCAAATTTATAAGAATAAAAGCCATCTCCCAATTGATAAATAAACAAAAGATATAAACGTAATTTTTTGGATGAAGAAATCAAAGCCATATATAGTTAAATATAAAAAACATTAAAAAATTTTTTTTTATTTTTTATTTTTATTTGGTCATTTCCAAACATTATTCATTGGAAACAAAGATCATTTTCTTTTCTTCCCTCCCCTCCGTCCCTATAAAAAACATTTTAAATAACTACTGATTAGAAAAATGTAAATCACTTCTGAGTTATTTCACACCCATTAGCTTGGCTAAAATGACAAAAGGACAAAATGACAAATGTTGGAGGGAATACAGGAAAATGGAAACATTATAATAAGTAGGGTTGTGAACTGATCCAACCATTTTGGAGAGAAATTTGGAATTACACCCAGAAAGTTATAAAACTGTGTATACTATTAGCCCCAGCAATAGTTTTCTCAGGGGAAAAAGGAAAAGAACCAGATACTCCAAAATTTTTATAGCAACTATCTTTGTGCTTAACAGTTGGAGAATGGATAAACAAATTGTGGTATATGATATGATGGAATACTACAGTTCCATAAGAAATGATGAGCAGGCTAACAAAAAAAAAAAAAACTTGGAGAGATCTACATAGTATAATACACAAAAAACAAGTAGAACCAAGAGAACATTATACACAGCTACAGAATTAATAATAGAGGAATAAATTTTGAATGTACTCCCAGAAAGTGAACAGAAAGGTGAAAAACACAAAACTTAATTTGTATGAACATTTTTATCTCTCAAACATTACCTTCCTTGATGTGGGAAGAGTGAGGAGGATTAAGGATTAATAAAATATGAAGAAAAATAAGCTAAACTTATAAGAGACTTGTGATTTCATTTTTGAACAGTCTTTTTCTTTGTATAAGGAAATGCTTGTTTTATTTGGTTTTGTAAGATTTGGAGCTTAAATTAATTCACAAAAAAAAAAACAAGAAAAGAAGTACTCAATTTATTACAACCTATTTCTGAACTAGTATTTTTTATCAATTCAATTCAATAAACATTTGTTAAGTGTCTACCATATGCCAGGTACTGTGCTAAGTGTGAATGAACTTTTCTACAGCTCTGAAAATAATGTTATTTATATATTCTTTGCATTTTATCTCTCTCCTACTAGAGGTTAACTTACCTTGCACTTTGGACACTTCTGTGCATTCCTCTGACCATGCTCAATCTCACTGGCCCAGTGACGCAATAACTTGTCTCCCTTTTTGTATTCCTTGCAGTTAACACCTTCATGCCAGGGTGAGTGGCACTTAAAACACCAGACAAATTGGCAAATAGGGCATTGGATCTGTGTAAACAAGAGGAAAAAAGGGGATAGTTGATAATCACCTTGGTAGTCATACAAAATATTCATAACATTTTTTAAAATTATGTGAGGGAGCCAACAAAAGGAACCCAAATTTAACTTAGAGAAACTTTAGAAAATAACTTTAGTTCAAACAAAAACAAACCTAACAACTCCATAAAAGGGAATTAATTTTCTCTGGTTCAAAGGGGAAAGGAACACTTTGATATGTTGGAGGAAAGTGACGCTACTTCTAACATATGTGTTATACTCCACAAACTTCTTTCCCATCATCTCCCAATTTTAGATCAGCCCTGAAATAGACACTTTGAGAGACCTTGAACCTCCCTAGTGCCTCATAATTTATTGCGACTGAAAATCATCTAGAAGGGGAGTAGTTGAGACCTATACGACAAACCAAATCCTGGAGTAGATTCCAAATGTGTTAAATCATAGTACCCTATCCTTTCAACATCACAATTATATTTCTTAAAGTGTAGTATGATTCATGAGGACTAAGTCAACGTCTCTCATACATTTGCCTGTTTAAATATAATAAATAAAATAAAATAAATATAAATAATTATGATTAATAAAAACATATGAGCATCATTAAAAAAACTGTTTTAGACTTGGGATTTCACAGGTATTATAAGAGACCTTCTGGGTTAGGAAACTCCCTCTATCAATGAAAATCAGCATCTGTTCTTATCTTAAAGAGCTGGCTAAGGAACCTGAGGAGTTAAGCAACTTGTCTTAAGAGTCATACCACTAAGCAGGTACTTGAAGTGTAGTCAGAAGTAATACTTGAACATGGTTCTTGTTAATTCTGATCTGACTCTCTATCTGCTATTCCACACTGCATTGCAGTGGTCAATTTACAACACTATTTGTTCCAGAGGAGAATTCAGTAAATTAACTCCATTTTTGGCATGCACTCAATAGTACTTACATCAAACTAGAAAATAATCATGTGAGGAGATATTGCATCTAAAGCTTAAACTTAAAGGATTCCTTTCTAGAGAAGCTAGAGTGTTATATGGAAGGGTTTTTTTTTTCCCCCTTTAAATGTTGTTCAAGTTGGCTCCAGTGAAATTTGTCCTTAGCATTGTGGTATAGCAATTTATTTGACTACACGGGACAATGAAATGATCTTATTCTTAAAGGATGCTAATGTAGGAATTTCTTTTGTGTTGTTCAGTCATTTTTCACTCATGTCTGATTCTTCATGACCTTATTTGGGTTTTTCTTGGCAAAGATAATGGAGTTTGCCATTTTCTTTTTTAGTTCATTTTACAGATGAGGAACTGAGGCAAATAGGGTTGGGTGCCTTGTCTGAGGTCACACAGCTAGTAAGTGTCCAAGGTCACATTTGAACTCAGGTCCTCTTGAGTCCAGGACCAGCAATCAATACACTGTACCATGTAGCTGCCCCTTGTTTTGTTTAACTATGTCTATGATTTCTTTTTCTTTTGTTAAATTGGAAAGAGGAAGCAGGAAAGAGGAAAATACTGGTTAGTTAGAAGCAAATAAAACATTTTAAAGGAAATAAAAACATAAAAAAGAAATGAAGTTATAAGGTCATGGTTTCAATGCTAACTCTTGTGAACAAAGTACTTGTGTTGTAGAGACGTGATGCTTCTAAGTAGTTTGTTTTTGCCCTTTAATCTAAATCACAAACTACATTTTCCAGATCTGGCACCCATTATACTCACTTCTACAATAAATTCAAAATATATGTTGACTCAGGTTAGTGGATCCTGCCAAATTTTCCATAGAATTTACTTATTTAACTGATGTAATGTAAATGATACAATCATTTTCAAGGAAGTATTATTTATGCTTAATCTAAAAACTGCATTGTCAATTATATACTATGCAATGCGTGTTAACTATCATCCTTCTGAGGATTTTTTCTTATGTTTTCATTAAAAATGAAAAACAATTTTGGGAGAATCTAAGGATGGGATTCCATTGGTATGGTGAACTTCCTGAGGGAAAACTCTCTCTTCCCAAGAGTTTTAGAGTTTCCAGGAGAGTACTGAGAAACAGCCAGGTATAATTAGTTTTGAAGTCAGTTACTATAGGAATTTATCTAATTATTATTTATAACAATAATGTCAATACATAATTGGTTCCATTCTTTCAGTGAGCTACTTTTGAGTTATTAGAAAAATATTATATTGATGGCTGTAATGGATATATTGATGCTATACTGTGTATAAATCATAGCACACTTGATCCTCATTTCTGTTTTCATCTTTTTTGCCACTAAACTGTGGAAGCAGAAAATATTCTCATTGAACTGAAAGCCACTTTGAATTTTTGTCTATTTCACTGCTTGATATAGCTAAAAAAATATCGCTCAATATTAAATTTTTAAATAATAAGCATTTTTGTATTTAAGGTTGCTGATTTTTGGATAGAAGATAGTTATCTATTCCTGTGCTCATACATGAGGCTTTTAACACTTGGTAGAACTGGTGAGGGCTTCTACTAACTAGCTGCATTTTTGAGACCCCAAATGTACTTCCATACCAAGACAATGTAACAGAGGGGAATTTGTCTGAAAAACATTTTAGACTTTTTTCATAGAAAATAAATTCTTAGACATCTTGTTTTAACAACAGCATAAGAATATAATGTATAAAAGATTTTCTTACTTTTCCCATATACCTAGTTTTTTTTAAAATTAAAGCAAAAAAGAACAAAACACTGAAAAACTTTTGAGCATTTAAAATAGGAGGAAATTTGCCCAATCTTTTAATTCTGTTGCTCTGCTACTCTATTTTTCTATTCCTGTGAGATTTTCAGGAAAAAGATCTCTCCTCACTTGTTTTCCAAGAAACATGGCTACCAGAGAACAATAATAAGCAGACTTCGACTGATCTAATAATACTTGTGTCTGCAAACAAAATACATGAAGAATGTCTTAAAATTAAAGACTGAGATGGCATCATCAGACATTACAAAGTAACAAGAGTTAAATCTGAGGGCTACAAAATGATACTGTAGTCAAAAGTATAAGAGATATTAACTCATATTTTAAATCTAAGTGCAGAAATGACAACTAACTTCTTTATAGGGTATAGGAAGCACTATTACGGGGGGAAAATCAAATCACTGGCTTTTAAATTGTGACTGCCTTCTGCTAAGGTTTTTCCAGAAAACTAAACAAGATAAATAAACAAATTATATTGTAGTTTCTGCAGGAGGTCATTCTATTAATGAAGAAAATCATGCAAAAGACTGTGAACCCAGAAAAATTCTCTTTGAAAAGCAGGAGACAGGATGAGGAATAATGGACAAAAGTTCAGAGAGGCAGATATTGGCTGAAAGTAAGGGAAAACTTGCTGTCAGCTTGAGATAACACAAAAAAGTAGCTACCACATAAGGTAGTGAATTTCCCTTTACAAAAGGTATTCAAATGAAAACAAAATGACTACTTGTCAGGCTGTATAGAGAGGATGTAAATGTAGTCCCTTCCAACCAAATTATTCTGTTAAAAATACCTAAGGGAAAATTTTGTTTCTAAGTGCAGGAAGATTAAGGAGAAGGAGATTCATCATCATACTTAAGAAGATGAATTGATTTGAGGACAAAAACTGATTTTCTTTTAAAATGTACCATGTATTTATTGACTATACACTCTTAAGAGTCTGATGATTATGATGATAATGATAATGTGAATCAGTGTTCAAATCTAAAAATCAAGGACATTTCTAAAACTGATTCCTTTTTTAAAAAGCCTTTATTAATTTATTTTTCTATAAAAAAGAGTATTTGAGCAAAGATATTGTCTAAAGAACCTAATGAAATATATACTAACTCAAAAGTTTCTCCACTAAAGACCTCATGCCTCATTATATCACAGAGGTGATCCCAGTTTCTCAAAGGCAAAAGTTCTGCTACATTTTTCTAAGCTAGAAAAAACTGAGTATGAGCCCAGGAATTCAATGAATATCAACTGTATGAACATCAGATAAGTTGAGAGGCACACTTCACCAAGTTAGCCACAGGGTGATGAAATTTTTGGTCAAAGCAATTCCCCCAAAATAGGGGGGAAAAAATACTAAACTGAAGAGGGGGTTACAATCTATGTTAGTGAAAGGAATAGTGACAAAATCACAGACCCTTGAAGAAAGTAAAGCTAACATTTGATAATCAAATGAGATTTAATGAAACTTCAAATCCATGGGGATAATCAATATATGCAAAGGACTAATGGATAAGGAGCTGGACTTAGAATCTGAATCAAACTCAGACTCAAACATTTACTAGTTATACGAATATGGGCAGACATGATCATGTTACTCTCCCTATTCAATAAACTCCAGAGGCTCCCTCCTTATTATCTCTCCAGGAACAAATAAAAGATATTGTGTAAGTTTTACAAAAGTCCTTCATAATTTGGTCTTTTTACCATTCTATTCTTCTTATAACTTACTCTCCTCATTATACATTTTGATGCAGCACCCTGGGTCTCTTTGCTGTTCCTTACACAACATACTCAATATTCTGACTCCTGATGTTTCAGTGCTTATTATCTCTAATGCTTGGAATGTTCTCTCTCCCTCCCTCCTCATCTCTATCTTCTAGCTTCCTTGGTTGCCTTTGAATCTTAACTAAAGTTCTATGTTCTGCTAGAAATCTTTCAGAGTCTTCCTTAATCTTAGTACCTTACTAGAGTACCACAAATTCATTGTGTATTTGTCTTATTTGTATGTTGTAGTGACTGGAGGTTCCTTGAGAATATTGTTTTTGTGGGTTTTTTGTCTTTATACCCCCAGTGCTAAGTACAGTGCTTGGCGCAAACTAGAAGTTTAATAAACATCTTCCTGGGTCTCAACTTTTACATCTGTAAAAATGAAGGGGCTGAACTAGGTGTCCTCTGAGGCCCCATCCAGCTCTGAATCTATGACCTTAATAATAACTTCACTGTTTAGAACCCATTTGAATATATGTTGCAGTCAAGAAAAATTCTTATACAAAGCAAGTCATTCTATAACAGAATTGAGATTTGCTATTTAAGATGACTATTTCTCTGAATATCAGAAAGCTCTATCTGCTTCTTTCTAAAACCTTCAGGCAATTAAAACTGTTTACAAAATAATCCACAGTAATGGGATGGGGGTGAGAAGGGTTGTGATGGAAGAACAGTATGATAAGATCCAGAACAGATGTTTGGTCCAAGGACCTCTTTGAGATTAGCTGAAGCTTCTCCTTTAAGGGTAATGCATGATAACTGAGATGTCATTGGGAGAACAAGGAATAAAATTACTGGCTTCATAGTAATGATGAATGACCTGTTGCATTACCAGCACATTTTTAAGCAAAGAGCCTCTTCAGCGCCACTTTGAATGCCCATGAACACTCATCTTATAGCTATTTCCTTTCTGTTGGGCCTTCCTGTCTATCCTAACTTTTAAGAGCTCTGTATTAATCAGCAGAAGAAATGGGGTCACATCTTACAAAACATCAGAGGAAGCAAGGCATAGGACACTAAATATAGAGTCAGAAAGAAATGGTTTCAAGTCCTGACTCAACATAGCTATGTGATTCTGTTACTCTATGCCATGAGTTCTTCATCTATAAAATAAAACAATCTTTTCTAGCCTGAAATCTGATCCTTTGACAGCAGAAAATGGACATGCCATGACAGTTATATTTCTCCATTTATATCTACAGACATGTTCTGACACCTTTCTATTATAGATGTTTCAATTCTATGGCCAGTTAAGAGTGTATATTTGCCAGCTGAAACCTGATGACTACGAGTTTAGTATCTTTAAAAAAAACTAAAATTATTATTTTAAGGTCAGACTGAGTGCCAAAATTTGAGAAGAATTTTAATATCTGGCTGTTTGCTTCATCTCTAATTGGAACATTTTTAGTAGACAAAACACAAGTAACAGAACACCCCCCAAATCCTTGCAGCTAAGAAAAGCAAAAGGCAAGCTAAGAATGATATTAGTAAAACAAGCCATTAGTGAATGCAGACATAAGTGTATCTCTAACAAGATTTAATATGCCAACATCATAGCACAGATTGTGAAACATAAAGCCTAACAGACATAACAGTGTTTATTTCAGCTGACTTCTCTGAAAGAGGATAAATGATTTCATCTCTATCTCCTTTAGAAATCTGTGTCAGCAACAATCATTTAAAAATCTACACTTGTTTTCTGTCAGCTCCCCAACTCTGGTGATGCATTAAGCCCTAGAAGAATCAGTGTGTTTCAAAAACGAAACATACCTTGGAAGGTTAATGCATATACTAATTTCTGATTTGTAAATACCATTAACTTAAAATGATGGTGTGAGAAGAAAAGTTAAGAGAATAAAAAGGCACAAAGTATACTCATATGGAAAATTATAAGTATGTAGACATATCTTTCTTTTTTTTAAATCAGATTTGTGATTTCTTTGGTGTAGGGAGCTCCTAGAAAGAAATTTCATATTACAATGTAGATCAGCACAATTTCTGTAATTTATAATCTTTGAAAGTAATAGGGCAATGAGAGGGTGACTTACTCAGGCTTTCAAAGTCTTTATGGGTCAGAAGTAAGACTTGAATTTTGATCTACCTTACTTAAACTCAACTCTATCTAATACACCATGCAGTCTCTCACATCAACATCAATAGCTAGTGTGTACTTATCAAACCCTTTGGTCAGAAGGAACCAAAGCACATTTTAAAAATGTGCTAATTAGAAGCAGTTAATCCACTGATTTGGAATTTGAAAACCTGTAGGTAATTTTCAAACAATTTACTTGCTGTTCCTTGTACATTCCATCTCTGGCCTTTGTCCCACAAACCAGGCTATTATTCATTACCTGGAATATTGTTCCACCTCACTCCTACCTCTTGGAACACCCAGCTCCCTTCAAAGCCAAGCTCCAGTGCCACCTTTTTCAAAAGTTCTTTCCTGTTTTTGTCCAGTCTTTAATGCCCCTCCCATATATATTTGTTTTTATGTATCCTATATTCATCTGTAAACATGTTCTATCTAGAGATATATATTCTATATATATATATATTCTATATAGAGATAGTATAAGGGTTCTTGACTTTTAAAATATTTTGACAACTATTTCTTTGTAATTGATTTCATTTGTAATCTTATGTATTCTATTTTATGTTTTTAAAAACATTATCCTAAGGAGCTCATAAGCTACATCAGATTGGCAAATGAGTTTATGATATAGAAAAAAGGGTTAAGAATCTCTGCTCTACTATCATGCAAGAAGGTTTGTTTCATTTTTGTATTTGTATCCTTAGAGTTTAGCACAGTGCTTGGCACATCATTGGAGCATATTATATAAATATTGACTGAACATCTGCCAAAGCAGAGAATATACTTAATGCTATTTTGTGAGATACAATTCTTTCTTAGGTTTAAGGGCTTTTCTTTTTGTTTGCTTGTTTGTTTTTTAGAGCAGACAAAGCATAGGAAAGAAGCCACATTTATTGATAATAGAATACTGACATTTTTATCTCTGGATCTGAGATGGGACAAAAGATAATTTGGGGCCTCTCTTTAGATTTTATTTTGTGATATTTGTGGAATGAGAAGTTGAGGATGAATTTATAAAACTGAATCATTTAAAAAAACTGATTATAATTACACATAAATCACAGAAAGGCCCAAATGAAATTTATTTTGAACCAGTTAAAACTATCTAAATATTAAATACTCCAAGTCCCAATCAAATACAAGACAAGGGATTTTCTTTTATAGTTCCCAACTGGACTGAATGGAAGATGTAAAATTAAATGCCTGATAGTTTATGGAAATGTACTTCATTCTTTTTATAATACTTTCTTCTCTACTTCCTTCCCCTTGTCAGGGAAAGTGATTAAGTGAGCTGAGAAAAGAGTTTATGAATTTTTTAAGAGAAAAATTAGTAGATTGCAATTATGATGTTTCTTAGAAAGACAAAAATTTTTGGTACCAGAAGCAGCATAGTTGAAATCACAGGGAAACATAGAATAATCCATTTGAGATCATGAGCCTGGGTTTGGTCAAAAGCAAGCCTCCTTTTGGAAAAATCTCCTTGGTTTGGAATTTCCTTGCTCTGATACAACAGGGATTAATGACTTTCAGAGCACAGTGAAATAGAGAAACATCTATTTATTCAAACTTTTGCTTTGAAGATTTTCTTCTTGATAGCCTAAAAGAATAAAGCCTATATATGTAAGAGTTCTTATTATTGCTAGTTGATACATTGTAATTCTGTTTACTCTTTTTTATTTTCACTTTTTGGGGTTTCTTGTTTTACATTTATAAACACAAAAAGCCACAACTTCCAAGTAACATACTGGACAATAATGAAAATGTAGATGATGATTATGATAATAGCAAACATTATTTTTAAATAGATATTAGAAATCAAGATGCTTGATATTTTGATATAATTTTATATGGTGGTCAAAATCTTACTTAACTGGCACCATTCATTTTCTCCATAAATTCTCGAACTGATGATTATTTTAGAGCTTAGCTATTATATCAATACATTTGAAAGAATAATAACTAACTTAAATTATAGGTAAACCTTATTTAATAGTACTAGCTGGTTCTGGGAATATAAGATCATAAGTGAAATAGTATTATAGAAGACAGTGAGTTCCACAGGAAAAAAGAAAGATAAATGAGAAATGCATTCCCAAGTGGCCAAAATTCAGATAATAAAAGCTTCAAAGAAGTTTTTACAAAGAATTGAAACTATGTAATTTGCAGAGTTCCATAGCTTATTACTTCCTCAAAATTAAGAGACAAAGGAGTTATTAAGATGATGAGAGGGGCAAAGAATATAGATAGGGAGCAACTCTCACACATGCCAGATCCCTAGAATCTAGTTGGTGAATCCCAGCCCTAGACACATCTTCAATTTGTATGCCTTTTATCATTCTTGGGTCCTCAGGCACCATGCTCAACCTAGCAATGCCTTCCTCAGATTTTGCAATTCAATGTTGTAACCTGAAAAGATCCTGAAGAAGATTAGGATTCCCAGTTCCCAACTATTTATTCCATCTATATAACCTACATTTTGGCACCAATATCACCTATTGGTCTTGAAAGTTGCAGCTACTGGGGAGGCAGAGATTGGTAGATCACTTGGATTTCTGTTAGGAATTAGGCTCAAGTTCTGGGAGCTGGTGGGGTGGGGCACTGGGTTGCCTAAAGAGGGTTCAGAAAACAAAGGAGGTCAAAGCTCCTATGATAATCCCTAGTGGGACCAGTTCCATTTGGCTATTGCATTGTGAGCCTTGGCAAGATGGGGAAACATCTCAAACAGAAAAGTTATTTTGAATTCTAAAGAATTAGTAAGTAGGTTGTATTACTGATGAAATTGTATTTAATTAATGGATTAGAACTCCCCAAATCCATCTATTAAAAAATGAAAGAAAAAATGAAGCAATAAATTTTAAAAAATTGTATTACATCTTTCTGTTACACTTGAGACTCTGGATTGATTAGATAGACCAAGTCCATCTGCATATCAATTTCATTCTTTATACTAATGGCAATCAATAGTTACCTTCCCAAGAGATAGAAATGGAAATGAGGAGGATGGGATTTTGCATCCAGGTTTGCCACTTATTAAACAATCAGATAATGGTTTTGTTTGAATAATATGGTCAATGATATATACCTACCCTACATAATTTAGCTATACAAAAAATGAATTACACAATTTAAAAAACTATACTGAGTTTTTTTAGAGAACGATATTATGTAAAACTACTACTACTAATAATAATAATAATAACAGAAATCATAATAGCAAAACTATTATTTTCTTTAGTACTGGCTGAATTCATCCACAAGTTTCTTTATACTATAGGAATTTCAGAGAACAGGAGTATGCTACTGTCAGTTACTAATAGGGCTTTTCTCTTTCATTAAGGATGAAAGAGATTAACAACATCATGCTTCCTAAATATTCTGACAATTTCAATTTGATAAAGGTGTACTATTCTTGCACACTGTATTGAGTTCTTCAATTTCCCCCACATAGGTTGAAATAGTTTAATTTTTAAAAAAGGTAAAAAAAGGAACTGGGGTTCCCTTTGACCTAAAAGCAGTGACTCATCTGACTTTTTTTACTGAGAAGAAAAAATTATTAGATCCCTATCCTCAAAAGAAAATAAAAAAAACAAATCTAACTTCATTTTCATTGATCTAACACATAAAACTGAGTTCTAATAGGAAGGAGGAGAAGGTCATCAATGAAAGCTAGTAACTCAATAAAAAATTTCATCAGAATTCAATAGAAAATTCAATAAAATTTTGGCTCTAGCAATGTGAATGAAATCTAGACACTTCCTCCATGTTTCCCTTTCAACAACTGTGAAAATTTATTCTGACAATATCTTGAGTGGTCGTGGAGGAAGTGATATCTGCAAAATTCTAATTCTTATAACTGTTAATAACAACTCCCTTCATCACCCTTTTATGTTAGAACAAACATTTTAAGTTTTTCCTTCAATAAGAACCATGTTGTTGAATAAGTATACATTACAAATTTCTGAGATCAGAATTTTTACCATTCCATTATATGCTCTAAAATTTGAGAAAATAAAGTCATATTTGCAAGATATGGGATACAAATATTTATAAGGGGAAGTAGTCCTATGAAGATATATTTAAGTGGAGCAGTAGTTGTAGAATAAAGGAATTTAAGTAAGAGTTGAAGAAATATTCTAGTTATATTAGTTTTTTTAAAAATCACCATCACAGCATTAGTCTTAGCTGGACAACTTGTTAACCCCCCAAAAAATCCCAATCCCTAGGCATATTGAGAAAAAAAAATTTAATTAATAAATTTTATAATAATAAAAACCAAATTAATAAGATATATCATGTGCCGTGCATTAAGCAACAAAAGTATAAACATGATTGAAAATATAAGAACTAAAATTGTCTAAAGCAGTTTATTATAGTACTCAGCTTTAAGATTGATGGGAACTTAATGAACCATATCAAACTCATTTTATACATCATCCCACACTTGAAACATTGGAGGAAGCTATCTGTCAAAGTAGAATTCCTTTCAAATTGCTTGGTGAGTGCTATAATTCCTTCCCAACATATAGCATGTTCCATCACCTAAAATCCAAAAAGAACTTCACCTTGCCATTTTGCTTAAACATCTTAAAGTTTAGAAGAGTTTTCTACTATGTATTAATTAGAATCTTGAAAGCGTGGACTATGTTTCCTACAATTCCCTTTTCCCTTTCATGTACCTGTGGCTTATGTTTTTGGTATATAGTGGGTGTGGGTCCTCCCTCTCCTCCTACCTACTATATACCAAGGAAAGGGAAAGGGGAATTGTGAGAAACATAATCCAAGGGTTCAAGATTCTAAGTAATACAACTACTCTGGGCAAACTGAGATAAGAGCAGAGGCAAAATAATTGAGTCACAGGTAGACAAAAATAACCCAGCTATAGACACAGGAAGATTTAAACATTATAAACAGTTCTCTCTCTAAATATTAGACTTTAATTTTGTATTTATGTATTATTCTTGATATTTTTGAAGTAAAATGGACAAATAAAGCAGTTAAATCATGTGTATGTAGAACATAACCATGATGACATCTGTGAATATATGAAATTATTCCAGGACGTGAATGTTTATGTAGGGAAATAATACTACAGAACCATATTCTAAAACATAGCTTACATTAGACTCCAGTAAGAGAAGAAAGCCCACTTAATGCCCACCACATGCTGTCCTACTTTGGCTGCTCCTAGCCTGTGACATCTAATCCATAGCTCTGGTGAGCATGCTCACTTTGTATTTGTTTTCCGATTTGGTAGGGTTTGGACCATGTCCTTTCTTCTTGTAGGTTGTAAAGTGCTTGCATTGAGGGCATGGCTTGGTGCTGGAGTCAATACGGCTGAGTTCCAAGAAGTACTTGTATTTGATGACATCGTCATGTGGCAGGTTATAGAGAACAGTTGTTTCCTCTAAGTATTCACTGCATTCTGTGATGGGGCATTTGATTTCTGCTTGGCCAAGCTGGACCTATGCAAAAGATAGATGAAAAAAAAAATGGTTTATATGGTGTTTTCTTATATAATATAGCAGCAATGGTGATTAAAATAATACTCATAGAGTACATAGAAAGTCCTTGATTTCATAATTATTAATAACCATTTCATATTTTCAAAATGCCTTATGAGAAATTGTGAAGATTTAAACCTTCTACATTCACCATCTTCCAATTCATAAACCTCCTCGATACCAAAAGTCTTACATAAGAGAAACAAATCATCCTTACAGCCTTCTAGAAAACATGTATGTTCAAGCAACTTGACAACCATACTAATTCTTAAAGGAAGGTGGAGTGATTATGCTTCAAATTTTGCAAATGTACAGATGGTTTTGCAACAGAACACTAAGCTGAGGGTTCCAGTTTAAATGGAGCATTTTTCAAAAATTCAGAAGTAAAACCTTCAACATCTTAAAGAAAAGGGATATTTCTTACTATTTTTACTATGAGGCAAAAAAGTAGTTTAATAGAATGTTGAATTTATGAGTTGCCCCAGTCAGTTAACTTTTATTCCTGGCAATATTAGAGAACATATTAATAAAAGGACAGTTAATGAAGATTTAGAAAAAGAAAAAGTAATCACAAAACATTTTGAATGATAAAATTAAATTTTCTGGGGGCAGCTGGGTAATTCAGTGATTGAGAGAGCCAGGTCTAGAGATGGGAGGTCCTAGGATCAAATCTGGCCTCAGACACTTCCTAGCTGTGTGACTCTGGGTGAGTTACTTTACCCCCAGCCCTTACCACTCTTCTGCCTTGAAACCAATACCCAGTATTGATTCTAAGACAGAAGTTAAGGGTTTAAAAAAAATTATATTTTCTGTAGCATTTAGGCATTAACTTTTTGATATCATGTTGCATGTATTTATAAGGGAGGCATAAACTACAGTAAACATTAGCAAAAGGGATAGAGTGAGAGAATTTCAAAAGTTGCCTAAGGTACACAAAAACCTTGTCTTTAACTCAATTGATGAGACCCTGGACAAGGACATATATGCATGGGATACTAAGGAAGAATGTGGGTAGGGTGGAATTTAGGCTTCTGGCATCCTATTTTTGACTTCAGAGAACATTTTCCCATAGAAATATTATCTTGCATGTTAATACAATCCAATATTTTAGGCACATTTAGAATTAAGAACGCTATTTTAGGCTGCTCCAAGGTCCTCAAATAACATATAGCACTGTGACTATAATAAAAGTTTGGTTTGATTTCTAAACAACAAGCTTAAAGCTGAATTTTTGGAACATAATCTGTTACTAAAATGAAGATCACCTGAGTTTAATCTTGTGATGACAATAAAGATAAACAAAAACTGCTAGAATCACAGATATGTTATTATTTACATATTTTGTAACAATTGAATAAATTTAGTTGATTTTAACTCTAGGTAGATGTCATTACAGTAGTCAGAAAGTAAGGTAGATGGGTAAACTCTATGGTAAAATTCAAACAGAATGGACTTCTATAGGCATTAATGAGTTGCCTCTTGTTACTGGCAAATGAGCATGTATCTTAAAAAACAAAAACAAAAACAAAACATAATACCCCAAAACACATCTCCATATTGTCAGCAATAAAGCTCAAATTCACAGTATTATCAAAGTGAAGTCAGAATTTGAATAAAAGGCCCACTAAAAAGCACCAGTCACAAAACTGGTGTGAAAAAGAAAACTACTTTATGTGAGAAAACACACAGATATTGGTCTCAAAAATCTATTTTCAGTCATAATTTTTCTGCATTGGTTTTAGGCTTTTCAATTCTTTTCAGATGATTTCAAATACCTTTAAAAGAACTGTTTATGACAAATGTATTTGTTAAAATAAAAAGCATCCAAAATCAAATGCTGAGATTATGCCAAAATATGTCAAATAGCAAAATATGCCAAATAAAATAATTATATTTTCAAATGAATTTTTAAAATCTAATGGAGATATGAAATGAATAATTTTCAGTATATTAAACTGGAAAGTTTTTATAAAAATAAATGTTGCCAAGATTAGAAGGAAAGCAAATTGGCTAAAAAGACAAAAAGATAAAAGACAAATGTTGGAAGGATGTGTAAAGGTGGAGATACCAATACATTGTTGGTGGGAATAGGATATAACCATTTTGGAGAGCAACTTGGATTAAAGCTACAGAGCTATAAAACTGTATATCTTTAGACCCAGAAATAGAAGGAGATCAGGAGAAAAGGAGAGGAACCTATATATTCTAAAATATTTATAGCAACTCTATGGGGGCAAAGAACTGGAATTTGAGGGGTTGTCCATCAATTGGGGAATGACAAAACAAATGATAGTATAATATTGTGATGTGATACTAGTGAGCTGTAGAAATGATAAGCAGATTAATTTTTTTAAAAACTTGGAAAGAACTACATGAGATAATGAAGAGTGAAATGAGTAGGACCAAGAGAACATTATATACAACTATAGATTTAATATTTGAAGTGCAACTTGTGAATGTTTACCTCCAGAGAATGAGCTAAATAAGGAAACATGAAAGACATAATCTATATATTTTGCCAAATGATGCTTTGTATAGTATGGGGAGGAAAGGTGGGCTGAATTTTTAAAAAGCTAATGGATAAAATAAGTATAGATTCTAAAACCTCTTTAAACTTTAAGGAAATAATTTATTCTGCACTTAATACTATTTTACTACCATATTTTTACTTGGGAGTTTATGTTTCTTAACACTTAAAGTGAATGATTTAATTATAGTTATAGAAATAATTTAGTATATAGATTATTATACCAAAAGTTTTCTGATAAAAATTAGGTAACTGTAGTTTCACGTTGAGCCACAGCCATGATATCATGAAGATTTCTTGTTCTCCATATTCTTTCATTTCAAACCAATATCTCAATTTAATCTTCACCAGTTTTTTTCAAGGATATTTTTCATGCCTAAACAACTCTGTGAAATATGTTTTGGCACACTTTAAAAAATTCTTAATGTCCTTGTAGTTATTTTACATCCTGCCAATAAAGATAACCTTTTATCACTTCTATCACTGAAATCAAGGACTTCGAATGAGAAAGGAATATTTGAGCACTTTGTTAAAAAGCTGTTGATTAAGAATGGAATTTTGATTTCCAAAGCAAACATCACCAAAACTATAACAGGGAATGAGTGCACCTAATAAATACTAGTAAAATACATTTGCCTTAAATTTTGAAAATCAAAATGGCCTTAAATTCAAAAGGAAGAAGGGGAAAAAATGCACAAACATATTTAGCAAGCTAGAGGATTTTCTACATGTATTACACATTACTTCCTTTACACACTGCATATTCCAGTCAGATTTGCCAACATACTGCTCCTCACACATGACATTCTATCTTTCTTCTCGCTGCATAAAATCAACTCTCTCTCTGCTTATGTCTTAGAGCCTATACTCTCCTTCAACATTCATTGCAAATACCACCACTTCCTACATTAAGTTTTTCCTAATCACATAAGCTGGTAGTGAGTCTCTCCTACTTATTTTTTAATTAAAAAATTAATATGGAAAAATATTTCACATGACTGCACATATAAAATCTATATGATTGCCTACCATCTCAAATGGGGAGTAGGGGTG
The DNA here is from genome assembly GCF_027887165.1 of Monodelphis domestica. NCBI lineage: Eukaryota > Metazoa > Chordata > Mammalia > Didelphimorphia > Didelphidae > Monodelphis > Monodelphis domestica. The sequence goes on along the minus strand of NC_077228.1, from coordinate 396,174,082 downwards.
GGGAGAAAAGGGAGGGAGAGATTTTGAGACTCAATATTCTTTGAAAAGTTAGAAACTTTTTACATGTAATTGGGAAAAAAAAAATTAAAGATAGTATTTAGTATTTAGGTTGCATTTGATTATATGTGAACATGATTTTTTCCTTCGCCATAGTATGAGCTCCTTTATTTTTTCTTTTTTAAAATTTAGAATCTTTTTCCAAAGTTACATGATTCATGATTTTTTCCCATCCCTCCTCCTTCCCCCCTCCCATAGTTGACAAGCAATTCCACTGGGTTTTACATGTATCATTATTGAAAATCTATTTTCATGTTATTCATATTTGCAGTAGAGTGATCTTTTAACATCAAAACCCCAATCATATTCCCATCAAAGTACATGATCGATCATGTTTTTCTTCTGTATTTCTGTTCCCACATTTCTTTCTCTGGATGTGGATAGCAGTCTTTCTCCTAAGTCCCTCAGAATTGTCCTGGATCATTGCATTGCTGCTATTAGAGAAGTCCATGACATTTGACTGTGCCACAGTGTGCCCATCTCTATGTATAATGTTCTCCTGGTTCTGCTGCTTTCACTCTGCATCAATTCCTGGACGTCATTCCAGTTGTGAGCTCCTTTAAAGCAGAGAATTTTTTTCATTTTTGTCTTTGTATTCCCAGGGTCTAGTATGGTGCCAGGCACTCAACAAATGCTTCATAAATGCCTGTTTTTAGCAACAATGCTGCTAAATACCTGTTATGATAAAGGGTAACTACAATGTAAGAAGAAGAGCAAAGGTGGAGGATGACCCTAAAATCACAGAGTTGAAGAAAATTCAGGAAACAGATAAAAAACCTAGTAAAGTGGCAAGATGTAGCAATGACTAGGGACTTCATTTTTTCCAAACATTAGCAAGAGTTCTCTTTGACAAAGGTGAACATTTAATAACTTATGAATGATAATTTTCTATTCCAAAATGTAGAAAGCCTAATAAAAGCAACATATTCTGGAACAAAACTTCCAAAGTAGAAATGATGGGAACTTGGAAAGGGACCATTTAATCTTAGAATTTATGATACAGAAGTGGAAAGTTAGGGCATAGGCTAAAATAAATCTAGTGTCTAATCAAAGCATCAACCAATGATCAAAAGACTGATGATGAAACATGTATTCTACTTCTTGGCAGAGAGGGAACAGACTAGGGGTTCAGAACCAAACACGCATTCTCAGAAATGGCCAATTTGTTGTTTTGCTTGGCTTGGGAGAGCTTCTACTCAGGAAGAGAGAAGTGGGTGGCTAGGTAATGACAGAAATGGAGAAAAAAGCATCAAAAAGGCATTTAAAAAGGAGCACAGAGATAAAGCAAGGAAAGTGTAGACAACTATAGGCAACAAATAGTTATTTGTTACTACCTTATTAAGCTTACATATTCTTTAAAAAACTGTATGTGGCAGAAGTTTCTAATTTCATATGCAGTGCTCCTGAATTGTTTATTTTGAATTGTTTGTGATCATTGATGATTGCTGAATATACAATATACAAAATATACAATAAATATACAAAAAAAAGATATCTTCTAAAAAGATGGACTAATGAGATTAGTAGTAGAAGAATCGATCTCTTAAAGTGTTTGGTACATGGTAGGCTATTAATAAATGCTACTTTACTCACTAGATCACTGGAAAGAAAGGGACCAGTGAGAAAGTAATGAATGATTGGATGTGGAAGACAAGAGGCTGAGTGAAGTAGCAATTTTTTTTAATGAGGTTGAATCACTGGGAATTAAGTAGTGACAAATATTAAAAAATCATCTGTGACTTTTATTTTTGAGGAAATTCAATCAAAGTAGTATAGTAAAACTGTGTAATCAGGCAGGACAGGGTATATTGTAACCTTTTAAAATAAATTTTGAATTCCCTTCCTTGCTGGGTAATCTCACCGTGGATAGTTCTATAATAGGACTGTCCTTTAGGAGATGATGGAAGCCTGCTGGAAAGGGAAAAGGTTCCTTCATTGACAATATTTTGTACAAATCCCTTTTATATTCTATTGTAGAAATGAAACCAATATTTCCAAGAATAAATCCAGGTTTTGAAGAGAATATTTAAAAAGATGCAGAGAAAATATAGTTAAGGTCCATGGCTTAAAATTTAAAAGAGATGTCATCCAGAATGGGTGGGAACTTCTCAAATATGACATTCTGAAAGCCCAAAAAGAAGTGATTCTGACAACAAGGAAAAGAGAGAGTTGTTTTAAAAAATCATTGTGGATGTACAGGGAATTCATACAGGAACTTAGGTATTGAAAAGACATGAACCAAAGATGAAAGCAAGTACAGAACTAAAGCATGAATAACAAGGAAGAAACAATCCTATCTATAAAGAATGGTTGATAAAGTTCAAAATAAATTAAGACTGATAAGGAACACTGAAGATAACAAAGATGAACTTTTGGGTACTAAATCTAAGAAAAGGAGAACAAAGAAGGAAGGGAACTGTACTACTTAGGGTGAACAGGAATATAAGGAGAAGGCAGAACTCCTACATGAAAATTTTTTTGTTTGTTTGTTTGTATTCCTTGGCAAGAAAAGTAATCATTGGAGTAGAAAAGACAGAATATAAATGGCTAAAAAATAGTCAAGGGAGGTGCAGAAACCAAAGATAAGTATAGAAATAAACTTCAGGGAGCTGAAACAAAAAGTAAGAGAGCACTTAGATACTTGTAGTAAGTCCAAGTCACTTGTTACAGATGAATAGTGTCTTGCATTACTGAAAAAAAATGGTAGAGGTTATCGATGAGCCTCCATGATCTTTGAAATCCAGAATGGGGCAGCATCACACAATGGATAGAGCACTGGACTTGGTATCAGGAAGATCTGGGTTTGAATTCTGCCATGGATACTAACAAGCTATATGATAGTAGACAAGTCACTTAACCTCTTTTTGTCACAATTATCTCACTTATAAAATGAGGGGAATAGATTTAATTTTCACTAAAGTTCCTTTTGATTTTAAATCTATGATCTTAAATGGAATGAAAGAAAATAGATATTAGAGCCTGAAGAAGAGCAAATGTAATTTTGATTACCAAGAAACAGAACATAGTAGAGTGCAAATTAGAGACCAGTGAACTTAATTTCAATTCCCAGAAGAATTCTATTATGTAATATTAAAGGGATGGCTAATGAGCATATAGGAAAGAAATCGGTGATCAGAAACAAACCTGCTTGGTTTTGCTAACAATAGGCCTTTGAAACCAACATCATTTCCTTTTTCAATTGGAATATCAGATTGGCAGATCAGAAGAATTCTGCAGATTATGTATTGCCTTAATTTTAGCAAAGCATCTGACAAGACCTATTATGCTATTCTGAGTAAAATGGATAGGTGTGGGTTATATTACAGGATGGTTAAATGAATTCAGAACTGGCTAAATGACAAAAGAGTAGCCATTAATCACTTGATGATAATTTTGAAAAAGGTGTTTAGTGAAATGATTCACAGATCTTTGATTTTCTTTGTGCTGTTTAAAATATTTGCCTTGAATCAAGATAAATATGGCATGTAGGTCAAACCTGTTGGCAATATGAAGTTTAGAGGGGTAACAGGCATGGTAGATGACAGATTCAGAATCCAAAAATATCTTGGCAGGCTAAAATGTTGGGTTAAAAGTAATGAAATGAAGTTTTACATGGAAAAATGTAAATGCAAAGACATACCCCTTAGGGAAATTTGGTTAGACAACTATTTCTCTGAAAATATTTTTGGATATGAGGGTACTTCTATCTCAATGAATCCCCAGTGTAATAATGTCAAACAAAAAATTATGTGATCTTAGGCAAGTTGTGAGACACAGTATCAAGAATAGGAATTAGGATAGACTAGCATAGAACTGCATAATTCTTTCAATAGTTAATCCTAATCTGTTCATTGCTGCAAAAACCCACAGATTTAAAGTCAATATTCTCTCACAAGATAAGTGAATAAAGTATTACTATACCAAAAGAATAGATGAAAATGAGTAATTCAGAAAAGCATGGGAAGACTTACATGAACTCATACAGAGTAAAGTCAGAACCAGGAAAACAATATAGATTATAACAACGGTGTATAAAACAAGTACAATGAAATGAAATTAAAAGTTTCGTAATCACAATGAGCTTATAAAAAAGTTGAAAAAATGTGCTTCCCTTCCATCATGTCAGTTACAGGACATGACAGATATGAACTATCCATATACTTTTAGTCATGGTTGATGTGTTGGTCAGTTTTGTGAAACTTTTTCACTTTTTAAAAAATCTTTATTGGAAAGGATGGATTGCTTGGAGCAAAGTGGAGTAGTAGAAAGTAGTAGAAAGGAATATATTTAGAAATGTCATGTAACCACAAAAGGCAAATTGATTTCAGAAAAATAAACATGAAGAGAATGACTTAAGGGGATTATAAGCATGGTGTAGCATATTAACAGATATAAACTGCATGTAAGAAGTGGTATACAAAACATCATTAATAATATGTATGGACAGAAAAGAAAATGGGTCAGTCACCTACTGTGAATGGCAGACAACAAATAGAAAGCTTCATGCATCATTCTAATCCCTAAAATGGTCAGGAATCAGAAAGTGACCTTTTCAAGCTTTTGGCATATAATTTGTATAGATCAAAGATGTAGACAATAATGGAACAGAAAACTGAGGCCTAGAGGATTAATAATGTGTGTTGATAGAGGAGCACCCACATCAACGAAAACAAAAAGACAGTCTCAAATTATATTCCCATTACTTATCATACGGTGCTATACAGACTAACTATTTTAATATAGATTATCTTTGTTTTGGAAGAGGCACACTGGCTAAAGCCACAATAGATAATCCGCTTGTATTTTAGAGTTAACTCTCTATTTTTTTCCTACTGTTATTTCAAAGAACTCAGTCTAAGAAGTCTAAAACCAATTCCTTAAAAAGTTTTTATGTTTTCCCCTAGGAGAGACTGTACCCTATTTTAAACTTAACATTTATTGCTTTTCTCTTTATCTCATATAAAGAAAATTATTCTTGCTTATAATATAACTTTAGACATAAAGCAATTATTCCATTCTAATTTCAAAAAACTGTTCAACATAATCAGGTTCATCCACATGGAACACATCACTTGAAATATATTTAGAGAATAAACTACTTTATATAGTCCAGGCTAATTTCCCCTATGACTTGATAACAAACCATATATCCTAATATAGATTAGTTATAAATAAAACCTAATTCATGAGTCTTGCTAGAAAAAGGTAGTAGAACATTTATATATGAGAAGAGCAAACTAAAAAAAAAAATCTTTCAGATACTTAGAATTTGTTTTTCTTAACCCAATAAAACATTTCCTGAATTCAAAGCCTTTTGGACAGCACATTCAACCATGGTTCCAGGCATGTGACCACCACCAATTAAATCACAAATTTAAGAACATTTTATATTCATGTCATATGCAATGCAAATGCCATTGTTTAAATAACTAAGAGATATGTTCTCCACATTAGTTTTGTTAAAAACATGCCTGTTCTGGTAAGACAAAATTACTTACCTGTAACAGTCTCCCAGGGAATCATTAAAACATGCCATTATCCACTTAACTTATAAGCTAGTTGGTTAATTTCCCATCTGGGAGATTTGAATTCAAAAATAATTTAGTGACTCATGCCATCAACTGCATTGAAAAACTGGCAGGTTAATTAAATCTTCAAAAGAAATGGATAGAAAAAAAGGAAGAATATCATGAACTGTTCTTAGATTCTCTTTTTTAGGTAACTACCTTGCAAACTACATTTATCACTAAAACAATTTGGAGTCTTATTTTCAGGGTGGATTACTAAGTATCAAGTGTAATGTTGTGGGGGGAAAAACTAAAAGCTGAGTTTTAAATCCTAGTTCTGCTACTTACTATTTAGATGACAAATCATTTAACTTGTGGCCTAGTTTCCTCACATATAAAATGAAGTTTGGGACAGATGATTCCTTTTGATTTTAAATCTATTATCCCAGTTAATAGGAACATCAACATCAGGTTTTAAATTCTTACTAAAGTGACTAGGACCAGCAGGACAAACTAACATGGAAAAGGAAAACTTCTGGACAACAACTCCAAATTCATAAGTTGTAGAACATTTCTAAATTGCATTGATAGGAGTTTCCTGACTTGAAGCTCCTTAAACTGAAGAAATCATGGATCTAAACAAAAATTAATTAATTATACACATTTGTCTAATCATATAGCTTATATTCCATGCTTTTAATGTGCACTAAGAAGCATGGCATTATGACACAGTGCTAGGCTTGAAGTCAGAAAGCTCATAATTTAAATCTAGCCTCAGACACTTGTTAGCTATCTGATCTGGAAAAGTCATTTAATCTTAAGCAACAACCTCAGAGTTCATCTAAATTCCTTATGCTGAGGAAATCATAGATCTTCCCTAACCCAAGTTCTGGAAGAAATACCCTGAAAGAGCTTAACATATAGTGTAGAGAAGACAAATGCGAAGCACTGAAGTATTTAAGTGACAATACAAGATGGTACAAGATAAGTTTTCAAATAAGTGCTTCAGAAAGCATAAATGTCATTTTTTCTGATAAGTGAAAGGGAGATTGGTGCAGGCTAGAATAGTCCACTACAGAGGTTTTAAACACAAGACTGGTAATCCTCCCTGAGTGTGGAACTTGATTAAAATGTCAGTGGGAAATATTTAATAAAATATATCAAAATTAAATAGAAAATAGATAATATTAACATATAGTTTTCTTAGTCAATGTGCCACCTGAAGGATCCTTATATGGTTTAATGTCCCCTATTTCTATTTGAATTTGACAACACTGGAAATATAATGGCTTTATTGGACCACATTTTAGTAAAAAAGAAAAAAATGATTGGTTTGCTAAAATATTCAGAGATGAATTGGATTCCACCTTGAATCTCCTAGACACACCTCTTTCATTGACTCACAAAACAGAATAAATGTTTGTCAGACTGGAGACTAAAAATGAGGGAGAAGTAGAAAAATGTTAATTTTCTTCAGACTATTAAAGAAGAAAAGCAATCATATGTATAAAAATATAGCAACTCTGCAGTAGCAAAGACACAGCAAATGATTGTATAAGAATGTAAGAGAATATTACTGTACAAGAAAGGTGAAAATGAATGGTTTCAAAAATTTGGGAAGACTTGATAAAGTGATACAGATTGAAGTGAGCAGAACTATAATAATAATTCATAAAATAACAACAGTAATATAAAGAAAAACAACCAAAAGATATGAGAACTCTGATTAATGCAATGACCAACTAGGCTAACAATGAAGAATGTTAGCCACCTTTTGAGAAAGAGATAATGGACTTAATATGCAGGACATAATATATTTTCAGACAAAACAATTGGGATTGTTTTCCTTAACTACGCATATATGTCACAAGGGCTTTCTTTTTCTTCTCTCCCAAATCAGGAGAAGGTTGGAGAGATGAAGGAGATAAAAGATAGGATAGCAAGAAAGATGGAAGGAATAGAAGCAAGGGAAGAGACTAAAAAAGAAGGGAAAGAAAGCAAGGGAAAGGAATGAAAGAAATCTTTTTTTTTTTTTAAATAGAGAAGAAAATAGAAAGAAGCCCAAACAAAGCAGGAAAGCTTTGAAAGCTATAAGTTTACTATATTGCACACATAAAAAGAAAGACGAACTGTACATAATAGAGACGTACGGTTTCATGTACATTTCCTTATTTTTGTCCTCTCTTTAGGGAAGTGTCCATTTTATTTGGTATTTGTTAATTTCAAAATAAAAGTAAATTGAAAAATTAAAAATTTGTTTCTTATATTTATTTCAAAATACTTTTTATTGGAATTACTATCACCTACTAATAGATAAGACTATTTCATTATTAGAGAGTAATTACCCTTTCATCTTTAAATTAGTTATCTTAATTTCCCTTCCACTTCCAGATGCCATTATCAAATCTTGTCGTTTTTATCTTCACAGCATTGCTCTATTCACATTGCCACTACCCTAGTTTAGGACCTCAAAACCTTATTATTCATCCCACTATTGCAATAACTCTTAATTTGTCTCTATGCCTAGAATTTCCTTTCTACAATCCATTTTCTATACAGTGGCCAAAATCATCTCCTTAAAAACACAAATCTGACTGTGCCATTCCCCTTGGTCAAGAATTTTCAGAAGCTCCTTATTGTCTGTAGAGTACAATATAAATTCAGCCTTCATTCTTCCTTTCCAGGGTTATTTCACATTCTTCCTCCTAATGCATTCTATTTTCTTGACAAACTGACCTACTTACTCTTTCTTGAATTCACAGAATTCTTTCTCCGATGCCTTTTCATAAGATACCCTCTATGCCTGGTATACTCTTCTACTTCATCTCTTTGAATCTTCAAGAGGCCTTTCCCAATCCCCTGGTTTGTGAGAGCTCTTTTCCTTTTCATGTTGTCCTTCTCTATGTGCACATGTTGTTTCCCGACTCCAAAAAGTACATTAATTCCTTGAGGATACGGACTATTTTTTGTTTTGTTAGTGCTTTGCACATAGTAAGAGCTTAAAAACTGCTGACTTGAATAAGCTTCTTGAAGATAAGAGTCCAAAATTTACCTTTGTGATTACTAATATGATATTTAATAGCCTCACTAGCATACCTCTCAAATAGACAAATATCAAGTACTTAGTAACACTTTGCTAAATACATGACTACAGCTGGACTGACCTACATATATGACCTAAGCATGCAAAAAAGTCATCTTATCAGCTATCAATCTCTGCCATTATTCCCCGATCCTTCCATTCAGTATTTTCTCCATTTTGAAAAATTTCATTTCCTTAGCTGTCATTTAATTAAAGATTATATGATAAAGAAGATTTCATATTAAGGAACTCTGAAAGAAAAAAGAAATCTCCTTAGACTCAGACTATAATAGAGGATATTAATTTTTAATCTTACATAGTTTAGTTGAATATTTTGTTATGAGAAATCAAAATAAATGGTAACAAAACATTAAGATAACAGGAATGATATAGTGCAAACATCAACAACATGGAAATAAATAGGTTCTGATCAAGGACACACATATGGGAAGGGTTTATATAGAACTGGAACTAAAATCTGGATTTTCTGACTTGTTAACATCTGGAGTTCCTTTAAGAGATACCTCATAGTAGTATCATATTGTTACCATTTTGCTATCTCAAAAAAATTATTTTTGATAGTTATGTATCTATAGGTAGCTCCTGAGGTATATTTTTTAAAAATCAAAATGTTTCTATCATTCCTGTTATCTTTTTTTTTTTTTTGAAAATTTTATTTAGTCAATTTAGAACATTATTCCTTGGTTACAAGAATCATATTCTTTCCCTCCCTACCCTCCCCCCAACCCTTCCCATAGTCAACATGCAATTCCACTGGGTTTTACATGTGTCCTTGATCAGAACCTATTTATTTCCATGTTGTTGATGTTTGCACTATATCATTTCTTTTATCTTAATGTTTTGTTACCATTTATTTTGATTTCTCATAACAAAATATTCAACTAAACTATGTAAGATTAAAAATTAATATCCTCTATTATATTTTATAAGATTTATTAATAATCACTTGAAGTAGAGGAAAGAAAAAGACCTACAGTAAAGAGAGGCTTTTCCAGACTGTGCATAAGGGAGAAGAGAGCAAAGGTGGACAAAACATCCAACTATACACAATATGCAAGCACGCAAGATGGGGATTAAAGAGGAAAGGGATGGTGGGAGATGTAGTTCAAATATACAAGATTTTCATATTACAAAACTATAATACATATGATTTGTAATAAAATTTAATTATATAAAATATGCTTATCCAAGTTAAACATTCTTATATTAGTTATGTCCAAAAATCCATGTCTTATTCTTTTTTTTCCTTCTCCTCCCAACCCCCAAGAAGGTATATAATCTAAATTGTGTTGGCTATGATATGTATGAAGTTAACCAATATCAGGTGATTCTCCTATGACCACCACAATTAGAGATTTAATCAGAATCTTTTAGAGTGATTATAATTTTGACAATCTCAATAAAGTTTAAAAGAAGCATAAAGGACCCTATTAAGAAAATTATTCTCGGGGGCAGCTGGGTAGCTCAGTGGATTGAGAACCAGACCTAGAGACAGGAGGTCCTAGGTTCAAATCCGGCCTCAGCCACTTCCTAGCTGTGTGACCCTGGGCAAGTCACTTGACCCCCATTGCCTAGCCCTTACCACTCTTCTGCCTTGGAGCCAATACACAGTATTGACTCCAAGACAGAAGGTAAGGGTTTTAAAAAAAAAAATAAAAATAAAATAAAATAAAAAGAAAAAAGAAAATTATTCTCTATAGAGTAATAGCTAACACTAGAATCACAAGATCTCTATTCCAAAGATGAAAAAGAATCAAAAGAAATTATGAAAATACATTATTCATAAGTAAATCTCAGCTTTTAGAAAATCAAAGAAAAATATTTTATCAATAAGAGGAAAGCAAATCTGAAAGGCCATAAAACAACATGGAAAACATAACCAAGATGAAAGTGAAGGGAAAGGGTGAGAAGGAAGAGTACAAAAGGTTGTTTCAAGACTTTGGGCCAAGTCACTTATCCTCTCATGGCCTCTGTTACCTTGTTTATAAAATGAAGGATTTGAAGTACATGAACTCTTTCTTAGAACCTTTCTGGTCTCTAATTCTGTGATTCTGCAAACTAAGGATTGGTCTATATAAAGTTCACAAGAAGAAAAAACACCAAGAAATGAAAGAATTTATAAAGCTCTATCTAGTGGGAGTGAGATTCCTCAAGGAAAGAAAACATTGAGGATCATTCTTCTTTCAAAAATGAAAATCCTCCAAAACTAGGCAAACTATCTTTTTAAAAGTTTCTAAGCTTTTCATGCAAATCATGTTCTTGCCAAATCAATGAGGGTAAAAAGGAATTCTATCTCCCATGCACCTGGGATTCTATGCTTTTTGAAAAAAGTAAACTGATAGAATACATGAAATTTAACATCAATGATAATGTAAAGCAGAGATGCCAAACACACTGCTTTGCTCTTGGACCATAGGCAGAATAAGCACTCTTCTCAGTGTTATCAGAACCAGATTAAAACACAATTGGAAAATGTTTGAGAAAATAAATAAAATAAAATATAGATAATGTTAATTTGTGGTTTTATAAGTCAATATGTACTCCACAGAGTTCCTTATGTATGGCCTTGCAGTCCCCCTTCCTGTGTTTTATAACACTGACATAAAGAATATCAAGGTCCTCCTGCTTGTGGATAGTTGTGAACTAACAAAAAGACTTCAATGTGGTGACAATAATGGTATTGAAAACTAGTCTTAAAATAAGCCACTTACACTAGCCTTTGAATGCAATCCCATTTATAGAACAAAGATTTTAGAAGTGAGAATTCTAGATTTAATTAGTAAGTAAAAACAAACTCCTACTTCTCAAGAGAAAAAAGACTCTATTCCTTCTGTCATTTAAACTGTGGCAGCAAAATCATGTTGTCCTAGAAGGTACTTACTCTTAAACATTTGACTTAAATCAACAAACATATGAATAAACTCCAAACAATGAGGGAAATGTGGAATCTCTGAACTAAGTTCTTTACTTGAAGTGCTTTTTAAACACCTAAGAGTCAGAAAAACCAAGTGGTGATTTAAAAAACCACCATATAAATATAGTGGCAAGTCTCTTACCATTATTTTGCAAGCTATATTTTCCCTCTTCTCTATTTTCTTCTTCCGCTACAGCAAGTTTTTTGGGAATATGTGATACAACTTTTTTTTTGAATGTTTCACATTCTGCTTTATAAATCTCTGCAAAGTTAATTACTTCTTTGTACTGAATATATGGTAGAAAGCAAAAGCCCTAATAGTATTTAACTTCTGTAACTGTTGTAAGTCTGTTGTAAGATTACTCTTAATTTTCAAAAATATAGTAGACAACTCCTATGTGGTCTGTGATCATGGTCTCCCAACTTGAAGGAAGACTGTGGCTCTCTATCTTTAAACCACTCTACTTTTTTTCCTTCTTTAAAATTCCCAACATTTATAGCTCCACTAGCTACTTGTTAGCTTGGAGTTAGTCTCTGTCAATTGCTCAGAATTACTAGACTGAGTATCTGTGAACTATTTTAAAAATGGCTTGGTTTACCTTAATGTTATTTTCTATGAATTTCCCAACTTGCACATTATCATCTCTTCAAATTCATGATCTCTGGCATTCTCTAGAATAATGACACATTTACTTGGAAGTGAATTGGATTGTTTTGATCTTAGAAAAAATAGAAGTATTTAATTTCTTCCTAAGACATCCCATTTTTGGTCTTTTCCTCTGTGGGTTTTCCCAATTAAAACTATTTTCCTGGGGGCAGTTGGGTAGCTCAGTGGATTGAGAGCCAGGCCCAGAGATAGGAAGTCCTGGGTTCAAATCTGGTCTCAGACACTTCCCAGCTGTGTGACCCTGAGCAAGTCACTTAACCCTCATTGCCTAGCCCTTACTGTTCTTCTGCCTTGGAACCAATAGACTGTATTGATTCCAAGATGGAAGGTAAGGGTTTAAAAACAAACAAACAAAAACCCCCAACTATTTTACTTATTAATTTGCTGCAGTTCAAAATATCTTTATCATTTTGTTCCAAGGCTTTCATTATAGACATCCAACAACAGGGATGAAATTATTTCCTCTCATCTCCTAGGGTTTGGGGAGCTTTTTTTTTTTATCAGAAAATATAAAAGTAGATTAACTGAGAGGTATTTTTTTTAAGGAAGTGTCTGTTAATTGGCTTCCACCCAAATTTTTCCCAAAGAGAAGGAGTGGGGATACATTCTATATTTAACATCGATGGATTAAGAGAATGAAAATGGAAAAAATTTAGTCCTTATATGAAGGTATCATGCATGAAATATGTTTCATGGATGAATCATAAAAAAGTCTGGTGAATCCCATTTATAACCACAGCAGCATGCTAGTGCTAATCAGGGATGAGAAATGCAAGCAGTGAAATAAGAAATACTGAACTTTAGGGGAATTGGGTTGATCTGCATAGTTAATTCCCTGACTGGCATTCTTGGCTTTATAATCTCATCTAGCTAGGCAACTAGCTTTTCCCATCTTAGTTTTTAGACTTCAGCTCTTCATGTAGTACCAACCTATTCTGCCACTTTAGATTATTCTTGTTTCTCTTCCTGAGTCTTCCTGTATCGCTGGCCTCAGGAATTTTCAGGAATTTCACAGTCACATGTTGACCTTCCCTAGAGTGAGATGTTACACTTTAGGTTGTGAAATTACAGTAGCTTGCAATCGATACAATTAGATATAGATACCTCAAGATCTAGCTAGGTTTAAATTATAGAACTATAGAACATAGATTTAGAGGTGGAAAGGGACCTTAAAAGGCTATCAAGGCTAATTTTACAGATAAAGAAACCAAGGTATCAATAAGTGAAGTGACTTGCTAAGGACACAGAGGTGGTAAGTATTTAAGGGGGGATTTGTAAAATTATAGCTCCAAAAATGTATCTAATAATTTATTTTTTTAAACTTATATTTTAAAAAACTGTGAAACTAAATGGGCAGTTGAAGTAGAAGAAAGGGAAAGTATTTGGCAATTTGCTACATTCTAGAGTGAACAAAGCTCTAATTTAAACACTGAAATGCCCCAAAATGGGCATTAACAATGAGAGGCATTTGAGTGATCCTGAACAACCTGGAGGGATCTATGAGAAAGAACACTATCCATATTCAGAGGGAAAACTGTGGGAGTAGAAACACTGAAGAAAAACAACTGCTTGATTATATGGGGGAGGGGGATATGATTGGGGATATAGACCCTAAATGAATACCCTAGTGCAAATATCAACAACATGGAAATAGGTTCTGATCAAGGACACATGTAATAAAATACCCAGTGTAATTGCGTATCGGCTACAGGAAGGGTGGTGGCAGGGGAGGGAGGAATAGAATATGATTTTTGTAACCAAGGAGTAATGTTTGAAATTGACCTAATAATTTTTTTTTTAAAAGCAATGAGAGGCATCTGTATTTCAATATAATTGTTTTCCTATGTATTTCATTCACTAAAAAAACACAATTTTACGGAGAGGTCCATACTTGTCATCAGACTGTCAAAGAGATCCATGATATAAAAAAGTTCAATAATCCCTGCCCAAAATTATTTTTCTTTCATATCATATCTGGTATTTGTATTTATGTAGATGATTCTATGCCCTATGTTCTATGAGGCCAGCTGTACTGTGATATTCTGTGTCCTCTATAGTATGTTATATATAATTAGTGAGCAATAGCCATTTAATAGATAAAGAAATAAACTAGTTAAATCCAAATAGTTGAAACTTTTTCATGTCATCCCAAATGCTTACATATGATCACAAAGGAAAACAACTATATTGAAATATAATTATCAAAATCCAATTAAAAAGAAGTCCAGTGAACCCAGGTTAAAAACCCTTGATCTAGGGTCAAATTCTCTATCAGCACAGAAGAGAATGGTCTTTTCAATTTTCATTAACTGAAACAGGAAATTCAAATGAACTTTGAGTTGGCATTTACCTGACTGAATAAAGTATGGAAACTTGTAAGGATAGCATAGCAATGAGACCAGATCATTTGAAAACTGGTTGTAATCAATGAAGGAACCTGGAGAAAAGAAAACAATATAAAACACCTACAGTCATAAGCTATGGAGAGATCTCATTTATTGTATTTTGGTATCTCTATTGAACAAACTAAACAAGCAACACCAAAGGAGAAATAAATATATTTACATTTTCTCTAATTCAGGTCCTGTTTAATTTCCATATACATCACATTTAAAAGAAATTTATAGCATTTTGGTGATTGAGTAATTGGTATTTAAGTATGTCATAATAGATGGGTAGCTGATCTTCAAAATACAGATATATGCTCTGTAAAAAAAATTAAAGACATTTTTATGAAAAAAATTGAGTATTCTAATGGTTACATAATTTTGTACAAATGTATCATCTAAGCAATATCCGTTTATTTAAAAAATACTATCAAGCAGCTCCAGCCAATGGAGATGTAGCAAAAAGGAAAAGTACAAATTTTTTTAATTAGTTACTGTTAGCTTCTCCCCTACCTCCCTAAGCTAATTGACCATAATCATCATCCACCATAGGTATTTTATAAAAAAGAACTATATCTGGTAAGCAAAATTTCTTCCTCTCAGAGAATAGAATCAGTTTATTAATCAACAATGACAATCTTCATTTACCTAAAGCAATTTTCCCTTCATAAAATGGACGTCGGGCCTTCCATGAGATTAAAAAAAGGCAATGGTTCAATTAAAGTTGTGGGAAACCAGCCACTCTCAACTCTAAGTGGCAAGTGGCATTGGTCCTGATGAGTGCCCCTGAAACTGATCCCACAAAAGCATCATGTTATGTTATCACTCAGATTACTGGAGAATCCCAACAGGAAAAAAGCAATTAAGGTAAAAATCTCCAAATTTGATATCTAGTTTATGGTTTTCCAACTCAAAACTCAATGCTCTTCATGCTTACCAACTCCACAGTGCTTTAAACTCCTCAATCACCAAAGTAAGTAGATTTTCAGGCACAGATTGGAAATGGAAACTAGAAGGCAAAGGATTTGGCTGAATTCCAAACACTAGCAGGGATTTTTTTTCCTTGACTCTTAAAACAAAACAAAATGCTCCACCTTAGCATATTCTGTTAAAAGAAAGACATAAAAAGAAAAACAAAGTGATATTTTGTTGTATACTAATACAAGACCTTCTTACTCTACAACAACCTGCTTACTCTACAACAAATAGCACAACTAGACTTGGAGAGTAAAAAGTCTAACTAAATGGACTTGTTTTTTAAATGTAGGAAAAGAATCATAAATCTTTTGAATACATCACTTTTCTCCTTGAAAAACATAATATGTCCTTGAGACATAATACTAGAATGGTAAACAAAAACTTATTTCCTGGAACTCAATAATAAAGTTTGTTTCTTTTGGTACAGCATTCCCAAATTATATTCCCTCACTGTAATTGTCACTTACAGATTGTTCTTTCTGCCTGTCAATTATCACATACGGACTTAGAGTGAAAGATAAAATCATAATATTATGCAAAGAAAGATAAGGAATATGTGAATATATATGTATACATATACATAAAAGGAAGGAGGAAAGTTGGTAGATAATAGGAGAGCTGATTTTTTAAAAGCAAAAATAAAAGATAGTCAATAAAACATTAAAAAGAAAACAAAACAAAAAGTCCTTAAGGGGGATAAATAGGGCAATTAAGCTATTACCATATTATATTTAATATGCACTTTAAAAACTATAATCAAAAGAAATACCTCCTTTCCTGTATAATCCTCTTTTTTGTTTTTTTATTGTATATCACAATGCACTTTTTTGTATCTCATTTTTAAAATTAAAGTTTCTTTATATCTTTGGGTTTTTTTAATGTTAAAAATTATTCAATAGCTGATTTTTTCCAGTTACCTAGCAAATCAGTAGTCTCCTAACTCTTATCTCAGAAGTTTACATTTTGAAGGTTTCCTACATATTTAATTTCTTAGCACAATCTAAATTACTTTCCAAAAAAGTTGGATAAATTCACAGATCCATCTGTCTTCCGATAGCCCTTCCATTACTGACTATTCTATCATCACTTTTACCAATTTCTTGAGTGGGAGATGAAACCTCAAAGTTACTTTGACTAAAATTTCTCCTATCAGGAATTTGGCATTTTTAAATGATTTTTTAAAAAATGGTTTGCAATCATATTTTTAAAAAATATATTATTATGTGAAGGGGAAATTAATATACACAATGATTAAGACCAAGAATATGCTGGTAAATGTTTAATAACTCCTCAAAAATTATGCATGATATCTTTTTAAGTTTCATCTGAATTATTAAAATTTTCTCTATCACTTTCTTATTTCTTGCTGAACACCAAAAGAACCACATCAAATCAAATCAGTGCATTGATCAGAATTCTTGTTTTCAAAGTGATTCTTTACAATGCTGTTGTTACAGTATTTAAATTGTTCTGGCTCTATTTACTGTACTCTGCAACAGTTCTCATAAGTTTTCCCAAGTTTCTCTGATACTATCTGTTCATATCCTTTGGCCATTCATCAAATGTCTGTTTGATTTATTTGTACAAAATTTTTAAAAATTGATAACTAAACATGTTCTGTTTTTCTCCTGTGGTCATCCCTATACCTTTTGGGGTGGGGGACAACAAATTCTTGTCTTATCCATAAATCCAAAAGGTAATTTCTTCCTTTATCCACTGCTTTGATTATGATATGATCTTTCACATATCTAGACAATTTTGAGCTACTTTGGTATATGGCTTAAGATATTGATCTAAACCAAATTTCTACATATATTGCTAACTAGTTTCCCTAGCTGCTTTTGTCAAATAGTGAGTCCTGAATCCAGCAGTTGGGGTAGAGAGAGGTTTAATTAAATCACTTATTTTTTCAAGTTTTGTCTTCATTGTCTATGAAAGTAAAGACTGTCTTGGTTGTAAGTAATGGACAAGAACTAGTTCAGAAAGGATTTGGGTGTCCATCCACTACTATTTTGAACAGAATATGATTAAGTCAAGTAAAAGGTGGGAATTTTGGGAAAAAAAACAGTTACAATTGCAAATTTTAGGAAAGCGATGAAAAAAAATTGTTACTAGTTAGGGGAAAAAAGTAAAAATGTTTAAAATAACATAAATTCAACACCCTACTAAAAAGCAAACAAAAATCTTACTGAGACTCATGGGAGGGTAAGAGCATATATTATAGATCAAAAAGACCACATGTTTAAACAAAAACCTCTTATGGGTAATTGGCAAGTTGAAGGCTAATGAATGTGACAAAGAATTTTTATTAACTAGAAAGGTTTCCAAAGTTAGAATAACCAGGAATCTCACAAAGCATGGTGAATAAAAAGATTTCAAACACTGATGAAAAAAAACTCTTAAAATCCAGAGACAGTACTATTACCTAGAAAATCAGAGGAACCACTTGATAATTATGGTGAAAGGGGAGTGTTGAGGGAGTGGAAAGACCTTAAGACTCCAGGAATTTTTTTCTCATGGCCTTTGAAGCAGTAGATGTCATGAAAAATTTGCACTTCAGTAAAGTATATTAGAATATTAGAATATCAGAGCTAGAAGTTCCCTTCCTCTCCTTTTAGAGATGAGAATATATACCTTGATGAGCTTGGTTGAAGCTAAGTAATTTGCCTCAAGTTACAAGGCTAGTTATGGCAGTGCTAGAACTAGAATACTACTAAATACTTGATATTTTAAGTTGTTGGATAACTGAAACATACATAATTTACCATAATCTGGTATTATTCACTCAATGTTCCTCATGGAATTCAGGGATGAGACTGCAAAGCTGGCAGTCAAAATCTGTAATCTATCAATAAATGAGCCAGGGAATGGAGCAACAAGAAACAGAATTGAAAAGTTGTCTAGTTTCCAACATGATTCCAATCTAATGATTATGACAATGACAATGATTACTGAAAGGATTGTAGGAATTACAAAAGAGTGACTAATTTCCATATTTAGCCAACTAGTAGGAAATATAAACAAAAATAAAAAGGATAGAATCATTGAATATTTAAGTCAATATGCTGTACTGATGAAGAAGATAACATGGAATAAAGGAGAATTAATTAATGGAGTAAGCATGCATGTGAATAAGGCATAACTGGTGAGGAAGCTATAGAATAATGCCCAAATTCTTTAGGTAGGCTTTAAATGCTACCTATAGTCTGTCCTCAACCTACCATTTCAGTCTTTTCTCTCATTACTTTATCATACAAACTCTCCAAAATTCAGTAAAATGGTCAGCTTATTGTCCCAGGACTACATTTCCCAATTGTGCACTTCAGCTTAATGTGATTCCTTCAATATTTTTTTATCTTCTTTCTCTTTAACTATCAAAATCCTACTTAACTGTTAAAGACTCAGTTCAAATCCCAGCTCATCCTTTAAGTGTTTTCTGGCTGCTTGTATTATGCATGTATTATCTCTGATACTCATCTAGGATATAGCACTAGGGATATTTTCTTCCATTAAAAAAATTTCTCCAAACATTCTACTTTCTGAGGACAAGGACTCTTTCTTATATGCCTTTCTATCAGACCTCAATGTATTAACAAAAACATATTTAAAAATGAATGGATATTTGAAAAATCCCTTTTTAGTAAATATAAATTACTCAGTCACCAAAGAGTCTTCAGATAGTTCAACAATAAGGATGTTTTTTAAAGAGCATTTGCCATGGACATGAAAGAAACATTTAGTCACAGATAGGAATCTGCCTTAGAGGTAGAAACAAAAGTATAGGGATAAATGGAACATCTCTTCAATAGGACAATGTACACAGTGCCAGCCCCTAGGGAGTTTATGATAAACATAAATCAATTAGGAGAGACAGTTCAAAAGAAAATCTCCAAATCTGTTGATAATATTAAGCACTGATATGTAGCAAAGTCACAAATTAACATGGCAGAGTCACACATCCTGTGCATTTGTCATATTGCATATTGTTTTCAGAGAAGAAACTGTTTATAGCAGGGCTATAACACAATGCAACAGAGTATCTGCATAATACATAGATACTGAATTAAAGTGAATTAACACAGAAAGCCCTTCAGACACTTCTGTCATCTGGAGAAGCTTTCCAGCAAATAAGAGCCAATCAATAGGTCTTAACATAACAATGCTGAATTTTCTATTGGTACTCTATTCATTATAAAATAAATTATTAAAATGATTTAAAAGGCCCATCTACATATCAGTATATGAAGCAGCAGTGGCCCCAGCCCTCTATAAAGCAAATTAAATGAAAACAATAGCTGTCCCCTAGTAGCTTAACAGTGGGAGGGCAATGAAAAGTCACGTAAATGTAGAGGTTAAACAGTCTGCCCTAAGAATAACTTCTTCCTTGTTCAAAATTATGAGAGGCACAATAAATAGGTTGTCCTGGATGAAAGTTTCTAAATTGGTTTTAGTGAGAAAAGGCCCAGGTCATCTACAGATGAAGATCTTCACAAATCAATTGTAGAACCAACTCAAATGATGGATCAGATGAAATAAATTGGAAACAAAGGGCAGGTTTCAGAATTTTGTAATAACATGTAGCTATCATATTTGTCTAGCCTGCCTGTCTCCTCTCATTTTTCAGCTCTCTACTCCAACTGGTGAGTTCTTTCATTTGAAGAAGTACATAGACCAAAACCTGTCTTCATTTCTTTCCAGGTTACACTACTGACCCATCTCTACAGGAGTTTCTACTCTGTCCCTTTGCCAAGTACCTTCCCCTTGTCACGTATCTTCCACTTGCCTCCCCCATATGTTTTAGCATCTCTCATTAGAATTTTAGCTCCTTGAGAGCTGCTTTCTTTCCTTTTTTCTTGTATTTTTATTCCCCCCTGGCATACAATAAGTACTTAATTTATGTGGTTGGTCTGTCTCTCCATCTCTCCATCTCTCCATCTCTCTCTCCCCATCTCCTCTCCCTCTCTCTATGTCTCTGTCTCTGTCTCATCCTGAATAAGGCCTCATGGTATACAAATGTAGCCACATCGATTTATTTCTCTAGTGTTTCAAAGCATTGAGGCATAGAAGTAAATAAAGTTCAATGGAAGCCAGAATACAAATATTGCCTCTTACTTACCAGCTCTTTGACCCTGGGCAAGTCACTTAAATTGTCAATCAGTTTATTTAGTGATTATTATGTGCCAGGCACTGTGTTCAACTCAAGAGAGATACAAAGTTGAAAATGAAAGGGGTACCCGTCCTCAAATAGATTACATTCTAATGAGAGAAAACATCCACATGCAAGATATACAAAATGAATACATGGTAATATGGGGGAAATCTGGTAATGGGTAAAGTATACTATCAGCTGGGGAATGAAAGAGGAGGAAAGACGATTCAGTTCTTGAATTTTTAAAATGAGGATAGTAGTAGCTGTAATATCTATTTTGAAGGGTTATTGTAATGATAAAATGAGATATGTATAAAGTACTTTTCAAACTTTAAAGCATTCCATAATTCAGTTAATAGGCACCCATTAAAATGTCAACTACTTAATATTAGTAATAAAATATTTAAGTAATGCAAAATTTTTAAAAACTTATTAAAAAATTTAGGTACCTGAGGAAAATGAATGCCTATTCATAATGCTCATGAAAATATTATCTTATGTTTCTAACTTGTTTTATACAAACTAATGTGCTTTCCAATATACATCATGGCATCTGATTCTCACAACTATCTTGTGAGGTAGATGATGGAATGTTGACCTGATTTACAGATGTGGAAAGTAAAGATCAGTGAAGTAACTTTTCAGAAATAATTTAGCTAATAAATTCCATTACCAAATTAGATCAGGTCTTCCAGTTCTTAATCCTTTGCTCTTCCCAGGGAACTAGCAGTCTCCTGTTAATGTTTAAACTTCCCCATATGAATGTTTTGATGTTAAATAACTGCTAAGCCCTATCACAAGAATTCTATGTCACACATAGTAAATAAGAGCTTCATCAACTTTTCAGCTCTAGTGTTTCTGTCAATGTCATTTGTTTTGGAGTAATGTTTATTCAGCTAGGCAACTGAAATAATTTAACATCAGTGAGAACAGGGCCCTTTAAGAAAAGCAAATTTCACAATTACAAATCAAGGTTCTGTAATCTTTCTACACCATCTGTACTATTGAAATCCAGTACTCAAATTTGTCAAAGAAGAACCTAATGTCCAAAAAACACCCCATAGGTCATTTGACCTCATTTAACAACTGGCTACCATTGTAGAAAGCACAGAGGTCCTAGCTATGTGACCTGGATAAGTCACTTAACCCCAAATGCCTAACCCTAACTGATCTTCTGACTTGGAACTAATATTAGTATCAATGCTAAAAAGAGAAAGTTTTCTTTTTCCTTAATTTAAAAGAATGCAGAGAAGGTAGGGTAAGGCTAGTCTGAATTCCAAATATAACCTAGTGGACAGTGGGCAGAAAATGTGCAATATGTCAACACAACAAACCACTCATCCCAAAGTCCTACTGAGAGGAGTTCTAGCAAAGGACTGACACTAGCAGCAATGAAATATGAGAGACAGAAATATACAATTAAGTTTGGACTCTGCAATAAGCAGAAACACTTTGTCCTAAGCTTAAAATGCTGTTCTTCATAAAGCTGAACAAGCTCAAAGGCAAACTGCATGACTCTGGACCAGAAGATTTTAATCTGTCAATAGCAATACTTAAGCACCGATCTGTGCTCTGTGAGAAGCACTGGGGGGAAAAATATGGAAAGACATTCGCTGCTCTCAAGGAGCTCATAGTCTAATGGGGGAGACATGAAAACAATTGTGCTCAAGCAGGATATATTCAGGAAAAATTGGATATAAATAACAGAGAGAAGGCATTTGAATTAAAGAGAAGTGAGGAAGGCACCATTTTAACTCAGACTGAAGAAAGCTGGGACAGCCAGGAGGCAGAAGTGAGGATGAAGAGTATTAAGGTAGGGGAGACAGCCAGTAAAAATGTGTGGGGCATGAGGACAAGCTAGGTGGCTCAGTGAATTGAGAGCCAGGCCCAGAGACAGGAGGGCCTAGGTTTAAATCTGACCTCAGATACGTCATAACTGTGTGACCCTGGGCAAGTCACTTAACTCTATTTGCCTCAGTTTCCTCACCTGCAAAATGACCTGGAGAAAGAAATGGCAAACCACTCCAGTATTTTTGCCAAGAAAACCCCAAATGGGGTCACAAAGAGTTGGATATGACAGAAGAAACTGAATGACAACAAAAAAAAGAATAAAACCAAAGAGCTGAATAAAACCAAAGAATTGTGAGGCTCAGACAGAGTATTATAAAAAGCATCAAGTATCAAACTTTAAAGACTGCTCAATTGCAATAAATACCAAATTTGCTTTCAAATTATTTCCCCTGTATTATCAAGGAAAAAAGCAGCCAATCTCTTAAAACTAATTCCATGTGGGTTTTCTTATAGATTGTTCCCTGTGTTTAAGTCTTCCATGACCCAATTTATACATATAAAACTATATAAATTTATATATATGTATATACAAATTTATGTGTGTACATTACATGTGCATATGTCCACATACATTGAAAGATAATTTCAAAAACAAGACATTATGCTAAAAAACAATTTATTAGGAAAGGTATTCCCTCATTTTAAAAATTTAAATAAAATTTTAAATCATTTTTTGACATTATTGCTTTTCATCATTTTTGCTATTATTCTTTTTAATATAAGCCAAAGTTAGAGGAGAAAAGTGTGGCCCCTATTCAGAAAAATTCAGGACATACTGTCATTAGCAAATCATTTATCCTCAAATAATTCAAGCGTGAACTGTCAGCCACTGAAATAAATCAGAATATTTCCTCTATTTAGTTAGTTAAAAGTTTCTCTATTTTCTTTCAGACTGCATAGGAATTAAGAAATATGGGAACTGGGGAAAGGCCATTAGATTTGTAAACTTAGAAATCATAAGTAACTTTGAAGAGGGCAGTTGCAATCAAATTGCAGTAAGAATGCAGAGGGTTTAGAAGAGAGTGAGAAGAAAAGATGTAGAAGGGCCAAATTTAGATGACTTTCTCAAGTTTAGCCACAAATGAGAACAGTGAAATAAATATTTATATATACATATATATATAGTAGTTATTGGGAGTAATAGTTGGATCAAGCAAGAGTTTTTTAAAGAGGAAGGAGACATCAGTGTTTCCACAGACATCAGAGAATAAAGGAGAGAATGGCATGGGATGAAGGATACAACTTAAGAAATTGGTATTGGTATGAGTGAATATAAAGGTCTTAGCGTGTAGTAATCACTGTACTAAATGCTGGAAATATAATTTTTATTTTTAAGAAGAGACAGTCCTCCCTTAAGAGGGTAAAACAACACACATGGGAGAGGTAGCAAGGGAAGGGAGATTTGTAATAGGGAGATACAAAAAGGAAAGAGAAGAGGGCAGACAGATGCTAAGAGGGCCTTAGTAGGTAGCTGGATGGAATGTGAAAGGACACCACATTCCTAACCCACTTGAGCTCTTATCCTCTAAATTTACAGGTGAAAAGAGACCATATGGAAGTGCCTGATCTAGACCTCCTGACTTCATATAGATAGAGTATAATTCCCATTTTACAAGTGAGGTAGGAAAGTGTGGCCCAGAAGTTAAATGACTTGCTAAAGATCATGAAGATATTTGGCAATAGAGAGGCTAAAACTCAAGGTCCCTGACTTCTAGAACAGAACTTTTGCCATTATATCAGGTTTATCCCCCCCACCCCCAATTTATTTCTCAGACTGATAAATAAAAGACTTCCTAGATCATCTAGACTTATTGCCTCATTTTATAGATAAGGAACCTGAGGCACATAGTGAGGAACTTAAGCAAAGTTACACAGGTAACAAGCTGGAGAGCCAAAATGTATATCCTCTTACTCTAAATCTATACTTATTTAATATTAAATATCAATAGCAACTGCAGAATTTAAATATAGTAAGCTGTTATTAACTTTTATTATGTGAAGAAATGACAAAGAACCTTAAAACACCCAAAATTTAAGAATGGTATACTACATGGTAGTATATTTGGAAATTCCTTACCAACATAAAAATTTGTACATTATTCAATAGAAATTCTTTTACTCAGCTGGATTTACCTCTTATGAGATATAGTAACTAAAACTGATTATCACAGGCAGCCAACAGATTAAGTATAAAATAGAAAATGACTCTAATCAGCAACCAGAAAATCACTTGTTAAAGAAAGTTGTTTTTTTTTCTTTGTTTGCTTTTGTTTTTAAGGTATGGGTTGAATTACATGTCCTCTGAAGTCCTTTTCAACCTTTAGAATTCTAGGATTCTGTAAATTCCAATTCTTTATTCATTACTAATTTCCTCTATTTCTTTTAGCAAGTCATTTGATCTCTCTGAAAATAGGGATAATGAAGTTTGCCTCACAGGGAAGTTGTGAGGATTAAATAATAAATGAATGTAATCACATTGTACAAGCACAAAGAGTCAGGTAAATTCTTAATTGCAGTAGTAGTTTTGGATTATGTGTTTTCTTTAGTCAATACCTACTTCAGAGGAAAACAAAACAAAACAAAAAATAGAACAATGTAGAAAATATCCGGTAGAAAACATAATTTCTATTTGCATACAATCCTTACAAAATATTATGATCTCTACTTCATGAAAAGTCAAAGATAATCAATGTAGTAAGTGCATTTAGTATTTTTTAAAAAGCCAATAACAGAAATGAATATGACTTATTCTGGGAATACTAACGCATCAACTTTCTTTGAATTATTTGTATCCTTTGAATTATCTGTATTCCAGGAGACTTGATGCTCTAAGAAAGCCAACCAAATAAAGGAAAGTTGTGGTAAGGTGATTTTTGTACAATGAATAATCCCTTTGAGTATCTTCCTTTTTTTTTCAGAAACAAATTGATATAAGACATATCTATCCTTGCATTACCTTTTAAATACTGTCTTTTACAAATTAACTATTAAGCAGAAGTTGAATGGGTGAGTTAGAAGCTAGTGTATGAAGTCATAAAATAGTTTCAGTAGGAAACTGCTCCCCAAAAAGTTAATGGAAATTAAACAAATAGAATTAAGAAATAATTAATTATATTTTAAAGCAAATTATCATATATAGCCAAAATTAAATGGACTAAATTAAATTCAATATATACTTGGCAATTGCTATAAGCAGAAGCAATGTGTTGGTCCTGGGACAATTGTCATCTGATTGAAGTCTTTCCTAGGCAGTAAGGGCATGCAATGTATTCGTTCTTGAAAACGTCAATGGGAAATTATACAATTTTAGATAAATATTTCTCTGTTAGATTTTAATTGACCTAACAAAAACTATTTTTGCCCTAGGGTGCATTCATTTTGTTGCCTAAATTACTGAGGCAACATATCATAGTAGTTAGGGCCCATGACAATTAGATAGAAAGTGTAAGTTTGAGTTTCAGTTTCCCCACTTAAGGATAAAAATACTGTGTCTACATCATAGGATGGTTGGCAAGATCAATTTAAACAACTTCCATAGAAATATTATATTGTTATTATTTCTAATCTTTTCTTAAGTTCTAATAATATAAGAAATCTTCCCACTATTATTAAACACTTTTTAGATATTTCTTTTTTCACTTTTCACCTATTTCTAAGGTGACTACCATCTTGCTTCACTTTCTACCACATTCTCTTCTTTTAAACAAAACAACTTAAACCTGTTCTGCTTCTAAAATCTTTTTTCCTCAGTGCTCTAGTCAGTTTTCTCCTATCATTTTCTCCAAAGTAAATAAATGCTTCTTTCAATGTTATTCTAAGACAGGATACATTAAGTTGTAATTTCACCAATCTTAGGTAGGATCAATTGAATTATTTTAACCCATGTTTACAGATATAACTGCAAAAATACAGTTTGCCAAGGCTGTGAATTGCCAAAATTGTAAAGATAATTTTTAGTGTCTTGTTTTAAATCAAAAATAAGTGGTCGCCATGGGATAAATTCCCAAATATGAAAATACCCAAGTCAGCTGGGTTTTATGGAGATTTTAATTAATGCAAATGAAGGAATTACGGGAAGGGAGAAAGAGTAAGAGGAAATAGTAGTAAGGGCCTAATGGCCTAGGCCTGAGCCTTAAGAGAGACTTGTCAAGTCTTTTATCACTCACCACTGTAAACCTTAAAATTTAAAATACAATTTCCACCCCACTCAGTCCTAACAGGATTTAGGAAGGGCTGCAGCATAGATCAAAATTTAATTATTTGAGAATGTGACCTTCAACAGACATGTGCAAAGCCCAGACCTCTGGGCGGTCCTGGGTTAAGCTAGAGCCTCCATTGGCACAGGGAAATTGATGGACAGTGATTGGTAGATGTGAGAACTGAGGGGAGGGAACTTGGATGGTTTCCTTAAAGATAGAGGGGTCTGAAGACTCAGGGTGGTGGTTGAGGAGTTTGTCTGAGTGGTTGGAGTGTGCTCTGAGAAGCTTGCTCTGAAGGAAGCTGAAGGTGGGGGCCTTTGAGACTGTTTCTCCATTTTGGTCACGTGAGTAATAGGGACTGATCTCTTTTCTTTGCCCCAGCTATCTAAGGGCTTGGGCCTTTTGGCCCAGCCTAAACAGAGGGGGTATTTAAGCCCTATTCCCTTCTCTCCCCTTTCGCTCTCTCTCTCTCTCTCTCTCTCTCTCTAATTCCTTTCTTCCTCCTGTTTGTAATTAAACTCTATAAAAGGCTGACGGCTGATTTGAGTTTTCATTTAGAAATTACATGGCTGAATTCCTTGGCGACCTTAAATTAATATATATATCAGTCTTTTAAAGTGATTTCCTTGTCACACCACAAGATTTGTCCCAAGCAAAACTCCAGTCCTTCACTGAAATCCTCAACTCCTGAACTGAGTTCAGAGACCCAGCTCCACCAACTAACTTAAAACTCCAACCTCTATGGCAAACTCCAACTAGTCCAAACTCCAACTAGTCCAAACTCCAACTAGTCCAAACTCCAACTAGTCTAAACTCCAACTAGTCTAAACTCCAACTCCCTCAATTTCGAACTCTCCTTCCTTTTAAAGAAATTTTCTTGTGTCACCTGCCCTAAATTTTCACATCTACCAATCACAGTGGAGGTTTTCCCCAGGGCTGACCATTCTTAGTTCACATCTTCTTTAGTTCTCACCTTCTCTGGGTAGACTAAAACTTCACACCTCTTTGCTAAGCTTGCCCTTTGTAAGTTGCTTGACTTTTTAGGGATTAATTTAACCTTTATAGGTACTTAGTAAGTACCCTTTTGTATTAGATCTAAAAATAGACCTAGCTTAAGGTTTAAGTATAAGTTGGGGACTTTTCATTGTTCAGTAAGGAGTTTACAACTTTATCTTACCCTAAGTCACTGTCTAAGTATGGGTGGAGTAATGTTAAAATTCTCAATACATTCCTGACCAACTACCTGCATTGTTTAAATGGGGAATAGCTAAATCAAATCTTCTAAGGTAGAGTCTGAGCAGTTTTAAGATTCACACAGAGTAACTACTACATGTCAAACATTGGTGCAGCATAATCTGTACATAAATACTTGACTTGCTATGTCCTAAAATATGTTTTGTTTTTTTTTAACAACTACTTTCAGTTTATGTCTTTCTTCCCATTTGCTGAGCACATTGGAAATCATCTTTGGCCTTCCCTCTAGTGTGGGAAAAGGTTATTTCTCCCCTCCTCCCTGGCAGCTATAGTGGCTGCTTACATTTGGCAGGAAAAATATAATATTTGTCTAGGTAAGCCTAAGACTGGATACCCAGGCCCTAGCCAGCTTTTAAGGACTAAATTCATTCCCTGAGTACAACTGACTAAATAATGATTCTGAGATGGATGTTTCTATCCTTGCTAGGAAAAGCTCAAGCTTTTGAGGCCAGGAAACGCTAGATATAACGCCAAAGGTTAACCTCTGAAACCAGTAATTAGGGGATTACCACTGTCAGTATGATAAGATCAAGGTATGCCCTCATGCAAGATGATAGAAATTTGGGACACTTACAGTAAGGAGGCAAGGTAAAGATCAAGTGAGTGTTCAATAGTATCACAATATCTCACATTTTAATGTTTTATATATCAACATCCTACAACAGTAACATAGGGATTTTGGTTACTGTTTCATGTTTTAAGTATATGCCAATTTGTACTTATGAGTCATTTGTATCTCAAACATTTATTGTTTGAAGAAATTAACAGCTGTAGAATTTGTAAAGTTTGAGTACTTTTTTTAGAAGGTACTCTACAAATATCTTTTGGAGGACAACCGAGACATAAGCCATATTGAACACTGTTTAAGAGATTTCCCCCAGAATTCCCAGGATTAAGACATCAATCAGAGTAGCAAAAAATCCCAATTCTCCTCTATAAAGCAAGGCTCCCCCAGGACATGGACCCAACCCCGGTGAGTAGAGAACTGGGGATCCTTAGTAGAAGATGGTATACAGTGCTCCTGGTTCATGAGTTCTAGGCCTAGAGATGGGAGGTCCTAGGTTCAAATCTGGCCTCAGACACTTCCCAGCTGTGTGACCCTGGGCAAGTCACTTGACCCCCATTGCCTAGCCCTTATCACTCTTCTGCCTTAGAGCCAATACATAGTATTGACTCCAAGACAGAAGGTAAGGGTTTAAAAAAAAAAAACACCAAAAGGCTGAATTCTAGAATACTCAGGTTTAGGGGGAAGGACAAAGGAAGGTCCCAGGCCCCTCCCCAACCAAGAGCACCAAGCCTCCAGTGGTAGCTCAAACCTCTGGGCTGGCAAGGGTGCTGATCTGGAGGGAGTACCTTGTGGGCAAAGCTGTGCCAGGCTCAGTGTATCAAACACAGGCAGTAGGGAAGCAGTTGGAGAAGAAGTGCAGAACAGTCATCGTGGTTACAGTAGAAGAGACACTCCGTATTACTGCCCCCCCAACCCAGGTTTTGGCCTCAGGACATATCCAGTTCAACCCAGCTGGACTTAATCCCATCAAAACCTTAGGAGGGCAGAGAAGCTCAGGCTCCAACAGACTGCTCTGAGATTTGCTGACAAAGCTCCAAGGGTGAAGGCTGACAGAAAAGCCCAAAACCACAGATTAAAAAAAAAATAATAAGAGGAGCAAAAGCTCAGGCAACTATAGGAAGAAGGGGTAAATATGGGCAAACAACAGAAAAAGAAAAAAGAAATTACAATCAACAGCTTCTATACAGGCCATGAACAAAGAACAAACAGAATAGAGAAAGATGAGGGAACACCAAGCAAAAAACCAGAAACCTCAACAAATTGGATACAGGTTTTGGAAGAACTCAAAATACAATTCAAAACACAATTAAGAGAGGCAAAAGACAACTGGGAAGACAACTTAAAAAGCAAGATAAGTCATCTTGATATAGAAAACAGTGCCTTAAAAACCAAAATTAATCAGCTTGAAAATGAGGCAAAGGGGATGAAACATGAGGCAAAGAAGATGAAAGATGACCGCCAAAGACCACAAAACAGAAGATTTAGAAAATCGTTCCAGGAGAGACAACTTAAGAATCATTGGTCTACCAGAAGACCATGACAAAAGAAAAAGCCTGAACATCATACCACAGGAAATTATCCAAGAAAACTGCCCTGATATTCCAAAACAAGAGGGAAAAGTGGAGATTGAAAGAATTCACAGATCACCTCTTGTACTAAATCCCCAACTGACAACACCCATGAAAGTTAAAGCCAAATTCAAGAACTATCAGACCAAGGAAAAAATATTACAAGCTGCTAAGAAGTCATTCAGAAACCATGGAACCACAGTGAGGATAACACAGGATCTCACAACATCTAAATTAAAGGACCGAAAGGCATGGAATATGATATTCCTGAAAGCAAGGGAACTAGGTCTACAACCAAGAAACAACTACCCAGCAAAACTGACTTTATTCTTACAGGGGAAAGTATGGTCATTTAAAAAAATTTGTAAAGAAAAGACCAGACCTGAACAGAAAATTCAATGCCCAAGCACAGAACTCAAGAGAATCATAAAAAAGTAATTAAGAAAGAGGGGGGAAAAAACAAAACCAACCCCCCCCCCAAAAAAAAACATTTTTTAAACATTTTATTTGGTCATTTCCAAACATTATTCATTGGAAACAAAGATCATTTTCTTTTCCTCCCCCCTCCCCCACATAGCTGGCACTCGATTCCACTGGGTATCACATGTATTCTTGATTCTAACCCATTTCCATGTTGTTGGTATTTGCATTAGAGTGTTCATTTACAGTCTCTCCTCAGTCATATCCCCTCCACCCTTGTAGTCAAGCAGTTGCTTTTCATCAGTGTTTTTACTCCCACAGTTTATCCTCTGCTTGTGGATAGTGTTTTTTAGATCCCTGCAGATTGTTCAGGGACATTGCATTGACACTAATGGAGAAGTCCATTACATTTGATTGTACCACTGTGTATCAGTCTCTGTGTACAATGTTCTCCTGGTTCTGCTCCTTTCTCTCTGCATCACTTCCTGGAGGTTGCTCCAGTCTCCATGGAATTCCTCCACTTTATTATTCCTTTGAGCATAATAGTATTCCATCACCAACATATACCACAATTTGTTTAGCCATTCCCCAATTGAAGGGCATCCCTTCATTTTCCAATTTTTGGCCACCACAAAGAGTGCAGCCATGAATATTCTTGTACAAGTGTTTTTCCTTATTATGTCTTTGGGGTTCAAACCCAGCAGTGCTATGGCTGGATCAAAGGGCAGACAGTCTTAGATCACCCTTTGGGCAAAAAACATTTTTTTAAGAGACCCAATGAAGTAAAATGATACGTATACCTATAAGAAAAGAGGTCATTGGTAATTCTTTAAATTGTTATTACCACCTGGGCAGCTAGAAGAATTACACTTAGAGGGAACAGTGACAAACTCTATAGGATGAAATGTCGTGTTTGTGTGTGTGTGTGTGTGTGTGTGTGTGTGTGTAACTAGAGCTAAAACAAGAGGTTAATACTAAAAGAAATGGGAAAAGAAACAAAAGGGGTTAAATTTATATGTTACAAAGAAGCTCATGGTGGGATGGGGCAGAACATCAATACACTGGAATAGTAAAGTGGTTGGAGAAAGGAACTACTCAAATCTTAAGTGCATTGAAATTGACTCAAAGAGGGAAGAACAATCAAATACATTGGGGCAGAGAATTGTTTTTTGCCCTATAAGGAAGTAGAAGGGTAACAGATGGATTCGTGAGGAGGGAGGTAGTACAAGGGAAGGAGAGGGTGGGGGGAGTAGTTTTAAAAGATTGTAAATAAGAGGAGAATAAGAAGGGAGCAGGGGTAGAAAGGGAAGTAAAATAAGGGTGGGAATTAGGGGGACAGATGAAAAACAAAAAATTGGCATAGAAGGAAATAGTGAAAGAAGAAAACGCAAGTCTAGGAGTGGAAATCAAAATGCTAGGAAATACATAGCTGGAAATCACAACTCTGAATGTGAATGGAATAAACCCATAAAACTCAAGCAAATAGCAGAGTGGATTAGAATCCAAAACCCTACTATATACTGTCTACAAGAAACACTCATGAGGAAGGTAGACACACATAGGGTAAAAGTAAGAGGATGGAGCCAAATGTATTGGGCATCAACTGATAAAAAAGAAGGCAGGACATAGCACTGCTGGGTCTGTACCCCAAAGAGATAATGGACAAAAAGACTTGTACAATAATATTCATAGCTGCGCTCTTTGTGGTGGCCAAAAACTGGAAAACGAGGGGATGCCCATCAATTGGGGAATGGCTGAGCAAATTGTGGTATATGTTGGTGATGGAATACTATTGTGCTAAAAGGAATAATAAAGTGGAGGAGTTCCATGGAGACTGGAACAACCTCCAGGAAGTGATGCAGAGCGAGAGGAGCAGAACCAGGAGAACATTGTACACAGAGACTAATACACTGTGGTATAATCGAACGTAATGGACTTCTCCATTAGTGGCGGTGTAATGTCCCTGAACAATTTGCAGGGATCTAGGAGAAAAAAACACTATTTATAAGCACAGGATAAACTATGGGAGTAGAAACACCGAGGAAAAGCAACTGCCTGAATACAGCAGTTGAGGGGACATGACAGAGGAGAGACTCTAAATGAACACTCTAATGCAAATATTATCAACATAGCAATGGGTTCAAATCAAGAAAACATGTAATGCCCAGTGGATTTATGCGTCGGCTATGGGGGGGGAGGAAAGGAAAATGATCTATGTCTTTAATGAATAATGCTTGGAAATGATCAAATAAAATATTAAAAAAAAAAAGAAGGCAGGAGTCGCAGTCACGATATCTGACAAAGCCAAAGTAAAAATATATCTAGTTAAAAGAGATAGGGAAGGTAATTACATCCTGATAAAAGGCAATATAGACAATGAGGAAATATCAGTACTCAACATGTATTCATCAAATGGCATAGCATTCAAATTTCTAAAGGAGAAACTAGTGGAGCTCAAGGATGAAATAGATAGAAAAACTAGATTTTCTAGTTCAGGGGACCTGAACCTTCCTCTATCAGAACTAGATAAATCAAACCAAAAAGTAAATAAGAAAGAGGTGAGAGAAGTGAATGAAATCTTAGAAAAATTAGAGTTAGTAGATATGTGGAGAAAAATAAATAGGGACAAAAAAGAAATACACCTTCTTTTCAGCAGCATGTGGTACATTCACAAAGATTGACCGTGTGCTAGGACATAAAAACATTGCAAACAAGTGCAAAAGAGCAGAAATAATTAATGCAACCTTCTCAGATCAAAATGCAATGAAAATAATAATTAGTAAGGAGAGTAAGGAGAGGCAAATAAAAAATTAATTGGAAATTAAACAATAAGATTCTCCAGAATCTGTTAAAGAACAAATCATAGAAACAATAATTTCATTGAAGAAAATGACAATGATGAGACATCCTTTCAAAATCTATGAGATGCAGCCAAAGCAGTACTCAGGGGGAAATTTATATCCTTGAGTTCATATATTAGCAAATTAGAGAGGGCAGAAGTCAATTAATTGGGCATGCAAATTAAAAAACTAGAAAAACTAAAAAGTGAATAAATTAAAAACTCTTAGATGAAGACTAAATTAGAGATCCTAAAAATCAAAGGAGAAATTAATAAAATTGAAAGTCAAAGAACTATTGATTTAATAAATAAGACTAGAAGCTGGTATTTTGAAAAAAAAAAACAAATAAAATAGACAAAGTACTGGTCAATCTAATTAAAAAAAGAAAAGAAGAAAACCAAATTGACAGTATCCAAGATGAAAAGGGAGACCTTACCTCTAATGAAGAAGAAATTAAGGCAATCATTAAAAACTATTATGCACAATTATATGGCAGTAAATATGGCAATCTAGGTGATATGGATGAATATTTACAAAAATATAAATTTCCTAGACTAACAAAGGAAGAAATAGACTACCTAAACAACC
The DNA here is from genome assembly GCF_027887165.1 of Monodelphis domestica. Taxonomy (NCBI): domain Eukaryota; kingdom Metazoa; phylum Chordata; class Mammalia; order Didelphimorphia; family Didelphidae; genus Monodelphis; species Monodelphis domestica. The sequence continues at coordinate 396,140,032 of NC_077228.1, read as the reverse complement.
CCATATCAGAAAAAGAAATTGAACAAACCATCAAAGAACTCCCTAAGAAAAAATCCCCAGGTCCAGATGGATTCACAAATGAATTCTATGAAATATTCAAAGGGCATCTAATTCCAACATTATACAAACTATTTGACAGAATAAGCAAAGAAGGAGTTCTACCAAATATGGTACTGATTCCAAAGTCAGGGAGGTCAAAAACAGAGAAAGAAAACTACCGACCAATCTCCTTAATGAATATAGATGCAAAAATGTTAAACAGGATACTGGCAAAAAGACTCCAGCAAGTGATCACGAGAGTTATTCACTATGACCAGGTAGGATTCATAAGAATCAAATGTATTGGACTTCTCCACTAGTGGCAATGCAGTGATCCTAAACAACTTGGAGGGATCTACGGGAAAGAATACTATCCACATTTAGAGGAAAAATTCTGGGAGTAGAGATACAGAAGAAAAACAACTGCTTGACTACATGGGTCGAGGGGATATGTTTGGGGATATAGACTCTAAATGAACATCCTAATGCAAACATCAACAACATGGAAATAGGTTTTGATCAAGGATACATGTAATACAAAGTAGAATTGAGCATCACCTATGGGAAGATTAGGGGAAGGGGAGGGAGGAAAATAATATGATTCTTGTAACCAAGGAATTATGTTCTAAATTGACTAAATAAATTAATTTAAAAAAATAAAATGGGAGGGAAAAAATAAAAAAATAAAACAATAACAACAACAAAATAATAAACATTATCTGAAATGTTACTGCCAAAAAACCAAAAGAACTACACTTTGTGCTAAGTACTATGCTAAGCACGAGGTACTATACTTTTTTTATTTTTATGTTGTTTTTATTTCTTCCTCTTATAAGTGAACTGTTTTTACCCTAAAAGGGAATTACCAATAAAGCATTTTCAATAACCTTTAAAAAAATTAAAATAAAAGGCTGTCCCAGAAAGTCTTAGTGCAACATTATTGAGGGTTCATTTGAGAACTATAGTTCTTAGTGCTTCATCTCCCTTCTGGCATCCCTACAGTCTATGATTACATAGCAATCTGCTATGGACTTATTACTCACATTGAATTCTGCTTATTAAACTATTCTTCAATTTGATACCCATGTATTTACTTATAATATTGTATCTTTAAAATAATTTAGATGATAGTATCAGAGTGTGTTTGATAGACACTAAAACTTGTACCTTAGAAATTTTATTTAAAAATCAAGAAGGGGCAATTAGTAAATTCAGTGGATTGAGGGTCAAGGATACAGATGAAAAGTGCTGGGTTTAAATCTGACCTCAAGACATGTTCTAGCTGTGTGACCCACAGCAAGTCATTTAACCCCTATTGCCTAATCCTTACTGCTTTTCTGCCTTGTAACCCTAGACAATTCTGATTCTAAGATGTTAGATAGAAGTTTAATTTTTGAAAAATAAAATAAAATAATCTAGAAGATATAAATTTAGATATCCAATAATAGGATACCTCTCAATGCAGCATTGCTGGCCAACTTCTTCTCCTATGGGGATGCTTTCCTGACCCTACCCCTAATTGTTACTGCTTACTCCTTTCTAAAATTATTTTGCTATTATGTGCCTATTTATATCCTTCCACTAGAACACAAGATTCTCAAGAGCAATTCTTCATTTTCATCTTTGTATCCCAAGCACCTAGCACAGTGCCTTGTATTTAAGAAATATTTCTTGAACTGAAATGAATAAAAGAATAACATGGAAATTTAAAACTGCCTTCATTAAAGCAAATAGAATTTATTATTGTTCAGTCATTGCAGTCCTGTTCTCTTCATGACCCCATTCAGGGTTTTCTTGGAAAACATATTGGAGTGGTTTACCATTTCCTATTTCAGCTCATTTTTACAGATAAGGAAACTGAAACAAACAGGATCAAGTGACTTGCACAAAGTCACACAGCTAGTAAAATACTAACTTCTAGGTACCAAAGAAAACTTGAAATACATTTATATTTTGGAAAATTGTCCGTTATAATGAAATGGCTAAGACATGTTAAAATGCAAGTCTTTAAAAAAGGCAATTTCAGGGGCACCTTTAGCATTTGGGGTTGCCTATGGGACATTGACAAGGAAAGGAAATTAAACCATTAAAGAGTTAATTTAGTTGAACAAAGGGCAGAAACCTTCAAGCTCTGCCAAGAAGGTAGAATGTTTCTAGTCAACCTCCTTATCACTGCTCTCCCAACCCCCACCTGAAAAATCAGAACTGTTATGTTATTAATACATTAATGATACACGCATATTACAAACCCAAAAGATTCCTTTTAAATCCCACAAGATGATTACTGCCAAACAAGGCTAAGGAGCACCAAGGGAAATTCTAGGAACATTTAATGGAAGCACTTTCAATTAACAGGAGAGAGTATATTAAAAACTCATCCTTCTTAGTGTGAAACAGCAAATACTAGTTATAAATCTGTCTTTACTGATGAAGTCTCTGGAGTGATATTTTAGCCACTATGGAAATTTTTAAAAATAGAAGATCCCAAATAGGCACATGGGTGAACTAACAATTGTCATGAAGGTAGTCTGAGTGTTTTTACAAAATCACAATTGGAACTGTTCTTGGAAGACATTCTGTCCAACTATATGTGAGCAAGCCCAAGAAATGGTCATGTAAATTTTGCTTGAAGACCTCTAATTGGGTGAATACCTATCAGGGAAGCCTCTTAAATTATTGGTTAGCTTTATTTTTCCTCTTGCAACCAAATGTTTCTAACTATTGATCCAAATAAGAAATTTTAACTGTACTTAGAAAGCATCGCAAAAAATATAACTTTCAAGTCCTACTTTATGTGTACAGGTGAAAGGAGTTTTAAAAACTACCAAAAAATGTTGAGATATAAGAAATGTGGAAGGACATGGGAAAGTTTACCAGCTGATCTTCACATACTCTATGAATTGCTTTCATCTCCGGTTGCTTGTGCCAAAATATATGTATTTAAGGGTTATATCATATATATAGAAATTGGAATGAGAGAGCCAAAAATCAGACAAACTAGCATTGTTCCAAGTCCAGGGCCCTAAGAAATTACTTTGAATAAGTAAAAATATTAATAAATATTGAAACAAAATATAAAATATAATTAGAGAATCATATATCCTCAAGATTGCATGGACCTCATTGGATGACACAGTCTAATACCCTGCCTTGAGGGAGCTAAAGTATGACTCTATTTTTCAGACTGGCAATTAAAGTACTATAAATTTTAAGTACTACTTTGTCACATCAGAAGGAAGGTGACAGTATGGGAACTAGAAGCCAGGATTATTGCAATACACTTTTCTATCCTCAGAATCAAAACTAAGAACTCAACTCTGATACAAATTATATTGTTGGGGGAGGGGGGCGCAATACAGAGGACAGCGTACTCAGGTCAGGCATTGTCATGTGAAACCAGTAAAAACTGGTTTGACTAATATTGCTGTTTCTTTGTCTTTCTACATAAGCTTGGTCCTAAGGGGCTATGGGCTTTCAACCAGAGTACAAAAACCATTGCACAGATGCCATATCTAGAAGCTACCCTACTGTGTACTTTCCTCTGACAGGATCAGTGGAGGTCAAAAACCTAGACTTACATTGATAGCATCTGTTATCCTCTTACTTTAGTAAGTAGCAGTAAAATCCTGTTAACTACTATCCATATAACTCTGCTATTCTTCATATGAAGTCTATTGAAGTAGAAAAAAAAAAGAAGTAGTTTCCAAAAGAGTCCAGACAGAATCCCTAATTTTCAAAGCCCCTGGATTAGAAGGAGGAATAGGTAGCTGGAAAGGTGCTCTGCGGTAGGAGTAAAATCTTCACTCCTGTTTCCATGAAAGCTAGGTTATTTTTTTCTTAAAAGGTACCACTTTTTTTGGTGGTGGTCCCTTGATTTTTTAAGAGTATCAAAGATGTTACTTGCGTTATCTTGATTTGTACATGAATTATATTTAAATGTGCAAAGTTGTACAAGGTCATCAACCTTCCGTGGCAAGACAAAAGCCAAGACAATTGGCGATGGTCTGGGATGAAATGGATGAGCTTGGTATCTTTGATACCTGACCAAGCTATGAGAACTCCATAGCACCTGTTTCAGCTGCCTTCATGGCCACTGAAACAAACTGTTCTCATCCATCCATTCTGCTAAGGAAAGTCTTCACATGCTTGTGGTAGACATCCTCTTAACTTACTAATGGGTTTGAGACCTGTTGGCTACTCTCAACCTAGCTGGCTGGCTCAGCTGACTAAAGACTCAGGCTACTGACACCACTTCTTAGTTTTCTGAGTACAAAGTTGTCATCAGGAGCTCTAGGGACTGTCTGATTCTTGGCTAGTAGAAAAAGATGGTCAAATCAAAGAAGTTTTGCTCAACTGGATCAATCTGAGATGTACCCAGTCTTGGTTCTGTATCTTCTTGCTATTTTTTTATTTACTCCTACCTACTGAATTCTTAAATAAATTCTTAAACAAATAATTAAAAAATAGATTCTTAAAAATTCTTAAAAAAATAATTTTAAAAAATACTTTAAAAAATTAAACAAATAATTTTAAAAAGAATAATAATCAAAATCAATTACATCAATGTATATATGCAAAATTCTATTGCCACAGTTCCCTTTCTCTCTACTGAGAAGAAATGGGTTTCATTGCCTATCTTCTAAAACCAAGACTTATTGAATACAAATTATTGCAAAAAATTTGAATTTGGTTGCTTTTTAGTACTATTTTCATGAATGGGTAAAGAAAAAAAGGTATTTATTAAGTGCTTACTACATTCTAGGAATTGTGCTATATAATAGGGATACAAATACAAGTAAAAAAAAGAAAGTTCTGGTCCTCAAGGAGCTTATATACTAAAAAAGGGAAGATAAAGGGAATGGATGTTTTGGAAAAAAAATCAGAGAGAATAGTGGTTGAAATCATAGGGCAAATATCTGGTGTATTTGTTGATTACTGTTCTTAGAGCTAGAGGTAGAGAGGGGAAGAATGGGATCACTTCTAGAAGTAATAGGTAGAAGGGAAGGCAGCAGATTATGTTTTTTTTGATCCTACTTACTTTTCTCTATATTAACTCATAGAATTATTTCTCATTTCACTAAATTCTTACTATTTGACATTTCTTTTGTTGAAGCAATATTCCATTAGATTCATATATCACATTTTTTCAGTCATCCCTTAATCAATGGACAATTACTTTGTTTCCAGATTTTCTTTTTATAACTACAAAAAATGCAGATACAGATTTTGGCATATGTGGTACTTTTGACCTCCTTGGGATACATATTACATATGTGATCTCTAAATTTTCATTTCAACAGTACAAACTTTCAGAAGGAAAAATTGTAAAGTTCTGCAAGTAGGAAGTATTCTAGAACTTTAAAAAACATCCATGTATGAATGTAAAACAAATAACCCCACTCATACTTTGAGAATAAGAGATATTATTTGTGTCACAGCAGGCTAGAACCCATCAAGAGGAATGCCCAGACCCTCTGCCTCATTTGCTCATTGCCTTATTCATTTTCCTATCAGACAAGTATATTAATAAGGAGAACTCCCAAAGGAAACCCTCTCAGGGCACATTAGCATCTGTTCAATAATTTCTCATCTTAGAGAGCTACTTTCTCCACTTATCAAGGGTAATTTGGCCTCTGATTCTGAATGGCCACATTAAAATCTGAGGAAGTATAAAGATGTTTGTTTCATTTTGTAATTTTTCCTATTCCCTTTAGGATGAAGATATGATAAATGTAACCCAAACTATCCCCCTACAGTTACCCCGATTGAAAATCTCCACTTGTTTCACCTTCAAGTTTCAGCAGCCTTTTGTACAATAGAATTTAACCTTAGATTTCAAATACAAATGTATTCACAATTTAACATGATTAAATATGAATTTATGGATTCATTTTTTATCACATTTTTTCCTACACATAGAATAATGTTCATGTAACAAAAAGACATGTCTTGTCACTTTAACAGCAAGGCATACATTTCATGATGCAATACAATTCATGAGTTATTAAAACAACACTGGGACAGCTGAAGAATGAGTACTGTTATGTTCTCAGTATAGAGCTTTATGTAAATGAAGTAATGAATGGGAACTTGTGAGGCTAGTGAGAAAGCAGTATGGTTACATATCCACTCCCTAGTTGTAGACTAACATAGCCAGAAGGATAGGTTTCATCATCACTTATTAAGTGCAATTAAAAAGGGAAGGTAAGAGAGGCTCAGACTAAGCTACAAGATCTATCTTCAGCAAACTTTGAGTCCCTGAGGGAAGAGGCTCTCTCTCTTTTTATTTCTATCCCAAAGCCTAGTAAACTGCCTGAGGTACAGTAGGTGCTTAATAAACACTTGCTGCTGGATTGCTTCTAGTTTTATCTTTTAATAAAAATTTTAGCCCATGAGTAGCTATTAGCTAAAACCTGATCTTAGTCATTTCCTTCTCTCCACATCCAGCCTAATCAAATGCTTCCTTGTGTTTTACAATCCTTATACTCCTATACTTGACCCTTTGATCATCAACTTTCTCTAATTTCCATTTTCTTCTTATCCACTGGCACCTTCCCCACTGCTTAAAAACATGCCTTTGGCATTCAAAGCCCTTTACAAAGGGTGTATGGATATTGAAGGAGGAAAAGCACCTCTGGTGTGAGAGCTTGCCAAGCTCTTTGCCTGGCTGCTCATCTACTTTTTGTTATCCACCTGGTGGCCATACCATGGTAAACCATCCCAGCACATGGGCTAAACCAGGTGGAAGGTAAATGAGGAGCTACAAATCCACTGGTGAGGTAGGGGAATGTTTACCCCAAGTGTGTAAAGATTTCCTCTGATGGAATGGGTGGATGAGAACAATTTGTTCTCATGAAGGCCATGAAGGCAGCTGAAACAGGCAATGTGGAGTGCTTAGAGCTTGGTCAGAGGTCAAAAGTGCCATGGTCATCCAATGCGTTTGGCCCATTACCCAAGCTGTCATTCTGACTTTTGTCTTGCTACCAGACTAAATTCAGTGACTCCAGAAGAGAAAGTGAGGCTGATTAGCTGACGACTATGTGTAATTCATGCACTAATCAAAACATCACTCCATGAAGTCACTGCATATAAAGGATAAACAACAAATATGCCAGAATACCATTTCTTCTTAAAAACTCTTTTACTTGATATTATGTGTAACAGTCAAAAGAGTGGTAGAGTGGTTGGCATAAACTGTTACAGATACAAGAGTGGTTGCCTTAAACTGTGACCGCAAAAATATGGTTTCAAATAAAAAATAAAGTGGTCGCCATGGGGAAATTCCCCTCCAAAAATATACCCACATCAGCTGGGTTTTATAGAGATTTTAATTAATACAAATTACGGAATTAATGAAAGGGAGAGAGAGTAAGAGGAAATAATGAGAAAAGGGCTAGGCCAGCCTACGCTTAAGCCTTAAGAGAGAGATCAGTCAGTCTTTAATCCACTCACCACAAGATTTGTCCCAAGCAAGATTCTAGTGTTTAGAGAGACCCATCAGGTCAGCTCCTCAGCTCCACTAAGTTCAGCCACTGAGCCCTCCAATTCAGCTTTGGCAAGCTCCCTCTCCAGAGGCCTTTCTGACCTCCTTTTAAAGAGAATTTTCTCCTATGTCACCTCCCCTAAGTTCTCACATCTACCAATCACAGTCGATGTTTTCACAGGACTGACCATTCTTAATTCACATCTTCTTTAATTCTCAACTTCTCTGGGTAGACTAAAACTTCTGAGTACGTTCACACCTCTTTGCCCCTCACAAGTTTGCAAGTTGCTTGACCTTTTAGTGATTAATTTGACCTTCATAGGTACTTAGTACCCTTTTGTATTAGATTTAAAAATAGACCTAGCTTAAGAGCTTTTGCCTCACTATAAGTATGAATTAAGTACTTTTCATTGTTCAGTAAGGAGTTTACAACTTTATCTTCCCCTAAAGTATGCTTAAGTATGGGTAGAGTAATGTTAGAGTTCTCACATTCCTGATCAAGTACCTTCATTGTTTAAAATGGGGAATGGTCTTAACCAAATGTTCTAAGGTAGAGTCATGAGAATCTTTAACATTCACAAGTCTGAGAAATTTTAAGATTCACATATGATCTAATCAAGCTATTATACTATCTCTTCTTTCCCCAGCTAAACTCCTTCCTTTTTTCCATCTCACTCTGCCCCCAATAATGTAGCTTCAAATCTCATCACTTGATTGATGAGTCAAATTGGTACAGTAGAATGAGCACCATTTCTTGGAGTCAAAGGACCCAATTAAAACCATACCACTGATGCTTATGACCTTGAGAAATCAAATCAACAAGCATTACTCAGTACCCAGTATGATTCAAGCACTTTGCTAAGTGCTGGAGATAAAATACAAAAAACGGCAAAAACTAGCTCGAGAGGCTTCTCGGAGAAGGTAGAATTTTAACTGAGACTTGAAGGAAGTCAGAAGGCAGGAGTCAGAGATAAGGAAAGAAAACAGTCTAGGCATAGGGGACAGCCAATGAACACACCCAGAGCCTAGGGTGTCTTGTATATGGAAAAGGAAGCCAAGCACCCAAGTTCATCAACTCAGAATTATCCTTGATTCTTCATTTTCCCTCAGTCAGTTACCTAGTCAAGTCAGTTCTACATATAGTACATTTCTCTCTCATGTCACAACTTTAGAAGAAGCCCAGTAACACCTTGTATTTATGTAGTATGTTATTGTTTACCAAGGGCTTTATAGACAAATTATCTAAAACGATCCATTTGACAGGGTTGTAGGGGTAGATAATGCAAGTATTATTCTTGTTTTACAAATCAGAAACTTAACCATCCAGAAACATTAACCTTGATGTCCCGTCCAAGGTTGTGCAGCCAATAAATGTCAGGGCCAGGACTCAAAATAAGACTTTCTGACATGAGATAAACAGTTTGCCTCAAGGGCTAAAAGTATTTTATTCCTCTAAAGTCTACCCCCCCAAAAAATAATTCCTTTGAGGTATATGCTAAAACTTATTTAGGAAAAAATTAATTCTAAAATTCAGTATCTTGCCATAACTTATCTAATGATAACTATAACAAATTAGCAAGTAGCTCATACTTTGCACCTAATTGTGTAAATTTCATTGAGACACCTTAGCTAAAGTTCTGTGCATTTCATTCCCATGACATGACCAAGAATGTATGGAAATGCATGAAACCTCTGTTATAAAGTCCGTTAATACCTATTTGCATCTGAATAATAATGAGAACTTGTCATTGTAAATGCCTTTTCAGTAAGTTGCCAAGATGACTAGTTTAATTCCTTTTGCAGTAAAGATGAGTTAATCAATGGCAGTCCAATGTTGCTGGCTTGTTTAATAAAATGAACAAAAGCAAGAGGTCTGAGGCTCACCTTGATTTGGCAAAGCAACCAAACCTTCTGCTTCTCTTAGAAAGTCAGTTTTGTCAATGCTGAAAACTGCTTGATGAGCACATGTAGAACAAAGGGAATGAAGAGTCTTCTTTGAATCAGTCAAAGGCAATAAAAGCAATAAGCATATAGACAAATAAAAGGTTTCTAGACAACATACTAAGAAGACTCAAGTGAGGTGAAAGTCTAAGTCTTATAAAAGTCTGTAATTTAGACAGAGAAAGAAAGGGAACCAGAAAGGCAGCTTGGCTTAGTGGATAGAAAACCATTTTGGGAATCAGGAAGAGACAAATTCAAATCCAGCCTCTGATATAAACCATCTAGATGATCTGAGACAAATCATCTACCTTCTAGGTGCCTCATAATACTCCCTAAAGATTATATCTTATTGAACTGTTACTGAACTACACTGCTAGAGGAATTCTTCTCCCTGGGACTTTCCTATAATGATGAAATCATGAACTCACAAACAAAAAATAAAGTTTAAAGCAAGGGGAGGAGAGAATTGTGAAATAATGTTTGAGAGATATTTTCCAATTGTGTGCCAGTGGGTGGAATGAAGTATTTCAGCAAGTGTCTACTTAATAATCTAATGAGTTTGAGTGACACTGCTGAAGTAAACAGTGAAACAGAAACTACATCTAATGACAGTGGAAGCAGCCAGCTGCCCTGCCTAAAAGGTTTCTAGGCCTATTAATCAATTACCTGTTCATATATTATAGCCAGAAAACTGTTTCCTCTTCAGCTCATTATCAACAAAGATGATATGGTCCTATGTATGGACAAAGAAGGACACAAATAAAACAACAGGTTTCTCATCTCAGGACTTGCTAAAAGCATAGTGGAAAAAACAGTTTTGGCCTTCTAGAGTCCAAATGCGTGGTGCGCACACTGTTCCATCTCTATCCCACACACCCTGCATTCATTGATTCCAGTAAGCTGGCCAAGGGAGGAAGAAGTGGCTCAACAGCCTCTGTTCTGTTACCCAATATCTTCTAACCCTGACTAAGGATGCAAAAGTAGAGTTAATTATTAAGAGCTAAAAAAGAGAATGGAATAAGAATATGGGACAAATCCTTCTACACCCACTAATGTCTCAAAAAGAAGCATAAATACACCTACTATCTCTATCCCTAGATAGTGAAGGATTAGGTTATTACTCATCACTGATCATAGATAACCTAAAAAAAAATGTTCAGTCTTTTGGCTAGTGGAAAATGCTTAAATTCCAGGACTTCAATCATAAATATATAAAAGGGTTCCTCTAACACATTATTAATTATAAAATAAGCATATTCAACAGAAAGATATCATTTTCTCTAGGAACATTATTCTATAAAATGCAGAAACAGTCTGGATTATTCAAGAGTCTTTAAAAAAAAAAAACCTTACCTTCCATCTTGAAATAAATACTAATATTGGTTCCAAGACAGAAGAGTGATAAGGGCTAAGCAATGGAGGTTAAGTGCCTTGCCCAGGATCATACAGTTAGGAAATGTCTGAGGCTGGATTTTACCCTGGACCTCCCATCTCTGGGCCTAGCTCTCAATCCACTAAGACACCTAGATGCCCCAAGAACTGCTTCTTTTCTATAACACAATCTTATCTGACTCCTGCATCGAGGCATCTCAAATTCTACATATCCAAAACATAAATCTTCTTCACCACAAAATTTACCTTTTCCTTCACTTTCCCTACTTCTGTCAGGGGAACCCTCATTCTTCTGATTACCAAAGTTCTGAGCCTCAGCGTCATTCTGATCTATCTGCTCTCTCTAACTCACCCATAACTAATCAGTCGCCAAGTACTATCAAGTCTATCTCAATAGTATCTCTACAGCCTTTCCATTTTCTGCATTCACACAGATCAAATAGGCACCACTTACTGTCCTAGCCCAGAAGGTGGAATTACTGTAAATTAAGAATTGTTCATAATTCTTTATACTTTGATGTTCCTGATAGGAATAAGGTATCTGGAGAATGGATAAAGGGACAATTTCTTCTGACAACATGTCTTCTATGTTATCAACTCTGACAGAATTTTCCATAATAAGCTGTTACAGTATTCATGAATTTTCCTATTGCCTTCTTAAATCTTATTTTTAAATTTATTTTTAAAAAATAAATTTAATAATTAATAAATAAATTTATTTTTAAATTATATTTTTCAATACTATCTCAGAGAAAAGTACTCTAGAAATACAGTGATATGGTTTATGAATATAGACCTTTAGACCTTCCCTCCCCAAGATTCACAACCTAATGGGAAAAACAGAGAAAACCTGTTTTTCAAGTGTTTAGAGAAAAGTAGCCAAGTTTAGCCTAGCCAAAGTTGGTTATTTGGCTGTTAGGCTTGGATAAATTGCCAAGTCCAGGTTTTTTTCTGGTAACTTCTATACCAATAGCCCTACCTCCTTCTCAGGAACATTGAAAACACAGCATCTTGGTTGTATTTCAAGCTGTTCTGCCTAAGATATGAAGCTGTCACATATAACAATATAGTCCAGATAGGCACAGATCAGGTAAAAATGAGTACTCTTTCATCAGTAATGTGACATCAAGCTGCAGGTTTTGTATATCCAAAGGGGATAGAGGGGATAGTAAAAAGCAGAAGCAGAGAAGAGTTTTTGAGGTTTTGTTCCACACTTGTGCTGAAGGGAATCTGGGAATAGGAAAAAAATGGAAAAGGCCAATGGATGAAACTTATGTCTATAAACCTATATTTGAGATCTATAGTCAGTTAGGTGTATAAACATCCACCTATTTCAACTATATGTAAAAGTCAGGGGCAAAGTTTTATTTTTCTTTGATTTTTAGAGAAGGATCTTTGTGTTGGTTGTATTTTTAAAACCAGTTTTCTGCATTGGATTAGGTGCTAAATGTTTGCTGAATTGAGTAGGTGCTTAATATTTGTTGAATAAGTTTCACATGGAGGTAGTGAAGAAATAATTGTCTGCAAAGCCTGGTTCCAATTGTCTGAGTCAGATTTACTTAAAAAAATGAGAAGTTTAAAAATGAACTAAAATTGAAATTACTATATGTAGTTTATATAAAACCTCTTTCTTTGGATTTTGACAAGAAAAAAAGAAAAATATCTCAGGATTATTCCAAGAAACAAATATGAAAATAGATACTACCCTGAATACAAATTGCCTTAGTCAAACTATTAAACATTTTCTTACTAGGAATCTAAGGATCAGAGGCATTTTCCCAAGCTTGAAACCAACTAGTAAGAATGAGGTATCTGAGAATGACTAAATTAAATGGCTGTTGGGGAAAATTGCCCCTAAGTCCTAGACTCTTATATTAATAACTATAGACTTGAAAATCATTCTGTGTGTCTCAGATACAGTCCCTTGGTATTACATATACAGTATATGTATGTACACATGCACACATAGTTATCCTGAATTCATCTTTTCAAGTAGAATTTCATTTTTTAAAAGTACCACTGGCACAAAGAGACATTAGATGTCATCCTAAATGATTCTGTGTAAACAGTGCCTTGCTTTGTGCCAAAGACCAAGTAGAGGAAAGAGACAAAAAGCTGAGGAAACAGAAGTATAAGGGACCAAGGTACAGTGGGCTGCAGGAAGAGGTAAACAGAGTGGCAATGTTAAGAGGGAAATATGGACCAGGGGAAAAAAAAGATGCTCTATTTGGGGCATAAATTTGGAGAAGGGTATCAGTGTTCAGCGATTAGGACCTCAGACCTTCTCTCCACAAAAAATGTAAACTTTAGATATAAAGCAGGAATTTCAAGGTGGCAGTGGTGGTCAGTTAAGGCTGAAGAAGCAATGGATCAATCAGATGGGTAAGAAGAGATTGTGCCTGATTAAGAGCAAAAGTGGGAAGGTAAATTGAGAATGCCTAGGGCACTTAGAATTAGTTGAGGTGGGAGGAATTAGAAAGAGTCGGGTTATGGTTTTACTTAATCCACAAATGATCTTGTTCCACAGTCCAGAAAGTAACTGTTAAATTCCACAGCAGTCAAATGAACTTTGTTCATATCCAGTAACAGGAGAGATAGAAATTAGAGATAAGTTCAGTACTTATGAGATAACAGGCTACATAGAGAAAAATGTTCTTGATAAGATAATGAATCTATACCACTTTGGGATTCTTCTACATTATAATATTTTGCTTTGCTAGATAACATCACTAAAATAGATTGTCTTACTCCTGCTAATGTACACATTCATGAAAGTCAAAAGGAGTTTGAATATAAGAAAATTTAATTATCTCACATCACATCAAGAATCTGAGAGTTTAAAATAGTACTTTTAAAAACCACACAGAACTTTTCTTCTGTAATGCTGGCCAATTACAAATAAGATAAACTGGGGTTGACTACTTTAGACCCCTTTCTCTTTTGTACATTGAGAGTTGAAGGGTAAATCAAAAGTAGTAAAGTTTGCTTTTTAGTTGCTATGCACTGTGCATTTTCCCATTTATCATCATTCTAAATCCCACCACTCAGCATTATGAAACATTCATTCTGTTTCCCTTCTCTCAGCACTAATAGACCAAGATTCACTGCTCAGCATTGATGCATGGAGGATTTCATTACAGTGTACTGATACTGCACAAAGCATTTGTTAGTGCAGTAAGGAAATCCTATACTTTGCTCAAAACTATAAAAGTGGGGAAAAAAGTCATGAAAATGGGTGCTGGATAAATACTCTGGTTGAAATTTTTACCTCTTCTTGAATTCTAAAAAGATAATATTTATTTACATCAATGGGAGGTTTACTTATTCAATTATCTGAGAAGGGCCCTGATGCTGACAGTCAACTTTTCAAGTGTCAAAGCTTATTATCTTATCCTAATCTATCTTTCTGAGAGGTGAGAAATTGATATATGATAGCTATAGATTGACACCTTCTTACCTAAGTTCTTCTCAGCTCTTTGCTTCTAGATCTCTATTAATCACTCCAAAACCTAAAAAATAAAATTGAGTTTCCATTTCCTACTAACTTTAATAGCATACCCTCTAAGAGAGACAAAAGAAAAGAAAAAGGCTTGGAGTTGTAAGCTGAATTGGCTAAACAAGAAAATCTACAAAGAATTCTACCTTCAAATAATAAATTCTACTTTATTTGAAAGTAACTTTGAAACCCTGAATTGCAATAACATTTCTCTTTAATCTTTAACTAAGCTGCTAGGAAGAAAATTGCCATTAGGAAGTTCTAATAAATTGTTAATGTACTTATCAAGAAAATGAACATATAATTATGAATTTAATGGGATACCCAATCCATGACCTCTAAATTGTATCAAGAATGCTTTTATTATTAAAAATTATTAGAATTTTGTTATTTATAATTGGAAAAATTCTCACAAAAACATTACCTACTTCTAACAACTAAAAAAAAGCTCCAAATGCCTTGTGGTTGATCACTACATATCTACAGATTTATTTTCCTACGCTATTTAAATCTCCAATTAATCTATTTCAGTATCTTGCTCCAGATACCAAAGGATGATCAATTAAATGGAAACAATCTAGAAGACCTATATGAAATCCACTGGACTATATTATCACAAACACATGTTATATACTTCAATTTTGGAGAAACAATGTAGCAAAATGGAAAGCTGTTATATACTTACATGGACCTTGATTCAAGAAGAGTGAGTTCTAGTTCCAGTTTTGTTACTATATCATTCATTCATTCAAAAAGCATTTATTGGGCACAGACCATCTGTGCCAAGCACTGTGTTATTCCCTATGTCATAATTTCAACATGCCTCAGTTTCCTCATTTGGATCTGGCAGATATTAAGTATTTAATAAATAAGTATATTTTCATTCATTCATCTATAAAAAGATGGGCTTGGACTACATGATCTCTAATATCCTCTCTAGATCTAAAGTTCTATTCTATTACAGGTTAAGCAAGATTCTGAAATGTCCATTTCTCTTAGGAAGCATCATATTCATTTCATACAAACATATCAATCCAAGTAGTAAAATATCTTCCTTTGGAAGTCACAAAAGGGAAACCCATAAAGATACATTATCTAGTAAAATGGTAGTATTGTCTCAAAATGGTAGACTAATGATAAGAAATGTATTTTCTAATGAATCCATAAACCCTGTCAAAGAAATTTTTTCTGTGGTTCACGCATTTCACCTTATTTAATGCTTTAAACTTTTAAAGTATGAAGTCTCCTAGTCTCAAAATTTTGAGCTGTGTTATCTCTCCTCATTGTCATTCAATTGCTAAGCCTTCCTCTTTCTACTTCTTCCAAACTGTTCTCTTTATTCTCTTTATTCCCACCACCATCATCATGGTTCAGGTCTGACAGATGAGAAGTGTTCAGTATTTGCTGAATGAAGACAGTGTCATCAAGGAGAAAAAAGCTGTTTTTCAAAACCAAAATACTTGGGGTTGCATTCCACTCCAAAGGCATCTAACCTCAGGCAAATCATTTAACCTCTCAGTCATATTTTCCTTTATTGTAAAATGGTGATAATAATATTTGCATTACCCTATTCATGGTTAGTGTAAATCAACTGAGATAATATATAAAAATGTATTTTGTATGCATAAGAATGTTTAACTTATTATTTTCTTGTGTTTGATTTTTTTAAACAGTAAAAAAATAATATTAAATTATATCTGATACTCAAAATTTACAATGTGCTTTATAGAAACTATCACATGGAAAGTAGATAGTGTGGATATATTAACCCAATTTTATATATAAGGAAATTGAGAATGAGATGTATAGCAAGTGTGATTTGAACCCAGGTCTTTCCAGCTCCAAGCCCAGTCCTCTATTCATTATACCAGTCTGTCCTGTGAGAAAGCATCACTATAATCATTGTCTTTCTTAAGATGAGGAAGCAGACACAGAGAGCCAAAGATATTTCCTCATAGTTATATAGGAAGTTTGTAACAGAGGTGCAGAATCCTGATTTCTAGCCTCTATTTATAACACTACACTGAACAAATCAGAAGAATATGATTAGAAACCTAACAAGAAAGGAAAGAAGGATGATTTTCCCCCCAGTTTTCTCAAAGGGAATGGGGACATGAATAACAATATTCTAGGCTCAGGAAGGAATGTAAGCATCTAGTGAAACAGAAGTAGCTGCCTGTCAGCTGAGAAAGCAAGCACAATTCAGTCACTTCTGAGAGCCAAATGGCTCTGTGCACCTACATTTGCCACTGTCATCACCAATGTCACACGTGAGCTAAAAATGGATAGAATGGTGTGTATCTTTCCTACAAGCAGAAGTTTAAAACGAGCAAGACACTTAGCATAAAAGAGACTAATCTCATTATAAAACTTGGAATTTAAAACCAGCAAGTCAACAGAAGCTGAAAACAAAACAAACAAAACAAACAAAAGCCTTATCCTATACCACAATACTCAGAACTTTTCCCCATCCTGTATATTTTATTAAACACTAACCTAATCAATTAGCTTCACTTGATTTATACACATCTACTAGAATAAGAGTAGCCATCATAGAAAAAAAATTACACACAAAGTAGCAGTGGCTTTTTTGGAGGTTGTTTTTCAAAGGGAAAACTTTGAAGCAATTAAAAACAACGTTGTCCAACTGCTATGATCCTCAGGGGAACCAGGAGGGAAATGGAGATCTCAGATACCAGATCTCTAAGTGCTGAGTGTGACTCAAAGCCATGACCTCTTCCGATAAGTAAATGATCATTTCTAGAATGAACCAAACAAAGGACAGATATTATCATACTCCCCTACTCAACAGCATATAAATCCAACCACTCTTTTTTTGTTGTGGGGTGACCAAAAGGAAATAAGTAAACAGAGTAGGTGTAGGCATGCTATAACATATTTCCAATTAAGAACTACATTAAAGAGTGACAGTATCAATATAATTGAGAAAATGTATGGTAAGAAGTAGAGACAAACCAATTGTGTAAATAAGATTAAATAATTGGGAAGAAGGAGGAGGAGAAGGAAGAGGAAGGAAGAGGTAAAGAAGAAAGAGAAAGAGTAGGAAGAGGTAGAAGAAGAGGAGGAGAAGCATACTGTGTGATCATTTTTGGAGATGATAATGTATAAGAACTAAGACAGAAGGAGAATTCTTAGTAATTTTCACTACTGGAAGAATCATCCATATAGAAGAAATTATAGATCCATTTGACATCCTTAAGTATTAAGTATTTAGATGTAGTTAAATGGATAGTGTGGAACTTGGGGACAAGACTTACATTCAAATTCTGCCTCAAATACTAACTAGTGGTGATACCTGTAACAGTTAAATTAGTTTCTCTATTAAAAGTATTATATTTTTAGAGGTTTATTAAAAATTATTAGAAATCAAGGATAAAGAAATACAAAATAAGCATGTGCCTAGGGCACATAGCTCATTCAATTTCACTTACTACATCTTGAGAGACTCCTGTGCTTAGAAGTGGAAGCAGAGAGATCAAGTTGGCAGTACAGTCAGTTTAAATACAAATTTTGTTCTCGGCCCAGGTGGGAATTCAGGTGAGATTATAGGGAATTCTGGGAACTGCCAAGGACTTCTGGGGATTGAAGTCTGGGGTTCAAATCTCCATTTTTACACACCCTAATCAAGTCACTTAGCCTCTCCCAGACTCAGTTTCCTACAGTATAAAATGGGCATAATGTCCTAGGATTGTTGTGAGGATAACACATGTAAAGGCAGTTTGCAAGCTTTGAAAAACAATGTAAATTTAAGGCATTATTTCATTTATTCTAAGGACAAGGGCCATCTGAAGCAAAGTGCTGGTGATGACAAATGTTGGAGGGGAAGAACACACTGTTGGTGGAGCTGGGAACTGATCCAACCATTTTGGAGATCAATCTGGAATTACAACCAGTTAAAAATTGTATAAAGCCTTAGACCAAACAATAGGTATCATTGCTAGTTCTGTTTCACAAGATTAGGGAAAAAGTTAAAGAACCTTCCAAAATATGTTCCAAAATACTCATGGAAGTTCTCTTTATGGCAGCAAAGAACTGGAAATTGGGGGGGGGGGGGAGGAGAGGTTATTGTTTATCAATTAGGGAATGGCTAAACAAATTGTGATATATGAATATGAGAATACTACTGAACCGTAAGAAACAATGAGCAGACTAATTCTTTTTTAAAAAGTGAAAAGGACTTCATGGGATAATGAATAGCAAAATGAGTAGAACCAAGAGAACATCATACACAGCTACATCATTAATCCTGTAAGAATAAAGTGTGACCGTTAACCTTCAGAGAGTGAGCTGAAAGGTGGAAACATGAAAGACTTCATTTATATGAATATATCTGTCTCCTGGACAATACCATCTGTGATGTTGAGAGGAGCTGGGACACTTGTGAATAAAGCCTATTAAAAAAAAACACATAGCCATCATTCTGGCAAGGGTCTCCTTGTATTATGAGATCTATGACTTCTCCAAAAAGATAATGCCTCAAGATTACTCCCAATATGGAGTCATATCCCAACTTCTTCCACCTCCATCACCAAATGAATTTGTTTGAATAAGTTGTTTTGTGGACATGTGATCAATTTCCTATCCCTAGATAACCACATTATGTATATTCTAACCTATATAATTTCTGTTATTCCTGTTTGCTATCAGCTTTAATAAACGGGTTTACTTACCAAAAAAAGTGCTGAGGATACCTCAAAGTAGCAGTGAAGTTACAATCTATCAGTTCTTATATGTGCTTACAAAATTGATCTTGTAGTCTGTAAGTTTGATTAGGCAATCATATGATCCTTATATTTGGAATGAATTCAAAATACAGGATCTATGATTGCATTGGCATGAGTATTCCCTTAACTACAAGAAGACTTTAGTTTTTCTCTCTAGTAGAGTGTCTTCATGAGTTTCTGTGGTCAGAAAAAAATGTCACTTGGTGGTCATTCTCATGATAATTTTTTCTAAATGTAACTTGGTCACTGTGGTAAAACTAAGAATCATTCCTATTTGGTAGAATCTGTCACACTTTCATGTTCTGCTGGTGCAGCCATCAAGAAGCAGTGTTACCTCCAGACTACAATGAGGTAGCAGAGCAGGACTTTAGTGATAGGTTTGGAATAAAAATGTTCACATTTATACATTTAAATTGTCAGTTGAAGACTATAGTTAAATATCCAATTCTCCAAATTCCCTGAATAAAAGACAAACTTGATAATCTTCTCTTTCTTCTTATAGTCTGAATTACCTTGTATTTTCATTTAAGATCCCCCAAATCTTTCAAAATTGATTTGAGGGGGCTTTAAAAAACCTCAGAACTTAATATAATTTCTTTATTCTTTCATCTCACTTCAACTTTAAAGTGCTAATGAATAATTAGAAAACAGAAAAACAGATCCTATGAAATGCTGGAAAGAACATTGATTTTGGAATCAATCAGCCAGTCTGGCTTGAAATCCTGGTTATATCATTTGTTGTGTCACCTTGGACAAATCTCTTAACCTCAATGATAATAATACTTAACCTATCCATGTCATGAGGTCATTCTAAGGATCAAATGGGATAATGTACAATTAAGGTGTTCTGGTAAACTTTTTTATTTTGCAAACATTTTACTTTTCTAATGTAAAAAAAAAAATCATATCTCCCAGAATGCTACAGTTCAAAAGACATTTAACAGTCATCCATTCCAACTCCCATTTATGATAAAGAAGATAAAATAATGCTAAAAATCAATTGTATACTTAAATACCAATAACAAGGGAGAAGAAAGAAGGTATAGAAGAAAGTTACAGAAGAATCTGGATTTAGTTGGACAAATTATTTGCTGGCTTTCAGTTACTTCAAGGATAAAATGAGAAGGGTTCTTCCTATTTTAAAATTCTGTGATACTAGGCAAAAAGAAAAGAAAGATGTTTTTCAGTGTTACTTTAAGGACATGGGGTTTGGGATGAGTTGGCTGAGTTCTCAATCACAAAATCCCCAATGAGACAGACAGACAGACAGACAGACAGACAGACACATACACACACACACACACACACACACACACACACACACACGTAACTGGGTGGAGAAAAAGGGGGGGGGGAATCCTAGCTCTTGACAAGTGGGCAAAAGAACAATGATGAAATTCATCCAGGAAGAAGACTAAAAAATTGAGGGCAGTCTTTAGACCTAGTCCTTGAAAAGAATGTCAGTTTGTTACTCACCTCCCACCCAGCCAACAGAAATGTGCTCAAAGTTGCAAATGAAGAGAAGAGATAAAATTACTTAAGAAATTCAGATGGGCTATTTTCATGCAAATATGTGGAAATGGGAATCTTCAATTTTAGGAGCACAAGTTTAGGGTTGAGAATAATGTGAACTGGGTAGTAGAGACAAATAATAAATAGGTCATAAGCAGAAGGAAACTGGGGGATCCTGAACTTGAAATATGTTTCTCTAATCAAGAGAAGCTTTTGTATCCTTCTAGATCTTGGAGAAAGAAAGGGCAAACCAGGTCAGTACCACTGAAGAGAAATCCCTAACAAGGGTCACAGAGAGTTGGACATGACTGGAAAAGAATGAATAACCACAACCACAGCTCTTCCAGATCAATATTAACATCTCTATTTCGAGAAAACCATCCTGAAAGAATGTGGCAGATATTACATAGCTACCCCATAATGGCTGCCATTTCACTGATGAGAAACAATTACCTAACTGAATGCCATTAATGAAAATATGAACCACTCTGGTAGTTCTGGTAGAGGTAGAGAAGCTCCAACTCATAAATCCTACCGGTCAGATTTCTTTACTGTCTTAATTTCAATTCTAAGAAAGAAGAATGGCAAGGGCTAGGCAATGGGAGATAGGTGACTTGCCCAGGGTCACATAACTAGGAAGTATTTGAGTTCTCATTTGAATCCAGGTCCTCTCAACTCCACCCTGGCACTCTATTCACTGTGCTATCTAGCTGCCTGAGACTTACTCTTCTATGCATCTCCTTTAAAGTTATTAAAAGCCTCCTAAAATATTAAAATTAGGAGAGACCTTAGGGACCGCCTGCTTTAAAACTCTCATTTTATACATGAAGAAACTGGGTGCCTAGATTAAAGGGATTACCCAAAATGCTGAAGAAAGAAAAAGTCACCAGATGAGAACTGACTAAAGCAATAAAACAAAAGATAACCAGACAGCTCAACGCAAGCCCACATGTTAGGAAATTTAATAAGCTTAGTGAACAAGATAATGAAGGGGAGGGAGAGAGGAAAGAAGAAACATTTGTAACTTCACTGGTGAAAAGATCTCTAACTCCCTTGAGCAAATGCATACAGGTAACTATGATTTATAGTTTCAGAGAATGGGCCAGAGATGTTAAGAAAATTGCCTGTGGGCATACAACAAGCTTAGAGGTTTCAGAGGCAAAAATTCAACCCAAGTTTTCTGATCCCAAAGGTGGCTTTCTCTCCACTATGCCACAAGAGATACATGTATTATGTTTAGAAAGCATATCTTCATTTCTGGAAGGACAGAAAACCTTTTTTATGTAGAAATCTGGAAAAGCATTTTAAAAGCTTTATTATTAGGGGCAGCAAAGTGACTCAGTAGAGTGAGAGCCAGGCCTAAACCTAGGTCCTGGCTTTAAATTTGACCTTAGCTGTGTGACTGTGCAAATCACTTAACCTCCATTGTTGGATCCTTACCACTTATCTGCCTTGGAACCAATATCAAATGATGATTCTAACATAGATGTTAAGGACTTAAAAAAAAAAAAGTCTTTTTACTATAGCAGCAGTTCTAAAAATTATCTGAATTTTAACAACTTAACATACTAACAAAAATACAGGAAATTTTTTCATATTCATTATAACTAGAATATCTAGAGCTTTGTGGTTTACATAAAATATATTAACATTTACATAGAATATATAATTTATATAAAAAGCATAAAAACTATATACATATTTTTATCTCATTTGATCCTTCAACAATCCTGTGAGATAGATGGTATTATTACTCCCTTTTTATAGATGGGGGAAAAAAGAGGCAGAAAAGTTAAATGACTTACTCATAGGAATGTGGCAATGTACCTAGGGGCAGTATTCAAATTCTTCCTAACTCCCATCAGCCATTTTATCCACTATCATTCAGTTGCTATTTGTCTAATTAAATTATGCAAAGCTATATATACACTACATAAATCAGCATAAAATGGTGAATCTTTTAAGTTTTAATTTCATTGTAAGGACTTTTGGACATTCCAACATAAGGGCAGAGCTATGGCAAAGGTGGCAACAGATTATTTTTAGGGCAATACCTCCCTAGTGCTTCCTGGTAGTCTCCTCCAGTGCAATAGTCCCACATAAACTCCACCTCAGAGTTTTCATATTTAAAACTAGTTTATCCCATATGCAAAAACTTAGTAGCCAAATGCACCCCAGTAATCCGGATAAGGCAGGTTCCTTAAGATCAGGAAATTTGGGATGGAGAGTCATAGATTGAAAGGCTCATTTAGCTAAGTACCCAATAACTATAAACAGATCAATTGTCCTATCATTTGGCAGGAAGTCAGGGAAAGGAATTTTTAGGTACTAGACAGTTATAGGAAAAAAACAAAAAAGGATACATGTCCATGATATTCATTAGATATCTAAAACATAGCTATATAATAAAATATATAAATGTCTAATAAGCTATAGTTTATTAGACATATTTTTCACCAGTTAACTGGCAAATACACTCAAGTATTTACCAACATTGGTTTGTTGTTTATCTTTTGTTTTCAAAGAGGACCAGTGACATTACAAGGTGATGTCTTGACTTGTATAAGTTAAGTAATGAGGCAAAGTTATCAACCTCACTATGTCTTCCAGTCATTGAAGTCCAGTGGCAGGTCAAAAGTTAAACAACTAGTGATGGCCCAGGATCCAATGGATAATTCGGGTGTCTTTGGTGTCTGATCCAGCTCTAAGAGCTCCACAGAACCTGTTCCACTGCCATTGGACTAAATTGTTGTCATTTGCCCATTTCACTTGAAAAGTAATGATGAATTATAATATTTCTTATATAAAACCATTCTTAAATCTCAGGTTTTGAAGGTCAGTGGCTTCCAAACTAATTCACTTCCAGATCTTAAGGCAATTTACTGGGTTGGGTCCTTTTGCCTTTTATTACAGGCAGGGTAAACAAGAATTGTCTTCAGTAAGGGGAGTCAATAAGCTCTAGCTACTCAATCCCTCCCCTTTTAAAACTAAAAAGGTTCCGCCACAAGGCTGGGGAAAATCCTGTACTGGTATCTTCTTGTGATGAAGTAATGAGGGAGGAGTTGAGGTCTCCAAGTCTACCTCTTCTTTCGAACTATTCATCATATAAGGGGAGGGGTCCTAAGGTCGAGCTGTCATGTCAATCAGAAAAAGGATACGACTCCCTTTATAAGCAAAAGGCAAGGGTTCCTTGTTTACTGGGGAAGGAGGTGAAAAATAAACAAACAACAGACAAGTCTCATTCAGCTCTTTTTCTTGGAAGAAGGATAGCAAAAGGATCCATTCTTTCTTTCTTTGTTTGTTTTTATTAAAATCCTTACCTTCTGTCTTGGAACCTATACTTTGTATAGGTTCCAAGGCAGAAGAGTGATAAGGGTTAGGCAAGGGGGGGTTAAGTGAATTGGCCAGGGTCACACAGCTGGAAATTGTCTGAGGCCATATTTGAACCCTAGGACCTCCCGTCTCTAGCCCTGGTTCTCAATGCACTGAGCTATCCAGCTGCCTCTGAGATCCATTCTTTATTGATGAAAACTGTATGCTATAAAAATGAAGATTTGAACCCCGGACTTCAATCCCCATAAGTCCTTGCTCTAGTTCCCAGGATGCCCTCTAGTCTCACCTGAGTTCCCACCTGCGTGGGATCAAAATTTCTATTTAAATTGGCTGTAAAACTTACCTGGTCTCTCTTCCTACTTCTTCTTTGGAGCACATGTGGCTCTCTACCTAGCAGGCAAGATGTGAGTGGTTGTGAATGGGCTCTCTGGCCTAGACACATGCTTTCTTATTTTGTATATTTCTTTAATTCTTAATCTTTAATACACCTCATAAAAATATAATATTCTTAGCAGAAAAACTAATTTTATTTGCTACAATGCCCACTTCTACTAATAATTGATATTTCTGGGAAAATGGCCTCATATTCTTTATTGGTTAAAATCTGATCACTACACACTAGAGGAAGTCTTCACATGCTTGGGGAAGACATCTCCCCTAACTCATAGACAGGTTTGAGGCCTGCTGGTTACCCTCAATCTAGTTTAGCCTGTCTGATGAAACCCTTTTACTGGGTATGACTGCTATGAATGCTATAGCTTCTTGGTGCCATAGATGAGTGATAAGTACACCTTTGATATTCACACAAACATTTACATAAAAATGAAAGAAATTTTATTGAGTCAAAACATTAATCCAATTTTAGCCTAGAGTATATATACTTAACCTAGCATTAAAACTTGGGTTATTATGTTTCATAACTAAATTTCAATATAATTGGTTTCTTTTGTTATCCTTAAAAAATATTGTGCCTCTAAAACATTAATTTGAGAAAGGGTCTATAAGCTTCACTCAAGACATCTTGTTATGTGTAGTTAAGCCATGTACAGATGCAGATGCAAGGTGGAGTGATCTTCTAATACAGTTTCTGCCCTATATAATAGAGGGAATTTGGAGAAGTTTGGTACTCCACCCTCCAGTCCTCCAAGCAGAGGGCAGAGGAGGCTGAGGGAGATGAGTCAGTCATCAATTAGGGCTTGAGTTTAGCAGCATGGTGGGATGGTGAATTTAGAAGAGATGAGCTTATCCTGGGAGAAGCATCTTGTTCCCTGGAGTTGAAACCAGGCAGGACAGCAAATGTAATGTGGAGAAAATGATGTATTATACAGCAGTTTCCCTTGGGATAAATAGTGCTTGGTTTAATTGTCTCCCAATGCCTCCTTAAGATTTAAAAGAAGAGTATTAAGCTTAACTAAGCCTTACTGTGTTAGGTAATCTCATACAAGTTTCTTGTCTTCTAATCAGTCTACTGCAAAGGGATATTTTAAGTCCCAGTCCTAGATAACTTGGCATAAAGTTCCTTTGAGTATTGTGTTACAAAAAAAAAAAAATTAATCAATTGATATTTATTGTCTATTATGTGCCAGGAACTGTGCTCAGTGCAGGGGATACAATTCCTGCTCTCAAGGGGTTTATAATCTAATAGGTGCTGGATTTTTGGACAGAATACATTTCTGGGCTGGAAACCTGGCTCTTTCATACCTGCATGACCTTTCACAAGTTCAATCTTTCTAAGATTCAGTTTCTTCAA
The DNA here is from genome assembly GCF_027887165.1 of Monodelphis domestica. Lineage (NCBI taxonomy): Eukaryota > Metazoa > Chordata > Mammalia > Didelphimorphia > Didelphidae > Monodelphis > Monodelphis domestica. Next base: position 396,114,341 of record NC_077228.1, on the reverse strand, counting down.
TTGAAAAATGAGGAGGGTAGACTAGATAACACTATTGTCCCTTCCAATTCAAAATCCAAGAACTTATGAAAACATTTTGGAACTGAAAGGGACTTTAGATATCCACTTTTGTAGATTGAGAGACTGAGACCCAGAGAAAGGAAGTGACCTTTCCAAAGACATACATTAATGGCATATGGAAGGCAGAATATCATTTGAGGATAAGCAAGAGTAATTTTAAAAAGAAACAAACATACAGGAAATATTTTGAGAATATGCTGGGTAGTAGTATGACAGAGTAAAAAAAGAGTATTCTTTGGTTCTAGAGACAGATGACCTAGGTTCAAATCCCATCTCTGAAGCCTGTGTAACCTTGGATGTTACTTTCTTTGCCTATAAAAGGAGGGGGTGGTACTATATAGCCTCTGCAGTTCCTTCCAAGTCCAGATATATGAATCTATATTAAGAAGAAAAGCAGGCTAAAGAGTATTTATAGATATATTAAGAAGGGGTGGGGTGGGGGAAAGTATGGTTTGGCATAGGAGAAATCCACAGATATAAATGGAACACCTTATAGAAATAGCACAGGAAACTAGAAATCAATTAAATAATCAATTTGTGCTAAGCAACAGGTATAAAACAATAATGAAACAATCCCTGCCCTTGATGAGCTCACATTCTGTCAGGGGAAACCAAATGAATAAAATCCTGCTTTAAACCCACCTTCTGCAGGAAGTCTTTCTCAGTGCTTCTTAATTATAGTACCTTCTCTCTATTAATTATTTCCCATTTAACCTGTATAAAGCTTTTTTTTTTTATTTTAATGTTGTCTCCTTTTATAAGTTCTTTAAGGACTGGGACTGTCTTTTTTTTTTTTTTTGGTCCCTTTTTGAACTCCCAAGTTTAGTACAGTGCCTAGCACATAGTAAGCACTTAGCACATTTACTGATTGATTTGTTGATTAAGTATGTTCACAAAAAGTGCAAGGTAACTTTGGAAGGGAAGCCACTAAGAACTATGGAATGGGGGTAGGGATCAGGAAAAGCTTTCCACAGAAGATAGTGCTCCAGCTAAATCTTCAAGGAAGAAAGAGATTCCAAAAGATGGAGGTGAACAGGGAAAAGTGGGGTCAGAGTGAAGGCAAGGAGAGAGTAGATAGAATGTCATGTACTAAGAACAGCAAGAAGACCAATAAACTCAGATAATAATAGTGTCCTTGAAGAAGGGTAAAGCATAACTAGATTGGAAAAGTCAGTTGGGGCAGGTTGTGAAGGGCTTTGAAGAAAAGTAGAACAGTGAAGAAAGGCATACATTCAAGGTTTAACTATGTATCACTCTTCCATATCCACATGTGTAACTAGCATATCTATTAAAAGCATTTTTCAAACAAAAGGAAAAGTGTTTTGTGGCAGGAAAGATTTTTCCCCCCTGCTTTTGTATCTAGCTATCTGCCAGCAGTGCCTTTCAGAAGAGTAAATGCTTAAATACTTTTTGATTAACTGATGACACTATAATGCTCTCTGGGAATGAGCATGTAATCTTTGTAACTTCATTTTGCTTGCTCCAAAAGAATTTGAGGTCTTTAGCACACTATGAGGCAGAAAATATATACGGTGTCCTATTTCTTTTTCTCCTCTTTCTGTTTTCTTCCTGATTAAAAGTCTTATCAAACTTTACAACCTTATCAAAAATATAGCAACATTAGCCAGAGGCAGGAGTTAGGACATTGTTGATACTGAAAACAGTCATTTCCTGGCTCTAGTGGGGAAATAGCTTTACCTAATATAACAGATTTCCAAGGCTGACCATACAAAAGGTCAAAAGGGAACAGATACAAAAATACCATATGCTGTGAAAAGAAACTAAACAAGACATAAAATAACTCACTGAATGAAATGCTTGTTTGTTTCTGTTAGAGGTTTGGGAATTAAAGTCATCTGTTATATTAGGAATCTCTATAGGCAACTATAACTGAGTAGGTAAAAAGAAAACTATTTTAATACAATTTTACATTTACAATGTATCTGAGATATATCTAATATTGTCTCCTATGATCACTTCAGGAAGTCTGTAGATTCAATGTTCCCATTTTACCAAAAGGCTCATTCTGAATGAGTAAAAGGTATGCCCATAAATAAAGATATGTTGAGAACAGCTATAAATTAACCCAGAAGATAATAGGTTATTTGTCTGATGTCTTTTCTGGTATTCAGAATTTCTGCCTGGTTGAAAAGCAGGCTGGAAACACTTGCAGCCTAGTAAATCCCTGACAGAAATTTGACTGGCCTTCTTTGGAAAGATAATACATGTGTGTACAGAAAGCTCCCTCGAACAAGAACTCTGTTGGCATTTGAACTTGAAATTTTTAAGTGCAATTTGTAGATATGTTTTTAACTCTGAATTTTTTTCTTGCTTTTTATTTATTTTTTCCAATTACATGCAATAACAAATTTCCACACAAGTTTTCCTAAGTTATATGATCAAACTTAGCTCTCTGCATCCCTCCTCTTCCCCTCCTGATGCTAGCAGGTGATTCCACCTGAGTTATCCATGTATTATGCAAAACATGCATACTGTTCATTTTTGCAAGTGATTAATCTTATATCTTGTTTTACAACATGATGAACAAAGAAATATGTATTATATGATAATATATACAATCTATATTATATTTCCTGCCCTTTTGGGGAAGAGAGGAAGGTGTGAGGGAAGAAAAAAAGAATGAGATAAATTTTTGGACACAGTTAATGTGAGAATTTGTTTCTCTTGGATAAGCTTATTATATAACATATTTGTAACAAATCATGTATTATGTTATTGTTAGGTTACAAATTATATTATGCTTTATATTTTTTATATTTTATATTTTTTTATATTTTATTTTTTAATTGTAACAAAAATTATAGGAACAGGCAATTCTAAGAACCTTTCTTTCTATCAGTAATTAGCAAAATCTTAGTGAATTTTAGTTTCATTTAAATACAAAAATGCAGCATGGGGAAGTATATAGAGCCTTAGACCTAGGCCTTATATGGCCTTAAGCAATTTGAAAAAAACCTTTTTCGAGTCTTGAGCAATTTTTAATACAACAGGATATTTTGCTGCATTGAATTATCAGAGAGTATTTATTGCAGGTGAAGAGCTCTAGATTTCTTTCTTCCAGGGAAGAAGAGAAAGGCCATTCCATCAAGTCTCCAGTCAGGTATCCCTTTTTGAGAGAAGGAAAGTAACTCAAGATCTGGCCATAGGGGAACTGAGAAGGGGGCTTAAATGATGATTACCAGGTGTTTCAAATCCCTGGAATAGGGAGGATATGACTAAGGGAGTTTTTTAATCTTTGAAACATGAGTTACAAGATTTGACCTCCCAGAAGAGTTCTTTTGGGACCTTAAGCAGTTCAGGAGAAAGAGACCAGTGCTGAGAAGTAACATTGCTCCAATCCTTCTCAACACTGGCCAGATCTTTTTTTCCATTCCCCTCCCCCAAATTCCAACAATGTCCTATCCTAAAACTACCCACTCTTTCCACTGTGCTTTCTGAAATACATGTTCCATAGGTAACAAATATGCTTTCTTCTTAAATCTTTTCTTTTCCTATTTTACCATATTCTGGCTCTTTCAGGGACCTGGTTCCCTCCTAATGATTCCATTCCTGACTTCCCATTATCAGCACTAGCCAAACTTTCACTCATTTTTTTTTCAACTCAGTAGTCCAATTTGGGAAGCTGGAATACTCCTTGTTCCCCATTGCCTCTTCCAAGTTTTCCTCACCTCACTCACAATCACTCAATATCTCTCCCTCTCCCTCTCCCTCCCCCCCCTCTTCTCTATCTCTTCCCCCACCCCCCAACTCCTAACCTCTTGGCATGGGAACTTAAAACATACATACTGATACTTCCTCAAACACCCTAACCTCTCAGTTCCTCAGTGTATTTCTCATGACCTACTCCTACACCTCACCTCAGTCACATACAAAGAGGGCCATATCCTTGACCCTGTCATCAACCAAAAATTCACTATCTCCACATTCAAGAACTTTGAAATACCCTTATCTTATCATGATCTATTGACATTTTACTTCTCCCTCTGCCTTGTAATACCTACTCTTCATCCACACTTTAACCTCCAGTCCCTTGACTCTTCAGTTTTCTCCCAATCCATCTTCTCTGCACTGGCCACTCTTTTCTACATCTTGACCTCTTATTGAACAAGTATGTTTTTTTTAAATATATATATATTTTTTAAAAAATCATACGTATACACACACACACACACACAAATCCCTTGTCCTCTTATTATATTTCTGATTGTGTCCTTTGAATCTCAACCTTTGATGACTTCTATCATCTATCATATTCACTCCTACACAAATGCTTCTGAAAGTGAAGAAAAATCATGTAATGCTACAAATTTATGTTACATAATCTCAATTGTGCCCTCACTGATGCTGGGAATTCTATATTTCCCCAACTAACTCACTATCCCATTCACCACAATGGCTTTTCCAAACCTTTTCATATGTTCTCAAACCTCCCATGACCTCCCTTTCCTCCACCCCCCCCCCCAACCCTTTAACTGAGAAACTTCCTCATGCTTAATTGGAAAAAATGAAGTCGTTCATTTAAGATCCCTTTTCTCTCATCTCATAAATCACAGGTGCCTTCTGCCATTACCTATTCCTTTACCCCTTTATAGCAGGAAGGAGTGATCCTTCTCCATACCCAAGGGAACTCCTCTACCTGCACAAGTGATCTCATTCCATCTAATGGTCCTCAGCAGATGTTCTGTCATCCCCAATCTCTCACTTGTCTTCAGTTTTTCCATATCAGTATATTAATAGCTTCTCTACTGCCTACAAAAATGCCCATGTCTCCTCCATCCTCAAAATACCCTCACTTTATGATCCATCTTTGCTAGCTAGCATCCCATGTATCTCCTCCTATGAGGGGCCATTACTCCCTGAGGAAGTTTGATTATGATATGTGCTACCACTTCGTTTCCTCTCATTTCCTCCTTAAACTCTCTACAGTCAAGCTTCTGACCTCTCATCATTCAACTGAAACTGCTTTCTCCAAATTTGCTAGCAATCTCTTTATCAGCAAATCTAAAGCCTTTACCCCACAATTCTCCTAGTTCTTGACCTCTATGGACAGGATCAATCACCATTTTTTCCCCTTAATACTACCCCTCTCTAGGTTTCTGTGACACTACCTTCTTCTGGTTCTCCTCTTACCTACCTGACCAGTCCTGGGCTGTTTTCTTCTCCTTCTATACTAATTCACTTAGTGGTCTCATCTTGATTCACTTAGGATCTCTACGCTAATGATGCTCAAATCAACAACTTTTCTCCTAACCTCCAGATTCACCTTTCCAACTGTCTACTGGATATCTTGAACTAAATGTCCTGTACGCATCTTACACTCAACTTGTCCAAAAATTGAACTTATTATCTGACTCCCCCCACTCCACCTTCTCTTTTCTCTATTACTATAAAGCACACTTCCATAGTCTTCATCAGCCAAACTCACAATCTATGTCATCCTCAACTCCTTACTCTCTCACTCATACTCTACCCCCCCCAACTAATTTGTTGCCAAGACCTGTTGATTTTAGCTTCATAACATCTATTTTATATTCTCTTTTCTCTCCTTTGACAATGTCACCAGCCTAATGCAGTCCTTCATCACCTTACTCCTGGACTCTTTTAATAATCTGATGGTTGAGTTCCCTGACAAAATTCCTCTCCTCATTCCAGCCCATCTTCTATCTTCCCAAAGTACAGGTCTGACAATGACATCTGCCTCCCCTCAAAAAACTGCACGGTCTCCCTCTCCCTCACTACTAACATAAAACCCTTAGTTTAGCATCGAAAGTCCTTTTATAATCTGTCCCAGAACCTTTCCAATCTCCTTGCACCTTATTCCCCCTTCATACACTTGTCAAACCAGTGACATTGGCCTCATTGTTGTTCCTTGATCAAGAAACTTCATTTCCCAACTCTAGGGCATTTTCACTGGCTGTCCCCCCATGCCTGGAATATTCTCCCTCCCAATCTCTGCCTCCTGGTTTCTTTGACTTCCTCTAATTATCAGAAAAAATCCTATCTTCTACAGGAAGCCTTTCCCAATCTCCCTTAATTCCAGGGTCTTCTCTCAGTTGATTATTTCTAGGTTAGCCTAGATATAGCTAGTTTATACAATGTTATTTGTGTGTTGTCTCCTATATCAGAATGAGCTCATTGAAAACATGGCCTAACTCTTGACTTTGATTGAAGGACTGACTCTCAGTCAAAGAATGAGCCAGTAGCCTGAACTATATTTGTAACAAGTTGTTCAGAGGGCTGGTGTTTCTGCATATATCTTACTTAAAATGGTTGTCATCAATTATTAGCTTGAAACCTTCAAATTTCACAAAGTATTGGGGAATATAGCAATGTTTCAAGAGCCAGAAGTCCACAGTCTGAGTTGTTGCTTTGCTATTTCTTAAATAGGTAGTCATGTAACATTGTACAATCTGTTTAGCTTCTCTAAGCCTTGTTTTTCTTACCTGTAAAAGGGGAATAATACCACTTTGCTATTTTTACCTTACATAGTTGCTTGGAGTAAAGTGATTTTTAAAGTATAAAGCTCAATAGCAATATTATAATTAATAAAAATAATAAATAATTCTCATGTCAAACTGAAGCAGTTAGATGTATTAGAAACCTTAAGTGAGTTATTTAATTTCTCTAGGTGCCAGTGTCCTCAGCTACAAAAAAGAGAGCTTAGACAAGATTATCTCTCCAATATCTCTCTTAACTCAAAAGTCAGGCCCTTTCATTCAGGTCTACAAATGAGTTCACTAAAATTCCATCCCTATTGAAGACTTTGCATTTAGACTGCATTCTTAATGACATTACTCTACTTTCTGGTATTTGTCCTGTCAATTCTCAGTTTTTAAACAAACCCAGATTTCTTTGAAAAATAAACTACAAGCTAGTAGAAAAGTAAAGAATGAATCTCCAATTTTAAAATTCATATTTCAAACCTAAAGCACAATTTTTTTTTCTTTTTTAGTTTTGAAAAAAAGGGGAGAGAAAAGGAGAAGGGTGCTTTTAAGAAGTTTTTCAACAATTTGGTCTTGATACTATCTCTGAAAATTCTCAACCCATACTTTCCCTTCACAATTCCGTTTTATGAACCAAACCCTTAGTCTGGCCTCATAGCTAAGGGAAAGATGGATGACTTCCTTTCATAACTCTTCAGTCTTATTCAAAAATAATAAATGTAAATCTATTTCCATCCCTCATACCATCACAGGAACTGAGTAAATCACTTTCATATCCTTTAAAGTCATCAATGTTTGACATTCTCCCCCCTACCAGTAACATTAACAAAGGTAGTTTAGAAAACAAATGTCATATATATCCTGCTCTTATACTGATTACAAGCTAGAGAATAGGAAGCATAATTCATTTATTCTTAGGCAGTACCCAACTGAGCACCACATGGGAAGAGATGTTTAATAAATAAATTATACAGTGTGAATGATCTAAGGTATTTTGATAAAAAATGTCACTTCAACAAAATGAATACATGTATGCATATGATTTTTGGTTTCAGTTTGATGAAATTTTGTATAGTAGGAGGCATCTGTGACCACATAACTGCTTCAGGAAATATAAAAGAAACTGCAGTGTTTGAAGAAAACACAGAAAAAAAACCACAGTTGCCTCATAAAATCATCTTATGTTCCTCTACAAAACAGGCATTTATGAAAGTAAAAAAGTATTTCTTGTGATTCTAAGATGAATCTGTAGTCACATTTCTACATGAGTTGTTTTTTTTTCTTTGATTCAATGTTCTTTCCGTAAAATCTGTTTTTGATAGGAAGAACAAAGAAGGGTGGGAGAGGACTGAAATTGTGCTAAACTAGAAAGTGACATTAAAATTCATTGAATGATCTAAGCAGCTAAAGTTCTATTTTGAAATAAAGTTAGTCCAAGTGATGGGTTAGAATCTAGGTATCTGCTTTTTAGCTAGGAGACAGAACTATATGTTTGCTCAATTTTCATGGGTCTACAAATGACAGTGCATTGAAAATATGTTTATTTTAGTAAAAACTGTTCCTTGGCTAATTTCATAATGATCAAAAGAATGTTTTTTTAAGAATACTTTGAGAAACTCCTTAAACTCACTATTCTATATAGTTTAGTCAGTTAGCTACCTACTCAAATCACGGTTCACTCCTTTCAAGGTTGTTTCTGGAGATTTCATTTATTCAGTACTTTCTTATAGTAAAAAAAACAAAACACATTTCCATCAACATTTCATCCTCAAGTAAATTTTTCACCATAAGTTATAAGAGAAATGCTACACATGAAATAATTTAGAATGTATTATATTATAATTTATGAAGCATAAATATGTCAAAATGGGGGAGGGGGGAAATTCTCCATCTTTTTAATTTAGGCACCAGGAAAGCAGTTATTTCTGAATATTCTTTTCTAGTAAAAAAAAAAAGCTAAATTAAAAATGAAATATAGTTTGGGGTGCATGGGTAATGAAGCCTTGACTCAAGAGCCTTTAAGAATAATTATTACAACAACATGGAAATAGTTTCTGATCAAGGTCACAAGTAATATCCAATGAAATTTCACGTTGGCTGTGGGAAGAGTGGGTGGAGGGGAGGGAGGGAAATAATGTGATTATTGTAACCAAGGAATAATGTTCTAAATTGACTAAATAAACTTATTCAAATGGAAATAAAAAGAATAATTATTACAGGGGGCAGCTGGGTAGCTCGGTGGATTGGGAGCCAGGCCTACAGGCGGGAGGTCCTAGATTCAAATGTGGCCTCAGATACTTCCTAACTGTGTGACGCTGGGCAAGTCACTTAACCCCCACTGCCTAGCCCTTACCTCTCTTCTGCCTTGGAACCAATGCAGAAGGTGAGGATTTAAAAAGAATTATTACAAGTAGTGAGAACATAACCAATGTAATAAGAAAACAATGTTAGAAAAATAAGATGCTTCTCCCACTGTCTCCTACCCAACACTCTCTCCTCAGTTCAGACTACCAACCTCCCTAGGCTTGCTTGATGTGCCAACTAAAATCCATAACCCTTTTTTTTAAACTTGAACCTTTCCTCAGTCCCTAATTCTGGATCTTTATGTTAATTCTTTCTTATTTATTCTGTATATATTTGTATGCATGTGAATCTCACATAAGACTGTAAACTCTTTAAGGGCAAGGGTTGTTTTTTGCCTCTTTTTTTTAATCCCCAGTGCATATTATACTACTCCACACATAATAAGGACTTAATGTTATTGCCTGATTCATTTTAAAGTGAGAGTAATTTATGGCTGATCAAATTGGAATAAATTGGTATCTGAACTAAATGGTGCTTTTATGCAAGGATCTTCAAAGAAACTCAGTAAAAAGAACTAGTTAAAACAGAATGAACAAGGAAGGAAACAAAGTCTTAAAGAATAAGGTTGGTTAGATCATGCTGATTAAAAGGATCATCACTGATCTTTTTGCCATTAAATTCTTTGTTTCTAAATGGTTCTATAAGTAAACTATAGATCAAATTATAATGGACAAATGACACAAATATGATGTAATAGGAAGGACACTAAATTTAGAGTCAGAAGACCTTCATTCATATCCTAGTGCTGCTACTTTATACCCACTGGTAAATCATTTAACTTTTTGAGGGCTCAATTTCCTCACCTGTCAAATGAATGGAAGGAGAGTACAGGATCTCTAGAATAACTTCTGTTAATCACAATGTGCAACAATGACTTGGAAGGGAAGGATTATAGCTGGGTACAAGAATTGAGGTGGTAGGGAAAGGAGAGAAGAGACAGTTCTTTTCTATACACATTTCTTCCTTCCTACTTGTTAACAAAGAACTCTACTTTGAAACACACTGTGATACAGTAAAGGAAAAAAAAAGATAGGAGAAAACAATTTAAAGCCATTGTGAAAACAGACTTGAAAAACCAGTGGCAGGAGAAAGCTATAGAAAAGGCCTGGTTTACTTTCCCAACTAAGGATAGGAAAAAAGTTCATGATTAGACAAAGAACAGAAAAGATTCTAGAAAGTAGAATGGAGAAATTTAATTATATAAACTTTAAAAGTTGTTGCCCAAATAAAGTTAAATGAAGTTAGAATACAAAAGAAATTGTTAATGAGGAAAATTAGTAAATTTTTCTAATAAAAGTCTAATAATATATATAAAGAATTTATTCAAATATACTATATACAAATAAGTCATTCCTAGATAAACTGGCCACTTCATAAGTGGTTCTCAAAAGAAGAAATTCAAGCTATCAACAGTAATATTAAAAATGCTATAAATTACCAGTAATTAGAGAAATATAAATAAAAATAATTTTGAGATTCTACTCTATATCTATCAAATTGGCAATTCTAAGCCAGAAAAAGACAATTATTATGTAGACTACCGAGAAACTGAAACAGTTGCATTCTGTGAAATGATCTAGCCATTCTGGAAAGCTAATTGGAACTACACCCAAAGAGGTACTAAAGTATGAATAACTTTTAACCCAGTAATGCCACTTCAAGATCTATGGCAAGGGAAAATAGACGAATGTGCAAAAATATGTACAGTAATTCTTTCTGAGATATAAAAGAATTTGAAACTAAAGGAGTACTCATCAATTGGGGACAAGATGAACAAATATGGTATGCAAATACAAAGAAATACTGTTGCAGAAAAAAAAGGGATGGTTTCTGAGAAATCCAGGCTGATTTGTATAAACTGATACAGAATGAAGTGTGGAGAATCAAAAGAACAATTTATCTTGTAATAACACTGTAAAGAAAAACAATTTTGAAAGACTTAAGAATTATCAATGTAATAGCCAACTACAATTTCAGAGGACTGAAAATGAAACTTGTTACCTACCTCTTGACAGAGAGGGCAGTGAATGAGACATACTTGTTAGGACATGGCAAATGTGTGGATTTCTTTTGCTTGGCAATGCTTACTTACTCTACGTAGGTAGTGTTTTTCTTTTTTAATTTGGAGATGAGAAACTTGTTGGGGAGAGTAGACTTACCATTAGTATTACCTTCCTAAAAAAATGAGGAAAGAAATAAAGCATTTAAAAAAGCTGCACAATAGAGAGGTTTGAAGGAAGCTCAGATAGGAAAGAGTTTTGAAAGTAATATGTTGAACTGATATGTATGTGTGTGTATTTTAAAGGCAAGCTTTAAGAGATACCTACTTTTACATATAAACTTCTCCTGTTTTACTATGTATATAGAAATGTTCCCTCCCTCCAAACTGTCTCTCTCTCTCTCTCATTAAATTCAGAATAAAAAATAAAATAAAATTATTTGTAAAGGCCTGGTTTTAGCACAAGGATTGGATAAAATGGTGGGTCATGGATATGGGATGGGGATCTGAGCCTGAAAACATCAAAGGCTGAGAGGAAAAGAATGACTCCAGGAGACAGAGCTGGACCTCTGTAGTCAAAGCACAAATCAGTGACCAATGTGAAGTCAGGACACATTCAGAGAGTTTAGTCAAAGCAACAATGCAGGGCAAAAATCAGGAAGGTAGGCACCAGAACACAAATTGAAAAGCAAAGCAGATGCTCAAAGGGCTGGGCAGGCAGCCAGAAATTGGCATATCCATAGGAACCAAATGGACAGAGCAAGGTAGTCAAGAAAACAGATTCAAATCACTAATAAAAACAGAGATTAGGCAGTAAACTAAGCCAAAAGCCTTTCCTATGCTTCCTGCCCAAAGGCTTGATCAGCCTTAAATCTACAAGTAGTGATACTTAGCTTGAGGGAATACCTGGGTCAAATATAAGGATAGATCCTGATAGTGGAAACTCCAACTGCTTTCTTATATGGTAGGAATCTCAATTTTTATGACACACAAAACCATAAATTGTAATTTATTGGTGACAGAGGAAAGGGAAGGAATAAACATTTAATATGGCACCACTTTATATCAGGTAATGTGCTAAGCAATTATTTTTACAAATATTACTTTATTGGATCCTCATAACAACTCTATGAAGTAGGTACTGCTTCACAGTTAAGGAAACTGAGGCAGACATTTAAATGACTTTCCCAGGGTCAAATAGTTAGTAAGTACAGATTCTAGATTTGAACTCAGGCCTGACACTCTTATCACCAGATGCCTTATGAGAGACATTCTATTTATTGACATTAAAATATCTCTTTCATACCTTTCTATGATATATAGATATGCTGAAATTAATTCTCCAAAAGTTAGAATCTATTTGATTTTTAACTTTATGTCCCCAGCATCAAAATTGCTTTATACATAGTAGCCATTTTATAAATGACTGAATAGACCTGAACTCAATTTATATAGTACTTTAAAAAGTAATATAATATTATTTTTAAAAGTGCTTCACATGCATCACCTCGTGTATAATGTATAAATGGAGATTTTGAACCCTAGACTTCATTCCCCAGAAGTCCTTGGTATTTCCTAGAATTCTCTATAATCTCTCCTCAGTCTCCTCTTTGACAAGATCACAATTGGTATTTAATTGGCAGTAATGCCTCCCACAATCTCTTCCTTTGCAATGATGTAGCAAATATAGTGGTAAGCTAAGTGAGGGGATTTTAAATGGGCTAATCAGCCATGGGTATGTGGTTTTTATTTTGTATCTCCTTTATTCCTTGATTTCTAATAATCCTTAATAGACCTCATAAAATATAATATTTTTATCATTAGAAATATAATTTAATTTTTACAATTCTCATCCTCATTTTATAGATGAGTCTTTGAGAGATAGAAAGACTTGTTCAAGATCAAGCAGCAAATTTGATGACAGCCAAATCCATACCCAAACCTTGAACTTCAAACCAAATGCTCTGTCCTCTAGAACACAACTTCTTCTTTCTATCATCTTCAGTTAACATTTTCTTGGGGTGAAGCCAGGAAGCTTGCCCACCTCACATCCCTTATTTCCTATTTCAACAGTCCCAAACTCTTCTGCCAGGCTTCCAAAGCCAACCTACTACAATCCAACCCAAACAATGCCTAGCAGAGTGCCACACACAAAGAAAATCATCATATACTCCATCTGACTAAATAAGAAACTCCTGAAAATATTCTTTGGTCCTTTCTTCTTTCCCATTTCCTTTGATTATCTTGAAACTACCTAAATTCTGGTGGTCTAGAAAGAATCCTCTCTTTCTTCTTCCCTGTCTTCATTACTGAACAAGTGTTTTATCTAAATTCAATGCTCTTAAAGCATTCAGTAGAATATAGGCTTTGAGTTGTCCTTCCAGAAGTGCGAATGAGAGAAGCCAGCCAGGGGTGTGACTATGAGGGATTCTTCTGTTACACTTTTCCAGTGGTTAGGCTTTGACTGCAGTCACTAGGAATATATGCTTGTATCTGTATATAAGTAATTGTGATTTTACTGGAGTCCTGCTGCCGTACTTCTGCATGGAAGGAAAGTATTTTTACGGGATAAAACTGAATTCATACTTTTATACAGGAAGGCAGAATATGGAGGAAGGGGAAGCACGATGTTCCAACTTTCCTTAGAGCATGAAAATATAATGGAAAAGATAAAATTATATCAAAGAACTTGTTATGTCTTGACCAATCACTTTTGTGGCCAATGTCAGGCATCCTAATATGTTACTGGCTCATGTCACACACTCCTTCAAGGACAAGGATCATTTCATTGATCATTTTACTTCTTTTGGTACCTAGCAACCATGTGTTAACTCACAGTATACCCATAATAAATGACATGTTATATTATAATCTGTGGTCAGCTCTTAGTGACACTCATTAATTAGATTTTGAATGAACCTTACATACCATCTAGTCCAAACTTCTCAATTTATGATTAACAAAATTAAGGGCTACAAGGTTAAGCAACCTGCCAAAGGTTACCCAAGCACTAAGTAGCAGAGCCAGAATTTGAACTCATGTCCTTTGAATCCAAGTATTTAATACTCTTTCCACTTCAGCATGAAGCTTCCCTAGACTTTGGGGGATGGGGGTGGATTATGAAGGAATAGAACATGTTTAGGATCTATGGTTTTATTGCTGTGGGGAACTTCTGGTATGGTAACTCTCTCCTTTGTAACTTAAGAGTAGTAGAGGTTACCCAGAGGCACCGAAAGCTTAAGTGACTTGTCTATTGTCACATGCCAGTATGATTCAAAGAAAGAACTTGAATCCAGGTTTTCCTTTTATAAATCCCGTTTTTCTCTTCACTATTCACCTCCCCCACCAGTCACTCTTAAAGACTAAAACTGTGACCTTGGTCTTGTTAATACCATGCTCTAAATAATTTAATGCGTCAGTGCCTTTTGATTAAAAAAAACAAAACCCTCCCCAATGTATTTTGAACAGTCCAAAACTTTTTTTTTTTAAAGAAAGAAAAGAAGACAATGCCTTGTATCACTTTCAAAATGCTACTTGGCTGCAAAAACAAGAAAAGTGAAGCCCTAGAAAAAGAAGCATTTCTTTCAGTACATTCCTGGAAAGCTTTTCCAAGTTCTTACTACTTTAGCCTGACACAATTTACTTATTTCTCATAGGATGCCAAATTTCAAACCTACCTAAGCAAGGTTGCATGTGGCTGTCCTGTAAGACTCTGCAATATCACTGGGCTGATTTAGTATATATCAAGGGTTTGTGAACATGATTATATATATTTTTTATTTTTGTTATTTTTAAAAACCCACACCTTCTCTCTGAGAATTTGGGTTCTAAAGTTCCAACTATGAAGTTAAGTGACTTGCCCAAGGGTTACACAGCTAGGAAGTGACTGAGACCATATTTGAATAATCCAAGACTTCCTCTCTCTAGACCTGACTTTCTTCCACTGGGCCACCTAGTTGCCCCAACATGGTTATATTTAGATAAGAAGAGATCAGAACATTAAAAAATCCCATCAAGAGGGTACAATATTTATTTTAACATAAAGCAAGAATTTATGAAAATAACAAAGAATATTTCTCACTTTGATTTTTAAGAAAAACAACTACTTTGAAAGGAGTTTCTCAATGAAATGTGTTAACCATGAAGGAAGTGGTTGAAGTTTGGCTTCCAAAAAGTTAAAAGTTGAAAAGAAAGGTGAGTTCTCAGGAAAGAAAGAGTAAATGGGGTTTTCCAAGGAGAGAACAAACATATAATGCTCTATATACAAGATAGTTCTATGGAAGAATTACCCACCTTCATACTACAGAAAAATTTCCTTTTAACACTGGCTAGTAAGCTTTGGCCACATCACACACAGACTATATTTCATTTAACTGCATTCAATTTGATAAACACTTACCATGTGTACTGGGAAGAGAATAAGAACAAACAGTCCCTAGCCTCAAGAAGCTTACATTATACCAGATTCCTGAAACAGTCTAAGACATGGTTTCTCTATCTCGAGATTCTCTGCAATTCATTTTCCACTGTCAAAGCATTTTTCCTAGAGTATAGACCTGATCATGCCACTCTGCTCATTTAATTCAATTGGCTCCCTATTACTTCTAGGATCAAATGCAAACTTCTCTGTGGAGTGATTAAAACCTTCACAGCCTTCTTCTACTTACCCTTCCAGGCTTACTATGCATTACTCCCCTTCATGAAGTCTGATGCAGCAATACTGGCTTATTTAGTAAATATCATATCATGCATGGTACTCTCCTTCCTGCCATTGTACTTTACACAGTATTTTTTCTATACCTAGGATATACTTTCTTCTCACTTCTACCTCTTAGAATCCCTATCAAAACATAGTTTACATGCTACTTTCAATATAAAGGATGGGGAGTTGGCAGGGGAAGCATTTCTACTTCACCAGGCACTGTGCTAAGTGCTTTGCAAATATTAACTCTTTTGATCCTTACAACTTTGTGAAGTAGGTGTTAATATTGCTTCCACTTTATATTTGAGAAACTGAGGCAAACAGGTTAGGACTTGCCCAGGGACACAAAGCTAGTAAGTGTTTGAGGCTGGATTTGACTTCAGGTCTTCCTGACTCCAGGTATAATATTCACTGTACCATCTAGCTGTCTTATGCTAGTCCTTATCCTGATTACTCCAGCTACTAGTGTATACCAAATCCAAATTACTTTGTATTTAGTCCATGTGTATACATGTGTCCAGATGTGTATGTATATTCATTTATATGCTTCTATATGTGCATATCCCCCCTAACAGAATGCAAATTCCTTGAGGACAGAGACTTGAAATTTTTGTCACTATATTCCCAAGACACAAGACAACATTAGGCATAGGATATGTACTCAATAAGTGCTGACTGATTATATGAGAGTTACTGGCATAGATTTCAACACCTGGATTTATTTATTGGAGAGGGGAAGCAAAATATAGAAATTAGGAAAATTAGTTCAAGGGATGAAAATGGCAAAAATCAAAATTCTGGAAATGATGACAAGCAACTACAACTCACCTTATCTTCCTCTTTTAGATTATTAAGTAACTAAAGGGCAGGGGCTGTGTTTATTTAGCTTGTTTTGTACTCTGAGCAAGTGAGTGCACTGTAAATACTTTTTGGTGAGGGCAGTATTTAAAGAAATAAGGAAAAAAGCAACAGCACAAAAGGGTAGCAATTTGCTACACAGCGTATAATTAACCTCTGGACCTTATGGTGACAAGATATTATTGAAGTAAATAGATTAGAAAGCTTTAGAAAGGGATTAGCCATTTATATGAATAAGCTCAGCATCTAGAGTTACAGGAGCCAAGAAAAAGGTCATATACCCTTTTGCTTCATATACACACTGATCTTCAACCAGAACCAGGAAAAGATTTCTCACTCCATCATATTACATTGTTATATAATCAAATGACTAATTATTTAAAGAGCAACTGTTTCCCTAAACCAAATCATCCTACCATCCCATATTATCTAGTAGGTTCATTTCTTATTTGAAAAGCTGTTTACCTTTACCTTGATATTTTACTTTTCATTAATGATTAATAATATATAGAGAGCTATTTAATAAAAATCTATTAAGTTTCTACTACGTATAGACTACTATGCAGGAGCCAAAGATATGTAATAGAATCTAATTTCAAGAAATCTACAATTTAAAAAATATAACACTCATTCCCATTTAAAATATTTGAAAGCATAGATATACACTATAATCTCAGGAGTACAAGGATGCCCATTATCACCAATATCATTTAATATTGTATTAAAATGTGAGCAATAGCAATAAGAAAAGAAACTGAAGATACAAGAATGAGCAAAGAGGAAATAAAACCCTTCGTAGGTAATATGATGACATGCAATATATAAAATCTTGGAGATTGAACTAAAAGTTAACTGAAATTATCAATAATTTAAGCAAAGAAGTAGGCATAAAATAAACCCATATGAATCATCAGCATATCATTAATAATGCCCTGAAAGAAGAGATAGTAAGAGATAACACATTTAAATTAACCATAGAGTAAAATACCTAGGAATATAAGCCAAAACTATATGAATATAATTACAAAATACTTTTTATACAAATAAAGTCAGGTTTAAATAACAGGAGAAATATTAATTGTTCAGAGGTGGGCAAAGCCAATAAATTTAAAATGAAAATCCAACCTATACCATGCTACTTATTCAATAACATTATTTGAATTATCAAATATTTTATTGAACTAGAAAAAAATAATAAAATTCATTTGGAAAAACAAAATGTCAAGAATATCAAAGGAAATTTAAAAATATTAGTAAAGGAGGTCTAGTAGTACAGATTTCAAACCATATTATAAAGTAGCAACTATCAAAACTATCTGGTATTGGCTAAGAAATAGAAAAGTAGATCAGTGGAAAAGAATAGACATACAACAAATAATAAAAAAGATTATAGTAACTTTCTGTTTCACAAAGTTAAGATGCAAGTCTTTGGAATAAGAATTCATTATCTGGTAAAAATTGTTGGGAAAACTGGAAAGCAGTTTGACAAAAACTAGATATACACCAGTATCATGCAACATTTACTGAGATATAAGATCAAAATGGATACCTGATTTAGGTTTAAAGAGAGATTCTGTAAACAAATGAAAAGAGGGAACATACTACCTATTAGAATTATGGATAGAAGAAAAATTTATGAATAAACCAAGACTTGTGAACTTATAAAGCATTGAGTAAACAGATAATTTTGGATACATTAAATTAATAAGTTTGGGTACAAATAAAAGTAATGTAGCCAAGATAAGAATGAAAGTAAAATATTGGAAAAAAATACATAAACAGTTACTTGGATAGAAGTCTCATATCTAAAATATAGAGAACTCAGTCAAATATATTACAATATGAACCATTCCCCAATTGATAAATGGTCAAAAGATATGAATAAACAGTCTTTTTGGATAAAGTAATCAAAGCATTCTCTCTCTCTTCGTATATGTGTGTAAATATATATGAAAAAATTCTCAATTATTGATAAGAGGAATAGAAATCAAAACATCTCTGGGAAATCATCTCACACATATAAGATTGGCTAGAAGGATGGGCAAAATGACAAATGTTGGAGGGGGGCACTAATACACTGCTAGTGGAACTGGGAATTGATCTAACTATTTTGGAGAGCAATCTGGAATTATACTGAGTTATAAAACTCAGTATACCTTCTGAGTCAGTAATACTACTATTATGTTTATTTCATAAGATGGTCCAGGAAAATGGGCCAGAAACTATATGTTCTAAAATATTTACAGTAACTCTTTTTGTGGTAGCAAAGAAGCAGAAACTGATGGAATGTTTATCAGTTGGGGACTGGTTTAACAAGTTGTGGCATATGATTGCCATGGAATACTATTGTGCTATAAGAAATGACAAACAAGATGATTACCAAAATCCAGGACTTACATGAAGTGATAAAAAGTGAAGTGAGTAGAGCCAGGAGAATATCATATACTATAACAATAATAATGTATGATGATCAACTGTGAATTACTTAACTATTATCAACAAAGCAAAGATCCAGGACAACTCTAAGGGACTCATGATTAAAAAAGATATTCACCGCCAGAAAAGGAAGAGTCTGAATGCAGATTGAAACATACCATTCTTCAATTTATTTCCTTCATGATTTTTTCTCTAGTATAAGCAATATGTGTCTTGTTTTACAACACAATGAGAAAGGAAATATATATTATAATAAATGTACAATTTGTATCATATTACCTGCCTTCTTGGGGAGGAGGCAGCTGTGGAAGGAGGGGGAAAAAAAGAATGAGGCATAGAATTTTGGACATAGCTAATATAAGAATTTGTTTCTCTTGGATAAGCATATTTATTATAATTTATTGTGTATTTTATATCAAATTATATGTATTATGTTATTGTCGTGTTACATGTTATATTATGTTAAATATAAAAATTAAAAATAAAAATAAAGAGATTAGACTGTTAGCCAAAAAAAAAGAAGAAGGAATTTGGAAGGAGGCAGCCCATTGTTAAGTATGGGAAATGATGTATGCAGAGAGAGGATAATTTTAACAGTGCAGGTAAAGTGTAGTTCATTTTGTCTGGAAAATATCATAAATGAAGGCAAGAAGTATGACCTAAGGCTGCAACAGTAGATCAAAGGCAATCTATAGAGGGCCCTGAATGCCAGGACAAGGAATGTAAAGTATGTTTAATAAAAAGTATGCATTAAGAATACTAGATTTAGGAAAACCAGTTAGGAAGTTATTAACAATTCTCAGTTCAAGAAAAGATGGAAACTTGCATTAGGATGATTCCAAATGAGTGAGATGAGAAGACTCTAAGACTATAGACATGGAATCAAAAAGACTTCCCATTGTGTTGGACAAATGTGTGAGAAAAGAAGAAGACACAAAAATATTTTGAAGAATATGTACTTATAATGACTGAAAAGTTGATGGTAGCATCAATAGAAATAAGAAAGAGGAAGTTAGGTCCAGGAGGAAAACATAAAACACCATGAGTCTAACATCAATTTTGTTAAACAATTCCTATTATCTCTAAAATGACATTTGTTTTGTGATTATGTAGAAGTAATGAAAAAGTGAGGCAACAGACATTACAAAGTTGAACAACATAAAAATCAAATGGAAAACACAAGCATATTTAAAGCTGAATTGAAAGTGTCACCAGGAAGGTAAAGACTTGAAATGGCTTGGAGATTTTTAGTCACAGTGAAAGTATTCTTCCTAAGTCTTATAAAGATTTTGAAATAAAGAAAGATGGAACTGCTGAAACAATACACTACTCCTTACAAATATGCAGCATTTTGTAGTCAATTTACAAAGGAAAATGTTTCCTTCCCTGGCAGCAGTTTTTATGTAAATCTTATTTAAAGGTGGATGAATCATTATTAAATGATTCAAAACCAGACTAAATGTACTTGCCAAAGTGAATAATGGTACAGAAGCACGAAGTACTAATTAGGATTATTTTGGTTAAAAGACTGAAAAAAATCACCTACATACTGTATAGTGTAGAGAAGCATATACTTGGAATCAGAGGACTGGGACTTCTAATCCTCAGGGAATGTTATTTATTATTCATGGGACCCTGGGCAAATTGCTT
Organism: Monodelphis domestica; assembly: GCF_027887165.1. Classification (NCBI taxonomy): domain Eukaryota; kingdom Metazoa; phylum Chordata; class Mammalia; order Didelphimorphia; family Didelphidae; genus Monodelphis; species Monodelphis domestica. The sequence continues at coordinate 396,093,808 of NC_077228.1, read as the reverse complement.
AATCTCTCTGAGCCTTAGTTTCACCTTTTATGAAGTGTGAATAATACTATTTTCAAAACCTAAAATAACAGGGTTTTAAGGAGGAAAGTACCTTGTAAACTTCAAGATGCTATACCAATGAGAGCTTTTATTTTTTTAAATACATAGAGAACCCAAGTTAAATAACAAAGTAAAAAAGTCCACTACTTTCTATTACTACCCAGATACTTAGGTAAAATAGAGAAAGTACAGTTTTAGAGTTGCCTAGAGCATTCAAAGATTAAATGACTTGCCGGAGCCCATACAGAAAGTTCTTATCACAGGTAGGATAAAACCCAGGTCTTTCTGGTTTTAAGCCTCTTTCAGCTTATTTTATCATGTCAATCTCTATATCATTAATGATCAGCTTGGAAGTCCCTAGGAACACCTCCAAAGGACGAAGAACACACAGTACCCAGATGATGACAAGCATTCAGATGGACAACTCATTGCTATTGTTCAAATTATATCAATCTTATCAAGATACTGAAGATGAGCCGGGCCCCAAACTGAACAGAAGATCAGGTTGGATGATTTGGGTAACTAGAGCACCTTCATTAATATCAAACTGTTTTCTGCTCAAAATAACAGAAGATGTGGAACAGTCAAAAGAGGACTGAAGATAGAGTCAGAAGATATGATCTGAATCCTAGTTCAGTCAATAATAGCCAGACATAAGTGTTGGGGATACAAATATCCCCCCAAAATTAAATATTTATTAAGCATCTACTATGGGGCCAGGCACTGCATTAAGTGCTGAAAAGATAGTCCTCATGGGCCTAAATCTAACATGAGAAGACAACACATAAAAGGAGCTAAAGGGAATGGGAGTAATACACCTAACAAAAGCCATGGTGGATAAGTCGGAGAAATCCAAAAGTAGTCTAGTCTACTGTGAATGATTTAACTATTATCAGCAATGCAAGGTTCCAGAACAACTACAAGGGACTCATGATGAAAAAAGCTATCCACCATCATAGAAGGAACTGATGGAATCTGAATGCAGATTGAAGCAAAAAGACATTTTTTACTTCATTTCCTTCATGAGTTTTTTTTCCTACTATAAGCAATATATGGTCTTCTTTTACAACATGACAAACATGGAAATACATATTGAATGATATCTCATTGTGTAACTTATACCTTATTTTCTGTTGTCTCAAGAAGAAGGGAGGGAGAGAACAAGAATTGCAAAATGTCAGAAAAGAATTATTATCAATTTTATCTAAGTATAATATGGTAAAATATACAATTAAAAAAACAACAAAACAAAAGTAGTACAGTCAGGTGAGAAATGAGATATTTTGAGCCAAGCTCCATCCTTAAATGTAGATTTTGGAGTTCATGGCTCTACCCTTCAATCAGACAGATGGAGAGTGACTAATAGGATTTTTCCCCTGAGGATTTTCTATTTTTAATATTTTCCCCCTAGATTACATGTAAATGTAATTTTTAATAATAATTTTTTGACATACTAAAATCCATGTTCTCTCTCCCTCCCACTGAATCCCCCTCCCCAAGACTGCAGGTAATATGACACAGGCTATTAATGTGTTATCATACAATACATATTTGTTGTGAAAGAAGACCCATCACCTACAGTAAAGAAAAATCCAAAGAAAATAAAGTGAAGAATATTATGGTTCAATCTGCATTCAAACTGTTTCTTCTGGATCCTTGCACTGCTGATAATAATGAAGTCATTCACAGCTGATCATCAGACATTATTGTTATGACTGTCTGCAACTTTCTTTTGGTTCTGCTTACTTCACTTTGCATCACTTCATATGTTTTTCCAGGTTTTTTGTGATTGTCTTGTTCATCATTTCTTAGGGCATAATCATATTCCATGACAATCATATGCCACATCTTGTTTAGCCATTCCCCAATTGATGGAAATCTCTTCAGTTTCTAGTTCTTTGCCACTATGAAAAGAGCAGCTATAAATATTTTTGTACTCATAGGCTATTTCTCTTTTTGTTTCCCCCTATCTTTCATCTCTTTGGAATACAGACCTGGTAGAATTATTGCTGGGTCAAAGGATATGCACAGACCCTTTGGGGATGGTTCCAGATTGCTCTCCAGAATGGTTGTAACTGTTCACAGCTTTACTAACAGTGTATTAATGTCCCAATTTTTCTACACCTTCTCCAACATTTATAATCTCCTTTTTTTTTTAATACTACTCAGTGTAATAGGTAAGAAGTGGTATCTCAGAGTCATTTTAATTTGCATTTCTCTAATCAATAGTGATTTGGAAATGTTTTTCATATGACTAAAGATAGTTTTAATTTCTTCATCTGAGAACTGCCTGTTCATATCCTTTGACCATTTGTCATCTGGGGAAAGAATGATGAGATCTTGCAGGTGGATGAATTTCTTCCAATAATGAGGTTCCTGAAGCAAGATGGAAAAGTCAAATAAATCTCAAAATAGTGCAGGCAAATGAGAGATGAGAAAGATGATATTTACTACCTATGTTATCATGGGGAGGTCACTTAATTTCTCTGGGTTGCAATTTCCTACTCTGTAATATGAGAGGTTTTAATAAGATTATCTATAAGCTCTCTTCCAACTCTAAATCTTTTGATTCCATCTGCTTAATGGCAGTATTGCCAGTGATGTCTACTGGCTATAAATTATGGAGAACCAATATCTCAGGAGAATAAACATTTTAGTGGATGCAACAGGAATAGAGAGGCACATAGTTACCACCAATTGTTAATAAATTTGGAGAAAGACCTCTAATATGTTAGTTAGATCCTCAATAAGAAGACATGGAAAAAATCTCACAGGTTGAAAAGGTATAAAAAGGTTGAGATGTCCACCAAACAGAGGGAAACCTAATCCATGACAGTGTAGATTCATTGAGAATGCTCCTCTGACTGACTAAACCACTGTCCCCCAAACTTCTGGGAGTGATGAGTAAGTCTTCTCCGGGTTTATGTGGAAAACAAGGGGTATGTCCATTTTCTCTATTAAAAAAAAGAGGCAAAGAAATATTTTCTCTCCTTCTTTGATCAGTTTCATCCTATGGAGTTGAAACAGGAAGATTAAGCTGGTCATTGGTCTAAATGGGAAGAAAAGTTACTAAGAAAGGTAATATTTTATTTCTTACACTAACTAGGACAAAGCATGTCAAATGACAGAGAAATATTAAAATTTTACTTTGAAATAAAACTTTTCATTCTACTGTCTATTTTTTGGCCTTTGTAAATAAAAAAATGCAGTGTCGTTGACTGATGCGTTAATCCTTAAAGGTATTCTAAATTCCAGTCCAAGTGTTAACTCAGAAAATAAGAAATGGAAAGGAAAATTAAAAGATACAGCTCAAATACGCAAAGGAAAGGGCCTCTTATCCCATGTTTTATTAATACTATTACCATTGTTTTAGGGGCCAATTTCCTGAAAGTCAAGAGTTATTTTAAAATATGCAGTTCTTAATGGTTCCTGAATTTTCATTTTTAAAAGATAAAACTTGATTCAAGAAGAGTTATTCAGTTGTACTGGAAGAAAACAATTAACCTGAGTACTAATGATGACAATAAAAAGCAAGAATAATTAAAATTTTTCAATATCTATCAAATCACCTCATTTTTTCTGAATGATCCAAAATAAACTTGCCCCCTTCAAATCTTTCAGGGAATTAGAAGAAAAACAAGTTCTTTAAAACAAAATGCTACAGATAAATTAATACAGAACAAATGGAAATTGCCACATTTTAAAATAGTACCTATCTCAATGACTGCTTCAGCCTATAGTAAATTCTCTTTTTAACTAATTTATTTGGCAACTGTTTATTGTTGTTTTATTTTCCCAACTATTGATTATATTTCTATTTGTACATGTTCTATATTGTTCCAGCTAGATGGTCCCAGGCCTAAGGGAGCTTAAGTCTTACACTTCTTCAGGTCTTTTAACAGTGTCTATCACAGCACTTCATACATAACAAAAAATAGTACAGTTACTCAATAAATACTGACAGTCATATTATATGTTGTCTTAAGAGTATGAACATGACAGAAAATAAATATTTCATAACTTCAAAAGGTTGCATAAGAAATATTTCCTATGTGTCCATATAAGAAATTTAATTTCAATACATTTATTGCTTAACATGGACTCTATACAGGGCATAAAGAGAGGCAGCTAGATGGCTTAGTGGATAAATGCCAGGTCTGGAAGTAAGAAGATGCATCTTCCTAAATTCAAATCTGGCCTCAGACACTTACCAGTTGTGTGACCATGGGCAAGTCATGTAATACTATTTGTCTCAGTTCCTCATGGGTAAAATGATCTGGAGGAAAAAAAAATGGCAAACTACTCCAATATCTTTGCCAAGAAAACCTGGAATGCAGTCACAAAGAGACATCACAACTGAAAAATGACTAAACAATCACAGCCTTTATGCAACCTATTTAGTGAATTTTGGTAAAACAAACTGTTAGCATTCAGTATCATAAATTTTAACTCAATATATTTCTAGTTGCTACTAAGGAGAATCAGTAGGATACAGCAGAATGAGCACTGGATTTGGGGTCAAAAAAACCTGCTTAGTTTTCAACCCATGCTAGATGTGGACAAATCACTGGACCTCTTCTTTCACATATAAAATGGACTAAACATTGGGCTAGATGATCTCAGCTTCCTTCCACAACTAACTTTTGATAGATTTCAGGATCTGATCTTGCAGAAACAAAATTTATAAATGTTTTCCTGCTCAGTTTTTAAAAAGTATTCCAAAGATGACAAAAGCAACTAAAAAAAATGCAGAAACAACTAAGTGGAGGAAACTAGCCATGTTGTTGAAAGTAGCAACAATGTAGTCAAAATAGCAATAAAAACATGCAGACTGTGAGCATAAATATTGATCACATTTTTGAAGCCAAATGGAAGGAGGCAAAAGATGTAAGCAGTAAAGACCTCTCATATCAAGTACTCTAACAGCTGCTATAGAATGTATGTGTGTATGTTTTATAATTTTGCCTCCAACAAAAAAATGATCCAAACATATCTGATACAATGATTACTGGTGTTCCCTAAATGACAAAAGCTCCAAGAAACAATTTGCTTCAAAAGGAGAAAGAAATCTCTGTCTAGCTGAGATCCTGGGGTAGGGTGAAGGCTTGTTGAGATTATGGGTCTGTGATAGTGGATTCCAAGTCTAATTACATATTCATGTAAACAAAGGGATTCTCAACTCCCTAAGTAGGAGATCCATGAAGTAGACACACCTTAAAATCCTTTCAAACTATAAAATTATTATTTCTATTTAGAGTAAGAGAATAAAATAACAAGGAGTAAAGCATATCCTTAAGCCAGTTCTCTTACTCCATTCCTAAACCTAGTTAAGAAAGAACAGTTGGTCAAATAAGAACAAATTAAAGTGAGAGTAAACTGTAAGATTTTTTCTTCTCTTAATTTGGGGTCTATGAACTTTTTTTAAAATTGGTTTCCTTTGTAATCTTTTGCATTTTATTTTACACATTTTCAAACATTATTGTCAGAGATGCATATGAAATAGGAATTTATACAATGCTTTTAGGTTTGCAAAGAGTCTTAGAAATATCATCTCATTTAAATTCACAATAACTTTGGGATGTCACAACAACCCCAGGTGCTATTGTTATTCCCATTTTAGAGATGAGTACATTGTGGCAGATAGAGGTTATATGATCACAGAGCTGGATCTGGGGCTGGATATAAACTCAGGTCTCTCTGAGCTCCAAGTCAATCATTCTGTCCAATGTGCTACCATATAAAGGTACAGCACCCTGTCTGGATCAGTTTACAATTCCAGATAGCTGATGGGACATGAAAAGCATGAGCAGGCTCTCCACATAATGCTTGCTTATCTTGGGTAAAGTTTCAGCAGAGAATAAGAACACACCTTACAGAAATCAAAATCACTATCTACCTCCTAAAAAAGCTAAGTCTATTAAATTCACAAAGGGGAAAAAAGGAAAAAAGAAAGAAACAAAGGATGAGTTGGAGTGGGGGGGAAAGGATGAGAAAGAAAATGAGGTCAGTAGATAATAGTGAGTAAGAAAGAGCACAAATGTGAATATGAAAGAGAAAGGAAGGCAAAAGATATAACTCAAAAATTAGTGCAAAATATCTCAAAAACTCAATTATGATCTTGCGATCATCGTATTAATTTTTATTTTACAAAGGATAAGAATTGGTTTTATTTTTCACTATTTCAAGGATATCAAAGCTGCACCTCATGTGAGGTAGATGAATTGACTTGAGTATGTTATGTATGAATGAGATAGCTTTTAAAGTCTGTATTGACATAATAGTATCTATAAATATTCTCGTTGCCATAAAACTTAAAAGACAATATGTCTTAAATTACATTTTTATTCAAGTGGCATTGGATGACCTAGGGATGAGTAATAGGATACCCAATCTTTCATCTCTAGGTTATTGATACTAGGGTGTCCCCCTAGTAGTCATTTTTAGACATCACTATTCAGCAGCTATTTTTGTTTACAATATGTTTAAGAAATATGCTGTGTATTGCTTGTACTTGCTACACAGGTGTATGTTATAATTCACAGCCATCTGCCAATCCAGGGGACTCCTCAACTGAAAGGTAAAAGACTAGCAGCTGCTAAAGGCCAGCTTTTAAAAGCTTTTTCAGCATTTCTAATTCTCTTCCTTCTTTACCCAAATAGTTAATAGTTCAATCTTAAAGTTAATATTTATAATTCAAACTCTAAACCATGTCACAGAATTTCCCTATGTCCTTATCCAAACAAGGTGATTTGGTACATCTTTGAAGCAATATTCCTTCATTTGGACTTTTGTCAATTACCATAACTAAAAAGTCTCTCATTCTTTCAATGTGGACATTCCTTCCCCACAAAAGAAGTTGTCTTAATGAGTTCCTGTAACAAAAAATAAATAAAATTGATCCCTCTATGTCCAAATTTCGGATTATGACTATCTCTGACCTTAGTTAGACTCATTATAAACTGACAGACATAATCAGGCTCATACTGTGGGTTAGTTGGACATGTCAGAACTTCAGCTTTGTCATAAATTTGGAGAACCCATGTTCACCACCAAACCACAATGATATACTAGCAATGCAAAAAAAAAAAACTGAGAAAAGTTTTGAAATCTGAACAAGCTAGTTTTAGCTATAATGAGCATGTAAATAAGGAAAAGATTTTTCAACCTAAGTTCAAGATGGCAAACCTATGTCATGTGTGTAAAATATGGCATGCAGAGACCTACCTCTCTGTGGGTACATGCCCTGTCCCCATCTGACTTCCCAGCCTCCCCTGTCCCCTCCCTGGGACTCCTCCTTTGCTTTCAAGATCTAAACCTCCTTATGAGGAGCCTACTCTGAGTCCCAAGGAGGGCTCCTATGCCAAGATCCCCACACCTTCTGTGGGGCCATCAAGACCTGACTGCAACAACTCCCACCTTCATCAGAGTTTTATTGAGTGCACAGGTGCAGGCTTGCTAAAGGGAAAGAAACTCCAAGACTGGGGGGAGCATGAGGCCCCCTAGCAATGCTGCCCTCACCTAGAAGACCTCAGGCCAGGGGGACTGCAGCCAGACCAGAATCAGTGGTAAAGCAATTCTTATAAGCCCAGACCTGACCAGAATCCAGATCAGGATTAGCTCCCCCACAGGATGATTTTGTTTTTAAAAAAGGGAAGCTCCTCTTATTCTAGAACCCTATTTAAACTGACTCTCCTCCCCTCAACTGAATGGTGACAAGTCTTGCTGGTCCTAGAATCTCTCTCACCTGGCTTTTCCTGAAGGGAGATGCCTAAGGTGGTCAACAACACACTGAAAAGTAGACCCTCCTCCATATAGGATAGGGGTGTGGGGCTGGGGTGCCTCTAGGCAACTTGGGGTGGGCACAGCATTTGCTCTCTAGAAGGTTCTAAAAGGTTCACCATCACTGCTCTCAGTAATTCTTACTTAAATTTAATAAAAGCTGTCCAATTAGAAGAATTCTACAACTTAAAAGTGAAATCACAAAAAAAGATCTTGGAGACTATAAGCCCCTCTTTACTGATGTCATTTCCAAACAACCATATGCATGGATGAAGGCATCATCATTAATAATTTTTATAAAGAAGTATATTTGAACCAGTTTTAGTATAACAATCCTTCTGTGGCTGAGTCAGGTTCCTTGTTTCACAAAATAATATCTACTAAAATACAAACAACTGACTTACAGTCTCCTCAGTTCACCTTCTCAAAATGCATTCAAGAATTGGCTGTTCCAATTATACTGCCAAGCAATTTCTCTCTAAAGTCTCTATCTGCATTCTCTCTCCAGGGATGGTTTTTCTGGCACAGTGCTACACAGAGTTACCTAGGGCAATAACAATTGTGTTTTGAAAAAAAATTATATTACATTTTAAATCATGATGTCATGATATTGAAGCATAGTCTAAATTGCCACTGTTAAAGAGTTGGAATGTTGATCAAAACCAGCCTCCAGTCATTCACCACAGAATGAGCCTTTGGAACTAAGGGAAGTCACAAAATGCAAGCTCATTTCTTCTGAATTTGTAGGTTGCCTTTCAAAGAAGTTGCTATCTCCCTCAGGAAAGATAGCATTGATCTAACCAGGATATATATATTTTTTTTTCCTAAAGTTTTCATAAAATGTTTAACAGGTACTCTGTAATATTTTCCTTCTACTAAAAACTCTCTTAAATAATATATTGGGCATCTGGCCAAAGGAAATTCACAAAGGAAATGAGGAGTAAAATGACTAATGATGACTAATTCAAAATCTTTTATATTTTACAGATTGCTAAAGACCTACAAATTCAGGCTATAATCTTGCTTCATCTCAGAAGTTCAGATGCAATGTAAGGCCTCATAAGATGCAAAAACTGATAAGTTTCATGAAAGTAGGTACTAGAATTAGCATCTCCTCCAGTTGCTACCACTGTGTATGTTAGTTGTTTAATAAATGTTTGTTGAACTGAGAGTTCTAAGTACTGAAAGAAATGGTCAAGGTGTAGACAGTAAATACACACCATACTATAGCAAGAGATTGGTGGCTGAGTGTTGTCACTCAGCTGAGAGCTACTTTGGCTATGATACTGCTCAGTGTAAATATAATACTAAGATGGAAAAATGGGAGAATTTGTTTTCCAAAAACAATTGTTAATGTGTTTCAATGACTTGTTCTGCCTATGCCTATATGGTAGGAAAACTGTCCTTAGGGCAAGAATAGGTAAATCAAATACCTTCTTTTGAACCAGTATTAAATTTCCATCAACATCGATATCTAATCATATAATTTCTGGTTGCTCAGAGATCTTATTTAATCATCAGAAAAGAACCTCCTGGTCTTCAGTTCCTCATCTGTAAAATGAGGGGGGTTAGATTAGATGGCCTTTGAGGTCCTTCCAACTCTTTATAATTCTATGATCTTGTTTTTTGCATACCCCAAAAATAAAATGCCAGTTTTGTAAAATGAAAATAACTGGGATGGAAAAAAGATCTGGAAAGTGTTGATTAGATTTAATAATCTCAATTTATTAATAAAGAGAGAAAGCAAATACAGGCATACATATTAGTATGCTTTAATTCCTATTATTAAAAGAAACAAATTAATTTTTTACCTTCAGTAAAAATTTCAGGCTACATTTTCAATTTGTAATTTTCCAGGAAATTCCATTTTTAATGAAATGTATAATTCAGGACTGTATTCAATTATTTTTGCATAATGAACACCCATGGTGCTATGATACTTCTAGGCATTACTCCTAGTGAAACTGTACTGTAAGTGATCAACACTGATTGTTCTACTCTACCAACAAAAAGCATACATTCCAAACCAGTTAATAAAACCTCACAAAGATAACTAGCAGACATTACTACTGCAATACCAATTCTGAATATAGCATAAAGATAAATCAAAATCCTTTGTACTAGTTTGGTTCCTCAAGTGCTGGCCAAGTTATTATTTGGCTAACATTCCATTCTGCCTACCTAAAATTTCCTCTGTGTTTTCAATTGGACACAGTATATGTGTAATGTTGCCATGTGACCATAAAAGGGTTTCCACATTTTATTCACAAGTAATTGTGTATGAATGGGCAAATTGTCTCTGCAAAGGAGTTGCAAATTTAATTTGTAAGTACATATATTAATTAATGTGAGGAAAGTTATTAGTTACATGAAACAACTTTCTAACATTAAACTTCAAAAGCAGAATACAGAATGTGGAAAGGTTCCCCAGGACTCCTTTGGTATGTTTCTTAAGGATTTTGCTTGGGGCTATTAGTGAAACACTGTGTCTACTTTACTTTGAAAATTGGAAAATAAAAATTAAGCAGACCTTCGTACATAATTCTAAATGGGGACAAAATGTAACCGGCCAGTAAGTTATAAATGGCATTAAATGAGATGTGTTCGGTTATGACTAGTTATCATTGACCTGAAACATTACTGCCTTTGCCTTAAAAGAAACTGAGAGACCATTCATTTTATTCTTGTTTCTTAAGATTGCCATCACAACCTGAAGTGTAGGTTAAAGTCAATTAACCATCAAGCAGAAAGGCCAAGCCAAAATACATTAAAGGGCTAAGATATGAGAATTGAAAAGGAGTCATGGCCGGGGGGGAGGGGGTGTGTGTGTGGAAGAGACAGAGACTGACACTCCGACATATTTTGGAGGATAGAAGAGGCAAGAATGGGGGCCGGATTTTGAGGGGTTACCTGGGAGCTCAGGTAGCGCTTCAGACACTCCTCACATACTGCCTTCTTACAGCAGGTCAGGGGCTTGATAGCTTTATCCTCCAGGCATACCCGACAGCTCAACACGAGAAGGGGGCTATAAGGGTCCCCCAGTCCTCCCAGGCCTGGGTAGGGCGGCGCTCCAATTAGGCTGGCCACGGAAAAAGGCTCGGGAGTCAGGTACAGGTCGAGTTCCACGCTGCTGCCTCCGCCGCCGCCGTCAAAGGCCAAAGGGTCTGAGGTGGGCGTCAAGCCGGGACTAGGGGAGGACGTCGCCGAGGTGGTAGAAGAGGTGGTGGAGGAAGAGACCGCGAGAGGCACCCGGCAGGCCAGAATGTTGGGGGGCGAAGGCTCCTCTTGGGTCGGGGCCTCGGGCAGGTCGTTTTCCACGCAGTACACGGTGCAATAGATGTGCCTTTTGGCTGGCGGGTGGCGGCGCCGGCCAAGCACTTCCAAGACCAGTCCGTCGGGGGTACTGGCCCTCTCTCCTAGCTCGGGCTCCGAAGACCTGTCCCATTCTCCCCTCGACTGTTCTTCCTCCTGCTTCTGCTGCTGTTGCTGCAAAGTTCGGGGATCGAGTGGTCCCGTGGATCCCGCTGCTGTGGGCTGCCCGCGCGCTTTACTCCCCCTCTTTCCATGCTCGGGGGAAGCTCTGCCTCTGCTGCCGCCGCCGCCGCCGCCTGGGTCCGGGGAGGGGGCTCGGGGCCCGGCTGCCCCGCTGCTGTCCCCCTGTGGCTGCCGCGGTCCCGGCTGCTCCTTCCCTACGCCTTCGCCGCTGCCCAGGGATCGCCCCTCAGCAGGACCGTCCGCATTTACTGTGCTCTGCTCCTCGCCCATAGCCGACAGCTGCGTGCGCCGCCGCTGCCCATCCAGCCGCCCGGCCCCGCACCCGGCCCGGGCGGGCAGCTGGGGGCCACCGCTTGCTGAGGCTTCTCTGGCCCCGCTTCTGCTTCCGGGTCCCTCTGGGGCTGGGCAGCACGGAGCTAGCCGCCTCCTCTACCGAGAGTAAGGGCAGCGTCAGCGGCCGGGGCCCCCCACTTGCAGCGCGTCTCCTGGGGCCGGAGTGCAAAGACGAGAGAGCCCGGGCGGCCCTCAGCGGCCCGGCCCACGCCGCCGTGTCCGCCTCTCCCGGGCTGCCTCTGCCCGGTTACCCTTGCTCCGCCTCCACCTCCGCCGCGGGTGGGACTCGGGCGGTAAGCCGCAAGCTCAGAGACTGCCCGCATCCAGCCCCCGCCGCAGCCTGTGGGCACTACGCGCCCGGAGATCGGGCGAGCCTCAGTCTAGAAGGAGGACCCGAGGGGCGGGGACGGGGGCAGGGGTAGGGGCCGGGGCTGGAGCCCTCGGCAGTCACTCCCGAGGCATCGTCCTGGCCCGCTGCTGCCTCCGGGAGCTCCTCCCTAGGTGCATCCTGGCACCGGAGTGGGCGGCGGAGAAGGAGCTGTGCGAAGAGTAGTTGAGCTTGTGACCTGGAGGCGCAATCCGAACACGAGGAGTCTCGGCCCCAATGGGAAGAGGCTGGGAGGAAACACGACCTCCAATCCTCCCCTCCAGCTTCACCTATGGTGCTCTGCTCAGCCAGACCGCCCACTTCTTCCAGTGCACCCCTCCTCAAACGAATACGAAAGCACACACACACACAGAGCAGCTCATTCCAGACACTTGAGAGTGACAGGGGGACGCCACTGTTTTCCAGCAACTGGTAAAACTTAGTATGTTTCTGAGCTTTTTTCCTGAAACAAATATTGGGTACTTAAAAGTTTTGGCTTGACTGGTGCCTATTGGATGCATCCAGTTTGGGGAAGGGGGATGTCTCAAAAGAGAAAGTCCAAGGAGCCAGTCATATCACTCAAAATACTTCACATGATGTGGTTAATTATTCAAGGTGGTATGAATGCAGGAACACTTTCAATGTGGATAATTAAACTCAGAGATGATAGAAAAATGTTTCCACCAACCTGACCACATGTATTACCTAAGAATATTAAAAAGTAATACACTTAATAAAATGAAATACACACAAAGTAATGCTATTTAACTGATTCAGCTCTCTGAGCCTCCATTTCCTTAAATGCAATGGAGATAATAACTACCAGAGGATTGTTGTGAGGATAAAATAAGATTATGTATACAACATGCTTTGCAGAAATTTAAAAGTGATGTATAAGCATGAGCTATCATTTAATTTGGTATTCACTCCTCCTAACCCTTACCTCTTTGACCATTCTTTTTTGTACAGATGGATTTGGTTTTTTTAAAACTTCAAAATGGCAAAAATGGAAATCAAAAGGGATTGATAAACAAGGGATCTTGATAATAAATGTATTATTGGTATTTATTTGGGTTGCATTTTACATACCTACTGTTACAATTTCTAAATAGAATATTTATACTTAGGCTAATATTTATATTTATACATTTAGATTTTTATAGATAACAAGTCCATCAAGATTGTCTAGTCTTCCGTTTTACAGATGAGAAAAAACTGCCCAGGGAAACTTGTCACTTGCCTAGGGTTAGCCATAGTAGGTTACAGGTCTGGTCAACATAACATATCTTTACAGGAAGTATCAGTCACTCAAACCTTGACCTGTTTTATTTTCTTAAAGGCAGTAAAACAACGTTTTGGGGAATCCAATGGTTACTTTTTCATCTTGAAAAATAATTTGATTTGCACATGTATGTGATGTTGAAGTTCTATGAAATGTGGAGGTAAATATAATTGTAAAAAAAGAAAGGTGAAGAAATTGAGGGGAGGAAGGAAGGAAGGAAGGAAGGAAGGAAGGAAGGAAGGAAGGAAGGAAGGAAAGGTGTGGGATAATATTGTTGTCTTCTACTTGCAGTTCTTTTAAAATGCTGAAATTATCTTCTAGCAAATGTATCCCATCATCTACTGCACACCAAAAGGCAAACAAAAACTACATCAGAATTAAAGAATTTCAAATGAACAATTAGCATATTAAAAAACCATTAAGTGCTTACAGAATACAAAGGCAAAAATCAAACAGTTCTTGTTGTGGAGGAGTTTACATTCTAGTGATACAAATAGCATTTACTTATATAGGTATACATGGAAACATAAAGAAATAAAAAATGAGGTAATTTTGTAGTGCAAGTGCAAAGCAAGTAGGAGGGATGGGAGAGTTATCATGCAGAAAATGATGATTGAAAAGGAACCCAATGCTTTGGAGAGGTTAAAATATGGCAGGAAAGTACTGCAAGAGCAGGAAATAGTCAGTGTAAAGTTTCCAGCATGGGGCATAGCATTATATGAGGAATAGCAAGTAGGTCAGTGATGCTAAATCATAGAGAATATAGAGTACAAATAAACTGGAAATGTGAGAAATAGCCAAGTAGTGGAGAATATTAAATATTCCAATAAGAATATTCCAATTCTCCAATAAGAGAAGTTTATATTTGATCACAGAGGTAAGAGAGAACTAGTGAAGCTGGTAGAAGTAGTAGAGTAATATAGTCAGACCTTCATTTTAGAAGAATTTCTTCAGCAGCTATGTGGAAGATAGTTTGGAGTAGGAGAGTACCTGAGGGAGGGAGACCAAGCAGGAGGCAATTGAAATCATCCAGGTAAGACATGATAACCTGAACTTGAGTGCTAGATGTGTGAGAGAAAAAAGAGGATATCAATGTTGTGGAGATAGGGGAAAAAACAAATTAGGCTATTGATTGGATATAAAAGGTTAGAGAAAGTTAAGAATCAAAGATGACACCAAATTTGAGGCCTTAGTAGATTGTAAATTAAGTGGTACCTTTAACAGAAAAAGAGAGGTTCAAAAAAAGGATGTATGTGTGAGTAGGTGTGTATACTGAGATCTGTTTTGCATATACTGAATATGCTGAATTTAAGGTACTTTTAGGACATTCAATGGAATGTATGAAAACAATTGGAGATGTATTGCACAAGAGAGAAATTAGGGTTGAGTATTGTTATAGTGAATTCATTTTGAAGATTGATATAATATTAATTTATGGTGGACCGATCTGAAGGAAAGCTCTCTGTGGGCCTCCTCTCTGCTCAAGTTCTTAGCACTAACTGGTGCCTTGCTCTGTCCCCAGGAAGTGAGCAAACTCCAGAGGCTGTTCTCTATGTCACTTCCTCTGCCTCACAAGTGCCAATGGTGGCTCGAGCTTGGCTTAGGACAGCCCAGGTGGGCAGTTAGTTATTTCTGATTTGTCATTGACTAGCACATGCCCGTGTAGTGTGGGTGTGCACAATTTTGGGTGCTAGACCAAGCAAGATGGAGATTTTAAAAATCACAATCCCCCCTGATGATGATTGGGGGACTAGTCTCCCCAATTGATCACTAAACATAAGCATCCTACACCCCGAAAAATTCTAACTGCAAGTATATACAAAATTTTACCCTCTAAGAGGAAAACTACAATAGTTGTAGATTAGAGGAAAAAGGAGAGAGAGAGAGAGATAACAAAACCAATGTTTTGCTGGGCACATTGACAAAAGCCAATTAGGGGGCAGTCCCCTTTGGCATAAGAGTGTATATTCAGAAAAATATTCAATCAACCTCACCCCAAGGTTCATTCAGGATCTTCCTGTAGTGAAAGAGTTTTAGGTATCTTTCTGCAAACAGTTCGTTCTCTGGATTCAGTTAGTTAGCAAGCTTCTTCTCTGAAGACCTATTTCGGTCAAAATTTAAATCTTGGATTTTATGAAAATACAATCCCCCCTGAAGAAAGTATTGAAAAAAACACCAAGTCCAGCTGAGGATGCAAGGTTTAGTTGTGGGTGTGGGTGTGAGTTAATTCAAAAGGAAAACAAAACCAAAAATGAAAACAAAATCAAAAAAACAAAAGAAAAAAAGGGAAAAATTAAGGGAAAAATATATAAACCCTTTATATATATTTATATTAAAAAAGAATTCAAAATCAGTATCAAAATATCAAAAATCTATGTATACAAAATTTTGAGAAAGCAAGAATAAATATTCTCACAGGCCCCTGTATTAGGGTCCAGTTAAGTAATTTCTAATCCCACAAGTCTGTAGGACAGAATGCAGTAAATTTCACTTACCCATTTGTAGCCAAGGCTACAGGAAATTGCCATACTATAGGAGAGAAAAAAGGAGCAGATTCTTATTTTTATAGGGAAGTGTCATTCCCTCGTCTGATTTTACCTTCATTCTCAGGGATGGAGGGAGCCAGGATGATAGCCAACCTATGGTACTTGTCTGTAGGTATTTTCACAAAGAGTGTGTATACAAGGAAGGCTTACATCTTAACATAAGTCAAGTGTCGAAACCCTGAGTCTCATACTAGGTTCAAGTCCTTAGTATTGGCTTAGAAGTGCATCAATCCTACCTGGATTGGGTTTTGATTTTTAGACCTGTGAGCTCTTTTGGCATTATCCAGGTTATCCCAGTGCTCCTTTTTTGATCCCATTCCTAGAATCAGACACAAACATTAATCACAGTCCTATAACAATTATCAATAAATGGCAGGTTCCCAGAGTCTAAAGCTGTTTGGATATGTATTAATAATATAGCAAGTATATATTTAAACTAATATTGTGGAATAAAATTAATATTGATTGTATGTACCTTGAGTACATAGAAATAAGAAAAGGGAAAAATAAATATTTTAATAAAAAATAATAAAATAAGTAAAAAGATAAAGGGGGGGAACAAATTCAGGAATTCAATGTGTTAAAAAACAAAACAAAACAGTTCCACTTGTCAATGGGTAGTTATCTCCAATGCATGTATTGGATACAGTCAATCAGTCTCAATAGAAGATGCTCTCTTTACATGTGAGCAATGAATCCAAGAGTCCTTTTCTCCAATCTTTATAGATGTTGGAGTAATTAACAATATTTGGAATGGTCCTTCCCAGGAAGACTGAGTCTCTCTTGTACACTGGAAGTTCTTTATATTCACGTAGTCTCCTGGGTTCAGGTCATGAAGTGAGAAGTCTAGTGGTCCGGCTTGTACTACATCTCCGGATTCATGTAGCTCACACAGTTTGTGCTATAATTCCTGTATATGAATTTGGCAGTCATCAGCATTGAGATAATAATTAAACCCATAAGAGATGATGAGGGCTCCAAGTAAGAGAATATAGAGAAAAAAGAATATGAACCAGGGAAAAGTTTTAGAGGATCCCTGTGGTTAGGGGATAAAATAAAGATGAAGATCTAGTGAAAAAGAGATTGAGAAGAAACAGTGGGACAAATAAGAGGAAAACCATGAAAAAGCAGTTTCATGCTAGAAAACTTAAAGATGATAAGACTAGATGATAAGAAAAGTAGAGATGATAAGACAAAGCTAATTGACAATATCAAATACTGGAGAAAAGGCAAGAAGGAAGAAGGAAGATTGGCAAATAGGAGATCATTGATAACTGGAGAGTGTCAGGTGAATGATGAGATCAGCCCCTAAGATTACAGAGGGATATGAAATGAGAGGTAAGGAGAAAGAGGCAGTATAGACAACTCTAAAGGATAAGAAAAGGAGAATAGATATGGGATTTTTGCTAACCTGGATAGCAAAATAATTTATTTTCTTTTGCTTGGATGAGGGAAACTTAGGTGTGTTTGTACGAATTAATGATTGTGGTAGATTGGGAGAAGCTTTTGGGTAGGAGGTGGTATAATAATGGATCCGTTTTCTGGAGAAGGATGGGACTGAATGAGATCAAATGTGCATGTAAAGGAAGTGGCCTTGGTAAGGAAGGCCACCTCTTTATCATAGATTGAAATAAAGAAATGACAAGGAAGTGGGAAATGAAGTAAAAGGCATGTGAGGTAAGGAGAAGGGGAGGAGAGAAAAATACAAAGGAACTTAATTTTCTGTTGTTGGTAAAGTATGAGTCAAGGTCCTCAGCTGAGGAGATAATACTTTGAGAATCTGAGGATGGAAGATATGAAACAACCCCTTTGGGAAGTGAGATAGAGACTCAGGGTAGAATAAAATGGTTGGCTTACTGTAATTAGGGACAAATTTAATATTAGATAAATTCTTGTAGATCCCTTGAGCATATTTGTATAACTTCTTATTCATGTATATGAACAGAGGTAGAGGAAGAAGGGGATAGAAATAAGCCAAGCTGGAGTTTAGCAAGATGTGAACATCAAAAAAGAAAGGGGTGTAAGAATTCAGGAATAGTAGATACTGTAGAGTTGAACTGATTCACTAAGGATTAACAAGGGAAACGAGAATGCAGCCAGAGCAAAGGTTATACCATGAAGGAAAAAAAACAACTAAGGAGTGGATAATAACTAAGAGGATGAAGAATAAGATTAGGAGCAGTAAGGCATAGAGATGGAATGATAGAAGTGGAACACTATGGAAGATGGAAAGTACACGTACTTAGGGAGTACAGGTGATCATTCCTACATGTGTCTAAGGTAGAGCAAAGAAGTATTTCACTGGATTTACATTGATGTTAGAAGTAGGTGAGGTTTCTTGAGGGTATAGTCACCATGTACATTGACATTCCTTAGGATGAGGACAGGAATTGGGATGAAGAGGAAGACTGTGAGCCAGGCATTGAACCCACCGAGAAAGGAGGAAGAATATCATATGGAGGAGTAGACACTGGCCACCAGGATCTGAATTGGGCAATAATTTTAGATAGAGTGAACCTTAGGAAGAGGTTGTTGCTGAATAATATCAGTAGAAAGTAGATCTGGATGCAGTTATGGAGTGGGGGGTGGGGGCAAGAAATATTCTGACTCCTACTTTGGGAAGGTACAAGCAGTACTAGAAAGGCTAACTAGTGATGCAATGGGATTTGGGTTTTAGTAGATACCAAAAGGCAGAAAGTCCAAAATGAATGGAAGTTTATTGATTTTAGATAAGGGGGTCTAACAGGCTAATTAGAAGAAGTAAGCAGAACTGGAATCTTACATTGGGGTGGTGGAGTTGTGATGGATGAAGATGAGAAAGAGGTTGATCTTGAGCAGTAGGAAATTCAGTATCAGTGGGATTGAGAAAATAAAAAAGGGTGAGTTTGCTAACTATTGGTGATGACTCCATAGATAATATCAATAAATGGGAGGAGCTTCACTGCCAAAGAAGGCAGATGAATAAAATGTTTAGGGTTAAGGCTAGGTATTATTGTCCTCTATTCCTGGGCCAGAGGCTTGCTATATCAAATCTCAGGAGCCTAGGTTGCCACAAAGCAGTAGTCTCCTTCTGTTTTAGCCTGAATTTCATCCATTTCAATTTGAATTTGTCTGGTCAAAGGATAAGATATAGATGATAATGGATGCTGGTATTTTTTTTAAGTTTTATACAGTCCTGTATTTTTTAATTTAAAAAATTTTAAAACTTATTTAATTAAATTAGAATATTTTTTCCATGGTTACATGATTCATGTTTTTTCTCTCCCCTTCTCCCTTTCCCCTCCTGGAGCCATTGAGCAATTCAACTGGGTTTTACATGTATCATTGTTCAAAATCTATTTCCATATTATTAATATTATCATTTAATAGTGATCATTTAAAGTCAACATCCCTAATCATATACCCATTGAACCATGTGATCAATCATATGTTTTCAGTTCTTTCTCTGGCTATAAATAGCATTCTTTCTCATAAGTCCCTCAGAATAGTCCTAGATCATTGCATTGCTGCTAGTAGAGAAGTCCATTACATCAATTGTACCCCAGTGTATCAGTCACTATGTACAACATTCTTCTGGTTCTGCTCCTTTCACTCTGCATCAATTACTGGAGGTCTTTCCAGTTCACATGGAATTCTTCCAGTTCATTATTCCTTTTAGTAAAATAGTATCTCATCACCATCAGATACCACAATTTGTTCAGCCATTCCCAAATCAATGGACACACTCTCATTTCCCAGTTTTTTGCTATTACAAAGAGTATAGGTATTAATATTTTTGTACACGTATTTTTCCATGTTATCTCTTTGGGGTACAAACCCAGAAGTGGTATGGCTGGATCAAAGGGCTTGTATTTTTTTAAAGTCCTTTGGACATAGTTCCAAATTGGCTTCCAGAACAAGTTAAATCAGTTCATAACTCCATCAGTAATGGATTAGTGTCCCAATTTTGCTATAACCCCTCCAATATTTATTATTTTTATTTATTATTTTCCTTCACTGTGTCATATTAGCCAATTTGCTGGGTGGTACCTCAGAGTTATTTTTATTTGCATTTCTCTAATTATGAGATATTTAGAACACTTTTTCATGTGCTTATTGATCATCTTGATTTCGTCAAAGTGGAAATCTAGAAATCCCCAGTTTATTTAGTTGGGAGGTAGAAACCCCAGGTTTTGACCTTGTCACCAGAGAGTTTCCCCCTGAGGGAAGATCCCACTTCGCCAGACAATGGACATCCTGGTAGTTTGGGTGAGAGTAGCTAAATCCCTATGGTTTCTCCCCCTAGGCTAAGCCCTGGGCTGAGTATTTCCCTTTTGTGTCCATTGTAGGGCATCAGCCCCTCACTGCCATTCCTGTCTGGAACTCCTCATTTTCTTTCTTACCATTGTAAAGTCAAACAACTGTCCCTCTCACTCTAAGCCCCCAGGACATCTAGAATGGTATATAGGTATATAGGCTCCCCAAGTTCTTTTCTTCCTCTGGAGTCCATCCTGAGTCAGTGGTACTCCTAAGGGTCAGTGATCTGAGTGGCCAGAGTTCAATCTTCAGACTCTGTGCAGTCACAGGGAGTGAGCAGCTCTGTTGTTGAGGCCTATTAGCACTGAACCCCTTTTGCCCTTGATTAAAGAGTGATTTTGACTATTTAAAATATCTGTGTTTTTTTTCTAGTTAACAATTTCTTTATCTGAAAACTGCCTATTCATGTCCCTTGCCCATTTATCAATTGGGGAGCAGCTTGATTTTTTTGTACAATTCACTTATCTCCTTATAAATTTGAGAAATTAGACTTTTGTCAGAGGTTTTTGTTATATTTCCCCCCTAATTTGTTGCTTCCCTTCAAATTTTGGTTGCATTAGTTTTGTTTGTACAGAATCTTTTTAATTTAATGTAATCAAAATTATTCTTTTTACATTTTGTAATATTCTTTATCTCTTGCTTGGTCTTAACTTCTTTCCTTTCCAATAAATCTAACAGGTATACTATTCTATGTTCACCAAGTTTATTGGCTGTATTCTTGCTCGTCAGTATATTTGTTGGATTTGAATTGGGGCTTTTCTGCCCTGAAGGGGCTTCTCTTCTCTTCTGATTAACTGGATTAGGTTGATGGAGCTGACCTGTTGTATTAATGTGCCCTAAGGCCAGATATTCCCTAGTTGCCAGCAGAAGCTGAAGGTGAAGGTGAAGGTGATGAGGCTGAAGGTCCTTTGTCCTCCTTTCTACTCCTTTCTGCTAGCCACCTCCCTTCCAGCTGTCAGGTCAGAGCCCTGAGCTTCCCATGGTGGTACCATGGTACCCTGTCATGGTTGCAGCCTTCACCCTGAGATCCCAGTCAGCCAGATTCTTACCTCAGGTCTCAGTACAGTAGGTGGGGGAGGGGTGTTAGAGATTGAGTTTTTCTTCCCTCTGAAGGCTTCTTCTCTGCACTATTGATAGACAGGATTAAGCCAGTTGAGCTGATCTGCAGAGCTGAGTGTGCCCCGAGGCCAAGACTTCCAGACACAGAGGTCCAAGATGGAGATGTGGTGCCTGAAGGCTGAGACCAGGCTGCCCTCCTCTTTGCCCCTCTCCTCTAGCTGCCTCCCTGCTAGTTCTGGTCAGAGCCTTGAACTTCCTATAACTGTGGTAGTAAGGCACTTCCTCTGAGCGAGAGCTCTGGCCCTAAGATCCCACTGACCACTGGCGGTTCAGCACAGTAGGTGGGGGAAGGTCACTGGGACCTTCTTTCTTTTCCTTAAATTAAACTTTTTCTGCATACTTTTTAAGTTGAATGGAGCAGGACAGTCCCACAGCTCTGTCCTGTTGTTGTATTTGGGTTTCTGTTTCTTAAGAATCACTTTGTTTTTGATTGGTATGGAAGGGTTTTCACAGAGGAATTACTTTTATTGCTTCTAGACCACCATCTTGATTCTACCTCTAACCATGCTGATATGTTTGAGGGTCATTTGTATCTATCCCTGACTTAGAGTCAGAGAACCTACAATGAGGGGCACATAGTAAGCACTTAATAAATGCTTAGGGACTTGGTGACATAGATTTGAATTCTGACTCTGCTACTTATGACCTGTGGGATTTTAGGAATTTTTTTTTGTTTTTACTTTTTTTGGGACTGAGTTTCCTCATCTATAAAATGATTGGGTAAAGTTGGAGAAGATGAACTCTAAAATTTTTTCCAGCTTTAAATATATGATTCTTTGATCATCTAACTTGGTCAAAGGATCTAGGATAATAATTTTTTTTTAAACCCTTACCTTCTGTCTTGGAGTCAAGGCAGAAGAGTGGTAAGGGCTAGGCAATGGGGGTCAAGTGACTTGCCCAGGGTCACACAGCTGAGAAGTATCTGAGGCAAGATTTGAACCTAGGACCTCCCCTCTCCAGGACTGGCTCTCAATTCACTGAGCTACCCAGCTGCCCCCTCTAGGATAATAATTTTGTCCTCTACCTGTAACATCTATAATGTCAATTAGCATGGTCATGAAGTTGACAATTATGTATGTATGATTTGGTGACCCCTGAATTACTCTTAGCGCCCAGGCTTTTAAAATGTGTGTCTATCAGGGAATTGGATTGGAGTACTTTCTTATGTACTACATAGTACTTTCTTATAAGTACTGACTTATGCTCAGTTCCCTCTGGTGAGACATGATCTCTGGTCCTTTGCCAAAGAACATGCAAGTCTAAAACTTAGCTCCCAATTGGTTCCTTGCTCCTCCTAATGATTTGGGTGTAGAGCACATGTCAAAGATGATTAGTAACTAAATTAGCAAGAGCAATTTAATCTATAGGCTATAAAGATCCAACAGAGATGGCTTTTGTTCTCTTTTGAAGTTAATGCCAGCATTTCTTTGGATATCCAAAAAGGAGGGTGGAATATATAAGTAGTATGAGAATGAGAAATTTAAAATGAGATGAAAAATAAAAATTAAAGTCAAACACAAGGTGAAAAATAAATATTATTATTTGACTTTAGAATAGATGAGGCCCTGATAACAGTAGTCCTTTTAGGATGAATTAATTGGAGATTAAGTTTTGGGAAAGATCATTTGAAAGTATAAAGGAAAAAAATGTGATATGCCAGAAATCAAATATCTGTTCTACAGCTCAGATTGCTACTTGTCCCAAGTTACCATATTGTAGAGATACTAGTCCAAAACCAGATAAAAGCAAACATAAATTTTCTGCTTCTCTCAACTTCAAATCTCAAAAATTTTTAAATGTGTCATCTTCAATGACTTGTGTACCTTCCCCAAAAGGACACTGACAGTGAAGGATGTCTTTTTTATAATATTCATGCTAATAGCTTTTGGTTTCTTCACAGTATTGTTTTTTGTTGTTATTTTATTATCTCAGTCTTTTATTCTCTGATGCATTTCCTATCCTTTCAGTCTCAGGGTTCAGAAAAAAAAGATTAGAAAATAGTCAGGGAGCTTTAACTCATTGCACTGTTTAGGAGGTAAAACATCAAAAGTCAGTGTTTTACCTTTTTTAAAAATTTAATCCTCCCTCCTCCCAGATTACATCAGTACAATTTCAATAATAGTTTTCTGATATTTTGCAATCCATGTTCTCTCCCTGTCACCTCTTCCCCTTCTGACAGATGGCAAATAAGTTGTATATGTGTCATTATACAATACAATATTTTCATGTACTTCATGTTATAAAAGACACATATCGCTTATACTAGAGAAAAATTCATGGAGAAAATTAAGGGAAGAATGATATGCTTCAATCTGCAATTCCTTCTATAGTAGTGGAAAACATTTTTTATCCTGAGTCCCTTGGAGTTGTCTTGGATTGTTGCACTGCAAATAATAGTTGTCATTCATTAGTTGATCATTGTATTTTATTGCTGTTAGGTGATCATTGCTATTTGCCATTTTTTATGGTATGATAGTATTCCATTATAAGCCTTTACCACAATTTTTTTCAGCCATTCCTAAATTTGTGGACATTCCTTTAGTTTCCAGTTCTTTGACACCACAAAAAGAGCTGATATAAATATTTGTATACATTTAGGCCCTTTCCCCCTATCTTTGATCTTTTGGGGTTATAGACTTAGTAGCAGTATTGCTAGGTCAAAGGGTATACACAATTTTTTGGCCCTTTGGGTACAGTTCCAGATTGCTCTCTGGAAGTTATATCTGTTCATAGCTCCGTTTTATGTTTTTGATATGAAGAATACAATAATGCTAATTTTGTTCTAGCTGTTGTATAGAACAATGAAAATATATTTCTTTAAAGCAATTTATATACCCCAAAGTTAAATTCTGTAAAAACCTAATAAAAAATTATAAAAACTAAATATTCTTCAAAGTACTGTTGTTAATCAGTTGCTTCAGTTACGACTGACTCTTTGTGAACCTAATTGGAGTTTTTTTTGGTAGAGGTATGAGAGTGGTTAGCCATTTTCTTTTCTAGTTCATTTTACAGATGATGGAAAGTGAGTTAAACAGGGTTAAGTGACTTGCTCTGGATCACATAGACAGTAAATATCTGAGCCCAGAATTGAACATAGTTCTTCCAGGCCCTGCATTCTATCCATTTTGCTACCCACTCTTGTTGGGTATAGTACCTTATGGGCAGCTAGGTGAAGTACTGGGCCTGAAATCAGAAAGACTTCACACCGACTATGTGGCAGTGAATAAGTTACTTAACCTTCTTTGCTTCATTTTTCTCTTCTGTAAAATAGGCTGGAAAAGAAAGTAGCAAACTACTCTTGTATCTCTCTGCCAAGAAGACTCCAAATGGGGTCACAAAGAGTAAAGCATGAGTGAAATGATTAAATAACAACAACCCACCTACTAATTTTAACTTTATAGAGAAAACTGTAAAATGAAGTCCAAATAATTAAAACCACAAAATCTCAAAGAAGGAAGAGACTTCAGAGGCCATCTAGGCCAACTAATCAACCAAGAATTTACAACATCTCTTATATATAATCATCTAGCCTTTACTTAATTGCCTACTATAATGTAAGAAAGAGGGATCTAGGGGGTGGCAATGAGAAGCCAAGCTGAAGGAGAGATCAGCTGAGGAGCAGCAGAGGAGGGGCAGAGAGAGAGAAGCTCCAACTGTTAATCATCTTCTAGCCTGGGAGCTGGAGGAGGAAAGGAGGTTTTCCTGGAAGCTGAGAAAGAACCCATTGTTTTGGGACCTGTTATTCTTTCTGGGACCCAAAAATACCTCCACTAGGATTCTTCAAGAACAACTCTCTGAATTCTAAAGAAGGTTTTGGATTTGGACTCACACTGGCCGGAGCCATCCAGATCCTTCCCTGAGATTTCTCTCTCTCTCCCCATGACCTGTTCCTAGACTTCTGAATTAAAAGCTAGTTAGCTAAAGAATAGAGATCAACCAGCAGCTGGTGGAGATGGGTTCAAGGTATCCCCCTCTCCCCCAGAACTTGGGGGGCTAGTCTGCCAGAGGGGACCAGTGTTAGGGTTTCCTACTCCTCACTTTCCTTGCCTGACACCCCTACCTTTCCTTCCCTATGTGAATCCAAATAAATTGTTTACTACTTTAGAATTAAGTCTGATTGGTTTCTGTTGCTAGGAAAGGGGGCAGAATATTTGGGGAGAATCACATCTCTCCCCAAAAGGGAAAGGTTAGCTTAGGATCCCAGGGATCCAAACTGCCTAACCCAAGGTTATCTCTCCTTGATAGTGGGATGACCCCAGGTTTCTGAAGGGAAGTGTCAGTGGGTGTCCTCCATCTCCCAGAACCATTATCTGAGGAGACATATTCCCTCTGTCAGGGAAACAAGACTTGGCTACCTCTCTCCCAGAAAAAGGGAAGGGAGGAAGAATCTGCTCTCTCCCTCTCTCCTTCCATACCCCTGTTCCCTTCTCAGATCCTTCTATTACACTACATATGATGAGAAACTCACTATTTCCTAAGACAGCCCTTTATTCTTTTAGACAATACTAATTTTTTAGAAAATACATCTTTGCATTGAATCTAAATTTGCCTGTTCAGCTTCTACTTATTGCTCCTAGTTAAGTTCTTTCAAGCCTTTAAATTCTATAGAAATGTATTCTTAAAAGAATAAAAGATAAAATATATACATTTAAGGCTACTTGATACATAAAGAAGTAACATGTTAGAGTGGATAGAGAGCAGGATAGAGAACAAGACAGACTGGGTTCTAGTCATGTCCAGGATATATATTGATTGTCTGACCCCCGGGGGGAAAAATCATTTGATCTCAGTGCCCTAGGCTGCTCTCTAAAACTCTAAAATACACATAGTGCCAATTTTAATGACTGAAGAAGTTCCTCACCTGGAACTCCCTATACCAGTAAAACCACAAAGGTCAAATCCTTATTTTTAATCCCTAATTCATGATTTAGTGATGCCTATTCCCACCTCCCCACCCTAGGACAGCCATGTGGCACAGTTGAGAAAGTCCCAGGCCTGAATCAGGAAGATTCATATCCCTGAGTTTAAATCTAGCTTCAGATACTTAGTGTAGGAATGAAATAAGAAATATATTGATAAGTAGGATAAGATAAAGAGTTTTGCAAAGGTGTTTTTGTAGATGCAGAGTGACAGAGGGAAGACAGAGCTCTGGTCACGAGCTAAGAGCTTGGAAGGAGAGAAGAAGACAAAGTTCTGACTGTTGGTAACTATCCTAGGAGTGTCTCTGACTTCTGGTGAAGACAGACTCATCTCAGACTTTGCTCTCTAGTGGTGATAGGAGAGAGAAATCAAACCCATCTTAAAAGTTTTCTACTTTCCTGACTGTGAGAAATCATTGTGTAGAAGAAGCTGTCAAATCTGCTGTGTTGGAGAACTATTTTGGAGGAGAAAGATCAAAGGCTGTTTTGTCATCTTTAACAAATTAAGTTATGTTTAATAAGGATTAATAGATTAGATTTTAGTAAGATAGCATGTTTTATGGGTTTTCAGTAAGTGATAGGAAGTTCAGTGTCGCTTGAAGACATAGAAGTCTTTGTTGTTGTTTGTCTCTCGAACCGAGGATGACGATTGTCTTTGTGCGTTTTTGTGCACAAAGACACCTGTGCATGAAGATTTAAGTGGAAAAGTCGATGCACAGAGACAGTCCCACTATCTCAGCATTGGAAGCCTGGGTCCATTGGTACAAAAAGTCGTTACACCTGGAGTCTTCCTCAGCTGCATTGGATGGCTGTGTTGTCTTTTGTGCTCCAACCCGCCCTAAGCACTCCACAGTGCCTTGCTGCATCGCCATCTCAGCAGTTGAACCTTCTTGTTGGTTTCTTCCACCTGTTCCACCGAAGCAGTCTTCACATGCTGGGTGAGCAAAGCCCTGGTTCACCAGGGGTCGACGTCGACCTGATGGCTACCCTCACAAGGTTTAGCCAGCCTGTCCAAGCTGTTGCCCTGGGTGTGGCCGCTGCCACATGCTAGCAGCTACTAGGAGCCACAAGTGAGAGCTGGGTATCAGGTGAGGGTCAGTGGCTGGAAAGCTGCCCTAGAAGGGCACGACAAGCCCTCCATACCAGAGATATTACCCCTCCCTGAGCACCCCATACACCCCTAGAAGTCTTTATCATGAGGCAAACATAGAAGAGTGGGTGGAAAATAAGTTCCTTTAATTTAGGGCATACTTTTTACTAATCCTTTCCTTTTTAAATGTGTTATATATATATTTATGGATAGATAGATATATATATATATTTATGGATAGATAGGTATATATATATATATATATATATATATATATATATATATATATATATATAATATAAATATTCTGTCTCCAAATAGACACACATTGGCCCAGAGAAGTAAAGTCACTCCTGGCTTTCCTTGAAGGAGGGAAGCTGACAGATACTTTGTGAACACCAAACAAAGTATTATACCACAGCATTCTCCTTAACAACATTTCTCTTTACCCCAATTCTTTACTGGGTGACCATGGGCAAGTTTTTTGCTTCAATTTCCTCATTTGTAAAATGAGCTAGAGTAGCAAATGACAAATGACTCCAGTATCTTTGCTAAGTCATGAAGAGTTGAACATGACTAAAAATGAGCAACAATAAAACCTTCACCCTCAATGTACATAAACTTCAGGAACCCTTAAACTGTAAATAGGAAGGGACTTCAGAGGGATCTGAGAGTCATTCACAAATGTAATCCTGGTTTTGCCACTAAATCAATATATAACCTGGAGTCTCTTTAAGCCTCAGCTTCCTCACTTGTAAAGTGGAGAGGTAAATTTTAATTATGTTTCTTCTCTACTCTTAAAATCTATGAATCAACTGTAGCTCAGGAATAGTCATTGCCTTATTGAAGAGTTTAAGGTTGGTAGATTTCACATAATAATAATAGTAATGATGATAATAGTTAACATTGTATAATATGAATAGCATATTAGATCTAAAGCTCAAAGGGCCCAAAGGGCATGTAGGCTAACCCTCTCATTTTGTAGGTAAGAAAACTAGTAAGTGTAATTGGGGTAAGAGTTGAACCCAAGTCCTCTGACTTGTTGTTCAATCATTTCAATTGTGTTCAATTTTTCATGAGCCCATTTGGGATTTTCTTGGCAAAGATCTTAGAGTGGTTTGCCATTTTTTCCCTCTAGCTCATTATATAGTGAGGAAACTGAGGCAAACAGGATTAAATGACTTGCCCAGGGTGCAGTTAGTAAGTATCTGAGATCAGAACTGAACTCAGATCTTCTTGGCTCCAGGCCTGAGATGCAAACCACTTCACCACTTAGCTGCCCTCCAACTCTAGATCCAGTGATTTTCCCTCTATTTTAGGCCATACTTTAAAGATTGCAAAATGCTTTAGATGCATTATAGCATTTGATCCTCATTACAACCCTGTGAGGTGAGTTACTATTAACATTTTTATCCCTTATTTCAGGTGAAGAAACTGAGAATCAGAAAAGTTAAGTCACTTGCTAAGGGTTTTATAGCTAGTAAGTGAGGTAGGATTTGAAACCAATTATTCTGGACTCTATGATCAATACTCTCTCTAGCAAACTACATTCTTTCTATTATTCTAATTTCTATAACTTGAGAGCTTCTAGTTCTTTTCTCACTGAGGAAACCTGCCAAGATTTTTCAGGATGAATGCAGGATCCATCCATGTGACTCTAGTGTAATTAAGAATATCAGCCTTGTCTTCAGTTTAGAAACCCATTCCCCAAGATCAGAGGTTTTTAAACTGGAATCCCTATGACGTACTTCTCTGGTGTTATATCAATCTTTTAATTATATTCATGAATCTTTCTCTACTCCTGCTTCCAAGGAGTTTCAGACAGACATATAAAATGTGAAAATACTGTAGAGCCATATCCTCATCCTTGTACTTCAGCTTCCTTTTAAGGAGGAGACTAGAGTCACAGTACATTTATCTTACAAGTTTTGTTTATAGCAGAAGTCAGAGGTGTTATCCTCAGAGCTCCCTGCTTCCCTGTTCAAAAGTCCACAGCTGTTTGGTAAACAGAGCCAAAAAAAGGCTCTTCCCTTTCCTTATGTTTGTCTCTATAGAAAGCATATATAATCACCATCACCACAGTCCCTTGGTAATTCAGAGGAAGAGAAACCATTTCATCCAGAAGAAAAGAATAGTGAATTATCCGAGTTTAGTAGCTGAAGGGGCTTTCTTTTACATATAAATGGTTTAGCTTTTAGTTCTGGGAAGATAATAAATATTCTGAAAGGCAAAATGGACATTTATGCTGCCTTTGGCATTAAAGATAAAGTTAGAAATGTCCTTCAGCCTAGAGAGCTTGACTAAGCATTAATAGGCTGGGTTTAGTTTGCATTACCATGCCAAGATATGATAATTATTATTGTTTTGCCCTTGCAATTTCTCTTATAAATCTGGTCATTTGAATAAAGAAGAAAATATAGAGCATGGAATTATGAATCCTGGTAGTTAAGGAATTAGCCTGTCTAGATCTAGTACCTTTCCCACAACATAAATTTACAATGTATTTGTTTTATATATATATATATATATATATATATATATTTTAATGTTCTAGCTTATATATAGTTTCCCTAACCTATGACCCCAAGATAACATAGGCACCTTGAGGACAGGGACTATTTCAGTCTTGTCTTTATATTCCTAGAACCTAGCTCAATTCCTGACCCATAGCAGTTCATGGATTAATTAACTGATGAATGTCAACAGATAAATTTGAGAGGCAATGTCTTATGATATTGGCATTGAATTTATAGTCAGAAGATCTATGGTTAAATTCTAGAATTGTAACTTTGAAGAAGTAACTTAAACTCTCCAAATCTCAGTTTCTTGTTCTCTGAGGTCCCTTCTCCAAATAGATTTCTGATAGTAAGACTATCAGTCTATAAAAACAGAGAAATTAGTGCTTACCCTCAACCTATGTTATCTGATTAATTCTAGGCTATTTATTGAGCCTTTTAAACTATCTAAAGGACCCATACATATGATTTTTTGGAGTATGCTGAACAGTACTCAGAAAAAGACACTCTCTCTGTCCTTTGAGAGGTTCCAACCCTAGATCCAGTGATTTTCCCTCTATTCCAGGCCATACCTCAAAGATTGCAAAATGCTTTAGATGCATTATATCATTTGATCCTCATGACAATCTTGTGAGGTGAGTTACTATTAACATTTTTATCCCTTATTTCAGATGAAGAAACTGAGATTCAGAAAAGTTAAGTCACTTGCTAAGGGTTTTATAGCTAATAAGTGAGGTAGAATTTGAAACAATATATATGTATATATAGTAGACCATAGAGATCCAATTTTGTGGGCACTTTTCTGCTTTCCTAAATACATAAATCCACATGGAAGAAGTTAAGGAATTTATGGTGGGAAAGTGAAAAATAGAAAAATATATTTTTTTCTTGACCTATTCGAACTTGATTTTTCTTAGATAATCTAGATAATTAATGGTATCTGGATTTAACAGGCCATCTTGGATGGTTTTAAAATGTAAACAATTTACACTTTTTGGTAATACCAAGAAACTAGGTTCCAGAGTCTCTTGTAGTATTATGTTGACTATCTTAGCAAAGCTTCAGTCAGACAGAAAGCATTTTATCTAACTTGTTATTTCATAGTCTACTGCTGTTATGCAAGAAAAGAGTGAACTCAGCTACATTTGGTGCTTGTTAAAATGTCACAAGCTGTTTTACCAATATTGTGTGTTGAATAAAGTACTAAATATTTTGTCAACTATTTAGCATTTTTCAATCAATGATGATTTAAAAAGATATTTTTATTCGCATATTTCTGATACATTTACACTGACATCATTTTTTTAAGTGTCTGAAAACCTTTTGACACTTTCTGATCGGAGTTTGGAAGGAAGAGAGGAAGAAAAAAGGGAAGGAGGGAAAGAAGGAAGGAAGGAAGGAAGGAAGGAAGGAAGGAAGGAAGGAAGGAAGGAAGGAAGGAAGGAAGGAAGGAAGGAAGGAAGGAAGGAAGGAAGGAAGGGGAAGGGAACAATCATTAAGCACCAATTATATGCCAGGCACTACACTAAATACTTTATGAATATTATCTCCTTTGATCCTTACAATAACACTAGGAGGTAGCTATTATTGTTATTCCCATATTACATTTGAGAAAACTGAGGAAGACTGAGGTTAGGTGACAGCTAGCCACTGAGGCCTGATTTATATTCAGGTCTCCAGGTCTGGTGCTCTGTCTACTCTGTGCCACCTAGTGGCTAGAATGAAGGAAGAAAGGAGTGAAGGAAGAAAGGAAGTAAAGAAAAAAGGAAAGGAGAGGGAAGGAAGAGAGACAAGGAAGAAAGGAAGGAGGGAGGAGGGGAGGAAAGATGAAAGAAAAGAGGAAAAGAAAAAAGGAAAGAAGGAGGAAATAATTAATAGAAGGAAGGAAGGATGGAATAAAAGGAGAGAAGGATAGAAGGAAGGAAGAAAAAAAGGAGAGAAGGAAAGTTCTTCCTTAAGGTGGTGATTGACAACAGAAGATTTATGTATACAAAGATATTCATAAGCAGCATTATATATTGTAATAAAAAGATACTAACAAAGTTATGTGCCCAATGACTATATAAACTACTATAGCAGTATAATTAAATAGTATTGTACCATACATAATTCCAAATGTGAAGAATTCAGAGAAACAAGGTTAAGACTTGAAGTGAGGCAAACAATGCCAAAAGAACAATGAGTTCAGTTGCAACAGCTATGTAAGTAAAATAAACTCTAAAAATCAATAAAACTTTGGCCAAAACAGTTGACAATCTAGGCACCTTTTATAAGAACCTTTTATAAGAATAGAAGTGGATACAGTATTTGGAGTCAAATGATACCTCAGAAACTTATTATGTTGTTTTGGATAAGTCACCTTAGCCTTAAGAACCTCCATTTCCTCAATTGTAGAAAAGGGATAATAATGCCCATTGACCTTATAGAATTGAATGAGAAAGATATTTTGTTTTTTTAATTGAATTTTTATTTTTTAAATAAGAAGTACTTTTAAAATTAATCTCCTTTTGCCCCCCCCCCTGCACAAATTAAAAAACAAACAAACCTAAAAAATACATCCCTCAATACCTATGCAGATAGGCCAATAAAATGAATCCTCCATTAACAATATCTTAAAATGTATAACTCTTTCTGGATTTTAAGTTCATTGCTTCTCTGTTAGGAGGTGAATGGAGGAAGTTGCTTAGGAAACTTTAAAGTTAATATAACTGAATTATTGTTATTAAAGTTAAAGCACATATGAGTCTATTAGCAATTAGTCAACTGCAAAAGTAGAAAGTGACATTATGATCATTTGTAATCATACTACTAAGTTCATAGATGGAAGATACGTTAGATGGTTAGCTCAACTCTTTCATTTTTAATATGAGGAAATGGAGGCATAGGGATATTAAGGGACTTTCCCAAGGACATCCAAACTGTCAGTGGCAGAAACAGAATTGAAACTGTTACTCTTTCTACTGAACCATACTAGTGGTTTTTGGTAGAGACTTTGGGAAATCTTATGTTTTCAGAAAGTATCAGTAAGTTTTAAAATGAAAGAACTCATCCAGAAAAAAAAAGAAAGAAAATTTCCCGTCAAAATTGAGGAGTTATATTTTTCTTATAATACATAAAATAAGATTTGGTAGTTTTCTGTCCTATTCCGCTTCCATATTTTAAAGTCAATGTTGCATTTTGGAAAAGCTATTGTCCCTGTCTGAGTCTATTTGGTAAGCCAAGCCATCTGAGCAATACTAATTGTTTTAAAATAGGTCAGTGATAAGCATATTTGAGATTTTATGCTGATTTTGCAGTCAGTGTTGCTTTATGATCTGATGCTATTGATATTATTTTGCAGTGACCCATTGTACTGGTTTTACAGCTCAGTTAGAAATGTTTTTCTTGCTGTCACAGAGATCTTTTTCACTCTTTTATCTATTTTATAAGACTCCTACTGTACCTAATCAGTTTACTCAAAGTTTCCTTCTTTCTCAGTCAAATAGATAAGTTAGAAAACGTGTCAAATTCTTCAAAATCATTGTCTAGTTCCTTCTATGACATGTTTTACTATTTTAATTGTTTCTGATTTTATACTTGAATAAGAAGAAAGAACAGACTTATAAACCAGCTATACTCAAGGATCTGAAAGGAAGAATTGTAATGAAATTTTGATAGGCATTTGGAGATAGGAACTGCAGAATTCTGAATATCTGCTCAATGATGGAAACTAACACTTATCTGAAAATCAGTCAATACATATTTATTAAGGGTCCACTACATCCCAGACATGGTAGTAAGTGCTGGAGATGAAAAATAAAAGAACAGACACAAGGCAGGCCTTGACCCTGGAGTTCATAGTCTAATAAGGGAAATAATAAGCAAACAAATATATACAAACAAGCTATAGACAGGATAAATAGGACATAATTAAAAGAGAGAAGGCACTAGAATTGAGAGGTTCAAAAAGGTTTCCTCTAACAGAAAGGCCAGCATGCAAGTCTCTATTGTCCATATCATTATTCTACATAATTGATTTTAAGAGAATCTTTTTAATGGGATGGAAAAAATATGAAATAGAAAATATTAAATTTAATGATATAGAAATGTAAGTGGTTTGATTCAAGCAGAACTTGTCTTCTAGGAGACCCAGGTTTGTTTTTCAGAAAAAATATATGATAAATTTATTGCAAATTTATGTAAAAAAACTATATACTATTGACATAAAGAATTGATTATTACACAACAAATGTCACTGAAAAGCACATTACAACATAAAAGACACACATGGGAACTGGTTGAGTCATCTTGAAAACTGACATGATAAGTTTAAATTACGGCAACTTTTGTCCTCATGCAAACTAGTTACAT
The DNA here is from genome assembly GCF_027887165.1 of Monodelphis domestica. Lineage (NCBI taxonomy): Eukaryota > Metazoa > Chordata > Mammalia > Didelphimorphia > Didelphidae > Monodelphis > Monodelphis domestica. Next base: position 396,059,677 of record NC_077228.1, on the reverse strand, counting down.
TTGTCCCCTTTTAACTTGTGAGGGGTGGAAGAAGGAAGAAATGAAGCAAACAGCAACAAAACAGCCGGAATGATCCATGCATATGCAAGAAAGTTACTGTTTCACAGTTTTGCCCAAGACAAATTTTAGTGATTTTTCTATTCTAGTAGTTTGAGGTTGAGGGAGATGAATAGTTAACTGGGACCTTTAATCATATGGAAAACGTTCTGTTGCAATAAGGAATTTGAGGGGAAAAGACACAGTTTACACAAAAGAAACTCACCTAGCTACAAGTTATCAATATCTAACCAGAAGAGACAAAGATGATACATGGTGCCTAGATTGTACTAAGTATGTGATAAATTGCAATCCATATCCAATCCAAGTAACTGATTAGCTCACTTTAGAACTTTCAAACTGACCTAAGTGGTCCCTTTTCCTCAGGGTAAGAGAGAAGTTTGCATTTATTTTCTCCCCTGAATTTTCATAACATTTATCTGTTGTCACTCTTTTCCTACCTATTAGTCCAATTCTTCTCAGCTTCTTTGCAGTCTCATCATCCATATTTTGCTCTCTGAACATGGGGATACTGAAGGGTTCTATCATGACCATTTTATTTTTACTCTTTATTGGTGTACCAATGTACAGGTACCATGTACCATGAATTAAACTGTCATCCCTATGCAGAACTCCTGGATTCACATCTCTATCATCTCATTACTAAGTTCCAGTCCTATATCTTTAAGTGTCTAATGGAAATATTTTCCTGGATTTCCCACAGGTATCTCAAAGTCAGCATGTCTAAAATAGAACTTATTACTTTGCCTCTTAAACTCATCCATTTTCCTAGCTTTCCTATTTCTGTCAAGGAAAATTCCATTCTTCCTCTCACCCATGCCCATAATCTAGTAGACATCAACATTTCTCCTACTTTACTCTGTCCAATCTGTTGCCAAGTCTTACAAATGTTATTACCTCAGAACTTTCAGCGTTGCCCCTTACTATTTGTTGACACCCCAACCTTCCTACATCTGAAACTCATCACTTCTCAGCTAAAATACTGCAAGAGTCTTCAGACAGGTCTTCCTGAATCCAATCTTCATGTTCTCTAATCTACCCTTCACATAATTGTTAAACTGGAAAAAATAAACAAACAAACAAACTTCAATGACTCCCAATTGCTTCTATGATAAAATACAAACCTCCAGTTTGGGCATTTTAAGCCATTCATGGTCTCTCTCAAGCAGTATTTGATTTGGGAAGTAATATTAATAGAATTCTAATTATCGAGTCTCTGAGCAAGGGAGTAGAGAAGGGATGGGACTTCATGCAGAAGGGAAGAGGCCTTGGTTCTGTGTTGGTGGTCAAGGTAGACAATGATAGAATTCTGGGGCATGACTGGCACAGAGGAATAAGAGTACTTTAAGATACTCATCCTCCTGATGACTTGAGCAAGGTTAGTTTGGTCTTAAGGGTCTTGCTACTCTTCAGTAGGGTTGGGTAGAGAAGGTTGCTCAGTTGGGGCTTGGATTCTGAAATGGTAACTATTGTAGAAGTCAAAGACCTATATGAGAAATAGCTAGAGTTCTTGGTTTTGTATGGGTGAACTCCTGGTGCCTGGTGGTCAGTAGAGTTATTAATTTAATAGCTTTGTGTCTTTAGACAAGTAATTTAATTTTTCTTGAGCCTTAGTTTTCTTATCTATAAAATGAAGGGATTCAACTAGAAGTTTTCTTCAATGGTTCTGAGATTCTAGTTCACTGAAAATAGCAGGAAGAAGGTATAGACAAAGTAGGGAAAGGTCCCAGGATTTATGGTAATAATTACATTTTCTGTTTATTGGCATTTAACCTTATCAATGAGATCATAAGCCCTGTTAGATATCAAAGTATGGTCATATCAACATATCACCATGTATACAATTTTCAAATTATTTATAAACATTATGAAATGTAATGCTAATCTAGTTTGTATTTTTAGTCACCTCTCTGGACCACTCTCCACCCCAAATCAATAGGGATTGGCTTACTATATTTGTTTTTTTACCAAAACAATTCATGTTTCCTACTACTGACCTCATTTTTTTTATTGACAGGTTTTTCATATTTTGGCCATTTATCTTTATAGGGAAATTCAATCAGATACCTGCCTACCTATCTTTAATTATAGGGAATCTAGATCAAGTTTTCCAGGGCTCTTTCTTTCCAAATTTGCACAATTTTCCTTGAGAATATTATTTTCTTTATAAGTCACATTAAACTGATTACTATGTTATTACTTGCTCTACCTTATGGCCCTTTCCTGTATAACAGAATTTAATTTAATGTTTGAAGATTTCCAACCCTCAGGACTTTATTTCTCCTTCAAGAATGTAGACTTGTTAATTAAAATGTCAAGGTTTCAGTAGTGACTCAAACAATAAAGCATGGGAAAGAGTTGAACCATTGCTCTTAATGAGGGCCTAGTTCTTATAAAGGAAAATGGAAGGTACTGACTTTGAGTTTAATAAGGTAAGGGAGCAGTCTCTTCTTTGTGTGAACTGTAAAAATGGTTACATTTAGTGTAGTGGAGACAGAAAGATGAAAAATTAGAAGGAACCTCAGAAGTCATCTATTTCAACTCCCATATTTTATAAACAAGAAAACTGAAGTCAAGTGATATTAAATAAGTTGCCTAAAGTCATACAGAAAATAAACACCAAAATTGGGATTTGAACCCTGGTCTACTTACTCCAAAGGCAAGAGTCCTTTCTTTGGAATCACATTGCTATCTTTCTTTTAATTTGATAATATGACTGGATACCTATCTAATTTAGGCTTGCATTAAAGCTCCCTTCTTGCCCCTTTCCCCTGGATGTTACTATAGGATCCTGGAGGGAAGGGCCATCGAGTTTCCATGGTAACATCTCTGTGGGCAGAGCAAGCTCAGACTACTCATAGAATCGATTTTATTTTCCTGGAATGGAAGATATTTTTGAGAAATTGAAAATACTGAACTGAACAATGGAGAATTGCAAACATGAGAAAAATTTAAAAAACTCTTCATATTTGTCTCATAAATGGGAAACCTCTTTGCAAAGTTATTTTCCTTGCTTATTAAAACTTTTAAAATTAAATCTTTCCACAGAATTACCTGACAAAAGAACATGCTTCAGAAAATGATTACAAAGAGGCAAATGCATTTTAACAGTTGATTAAATTATTCAGCTGTTCATAGTAATAAACAAGTGAATGTTATGCCAAATTAAGGCTAAGCAGCTATATTATCAAAACTAAAACATACATAACTCTTAGCATACAAATATTTATCATCACTGTCTTTTAATTTTTTTCTCCTCCTCCTCTTCCTCCATTTCTTTCTCCTCAAATATTTGTTAGAACTTTTTTCTAATATTATTACAAGATTAGAAAATTCCATTAAAATCATTTAGTATTTGAGGATTTGACAATATTAATAAAAAAGAGGTTCTAGAATCTAGAATATAATTAAATTGAATTATTAAATATGAATGGTCTATAGGGATCCATGAAACTATTTAAATTAGTTATTTAATTATGTTTTGAATTTTCTTTTATGCTATATTTCTGAATGATATTGGAAACCTGAAGGAATGCTTTATTTATCAGTTCACTCATACTAACCATTTAGTTCCCACAGGAATCCATTTCTGCTCTATAGTATTACTGTGTTCATTTTAAAACTTTCACTTGTTAAACAGAATAAAAGGTTAGAGTGGGATGGAATTCTACAAGACATGTAGTCTTAATTCTCTCATTTTGCAGGTGAAGAAACTAAACTCATAGAGATTAACTGATTTACCCATAGTCATACACAAAAGTAATAAATAGTAAATAAAGAGTTAGAAATAAGATTCAACTATGGTACTCTTTCAACTTCTAGTTCTATTCACTTGTAGTGAATAGAGTGCTTCTCTTGAAAGCTTCTCAGAAATACCTGAGTTCAAATCCTGAGAAGAGTGTGAAAGGTCCAGGAAAAAGAGGAATGTATTTGCTATGGAACAGGAATTTCATAAGGCACAGTGGAAAGGAGGTGTAAGGTTGGATTGGGATATGGATGGAGTCTTGTTGAGAAGATTGGGAATTCTTTTTTAAATTTGGAGGAGCCAGGGAACAGTTTCTCCCAAATGATCATTGATTAATTATCACAAGAATGGAGATATAAAGAGGATAATCATAAAGGTAATGATGGATTGTAGAAGGAGGAACACTCAGTTTGCATGTATATTGCAGGGAGATATGAGCTGGAGCTGAGTGATTTCCTTCACTTAAGGAACCATTGTGTAGGAAAAAGATGTTGGGAAGAGTGATGATGTAAAACATTGGTCATCAGCCAGGCCTGGGTGTGGGTTCAACATTGGGCCAGTCTCGTACATATGTCCCTGATTATCTCCTCTTGAGACAGAGAATATTGCAAAGAATAATCAATGATTTTGGAGATAACCCATGGGCAATACAGTAAAAAAACAAAATAAAACAAAACAAAACAAAAAAAACAACTCCGGGGAATAAATGACCTTTGAATTATTATTATTATTATTTTTGGCGTTTGAACATTATTTTTATTTGGTCAATTTCAAACAGTATTCATTGGATACATTAATCATTTTCTTTTCCTCCCTCCCCTCCTGCCACCCCTCCCATAGCCGAAGCGTGATTCCACTGGGTATCACAAGTGTTCTTGATCCGAACCCATTTCCATGTTGTTGGTATTTGCACTAGGATGTTCATTTAGAGTCTACATCCCCAATCATATCCCCTTGGCCCCTGTAGTCAAGCAGTTGCCTTTCCTCGGTGGTTTTTTAAAAAAAATGATTTTATTTGGTCATTTCCAAACATTATTCATTGGAGACAAAGATCATTTTCTTTTCCTCCTCCCCTCCCACCACCTCTCCCATAGCTGATGCACGATTCCACTGGGCATCACATGTGTTCTTGATTCGAACCCATTTCCATGTTGTTGGTATTTGCACTAGGATGTCCATTTAGAGTCTACATCCCCAATCATATCCCCATCAGCCCCTGTAGTCAAGCAGTTGCCTTTCCTTGGTGTTTTTACTCCCACAGTTTGTCCTCTTCTTGTGGATAGTGTTTTTTCTCATAGATCCCTGCAAATTGTTCAGGGACATTACAACGCCATTAATGGAGACGTCCATTATGTTCAATTATACCACAGTGTATTAGTCTCTGTGTACAATGTTCTCCTGGTTCTGCTCCTCTCGCTCTGCATCACTTCCTGGAGGTTGTTCCAGTCTCCATGGAATTCCTCCACTTTATTATTCCTTTTAGCACAATAGTATTCCATCACCAACATATACCACAGTTTGTTCAGCCATTCCCCAATTGAAGGGCATCCCCTCATTTTCCAAATTTTTTTTGCCACCACAAAGAGCGCAGCTATGAATATTCTTGTACAAGTCTTTTTCCTTATTATATCTTTGGGGGTACAAACCCAGCAGTGCTATGACTGGGTCAAAGGGCAGACAGTCTTTTATCGACCTTTGAATTATGAGCAAATGACTTATTAGCCTTTGAGGTTCCCTTTTACTTGTGGAGGGCTTGGTCTCTAAAGCAAAATTTCTTCTGCTTCCAAAAGCATAAACTCATTCTCGAGTTAGGCCATAATCCCCCTACATCAGAGATTACAGAACCATCTCCTGAGAGACCTCATTGTTAGACACTGAAGTGGTCAAATACTTGGATGACTCCATAATCTCATTGACCTGGGTATTCTCTTCAATGATGCAAATTACAATGCTTACATTCCTACCCTTTGTACAGTCTCAGTCTGCCACAGAAAGTTAATTCATTTTGTTGTGGTCTTTCATGCATTTTCTTGACATTAAAAGTTTAATAGCTCTTGTGGCAAGGCTGGAATAAATGCCTCACCAGAAACATAAGTTGCTAAAGACCCTTCTGAGCTGAGATGAGAGGACTCATCATGACAGGAGATAAGAATTTTGAATACAAGTGGAAGTTGGGAAAAAAGCTCTCTAGAGGAGAAAAGGAAAGGTAGAGAGGAAGTGGCAATGGCAGCAGCAAAAGGATGACTTTTCCTCTGTCCTCCAGACAGCTTTTTCAGACCCCAATTACACCAGTAGCTCCACTCTCCAGGTCTGATCCTGAGATGAGTCTTCTCTTCTGGCTTTGGAAAAAACGCAACTGCCATGCTCTCTAATGACTTATGCCTCTGAGATGGCAATTAGTTCAGACTTTCCAGAAGAGTTGTTACATAAGAATTCTAGGACATGAACTGTCTACAAGCTATTCTAATCATGTGATCTGCTTACACATTTCTTTGATAGCATCTTTTAACCAATTCTTGTTTGTAGTTCCTTGTTTGAGTTTATTGCAGCCACTCATACCCACATGCATCTCTTCATTGCCCTCTAGATGATACTGCTTTTAAAAATGCAGCAGATAATCTGCATAGATTTAAATTCCTTTGCCTATTAATTCATTTTCCTAGATTCTACTTGTCTAGCTTGAGCTATCGTCCTTTTAATTCTTCAGCCTGTACATATTTCAAAAACTTGCTGAAGATTGCTATATTTTTCTTATTTTTACTTGTGCCAAGTTATACATCATTGTTCTCCGCAGTAGTAAATCTTCCTTCTCTTTCAGTCACTTTATCAACCCTGGATTTTCTCAGAATTCAATCCTACTTGTCTACTTTTCTGGGTTAGTTAATCACAAGGATGTATTTGCACTCAAGAAATCATCTGATCCAGGCTTTTGTATTTAGGCAGGTGAATGACATCTATCCAGGATAGATGGTTATCTATTTTCTTTTTTAAAACCTTCAGGGATGGAGAAATCTGGCAGCTTTTCCTATTCTCATCCATTCTCCACACATAGCCAGCCTAGCTGAGCCTCCTGGAAATGAGCACTACATCAAAGCTGATAGATTGGCTATGGTCCAGGCAGAATGGTAGTGTAGAAGATTCTCTCATTTCATAAATGTGACTCATAGGTGATGCTGATGTAGCTACTCAACTGTACACATCCCAACAATATTAGCAACCTATCTGGGCTCTAATCCTTTTTCCAAGATGAGTTTCTAGCCAACTTATATTTTATAGCATATAGCCAGAGGTGGGAATTATAGTCTGCATTATGTCCAGGCTTTGAACCTTCCTGAAGCTGGCAAAAACCTAAATCTTACAGAATGATGTCTAGAGACACTTTCATTAATAGCCTCTAGGTGACAACCTGAGATTTTATAGAAATTCAATGCAAATCAGTCTTTTCCCAGGATACAAAAAAATTTCCATTTGGAGTTTTTCAGACACAGACATATTTCAGGGCTCAAGCACAGGAGTATATGTAAGTGAGTGTGTGCATAAGCTTACACACAATTTCTACTCTTCCCAATATATCATTTACATATTGACAAAACAATTTTCCTCATGCACATTTATGACTGTGATTTTGATGCTCAAAAACCTTCCATTTTCAAAAACCTCTTGCTTCTAATATAAATTACAAACTCTTTAGAGTGACATTTAAACTACTCCACAATCCAGATGAAACCCATCTTTCCAGTCTTATGACTCTCTTCAATTCACTGTACATTACAGCCAAACTAGATCATTAGCTGTTATCTGATGTCATCCTTTTTTATCTGAACTATTGTATTCATTGATGTTGTATTCCCTGAATGGAAATTCTCTCTTTTCCTGTGGTGATGATCCTCATTCTCTCAGTCCTGGTCAAACTCTCTCATTTTATAAATGAAGCTCATGTAATATCTCTTCTATGAAATTTTCCTTTGTCATTTCCTTTCCAGCTTTCTTAACTAAAATGATCTCTTCCTGGACTTTTCCAATTTGCCTGGATCCTTTCTTGGACCGTATCATATTCTACCTTATATCATATTTGATGATGTACATATCCTGCCTCCCCTCCAATTATATTATTAATAAATCAGTGAATCTTAATTTATGTATTCATTGAATCACAGAACCATAGATTTAGAACTGGAAGAGATCCAAGATGATTCCTAATCCAACATGAATAATATTTGGCATTTACAAAATGCTTTTAAGGTTTATAATGTAGTTTACATGTTTCATATCATTTGATTCTGACAACAATATTTGGAGGGTGCTATTATTATCCCCATTTTACAAATGAGGAAACAGAGAGATTTAGTGACTTGCTAGATAGTGTGTCGGAGACTGGGTTTGAACTCAGGTCTTCCTGACTCCAGTATTCTGTCCGCTGCTCTACCTAACTGTCTCAATAAAAAGGAAAGAATAAACTAAAATGAATAGTAAGTAAAGACAGTAATATTTCTATGTTTTGAGCTGGAAATACTTTTTTAAAAGACCACTATGCCTTTTAAGAATTTACTGTTACTCATAACCCATAATCATCAATTCCAGGGGTAAGCTGTTAGAGAATGAAGAGTATCCATTTAAGTGAGCTCCTTGAGGATAGGATTGTTTTGTTATTTATATAATTTGCATCCCTAGTGCTTAACACTCTGTATGGTACATAGTAGTCACTTAATAAATGCTTTTGTTTGATTGAATGACCCAATTATTGGATCAGCCATAGCATCGTCACAGAAAAGCTGGTTTTCTGAAACTTAATCCTTACTAATGTTGGTATGAAAATAGCTTAGAGATAGCAATATTTCCTGGTATGGGAAGGGCAATTTCAGTTCCAAGAAGTGGTCTACAAAAGTCTTAAAAATCTTGCTGATTCTGGGGGCAGCTGGATCACTCAATGGATTGAGGGCCAGGCCTAGAGTCAGGAGGTCCTAAGTTCAAATCTGGCCTCAGATACTTCCTAGCTGTGTGATCCTGGGCAAGTCAATTAACCCTGATTGCCTAGTCCTTACCACTCCTCTGCCTTGGAATCAATACATAGTAAAATGATCTTCTCAGAATATTGATTCCAAGACAGAAGGTAAGGGCTTAAAAAAACAAAACAAAACATTTTGCTGAGTCTCAAATCTAGCCCTCAAGTGCTCAGGGATCTATTAAAGGAAGAATTGAAGGTAGGATCTTACTGAAGAAAAGGTCTATAATTGATCAAGTTCCTGGTTTTAAAATAGATAATAAGAAGGGAAAGAAGTCTGGTGAAGAAGAGCTGGAGTGGGAAAGCAACAAGAGAATGAATTCTGAGCTCAGAAAACACAAGAAAGTACAAACAGATCTAGCAAGTTCTCTATACTTCTTTAAAGAGACTCACAAAATTGATAAAAGAAGAGGACATCAGAACAATTTAGGTACCCACAGGCTACCACAAATGCCTTATGCCTAGAAGACTCAATAAATACTTGTTGAATCTCACTTAAAGGCACATGTAATCAACAAAGACTAGTAGATATGTCATTCCCCTGCTCAATAAACTCTAGTGTCCCATTATTGCTTCTAGGATTAAATTAAAACTCCTCTATTTTTCACTTAAAGCCTTTTGCAACCTGACTCCCACCTGTGTTTGTAGCTTTTTTATACATTACTCCTTTTCATTCCCTATGGGATCAGTGAAACAACATTCTTGTTGTTTCTTGCATGAAACATTCTCTTTCTCCTATCTCTATGACTTTGAACAAATTACTCCTTTTTCCTGGAGTATAGTCTCTTTTCACTTCTGCTCTTACAATCCCTAATTTTTTTCAGCCCTCAGCTCAAGTACACCCTTCTATATCCCTAGCTGCTAGTGGTCTCCATCCTCCTTCCCTCTCCCACAAAACCCTTTCCTTGTATTTGGAATATATTGATATTTATATATATGTAATATATATGTAACATATGTGTGTTATCTCCTTTGATAAAAATGAACTCTGACAGCTTGGAATACTTCATTTCTTGATTTTGTATCCCTAAACACCTAATATAATGCCTGGCACATAGTAGTCATATTGGTTGTTGATTGATTGGCTAGAGGCAGTGTGGTGCAAGAGTAAGAGCCTGTATTTGCAGTCAGAATGCCTGGGTCCAAATATCAGTTATTTTACTTATAACTTATTTAGCTATGTCTGTTAACCTCTCTGGGCCTCAGTTTCCACATCTATAAAATTCGGAAGTTGCAATAAATTACCTCTGAGGTGCCTTCTAACTGTGAACCTGGGATCCAAGTATACCAATAAAAGGAAAGGGACAAGTGTTATTAAGCACCTACTCTGTGCCAGACACTATGCTAAATGTTTTACAATTTTTATTTTATTTGACATAAAGGAAGAATAAAGGAGATACAAAGAAATGTTTGGATTTCTTTGTTCCTTTAGGAGTATGAAGTTTCTCAATTAAATTGGAGGAAATTGTAAGGCAGTCAGCCATTGACTGCCCAAGAATCAGACATGTCCTGATGGTCTTGAGAAATCACGCTAGGGAGTGTTGGAGTCAAGATAAGAGGTGTTTTCTAGTAGTGGAATCATTGCTGGCATTTGAGAAAAAAAAAGTAGCTTTTGAGAGGGAATTATTTTTTGCTTTTCCCCATAGGTTTCTTCAAGAAAGCAACAGAATTAGAAGTGGATTTCTCTCTCTTATAGAATCTTGCTCATTTTATAGCAGAGCAATTCACCCACTTGAGGAAAGAGCACCCAACAGAGAACAGGTTCAGAGCATCCAGATGAATGACCTGCTCAGCAAAGATGATGTCCCTTGGGAGAAAAACATTATGACACCATGTGAAGAGAAAATATAGCAGGGACCCTGCAGAGTCAGAAAGGATACTTCTCCTTGTTCCCTACATGTATGCCATTTTAATAGAGGAATATTTTATTGCTACTCTTCATGCTATTGTAGTTTAATGTAGCATGCCTTTTGGGTTCCATGCCCCAACTTTCACTTGTACCTAAGTGCTGGGTCCCCAGAGAGCTATAATGATTTTAGGTTCTAGTGTACTCTTCAGGTCTATACCACTAACACCATGGATCATGAGTCTTCACCAGTGTATTTCCTCAAAATTCTTATAGTGGGGGGAGGGAGTACAGTAGGACAAGTATTTATTAAACAGTTACTATGCAACAAGTACTATTGTAAGTGCTTCATTTACATTGTCTTATTTTATTTTCACAACAACTTTGAGAGATAGGTGCTATTATTATTCCATTTTTACAGTCGAGGAAACTGAGGTAGACAGAAGTTAAGTAACTTGCTGAGGGCCATACAGATTGTAAGTTTTGAAGCTAGATTTGAACTCAGGTCTTCCTGACTCCAGCCCAGTGCTCTATCTCTTGTGCCATTTAGCTGCCCATTATAGTAGACATTTCTATAGAAAGACACTTACTGAGTATAGTAAAAAATAGTAACTATAATACATCCCCAACTCCCATGAACATAGGGTAAACTCTCCCATTTAAAGCATTCACGAGAATAGGTTCAAATTAGCATATAGTAGTAGTGAAAAACCTTTGTAGGATACAACTGTGGCAAAAGCAACTCCTGATTCCTGGTATTGGAACTCAAAATCTTTTTTCCTTCCATAAAGTCTTCATATACTTCTTCTTGGGTGTGGTACCTGCCTCACACTTTGCTCAGCTGAGTTCCCAGGGACTACCCTTCTCCATGGCTGTCTTATTTCTCTGTTGCCAGGAGTCTTGCTCCTTTAAGCTGCTTTGGTTCTCAAGTGACTAATTTCTGTATCCATGATTATTTGGAGTGTGTCTTTACTCCATTAGATATGCCTTAAACTCTCTCAAATTAATTAACTCGTGAATTGCTTGATGCAGTATCTCCCAATTGCTAATATTAAGTGAGATGGAGGAGATTCATCTTCAAAGTATTTTCAAGCCTGCATTCCCTTCATCATTAGAGTTTAGCTATTTGAAGCCCAGTTCATTTCATGAAGTTGCTACCTTTAATTCTTTTGGGGAAATGCATTCACACACCTCAAAGGGATCAGGGAATAGAAACATCTTTACAGTTAGTTTAACACCTGAACTTCAACAGCTTTTGATTACATTCTGGGCCTTTTGGGTTGAGAGGTTCACCAAAGATAAATCCTTTACATCAGTAAATGCCTTTGCTTTGAACTAACTGTGTCAGCACACTGACTGCTAAAAAGTGAAACAATCATGAGATCTTTGTGAGTTCTAGTTGTAAGGGTGAAGAACTGTAGAACCCCTAAAACCTGGCATATTCATACCCCAAAGGACCCAAAGGGAATAGAATACCACACACAGCCCCATATGATTTGTTGAAGCACATTGAATGTTGTATGGAGGTTATATATACATATTTAGTATCTCCCCAACTGAAAGTGATCTATCTCTCTCACTTCTAATTATCTCTCTCTTCTCTTATATATGAAAATATAAAATTTTAAAATGACTATATTAATGGATGATGATTATTATGAGAAAATAATACTTCACACTTGGATTTCTTTAAACAGTATACTTTTCTAGCATGTTCCAAGTCTGATTTGATTTACAATTTCCTGTCATAGTCCAATCAATATTTCAGGAATTCATCTAACATATAAAGAAAGATATCTATAAAGAATCAATCCAGGACTTCAGAAAAATTTTGTGAGAATAAATTTTGTGAGTGTTTTTATACCTCCAAGAAAGTGCCTTTGTACTACTATGAAAAATCCCTCAGGATATAAAAAAATTCCTCTATATGGAATCTTGACTTTTTTGTATAATTAATCAATGAGATTATTTACCCAATAAATAATGGAAGGGGGATCAGCTGTTTTGGAATCAACTAAGAATACCTCTAAAACCTGAGGAGCCCTAACATAGGCCAATGTAGATGACTTTGTAGGATACTGAACAAAACCAGATGTAGACAGGGAAGAAGATATGAGCCTAACGTGAAAGAAAGAAAGAAGTAAGACTAGAAATGAAGGAAGGAAGAAGGAATAGAAGAAGCTCTAGCGTTCTAAATCTGTGCTGAAAGGTTTTTGTTTGGGTTGGGGTTAAGAGTGTGAGAAACAGGTCCTGACAAGATGGTGGATTCCTCTCATAATCTCATGCAATGGAGTAAAAAGAAAAGAAATTGAATCAAGTTTCATGTTTCTAGCTTAAGCTCCTTTCTCCCATATCCACACCAGCAGGACATGACAAGGAACACCTGACAGGTTTGTCCTTTAAGAGGCTAAAAGGTGAAATTGCTTTACTTTGATTGGTTAAAACCCATGTGAATGATTGGGGTTATGAGTTGCTTTCTGATCAACTAGCTCTCATGAATAGATTGTAACTGGCCAATGGTGAACGAGGAAGAGATTGATTCATGTTAGAGACCTTTATAAAAGGGAGCCTGTGCACTCCCATTCCTGGTACTTGGATGCTGGCTGTAACACTGATTCGTGAGTACCCATTCTCTAGAGGTTGAAATAAAAGTCTTGGCTACTTTAATGCCAAGTTCAAGATTCTTTTGAGTAGGTAGCTGTTCCTCTCAAGAGCAACTAAATTATTTTATTTTTATACCTAGATATTGATCAAGGAAAGAAAAGTCTTTATAAGCATGTACAACATGGCATAATCTGCTAACCAGATTTTGGAGTGTGCACAAGTATTCCCTGTTCACTTACCACATAATGAAGGCTATAGCTCTTTGACTGGCTGCTGAGCTAGAGATGAATGGACATACAAAAAATTACCACAGGGACAAATTCATCTTTTTCCATGTTGCCATATAGTAGAACTAAATGTGGAATACCTCCAGATGTGGGAGGGGAACTTGGACCTTTCCTTACCTGAAAACTTCCTTAAAGCTCAGTGTTTAGAGAGGTGGCACCAGTGCAAAAAGCCTACTCTTCCTACCTGGGTTCACTTGAAGCTATGAGTAGTACATAGTACTCCTCTTATATCTGTTCCACTGTGACTGCTCTTTATTGTCTTATTGAAGGAATACTGGAGACAAAAAGGACTAGTTTGCAACCTTACAAGTTTTATAAGGATTGAGAGAGTAAAGGGGATGTAGGACCTGGGAGTCCATGCAAAATTTAGCAGGCTGTCAAGCTCAATGAGAAGTAAAGTTCCAATTGACCTATTTATCCTAGCCTAGCAGTAGATGACACCAAGATTGATTTCTACAAGCAAAGGAGAGACTTCCTCTTTCAGCCATGTAACTTTAGAAAGTCAACTTGGTGGGAAAAGTACTTGGTAGCAAACTACTTTTTAGTTTTAACCCAATATCCCCAGACACTGAAATGATAGAGGAGAGTATGGCTCTGCTTTGGAGATGGGGATGGGTGGGATATGTTTGTATTTCTGTAGCTATATCTTCTCAGCAAGTATCCCTGTGACAAAAGCTAATTGATATTAATAGGCTAAATGATATTGGGATGGGACATCTGTGTGGCTCAGTGAATTGAGAGCTAGGTCTAGAGACAGGAGATCTGGGGTTCAAATTTGACCTTAGATACTTCCTGGCTATGACTTTGGGCAAGCCACCTAGCACCTATTTCTTGTACTTGCCACTTTCCTGCCTTAGAACTAATGCACAGTATTTATTCTAAGACAGAAGATAAGGATTTGAAAAATGATTATTGGGATGTGAATCTTTGGCAACTGATATGAAAGAAAACATATTGAGTTCAGTCTAAATTCAATAGTACTGGAAGGAAAGATTTAGTTACTCAGGGTGTCCCTAGAATTCTTAAGAGGAGATGGAACCTTTCTCTGTGAACTTTACTAGCTAATGTGAGTGGGAGCTGGGATAAGGGCTCCCAGACTTTATATGGGATAGGAAACACTTTAATTTTCCATTCCATTAGTTGTAAAATAAGAATGTTCCTATTGAATGAACACATTGTACAAATAAAATGCATTATAGAGAATGTTTTTTGGAACAAGTATAATTCCTTAATGTGATTTTAAAATAGGTCTAATTATTACTCTCAGTAACCCAACTGAATGATAAAAAATTATTTTTAAAGTTTAGAAACTTTAAAGAAACAACATCTCTCTTTTAAAATTTAGGGGGGGGAATAAGGATAACTTTTTCCTCGTTTAATTTTCAGATATGAGTTTCATGTAGAGAGACAAAATGTCTATTAAATAGTTATGACTTGTAAAATAATAGGGAATTTTAATGAGTTTTAAAAGATCTTCATTAATGAGAGAACTTCTACAGACAAAAAAAAAAGTCTCACTCTAGATAGTCTTGTTTTTGTTTGCATAGTTTTTACACATGGAACTTAAGTTCATAGTGAACTTAAATCTTAAGAAGCTTGTACCCGAAAAAGACTGAAGTCGAGGGCACTTCCTGGTCAAATAATTTGTTTATTTTCTTTTAAAGGTGTTTCAGAGAGAAACATTAGCCTTTGAGGAAAGGAAATCACTGGCTCTTTAGAGGAAAAAAGCAATAAGAAACAGGAAAGGAAGAAGGAAAGGAAGTGGAGACCATATGGTCATTCTTTGCAATAGATTAGCTTAAGGAACCCTATAAATTTAGCATCTAAATGATAGCACTAGCATCTATGGTAATGTTGTAAAAAACGAAGGTCATGGCAGCAAAAATAAGTGCTTTACTTCAAGCCAGATAAACAATTCACTACTTAATAAATAATGATTTTTAAATCCCCTGGATTTGATGTATGTATTTGTAGGTACAAATGTGTGGTTGGGCTGGGGAAAACTCTGTAATGCTGTTATTTTAAAAAAAATGGCTATGTAACAAATATTACTATGAAATTCAGTGAATATTTATTAAACATCTGCTATATGTAAGGACACACAATGATAGGCCCTAGAAAGATGGGGGGGGGGGTGATTCCTGACTTTTAGGAACTTAGAAGAGGAAGGGATATAATGGGTACAAAAATGTGATCCAAGATAGGCTGTGATTTTGACAAAGGAGAAATCTGGTGAAATTACTCAATGCAAATGAATGGAGGGTGAGAGCTTTCAGTTGAGGGATCTGTATATGCATGCACATGTATATACATACAAATATATATACATACATATAAAAGCCTCTTTTCTATACATCTCTATGTGTCAGTCAGCAAACATTTATAACTCATTTACTATGTGCCAGGTATAGTGTTAAGCACTGGGAATATAAAGAAATAAAGAAAAAAACATAGTCTTTGACCTCAAGGAGCTCATATTCTCTAAGGGAGAAGAAAATCTGAAAGTAGCTATCTACAAATGAGATATATACAGGATAAATGAAAGTGCATATATATACATATATATATAAGATATACATTATATATAATATATGTACAATATAAAGAAAAAAAGCAGTGAAAGGTGGCAGGAGAGAGCAAAAAAGCCTCCTGCAAAGGGAGGGATTTTAGCTACATTTTGAAGGAGGCTGGTAAAGTTGTAGAGTGGAGGTGAGAAGGGGACAGTATTGCTGGCATGGAGGGACAGTCAGTAAAAACACAGGGATTTAGGAGATGTTCCTTGTTATGAGATAGCAAGTAGTCTGTGTTATTAGATCTCAAAATACAAGGAGAGTAAAACATAAGACTGCAAAGGTAGGAAGGAGATTTATAATCATGGACTTAGTGTTGAAAGAAATGGTCTGCTCCAGTTTTAACTGAATAAGAATATTTTCTTCTTCTTCCATGGGAAAATCTTCAGAGAAAGGGTGACCAGAGCCTCTGGGGAAAATGTTAGATACCCATGACTATGAGATATCTTACAGCAACAGGGTTTGGAATAGGAAAAGTTGGTGTAAGCTTGGCATTTTTAGCAAACCCCTGAGGGTAAAGGTAGGACTGAGTCATAGCAGAGAAGGATGATTTTGAGAAGGATAATCATTCTTCAGGAATGAGAGCTGAAGACCTGGGCTGAGGAAGTCCAAAGCAGAGGTTGGCTTTTTCCATAATATCTCCTGCCACTCCTCAAAGGCACTGTATTATCCACAGGCACTATAATTTAGGGGCAGCTAGGTGGCACAGGGGATAGAGTGCCAGGTCAGGAGTCAGAAAGACTCATCTTTCTGGAGTTCAAATTTGACCTCAGATACTTACTAGTTGTGTAACCCTGGGCAAATCACTTGACCCTGTTTGCCTCAGTTTCCCTCTCCATAAAATGACTGGGAGAAGGAAATGGCAAACCACTTCAGTATCTTTGCCAAGAAAACCCCAAATGGGGTCATGTAGTCAGATATTCTTGAAAAGCCCAAACAACAATGTAAATTGTCATTTGATTACCCAAATGTTTCTGGTAAACTGAATTTTGCCTTAACCACAAGGAAGTCAGACATTAACTAGACTAGATAGATAGATATAACTGTAAAGTTAGATAGAAAACCCAACCTCTGCTTAAATATTAAGAATCATTGTACCCAAATTCTTAGGATTATTGTGACCAAAGTCATAATTTGACTAAAATAGTTTCCCTCAAGTGAAAACTGAAGAACCTTAAAAACCTTTATATTTTCTACAAGGCTTAAAAAAGGCTAATTCTTTTAAGAGAGTGTTATTTATACTGGTTTTTAGATATCCTCATAGTCCTGAAGCTCTTTTTTTACCCCAATATTTTTTACTCTCCACAGTTGTCTCACTTTTTCTTCTTATTCAGTCTACTGCATAGAAGAAAAGACACTGATCTTTATCTTTGTCATAACTCTTCTTATATGCTAGGTGAATGTGTATGTATGTGGGGTGTGTGTGTGTGTGTGTGTGTGTGTGTGCGTGCGTGCGTGCAGGTGCTGTGGGAAGGTGAAGTGGGTGAGGATATTTTCTGAGGAGTCACAAGTCACCCTTCACTGAGTGTGAAACTTGTTGGTATTGTGGAAAGGGGAATAACTATTTTCTACTGTAAGAAATCATTTGTTCATGGGAAGGGAATGGATGTTTTTTGGGGGGCAGGTGAAACTTGTTAATATTTTGGAGATAATTGTTGTTATTCTTGAAAAACAAATACCCTTAGCAATAGTCCTTTCTAGTGTGAAGATCAAAGATTCAATTGCATTAATATTGTGTAACTAACCTCTAAGTAGAGCTCAGAATTCTCAAATCAATTTTCTGCTTAAATGCATCAATTATTGGTTAATGACTTTGCTTTTAATATAAGTGGCTAATTTTCCTTTTAAGAAGGAAGCCAATAACATGGACAGACTCATATTAAGTGCTATAAGTAACTCATACTTTTTGAGGAATTAACCAAGTGGTTATCCAGGATTAGCCTGAACATGCCTTCAGAGGTATTTGTATAGGTGAAACAGGCACATCTCTACTAACTGTGAACATCAGATTCAGGCATTGAGACTTTGTCATAAATTTCATAAAAGGAACTAAAATTTTTTAGTGAAGAGAGAATTAGAAGGGGACAGGCTAACTGTCTTCAAGTATTTGAAGGACTCCTATGCAAAAGACATTATAGAATCACAAAATCTTGGGTTTGAGTTGGAAAAGACTTCCAATTATAAATATTTGAATCTAGTCCTGACCCTGGACTATTTGAAATTCCTTCCTCAGGATAGTCTTCATCTTTGCCATCTTATTAGAATGCCTAGTTAGGCTCCCAAGCCTGGAATGCTTCTTTCCCCACATCTGCAATAAGTTCCCTGGACTCCTTTGGCAGGAGATCTTTTCCAGGATCCCTCAGTGTTTTCCCTTTGAGAAATTTTATTTGTTCTTTTATGAGTTTTTTAGTTGTGTGCCCAATTTATTCCATCTATCTATCTATCTATCTATCTATCTATCTATCTATCTATCTATCTATCTATCTGTCTGTCTGTCTGTCTGTCTGTCTCTGTCGGGTTATTTATCTAGTCAATCATCTATCTTTTTTTTAATGTGTTTAGTTATTTGCATGTTGCCTCCTCCATTAGAATGTGAGCTCTTTGAAGGAAGTGATTTTGCTTTTGCTTTCTTTGAATCTATAGAACTTGGCACAGTGCCTGGCATGTGGCAAGAGCTTAATAAATACTTGGTGACTGAATGACACATACTGACTGTATGACAATAGACAAGATACTTACTAAAGTAATTCTCTCTAAGGCTTTAAGTTGCAAACAGTTGCTGATCTGATTGATAGAGGAAATTCCCTTCACCCCCAAAATCAAAGGTGTGCTTAAAAAGAAACAAAGAAAGATGGCTCAGAACTAATCAGACTATCAAAATGTTATTTTGCATTTGATTGATGTGTTCTGTGTATTGTGTATAATACATTTGGGGAAACATTTTGGGCCATTTAAAAATAAAGATTCATTGCCTCTCTTTTTCAAAAGTACTGCTGAAGCAGTTCCTACTACAGAAACATAGCTCTTTCCTCCTTACCAAATGTGAAGGGACTAAGTTGCTTCATATGACAATGCTGAGAGGGAATGGATAGAGAAATGTAAGAAGCATACTTTAAATTATCCTGAAAGGGAAGGCAAGGAAATCTGATCATGATTCCACAATGTATTTAGACTGAAAAGTAAGGACCCATTTATAAAACAACCCCCATATGAACTTTACTTAAACTATTAAATCATGCCAGTAATAATTCCACCTACCCCCATCCCCATCATTCCTGGTATGTGAGTAATTATATTTGTGACTAATTTAATTTTATTTATTGGAAACATTCTATTGAAGATGTTTTACTTTTACTTTTAGATGAAATTAGGATGATAGTGAAGGCCTTTTATTTTGGAAGATGGGATTTGGGCTGAGTTTTGAAGGAAGCCAGGAAAAAAAAAAATGGAAGTTAGGCAGAGCATTCCAGGCACATGAACAACAAAGTCTCAGATATAGGAGATGGAGTATCATGTTCAAGAAACTTCATATAGGTCAGTATGATTGGGTTTGTAGTGAATCTTGAGGAAAGTAAAGAATGTTAGAGAGGTGAGAGAGGGCTAGATAATGAAGAACTCTAAATGACAGAAAGTAATAGAAGCCACTAGAGTTCATTGAACAATGTGGTGATCTATATTATAGAAAAAAACACCTTGGCATCTGACTGGAAGATGGATTGGAAAGGGGAGCTGGCAAAAGGTGATGAAGGCCTGAACTATGGTTGTGGTTATGTGAATAGAGAGAAGAGGGAAACCATGAGAGATCTTATGAAGATAGAAATGACAAGACTTAGAAACATGGATAGATAGGGGGGGGGGGAGAGAGAGAGAGAGAGAGAGAGAGAGAGAGAGAGAGAGAGAGAGAGAGAGAGAGAGAGAGGATGGGGCTGAGGTAGTGCCTTTGGCAGTAAGAGGGAAGTAATAAAGAGGGCTTATAGAGAAGTAAATGAACTATATTCTGACAAGTTAGCTTGAGATACCTAGGGAACATCTAGTTCAAGATGCCCCAAAGACATTTGGCAATATATTATTGTAGCTTAGGAGAAAGGCTAGGGATGAATATATAAATATGGGAATCATTTCCATAGAGAATCTTGGATAATCAAGTTTAAGTGGGCATGATATCATTGAATAATCATCAAAAGAGGCTAAAAAGAAATTGTGGGACATATAGGAAGAGAATTGGGAGAGAACATTGCCCTGGAAATCTAGTGAGAAGGAAGAATTCTAGAAGAAAAAGTGATCAACAGTGAGGGAGTAAGCAGTTTTATTTGAGTGATTAATTTGATTGAGTGGGTAATTTGAAGTCAACTACAGTTTAGAAAGGAGTTAGAATAACATTAGAGGGAGGATTTGAACCTCTCTATCTTTTTCAATCTAAGATAGAAAGTTGTTACTATCTACATTATACCATCTTGCCTATGATTAAAAAATAAAAAAAAATAGATACAGGATACATGGAAAGCAAGAAAACGGGGATATATGAAAGCAGAAGAGGTAAGAGAGACTCAAAGCAGTTAAATTAACTTGACTAAAGTCATCTGGAGAGTAAGAAAGGGGATTAAATCTAGTTTTCTGACTTCAAGTCTCAGACTCCTTTCACTACATCTGTTTAAAATGGAATTATGGTTCAACCTGGAAACTGGGTCAACATTCCTTATTCTATTGCAAGGAAGCAATTTGTCCAATGGTTGTCAAATTGGGAAGTAAACATGTTGGGGTGAATGATTTGTAGCAAACTGGTTTAAAATTAAGCCCACTTTCTCTAGAGACTAAAGTGGTATAAGGGAGAGTGAGCAGGGGGTAGATGAAGTAGTTGTGGTGATCTTCCTATTATGTTCTTGGTCAGCATCTTTTTGTGAAAGGTAATTGATACTGATCCCAATAAATGATACTGGCCCAATAATAACTGGTTGATAGCAATGGGATAACATACTAGAATGGAAGGTTTGAACCAAAGACATTAGAAAAAAATATCTCCACCTCCCAGGGATGCCCCTAGAATATTGAGGGAGATTTTTAGTCTTATTCTTGGGGATCAGACTCATTAGTGTGAGTTCAGTTAGAATAAGAATGCCCAGAGCCAGTATGGATTATATCTGTAAAAATGTACCTCTTTTGTTTCCCTGTAGTCAAATGAGATAATGCATGCAAGGTGCTTTACAAACTCACAAAGCTCTCTATAAAGGTTGGCTATTATCATGCTTCCCAGCAATGTAAAGATCAACATCATTATAGGAAACTTCCAAAATAACCAGATTCACTGATTCTCTCCTTTCCTCCATTCTGTTGACTGAATTGATGGGTTATTTTGATTATGTTTAACTTATGTGTTGACAACATATTATTAAGCATGCATAAGTTCTATGATAGATGGTTTTATTTTTTGTTTTTGTACTCTTAAAACAGCAGTGTCAAGCACATAGAAGGAACTTAATAATGTTGTTTGATTGATGGAGAGATTGACATCTAGAAAAGAAATATGCACTCCTTAATGAAAATTTGGTCAAAAGACAAGTGTAAAAATTTAAAGATGAATAGACAGATCAACAATTACATGAAATATCATGTAAATTCCCTAATAATGAAAGAAATTCAAATTGAGACATCTTAAACTCACCAAATTTACAAAAAATATAAAAAATAAAATTAAGTGTTGGCAAGGATGTGGGAAAAAAAGGTAATCTGATACATGATGGGTGTGAAGTGGTATAAAATTTTTGGAGACCAGCTTGACAATAGACCATTAGAAGTATAAACTCAACAATGCCTTAAGATCCACCAATCCTGTTGATGGGACTATGTCCTAAACATAAAGAGGAAAATTATTTAACTGCCTCTAAATATTTATAGTTGCTTTACTTATTGGAGGAACAATTGTGAAATAACCTGTATACACAGTGTTTGAGACATGGCTGACTATAAAACGTTAGGAAGTCATTTGTCTGGAAATAATCTAAGAGTTTTAGTGGACTGCAAGCTAAATATGAGTCAAGAGCACATGTCAGTCAAAATACTCTAATGAGATTTTAGAATTCATTAAGAGATGCAAAACATTTAAGATGAGAGAGAGCTCAATATAGAGTATTCTGGTGAGATCATATCTGGATACTATTTTTAGTTCTTTGTGGCACAGTTTTGGAAAAGCATTCATAATCTGGAAAATGTCCAGAATAGCAAAGTGCCTGAGTTCTTGTCACATGCAACATTTAGCCAAGAGAAAAAAAATACCTCGGAATGTAGATATATAAAGGACTGATATGTAGAGAAGGGATTAGATATGCTGTGTAGCCTTAGGCGGCAGAATCAAAGCAATGGGCAAAGGCTACAAAAGGGTAAATTTAGATTTGCCTTTTGAAGAAATTTCTTGACAGTTATAGATATGGAGAAGTGGAATGAGTTGCCTCTGGAGGGTGTGGGTTCCCCCTCATTGGCTATATTTAAGCAGAGGCTGGCTAACTACTTGTCAAGTATTTGACAGGAGGGATTCAATTTCAAGTAAGTATTGGGAAACTCCAGCCACTGAGATCCCTTCTAACTACAATTTTATAATTCTATGAAGTATTTAAACCTCTTTTTGCTCCAGGGAATTCTTAGACTATAGATTATAAGAGTGTTGCTGAGTTTCCTCAGTAGGAGGAGTTTCCAAACTGACTGTTCCCTAAACTAATGGAATCACACATAAGATGATCACCACCACCACCACCACTACAACCACCACCACTGCAACAACAGTAGCAACAGTGGGAACAGTAACAGTAGTAGGAGCAGCAATACCAGTAAAAACAGCAACATTCCACTCCCAAAATAAAAAAAAAACAACAAACACCCTACAACACATATGAAGAATACATGAAAAGGAAAAATTGCCTATGTTGCAAATCAGAATAGGAAACAAAAGGCATACATGTTAGTAAACAAAAATTATTTAAAAGGACCAAAGAGTTTAATTTTTAACTTAAAAAAAACAACAACCCTACTTTCTCTTTTAGAATCAATACTGTGTATTGATTCCAAGGCAGAAGACAAGTAAGGGCTAGGCCAGCTTTGGTGAAATATTGGCATATGTGCCAAGCTGGAACTTGGGGAGCTGCTCCATTCCCTCTCTTCCCAGCAACCTAGGAAATTTTTTTGCTTGCCCTGCCTCTCTGTCCAGCTGCCCAAAGCGAGCACTTCCTCCCTCCACTCTCCGGGGTAATTGGGGAGAGCTCACAGGCAGCTTGAAGTTGCAGTTTGGGCACACAAACTTGAAAACCTTTGGCAACAATGGCCAATGGGAGTTAAGTGAGTTGTCTAGGGTTACACAGGAAGGAAGTGTCTGAGCCCAAATTTGAACATAGGACCTCTGGTCTCTAGGCTTGGCTCTCAGTCCACTAAGCCATCGGGCTGCCCCCAAGAACAGTTTTATAATTATACTGACTTGTTCTGAAAAGGACAGAAAACAAATGTGTTTGTGCATATTTTGTTATGTTAAAATGTATTTTATACTTTTTATCCTATTGAAATTTAGGGATTTTAATGAGAGAATCACTACATAGTTTGGATGAACAATTTCTAATTTTTTTTAAGGAAAAAGGGGGAAAATGTTATCTTCAAGAAAACTGAACCCTTGCTAGAAAAGCCATAAGGTAACTTTTAGGATGATGCATTGAGATTACATATGGCTTTTTCTAAGATTTTATTCAAACCTGGGAGATGGAAGAGATGAGGAAGAGAGTCCAGGATGGACCCTCTGAGTTAGAAGTATTAGTTTAGGGTTACATTTGTTAAGGGTTGGGAGTCAGGTAATTGAGATGCAAAGCCCAACTCTCCATGATTAAAGTTTTCTGGCAACTGAGAGATTCTAGGATTGTATTCATGGACCCCATAAATGCATACATTTTTGTGACTTTATGTGGTAGGTGTGGCATGACTAAACTATTTCCTTGAAGGCAGCAAAAGGGAATAAGAACTACATGTACATAATTTAATTTCACTGCCTAAAAGACTGGAATTCCCTGAACAGTAAAGAGGCTTAAATAGTAGGCCATTAATTTAGAATATTTATTTGTTCCCTTTAAATCAGAAAGCTATTCAAAGGAGTTCCAGCAGAGGTATTTCTTACAATGGCAGATCCTAAGTAATTGCCAAAAATATTGCATAATTCTAGGTTTTCTTTTTTGTATTGTATAACAAGCATCTATGTTGATTCTTTGGTTTCAGGACATAAAAAAGTCAAAGTCTTGCTGGATTTCTGCAAGTTCTGATCTTGGAAATGTAAACTCTTACCAACATATTGCCTCAGAAGGTCTGATGGAAGATATTAGAGTGCCAAAGACCTAAGGAAAAAAGAATAAACCTGCCTTTGTTTTCTTGTCACATACTTTCATGCCACCCTCTGAAATGAGTAGAGTTTCCTTCTACTGATGATTATATTACTAAAGGGACATCAGTCTCTCACTTTCTTCCTGTCTTAGGGATACAAAGATTGAATTCCAGATGTTAAATGATCAAGACACACAACTAATAAATGTCTGAGGCAGTATCAGAACCTAGATCCTTCTGACACCTATACATTATCCAATATTCAATACTGCCCTGTAAGGATGATACTGAGATGAGATGAAATAACAAAGAAGGCAATGAAGCAACATCTCTTGCTTCTGGGATCAGATTCTCTCAATTTATAAAATTTTCACAGGGTTTAGAATTGTATAATTCTAAATATCTGTGTGAAAATAGGACAATTCCCTCTGTGCCCTTTCCTCTATAACCTTTTTTTCCCCACCTACTCTCTGATCTGGAAATTTGAATGCTTAAAATGTTATTGTTCTGTTTTTTTCATTTTTAACTTGGATAATCAACTACATGTTATCTTAGTGGAACTTCTCAGAAGGTCTTGAATCTCAAATTTAGATGCAAATATGTAAGTAGAGATTTAAAATGGAAAAATGAAAGGGGCACTTGAGTATGGCTCAGGAGACCTGAATTTTAAATTTGACTCTGACACTATGATCGCAATCAAGTCAATTAACTGCAATGGAATTGAGTTTTTTTCTTTTTAAAAATAGGAGGAGGGGGCAGCTGGGTGGCTCAGTGGATTGAGAGCCAGGCGTAGAGACAGGAGGTCCTAGGTTCAAATCTGGCCTCAGACACTTCCCAGCTGTGTGACCCTGGGCAAGTCACTTGACTCCCATTGCCTAGCCCTTACCACTCTTCTGCCTTGGAGCCAATACACAGTATTGATTCTAAGACAGAAGGTAAGGGTTTAAAAAAAATAAGATGAGGAATGATTAGATTATTTCTAAAATTCCTTCTAGCTCTATAGCTATATGGGACCACATTGGACCTTCTCTACACCATTGTACTACAGAGTGGAACTTGGTATAAAGAAGGTCTGAATTGGATCTTCCAAGGGGTTATAATTACAAATATTTTAAAAGGGTCATTTTAAGATTATTGTTATTATTTTTTTGCTTAAGGGCAAGTTTATTTCAATTATTCAAAAGTCAACTTATCAATGCAAAGTTTAAAAAATCTAATACTAAACTTCTCTCAAGACTTTTGGAAGATTTTGGTTTATTAGGTCACTTGGAAATAGTTAGATTATCTATACCAATATAAAATATTGTGGTGTGTTCTTAATGAGGAGAAAGAAGGGGAGAAGAAGAAATAAAAGAGTTCTGACTCCTTTATTAGTAGTATTAGTAGTAGAAATGTAGAGGTTTGCAGGTGTGGTGGCTTATGTGGCATATAACATCTGCTGTTGGGGAGGCTGAGGCTGGTATATCTCTGGAACTAGGGAGTCTTGAGCTGTAGTAAGCTAATCCATTTGGATGTCTACATTTTCTGCATGAGAGAGGATCCTGCCTGTCTAAAGTGACCACTGTACTTCAGGCATAGATAGGTAAGATAGGGATACCTTGCCTCTATAGGAAAAGGAAAAGAAGAAATTAATAATGGCCTAATTTAAAGATTCTTATCACCAGATAGATTAATTTTTTCTCCAGCCTGATGAGACTATATTTTCCCCTGATAATTTCATCATGAAAGAAAACAGAAAGAAATCAATAAGAATTAAATGATTTTTTTTTGGCAGTCTCTCCCTTCTCTAAACTTTATGTTCTTGCCAAAGTAATTTTCTTACAACACAAATCTGATCATTCTGGATCTGATTTTAGGAAGGCATTGCTTCAAATACCAACTCAGCTCTTTTTTAGCTGTGTGACCATGAAAAAGTTACTAAATCTATTTGGACCTCAGTTTCCTTATTTGTAAAATAAGGGGCAGTATTCAATGGCTTCTAAAATCTCTTCTAGTTCTAAATCTATGATTCTATGATCATTTGATCCTATGCCATTCTCCTGCTGAAAAATCTTTAGTGGCTCTGTATTGACTTCCCAATAAAACTTCAAGTTATGTTTCTGCTTGGTTTAATTCAATTCATTTTCATGTATCATATGCTTCAGCCTAACTATACTACTTGCTATTTTCCAGGAGTGTCTTTTTCTTTTCTGTGTTTCTGAATTTGAATATGCCCATCACTCATACTTAGAACATATTCCCCTTATATGTGATCTCTTGAATTTCTCTTCAGGACCCAGATTAGTTATCATTTTCCTCACAATGCCTTCCCTCGTCTCCCAAGCTTGATTGTCTTGGATCTTTCACGCCACTCTGATACTCTTGTGATATTAATTTATAATTTCATTTGTATTGGTTGGTTGTCTCTCGAACCGAGGATGACGATTGTCTTTGTGCGTTTTTGTGCACAAAGACACTTGTGCTTGAAGATTTAAGTGGAAAAGTCGATGCACAGACAGTCCCACTCTCTCGGCGTTAGAAGCCTGGGTCCATTGGCATGAAAAGTTGTTACACCTGGAGACTTCCTCAGCTGCATTGGATGGCCGTGTTGTCCTTTGTGCTCCAACACGCCCTAAGCACTCCACAGTGCCTTGCTGCATCGCCATCTCAGCCGTTGAAACTTCTTGTTGGTTTCTTCCACCTGTTCCGCCAAAGCAGTCTTCACATGCTGGGTGAGCAAAGCCCTGGTTCACCAGGGGTCCACGACCCGATGGCTACTCTCACAAGGTTTGGCCAGCCTGTTGAAGCCATTGCCCGGGGTGTGGCCGCTGCCGCATGATAGCAGCTACTGGGAGCCACAAGTGAGAGCTGGGTGTCAGGTGAGGGTCTGAGGCTGGAGAGCTGCCCTAGAAGGGCATGACAAGCCCTCCATACCAGAGATATCACCCCTCCCTGAGCACCCCATACACCCCATTTCATTTGTATTATATTTATTTATATATATAACTCATTCTCCCTACTAGATTGTAAATTCCTTGATGGCAGGAACTGGGTCTTATTTCACTTTTGTATTCCCAGTGGCTAACTAAAGCAGAAGCAGAAAACTGCAAAAGGTCTTATATCTAATGTACATACAAACACATACACATATAGTATGTGTTATATAAAATTGCTTTATTAATAATATTGGGAGATGATAAGTAATAATGATATTTATATTATTCATTTAAAATTTATTTTAAATTATTGTATTTATATAGAATTACTATAATCATATACAATACAATAAACATATAATACAATAATATAATAATATATAATTAAATATAAAATATCATTACTTAATATTATTTATGTAGCACTTTAAAGTTTGCAAAGTGCTTTAAAATATTTCATTTTATTCTCACAACAACCCTGGGAGTTAAGTGCCTATATGGAATAGGCACTTAAACTTTTTTTGATTGATTGATAGTACAATTATTGTAATCTTCATTTTATGAGTAAGGATATGGAGGCCTTAATTATTCAAAAGAAGATATTTCACATTATAGAGCTAGAAAGACATGCCATAGGAATCTAACCAGAATCTATGGAGTTTTATGATTCTTTTTTTTTTTTAAACCCTTACCTTCCATCTTGGAGTTTATAGTGTATATTGGCTCTGAGGCAGAAGAGTGGTAAGGGCTAGGCAATGGGGGTTAAGTGACTTACCCAGGGTCACACAGCTAGGAAGTGTCTGAGGTCAGATTTGAGCCTAGGACCTGCTGTCTCTATGCCTGGCTCTCAATCCACTGAGCTACCCAGCTGCCCTAGAGTTTTATGTTTTTAAGAGAGTAAAGGATTAAGAGATGGGACAAAATTAGTTGTATCCCCATTAAAAACTTAGTCAATATCTTGAACATCTATTGCAGGATGAGTTATCATTTAATCATTATTTATTTACTACCAACTATCAGTTGCATGGGGAAGGGGAAAGGAAAATTAATTGTCATATTTCCTTCCCTCAGGGAATTTCAATATAGTTGAGGAGAAAAGACTCACAAGCAAATACAAATATATAAAAAAAAAAACCAAAAATGTTAACTCATGGGGTCAGCTAAGTGGCTTAGTGACTTGAGAGCCAGGACTGGAGATAGCAGGTACTGGGTTCAAATTTGACCTCAAATACTTCCTAGATGTATGATCCTGGGTAAGTCACTTAACCCCCATTGCCTATCCCTTTCTATTCTTCTGCCTTGGAACCAATACACAGTATTGATTCTAAGATGGAAGTTAAGGGTTTAAAAAAATTAACTCATAATGCAAGTCAATGCAATAATGTCAAATGAGTCATATAAACACTAAGTGCTACTGCAGCTCAGAGAAGATAGTAAATTGGGTACTGTGGTGGTGTGGGAAGACTTTAGGAAAAGCACAGGACTGCAGTTGGACCCTGAGTATGCAGAGGAAGAGGAAACACATTCCAGGTGCAGGAAACTGAACAACAGAGGTGCTGCTGAAGTGGGATGAAAATGCCCAGGATGTGCTGTGCTGCACAACACTGTGGAAGCATCAAGAAGAGGAAAAGAAATAGAAGACATTGTCTCTGTTCTCCTGGGGCCTGTAATCTAATGGAGAGACAGGAAATGTACACATGAAAGAAAGAGTTGACTAAAGGTCTTTTCTTTGAGAGTTAGGCCTTCAAGAAAGCTAGACACCAACTCCTTGGCCTACATAAAGTTTCACTTAAAATATTTGATTGTACAGAAAATGTCACAATCTGGCCTTTTGTAGCATTTTCTGCTTTCTAATACGATACACTTTAAAAGTTTTATCCTTTTATTGTTCATTGTAAACTTATTTACAATTTAGTATCAGACATGAATTCCAGGTTCAGAAAATAAAAAGAAACTGAGAATATTATAGTCTATCTTAGGGAAGGCAGAAAAGAGAAAATTCAGTGTGCTCAATTTCTACTTAAGAACAGTGAGAAAACTAAGAAGTTTTAACTTCCAAAAATTGAAATCTTAATCCATTTTATTTTCTTGGATGTCATTAACTAAGATATTAATATCAATTAATTAATTAGTTAGTTAATTAATATTAATAATAAAAAGACATAACTAAGATATTAATATTATTTCAGAATTCTACAGCTAAGAAGTCACATTTCACATCTCTAAATTCAGTTCTGCACCCCCCGTTAATTCCTCCACTTTTGTAATTTTTTAAAAAAATTCTGAATTTAATGTATATCAAAAGAGATGATTTTCAAATAAAAAGTAAAAAGAGAGAGATTTATATGTGAAACATATATTACAGGCAGTTTGCTTTAATTTAACACACTATTTTCAAAGCTGTTCTGTTTCCCTCTGACTTCCTTCTATTCTTTTCTGTGCATTTTAAGCTTCACTGACTCTCTTTTGTTTATTTTCAGTAACACTTTGGCTAAGCCCCTGACCCCACTTCCCAAAATGTCCCTCTCCAGGAAAAAAAAATAAAACCCCACAATAACTCAATCCTTGCCACAAATAAACATAGTCAAGAAAAACAAATCCACAATTTGTAATGTCTAGAAACATATGTATTATTTTACACCTTGGAAGGTAATATGTTTTATCATTGGTATCTCTGCCTTGTTGTATTAGCTTTCTCTGTTTGCAGATCCTCATTTCAGTCTTTCTCAAAGGTAGATCCTGATTCAGGCAATTATATGTCTGCAGTCTATATATACACGCATGTGTATATGTGCATATATGCATTTTACACACTAATATGCCTTTATGGGCAGAACAAGTGTAAAACATGGTAGCTGTCTAATAGCAATATGAACTGCTTGAGGGTGGCATGGAAAAATTTCTGATTTTGGCTTTCGCCCATTTCTTCTCCAAGGTAAATTATAATTTCCACCTTTTCAGAGAATAGAAGGAGGGCTATGCTGGTACTGTAATCATGTAGCCTGGGAGAGAATAGTAGAATTCAGGATTGTCATGCTTTTCACTCACTTGTTTCACAGGGTTACCAGGTTAGAACTATTTCTCTAACACAAATCAAATACAAAGGATCTATTCTAAAGGGTTCAGAATTAAAAAAAAAAACACAACACTTTCTTCTCACTTTATCTCACTGCTCTCAGGGAAAAGTTAATATTTAACTCAAATATCATCAACTTAGGTCTGTCTGCCCCAGCCCTCCCAAGTGCTAGTTACACAAAAGACCGTCTTTTAGTTAGCAAACCTCTTTATCTAAGCAAGCACTAAGAAGTAAGTACTAAATAGAAATTGGGGAATTTATATAGATGAGGAGGATAGATGAATGAATACACAAGAGTAAATGAACACTTTGCCTGTGAGTGAGATAAAATCACCAGCTCCAGCAAGGAGGGAGAATACTCTCACCAAAGGATGAAGTCTCACTGATTTTTAGCAGTTTCTAGAGTTGCAAGTTCTCTTACATGTTGTGGCGATTGGAGCTTCCCCTTGTCTTTAGCTCCAGGGACATCTCCTTTCCACCATTCAATTTTTTTTCTTTTTTTTTTAAGTCCTCTGACTACCTGAAATTCTTTCTCCATTCGTGTAGGTAATAACCTAGTAATAAGGATGGGGCATATACACAAATAATTATAATACAAATTAGATTAGTAATTAAAAGCCCAGGAAAGATCATGGCCCAAAATCAAGGATATCTCTATTAAGGATAGCAGAATTACTTCTAGCTAGAAGAATTAAGGAAGATATAATGAAGGAAGTGGCATTGTATCTGATTCTTATAAAATAGTAGGATTTAAGAGATAGTGATATGAGGGGCAGTGAATAGTGTTAGGTCTAGAATCCCTTGGGTTCAAATTTGGCATCACTAGCTGTGTGTGTGTGACTTTGGGAAAATCGCTTAACCCTGTTTGCCTCAGTTTCCTCAACCAAAAATGAGCTGGAGAATGAAATGGCAAACCACTCCAGTATCTCTGCCAAGAAAACTCCAAAGGAAGAATTATACATGGCTGAACAACAACAGAAGTGAGGGTATTGTACTCTAAACATGGGGATTGGCAAGAACAAATATAGAAGGGAGGGAAAAGGAAGAACAAGACTTGGAAATGTCAAAGAGTCTAATTATGGAGGAACATGAAAGGGAATTGTGTGAAATAAGGTTATAACATTAGGTTGACATTATACTGAGCAGGGTATTAAATACTAGGCTAAGGAGTTCATATTTTATTTTTTAGGCAAGAATGAGCCTCTGAAGTTTTTTTTTTTTAACAGAGCAGTTAAAAGACTAGATCTATCTTTTAGAAAGATTGCTCTGATAGCATTGTGAAGGATAGATTGAAAAGAGAAAAGATTTGAATTAAGGCTAACAGTTTGGATCAATTACAATAATCAAGATGAGGGTCTGAAACAAGATTCCAAACTACGGTAGTATAAGGTAGTAGCAATGAAAAGTGGTGGTGGTTGTGGCATTAAGTAGGAATAAAAATTGTGACCTGAGAGTGGTGGTGTTAATAATAAAGATAGGGAAGTTAGAAGGGATAAGATTTAGAGAGAAGATAATGAGATTTAGTTTAGACATACTGAGTTTGAAGGGCTATTAGTATATTAAATTCAAATTGTCTAGCAGGCATTTAGAACTTTGGGACTCTAGCCCAGGAGAGGTATTAGAATTAAAAGCTTGGATTTGGGAATAATCTTTGTAATGATAATAACTGATGATCATTTGAAGCTATAAAAGTAGATGAAATTATTAAGGAGAGAAAATATGTAGAGAAAAGAGAAGGCAAAGGATAGGATCCTAAGAAATATTTACCTTAAGGGATCAGAAAAAGGATATAGCTCCAATAAAAAGGAATAATATAATAATAAAGGAATGATAAGAGAGATTGGAGAAAGTGGAGCTTAGTGATTTAGAAACCAAGAGAGGAGAATGCATTCAAAAAGAACAGGTAGCCAATAGGATAGAAGGCTGAAAAAAAAGTCAGAGAGCATCAGTGCTAATAAAGAGGTGACTGGATTTGGTAATTTGGAGGTGGATGTGGAGATACCAGCTTCAGTAGAATGAAAAGGATGGAAATCAGAATGCAAAGGGTTGAAGAAAGTGAGTTGTGATGAAATGGAAAGATTGGCTATAGACTATGTTATAATTGTTTCATTCATTAGTTGACGATTTTTATTGTTTCCTATTTTTCCCTCCATGTTGAACTCTCTTTTGTTAACAAAGAAAAACAAGCCAAAAACCTCTGTGATATTAAGATCAAATCTGACAATTTATATATATTCTTTCCTAGCAGAGATATACTGTGAGGGATGTAGTATCATGAATTGGAGGAGACCTTGATTCTCCAGTATTTTCACTGGTTTTTCAGTTTCATGGAGTCAGACTTAGTTTTAGTGATCTTTTCATTTATGTTGGTAAATATCTAACCATTACTCTCTTGGTTCTTTGTATTTTACTCTTGATTAATCCATAAAAATCTTCCTATTTTTCCCAAGTTATTTTATGTCATTCATCCACCATATTTGTCAGTTATTCTTCAATTGCTAAGCACTCACTTTTTTGTTCTTTGATCACAAGGAACACTGCTGTGAATATTTAAACTACATATTTGTATAGACACAAGGTTTTCAGTGGCCTTTTTATATATGAAAGAATCAGAAAATATGATTGGAGACTGATATAGACTATGAGGCCTGGCCCAAAATAGGAGTTAAGATTGCAAAAGCAAGTGGGGACTACATTGTTCCTAGCTTTGGAGGTCAGACTGAGGAGTTTGAACTTTATAGGCACTGGGGATGCATTGCAGACTTTTGAACAGAGGAGTAATGGCTGTAATTGTATCATAAGGAGAGAGACTAATTTTGTTGTTTTTCATTTGTTTTCAAAGAGGATCAATAATGGCACAAGGTTAATGTCTTCACTTGCTCTTGAACTGGATTTAAGTGAGGAAAAGTTGTGCAAAGTCATCAGCCTCACTCTTTTTTCCAGAGTCATCAAAGTCCAGTGGCAAGGCAAAAATCAAGATGACTGCTGATTGTCTGGGATGCAGTGAATGACCCTGTAGACTTTGATGTCTGACCAAGCTTTCAGAGCTCCATAGCACTTACTTTAGCTACCTTCATAGTCATTAGAACAAGCTATTCTTATCAGCCCATTCTAAATTGAAAGTAGTGACAGAGGGAAAACATTAAGACCAAGGAGGATTGGGAGTCCCTGCAGAAGTAGGGAATTGAGCTGTGAGTTGAAGGAAGCCAGAATGCTTAGAGATGAATTGGAATACACATTTATATTGTATCTAATATGTGCCAGGCACTGTGCTAAGTGCTTTTTATAAATATTATCTGACTGAGAGAGAAAGGATTCTAGGTCCAGAGCATGGTCAGACAAAATTCCCAGTCTAGAAATGGAGGGTCTTGTTCATAAATGTTAAAAAGTAAGGTGTAAGAAGATAGGAGAGTTGGGAGGATGCAGGTTATGATGATCTTTGAAGGTCAAAGAGAAGATTTTGCATTTGATCTGGATGATACGAGGCCACTGGAGATTATTTAAGTGTATGTGTGGGGAACATGATCATCTCTACTCTTTAGAAAAATAACTTTGGGGGCTGAATGTAGAATGTTTTGGAATGGGGAGACTTGAGGCAGGTAGATCCATCCATATGTTACAATAGTGAAGGTGTTAGGTGATGAGGACTTGCACCAGGGTGTAAACAGTGTCAGAGGAAAGAAAAGGAAGCATTGAAGATATGTTACTAGAGGTGAAATCTGGCACCGAATGAAAGAATGAATTGGAGGGAGAAGAAACATGCATCATAAAGTTCTTAAAGGAAGCTATTTGCAACAGTTGGTAAAAGGTAAAATGATATTGTATCAGAAATGTTAGCAATAGAAATAAGAGAAGAAAAAGAAATTTTAAGGTATCAAAAGAGGCAAAGAAGTGATAAAACTATCTCTTTTGTCAAAACTATCAATAATTTTAGCAAAGTAGCAGGATGCAAAATAAACCCACACAAATTATGTACATTTCTATTTATCATCAATAAAGTTCTGTAATAAGAATAATGGGGTAACACATTTAAAATGACCACAGATAGAATAAAATACCTAGAAATATATGTATATATCAAACCCAGAAACTCTATGAACATAATTATAAAACCTCTCTCATACAAATAAAGTCAGATTTAAATAATTGGAAAAATATTAAAAATATTAATTGTTCTTGGGTGGGCAGAGTCAATATAATTAAAATGACAATACTACCTAAACTAATCAATTTATTCAATGCTATCCCAATTAAATGACCAAATAACTATTTTTATTGGACTAAACACAAATAATAAATTTTAAAGGAAAGAGGTCTAGAAATACTAGATTTTAAACTATGTTATAAAGCAATAATAATCAAAACTATCTGAGTATTGGCTAAGAATAGAAAAAGAGATTAGTGGAACAGAGTAGAGGACAACAAATATATGCAAAAGATAATAATAACCTTATGTTTGACAAAAGTATGTATCCAAGGAGGCAGCTGGGAGATGGGAAGTCCTAGGTTCAAATGTGACCTCAGACACTTCCTAGGTATATGACCCTGAGCTAGTCACTTAACCTCCATTGCCTAGCCCTTACCATTCTTCTGCCTTGGAATCACTACATAGTATTGATTATAAGGAGGAAGGTAAGAGTTTAAAAAAGTATATTTCCAAGTTTTGGGGATAAGAATTATTTGGTAAAAAATTGTTGGGAAAACTAGAAAGCAGACTGGCAGAAACTAGATAGAGACCAATATCTTCTACCATTTACCAAGATAAGATCGAAAGAGATACATGATCTTGGCATAAAGGGAGATAGTATAAGCAAATTAGAAGAACAAGGGAAAATTTATGCATCAAACTTATGAATAGGAGGAAAATTTATGACTAAAAAAGAGATAGAAATTTTAAGGTCCATGCATAATTTTGAATACATTAAATTTAAAAGATTTTGTATGAGTAAAACTAATGCAGGCAAGATTAGAAGAAAAGCAGTAAGTTAGCAAAAAAATTTTATAGACAGTTTCTCAGATAGGTTTCATATTTTAATATATAGAGATTTTTTAAAAACATGAATGAGTCATCCCTCAATTGATAAATGGTCAAAAGATATAAACATTTTATGGATGAAGAAATCAAAATTATATATAACTTGATGAAAAATGCTCTAAATCATTATTAATTAGAGAAATGCAAATCAGAACAACTTAGATTTCATCTCATACCTATCAGTTTGGCTAAAATAATAAAAGGGTAAAATAACGAATGTCAGAGGGCATGTGAAAAGAAAGGACACCAATACATTGTTGGTGGAATAGTGAACTGATCTAAACATTTTGGAAAACAATCTGGAATCATGCCTACAGCGTTATAAAACTATGTATATCTTTTTATCCAGCAATACCACTATGAGGTTTATTACCTAAGGTGATCAGAAAAAAAAGAAATAAACTTATGTTCTAAAATATTTATAGTAGCTCTCTTTGTGGAGGAAAAGAATTAGAAATTGAAGGAATGCCCATCAATTGGGGAATGGCTAAACAAATTATCACATATGATTGTGATGGAATTACTACTGCACCATAAGAAATGATAAACAGGTTAATTAAAAAAAACATGGAAAGACCTACATGAAATTATGAAGAGTGAAATGAACAGAACCAAGAGAACATTACATAGATCAATTGAAATAATGTTTGAAGAATGGCTCATGTAGATCCACCTCTAGAGAAAGAACTGATAAATAGAAATAACCAAGTTTAATATATACATATACTTTTGTCAAATGATGCCTTGGCTAATAGGGAAATAGGAGGGAGGAATGGAGTTACTTGGGATTTTAATATAACAAATAAATACACTTAAAAAAGATTGCCAATTTAAAAAAAGAGATAAAAAAGGTAAAATGAGTCTAACCTAATATTGGGACAGTGGGAAAAAGAAAGAGGGGGCAAAGTCTAGAAGCATTACAGAATCATCAAAATTTAATAAATTATCAATCAACATGCTTTAATTATCTAGGCACTGTGCTTTCCATTGTGACACAAAGACAAATATGGGACAACCTCTGTCCCTAAGGAACTAATAGCCTATTAGGAAACAACACATATGCATGTAAGTATATATAACATATATACAAAATAAATAAGAGCTAATTGTTTGGGAAGGAGACACTACAGCTGGAAAGACACAAAAAGACTTCACATAGGAGATAGCATTTGAGCAGATCTTGAAGCCAGAAATTTTAAGAGGCAAAGAAAATGAGTGAGTGTATTCTAGGCATAAAGGATGGCAGTATCGAGCACAGAAATGGAGAACTTTTCATGAGGCTAAAAGGCCAGTTTGGCTGGATTGTAGAGAAAGTAAAGGGAGATAATGTATCACAAAACTAAAGTAGTAGATTGGAGTCAGTTGATGAAAGATTTTAAAATACTAAAGAAGCTTATATTTGATCCTACAAATAACTGAGAATCACTGGAAATTACTGAGCAGGGGAGAAACATGCTTTGGAAAAAATCTGTGCTTAAAGAAAATTTGACAACTATCAGTTATTGGACTGGGATGGACTTGAGTGATAGGAAACTATTGCAATAGTCCAAGGGAGAGGTGATGAAGAACTGAACTAGAATTGTGGCCATTTAAGTAGAGACGATAGGGTTTTCAAAGATTTTGTGGAGGTGGTATTATCAAGAATTGGCAACTGATAGTGTATGAGGTATGAGAAAGTAGGGAATGAGGATGAATACATGATTGCAAACCTGAGTTTAGGATGGTGCTGTCCTTGATAGAAATAGGGAAGTTCAGAAGATGAGTGGGTTTGGAGTTAGGAAGCTAATGAGTGAGTGAAATGTGGTAACTGGTTTCACATGAGAGATGAGGAAGTTGAAGAATGATTCTGAGTTATTAAACCTGAATGCTTGAGAAAATACTGTTACCATTAACAGATATAAGTAAATAAAAAAAAAACAGATGGTCTGTGGTGGAAAATAAAATGGTCAGTATAGACTTTGTTCTTAACTCTTTCCCATTTTAAACTATCTTAATGACTGTTATTTGCTGAACTTGTGATCATCTTGTTTCCTTACTCTACTACTATCATCTCTAGAAATCATTTATAACCTGCCAACATTTTGCCTTTTAATGAAGTGGTGTCAGTAGAATCTGATCCAATGAGAGGAGAGTTATAATCCATCTTGGGAGATCTTTTGAAAATGCAACAACCCTTGTAAAGTCTTTAAATTTTGTTCCTGAATAATGACATAGCAAAAATGATGTCATAATTTACAACTTATGTGTGTCCATGACATTTATAGTTTTTTTTCTGTAAGTGATAAATGTTAGATTCATGGGCTATATAGAAAATAACACATATTTCTTTGAATTGAATCTTGACCTCCTCAATCTTCGTTCTACATTCTCTTTTCAATTAGGGGGTCTATGGAGAAGAGGAAGACATATGGTGAAATATCAGATCTAATGAAAATGAGCTATTCCTAGATGTCTCCAACTCTGACCTCCCTGAGTTCCTATCAT
Source organism: Monodelphis domestica (assembly GCF_027887165.1). NCBI lineage: Eukaryota > Metazoa > Chordata > Mammalia > Didelphimorphia > Didelphidae > Monodelphis > Monodelphis domestica. The sequence continues at coordinate 396,021,713 of NC_077228.1, read as the reverse complement.
CTACCCCAGCCCTACTATATACCCCAAGATTCTAGAGTTTATGCAGATTTGCTGCTTTTACTCCCTTTGCATGCCCAAGGTTGTAATCACAGGATGATAGATTTAGAGGTTTAGGAACCTTGCATACCATCCAGTATAATAACTTCCTCTCTGTCTACTGTTATAGAGTGGTGGAAAAATTTCCTTCCTATTTACTTTAGCTGAGGCAAGGATAGAACATGTCAAAAGGAAATAAGACTGCTCTCCTTACCTCCACATATATATACATTCATAATTTTACAGTCTGTTTCTTAAATGAATTAAATACATTCTATCCAGAGATGATATTAGTTGTTATAGATCATGGCCAATGCAGCCTTTGGTTCCTTTATTTTACCTGAAAATTATCTGGAGGACTCTGATCCAAAGGCCCATTCTTTTGACCTTCAAATTTTCCTCATCCTACTTCTTTAATTAGTTTGAAAGTCCTTTAGCTCTTTCTTTTCTGAGAGAACCCTAAGGAGTGTCAAATAGAAAAAATGCAGAACTATTAGATAGTCAAAATCACTCTTTAATCAAGGGAAAAAGGGGTTAGCGCTACTAGGTTGCGACAACAGAGCTGCTCCCCGAGACTGCAGAGTCTGGACGCCCTGGTCACTAACCCCTGGGAGTGCCACTGACTTGGGATGGACTCTGAGGAACAAAAGAACTTGGGGAACTTATATAGTAGTGGTAGTCTCTCAGAAGTCGAGAATGACGATTGTCTTTGTGCAGTTTCATCTACGGTGTACCCTCATGTGGCTTTGGAGTCCAAAGGCTGAGGCGCAGAGTTTGTGGCACATGGGGCATGGGACGCCAGTTGTTACGGGAGGTGCGGTTGTGGCCTGGTGTCGGCGGTCACGCCCAGCGGCGAGACATCGATGTCGCTCATCTTCAAAGGTGGTGGCGGTTAATGTGGGTTCGCCAGCTGCTTCTGTCCGAGGCAGCGAGTTCTAGTTGCTTTGGTGTAATGCCAGCCCACTTCAAGTTGGACTTTAGCTGATCCTTGAATCTTCTTTGGTCAGCCTTGTTTCCTGAGTCCAGCTGACAGTTCACCATAGAATACCTGTCTTGGTATTCGCTGTGGGTCCATGCGGATGACGTGTCCAGACCATCGTAGCTGGGCTTTGAGGACCAGGACTTCGATGCTGGTGGAGTTGGCTCTGTCGAGGACTTCCTGGTTGGTGATTCTGTCCTGCCATCGGATCCTCATGATTGACTGGAGGGAGCGTTGGTGGAATTGCTCCAACTGTTTCATGTGCTCCCGGTACAGTGTCCATGTCTCGCAACCGTACAGGAGCGAGCTGAGGAACACTGCGTTGTACACTTTGAGCTTCGTCGCAGTGCTTACACGGCTGTGTTGGAGGACTTTGGAGAGCAGCCGCCTGAGTGCCTGGCTGGCCTTTTGGATTCTGGCATTAATCTCGTGGTCTAGGGACCCGCCGTTGGCGATGGTGCTGCCCAGGGACTTGAAAGTGTTGACCTTAGAAAGCTGCGTGCCATCGATTGTAATGCACGGCTGGTTAGTTGGCCTCCCTGGTGCAGGCTGGAACAGCACCTCTGTTTTGCTGAGGCTGATAGTCAGGCCAAACAGTTCTGTTGCGGTGGAGAACCTGTCCACAATGGTTTGGAGATGATTTTCTTGGTGGGCCATGAGAGTACAGTCTGCGAAGAGAGCTTCCAGGATGAGTCTCTCTGTTGTCTTTGTTTTTGCGGTCAGGCGGCAAAGGTCAAATAGTGAGCCATCCAGTCTGTATTTGATGTAGACGCCCAGGTCTAGATCCATCACAGCATGTCGTAATACTTGGGTGAAGTATAGGTTGAATAGTACTGGAGCGAGGACACAGCCTTGTTTCATGCCATTGGAGATGTTGAAGCGATCAGAAGTCTCTCCACCAGATAGGACTTCCCCTGTCATGTCGACATGAAAGAGCTGGATCAGTTTGACGAATTTTGCTGAGCTTGCTGAGGATCACCCACAATGCGTCCCTGTTCACTGTGTCAAAAGCCTTTGTCAGGTCTGTGAAGACAATGTAGAGACTCAGGTCCATGTTGACATTTCCATGTTGACAGGAGATAGCCCTATAGATATTCCCAAGTTTGGTAGCCAAGTCTGGCAAGCTAAAAGACCATTAAATGGTCAATGATTCACTCTTAGTTAAAGAAAGAAATCTTTTTACTTTGATTGTTATGTATTATTTTCTGTAATATAACAAAACCCTATATGTACCCAACAACTTGTCAGATATGGAAAAGGGATTCTGTTTCCTTCTAGTGAAGAAGGTCACTTTCTCACAGAGGAAAAGGATGGAGACTATGGGAGAAACTGCAATTCACCCATATCTCCAACTCAATAGTCTTAGTGACATGGGCACTGTACCCCCAGAAACCCAGGGGAACTATTATCAGGGAAACTCCCTTGCTTTGCCTCCTCCTGACTCTTAACCTAGAAACACCCAATGACCCCACCTAGGGTCCTGAGATGTTTATCCTCTTTTGTCCTCTAGATTTAAGATGGACAAAGAGATGAATCTTTATGTCTCCGGGCAGATGACCACCTCACCCCACCAAGTGCCTGAGGCACTAACACTCTATAGGTCACATCCACACCATGACATAGCATCTGCTGTAAAAAGTATAAAATCCCCAGAACTGATGTTGTCTGGGGGACAGCCTTTCCATCCATGCTGTCCCCATGGAGGAACAACCTTTCCATCCATGCTGTCCCCATGGAGGAACAGCCTTTCCATTCATGCTGTCCTCCCAGGAACTGCTCCACATCTTGCTGTTCCACCTTACTATCCTCCTGGCCATTCTCAACATTACTTTCTAAATTAATAAATTTCTCTTTTTGTTTTTAAGCTAAGTTTTGGAGTCTTTCATTCTTGCAAAAGGTATCCTTCCAGAACCCCAAAAGGTATCCTTCCCGCCCATAACATTAGCTTCCTTCAGAGCTCAAGGATAGTGCTACCTCCTTGTTTCTGGTCTCCCTAGCTATTAGAGTCTGTCTTTTTAATTACTTATTTGTGTACATGTTTCATCTCCCAAGTAGATTGTAAGATCTTTGAAGGCAGGGGTGGCTACACTTTTGTCTGTCTTCTTATGATTTCTAATAGCTAGAATTTCTGTAGCGCTTTATGGTTTGCAAAACACTTTACATGTTCTACTTGGTTTTGTCTGGAAAAATCATCAGACTCTTAAAATGATGTTTGTAAATGAATAAAAGGAAAGGAAACTGTTTATAATGAAATAAATATTTTTTCTCATCCCAGTTCATGGAACTCCATGTTAAGAATCTGTGCAGAAAATCTGTGCTTAAGGGGCAGCTAAGTGGCTGTCTGGATAGAACACCAGGCCTAGAAATGGGAGGTCCTAGGTTAAAATCTACTCTCAAAAACTTTCTAGCTGTGTGAGCCTGGACAAGTCCCTAATCCCCATTGTCCAGCCCTTACTGCTTTTTTTGCATTGGAACCAATATATTGTATTGGTTCTAAGACAAAGAAAGTAAGGGTTTAAAAAAACTTTAGGTCAACAATGGTAAGATTCTCTTTGTAGTCCACTAATCTCTCACCATATAAACTTTCTTCTGTAGGAAGGATGAGTCAATGAAGGTTTCTAACCAGGGAGTATCATGAGAAAGACTAATGTTGTAGTAATATATAGGTTAAAGCAGAAGTTCAAGACAAGCCAAATTTAATTAAAGCAAAGAGTAGAAAAATTACACCTCTCTTCTTTCCTTGTGAAAGTGAGGGATTAACAGTGAGTCTATAATCAATACTGAGATTATAATTGAGAAAATCACATTGAACTATAGCTTTGGGGTTATAATCTGGGGGAGGCACACAGAATCCCAGCATTGGAACTTCCATCAAACTAAAGAGAAGACATAGCTTATATATCTTTTGAGAAGAGGAAGGAGGTAATGGCCAGGTTAATTTGACTCACAAAAGCTTGGGAAAGATGCTATGAGGGTAGGGTAATTGGAAAGGTACTTTAAGTTTGGTTGCCTTTAATTAAGTCTTGGGAAACAAAGAGATAATAGGAAAAAATACACATTCATAGTTCTGCTCTTTGTGGTGGCAAAATACTGGAAAATAAGGGTTGTTCATCAATTGGAGAATGGCTGAACAAATTGTGGTATATGATGGTGATGGAATACTATTGAGCTTAAAGGAATAATGAACTGAAGGAATTCTAATGCGAACTGGAAAGACCTCCAGGAATTGCTGCAAAGCAAAAGGAGAAGAACCAGGAGAACATTGTGCACAGAGACTAATACACTGTTGTACAATCAATTCAATGATCCAGGACAATTCTGAGGGACTTATGAGAAAGAACACTGTCCACATCCAGAGAAAGAACTGTGGGAGCAGAAACACAGAAGAGAAACATATTATTGATCACATGCTTCAATGGGGACATTGACTTTTGTCAACATGGAAGGGGGGTGTGATATACTGGGAAAGGCTTCTGGAGACAAAAGAGTTATTTGACTTTGGATGGGGTCTACCTTCCACATGAAGTGCATGTCTATTGTCTGGCGAAGTGGGACCTTCCCTCAGGAGGAAACCTCTCCTGTGACAAGGTCAAAACCTGGGGTTTCTACCTCCCAACTAAATAAACTGGGGATCTCTAGATTTCCATGTTAACACTTTAAATGAGCACACTATTACAAATAGAAATAATATGGAAATAAGTTTTGTAGAAAGATACATGTAAAACCTAATGGGATTTATCATCGCCTCCAGGAAAGGGGAGAGAGGAGAAAGGAGGGGAGGGAAAGAACATGAATCATGTAACCATGGAAAAATAGTCTAAATTAGTTAATTAAATGAAAAAAAATAGTCTTGAGAAAGAGGCAAAGCCAATTCACAGTTAATTCAATCTTTGTCTGACTTTTGAGTTCTTTGTTTTAAAATCCTAGGAAGAGAATCTGGGAAAGAATCAATCTGGAGATACTTGAAGAAAAGGCTGTCAGTATATTTTGGCAGACATAAATAAAAAAGTATTTAGTGATTGCTATATGCCAGTCCCTATGCATGGTTGATGTCTTAGATGCTTGTATGAACAGCATTTTTCCTCTTTTCCTTTTGATATATATATGAAGTAGAACATAATGTCTTTGAGGGAAGGGTAGGATTTTTTTTACAAGGTAAAATGGGTAGGGAAGGGAGGAAGAAAATACTTGGAAATAAAGGATAAAAACAAAAGGAATTGGTAATGAAAATTAAAAGAAAGGAAAAAAAAATACAATTCAAGAAAGAATAAAGGCCCAAGCTAGGGGGATGGCTGTAGGAATGCAAACTGACAGTACTTGGTTACTGATGCACACTTCTACAGCCTCCCTTCTTATTTCCACTCTTTTTCCTTATCTGAGTCACAAATAATCTCCTCTGGGAATTAGGCATTGGCTAGCTACTGGGCAGAGCTGAATGACCAGATTACCTCTATTCCTTAAGCCCAGGTGGAGACCACAGATACCCTGATCCCTGTTGCTGTTCTAATTCCTGCACTCTAAAGTCCAGTAACCTCTGTTTTCTCAACTACTACCTCATGTTAATTTCTCCCGGGTTTTGAGGGGAAGTGGACAAAACAACATTATGATTATTTCTTTCCCAAGCATATTCCTTTTAAGATTCTTCCTATACTTTCAGAATAATACAATATACTCTACAATAGATAGCTAAATAGGTAAATAATTTATTAAGCCATTACTACATGCCAGTAATGTGCTAATTACTGATGATATAAGTACAAACAAAAACAGCCTTATCCTCAAGCCCTTTACATTCTAATTGGACTAGACAACACACAGAGGGGATTTGGAAGTAGGAAGTTGGGGGGATACAAAGGGAAATCCAAAGATTGTTGCAGAGGTAGAGCAGTCAGGAGAGTGCAGAGTAGCAATGATGGTCAAGTGAACATGACTTGGGAATTTCATGAAATGATGGTCATGACTAAGAGTTTAATAATCAACAATGAACCTCAAGGTTATATAACCACAATAACACTAATAATAATAACTAACATTTAATAGTGCCTATTATAAACCAGGCACTGTGCTAAGCTCTTTATAATTAATATTTCTTTGGAGACAAGTGCTATTATTATTCACATTTTACAGATGAGATAGTAAAGTAAACAGAGGATATGTGACTTGGTCAAGGTAAATAGTTCATAAGTGTTGGAGGCTGCATTTGAACTCAAGTCTTCCTTACTCCAGGCTAGTGATCTGTTTACTATGTGATAATCAGTAGTTCATTCATATGCATGGATCAACTTAAGTTTTATAAAACATTTTCCTTGAAACATGGCTATGATTTAAATTAATATAAGTAGTTTTACTTGAATTTCACAGTTGAGAAAACTAAAGCTTAGAAATGTCTATAGTTACTTAATAGCTACTTTAGGACTCCAACTCCATACTGAGACCAGCCCTCCTTTTTTCTTTAATGCTCTGCTCCAAAGAAGGGAATCACAGGACTTGAAGCAAGAAGAAAGGATCTTATAGATCATTTAGTACATCCTATTTCATTTTAGTCCTGAGGAAACTGAAGTCTATAGGAGCTAAAAAGATGGGAGAATTTGACTTGTTTTTCATGGCCCCTGTAACATCAGAAATTATGGACAATAGGTGGAAATTGAAGAGGCAAGTTTATTTTCAGTGTGAGAGATGATTTTTAATAATGGACTACCTTTTGGAGATATTGGGTTCCCCTTCATTGGAGGTCTTCAAGCAAAGGCTTGATGACCATTTGTGGAATACACTTTAGTGGGAATTGCTCTTGTATTTAAGTTGGACTAGATGACCTCTGAGGCTCCCTTCAACTCTTAAATTTTGTAGTTGTCTTAAAGGTATGAAGGGCTTATAACTCCTTGAAGGTAGGAACTTTGTCATTAAAAAAAAATCTTTGTATCCCCAACTTTGCACATAGTAGGAAAATTACATTTGTGATGTTAAATAAGAGGGAAAAAACTGAAGAAATTTCTAAAATTTCTAATCAAGTTGGCTTGGAAAATGATAATAATCTTTAAAAATTAGAACCAGAGAGGAAACAGGTCTTAGAAGGTCCAGTTTTGAGTTTTGGGTCTCTCATGGTGAGCTTGGAATCTTAATAGAACAATCAGGTAGACATGTCCAGAAATTAGTTTGAAACAAAGGTCAAGAGAAACTAGAAATAAATATTTAGGCATTATCTTCCTACAGACTACAGTACATTAAGCTATGGGAACTGATAAGATTATCAAGGGAGAAAGTTGTAGAAAGAGAGGGAAAGGTTAGAAATAGGGGAAATAGTTACATTCAGGGGACAAAGAGAGGAAGATCAAGAGGAGACAAAATGAACTACCAGAGAGGTGGGAGAAGAATGGGGGAGAGTGCAATGTAGCTAAAGCCAAGGGAAGTCAGTATCCAAAAGGAGAGAATAGTCAGTAGAAACAAAAGGTTCAGAGAGACCAAGGACAGTGGCTGACAAAAAAAGAAAAAGACCATTGTTTGTCACTTGAGTTCACTCTTTAGTAATGTTGGTGGAAAATATACTTAGTAGAGTTGTTTGGTCTTTTTTCAGTCATGCCCAACTCTTCCTGACCCCACTTGGGGGTTTTCCTGACATAGATACTACATTAGTTTGCTATTTTCTTCTCCAGTTTATTTTATAGAACAGGAAACTGAGGCCAACAGGGTTAATTAACTTGTTCAGAGTCCCACAGCTAGTAAATGTCTGTGGCCAGATTTGAACTCAGAAAGATTAATTTTCCTGATTGCAGGCCCCGTGTTCTATCCACTGCCCCTTGAAGTAGAGTAGTGGGGGACAATTTATAATGCCTTGAGGAGAGAGCTGGTAGAGAAGAAGTGGAATCAGAAAAAATAGACCACTTTTCCTTGAAACTTAGCAATGAAAACCATGTAAAGTCTATGTTAGTATGGGGAGGTAGCAATGTCAAAAGAAGTTCTTTTTGATTTATTTTGTTTTTAGAGTTGAGGAGACCTTACCATATATGTTGGTAAAGGGGAATGATTCAGTGAAGGAGAGGTTTCTTCTTTTTTTACTTTAAAATTTTTCCCATAATTCCATAATTCATGTTTTCTCCCTCCCCTCAAAACTCCCCCCTCTCGGAGTTGACAAGTAATTCCACTGGGTTACACAAACACACACACACCCACACATATACATATTATCACTTCAACCTATTTCCATATTATTCATTTTTGTGAAAATGCAATCCTTTAAAACCAAAACTGCAAATCACATACCCATATAAACAAGTGATAAATCACATGTTTTCTTTAGGATTTCTATTCCCACAATTCTTTCTCTAGATGGAGATAGCATTATTTCTTATAAGTCCCACAGAATTGTCCTGGATCATTACATTGCTATTAGTAGTAAAGTCAATTACATTTGATTGTTCCACAATGTTACATTCTCTGTGTATAATGTCCACCTGGTTCTGCTTATTTCACTGTGCATCAGTTCATGTAGGTCTTTCCAGGTTTTATAGAAATCCATCAATTCATCATTCCTTATAGTACAATAGTATTCCATCACTATCATATACCACAATTTGTACAGCCATTCCTAAATCAAGGGATACCTGGAGAGATTACTTAAAACAAGAAGAGAATGTCTCAATGAGTGAGGTCTTAGAGGAGGTGGAAAGAGATGGGAGCAAAGGCACTACAATAGAGGAATTAAGGAGACAGATTTTTGGTTATCTTAGATAAGATTTGAAAATTATGCCCTGTGTTTTTCCTGTGAACTTACTTTAAGCTTTCCCTGTAACTAGAGTACTGAGTTTGATTTATTACAGAACAATTTCATTTGGTGGAAAGATGGCTCTAGGCATTCAAATATACATATATATTAATAAAAACAAATATGAAAGTGTCTCTCAGTGTGCCCTGTTGTATTTGATCCTTAGGCAACTTCTTTTTTTCTAACCCCTAATACATCTAGAGAGGAGGGATAGCTCTTCCTCTGAGATGGTAGGCAAAGAGAGAATTGGTGAAGAATGTAGAAAAAAGTTTTGAGATGTGGGGGGAGGAAAATTGAGGGAACTTTTGTTGAAAGACCTTAATCTTTTCAAGAAAACCAACGAGCATCTATGGAAATACTAAGGTAAAAATGATAGTGCTTTAGAAGAATTTATGTTCTTTTGAAAGGATACAATATGTTCACAACTAAAATTAGGACATATACAAAATGACTTCTTAGTGATATGGAAGGGGAGGCACGTAATAACCTGGGGAATTATGTCTACTGATGGAGATGGCCATTACATTAAGTGGCTTAGCATGGTAGTTCCAAAAGACAGAAGGAAGAAAAGGAAAGCTTTCTATACACAGAGAATATAGGGGAGAAACACCCCTTCTTTTGGGTGTTTACAAAACACTAGAAATGTTAAATATGGGGAAATGACAAATAGGCCATTTTGACTGGAATGTATAGCATGGGAATAAGAGTCTGTAATCAGCCTACAAAGATGGTCCAGATTGTGAAGGGCTTTAAATGACAGGAATTTGTGGTTTGTTCTAAAGTAAAGACAAACCATTGAAATTTCTTGAGCAGAGGAATAACATGTTTAGACTTGAACTTGTGGAATCCCAGTTCAGCAGTTGTGAGAAGGATGGGTTTTTGAGGACAGAGATTTGAGTCATTGAGACCAAGTAGTCCAAGTAAGAGGTGATGAAGGCATGGACTAATGTGACTTTGTTGTGAAAAGAGAGAAGGGTGTAGATGTGAGAGATTTTGAAAAGTTGGAAATGACAAGACTTGACAGTAGACTGGATAGGAGAGGGAGAAGTAAGTGAAGGTCACAAATTGAGGATGACTCCTAGGTTATAAGTCTAAGTAACCAGAATAATGGTGGTATCTTTGAAATAGATAAGGGAATTAGGAGGAGGGATGAGTTGAAAGGATTTATGTTTGTGATATATATAGTTTAAGATGAAAATGGCCAGCAAAGAATGTAGGATTGGAACTCAGGAGAGAGACCGATCATGTAGTTTTTGAAGTCTGATGAAAATACTAATTGAATCCATGGAAGCTGAAGAAATCACCTAGAAAATGAAAAGAGAACAGTAGGGGGCTCAATATAGAGTACTGGAGTATACCCATAAATAGAAGATGGGGCATGAATGATTATATTGCAGAGGAATCTGAGAAGAATCAGTCTGACAGGTAATTATGCTACTTGTAAGGTAGTGGTCAGGACAGTGCTTGGCACATAGTAAGCCCTTAATATAAGTTGACTTGTTAGGAATAGAAACACAACAGAACAGTTTCAGAAAAAAAAAACTCATGAGGGAGAGACATGGTCAAAAGTATCATGCTACAGGGAGAATAAGAAAGACAGGGACTGAGAAACAGTCACTGGATTTACAAAAAAAAAAAAGGATCACTGATGATCTTAGAAAGAACAGTCTTCATTGGAGTGGTGGGAAAAGAAGTCAGAGTTTTAAGGGTAAGAAATGAGTGGGATATGACTAAGAGGAAATAATGAACATAGAGAGCTTTTTTCTAGGAATTTGGTCATAGACAGATATGATGATATTTTGATAGACTCATAGGGTCTATCTTTCTTTTATACGGATGTGTATTGTAATCTTTGCATATTGTAAAATCACAGAGAAGAGAACAATGGGATGAAGAGAGGGGGGTGGTAAAATAAGGGGAGAGAGATGAGTGATGGGGTAAATTTCCAGAGGAAATGGAGGTGTCAAAAGTGGAGTTTGACATTTACAAAAAGAAGAGTCACTTAATCTGAGACTTTAGAAAAGGAACTGAAGGGGGATAATTCTTAGGTGATAAAACATGAAATTGGGAATATGATAGATCTATTGAAGAATAACTTCAATTTTTTCAGAATAATATTAGGTGAGGTCCTTTGCTGGAAAGAATAGCTGAGGCAGGTGATGTACAGATATGAGGGGAGAAAATGAAACTTTCTGGATGGAGTATAGTGGTCAATCAAGAAAGAGTTGTAGAATTGATGTTTAATAGTGAGGGTCTACATGGCATTAGATTATAGTGGAGTCAGTCGGTCAACAAGCATTTGTTAAGTGCCTACTATGTGCCCAGCACTGTGGATATACCAAAAAAGGGGAAAAACATAGTCCCTATTCTCAAGGAGCTCAAAATCTTATAGTAGCTTGAACTACTACAACAGTATGATGCTTGGCAACATGAGAGTGTGGGTGTAGAAGAGATTGTAATCCAGGGCTACAGAATGAGTTGATAGAACAATGGGAATTTAAGGATAGAGGTCAAGGATAAATTGAACTGGCTAATTAAAGGATTGAAATTTTGGGGGAGGGAAGTGAAAGAAGAACAAGAGTGATGTCCTGGGAAAGAAGAGTGGTGGCATGACTAGAACTTGGTTAAAATAACTTTAGGTGGAGATGAAATGCAGGGAAAGACAGAAGGAAAAGCATTAATGGACAAAGAAATTCAGGATTTATGGATTGTGGATGATGATGGAAACCAAAGTATTTTTGAAATATGAGTATGTGGGAACAAGAAATGGTAGCAAAGGGAGGGAACTTTGATTTAAATAGATTATAACTCTAAATTATATGGAATTTGAGTGAAGTAGTAGATTGTTTTACAGCCTTTTCCAGAAGCAATGATCATATTGATTTAATTATAATCCTCACGAAAATGTATTGATATACATCACTGGTGGCAAGATAGATAGCAAGATGTCTGAGTTGGCAAATTTTAACCGTTGATGGAATGGTAGGAGAGGATAAAACTTGGTCTGGGTTTGAGGCATAGAAGTGAAGTCTTTGGCTAAAAGTGAGGGAGTTAGTGATAAAGTTGATACCTGGAGGAAGGAACATGTTAAAGCAAATATGTTATGGAATATAATAAGGAATACAGTAAGGATACTAGATGAATAAAAATTATTAAGCAGTAGTAGTGAGGACTTGACTGAGTTAAATAGTGTGAATTTATAGTGAATTCAATTAATATAACATTTTGCCTTTCTCTAGTCATTCTTGGCAGTTTACAAGCAGAAAGGGGGAAAACAGATGGTAGATATTTCCTAGGGCTGGAAGTTGGCAAGGCTAGTATGACAGATAGTCAAGGAAGGAACAGATTCTAGGACATCAGCAAGGTCAGCATTGAAATAGCTGAACATGAATTCAGGATATAAAGAAATAAATACAGCTCAAAGTGAATGATGGACAGGGAGAATAAGCAACCAAGGTCACAGTGCTAGTTCAGAATATGGTGAGTATGTTGGGGAGAATGAATGGTGGAAGGTTATGGTTAAATAAGGAAATCGTAGACTAAGAAATTGAAAGTAGAGAAGTTTAAGGGATGATGAGTTCAAGGTAAGGCATGGTGAATGTCAGAGATTACTGGATATGAAAAGTCAAGGGTCTTGAAAATTTAACTACCTATTGAATTTATTTTTAAAAATTGTATTTATATATTTCATTTTTATATAATCTGTATTTCTAAAAATCTACCTTTTTTCTCAAACCAGAAAGTTACCTTTTATATGTATATATGTGTATGTATGTGCATACATATATTTGCATAGCTATATCTGTGGATATAGATATATATGAATACATACACATGTATATAATCCTTATGTCAAGGTTAAAGATGGAGATAGAGACTGAACCCTTGATTTCAATGTCCCAGGTAAAAGAAGTGATCCTGAGAATCTTCAGGATCACTTCTTTTACCTGGGACATTGAAATCAAGGGTTCAGTCTCTATCTCCATATATATCTCCATATCTCCATATAAGTAACAGAAACACCTAAGTGGCACAGTAGATAAAATAATGCTGGGCTTGGAGTCAGGAAGACCTGAGTTTAAATCTGGCTTCAGAAACTTACTATGTGACCTTGGGAAAGTCACTTTACTCTGCCTCAGTTTCCTAATTCATCAAAAGATCTGAAGAAGGAAATAGCAAACCACAAATGGGGATGCAAAGAGTTAGACACAATTGAAATGCCTCAACAATAAATAATTCATGGGGCTCACTCAGACTTAGCAGGCCTTTTCAAGTGTGGGTCACAGAAGTAAAGCAGGGCAACACTACCATCAGTGCTGAGCAGCAGGCTCAGAACCAGAAAAAATCAGGTGACAGATGGAACATTTCAAGGAGGATCTTATTCTTCTTGAAGAGATGGAGGGCCAAAGGAATGGAGGGCATGAAAGTCTGGCATAAGAAAACCTCCCTCAGGTAACCATCAGAGTAATAGGTCCCCCTTTTCTTGTAACTCTGGCTAATGGCTATACTTAGGTTGGATGTCCTAGCAAAGAAATCATAGCATTATTCATGAAGAATTTAAAATCTTCTGATCCAACTGGGAAATAATGGAATGGGGTCAGGGAAGGAGGTCATCCTAGACCTCAAGGACCATCATGTGGAACTCCTTATCAATTCTTTAATCTGTTCCACCTGCATTCATGCTGTTTCATTTAGAAATGATGGTAGAACATTTTAGAATATGGACTATTGTCCTAGACAGTAGATCTCAAATTTCCATCATTTCCCAGTCTTTTTATTTATGATTTTATTTATTTATTTGTGAAATCTTATTTATTTTCACCTTTTCCCATGTCATTTGAAAAAAAATAGTTAAAAGTTTGTATAAGTACCCTTCAAAAATGCTAGAGAACTCACCAGTAAAGTCATCAGATATCTCAGGTTAATGTTTTTGTTCTTAGTGACCTTTATCTCTAATTATCTTGACCTTTTTAATATAAACCTCTTATTTTCTTTTTAAAAAAATTTATTTAGTCAATTTCCTTGGTTACAAGAGTCATGTTCTTTCCCTCTCTCCCTCCAACCCCTCCCGTAGCCAACTCACAATTCCACTGGGTTTTACAGGTGTCCTTGATCAAAACCTATTGTTATGTTTGCACTCATTTAGTGCCTACATCCCCAAACATATCCCCATCAACCCATGTGATCAAGCAGTTGTTTTTCTTCTGTATTTTTGTTCCCACAGTTTTTCCTCTGAATGTGAAGAATGTTCTTCCTCATAAATCCCTCCGAATTGCTCTGGATCATTGCATTGCTGCTACTAAAGAAGTCCATTACATTCGATTGTACCACAGTGTATCAGTCTCTGTGTACAATGTTCTCCTGGTTCTGCTCCTTTCACTCTGCATCAATTCCTGGAGGTTGTTCCAGTACACATGGACTTCCTCTAGTTTATTATTCCTTTTAGCACAATAGTATTCCATCACCATCAGATACCACAATTTGTTTAGCCATTCCCCTATCAGAGGGCATCCCCTCATTTTCCAATTTTTTGCCACCCCAAAGAGCACAGCTCTGAATATTCTTGTACAAGTCTTTTTCCTTATTATCTCTTTTGAGTATAAACCCAGCAGTGCTATGGCTGGGTCAAAGGGCAGACAGACTTTTAGTATCCTTTGGACATAGTTCCAAATTGCCCTTTAAAAATGACTGGATCGATTCACAGTTCCACCAGCAATAAATTAATGCCCCAATTTTTCCACATCCCCTCCAGCATTCATTACTTTCCATTGCTGTCATATTATCCAATCTGCTAGGTATGAGGTGATACCTCAGAGTTGTTTTGATTTGCATTTTTCTGATTATAAGAGATTTAAAACACTTTTTCATGTGCTTATTAATAGTTTTGATTTCTTTATCTGAAAATTGCCTATTCATGCCCCTTGCCTATTTATCAAATGGGGAATGGTTTCATTTTTTGTACAATTGATCTAGCTCTTTATAAATTTGAATAGTTAGACCTTTGTCAAAGGTTTTTGTTATGAAGATTTTTCCCACTTTGTTGCTTCCCTTCTAATTTTGGTTGCATTGGTTTTGTTTGTATAAAACCTTTTTAATTTAATATAATAAAATTGTTTATGTTACATTTTATAATTTTTTTTCTAACTCTTGTTTGGTCTTAAAATCTTTCCTTCCCCAGAGATCTGGCAAGTATACTATTTTGTGTTCACCTAATTTACTTATAGTTTCCTTCTTTATATTCAAGTCATTCACCCATTTCCCAGTCTTTTTAGGTCAGGTATTTGGGGAAAATATTTGTAAAGCTTGGGCAATCTAGGTGGCTTAGTGGATAGAGTGTTGGGCCTGGAGTCAGGAAAACTCATTTTCCTGAATTCAAATCTAGCCTCTAATACTTACCAGCTTTGTGACCCTGGGCAAGTCACTTAACCTGTTTGCTTTAATTTCTCCTCTTTAAAATAAGCTGAAGAAGGAAATGGCAACAAGTCCAATATCTTTGTCAGAAAACCTCAAATGGGGAAATGAAATGTTGGACACAACTAAAAAAAGACTGAACAACAAAATCTTGTGAAAAAGTGGTTGTAGTATGTATTCTTCTATAATTGACTGAAAGGAATTGTTATAGCACCTTGGATTTGGAAGGAATATCAAAAGTTGATTTTTTACTTTATAGTTACCTTATCTATAACAAATCTAAATGGTCATCTGTAAATTAGCTGGAGAAGGAAATGGCAAACCACCCCAGTATCTTTACTAAGAAAACTCTAAATGGGCATCATGAAGAGTTGGACATGACCAAAATGACTGACAGCAATACATCTTTAAAGCCTTTGGCAAAGTGTTGACTTGGTTGTTTGAGTGTTAAAGACTTTCCATTACTAGAATACATTAAAGTGCCCCTTGAATTTCCCAAGGAGTTCTTGGTGTCAATAGAAAAGTAGATACTGTAACTCTGGTATGTCCAGCATATCCCTCCTTATAGGAATGTCAGCACTGATTGGAACTGCTTCTAATTTCCAAAATTATAGCAAGATATTCCAAAAAGCAGAGTTCTATTGAGAAATTGTGGCATTCAAAGGATTTACAAATTAGCTTAATGATTGAAGCTAACTCATACAAAATTGTTGAGAGATTGTGCAAATTGCCTTTTTACAAAATAGCCCCAGAAAATGGAACGGGCCCTAAGAGGACTACTCACCATAACCATCTAATTCCTCTAGGAGAATTAATTGTACTTTTTAATCAGTAAATGAAGAGAATCAAGTTTAGGTCCAGACTCAATTGCCAGATGAATCCTTTTTCTTGACTCCATTCTTGATTCTCAAAGAGTATTCACATATTTGCATATCAATATATATAGTATATATACATATATAATGTACATTATATCTATCTATCTATCTATCTATCTATCTATCTATCTATCTATCTATCTATCTATCTATCTATCTTTGATACCAATTTGACTAAGTCGAAATGACCTAGAATTAGATTTGAGGGGAAAAAAAGCATGTTGGGTCATATATATTTTAGGAAATAATATAGTCATTTCAATGATCCAAAAATACTCCCTGAAACAAAGGCACCTATTTTTAATATCACTATTCTTTTGTTGGTGTTGTTTGACTATGAATCATAGAATGCCAAAGTGTCTGAAGATTCAAAATTACAGATGACACAAAGGGCAATTTGAGCAGCATAATCAGCATTACTAAGATGTAACTTTAAAAAAATGACTTACCAGCAAGAAGTTGGTATCATTTAGGAGATTGAGATCTAGTTACAGATTAGGAAAGGTTAGCTACTTATGTAATAAGAGCAAGGGAAAATGCATACAAAATCTCAGTAATGCACTAGTACTTATAGATTGTTAAAACATACAGGCAAAGTCTCTGGCAAAATTAT
Organism: Monodelphis domestica; assembly: GCF_027887165.1. Classification (NCBI taxonomy): domain Eukaryota; kingdom Metazoa; phylum Chordata; class Mammalia; order Didelphimorphia; family Didelphidae; genus Monodelphis; species Monodelphis domestica. The sequence goes on along the minus strand of NC_077228.1, from coordinate 396,005,037 downwards.
AGCCTTAAATCAATCAATCTATCTATCTATCTATCTATCTATCTATCTATCTATCTATCTATCTATCTGTCTATCTATCTGCCTTTGTATCTGTCTCTATTTATCTATACATCTATCTATCTACCTATCTGTCTATTCCTAACTACATATGTGCATGTGTATTCCCACATACACACACACACACACACACATATATATCTAAATATACATACATACACTGATAGACAAACTTAACTGTTACTATTCCAACTATAAGTTTTATAGTGTAGGTAACAGGCATACTTCATCAACTTCTTTTCCTGTCTGGATTCAATCAGTCAATAAATCATCAACAATGTTTGCCTTAAAGGAGCTCACATGCTAATAGAATAGACAACTTGTAAATAAATAGATACATTATATATGGGGCAGAAGGAAGGTAACACTAGTAGTGCATGCACAAATGACTAGGTGGAATAAGAAAGTAGCATTTGAGCAGAGTATTGAAAGAAGCCAGGGATGTTAAGAAAAATAATCAAGGAGGGAAAGCATTGCAGACTAGGAAATAGCCTAAGCAACTGTATGTATGGAGATAAGAAATAGAGAGATGATAAGAGATATCAAGTCATTATGTACCTGGAGAAGAGTAGGAAGATTGGAAAGAAAGGAAGAGGCCAGTTTAAGAAGAACCTTAAGGTCAAAACAAGAGTTTAAAATTTTGATCCTGAAGGTAATAGGGAGTCACTGTTGATCAAGGGAGAGATATGGTAAGGCCTATGTTTAAAAAAAATGAGGTTGGCAGATGTGTTGAGGCTAGATTGGAGTGGAAAGAGACTTGATACAGGGAGATCAATTAGAAGACTATTGAAATAGTCTAGCCAAGAGATGATGAGCATCTGAACAAGGGTTGTGACTATTTGAGTAGAGACAAAAAAGATCTATATAAGGGATATTTTGAAGCCAGAAATAATAATGTTTGCAAATTTATTTGCTTTGAGGGCATGAATGACAGGAAGTTGTTAAGGAGGAGGTCAAGCTTGAGAATTTAGGAGTATGGAATATGAGATCCTCAATAGTAACTGGGAAAGTCAAAAAGAAGTATTTTAAGGGCAAGATAGTGAATTCCTTTTTGGACATATAGAGTTGGAAATGTCAATTAGACATCGAGTTTTAAGTGCCTCATAGCATTTATAGATGCCAGACTGAAGCTCAGAAGAGAGACTAGAGATGGATATATAAGACCAAGGAGTCATCTACATAGAGATGATACTTGAACTGATGGCAGCTGATATCACTCTTGTGATAGAGGAATGATCCAGAGACTTTGAGGGGGAAGGAGGAGAGAGCAGATTTCTCTCTCTTTCCCCAAAGAAGTAGGTTTACCCATGAATCAGTCATTAGAGGGGAGTAAAGAAAGGATTAGTGGAGAGACATATTTGAAGAAGACTGAAGGGGGAGTTCATCATACCCTCCTTCTACTTTCTGGGATGTTACAGACAAAAGAGTGGTTGCCTTAAACTATGACTGTGAAAAATGTGGTTTTAAATAAAAAATAAGTAGTCGCCATGGGAAAATTCCCAAATATTAAATATACCCAAGTCAGCTGGGTTTTTATGGAGATTTTAATTAATATAAATAAAAGAATTTAAGGAAAGGGGGAGAGAGAGAGAGTAAGAGGAAATAATGGGAAAAGGGCCTAGGCCATTGGCCTAGGCCTGAGCTTTAAGAGAGATTAGTCAGTCTTTAATCACTCACCACAAGATTTTGTTCTAAGCAAGTTCTATTGTTCAGAGACAGCCTCCAGTTCAGAGTCCCAGCAGCCTCCTCTGACTCTTGACCTCCAATTCAACTCCAAAGCTGGACCTTTTTTCCAGAGCCCTCCAGCTCCTTCCTTTTAAAGAAAATTTTCTCCTATGTCACCTCCCCTAAATTTCTATGTCTACCAATCACAGTAGACATTTTCCAAAGGACTGGCCATTATTAATTCACACCTGTGTAGACTAAAACTTTTGAGTAATTCACACCTGAGTAGACTAATCTTGTCCTTTGCAGGTTGCCTGATTGATTTGATCTTCATAGGTATTTAGCACCCCTTTGTATTAGATCTAAAAATAGACCTAGCTTAAGGGTTATTGCTTTACTTAAGTATGGGTTGGGGACTTTTCATTGTTCAATCAGGAGTTTACAACTTTTTCTTCCCCTAAAGTATGCCTAAGTATGGGTGGAGTAATGTTAGAGTTCCCACCTACATTCCTAAGTACCTTCATTGAAAAATAAAGGGATATCAGCCTTAACAAAAAATGTTCTAAGGTAGAGTCTGAGAATTTTTAAGATTCACAAGTCTGAGAAATTTTAAGATTCACAGGGATAATCTACTCTTTCTCCATTATATCCAAAACCAACCCTCTAATACACTCAAGAAGATAAGAAAGAAAATAGAAGAGAATACAGGACAGATTCTTAAAGGATCATCCACAGTTAGGGGACGTGACAAGGATAAATACCTAGCAAATGAGTTGTCAGACAGATAAAAGAGACTAAAGAAAGAGCAGTGGGATGAAATTCCAAGAGAAGAATGTATTTAATAGCAAAAACGGATCAATAGAATTAAATCTTTCAAAGAGAGGTCAAATAGTACTTGAGGACTAAGAGAAGACCATTATGTTGGGCAATTAAGAAATCACTGACAACTTTGGAAAAAAGTAGTTTCAATTGAAGTATGGGGTCAGAGTTAGATTATAGTGTTTAGAAGATAGTAAAGAGGAGGAATAGAGGAACTAAGTATAAATCTTTTTTTATTGAGGCATTTAACAGAGAATAATAGGAGGGATATAAGATAAAAGTAGTAGGGATAGTAGGATCAATTAAGGTTATTTTTTTTATAGGCTGAGAGGAAAATGAGCATGTTTATAGGACAATGGAAAGGAGCCAGTAGATAGGGAATTATTGAAGAAGAGAAAAAATACTTGTGGATGATGATGGGAATGGGGGTAGTCTATTGGAGAATATCAGAGGGCAGGGAATCAAATATATATTTAAGAGGGATTGGCCTTGGTAAGGGAAAAGTCTGTCTGTACATAAGAGACTAGAGCAAAGGAGGAACCATTTTGGATGATGTTAAGGGGTGAGATGAAAAACTAATCTTTTTTGCATTTCTATAAATAATTCAATAGTTAACATTTATATAACTATACTGCCCCCTTCTCACTCTCCTCCACCCCTGCTTGGAGTATTCTCAGTCAGTATTCAAGTCAAGTGTGTGGAAATTTGGAATGGGTCTATTTCTAGACAAGTGTGATGTACATGCCTTCCATTCCAGAGAGGCTCAGATATTCCCTGACTACTTAATGTAGGCTATAATGACTAAGAGGTTTGTCCTGTGCAGTTATAAAAAGCCCATTAGTTGACTGTTGATCTAGAACTCTGTTGATATATTAAAGGGGTAATTCTGACTTCTTGGGTCCTATTTCTGTCAGCTTGAAGTGTAAATAAATATTACTCTCTCATCTTTTGAAGGTCTGGTAGAAGGAGAGATGCATTTCTCTCCACTTGAATGCATACAATGAGTTCATGACTTCCTAGGCAAGACTGTCTGGAACAGGGAAAGTTCCTCTCTGTAGCTTCGCTTCTTTGGTATAGGGCCTTGGGAAATCCCCCAAAGCAGTTGACATTTACCCTCCCCATGTACCCAAATAGCAGGATCATAGCAAACAGAGCAACAATGATAGCAACAGAAGCAAACCAAAAGGAAACTAGTCGAATGAAAAAAAGAAAGGCCAGTAAAAAGAAAGATCCCATTTGACATTGATTAGTTTGGGTTTTGGAGAGCTAAAATACAAAATGACTTATTGATAATTTCTGAGAAGAAATTATTTTTGTAGGCATGTGTGCTGTTTTTCCAATCTAGGTTATATGTATCTACATTGGCCTATCTACATGTGAGCTCATTGCCTCCAGGCTGCATCTGGAATAATAGGGAGGCAAGGATAAATGTCTGGAGACTCCAGCCCCAACCCTTCTCTAAGACAGACTGACTTTGATTTCTGACAGAAAGGAAATCAGGAGTTCAGGGCCAGAGGATGGCCAATTTGCTCTTCTCAAGGAGAAGGATTATCAGACTAGAAAATTATCTATCTGCTTCCTTAAGTATTTTTAGTCTAGGGTAAATACTTTCTAGGTTCAAACTATATTCCTGATCAATAGCCCTTAACAAAGGACTTCTCCCAGCTACATATTCTCTAATTCTATAAGGCTTATGTGAAAAAATATGTAGCAAATAACAGATATACAATTAATGATTACAAACAGATGGAAATCAGAGGAATACACATACAATAATAAATTCTAGACAATTCACGTGGTGAATGAGTTTTCTCATTGAGAGTGAGATTATCTTAGTTCAAAGGAGAGAGTCTCACCTGTCATCAAAAATCTATAGTGTAGTAAGTTTGGATAGAGACATAATTGTGATACTGACTCTTCCACATTTTGGCTTCTTTCCAGTATATCTCACTCTTCAAAGAAAGTACAGAATTACACCTTCTCTCTTAAAGCTGGAAGCCAAAATACCAATATATCTCTTCTCTCAAGCTCTCCCCAATTCTGTTCCTCATGTGGGCAGCCATAGAGCACTGAGAAGCTCTTTAGTCTTCACCAAAGAAGGTAGTTTTATGCCAATAGACTTTGAGCCATAGGTTACATTTTCAGTGTTCCATAGAGGTTTGTTTGCTTCTCAGTGATTCAGGTAATTCTCAAAATATTTTTCTATTCACTATCATCTCTATACCTTACTTCTCTTCTTTCCGGAGAGACTTGAGGCAAATCATACTCTTATTAATGTGCTGCTTTTTTCAGGGGATAAGCTAGATTTGAGTCAAATGAGTTCTTTTAGCTAGGATAAGCTGCTTTTCCAGTCTGGCTATATAACCCATTGTCTCCCATTGCTCTGAGACATTATTCTGGTGGATAACTGGGGAGAGGATGGGGTTCATCTCTAATTCCAAAAATCTAGATAATAGCAAAGTGCTGAATCATAATTATATCATTAGTCTTCCCCAAAATAAATTTGAAAAGTGCTAATGGAGAGTTAAATTGTACCTTAATTTCTGATTTAGTGGATAGAAAGCTGGCTTTGGAGTCTGGAAGACCTGTTTCAAGTTAACACTTAATAGCTTCTAGATGTGATGACAAATAATTTAGCTTCTCAATTCATCAGGTAATTCTCAAAAGGACACATGATAGACAAATTGCAGAACTGCATTAGTGAAGGGAATTTCCAGATCAGGGATGTCTATGAACAGATAAAATCATAGGTCTAATTTAAAACATTTGTTTTGATTTTTTTATTCATCTATGTATGAATGGCTAGACTCCATTTTCTTATTTAAATTCATTTTATGGTGAAACCCCCTTCCCCCCCCCCCACCTTACCCCATCTCTCTTGCTTCTCTGTTCTGGACATTTTCTTTATCAACAAAGTTCAGTCAAGAAGTTAAATTTTCTTCCAGTATTATTGTCTGCTGCAGAAAAAAATAGGCATGGATGATAAGTTTTATAAGGGAAACAAAAGAATTTTATCAAAATTCAAGACATCTTGAAGCAAAAGTAGATCTACTTTCTGAATATATGTTGGAAATATGTTTTTTGTTATTTTCTGGGAAACAACTGCCTTTTATTGCCCATGACTCTTTTGCCATTTTGTCAAGAATAGGGATGTTGATGATGCATGATGTCTTTGAAACTGAAACCATGGGCTTAAATCTTGAAAGTATGAGTTCCTATTATATTGAGGACTTCCAGATTGATACTAGTTTGTGAATATAACAGGGACAGTGTTCTTTGTCATATTTTACTACCAGAATTATTGTTGTCATTATTCAAAGCAATGGTAATAATTCACAGCTTGCAGAGTACAGTTGACAAAGCATTTTTATATATTTATCATCTCATTTGATGTTAACAACAACCTGGTGAGATTGATCAGGGGAGATTCTATCACCTCCATTTTACAGATGAGAAAACTGAAGTGCAAAGAAGTTCACTGATTTATCTAACATCATACAGCTAGTAAGACTGTACATATTATAGAGAGACATTGAATTAGGATTTAGTAGAAGATGAAAAAATTTACCAGTAATTTTATGATTACTCATAGTTGCCTTAATTTCAATATGCTTCAGTAAATGTTTTTTTCATGGGAGTTTTGTGAAGACAATGTAGAAAGAGCACTGAAACTAGAGTGAAGAGACCTAGGTTTGTGTCAAATTCAAGTTCAGTATTATTTCACCTACACATCACTATCTCTCTAGAACTCATGTTTGAAAAGTATGATCATTTCAAGAGAACTAGGAATATCTTTTTAGATATGGTAATTGTAGCACTTTTATTTGCATAATTCCAAATTGCTTTCCAAAATTATACAAATTTATAGCTCCATCAAAAATGTAGTAGTATACTTATATTCACATAACCTTCCAATATTAATAACTATTCTCAACTTTAATCATCTTTGGAAATTTCAGGGTACGAGGTGAAACCTTAGAGTTAATTTGTTTGCATTTGTTTTACATAGTACTTAACACTTTTGTAATTCTTCTTTGATGAACTATTTATTATATCCTTTGACCAGTATCAACTGAAGAAATGCTCCTTATGAATACTTTTTACAAAATATATGGTTCCTAAATCATCCTCCATAAAGTCCTAACCCAAAAATCATTAACATGGCATGGTGGTGATTCTAGCCTCTTGAAAGATAGAACAGAAGAGGTTTTGTGGATGCTGCCAAGCTAGAAAGACTTTGAGTATTGTACAACCATGACAAAAATGCAAAGTTCCTTAGTCCTGATTGGTTCCCTGTGCTTCTATAGTAATGGTGGCAAGTGTCAAAAAGCACATAAATATAAATTTAGCCTTTGATTCTCCAAACATGGGCTGCTTCTTCAGTGACCAGTGAATTCACTAATTATTGTAGGAACTGAAAAATATTGCTTTGGACACTAACTATAAATCAAAGGAAAAGACAAAAGGGATTTGTAAATAAATGGAAGGATGATTCCTCAAAGAGGCAAATAAAGAAACTATTTGAGTTAGTTTGAGTGTGCATTCAAAGGCAACTAGATATATTATATTATTTTATGGAGCACATTTCCATCTCATATTGAAGCGTTCATTCAAAGTGTTTGCTAAAAAATTAGTAATAAAATAATAACAGCTTATGAAGTGGCATTTATTGCAGAAGATAAGGAGATAGAAAAAAATAATTAGTGAGACCTTCCAAATGAAATCAATAAATACTTGGTGATTTTAATGCAAAGAGTAACATAAGAGTGACAATTTTAAAAAATGTTGAAAGACATTATTGATGTAAGAAATAAGAAACACCAAATGAATAGATTATATAGAAGCTGTGAATTTTTATATCACTTATACTTTCTTCAAGATGAGATTTGGGAAGGTTTCAAATTGGTAAACACCAAGTAATATGATAAAATGGAATTAATTGTGTTTTCCCAGACAGTAAAATGACTACCAACATATGTGTTATTTATAAGTCAGCTAGCTGTGTATAGATTGACTTACCAAATCAGAAAATAAGGCATAAATTGAGACAAATCCAACTTGACCCAATTAAATCAGATGCTATTGCTAAACTGGGAAATGGATAAAAGAGTAAATATGAACACACACTACCACCATATTCTTTTCTTTACAGCTTAATTGAGAGAAATAAATTCTTACAGGAGTTGAATGAGTCTCAAAGCTGCCTCTTCCAGAAGATTGCTTATTTATTTGCCAGGTGGAGAGATATGTCAACAAAATCCCCCATTAATTTAGAACATAAATTAGTTTATAAATTACACACACATACACACATATACTATATATATGCATATATATAATCAGATGAAAGTGGTGGAAAATTATGGACAGTACTATTTTAGAAAACACTAAGAAAGTGTATGTGTCCATATGTGTGCACTCAGGAATGAGTTTACACAAAAGTTTGCAATAGACCCAGTTGTGCCAGGTCAATCCAAAGTCATTTAATAATGGAACTGAAAGTAGGACAATGAGTGGACAACAAAAGGAAAAAAATATCACAAAATCTCTGTCAAGTTCTTTCTCTCCATTAATGATAGTAGTATATATAGTGACTCTACCAATTGATACAATTAGCTCTGGGCAAAAGCAGTAAAACATTCCCCCAATAAACCTGGGGTACATTCTTTGACAAATATATGCAGCATCATTATGAAGAATAGGCAATAACTTAAGACAGCAAAGGAAATGAAATATATGTAGAGGGAACCCAAAGAAATCACAACTCTTTCACTCTAGGACCTGGAAGTCCTTTACTCTTGCAGTCTTCTATGTAACCTGTTCATAGCTGCCAGGGATGGGTTTGTTGGGTCCATATCCAGTTCTCTTCTCTGTTGCCAGTAGTTCTTTCTTGAAGTTGTTTCCACTCTGCTGTAATTACTTATTTAACTGGAGTGTGTCTTTGTTAGGTAACTATGTGGAGTAGAGGATAGAGCAGTGGTCCTGGAGTCAGGAAAATCAATTCAAATACTGCTTCAGATACTCTGTGTGATACTGGACAAGTCACAACCTCAGTTTGACCCAATTTCTTCATCTGTAAAATGATGATAATAGTAGCACTTTTTTCCCAATGTTGTTGAGGTGATAAAATAGATAATATTTGTAAAAGGCTTCTCAAACCTTAAAGCACTATATAAATGATAGTTATTATGACCTCAACTAAATCTCAAGTTCTTTCAAACTGCTAGATATTATGTTTCCCTCTGGGCAAGTTATTGCCAGATGCTACAGGTATTTGGGTCCTTCTTCCTTGTGGGAGGTCTCTTCCACAAAGCATTCCTGAGCTCAAACTCTTATTTCTAGGGCTTAACCATTAAAGCCCTGCAAAGACTTGTCTCATTTTTGCTTGTCCAATGAAGTTGCTTCTTTTCTTTTCTTTATTTCTTTTTAAATTTTTTATTTAGAATATTTTTCCATGTTTACATGATTAATAATCTCCCCTCCCCCTTCTCTTTCCTCCCCCTCCCAAAGCCAACAAGCATTGTTTAAAACCTATTTCGATGTTATTCATATTTGCAGTAGAGTGATTTTTTTTAACATCAAAAGCCTAATCACATCCCTATCACACTGCATGATTGAGCATATATTTTTCTAATGCATTTCTGGTTCCTCAGTTCTTTCTCTGGATGTGGATAGTGTTTTTTTCTTACAAGTTCCTCTGGATTATCCTGGGTCATCTCATTGCTGCAAATAGAGAAGTCCATTACATTCAGTTTTGCCATTTTGATACAGTGTATCAGTCTTTGTGTATGATGTTCTTCTGGTTCTACTCTTTTCGCTCTACATCAAGTCCTGGAGGTTGATCCAGTTCACATGGAGTTCCTCCATTCCATCATTCCTTTCAGCACAATAGTATTCCATCACCAACATTTACCATAATTTATTCAGCCATTCCCCAGTCAATGGATACCCACTCATTTTCCAGTTTTTTACCATTACAAAGAGTGCAGCTATAAATATTTTTGTACAAGTTTTTTTCCATTACTATTTCCTTGGGGTACAAATCCAGCAGTGGTATGGCTGGATCAAAGAGTATGCAGTCTTTTAAAGCCCTTTGTGCAAAGTTCCAAATTGCCCTCCAGAATGATTGGACCAATTCACAACTCCACCAGCAGTGTATTAATGTTCCAATTTTGTCGCATGCCCTCCAACATTTATCACTTTCCTTTGCTGTCATATAGACTGATCTGCTAGGTATGAGGTGATGCCTCAGAGTTGTTTTAATTTGCATTTCTCTAATTATAAGAGATGTAGAACACTTTTTCATGTGCTTATTGATAGTTTTGATTTCATCATGTGAAAACTGCCTATTCATTTCCCTTGACCATTTGTCGATTGGGGAAGGGCTTGATTTTTTTGTAAATTTGACTTAGTTCCTTATATACTTGAAACCTTTGTTAGAGTTTTGTTATAAAAATGTTCTCCCGATTTGTTGCTTCCCTTCTAATTTTGGTTGTATTGATTTTGTTTGTACAAAACCTTTTAAATTTGTTACAATCAAAGTCATTCATTTTACATTTTGTAATGTTTTCTATCTCTTACGTGGTCTTAAATTCATTCCTTTCCCACAAATCTGACAGGTATACTAATATAGATTAGTTCACCGAATTTATTTATGATTTCACTCTTTATATTTAAATCACTTACCCATTTTGAATTTATCTTGGTATAGGGCGTAAGATGTTGATCTAAACCTAATTTTCCTCGTACTATTTTCCAATTTTCCCAGTAGTCTTTGGCGAATAGCAAGTTCTTGTCCCAAAAGCTGGGGTCTTTGGGTTTATCAAACACTAGCTAGCTGAAGTCATTTACCCCTGGTCTATTCCATTGATCCACCACCCTTCAGTATATTAGCCAGTAACACATTGTTTTGATGACTACTGCTTTATAGTACATTTTTAAGATCTGATACTGCTATGCCCCCATCTTATCACATTTTCCCATTATTTCCTTTGATATTTTTATCTTTTGTTCTTCCAGATGAATTTTGTTATAATTTTTCTAATTCTATAAAAGTTTTTTGGTAGTTTGATAGGTATGACACTGAATAAGTAGATTAATTTGGGTAGGACTATCATTTTTATCATATTAGCTCATCCTACCCAGGAGCAATTAATGTTTTTCCAATTATTTAGATCTAATTTTAATTGTGTAAAAAGTGTTTTGTAGTTGTGTTCATTTAATTCTTGTGTTTGTCTTGGAGGATAGATTCCTAAATATTTTAATTTGTCTAGAGTGATTTTAAATGGAGTTTCTCTTTCTAACTCCTGCTGCGGAGTTTTGTTTGAAATATAGAGAAATGCTGATGATTTATGTGGGTTTATTTTCTACCCTGCAGCTTTACTAAAGTTGTTAATTATTTCCACTAGCCTTTTAATTGATTTTCTTGGATTCTTTAGGTAGACCATCATCATATCAATTGCAAAGAGTGATAGTTTAGTTTCCCCATTACCTATTTTAATACCTTCAATTTCTTTCCCCCCTCTAATTGCTACTTCTAGTGTTTCTAGTACAATGTTAAATAATAGAGGGGATAATGGGCATCCTTGCTTCACTCCTGATCTTATTGGGAAGGCTTCTAACTTGTTCCCATTGCAGATGATACTTGATGAGGTTTTAAATATATACCGTTTATTATTTTGAGGAATGACTCTTCTATTCCTATATTTTTGGTGTTTTCAATAGGAATGGGTGCTGTCAAGGTTTTTTTTTTTTGCATCTATTGAAATGCTTTTTACAGGCTGTGACATCTTACCAATGAGGTACTCCTTAGAAAGGATGTAAAGTATGCTATTATAGATATGTATGACCATAGAAGAGGTGACTGGCTATGTAGCAATAGTGAGAGATAACCTGTAGAAAAATTCCATTCCCATAACTAATCGCATAGAGCCAAAAGTTCTAGAGGAAAGTTCCTAGAACATTGGGTGACCCTGCCCCCTCAAACATTATTAAAGTCAGTATTAAAGTCAGACAGTATTAAAGTCCTTCAATTGTCCAGAGATTGCTCAGTGGCAGAGTTTCAAAGGACCTCAGTCCTCTGGTTGTATTCACCAAAGGGAAACTTATCTTGACCCACAGGTTATGTTCCTCTTAGAAGTTTGCTTTTGTGGTCTGACTTCTTAATTTTCTTTAGGAAGGTGTTCATCTGCTTATATACCCACTTTCTAATGAGCAGAGCAGTGTATATAATCTGGGAAATTCTTCTGTGGCTTCCAAGTTTTCCTGGCTTATATGCTACTTTCTGTTGACTGGAGCAAAACAAAACAAAATAAGAAAACCAGCTCTAGTGCAGTAGTAAGAGAAGTAGAAAAATTGAAGATTAGAAGACATGGGTCTGAAACTAGGCTCTACCACTACTTGTCTGACCTTGACCCAGCAACTCATCTTTTTTGGACCCAGTTTCCTTATCTGTAATAATCTGTAATAAATAAAGAGCTTATAGTTTCTCCCCATTCTAACCAATGATCCTGTGAAATCTGGGCAGTTATAACTGAAACTAGAAGGAAAATCTATAAATGGAGCAGGGGAAATACATGTTTCTTGGCTCACTACCATTACTATCTTGTTCACATCTTACCTATAGCTAGGGGATACAGTAAATAAAATGCCAGGCCTGGAGTCAGGAAGACTCAACTTCCTGAATTCAAATTTGACTTTAGTCACTTACTGTGTGACTCTGGGCAAGTTACTACCTCTATTTGCTTCAGTTTCCTTATCTATAAAATCAACTAGAAGAAACAAATGGCAAACCATTCCAGTATCTTCATCAAGAAAACCTCAAATCAGGTCACAAAGAGTTGGACATGACTGAAAAATGACTGAACAACAAAAATACCCGATCACAGTTCTTTTTTCTGACATTCATAGTGTAAATTACAGAAATAACAAGTAATAAGATTGTGGCTTAATTCTAGGAAATGTCCTTTTAATTATGGGTGAAGCCCACATTGCTTTATGTTTCTCTTTCCCCTAATGCTAGGGCCAAATCTATGTGTGTCATTATAACAGAAGGATTTCTCACTTTCTAGATGTTTCTTTTAGAATTCACTTTAGAGCTACAATAAAATGAATATGAGATCAGCATCAATAGACATTTACTGATTGGATGGAGTCTCTGCAATAATGGGAGTCACATGTCAAAGATTATTGGACTTCTAATACAGAAGGTAGATGAGTAGGATTCTGTGTGGCAAGAAATAACTGGAGGTTGGGCTGATTGTTCTTTATCATAGATGGGATCAGCACCTTTGATTTCCTTGGTATTAGGGAACTTCCTGAGAGTGGAAACTCCTGCTAGCAATGCTCATTAGCCACTCTCCAATTTATAGCCTTGAGAGTTGCCTAAAGTATTGAGAGTCTAAGAGAATTGCCTAGGACAGTACAATCCCACATATAGTGTCAGGGGCTACACTTGATTCTAGATGGTTCCTGGCTTTGAGGGCCAACTCTCCCAACACTGCTCCATATTGCCTCTGTTCTTTATCAGACAAGTAGGAGTTGCTGGGAAACCACTGAAGAGTAACAGACTAATGTATGTTTATAGTCCTGCTCTCTTTTCTCTGGATGTGGCTAATGAGCTCTAAAAGTCAGATGCAGGTCTTGAACCCAAGCTCTGGTGAAGAGAGTAAACATGAGATGGTCTATTGAAAATATATGGTAGTGAATAAATGAAATGGAAGTGTAATGAGAGGAAGAAAAATATCACTCTTCTTACTCTAATTAAAACAAGAGCAATGAGCTTTTTCATTCCATCCCATCTCATCTTCCTGCTTCCGTGAAGTCTTGAATAGATTACTAGAGGAGGAGAAGAGCTAGGGATTGGTGGTGTTGGCTGACATAGGAGGAAAAATATATACTAAACACAACAACTACCTCATTATTTGAGAGAATTTTATATGATTTTGGAAGGAAATCTTGTGAGATAATTTGGTGTAGTGGATTTGGAATCAGAAAGCCTCATTTTACATCTCAGCTTTCCTATTTACTATGAAACTTTGATGGTCCCTTAAACTCCTCATCTGTAAAATAAAGCAGTTGGACTTATGGACCCTTCCAGGACTAAATACTTTGATGATCTATGATGGTAACCCAAGAGTATAGGATATCAAGACCCTAACAATATTCTGTCTACCTGAATAAACTTTGTTATGCTTCCAACTGTTATGAAAAGTGGAGGCTCAGCTCAATCTCATGAAATGTCCTATAAACCAAATATCCTAACTGTGTGCTAGTTCATTCAATTACTCAAAGTTGTACACAGGAACATTATGCACTCCATAAAGGTTCTAGAGTAAGTCGCTGTCCATCAAAGAAGATAAAAAATGACCTCTCCTGAACTAACAACAGAAGATCCTGACCATGGGCAGGACACAAACTCACAGAGAAGGAGAAAGAGAGGCAGGACAATCATATTGGCAAGAATGCTGTCAGTTGATTCCAATGGCATTATTCCATAATAATCAGGTTTTAGTACCACAACCCTGAAAAATCAAAACAAACTGAGTCAACAGGAAATTCACACATCAAAATCAATATATAACCCTTCTACTGGTTCTAGAGTAGGAAAGCACTCCTATTGAACCCAATTGGTAGGAAGAACTCAGGTATCTGGAATATAAAGCTGTTGCTATATGTATGCTCCCCTCTTCACATGGGAACTTGCTGACTACAAATCCTCAAAAGTTGGCCTGAGCAAAAGAAGTCAGGATTGTAACCATGGACTGTCGATCTTGATTATATCCCTGTATGGTAGTCTAGGAAAGCCTTGAAGTCTTGACTCATGCATGCTGATAATATAGCCAGATTATAAACTGAACTTTTATTTCAGGACAGAAGAAAAATTTTTCTATCTGAAATTTAAGGAATGGGTAAGGGAATATAAAAGGATAATGAAAGCAGTGTTTGCTAGATTATTCGAATGGAGAGTCCTGAGACCAAATACAAATAATATAAAATTAAGACAATAAAAGGAGCTAAAGAAATATTTGAAGGGGATAGTATTAAAATAATGGTTAGAAATGTGATTTTGGGGGTCAATTTGTTTTTTATTTATTTTTATTTAGAAAATTTTATTTAGTCAATTTAGAACATTATTCCTGGGTTACAAGAATCATATTCTTTCCCTCCCTCACTTCCCCCCCACCCCTTCCCATAGTTGACATGCAATTCCACTGGGTTTTACATGTGTCCTTGATCAGAACCTATTTCCATGTTGTTGATGTTTGCACTAGGGTGATCATTTAGAGCCTACATCCCCAGTCATATTTGGGGGCCAATTTGAAGAGATAAGAAATTATGAGGAAGATCTTAGTCAATAGATAACAAAGCTCCTGTTGAAATCTCCAGGAAAAGAGGAAGAGAAAGAGATCAGAGATCCTGGAAAGGAAACTGCAAGAGAATGGGGTAACTGATTAGTTGAGGAGATTTAGAGGAAGGGAAAATAGAGAGGAATCCAGAATTCTTAAGGGAATAGGGAGATTTCCCTAAAAATAATAAAGTTGAAAAGGGTTGATGTCAGAGTGGTGGGTAGGGTAGGGAAGCTTAAGTATAAATTATTTTAGTTTTTATCCCTTTTAGTTTGAGGTGGCAATTAGTTGGGAAACAAGAATAAGATAGTTCAGTGGGTTTAGGGGTCAACCACATAAAGATAAGTTAAATCCATAAGCTTGCCTAGAAAAGGAAGGAAAAGGCCAGAGAATCTGGGATAGAGACCTTGAGGAAAAAAAGAGTACTTTTCACACATGGGATTCTCCTCCCCCTACAATGTTGAAGTAACAATCAGTAATATGGGAGGAATCCAGAAAAGAAAGAAGTTTTTATAACTAATTAGGAGAATCTTAGGAAAAAGGAATAGTTCCTAATGTCAAAGATAGAAAAGAAAAGGCAGATAATTTTTGGTTTTTCTAAAATAATTTTTTCTCAAGTCATCTATCTTTCCAGTACCTTCCCCTTCCCACCTAAAGAGTCATATTCATAATAAATTTACAAAAAAGTAGAAAAAAGTTTAGAAATATTAATACATTGAACAAATCTGGTACATATGGTAATTCACACCCATAGCCTCTCCCGTTGGCAAAGAAGCAGGGGAAATAACTTTACACATCTCTTCTTTCAAGCCAAATTTTGTAAGAAGTTCAGAGCATTAAATTTAGATTATTTTGTTATTGCTTATTATTTTCATTTATATTTTTGTAGTCACCATGTATACTATTTTTCTACTTCTACCTTATATGACTTTGTATCAACTATGTCTTCCCATGCTCTTTATCCTAATCCTATCCACAATTTCATACAATACAGTAAAAACAAACAAACAACTAGATATTACTTAAAATAGAATATTGAGATAAGGTTAAAATGAGTACATGATTTAGACATAAAAGGTGATATCTTAAGCAAATTAAGGGAGCATGAAATATTTTACCTGCCAGCTTTCTGAATAATGGAAAAATTTAAGATGAAAGATATAGAAAACATTACAGGATATATAATGGATAATTTTGATTACATGGAATTAAAAAGGTTTACAAAAATCAAAACCAGTGTAGCTGAATTAGGAAGCAGGAAAACGGGAAAAAAACTTTTTTACAGCAAGCTTCTCTGGCAAAGGTCTCATTTCTCAAATATGTAGAGGACTGAGTCAAACTTATATGAGTATATTTCATTCCCCATTTGATAAATGGTCAAAGGAAATGAAAAGGAAGTTTTCAGAAGAAGAAATAAAAGTTATCTATAGTCATATTAAAAAAATGCTCTGTCACTATTGCTAAAATGCAAATTAAAAAAGCTCTGTGGTCCCATCTCACAATGATCAAATATTATAACTGAAATGGAAAATGACAAATATCGGAGAGGATATGTTAAAATTAGGACATCAATGTACTGTTAGTAAAGTTGTGAACTACTCTAACCATTCTGGAGGGCAATTTGGAACTGTATCCAAAGGGCTATAAAATTGTTTATACCCTTTGACCCAGCAATAATTATACTAGTTCTGTATAACAAAGAGATAATTTCCTCTACATATTTGAAAAAGGAAAAAAGACAAAATGTACAAAAATATTTAATGCAGTTCTCTTTGTGGGCTCAATGAATTAAAAGTTGAGAGTGCTAATCAATTGAGGAATGGTTTAAAAATTGTGATATATGATTGTTATGACTATAAGACATAATGAGCAGGATGCTTTCAGAAAAACTTGGAAAGACTTTCATAAACTGATTCAAAGTGAAGTGAGCAGAATAGCAATATTGTATGATGATCAACTGTGAATGATTTAGTTAATCTTAGTAATACAATTATCTAAGATAGTTCTGAAAGACAGTGAAAAAATGACATCTATCTCTAGAGAAAGAACTGATGGAGTATGAATGCAGATTGAAGCATGCTTTTTAAAAACTTGTGTATTTTTTTTTTGGTCTGCATTTTCTATTGTAACATGGACTAATATGGAAATGTTTTATATAACTTCACATGTGTAATCTATATCAAATTATTTGCCTTCTCAAGGGGGAGAGAGGGATGGAAGGGAAGGAGAGAATTTGGCTTAAAAATTAAAAAAAACAAATGTTAAAATTTTTTGTTTACATGTAATTGATAAAAAATATATTTTAAACAATTCTAATAAAGCACTGAAAAAGTGGTAAATTTGTCTATGAAGAAAAAGACAGACATCTTTATATACAGTTCTGATAGCATTAAATTAGAAGTGTTGTTAGAGATGACCCAGGAGACAGAAGAATGAGAGAAGGTAAAAATGAAAATGTTATATTCAGAAGTCAAAGAGTATAATTAACCTTATGATTCCATGAAATTTAGGGTGGATCATGTTTTTTCTGTAACCAGTGCCAAACAATTTCCTGGTGAATAGTAGGCACTTAATAAATGCTTACTAATTCATTAATTTTATTTTTAATTATTTTTAAAAATTATTTTAAAATTTGTTGATGTAGTGTCTCTTTTGTGAGGCCTGTCTCAGTTCTTATTGACTAAAATATATGGAAGTGGAGATTCTAGACGCATTTTTCTCATTCCTTAGTTGCTATTTCACCAACAGGAATGGTTAATAGCTTCCCACTGTCGAGAGGACTTTCTTGCTTTGCAGGTTTCTATTATTGTGGCCTACGCACTGTCTGGCCCTTTGCTGACGTCTGTAAACTGAGAGTCAAGAGCAAGCAATGATATAAACTCTGTGATCTCTGTTTTGAAGGACAGTTTTGCTGCCAGTCGGGAGATGTGCTGTCATTTCAAGTTTTGAAACAACTTGAGCAGCTGCAGCTGCCCTGACTGCCTTAGGGGAAAGCCAGACACCAAAGCATCCAGGACTTGTTTGCAGCTTTGCTTGGAATGTATAGAATGGCTATAGTTTTTTGGCTCACACTATCACTTTATGTTGATAGAATCAATTTCTCTTTGAATAATAGCATATAACCCTTCATCATATGACTGTATGAAAACCATCTGACCACTCTGAACCTCAGCTTCTTCATTTATGAAATGAGGAGAGTAGACTAAGTAATTTCTAAGGTCCATTTCAGCTTGCTATCATTCTAGAATAGGATTCCCAATACTTAATTAACAAGAACTATTATCTCCAATTAATAGAGAAATTAATCAGCACATCTAAAGATTTATTGAGTTGGTCATAGAGTAATTATTAATCTACGACTTTTACTCCAAAACACTGTAGTTATACAGATGGGAATGAGGATTTTATTTCCACCTAGACATGAAAACTCAAATAAAATCACTGACATCATTCTATTTTCCTGGAAAGGAGAAGTACCACTGGTACCAACACAATTAGAAAAAAAAAGTGGATTTTAGGTGATAATGTATTCATTCTATTTTTGTTGTTAGTGCTTTATATATAACTCATTCTGATGTTTTCTCACTGTTTGTTGGAAAAGATAGGTGGGTTCCTGATGCTTTTTTCCCTGCATAACTGTGACTACTTTTGTGAATTCTTTCTAGCAGGAAAGTGTGGTTGAGATGCTATAACAAAGACCAAGATCATGAAAACCAAAATGATTTCTTGCTTTGTTGAATTAGAAGGCTATGGTGGGTTTTCAAATATAGTCTTTGACTTCAGGAAAGGTTGATATTTTTTGTGTAATGAAGATTGTTTCATTGCTAAGCCACATACATCTTTAGATTGAGGAAAAGAAAATGAGTTGGCTTGCCTTGGTGGATAAAGTTGTCTTTCGCTCAAGAAGACCAGGTTTCAAGCCTTTAGTCCTGGTGACTCAGAATTTAGAAGCCTCGTAGGTTTTCTAAAGCCATTGAGGATTTTTGTCTCTCCCAAGTGAGCATTCCTGATTCTTAGTCTCTAAACTTAGGGTTTAGTTTAGGATTTGGAGCTAGAAGGAAATTTAAAGATCATTTCATTCAACTGTGGTATTTTCAGATAAGGAAACTGAAGTGGAAAGAGAAATGATTTGGCTAAAGTCAGGAACAGTCAGCAATTTGGTTTTACATTTTATCCATTTAGCAAATATTGAACCTTAGTCTGTGAAAATGATGCCAGATTCAAATGTTTTAATTATTCTTATCAAGAGAAACATTTCAAAGATGTATCTTTTCCCAAGGACATTTACTGACAGTAACAATTCCATTTAGTACTTGTAATTATTCTACTACACAAAACTATTCAAGAATTTTTCCCACAGAAATCTTTTATTAGTATATAGAGACATGTGCCCTTTCCTGAGACTCAGCATAGTATTGATCTATGAACATTTTTTGAAATATATTTTATTATATTTCACCCCAATTACAGGTATGGACAATTTTAAACATTTGTTTTCTGATATTTTACAATCTAAATTCTCTCCTTCCTCTTTCCCCTCTATGAGACAGAAAGCTATAAGTTATATATGTGCTATCTACAATATACATTTCTATATTCCTCATATTTTGAAAGAAAACATACATAAGAAGAAACTCATGAAGGAAATAAAAATAAAAATGGTATGCTTCAGTCTGCATCCAGACTCCATCAGTTCCTGCTTTGGTGGTGGAAAGCATTTTTCATCACAAGTCCCTTGGAGTTGTCTTAGATCTTTGAATTGTTAATAATAGTTGTCATTCACAATTAATCATTATACAATATTGCTGTTACTGGATACAATGTTTTCCTTGTTCTGTTCATGCCACTTTACATCAGTTCATATGGGTCTTTCCAGATATTTCTGAAACCATCCTGATTGTCCTTTCTTATGGCATGAGAGTATTCCAGTACAATCATATTCCACAACTAGTTCAGTCTTGATGGGCATCTCATCAGTTTCTAAGTCTTTGCTACCACAAAAAAGTCACTATAAATATTTTATAGATACAGATTCTTTCCCCCTATCTTTGATGTCTTTGGGATAGAGACCTACTAATGGTACTTCTGGGTCAAAGGGTATGCACAGTTTTATAACCTTTGAGGCATATTCCCAAATTTCTCTTCAGAATAGTTGAATCAATTCATGACTTCACCAACCATGCTTTAGTGTCCCAATTTTTCCACATCCCTTGCAACATTTATCATTTTCCCATTTTATAGGTGTGAAGTGGTACCTCAGCATAGTTTCAATTTGCATTTCTCTAATTAATAATGATTTGAGGCTTTCTTAGATGACTATATGTAGTTTTAATTTCCTCATCTGAGAACAGTCATTTTATATCCTTTGACCATTTATCAGTTGGAGAATGACTTGTATTCTTATAAATTCTTCTCTATATGTATGCTTGATGTTATATATTTGAGAAATATAAATTTTTGCCAATTTTTCTTTCCCTGCTAATATTGATTGCATTGATTTTATTTGTTCAACTTCTTAATTTAATGTAATAAAAACTATTCATTTTACATCTTATCTATAAATATTTATAAATCATCTGAAGCATCTACTTTATAGTAGGCTTTGTGCTAGTCCTTGAGGATTGAAAAGGTAAATATGAAACAAATCCTGACAGCAAGGAGCTTACATTAAGTAATATTAATAATAATACTTACCCAGTGCAATTTTCTTTCCCCAATATGTAAGTAAGTATGTACAAAATAGAGATAAAGTAAATATAAAACTAATTTTGAGTCTATTTATCTTATCCAAGCTAGACTAGAGACTTTGTTGAAAGTAATTTTATTTTTCTGTTTCTGAGGTATCTATCACAAGAAAATATTTGCTAAGAGTTGAATATATCTTGAGTGTTTTTTTTTAGACTGAATATAATCAAAGGTCAAGTGTTGAACTCTGCCAAGGGTGTTGGCAAAGTACTTGAGAAACTGCTGTCTGGATGTTCATTGATAGAACAGTCCTTTAATTCCACCACAAAATGCAAGGAGTTCTTCAAGATAAATTCTTTCTATAGTGACATTAATGTGTAGCTCATTAAAAGGAAATTATATGTCATGAATAAGTGGAAAAATCTAGTAGCTCTTGGATGCCTGCCAGTTTATCATCTCCAGAACAGAGATCACCATTATTAATGAGGGTATATCATGGGGAAGGAATACATACTTTAACCTCATTATTCATTCAACCTTTCAGCATGGAGAAGGTACATTTTCGCAAAGGATTATCTGTTGCTTTTACTTGTTAAAAAAGCAACTCAGAATGAAAACAAAGTATTTATAGGTATTGAATCATTGCTTTTATTTTTGTAGTGTTAAATGCTAATTTTGTTTTTGTTTATTGAACTCATTTTGCAAAGGAAGCTGTCCTATTTTCTTAGGAGAAGTTCATAATAATGGTTCAGAAAACTATAATTTTACCAGCCTGTGAAATGGGATTTTTGGGTGAATACAATATTTGAGCTTGCAGTTACCTTTTTGTGATATTTGCTCAAAGAATTAGAGAATAAGATGTGTTTAACATTGAAAACAACACTCAATGGAATTATTGAATTGTCTTTGTGATTTGGAAGACATATTAGGATCTCCTACTTCTAGACTATAATAATGAATATTGAGGATCACTATACTCAGAACTAGATTTAGGACTGTATGCAAGAGCTGAAAATTTAAGTGGATACCACATGTTTACCTACTAGATAGTAACAGAAAATTTAACTGCTGGCATCAGATTTAAATAAGGAAGCTATAGAAAAGAGGGTAGAGCTGATCTCAGTGCTAGCTTTATCACCCTGAGAAGATTACTTGACTTCTGAATTCCCTAAGCAACTCTCTAAGATCATGGTTGCAGAAAAGATGCTGGCCTTCATAGAAGAATTCAAAAATTAGAAAAAATGTCCCCCTAAAATTTCCCACCAAGTAAAAAACTAAGAACATATTAAAGACATGGTTGGGCAGGAAAAATACCTTCCAAAGTAGTACATTCCAGAAAAGTTATGTCCCTCTCTGCATTTTAGTTAATCACTTCTCAAGTTAGGGGTTTCATCTTTGTTTCTAGGCTTATGGCTTGTTTATGTTGAACCTAATTGTGAGAGATGCAAAAACACTTGTAGATAAAATACCATTATTTTTGTATACTATCAATTTGGTTTTCTTCTTCCCTTTTTTAATTAGACTGACCAGTACTTTGTCTATTTTATTTGTTTTTTCAAAGTACCAGCTTCAAGTCTTATTTATTAAATCAAGAGTTCTTTGACTTTCAATTTTATTAATTTCTCCTTTGATTTTTAGGATCTCCAATTTAGTCTTCATCTGAGGATTTTTAATTTGCTCACATTTTAGTTTTTTAATTTGCATGGCCATTTCATTGACCTCTACCCTCTCTAATTTGTTAATATATGAACTCAAGGATATGAATTTTCCCCTGAGAACTGCTTTGGCTGAATCCCATAGATTTTGAAAGCATGCCTCATCATTGTCATTTTCTTCAATGAAGTTATTAATTGTGTCTATGACTTGTTCTTTAAGTAACTGATTTTGGAGAATTGTATTGTTTAATTTCCAATTAATTTTTGATTTGCCTCTCCATGTATCCTTACTAATTATTATTTTCATTGCATTGTGATCTGAGAAGGTTGCATTAATTATTTCTGCTCTTTTGCACTTGTTTGCAATGTTTTTATGCACTAACACATGGTCAATCTTTGTGAATGTACTATGTGCTGCTGAAAAGAACATATATTCCTTTTTGTCCCCATTTATTTTTCTCCACATATCTACTAACTCTAATTTTTCTAAGATTTCATTCACTTCTCTTGCCTCTTTATTATTTATTTTTTGGTTTGATTTATCTAGTTTTGATAGAGGAAGGGTCAGGTCTCCCACTAGCATAGTTTTTCTATCTATTTCATCCTTGAGCTCCACTTGCTTCTCCTTTAGAAATTTGGATGCTATGCCATTTTGTACATACATGTTGATTAGTGATATTTACTCATTGAATATACTCCCTTTTATCAGGATGTAATTACCTTCCCTATCTCTTTTAACTAGATCTATTTTTACTTTGGCTTTGTCAGATATCATGGTTGTCACCCCTGCCTTCTTTTTATCAGTTGATGCCCAATACATTTGGCTCCATCCTCTTACTTTTACCCTATGTGTATCTACCTTCCTCATGTATGTTTTTTTGTAGACAGCATATGGTAGGTTTTTGGATTCTAATCCACTCTGCTATTTGCTTGAGTTTTATGGGTGAGTTCATTCCATTCACATTCAGAGTTATGATTACCAGCTGTGTATTTCCCAGCATTTTGATTTCTATTCCTAGTCCTGCCATTTCTTCTTTCATTATTTCCTTCTACCCCAATGTTTTGTTTTTAATCAGTCCCCCTAATTCTCACTCTTATTTTACTTTCCTTTCAACACCCTCCCTTCTTATTCCCCCATTATTTTCTTTACAGTATTTTTTGAACTACCCTCCCAGCCTCTCCCTCCCTTGTACTGCTTTCCTCCCCACCAGTCTGTTTTTTACCCTTCTACTTCCATATAGGGCTCAAATCATTTCTCTGCCCCAATGTATTTGATTGTTCTTCCCTCTTTGAGTCAATTTCAATGCATGTAAGAGTTGAGTATTTCCTATCTCCAACATCTTTACCCTTCCAGTGCATGGATGTTCTCCCCCCTTCCACCATGAGCTTCTTTGTGACATATAAATTTAACCCCTTTTGTTTCCTTTCCCGTTTCTTTTAGTATTAATCTCTTTTTTTTAGCTCTAGTTGTATATATATGTATATATATATATATGTACACACACACACACACACACACACACACACACACACACATATATATATACACTTGGCATTTCATCTTATAGAGTTTGTCACTGTTCCCTCTAAGTGTAATTCTTCTAGCTGCCCAGGTGGTAATAACAATTTTTAAGAGTTACAAATGACCTCTTTTCTTATAGGGATACATATCATTTTAACTTTTTGGGTCTCTTAAAAATAGTTTTTTTTGTTTTTTTTTGTTTTGTTTTTCTCTTTTCCCTCTTTTTAAATTACCTTTTGATGATTCTCTTGAGTTCTGAGCTTGGACATCAAATTTTATGTTCAGGTCTTGTCTTTTCTTTACAAATTCTTGGAATTCTTCTTTTTTGTTAAATGACCATACTTTCCCCTGTAAGAATATAGTCAGTTTTGCTGGGTAGTTGATTCTTGGTTGTAGACCTAGTTCCCTTGCTTTCTGGAATATCATATTCCATGCCTTTCAGTCCTTCAGTGTAGATGCAGCCAGATACTGTGTTATCCTCACTGTGGTTCCATGATATCTGAATGACTTCTTCTTAGCAGCTTGTAATATTTTTTCCTTTGTCTGATAGTTCTTGAAGTAGGTTATAACATTCCTGGGTGTTGTCAGTTGGGGATTAAATACAGTTCATATAAGTTTTTTTATGTATTTATCCTGTTTGTCAATTCCTATGGCATAATAGAGTTCCATCATAACCATATACGACAACTTGTTCAGCCATTCCTCAATTGAGGGATACTCTATCAGTTTCCTATTTTTTGCCACAACAGAAAGGTGCTACAAATATTTTTGTACAAGTAGGCCCTTTCTCCCATCTTTGATCTCTCTGAGATATAGACCCAATCAGTAATGGTATAGCTGGGTCAAAGGGTATGCAAACTTTATGACCCTATGAGCATGGTTTCATATTGCTCTTCAGAAGGGTTGTATCAGTTCACAGTTCTGCCAAGATGATATTAGTATGCAAATTTTACCAAATCTCATCCAACATTTGTTATTTTCCTTTTTGGTCATATTAACTAACTTGATAAGAGTGAGGTGGTATCTCAGAATTATCTTAATTTGCATTTCCTTAATTAATAGTACTTTGAAACATTTTATCATATGATAATAGTGTAAGTTTTTCATCTGCAACTGCCTGTTCATATTATTTGACCATTTATTAGTTATAGAATGCTTCATATCCTTATGTATTTGACTCAGTTCTTTCTATATTTGAGAAATGAGGCCTTTGTCAGAGATACTTGGTATGAAGATTTTTTCCCCCAGTTTGTTGTTTTCCTTCTAATATTGGGTTCATTGCTTTTGTTTATACAACTCCTTTTTTATTTAAGGCAATCAAAAATTATCCATTTCATTTTTTGGTAACACCCTCTGTGTCTTGCTTGGTCATAAATTCTTCCCTTATCAATAAGCCTGATAGGCAAACTATTATATGTTCTCCTGGTTTGTTTATGGTATCATCCTTTATTTCTAGATCAAGTTTTGATTTTGTTATATGGTGTAAGATGTTGATCTATACCTACTTTCTTCCATAACCTTTTCTAATTTTCCCAACAGTTTTTGTCAAATAATTTCTTTCTCCCAAAATATGGATTGTAATATTTATTGGGATCTTTGGGTTTGTTGAACATTAGGTTACTATGGCCACTAACTACTATGTGTTATTGCCTAAATTCTTCCATTGATCCATTACTTTTCTTGCTTAGCCAATATGATACTGTTTTGATGATTACTGCTTTGTAATATAATTTGAAATCTGGTATGACTAGCTCTAAATTTTATAAAGACACCTAAAGATGGCAAGGAACTAGTAGTACATAGAGATAAGCTAAGTACCTCTGTGCTTTGTTACTTTATGATTTCACTGGCAATAGATGTATCAATATTAGCCTTCGTTCTTGTGTGACTTAGGTTTTACTTTGCTAAAATGAACCCTGCATGTTGCAAAAACATTTGTGGATGGCCGAGGCACTCTTTATTATTTTTCTTATCATGATAAGTTTCATCCTTGTATCACAGACTTGGAGACTCAAGTCCCTTTACAGTGAGTCATAAGACAAGTGCCATACCCCTCTGAGTAGATAAAGTTTTGTTTAAAATCCCTTATAAATATGTGTAGAAAAACAAAACATATTTATGTGTTGGCCACATCAAAAATATTTATGTTTAATGTATTTTTAATCCTTCATCTTTCAGTAAGGAGATGGGCAATATTTTTCATCATTAGTCTTCTAGAATTATGGATTAGAATTCCTAATTCTTTTGAAGTTTGTTGTTATCAGATTGTTATCAATGTATGAACCATTTTCCCTATTATGTTTACTTAACTCTAGGGTAGATTCATAGAAGTCTTCCCATTTTTTTCTGAAACCATCTCCTTCATAATTTCCTATAGCACAATGGTATTCCACCACATTTATATACCATAACTTGTTCATCCTTTCCTTAATTTATGAGCAACCCCTCAGATTCTCATTGTTTTGCTATATAAAAAGAGCTTTGTTTTTTATACATCTTTAGAATTTGCTTTGCTTAGGACTAACCCCTGCCTTGATCTACCCTCTCTCTAACTCCCTTCAACTGTTTTCTTATTCTCCCTTTATTTCTTTGTTGAATGATTTTTTATTTTTAATTTTTTCTTTAATGACATTTTATTTATTATCTAATGGTGTACATATATGTGTACCATATATCTATTCTTTCTTCCTTTGACCAGTTCAGATGAGAATTAGGTTGAAGTGTCAATGTAAGCAGTTTATTTTTATTTAATTGTTAATCTGTGTTTATGTTCACCTTTTTATGTTTCTCTGAACATCTGTGTTTTGAGCTGAAAAGTTTCTATACAGCTCTGGTCTTTTCACTAGTAATACTTGAAAATTCTCTACTTAAAGTTCCATTCTTTCCTTGGCCTGATTCTCCCCCTTTCCATACGTTGATGGATAAGTTATTCTTGGCTGTATGCTGATATAATTTACTTTCTGTAGTACCATATTTTAAGCTTTCTCATTCATCAATGTGATAGCTTATATAAAATTGTGTTTAATCCTGACAATGGTACTTGTGTTCTTGAATTCTTTCTGGATACTTGCAGTATTTTTTCTTAGATCGGGACATTATATTTTGACTATAATATTCTTTGATTTTTATTTGGGATATTCTTTCAGGAGGTAACCTGTAGATTATTTTCATTTCTACTTTGTCGTCTAAGAGATTTGTGCTGTTTTGTTTTAAGATTTCTTGTAGCATAATGTCTATGTAGACAATACATCTATATCAATAGGGGGTCATTAATATTCCCCTTTCAGATAAATCAAACCAAAAAATAGACAGGAAACAAATTAAGGATGAGAATAGAATTTTAGAAAAGTTAGATTTGATAGATAGTGGAGAAAATTGAATAGGAATAAAAAAGAATATATCTTTTTCTCAGCAGCACATGGCACCTTCACAAAAATTGATCATATAATAGGACATAAAAGCCTCATAACCAAATGCAAAACAAAAAACAGAAATATTAAATACATTCTTTTCACACCAGAATGCTATAAAATTATACTCAGCAAAGGGTTACATAAAAAAAGACTAACAATAATTGGAAACTAAATAACTTTATCCTAAAGAATGAGTGGGTTAAAGAACAATTTGTATAGATAATCAATTATTTCTTTAAAGAAAATGACAACAAGGAGATAATATCAAAATTGTTGGTCTATAGCAAAAGCACTTAGGGGAAAATTTTATCTCTAAATCCTAACATCAATAAAATAGAGAAAGAGAAGATCAATGAATTGGGCATGCAACCAAAAACACAATAAAATGTCTAGACTCCTTTTAAAATCATGGCATTCAGATAGATTAATGGTTATTGGATTTTTCTTCTCAATGTGTTTCAATATGTTCGGTTGTTTTTGCTATTTTATTTTATTTCTTCTGTATTTCTAGTTGTCTCATAGAATCATTATCTTCTATTTGCTTCACTGTAGTTTTCATAAAGCTTGTTGCCTAGGCAAAGTTTTTTACATCTTCTTCTGAGCTATTGATTTTCTTTCTAATTCTTCTATAGCTCCTGTTTCTTTTTCAATTTTTCTAATACTATCCTCATTTAATTGATAAAAAACATTTTAAGTCCTTTAAAATAACTTTGCTCCATCTCTTTCAAAGTTTTTATTTGAATTTGTGCCCAATCTTTTCCTTTTCTTGGGGTTTCATTTGTAGATGTTTTGGAATCATTGCTTTCTTCTGAGTTCCTGATTAGTGTACATCTGCCCCCACAGCAACTTTTTATGTTTGGATTCTTTTTGTTTGGTTGCTCATTCTTTCAACCTATTTATTGACTTTAGTACTGATTTTGGAGTCAATTTCACTGTATTTCTGGATGGAAAGTTAGGGTTGGCCCTTCTTTTATTTCTTTGGGGTATTGAATTTTGGGTTATTTCCAGAATTTAGGGGTAGCTCATGCTGGGGACCTTAATGTATTCATTACTCTCAAAGAGGTCTGTTTCTAGGGCAAAGTCTGATCACTGCCTCCCTTTTACCCCTTGAACTCTGTATTTTCCTGATCTAGGTTTGGGTCTAAGCAACAGTAGACTGCTGTTGGACTCAATCACTGTCAACCAGTGGGGAAGTTCTGCTGCTTCAGAGTAACAGAATTGCAGGCTCCTTTTAGGATTCTTGCCCTGCTTAATCCTTTGCAGGCTGTTGACTAGGTTTAAACATGGAATTGAGACTGCCCTGGATCTGAGACACCACTGGGTAGTAAGTGACAAAGTTTCCAGTTGGCAACTGTTCCTTTTGAAGTGCTCTTTTTGAAATCTGAGGGAGTTCTGGTATGTGTATGTAACTTCTTCTTTCCCTAATCTACAGCCCCTTCCTGGACACCCACAATATTTCCACCATGGTGTGTTCCTTTTCCCCAGTGTCATCAGACATATTAATGTATTTGTGCTTATGTAGACTGGGAAAAAAAGACTCGTTTTAATTTTATCTTGGATTTACACATTAAGATTTGGTCTGATACATTTTCTTGGTTAGTTCAAAGGCGTTTTTTTAGAAGGACCTTACT
This sequence comes from Monodelphis domestica, assembly GCF_027887165.1. Taxonomy (NCBI): domain Eukaryota; kingdom Metazoa; phylum Chordata; class Mammalia; order Didelphimorphia; family Didelphidae; genus Monodelphis; species Monodelphis domestica. Next base: position 395,976,243 of record NC_077228.1, on the reverse strand, counting down.
GAACTGCTTTCTGCTACTTATAAATATTTTGGATGAGCTGTTGTTTCTCTGTGCTAGGGTGCCTCCTGCTCTTTCTACATTCTCTTTCACCACAAACCAAACTCACTGCCTTTTAGGCTAAACTTATCTCAGCCCCTCTCCAAATATTTGATTCTCTCAAATAACTAGGGGGAAGTGACAGTGTCATCAGTTTCCAAATGTGTCAAATATGTCCAGCACCCCTGTAATTGTAGGGTCAGGAATGAGGGTCAGTATTTTCTTATCACTCTGGGTCCTGTAGTTTTACCTTTGATTGTGACATGAATAAAATTTTAGTACTTAAAGAAATCCAAAACAGTACATTTTGTGATGGAAAAAGCTACACACAATAAATCCAGCTAGATGAATGCTCTTGCTTTTAATAAAATGCCAAGAAGCTTTATATATTGTTAAGGGATTGCAGGTTGTCATTGAAAGGATTAAAAAAAAAACCCTTTCATATTATTCCTTATTTAAATACATGGAAAGGGATCCAACGGGTTTCTTTCCCTCTCTCCTTCCATGGTGATTTTCTTGTTTCCATTAATGTAGTCAAGCACCCTCCTTTAAGAAGGTTGGAATGTTCATTCCAATCCCAGAGCTCCCTCTTCTGTTCATTGCAGGTAAGAGAAATTCCAATTTCTTCAAAGAACACAATTTACCTTACAGTTTTGCATTCTGTATTACTGGAGCTGTTTTCTGATATCCCTAATCTTTAAAGGGACTGTATCATGGGTCCTTCCTGAAGGTGGGACTTGATCATAAATTGCTTGCATGAAGTCCACATAAGAACTCATTGTTAGCATTTGGAAAGGAATGTAGGAATATAATATAAGAGAAGAGAGGAAAAAAGACATAAAAAAGAAAAAAATATCAGAAGAGAAAAATAGGAAGTAAAAATTATTTTAGGAAAAGGGAGATTGAGAATCAACAAGAGTTTCTGGAGTGCTTTCTCTGTGACTCAACAAATCTACAGGAACTTATTAGGATTATAGATCTAGAGTTGAGAGGGACCTCAGAGGACATTTTGGGCTGTGCTTGATTCAGACTAGTTCCCTGATATTTTATGTTATATACTGGAGTAAAAAAAGAAACTCATAGGTCATTCAATTATTAACAACAGGTCATTTGCTTAATCATAGCAGAAGCTGGCAATTCAACAGGGGCACGCATTTAGGACAATGTGAATTCTTTTATCCTAGTTATGTTCTCTTGCATGAATTGCTCATTGCAGTCCAGCAGTGAAGTATCAGAGGGACTGAAGCATCTAGTGACCCTTTTTCAACTAGGTGATCAGGAATTAATTTCAATGGCCTTAGCCTTTTTTCTCTCTTGAACTGATCAGTTAGATAGCTAGATGGCACAGTGGATATAGGGCTGAGGATGGAATTAGAAAAACCTGAGTTCAAGTCAAACCTTAGGTAATTCCTAGTGTGACCCTTGCCAATTAATTTAACCTCTGTCTTAATTTTCTCAACTGTAAAATAAGGATAATAATAGCCCTCACCTTGCTGGGGTGATATGAGAATTAAATGAAATAATATATTATCTGATCATAGTGGATACTTAATAAATACTTATTCCCGATCAAGTATCAAGCAAAAATGATTTCAATACATTTTAAGGAAAAATCAATATAACTTGAATGGAGTGTGGTTAGGGTAATGTTTCCACCACAGAGGATATTTGACTTCATACCCTCATTTTCAAACGGGCAAACTGAAGTACAGGAAGTTCCACCTTGCCCAAGGTTACAGGGGTGATACAAGAAGTAGAAACTGAACCCAAGTCCTTTGACTCCAGAAGCAGTGATCTTTCCCCTGTTCCATTTTGTGAGAGCAGCCTATCAGCCTCTGAAAGAATCATGAAATTTAAATAAGATGCTCCCTTATGGACCTTAGTAGAGGCTAAGGCACCCAGAAAGTGAGCTAAAATTTACAGAATTACATGATATACATACAAGAAAAATACAGGAAAAGAAGTACCCAGTGCAAACTGAGTGGAATTATTATCACGGTGTGTGTGTGTGTGTGGGGGGGTTATCAGGGAAGCTTTCTTGGAGAAGGCACCATTTAAATTAGACATAGAGAATTCAGCAAATTGGGGAGAGGAGACTATTCAGGAAAACATAGGGACAAAATCACAGAAGTATTAGAGTACAATACAGGTTTGTGGGGGCAAGGGGTACTCCAATATGACTGAAATGTGGAAGACATGGAGGAAAGTAATATGAAAATATAAAGAAGATGAGATGACATAAAGTTGTAGAGGACAAGAAGGTTACATAAAAGAAGTTGCATTTGGGAGGCATTAAGGAATCAGGGAAAATTATGAAGCAGAGAAGAGTCACAACTAGATTATTCTGGAGGGAGAGTAGCATAGTTGAAAGAGTTCTGATCTCTTTAAATCCTGCCTCTAATTCTTGCTACCTATGACCTTGGGCAAGTCATTTAATGTCTAGGAGCCTCAGTTTCCTCATCTTTAAAATAAGTGGATTTTATTAATAGGTTAGAGGTATCTAGCTGGTTCAGTGGATAGAGCACTGGATCTGGAGTCAGGAAGATCTGCGTTAAAATCTAACATTAGATATTTATTAGTTGTGTAGCCCTGAGCAAGTCCCTTAACCCTGTTTACTCAGTTCTTCATCTTTAAAAATGGCAAGCTGCTCCAGTATCTTTGCCAAGAAAACCCCAAATGGGGTCACAAAGAGTCAGACACATCTGAATAACAACTAAATAATATCTTAGATTTATAACAAACTTATTGGAGTGGGATGGTTGGAGAGGAGGTAGGAGAAAGAGAAGAGAAGACTAAGGAATATAACATCCAGGGTTTGGGCCCAGGATCTTGGTAATTTGTTTTGGTAATTAGGACTTCTTTTAGGGTAGTGGAAGTAAGGATGGAAGTTAGGGGTGAGATATGAGAGAAGTTCTAGAGATGGAGCAGGACTTGATAATGGATTAGATGTTAAAAATGGGCACAAAGTCAAGCTCAAAGATCATAGGATTAAAAATTGAGGGATCCACCTTAGAGATCATTTATCCTAATTCTTTGTTTTATCAATGTAGAAACCAAAGTCAGGAGAGGTCAAGTAACTTGCCAAAAGTTATATAAGTACTAAATGAGAGACCTAGGGCTTGAGGTCAGATGTTTTGACTTGAAATCCAGTCTTCATACCATGGAAACCTGGATAAATTATGAGAGATCCAATAATTGATGGTACCATTGATAGGAAAAATTGCTTAAGGGATAATAAATTAAAAGAGAAATAATAAGAACTAACACTTGTATAGTGCTATAAACTTTGCAAACTGTTCTGCATTTAGTATCTGAAGGGGAAAGGGTAAGTGCTATCATTATTTCTATTTTGTAGATTAGGAAACTGAGGTCAAGAGATATTAGGTGACTTGTCCAGGATCACCCAACTAGTAAGCATCGAACAGGTTTCAAACTCAGGTCTTGTTGACTCCAAGTCAAGCATTCTATCTATGATGCCACCTAGCTGCCTAAGAAAGGTAAGGAACTTGGTTTGGGACATGTTAATTTGGACTAGTGAGACATTCACATGGAGGAGTCTTGTAGCAAATTGAAATGCAAGCCTACAACATAGAAGAAAAAGCAAGTGTAAATATAAACACATGTATGGAAACACATATACATGCTTGTATGTATACACATATATTGACAGAACAACTGTAAGAAGCCCTTAATAAAGCTGTTAGCATAAGTTACACTTAATGTCATGGAAGGTGTAATCACAATTTGTGACTATAACAATGATGCTTGCAAGTTAAGCAATAAAGCATATTCCTTAATTAATTAAGGAATGTCAAAGGTTTCAAAGAAATCCTAATGAGTTTATATACTGTACAGCTTGTCTACAGATATGCTAACACAATTAAAAGACCCTGGAGAAAAATGAAGTATAAAAGATAGTGATTTTTCATTTATAATTAACTGTGAATTCAAGGACTCAAGACATTTTCTCTTGATGTACAGCCATCTATCTATCTATCTATCCATTCATCCATTTATCTTTCTAACTCTCTCTCCCTCTCCCTCTCCCTCTCCTCTCCTCTCTCTCTCTCTCTCTCTCTCTCTCTCTCTCTCTCTCTCTCTCTCTCTCTGTTTAGATAGATATCTATATGCACATATATACAACTGTGTAATACATATATGTGTGTATTAAACACATACACATAGAGTTAGATTATTAGGAACTGAATGGCATGGCCATGGGACAGCTTATTAAGAGACAGAACCAAGAGTAGATAAAGAGGAGAGATGACATAGGTAGGAGGGAAACCAGTAGATCCTGGTATTTCTGAAACTGAGCTAAGAAAGCTTCTTTAAACTAAAGGGCTTCAAAAGACAAAATGAATGTTCATGGAGAAGAAGGGAATTAAAATGAATCTTGGAGATGAGTAGGATGTGACTAGGTCAGTGGAGACTGAAGAGAACATTTAAGACTAGGGAAACATGGAGTATAAATTCCAGTTAGTAGGAAAAAAAATGACAAAGATATATAGATTCCAGAATGCATTTTGATCTTGAATGATTTTTCATATTTTACATATGTATTCCACACTTTAGTTTTTTGCCAAAAAATACAACTGTATGTTAAGGGAAAATCTCTTGACTACTTGGGTACATATTTAATTATAAATATAAGTACATTATCTATTTCTTATTCTTCACTGCTTTTTTTTCTCCTGGATTTTTAGCAGTCAACTTAATTGTATTGACATATCTGTAGGCAAGATATACAAGGTTTAAACTCATTAGGAGTTTTTGAGATCTTTGACATTCCCTAGCTAATTGAGCAATCTGCTTTTTTTGCTTAACTGGAAAGCATGATGGGTTTTAAGCGCAAATTATGATTATACTTGCCATGATACGAAGTATAACTAAACTTTTAAAATGAATTGTAGATCCTCCTAGCATAGGTGAACATAAATGCTAGGAGCTTTATTAATGACTTCATTCAATTACTCTGTCAAGTGATCATCATATCATACTTTGCTAGATTATGTTATAATGCTATCATGATATTTTAGGGGTCTATTGTCTCTATTCTTTGGGCATCAAGGTGGTGAATAGAGGACTGGAGTCAGAAAGACAAGTTCAAATGACCCTGAACAAATTACTTTACCCTATTTGCCTCAGTTTCTTCACCTGTCAAATGAGCTGGAAAAGGAAATGGCAAACTATTCCAGTATCTTTGGCAAGAAAACTCCATGAAGTGGAGGAGTAAGACAGGACTGAAATGACTGAATAACAACAAAATTCTTTGACTTCTTCAGTAGTGCTCCCCTGGATCAAAACCTTAACTTCCTTTGATGATATTTTTTACCAATGAAGAAAAGTCTCATAGGAAAATGATATAATTTACCTACTTTTCCAGAGGAGTGAAGTGATGAGGTGAGGAATAAGATATAGGTAGCCAATCATGGCAAAAATGTTCTGAGGTTTTCTTAATTTTTTAATCTCCTGCTTCTCAGTATCTTCTAATCTGATTTTGGTCTCCATAAACTTAACTGAAAGTGATGTCTCCCAAGTTCACTCCAAGTTTTCTTTATTGATTAAACCAATGACCTTTGTTAAAACAGAAGGCTCACTGGGTAGGAATGAGGGGAGACATATGTTTAGGAATAAATATTATATGAAATATAAAAGATATTCCTGAAATTAAAGAGTGATCAAAGGGTTTTAAAACTATCAAAGAAGAATCCTTTCCACATCTTCTCTGTTTTCATCTTTGCTGTAATGTGATTGGTAAGATATGATAGGAGAAAAAAAATCTCTGGTCTTAGGGTCAAGAAATCTGAATTCTGCCTGACTGCCACTAACTGTGTGACTCTGGGCAAATAATTTTAACTTTCTGAACCTTTGTGTCTTTATTCTTAAAATGAGGGGGTTGAACAAAATGGCCTATTGACATCATAGATTTAGAACAGGAAAGGACCATGAAGGCTTCAACATCCTTATTTTACATAGGAGGAAACTGAGGTCTCTTTCTTTGTAATATTTAATGTTTTGTTTATCATTTGGTCAAGGTAGCTAATAGAGCATAATCAGTTGTTTGGAAAACCTTAGTTGCTCCACAGTTACTGCTACAGTGAAATGAAGTGAAGATGTTCCCCTGCTGGAGGCATCCTGGGGTGTTGCCATGGCAATTACATTATCACTGATTCAGCATTATGAGTTTTGGCTTCTCAGTGGGAATAAGCAGAGAAAGAAGATGAGTTAGGATCTATTTAAATGCAATATGTTTCCCTATTATAGGTGTGCATTGCCTCATGCAACAGACATGCTCCTGAAAAGCCATTTGCTGGTGACCTTTTTGTAATTCAATATTTTCATTGAATAAGTTTAGATCTACACATCAAGGAACCCTGAAGTGAATGTTTTTTGAAACAAAGGATAGTTTGGCATTGTGAAGGACTGATTTGTTTTTAGCAATTTAGATCCCTGTATTATCAAGGTTTCTTACAGGTATGCATGCATTAAGTGCAATTTTGGAAAGATTTTATTTGTCAATAAGCCAGGCACATGTCTAGAATCACTGCAATAAAATCTCCTTAACTTCTAGCTTCAAGTAAAGTTCATTCACCATTTCCAATACCTTATCAGCTTACAAAGAGAAAGAAGAGAGAATACTTAGATTTCTCTTATAATAGTTACATATGGGTGAAATAACAATCAAAAACCTCCCCATCAAATGTCTTTAAAGTCTTGTTTCAAATAACATTTATCCCCCATTTCTTTTATATTCCTGAAAGTTAAATTGTTTTCTGAATCCCTTAAATATGCCCTGTACTTCTTCAAAGTCCTCAATGGTTCTGTAAGTCAGGCATAAGCAAGAGTGTTAATACCTCCTAGAGACAAAGCAGCATAATTACATCAGGACCTAATGCATAACAGGAGAAGAGAACTCTTTAAGTTTTCAAATCTCTTAAAAGGAAAAGATATTCCTGGCTCCCATCATGTAATTTCTTTATTTTCTTTTTCCTCTTCATCTTTTTACCCAAACCCAATATCTCACCTGAACTCTAGTCCTACATTACCTTTTGAATAGTGCAAATTGGATGCTCTATAGATCTTTCAAACTCATTATATCCAAAACAGAATTCATTATCCTTCTCCCCAAAATGACCTCTTTTTCTAGCTTCCTTAGTACTCTCAAGGGTACTACTATCCTTCCAGTTTGCCAAGATTCACAATCTTAGTGTTATCCTCAACTCATTCTCACTCACTCTGCATATTCTATAAATTGCCAAGTCTTGTTAATGCTACCATCATATTTTGGATTCAACTCTTTCTTTCTACTCATATAGCCATTACCCTAGAATAGGTCTTATTCATGTCTTGTCTTGACTACTGCAACAGTCTTCTAATTGGTTCTCTTCCTTTTCTTCCCGTTCCAATTTAGTTGGTCTCTACTCAGTTGTTTCTAAAATGAACTTGTTGAAAGCATCAGTCTGAGAATGTTACAATTGCCTTTTCTACTCACTGTTCATGAACTCCTTTGGTTCCTATCACCTACGGGACAAAATATAAATTCATATGTTTGGCATTGAAAGACCTTCAAAACCTGTTTCTTTTTTACCTTTCCAGTCTTGTTATACTTGATTTTCCTTTATGAAGTCTATCAGCTATAATGGACTATTATTGTTCCTTGAACAAGACATTTCTTCATCTGCATCCATGCCTTTTTATTTGCTATACTCTGGAATATTTTACCCCCTCATTTCTACTTCTTAGGTTCTCTGGCTTATTTCAAGATTCATCTCAAAACCCACCTTCTGAAGGAAACCTTTCCCAGTCCTTTCCTTATCTCAGTATTTTTTTTTCTTTGAGATTAATTTCCATTGATTATGTAAATATCTTCTGAATAGTTTTCTATATTGCTTCCTCCATTAGAAAGTGAGCTCCTTCAGGACAGATAGGGACTATGTGACTTTTTTCTTTTATTTATTTGTACCCCAGAGTTTAGTACAATGCTTGGCACATAGTAAGTCCTTAGTAAATTTTTGTTGATTGATTTATTGATAGAAGGGTTGATTTCTTTTCCTACATATTTATCTGCTCAGTCCCTTACCTTGAGATATAATGAAAGAAGGACCAAATGAAACCATTTTAAAACATGAAAGCATAGTTATTGGAAGATAGGCTCATTGATACACTGTTGGTGTAGTTATGAATTAGTCCACCCATTGTGGAAAACAATTATGGATTATAGTACAATTTGTTAATGTCAGCAAGTTACTATCCTGATTTATTTACATGTGGACACTCATTAGAATGAATGCAAGGTCCCTGAGAAAAGGGAATGCTTTTGCCTTTCTTTGAATCATTAACATTTTCCCAAGCACATAAAGGCTTGCCAACTGACTATATTGTAATACCCTTTTACCCAGCAATACTGTTATTGTTCATGTTATCTAAGGAGACTGAAGATGAGGGAAATGCCCTCATATTTATTAAAAAATTCTTCAGTAGCTCCTTCTTTTAATAACAAATGTGACAGGGTTTATAGGTTTAAGCAGAAACTCTCAGAGGTGCTCTGACTCCTTGCCAAAGGACATGTACAAGATGCTCCTAGTAAGTCCCTTCATCTCCATGATGATCGGGGCAAGGTCAGAAAGGATTGGCAACTGAACCAAAAATCACCCACTCAGGTTTAAAGGAAGCAGCCAAAATTAATGCTTTCTTTTTTTTTTTCTGAGCAAATCAGGACTCTTAGTTTTGCTTGAGTTTTATACCACAGTGGAAAAGAGGGAATTAAAGAAGGTAATGTATCTTTCTTCCAGTTACAGCTATAGTAGTTACATGCAAATGATATCTGGTACATATGCTTGCCAAGATGACCATGAAATTGAATTCCAAGTCTTTAAGTCTCACTTCTGTTTTTTGCCTTTTCCCCTGAGCACAGGTGTCTGAACAGAGGTTCTGAAATGAATGTCTCCAGACTTGACTGTTATTCTATAAGCATGAGATATCTGGAATTATTGAGAAATTCAGACCCTAAGGGAGAGAAACTTCTTGCAACTATTTTCTTCTTAGAAGAAAAGATGACTACTGATAATGAACCATGTATATAAATGGATCATTTGTTGTCCTTCATACTCAAAGAGGAACAAAATGACATCATGATGTTGGAGTCAATGTACAGTGTGTCTGACTGGTTGATAAGACCAGTGTGAGCTCAGAAGTCTCTACCACCTGGGCATAAGGAGTCTGCAAGAATATTTTCTATAGATATGTCCCCAAATTTGCACAGATCATGTTTCTTTTGAGCTACTGAAATTCTTCTCTGTTTATAGAGCATAGCACCCTCTTTGATTTGGAGATGCCATGCTGGACAGTCCTGTGCCAGTGTTTCCCCTGTCTCATAATCAATACCAAAGTTCTTCAAAGAGATCTTTAATGTGCCCTTTTCTCATTTCTTCTGATTATGTGAGTGCTTACCTAGGGTGAGTTCTCTATGCTATAGACTTTTCAGCAAACATGATTGTCATTTGAATAATGGGGCCAGCCCATTAGAATTGCATCCTCTGCAGTATAGTTTGAATGATTAGCAGTTCATCTCAAGAAGGAACCTTAGTGTTTGGTACTTTATCTTGCCAGGTTTCTTCAGAATCTTCCCAATATAATTTGAAAATGAAATTGGTTTAATTTTTTGGCATAATACTGGTAGATCATCCAGATTTCATGGGCATACAACAATGAGGTTAGCACAACTGCTTTGAAGACATCTACAGAGAATGACTCATATGTTAGGTGGATATGCGTGTGGTGAAATGAAGTTGGAGAAACCTTGGTGTCAGAGGAATCCTGCCACTGAAAAGAAATGAAGAGGAAAATTGTAAAGAGGAGAGCAAATTGCCCTCAAGCCCTGTGTGTCTCTTATCTGATCACCCAGCTTCTGAGGAAAGAGAAATGCCATTTCATTATACCCATTTCTCATCTCTGAGATGAAGAGAGGGGATATCATTCTATTCAGTTTCCAGTTTGGTTCCTTGTCTTGGGAGAAGAGTATTATCTTTAATGTAATACTTCTTCAAGTTCTTTTTTTAATCACTTCAATTACCTAATACCCCAAAGAATTACCACCAGAGATCATAACATGGTTTGCTTGGAAAAAAATTAGTGAGTTATCCCCTGGTCATTCCTTCCCTATTTCAGTGATTCCAAAACTCTTCAGGTCATCATTTAAGCTTCATTTTCTATCCTTTTCTACTCAATTCTTTACTCTAATTTCTCTAAACTTTCCCTTCCATCAAAGTTCAAACTAAAATGTACCCACTTCTTCCATTGTGCCCTCTGGAATGTTTGCTTTTAAGTAACAAACTGGATTTTTATCTTCATTCCCCCCCTTTTTATTTCTTCCATCTTCTGGCTCTCACTGGGACTTAGTTCCTTACTGACACAATTTCCCTGGCCACCCTTTCTAGCACTAGCTACTCTTTCATTAATTCCACTTAGCTATCTGGTTGAGGTGGGGTATTGGAATACTCCTGGCTCTCTATTCCTACTTGTAGGTTCTCTTCCCACCACCACCACTCAGTTATCTCTCCTTTTTTGAGGTTCATGTATTCTACATCTACCACTCAATCAAAATCCCAGCACCTGTTCTCTATATCTCTTTGGGACACTCCCCTTCTTTCCTCCCTTAATTCAGCATCTAGCTTGCAATCTTGCTCTTCTTTCCAACTCCTACCCTTACAGATGAGGAAACTGATACAGAGTTAAGCAACTTGCCCAGAATCACATAGCTTACTATGAAAAGGAAATTGCCTTTATTACTTTTGTATCCATGATTATAAAACAAGGAATCATATGTAATTTTTAAAGTAGTAATTGTAAGTATGATTTTGTAAAGAATTAGATCCATTTAGTAAACTGTGTATATCAATTGTAATAATACAATATTAACTATAGTAGTAGAAAAGATAGAGTGTGAGATATTAAAATGTATTAGCTATCAATAAGATTTAGAGCTTCTGTTATCCATTTTGGAATGTTAAGTTCACAGCTTTACAAAATCCTGATTCTTGGTGAAGATAGTAGAAACTATCAGGGAGTCAGTAATATCAATTAGAGATGACTGAAAATTGCATCTTAATCAGATTAATTCCCATATTTTCTGTTATTGTATATTTCAAACCACAATGATGAATTATACTTGTGACATATCTTGAATCATACATTCTAGAGATCGAGATATTTGACAGAAGCCCAGATCTTTGTAAATTTTTCTGATGTCCAAACAAAAAGTCTTAATTGGTGGTAAATCAACAGAAGGACGAGAGAAAATGGGGGCTGCTTGGCTTAAATCTTTATTTGGATCTTAACTTTTTTAGCAACTATTTCCTAAACTGTAGTAACATATTCTGTATGTTTGGCTTTATTAATCACTTATGCTAATTGACTGTCAAATATGCATAAAATAGACTGTTGTATATATAAACAAGGTCTTTCATTATAAACTAAGTGTGATGAGATCACTAACTATAGTTGCCCATAAATAAAGTCAATTCAAGTTCAGAATGATGGCCCAGCTTTTCTTTCTTTGTTACAGTTAGTTGCCTAGTATTAGTGTCTACTACTAATGTCTGAGACCAGATTTGAACTTGGGAAGATGAGTCTTCCTGATTCCAGGTCCAGCACTCAATTCACTGTGCACATCTAGCTGCATCAATGGTACATAATAGGTACTTAATAAATGTTTATCTATTAATTGACTGGAATGAAGCACATATTGTCAAATATAGGATCATAGGATTAAGAGTTATAAGGAACCTTAGAAGTTAGGTCTTCTAACCCCTCTCATTTTAAAGTTAAGGAAACTGAGGTCCAGAAATTTTTGAATTGTCCAAAGTCATTGTTGGCAGGGTTAGAATTTGAAAAAAAAGATCCTTTCATTTAAAATCTAGCATTCTTTCCAATTCTCCACCAACCCCCACCCCCCCCCCAAAAAATTCCCAAGCTGTCACTCTGAGCAATTTGTTGAAGAGGATGATCTTATTTGGGACTTTCTATAATGACAGAAGTAAAAGGGAATGATAACCTAAAAATTGTATTTAGACAGTAAGTTAAAAAGTGACTTCCCCATTCAACTGGCATTCACCTTAAATGAGACCTTGAGTTAGGAAAACCTGTTAAATAAAGGTATTCAGAGAAGTAAGATGCCAAATGAATGGTGCAGAATTATTTAGATGGAACTTATAACAAATTCTCTGACTGCTGCAATCTCTAATAAAATAATTATTTCAGATATCTTGGAACCCAGATCAGATATAATGGATGGAAAGAATTTAATTTTCTGGCATCTACATAAAGTAGTTTTGTTTAGTACCAACAAACAAATGCCAATATTAGAAAATACACATTTCCCTCCCCCCTTTCTTTTGAACTTTTAATGAAATGGCCTGAAGGAACAGCCTGAAGACGAATAAAGCTAAATGAGCATGAACCAACCTGTCTGCATATTTCAGCTTCTATCAGATATGTACATTTGACTAGAGTATATAAAACTAATAAGCAGATCCTTTTAGTGACAATCCCATAAGAGTTCTGCCAAATACCCTCTGCAGAGAGAGGCATCCAAATTCTTCTGTTCCATTCAGTTTAGTTCTACAGACTCACTATATAGCACAGTGTAAAGCACTTTTTGATTGGTCTTGGAGATATAAAAATGAAATAGCACCTGCTCTCAAGCCATATCATTGTAGTAGAAGTATCTAACATATACACAAAAAAATAAATACCTATTACGTCCAAAATAATTTCAATAGAGAGAAAACAAAACACATAAAAGGATTAGAAAAGACTGCATATAAAAGGTAGCAACATAGCAAAGTATGAAGAAAGGTAAGGAATGAAGGAGACAGTTTCCAAATGTATGCCCAAGTTAGCTTGTGGCACCATTTCATTTTCATATAATGCTAGATTTTGTGACTATATTCCACTTACTCTCTGTGAGAACTATGGTTGGCAAACGTTGATAGATGGAAGACTTACAAATACAATTATAAAACTCTCTTTAAAAGAGTTATTTAAATAATTGGAGGATGAGTTCTTCCTTATAGTTGGGCCATACTAATTTAATAAAAATGGTCATACTATCATGGTTAAAGTACAGGCTTTTAGCCTGAAGCAGTTGATGAACCTGAAAAGAATCAAAACCAAGAAAATACTCAAAGAAAACATGAAGAGACGAGAATCCTCCTCTCTCCTATTCTTGCCAACTCTCTTCTATATGTGAAGTATTGCATCCTTGAATACATTTTTTCTATGTTCATTTGACTAAATTTTGTAATATGTAAATACTGTAGCAATGTTTATTAATTGTTCTATATGTATGCTACTGCTTATAGCTAAATTAGCTTATATATAGGCTTATTGATTGTGTTATTGGTGAAGATAGACAGTTTTACTTTGTTAGCTATGCTTAGGGCTTTTGATTGATTGATGCATACTATGGGTATACAGGTACTTTCTTTAAAATAAATTCATTATTTATTTAACATAAAAAATAATTTCCAAATTCTCTCCCTTCCCCTCACCCCTTCCCTACCTGAGAAAGCAAGTAATATGATACCCATTATATGTGTAAAATATATTTCCAAATAAGTCATGCAAAAAACACAAGAAAAATAAAATAAAAATAAAGAGATAAAATTATACTTCAATTTGCACTCAGAGTTCATCAGTTCTTTCTCTGGAGGCAGATAATAATTTTTGCCATGAGTCCTTCCACATTTTCCTAGATCATTTTATTGATTTAGGTAGTTAAATATTTCTGGGTAAATCATTATAATGTATTTTAATTTAAAATCTAAGAATTTTTTTTTATTTTTGATTTTTTTTGTTTAAGATTGTATTTTAATTTAAATTCTAAGAATTTTTGAATTTTTTGTTTGAGATTGTATTTTTATAAAAATCCAAGAATTTTTAATTTTGTTTAAGATTTTACTGTTATAAAAAATCAAAGATTTTGAGCAACTCAACCTTCATGGGAAGGACCATTCCAAATATTATTAACTACTCCAACATCTATAAAGATTGGAGAAAGGGACTCTTGGATTCACTGCTCACATGTGAAGAAAGCATCTTCTGCTGAGACTGATTGACTCTATCCTGTCATATGAATTGTGACTCTATCTTATCATATGAATTGGAGATAATAATCCATAGACAAATGGATGCTGTTTTTTCAAGAACACATTGAATTACTGATTTTTTCTTATTTTTCTTATTTCTTTTCTTTTCTTTTTTGATCAGAATATTTGAATTTTTTCTCATTTTTTGCACTGAAGGTACACATAATTAATATTAATATTATTTTTTTTCCTGCAGTAATACAAGTTAATATATATACTCTTGCTATAATGTCAATATATGCCTAAAAGCTTTAAACTATGGGAACCTGCCATTTATTGATAAAATATTATAGGACTGTGATTAATGTTTGTGTCTGATTCCAGGAAAAGGGATAAAAACAAGGAGCACAGACTAAACCTGGATAGTGCCAATAGAGCACACAAGAAATATTAAAGTGAGACTCGAGGTTGCCACGCTTAACCTATGTTTAAGTCGTAGGACTTCCTTGTATCTACACTCTTTTCGAAGTACTCAAACAAGTACAAAGCTTGACTATCATGCTGGCTCCCTATATCCCTGAGGAAAAAAATCAGATGAGGGAATGACATTTCCCCATCAAAGTAGAATTCTAATTCTTTTCTTCTTATATTATGGCAACTTCCTGTAGTCTTGGCTACAAATGGCTAAGTGAAATATTACTGCATTCTGTCCTACATACTTGTGGGATAGAAATTACTTTACTTTAAACTGGACCTATACAAGGCCTATTTTGAATTTTTATTATGTTTTTGATTATTTTTCTATTCTTTTGATAATTACACATACACCCCCATAACTGAACATTGCATTCTGAGCTAAACTTGATATTTTTTTAATACTTACTTCAGGGGGGATTTGTTACAAGGGAATCACTTTAAAAGACTGATATATATTAATTTAAGGTCGCCAAGGAATCAGCTATGTAATTCCTAAATGAAAAACTCAAGTCAGCCGTCAGCCTTTTTTGGAGTTTAATTACAATAGGAGTAAGAAAGGAATTAGAGATATAGAGAGAGAGAGAAAGGGGAGAGAAGGGAATAGGGCTTAAATACCCCTTCTGTTTAGGCTGGGCCAAAAGGCCCAAGCCCTTAGATAGCTGAGGCAAAGAAAAGAGATCAGTCCCTATTACTCATGTGTCCAAAATGGAGAAACAGTCTCAGAGGCCCCCACCTTCAGCTTCCTTCAGAGCAAGCTTCCCCCGAGCCCAGGAACCACACCGACCAAAAACTCAACCACCTCCTCCAGTCTCCAGACCCTCCTATCTTTAAGGACACCATCCAAGTTGCCTCCCCTCAGTCCTCACATCTACCAATCACTCTTCATCAATTTCCCTGTCAATGGAGGCTCTCGCTTAACCCAGGACCGCCCAGAGGTTTCTGGCTTTTGCACATGTCTGTTGAAGGTCATATTTTCAAATGATTAAATCTATACTCCTTTGCTACAGCCCTTTCTAAATCCTGTTAACTTGAGTATGGTAGAGATTGGAATAATTAAATTTTGATCTAGGCTGCAGCCCTTACTCAATCCTATTAGGACTGAATAGGGTGGAGATTGATTCCAAGTATCTCCATTGTATCAATTCTAAAATCAATCAAGACTCAAAGAAATTCCTGTTCTATGCTCAAGCATAGGTCAAAGTCCTTTCCATTGTTCAGCAAAGGGTTTCTGTCCTAAAGTAATCTTAAGAAGGGAAGAGAAGGAACCTCCCATGCCAATGGAGTTCCCATTCCAATAGACTATCAGTAAGAAATTTTCCAAGTATGAAATATCCCAATGGTGAAATTTTCAACAATTATAAGTCTAAGGAAATTTGAGGTTTACAGATTGTATTTTAATTTAAAATCTAAGAATTTTTTTTTATTTTTGAATTTTTTTTTGTTTAAGATTGTATTTTAATTTAAATTCTAAGAATTTTTGAATTTTTTGTTTGAGATTGTATTTTTATAAAAATCCAAGAATTTTGAATTTTTTTAAGATTTTACTGTTATAAAAAATCAAAGATTTTGATTCTGTTCGAGAAATGATCTTCAAGAAAGAAGCTTGAAACTTTTATATCCAGAGAATGAACTGTTGCAGAAAGATGCCCAAAACTTACACTTCATCAAGAAGATCAAGAATGAACTTTGGATATGATTTGATTGACTGAACTTTTGATTGATCATTTATTGTAATTGTACACATTTATGCCAAAAGGGACTGCCCCTAATTTGGCTTTCTGTCAATACACCTAGCAAAACATTGGTTTTGCTTTTTTTCTTTTCTATTTCCTCTCTCACTATTCTAATTTCTATTAGAAAATTGAATATTGTGTATATCTATAGTTAGAAGTGCATTTAGAACCACAAAATGATTATGTTAAATGATCAATGGGGAGACTAGTCTCCCAATGATCATCAGGAGGATTGTAAACCTTAAAATTTCTTAGATTTATGAATGTTGGAAATTTCCCCATTTCCAACATTAGGTAGGGAGGGTCCTTCTCCTCCCTACCTAAGATTACTTTAGGACAGAAACCTTTTGCTGAACAATGGAAAGGGCTTTGACCTATGCTTAAGCATAGAACAGGAAGTTCTTTGAGTCATGATTGATTTTAGAATTGATACAATCTCCACCCTACTCAGTCCTAACAGGATTTAGGAAGGGCTGCAGCATAGATCAAAATTTAATTATTTGAGAATATGACCTTCAACAAACATGTGCAAAGGGGCAGACCTCTGGGCGGTCGTGGGTTAAGCTAGAGCCACCATTGGCACAGGGAAGACATGGACAGTGATTGGTAGATGTGAGAACTGAGGGGAGGGAACTGAGATGGTTTCCTTAAAGATAGAGGGGTCTGAGGACTGAGGGTTGGTTGGAGAGGTTTTGCTCTGAGAGGTTGTGCTCTGAAGGAAGCTGGAGGTGGAGGCCCCTGAGACTGTTTTTCCATTTTGGTCACGTGAGTGATAGGGACTGATCTCTTTTCTTTGCCTCAGCTATCTAAGGGCTTGGGCCTTTTGGCCCAGCCTAAACAGAAGGGGTCTTTAAGCCCTATTCCCTTCTCTCCCCTTTCTCTCTCCCTCTCTCTCTCTCTCTCTAATACCCTTCTTCCTCCTGTTTGTAATTAAACTCCATAAAAGGTTGACTGCTGACTTGAGTTTTCATTTAGGAATTACATAGCTGAATTCCTTGGCGACCTTAAATTAATATATATCAGTCTTTTAAAGTGATTTCCTTGTCACAATAATATTGCTATTACTTTTTTCTCCTGGTTCTTCTCACTTCACTTTGAAACATTTCATATATACCTCCCCAGATTTTTCTGAAACCATTTCTTTTATTTTTTCTTATATCACAATAGTATTACATCACAATGGTATACTACAACATTTTCAGCCATCCCCCCAGTTGATGGGCATATCTTTAATTCACTTTCTTTGCACTGTAGAGTTAGTATAAATATTTTTGTATGTATTAGTCATTTTCTTCTCAGTTCCATTTCTTTGACACCATATAAAGAACTGCTATAAATATTTACGTACATATAGGTCATTATCCTTTTTTCTTTGACCTTTTTTGGATACAGTCTCAATTGGGGTATTGCTAGGTCAAAGGGTATAAACAGCTTGATAGCCCCTTGGATGTAATTACAAATTGTTTTCCAGAATGGTTGGACAAATTCACAACTCTGGCAACAATTTATTAATGTACTTATTTTCCCATACCTCCCCTAGCATTTATCATTTCTGACAGATGTGAGATGGTACCTCAGAGTTATTTATTGTCTTTCTCTAATCAAAAGTGATTTTGAGCATTTTTATCTGAATATAGATAGCTTTAATTTCTTCTTCTGAACACTACTTGTTCATATCTTTTAACCATTTATCAATTGGCAAATGACTTTTTTTAAAAAAAGATTCAGTTTCCTGTATATATGAGAAATGAGGTCTTTATCAGAAAAAGTTATTGAAACTTTTTAAATATTACTTCATTTTCCATGGTATTATTTTTTAATAAAAATGTAGTTTCCCCAATTTTCACTTTTAATTAGTTTTTTTGGCTTTAGATTTGTCTGAGATCATAATTGCTACTCTTGCTTTCTTTACTTTAGCAAAACATAATAGATTCTACTTTAGCCCCTTATTTTAACTATGCATCTTTCTATTTCATGTGTCTCTTGTAAATCATATATTGTTGGATTCTGTTTACTACTACAGTTGACTATCCACTTCAATTTTTTTTGGGTGAGTTCATCCCATTTACATTCATAGTTCTGATTACAGTGTAACCAGTCCTATTTTTTTCTTTATCCTTCTTTCTGACTTTTTACCCTGTCTTTTCTCTTTCTATTTGACTTCTGACTACTACCTTCCTTAATCTCATCCCTTCTTTCTCTTATCCTCTTCCCTTCTTATTTCCCTATTGAGTAAGATGGATTTTTATATAAAATTAAGTATGTGCATATTCTTCTGTTTTTTAACCAATTCTGATGAGTGAGGTTCAAGTATTACCCTCCAGCCAATCTCTATTTCCTCCTCCACTGTAAAAGCTCTTCCTTACATGCCTACTTTTTGTTAGACAATTTCCCCCATTCTTTCTTTCCCTTCCCCCTTCTAACAGTGCATTCCTTTCTTACTCTTGGTTTTTTAGATCATCCCAATATAATTAACTCACACTCATGCCCTCTATCTATGTAGATTCCTAAGTGCCTTAATGATTAAGTTCTTAGGAGTTAGGTGTATCACCATCTAACATAGGAATGTAAAGGGTTTAACCTTTTGAGTTCCTTATCATTTCTTTTTATGTTTCTCTTGAGTCTTGCATTTGATTGTTAAAATTTTCTGTTTAGCTCTCATGTTTTCATCAGGAATATTAGAAAGTCCTTAATTCTATTAAATATCTATATATTTTTCCATTTAAAAATTATACTCAGTTTTGCTGGGTAGATGATCCTTGATTGCAGTTCTAGTTTGCATTGTGGAATAACATATTCTAAGTCCTTCCTTACTTTAACATGGAAGCTGCAAAACCTTGTGGTAAACCCTTATGGCTTTCAGATAGTCAAAAAATTCTTAAATTGTTTGTCCTCCATTTTATTTTCTAGGTCAACTGTATCCCAATGAGATATTTAACATTTTCTTCTACATTTAAAGATTCTTTTGACTTTTTTGTCTTGTTTCTTGGTGTCTCATGGAGTCATTAGCTTCTACTTACCCAGTTTAAATTTTTAAGAAATTATTTTCCTTAGTAAGCTTTTTGTCTCTTTTTCCCATTTGGTTAATTCTACTTTTTAAAGAGTACTTTTTTTCATTGAATTTTTGTACACTCTTTTTTCTATTTGGCCAATCCTGTTTTTTTAAGATTTTTTTTTCTTCAGTGAATTTTTGTACCTCTTATCAGTAGACCAATTTTATGTTTTAAGATATTGTTTTCTTCAGTATTTTTTTGCATCTCTTCTATCCAGTTGTTTATTATCTTTTCATTTTTTATTATTTTTATTTCTCCTCCCTATTTTTTATTCTAGAATTTTTATCTCAGAAATTATTTTGTGGGCTTATGCCGAATTAGAAATTTTCTTTTAGACTTTATAGCTGTTTTCACATTGTTTTCATATTATGATATTTATGTCTTGGCCTCCTTTGCTATGGTAGTAGCTTTTTGTGCACAAATTCTTTTTGTGATTGTTATTACTTGTTTTCATTTTTTTCTTGATTTAGAACTTTACATTAAAGTTGAACTCTGCTCACCTTGGGGTAAGGAGGTACTTTATTAAGCTTCAGGCTTTAAAAGATTCTATTTTAAGAGCTAGTCTAGGGGCCTGTAAGTTTTTCTGTGCTTCCACTGTGGTATGATCCATGGTGAAGTGTGGTCACTGTTCTTCTCTGTGCTCAGGTCTCTACCCAGGTAGGGTCACTGCTCTCCAAAAGCTCTAAGTACTAGTGATACTCTTGGTCATGGAACTTTGACTAGGACTGACTCCAAGCACTCTTTGTCTTTGAATTACAATCCAGAACTGTGTCTGGGCATAGAGCTGCCTGGGCAACCAGTGCTAGAAAATAATCCCATGTAATTTCTTTCTGATAAGTTATTCAACCCAGTTACAATTTCTGGACTGAGAGCTCTTGATGTTGCTGTCTCAGCTGCCTCCAAAGCCCTTCACTGTTCTTGCTGTTGTGTGTCTTCTAGGCTGACCTGTACTGTGGTGTCACTGACCTCTTCTGCTGACTTCCTATGTTATCTTAGGCTCAAAAAACATCTCTGATGTTGTGATGGTTATGCCACACAAAAATTCAATTTGAGTTGTTATTTAAAAGTGGTTTGGAGGGGAATGTTGGTAGCCCTCAGCTAGGGTTGTTTTGCAAGAAACTGCAGTGTTTTAAGGCAGGGGATGAATGTAACTTGAGACCCAAAGTCCATTGAATGGGACTCTGCTCATTAATAGAACAAATAGTTTTTAAAAGAACTATAAAATATTTAAAATTACATAAAAATTTTAATATAGTATGAGAAATCATGATCAAAATAACTCTGAAGTTTTTCTGCACTCAACAAATTGAGAAAGAATGAAATATCTGCACTGGATATCTCCATCCAACCATAGTCACATTACTCAGGTTAATGGTAGAGAGGAAATAGCCCTCATTCATTTTCTACTAAATCAATAGACTAGGCAGGAACTATGAATCAAGTAGCAAAGTATTTACCTAGACCATAATAGCTGAAGGGTTCCAGGTATGAATGAACCATGAAAGTATTAGAAATACACCTATAAGTCTGGTCCATGAGCACTTAGCTCATTAGTTTTTGAATATATCTTTAAAACTTTCATGATTCATTCATACCTGGAACTCTTCAATAGCAAAGTAAGTAACAAGAAAATCATGCATTATGTTTTCTCCCAGATCTCATTCACAACAAACCTTTATAATACTCATGCCCTAGAGTAGAGTGCCCATGACTATGTCTCTTAGCTAATTTTGTATGACAATGTTGCTGTTTGCTCCACTTCTTTCAGTGACTTAGTGTGGTCCTAGAGCTCACTTTATGTTGCTTGCTTTACATTGGTCATCTGCTGAAGTCCAGTGGTCTGTTTAGCTCACTGTTTCTATATTATTGCTCCTAAATACCTTTACATTCCATCCTACTGCTTCTACCATTTCAGAGCCCTTTAGGAAGTGTCTAAGAATGAGAACACCTGGAATTACTTATCTTAAGCTCAGTCAACCCATTTTTAGCTGTCTTGAGTCTGCCTCACTCCTCTATCCTGGTTGGTGCATAGAAAACATTCTATTTTCCAACCTTCCTGGAAGAATACTGCTCCCACCACTGTTACACACTGTGACAAGGAAATGACTTTAAAAGACTGATATATATTAATTTTAGGTCGCCAAGGAATTCAGCTATGTAATTCCTTAATGAAAACTCAAGTCAGCAGTCAACCTTTTATGGAGTTTAATTACAAACAGGAGGAAGAAAAGTATTAGAGAGAGAGAGAGAGAAAGAGAAGGGAATAGGGCTTAAATACCCCCTCTGTTTAGGCTGGGCCAAAAGGCCCAAGCCCTTAGATAGCTGAGGCAAAGAGATCAGTCCCTATTACTCATGTGACCAAAATGGAGAAACAGTCTCAGGGGCCTCCACCTCCAGCTTCCTTCAGAGCAAGCTTCTCAGAGCACAACCTCTCAGAGCAAAAACTCTCCAACCACCTCCTCAGTCCTCAGACCCTCCTATCTTTAAGGAAACCATCCAAGTTCCCTCCCCTCAGTTCTCACATCTACCAATCACTGTCCATCATTTTCCCTGTGCCAATGGTGGCTATAGCTTAACCCAGGACCGCCCAGAGGTCTGTGGCTTTGCACATGTCTATTGATGGTCATATTCTCAAATAATTAAATCTTGATCCTTTGCTGCAGCCTTTCCTAAATCCTGTTACCCTCAGTAGGGTGGATATTGGAAGTTCCAAGACCTGGTTCTGTCATTCCAAGTATCTCTATTGTATCAATTCTAAAATCAATCATGACTCAAAGAACTTCCTATTCTATGCTTAAGCATAGGTCAAAGCCCTTTCCATTGTTCAGCAAAAGGTTTCTGTCCTAAAGTAATCTTAAGAAGGGAGGAGGAAGAACCTCCCATGCCAATGGGGTTCACATTCCAATAGACTATCAGTAAGAAATTTTTCAAGTATGAAATTTCCCAATGGTGAAATTTCCAACATTTATAAGTCTAAGAAATTTTAAGGTTTACAACACACAAATTTTTAATTCGTATCAGAACTAGTGAAGTTCTGCTATTTCTCTTCAAGTCAGGGTACAGGTAGAGTGCCTCCAACTCTAAACTTTTGTCTAAGTTTTGTCTCTTGTTTGCTCAAAGTTTAAGACTGGGGATAAAGATCAGAATTAACTTCATTTACCCAAGTTTCTAGTGCTCAACCATGAAAATTATATTAAAGTTTCAATTGACCTCAAAAAGTTATTAGAAACTTGTGATGGTGGTAATGGAAGCTGGTGGCCTCTGTAACAAAGTGTTTGGTCCCCTTAAGAAGGTAGCCTGTTATCATTAAAGAGTCCAATGAAAAGCTTCAAAAGAAAATAGTAGGCAGTTATCTATAAATTTGTGCCAGCACCTAAAAGCAGTCAATAGCAAAGGAAAGGTGCAACTATTTGAACTGAATATAATCACTCACAGTTGAAGTCTTTTCTGGTTCACTTATCCTTTTAAGTAGTGACCTTCCTGGAAAGAATATACTACTACAGTGAGACTGGGTGAATTTATTTCCTTTCTCTCTTCTTCCTCAGCTACTTGGTATCACTAGCCCTTAAATCTTTTTATTTTCTATCAGTACTTTTCTAATGAGTTTTATTTCTAAAATAAAATAAGCTGATTTTAAATTGCATTTTGAGTGAGTGTTTGGTGTAAATGAAGGGATCACATTATAGGAAAGGACAAAGGAAAATCTCTGGACAAATATCTTCAGTCTTAATTATAAGCCCATAAAGAAACTGAAATGCTCTGTCTCTGTTCTTTCTATTTCTCTCTCCCTCTGTATCTCTCCACACTCACCCCCTTTCCCCCTGCCCAACAAATAAGGACTTTATATATTCAAAGTTCTTTGAAAATATTGAAGTGCTATATAGATGCTGTGGGGAAAATATTTCATTATTTTTAAAATATTGTTTGAAACTAGCTCCATGTAATTAAAATTTCTTACTCAAATCTTACTTATCATAAGAGGTCAAGCAGACCTCAGAAATACTTCAGGGAGTCAGATAGCAAGGATTACTTAGGTTCTGCCCAGATCTTGTTTTGGATCCATTCAAGGTTTGTTTTGGGGTTTACTAAATAGCTTCTGTTTTGACTTTGCCCTGATTTTATTGAGTGTTTATATTTGCCTGTTGATAGACACTCAAGCAACCTTACTGTGAACTGCCCTGTTCTGAAACTGCCTAACTACTTAAGTGTTGGCCATCCAGTTGCTTGTCCTCATGTCCTCATACACTCTCCGTATAATATGAAATTTACAGAGATAGGGAGGGAGTCACACCTTTTCCTGGTTCTCTCCTTTTCTGAACTGACAATAAGATTCTTTCTAAAAACAATGCCAGTTATTAATTATTATGACTGGTTTGAAGGTCATCCTAAATAAGACATTTTAACATTGATGTTCTGTGATTCTATAAGTATTTTGAAGTACAACTATTACAATATATTACAATCAATAACCAACAAATAAACATTTATTAAGCATCTATCATGTGCTAGGCATCATGTTAAGCCCTGGGGATTAAAAAAAGGTAAAAAGACAGTTCCTTCTTTCAAAGATCCCACAAAGTAATGAAATATTTGAAAATAAAACTGTCTTCAGTATGATGTAGTAGAATGGGCACTGGTCTAAATGTCTGAGGAATTGTGTTTTACTTCTGATGTTGCTAGTTTCTGCCCAAGTCATTTAAACTTCTTGATTTTCATCAGTATAATATGGCACATAATAACCAGCCTGTCTACATTTGAGGGTTCTTGTGAGGCTCAAATGATGAAGTATAAACACACTTTGAGAAGCTGTTAAGCACTATACAAAGTATTGCTATTAATTTCTTGCTATGTCGGCTCACCATTTGGGGAATCAGAGTATTTTCTAAAATTAAATGGAAAGTGTTGACCTTTCACAGTCAAGGAGATTCTCTAACTAGTAATTAAAAAACACTCAGTCTGTTTGTTCTTTTTAGGTAGATTGTACTTTGTTTAAGGTTTAAATAACTTGAACATTTGTTCTTTGTGTTAATCTGTAAATTGTCCATTAGTCATCTGGGAAGGTAGTGGGGAATGTAGATCTTCAATAAATAAAAGGAAGCTATATTTCTTAAGAGATAAATCACAGGGGTGATTAAAGGATTGGAAATCAAGACTCAAGGAGAAAGGTTCAAGGAACAAGGATTAACCATTTTAGAAAGGTCTGAGCAATTTAAAGCTTGTTATTCAAGTGTGTGAAAGGTCCAGGACCACTTTGACTCCACTCAGTTAAGAATCAAAGAAGATGGATTTTTAATGTATGGCAGTGTATTTAGGTGAGTTATGAGAATCACTAGGATAGTTTCCTGAATATAATTGTAGACTCACTGTTTCCTTCTGTTATCTTTTAAAATAGGATATATATATATATATATACATATATATATATATACACATATGTATGTATATATAATTGGTCTGATGATTTTAAGAATGCTGCATGGAGTCAAGAGAATGAAGTAAATATTTTTAAAGCTCTGTTATCTTTTTGTTAAAATGCTTTTTAGGAAAAAGGAAAAAGTGTAATTCCCATTTTAAACATGTCAGAGTTTAAAGATCTATGACATGAAATTAGATTGTAACTCCTAATTATATAGAATTTAAGCCAATATATTCACATAGCCTTTTAAGGAAATGTTTATAAATATAACACATCAATCTATTTAGTATTACCTACTCATTTTCTTGTCAGTTTTCTCATTACAGCTCAGTGCCCATGAAAATATGGTTTTGCTAAGGTTGTATTTAGGATTCTGAGCTAATAGGACCTGGGAAATACTTACCCAACATACCCATGCCATAATGGCTGGTCAAATTGTCAATTGGCTTTAAGCCAGATTAGGATGCTCTCCATCACTTGCTCTGCAGTGCTAATGCTAATGCTGATGACTAGTCAGTAACAGAGGAAAGTAGCACAATTAGAGGAATGGGTCCTTCTTCTCCCTTCCAATGACCGAATACAAGAGAAAGGGTCTGGATAGCAATTTGAAGATGCAGAGTTCTGCTTTAGAAAATTTGAAATGACTGAGGCCACTGATCCACACATCACTCATTACCTGTATATAATTTCAGACACTTCTAGCTGGGGGCCCAAATATTCCCACATAGATATGACATTACTTATATTGCCTGCACTAAAGAAACTTCCCTCCAAAATAGCATATGCTACTGCTAAATGTGAACAACTTAAGTGTTGGTAGGAAGATTTGTTAAAAAAAAAGTCACTACAATAAATTAATGAAAGTCACTTAAGCATTGAATTCACCAGAAACTAACAAAATAACCATTGCATCTTCTATAAGGGCTGAAAACATTTTTCGTCCAGTAGATAACAGCTCTAGATGGATAAATAGTATGGGAAATGAAAACCTAGCCTCCAGGATAAATTTGTATCAAAGGAACTTTACTGATTTATAAATTAAATTTTTATTATAAATTTAACAATCATCAACAAACATGGTTGCCCAGTGAAACTTTATTAAAGGATTACGGGCTAAAAAGACAGACATTGAAATGTTAAAGAGAAAATCTGAAGGTTTCCATACTGGGCTAGCTGTTTGCACCTTGACCCTTTAGAGAGAAAAGGGATAGCAAGGCTCTGCAATTTCCTGAATGGTGATTTTCCTTAGCCACATGAATGCCTTACTACTATTGTAACCCTAAATATGTGCCCATTTCCCAAACTCTGGATGCATTTGTGAGAGAACATGCCTTGGTGTTGGGAAAATGCTTTCTATCTATAATTATTGCTATTTTAAAAAATAAATGTCTGTTAATGAATTGAATCTACGAACTGATTGTTAAGGGGAAGCACCCTGGAGGAGGCTTCTGAGCTATTGTTTAGGAAGATAACCTACATGGCTACCCTGGGGAACCCTGGAGTTGGGAGAGTGAGTCCTGGGGGGCATTGCTCATGAATATTTCCTTAAATAAATGTAAAAACTAGGATTAGGTGTAAAACCATGAATTTCTTTTCATGCAGTTTGTTTTGAAATGTTTATTGAATTTAACAAAGCAGTAACAAATGTATGCTGTTTGGTTTTCAAGCATCCCTGTTAACTTGTAAGGTCTGAGGACAATGAATAGAACTTGGAGAATCTGGACTTGGAGGCAGGAAGACATAAATATGTTTCCTTCCTCTAACACTAATTATCTGTGTGGCCGTGGAGAAGTCACCATCTCAGTCCATTTCATCATCTATAAAATGGGAAAAACAGTAACATCTAACTCCCAGGGCCATTGGGAGGATCAAATGAGATAACACATATAAAGTACTTTGCTAAAACTTTAGTGTACTATATGAATGTTAGATATCATTATTACTACTATTATGGTTTGTATTACTCTGGCTCCCAATGGTTGATTTGATAACCTTAATATCTGTCATACCTTTTAGGTCTAGGTACCAATTTCCCTTATAAGTACCCAGACCTATAAGGTTTAATATATAAATAGTGTTGAGGAGGAATTATGAGAAGCCGGAGCCCATGGGCAGGGGTGGCGGGTGGGGTGGGGAGGTGGGTGGGTACAGTAAATGAAATTACCATTGTATGGAATGAAAATTAGTGTCCAAATTTAGAAGTGTCCAAAATTAGAAGCCACTCCTGGTTGGTCTCTCATGATTCTCTAGTTCTTCTTTTTTTTTTCCTCATTGGAATTCCCTTAAGATTCTAGGAAAGGTCATTGTTCTATGGGGTCTAGTTTCCTTTCCTAGAATCTGTCAGCCTATTTTAAAACTCTAAACACATGCCCATGACAGGGTGTCTTTTTGTCAGAAATCTTTTATGTTGAAGTTCTTAGTCTCATGATTCATGAACAATGGACCCCAAGAGCTATAGGTACCATTTCTTCTTTGGTCTTTTACCTTGTCTCTCCAAGTCTTTCCACTTTGAGTGACTTATATTTTGTGACTGTATGAAAGCTTTCTCACTCATCCCAGCACTCTCTTAGTCTAAAGTGTGTTTTTTTTTAGTTTATTTATTTATTTTTGGGAAATTTTATTTAATTAGTTAATTTAGAATATTTTTCCTTGGTTATAAGATTCATGTTCTTTCCTTCCCCTCCCCCAAAGCTCTCCTGTAGCTGATGCACAATTCCACTGGGTTTTACATGTGCCTTTGATCAAGACCTATGTCCATATTATTGATATTTGCACTAGGGTGATCATTTAGAGTCTACATCCTCAATCATATCCCCATCAACCCATGTGATCAAGCAGTTGTTTTTCTTCTGTGTTTCTACTCCCACATTCTTCCTCTGGATGTAGATAGTGTTCTTTTTCATAAGTCCCTCAGAACTGTCCTGGTTCATTGCATTGCTACTAATAGAGAAGCCTGTTAGTTACATTTGATTGTACCACACTGTATCAGTCTCTGTGTACAATGTTCTCCTGGTTCTACTCCTCCCACTCTGCATCAATTCCAGGAAGTCATTCCAATTTCCATGGAATTCCTCCAGTTCATTATTTTCTAGAGGTTTTTTTGGAAAGATGTTCCACTGTCTTCAAATACCTCTAATTTCACTGCCATTTTATCTGGGATGCTGAGTGGGGTTATATGAATTGGGTAGCTTTATGATCAACTAATAAAATATAGTCACATGATTTTTCCATGTTTCTCAGGAACTATGGAGAATTCTTACTATGCATTTGTAGTACTTTGTGTCAAGCAAGGGGGGATCAGAACCAAAGAAGTAAGTATCTCCAATTAAATCGACAAGGATTTATTAAGTGCCTACTATGTGACCTGCAATATGCTAAGCATTGAGAACACAAAGGGAAAAAATTAGCTCTTACCTTCAAAGAAGTTATAATCTGATGGGGGGAACAACACACAAACAACTGTACAAAGTGGAGGTAACCTGAGAGAGTAGGCTTTAGTATTAAAGAAGGGAAAAGGTTTATTTCAGAAGTTGGCATTTTAGCTGAGATATAATGGAAGCCAAGGATGCCTGGGTGGTAAAGATAAGAAGGGAGAGCATTCCAAGCAATGGGTCAACAAGTGAAAATTTATAGGGAATTCATGCAAAACTCAACATCTGCCAACACAGGTCTCAATCCCTTTCTGCCTCAGTAAATGGTTTTCATGAGGTCTTATGGACAAAAACTTCTCCATTATTCAGCTAACTTTGTGATAAACTTCTCTGAACTTAGGTAGGCTATTCTTTGGATGAAGATCATTGAGAACCCAGAGTTGTCTTTACTTCACAATAAGGCATCAGAGTAGGATTTTACTGTGGAATCTACTAAACTCTGAAGAAGCAAAATTACTAAAATTTGCTTACTTTGCTTCTTTACACATCCAAGATGAGTTTTAAAAAGAGGCCTTGCAGCATTGTTCACTAAGGAGATACCTTCCTGTGGGGAAAATCCATCAACCAAAGGAGGAAGCAAGGTAATAGTCAGTTAAATGAAAGCTAAAAGAAAAGTGACTTGTATCACCAGAGTTTACTATAGGCTATCAAGGCAGAAAGAGGAAATAGATGAGATTTTGAAAGTAGATCACAAGCCTGGCACTGTGAAATAGATTAGTGATTAGTGAAATGATGAGATGATTTAATAATTTGACCATTTACTGGAGTTCTCTTTCTACCAAAAGGAGAGCAGCCAATCATTTCTTGACCTGTCTTATCTTGACTTGATAATTTCATTTTTCAAAATGTAGAGGAACCAAAAAGGGAAAATTCTATTGTGTATCTGTCTAATCTTTAAAAAAGTAATTAGTTCGTGGGATAGAAATGAGCACCTTGGGGGAATGATCACTCCCTCTTAAAGTTTGTAATAGAGAATAAGGCACAGTCTTACATGTTTTTTAGATTTGGGAAGAATAGAATTCAGAGAAATTATATATATATGATCTCATGGCAAAAAACTGTATAAGAGAAATGATCCCTAGGGGATAGAAAACTCTTAGGAATTAAATTCTGAAGACACAAAAAGAAATAATCCAAGTGATAAGGAAAATGAGGAATTGTCTGAGGAGACCCATATGGACGCATAGGGAACTCATGTGCCAATATATTTAAAAAAAGATAAATACTTGTGATGGAAACATGGGCATGCAACAAAGAATTAATACAATTCCTTTCTCAATTCTGTAAGAATGATGACAGGAGTGCTAAATATCAAAATGAGTTGACTGAAAAAGAATGCTATGAACAAAATCCCAATTTTTTCCTCTTTCCTTTGTGAAAAGTTGAAGCTCAAAAAATAGATAGACTTGCTGATTGGGTTGGAGAGGATGATGAAAACTTGTTATAGAAAGATGCCAAACTGCTCAATTGTTTTGCATTGGTTTTCTATTGTAAAAATAATACTTTTCCCTAAGAAAATTCCAAAGTTCTATCAGAAAAGGCAGTATAAAATAGGCTAATTAGAAGTTTGTTCTAAGAAACTTCTGTAGTTCTTCCTATATTTGTTTGGTGCTCCATCTCATGCAGGTAAGACACCAAATTATGATGTCTTGAAATAATTGGAATTTGCTTATTAGAGTCAGGAGGATGGTTTAGGAGAGTGAAGGTTTAAATCAAACATTCAAGTCATGAATAAACCTAATGGTATACATTCTGCCTGGCTTTTGCTGGCTCAACCAATTACCATTCTGAGTGATCCAAAATATTGATTTCAGAGGACAAATAAAAATACTATTTCATATTCCCACCAATCACCTCCTTACAACCCATGCGAAGCAAGAAAAACTGATAAAATGGCTCAGGTAATATATGAATAATATATATGCAGTAGTGCTGCTGGTGGTGGGTAAGTAGACAACCCTGATAGACTGATTTTTCACAGCTCAACTGAGATTTCAGAAGGTAGGAACAGGCAATAGTGACAATAAAGCAAGGTAGTGTATGTTACTTTTTCAGATTTTGAATGAATAATTTTGTACCTTGTAAAGATTGTGAGACTTTTATAGTTCATCCCCTGAATTGCCTATTTATAGATTTCAAAGGGTTCCTTTTTGATGTGATTGCTATTCATGTGATTACTATATTGTTAGACTAGGAGAATGTCATAGATATTGTTTACCTTTATCATGGCAAAACACTCATTTAAGACCTTCATGCTATTCCTCTATTAAAGGAAGGAAAAGATGAACTAGACAATTGTACAATTAAGTGGATTCACAACTGGTTTAATAGCTATACTAGTGGAGTTTTTTAGTTGAATGTCAATTTAGATGGATGTCTGCAGAGTCCTGTAAAGGACTTCTATTTGGCACAGAGTTAAACATTTTGACCAGTGATTCAGAAAAAAAGCATGAACAGTTTGAGTATTAGATTTGTAAATGATAGAAAGCAGGGAAGAATAGCTAACATCACCAGCCTCACAGACCTTCCTCTACATACTGATGATCTTCCTCCTGGTGACCATCATGTAGAGAGAGAATGATTCCATTCCAGATTCACCTTACTCTCCCCTTGATTTTCTTTGGATTCCATATCTTTCTCTTTACCAAGCACACCTGACTGTCAAAGAGATTGGTCTCTCTCTTCCTCTCCCTCCCTCCCTCCCTCCCTCCCTCTCTCTCTCTCTCTCTCTCTCTCTCTCTCTCTCTCTCTCTCTCTCTCTC
The DNA here is from genome assembly GCF_027887165.1 of Monodelphis domestica. Classification (NCBI taxonomy): domain Eukaryota; kingdom Metazoa; phylum Chordata; class Mammalia; order Didelphimorphia; family Didelphidae; genus Monodelphis; species Monodelphis domestica. The sequence continues at coordinate 395,945,245 of NC_077228.1, read as the reverse complement.
TCTCTCTCTCTCTCTCTGTCTTTTCTCTCTCTTTGTCTCTGTTTTCCCCTTCCTTCTTCTTTCCCCCTCATTCCCTCTCTCTCCTCATTCCTTATTCATTCTCTCCTTCTCTCTTTTCCTCTCCATCTCTCACCTGTTTATCATCATATTGTTTGTTAGAGTCAGGATCTAAAAAGATCTTGTCAGGTTATAACATTAGGCCAAATCTAATGAAATGAAATGTAATAGAGTTCAATCTGACATTTTATAGTTAGGTGGAAAAAAATCACCTTCACAAGTACAGATTGAAGGACAAAGACATGATGGTAAAAAACATTTGTCTGAAAAAGGTCTTGGAGTTTTGGCAAATGCTAAGCATAATATGTCTCTGGGCTGACATAGTAGTTAGAAAAGCTACTGTGATCTTGGGGTGCAGTATGACACACCTCCACAAGCAAGCATGTCATTGTCACAGCATACTCTTGGTCTGGTTCAGTTCTGAGTACCATATTTTAAGTGAAATATTGCTGCCCAGTGTTCAGAATAGCAAACAAATATAAAACAACATGGATGCACCCACGATCAAAACAGTGGCATCTCATTGACTACATCATTGTACGCCGGCGAGACATCCAGGATGTACAGATCACCAGAGCCATGAGAGGAGTTGAATGCTGGACAGACCACCAATTGGTTAGAGCGACTCTTCAAATGCGCATTGCGCCTTGCCATCCAAAACTCGCCCAGACAGTTTGCGCATTTTACAAGTGAGTCCTCTTAGAGATCCATCTTATTTGTAAACATTCCAGTCCTGTCTGGACAACAAGCTGTCTGCCAAGGGACCACTCACTGGAAGCTCAACCAAGAAATGGAACCAGTTCAGAGACGCAGTGAAGGAAACATCAAAGGCAGTCCTAGGCCCCAAACAACACAGCCACCAGGACTGGTTCGACTAGAACAACACTGCTATTGAAGACCTATTAAGCAAAAAGAACAAAGCCTTTATGGAGTGGCAAAATAACCCAAACTCTGCTCCTAAAAATGACAGATTCAAGTCTCTCCAAGCCACAGAGCAGTGTGAGATCAGGAAGATGCAAGACTGATGGTGGGGAAAAAAGGCAGAAGAAATCCAGTGCTTTGCTGATACAAAAAACTACAAACAATTTTTCAGTGCCCTCAAGACTATGGGACATTAAAACCCACCACCACTCCCTTGCTATCCTCTGACGGTGACACTCTCATAAAAGATAAACAAGGCATCAGCATCAGGTGGAAAGAACACTTCAGTCAGCTTCTCAACTGACCCTCTTCAGTCGACCAAAGCACCCTTGACCAGATCCCCAAAAACCGCACCATTGAACAACTTGATGTCCCTCCTTCAATAGAGGAAGTCCAAAAAGCCATTAAACAAATGAGTGCAGGCAAGGTGTACAAGGCCTTAAATGGAAAGGCTCTCCAGGCATTCCACATAGTGCTGACCAGCATATGGGAAGAGGAAGACAAGCCCCCAGAACTCAGAGATGTTTCCATCATAGCCCTATACAAGAACAAAGGCGCACGAGCAGCCTGTGACAACTACAGAGGCATCTCACTACTCTCCACTGCTGGAAAGATCCTTGTCCGTGTTATACTCGACTCCTGTCATCTGTTTCAGAACAGAACCTGCCTGAATCACAATGTGGCTTCTGACCAGATCATAGCACCATCGACATGGTCTTCACAATGAGGCAAATGCAGGAAAAATGCCGTGAGCAGAACCTGAGTCTCTACATTGTCTTCATAGACCTGATGAAGGCGTTAGACACAGTGAACAGGGACGCAGTATGGGTGATCCTCAGCAAGCTTGGTTGCCCAACAAAATTCGTCAAACTGATCCAGCTCTTTCATGTTGACATGACAGGGGAAGTCCTATCTGGTGGAGAGACTTCTGATCGCTTCAACATCTCCAATGGCATGAAACAAGACTGTGTCCTCGCTCTGGTACTATTCAACCTATCCTTCACCCAAGTATTACGACGACATGCTGTGATGGATCTAGACCTGGGCATCTACATCAAATACCGACTGGATGGCTCACTATTCCACCTTTGCCGCCTGACTGCAAAAACAAAGACAACAGAGAGACTCATCCTGGAAGCTCTCTTTGCAGATGACTGTGCTCTCACGGCCCACCAAGAAAATCATCTCCAAACCATTGTGGACAGGTTCTCTACAGCACCAAAACTGTTTGGCCTGACTATCAGCCTCAGCAAAACAGAGGTGCTGTTCCAACCTGCACCAGGGAGGCCAACTAGCCAGCCGTGCATTACAATTGACGGCATGCAGCTTTTTAACATCAACACTTTCAAGTACCTGGGTAGCACCATCGCCAATGACGGGTCCCTAGAACACGAGATCAATGCCAGGATCCAAAAGGCCAGCCAGGCACTCGGGCGGCTGCGCTGCAAAGTCCTCCAACACAGCGGTGTAAGCACTGTGACGAAGCTCAAAGTGTACAACGCAGTGGTCCTCAGCTCGCTCCTGTACGTTTGTGAGACATGGACACTGTACCGGAAGCACATGAAGCAATTGGAGCAATTCCACCAACTCTCTCTCCCGTCAATCATGAGGATCCGATGGCAGGACCGAATCACTAATCAGGAAGTCCTCGACAGAGCCAACTCCACCAGCATCGAAGTCCTGGTCTTCAAAACCCAGTTATGATGGTCTGGACACGTCATCCGCATGGACCCACAGCGAATACCAAGACAGGTATTCTATGGTGGACTGTCAGCTGGACTCAGGAAACAAGGCCGACCAAAGAAAAGATACAAGGATCAGCTAAAGTCCAACTTGAAGTGGGCTGGCATGACACCAAAGCAACTAGAACTCGCTGCCTCTGACAGAAGCAGCTGGCGAGCCCACATTCACCATGCCGTCACCACCTTTGAAGATGAGCGACGTCGACATCTTGCCGCTGCGCCTGAACGCCAACACCAGGCCACAACCGCACCTCCCGTAACAACTGGCGTCCCAGGCCCCATGTGCCACAAACTGTGCGCCTCAGCCTTTGGACTTCAAAGCCACATGAGGGTACACTGTAGATGAAACTGCACAAAGACAATAGTCATTCTCGGTCACTGAGAGACTACCACTATACTATTGCTGCCCAGGTTCATGCCATATGAGAATCACTTGAAATAACTGAGGATGGTTAGTATGGAGAAGAAAAGTTTTAGGGGGACATTTAAGTGTCTTTGGGTTTTTAGTCCCAGAGGATATAACCAGGAGGCAGATGCTTTAGAGAGCCAGATTTGAGCTTCATATAATAAAACCTTCCTAACAGCAATGTTTGTAAATGGAATAGCTTGTCTAGGGGGTTAGGTAGCTTCTTTCTCACCAAAGGTTTCCAGACAAAGAATGAATTGTGAGATATGTGTTAGGAGGCACTTGTTTGGGATGCTGTTTGAATGGAAGGCTATGGAAGTTCTTTCTAATGCTGAAACGCTGTGATTTCAGTAGTGCTTAATTGATAAGTTTTACTTTTTGATAAACATTTTTCCTTTTTTTACCATAGTAATTTCCCTTTACTGCACACTATAAATTGTACCCTTCTTTGTGACAAAAGAAAAAGTTTTAAAATGTAAGCAAAGCAAATGACACATCACCTACATCTAACTAACAGTAGTTAGTATCAATAGTTTCCATTTTTCTTCCAGGAGGAAGACAGTATATTTCTTTATCAATTGAAAACTTAGCAAAGTTCCACTTTTGAGAATGGATGGCTGAAGATTGCTCCTTATAGGTTATTTTCATTTCACTGATTTTATTGGTATTGTCATTTACATTGTTCTTTGTTATAATAATATTAACAGGTACCTCAAATTTGCGAATGACTGAACATATTTTGGTATTTTTATGAAATTCATACACCAAATAATTCCTATACCATTCCTATGCCAAAAATGTTCCATTATCCACCAATTCATGGGTATCTATCTTTCTTTATTCCAGAAAGAGTGTTGAACTGAAAATTTTGTCATTTATAAGACTTTTCCATCATTCATCTTCTTAGCATATATGCCTAGTAGTGGAGTCAATTCTGTGGGTATGAATAATGTGTAGTGAATTTTCTAACACAAATAAAAATGTACTTCCAAAATAACTGGACTTTATAGATCTATCAGCACTATTCTAGGGGGCAGCTGGGTTGCTCAGTGGATTGAGAGTCAAGCCTAGAGACAGGAGGTTCTAGGTTCAAATCTGTCCTCAGACACTTCCTAGCTGTGTGACCCTGGGCAAGTCACTTAACCCCCATTGCCTAGTCTTTCCTGCTCTTGTCTAGAAACCAATACACAGTATTAATTTTAAGACTGAAGATAAGAGCTTAATAAAAGCCAGTATGTTGAGAATTGTCTCCTTATAGGCCCTTATTATAGGACACTTAAACTCTAACTACTGAGATTAATTTCTTAGTATTTGGTTTGTGGTTTCAATGACCTTTTTTATTTCTGTAAGGACATATTTTGCTTCCTGCAATTTTGTAACGACAAGTATCATTTCCTCCCTGGGGGACAGAAACGATTCATAAACGATTCATGACTGCTAGAAAATAAACATATGCATATGTTCACTTATGGGTAACATATTTGTAATCAAGACCTTTATTCCCCTGTTCAGTTCTTTGTGTACTAGAAGTTTATTCCACTTTCCTCTTCTAGTATCTGAGTTAGCAATCATGTGTAGACTCCCAAGTGAAAAAAAAAGCCTTCTGCCAGAGGTTTTTTATTGTCTCTGTAGAGGAAACCCAAAGCTGATTATCCTTTTGGCACTGACCTGACAATTGAGAGGAAAAACACCTTGGGAAGATTACAGCTCATTACAATCAAGGAACTATGTGGAGTTGTGATTTTTTTTTTTAATTTTAGGATTGATTGTTTAACCAGCAGGTGGTGCTATCTGGCAAAGTTGGCTCTAAGGTAGAAAATAAGAATAAAAGTAGGAGAAATTCCTTCTCACCCATCTCCTCCACCTTTGGAATTGGAGATTCTTTCCCAGCTACTCTCTAAGCCAGCCAACCAGGGATGTTCTTTTCTTTAAGGCAACATAAGTCTCCTCACCTGGGATCAAATGAGAAGGAAAACAATGCATTGAAAATGAACTAGACAGGCTCTTTGTCTCAGGAAAAAAAAAAAAAAAGCTTCCACCTGCTTGCTTGTGACCTACCTCTAAATATTGATGCCTTTTATCTGTGACTCAATAATCTGTGGTAAAAACATTTGAGTCTATTGGTTAATCTCTTCTGCTAGGTAGGAGTTTATAAGGATAATTAAGAAAATTAAAAAAAAAATCTATCCAGCCATCGTACTGCTGGGTTTGTACCCCAAAGAGATAATAAGGAAAAAGACTTGTACAAAAATATTCTTAGCTGCACTCTTTGTGTGGCCAAAAATTGGAAAACGAGGGGATGCCCATCAATTGGGGAATGGCTGAACAAATTGTGGTATATGTTGGTGATGGAATACTATTGTGCTCAAAGGAATAATAAAGTGGAGGAATTCCATGGAGACTGGAACAACCTCCAGGAAGTGATGCAGAGTGAGAGGAGCAGAACCAGGAGAACATTGTACACAGAGACTAATACACTGTGCTACAATCGAATGTAATGGACTTCTCTAATAGTAGCAATGCAATGATCTAGGACAATTCGTAGGGACTTATGAGAAAGAACACTATCCACATCCAGAGAAAGAACTATGGGTGTAAAAACACAGAAAAACGTGGTTCAGTATGGATATAGATGTGATTAGGGTTTTTATGTTAAAAGAACACTCTATTGAAAATATGAATAACATAGAAATAGATTTTGATCAATGATACATGGATAACCCAGTGGAATTGCTTGTCAGCCCTGGGAGGTGGAAGGGAAGAGGGAAGGGAGAGAATATGAGTCATGTAACCATGGGAAAATATTCTAAATTAAAAAAAAAAGAACAAAAACCACCCCTATCAGATTCCCTAACTAGGAGTTCCTTTAGCTATTTTCAGCTAAGATTCAAACCTCAGTCTTATTTAGTTCTGTGTATTACAAGCCATTAAGTGAAATAAATTTTTATTGACTAAATGAGTGACATTTACTACTTTCCTTTTCTATATTCCTTCTTTAAGTAATTAATAATAGACATGAATCACAGAATGGTTATGATCAGCCATAGATCTGAACTTTAAAAAAACAAAAATTAGAAACAGCTTAAAGAAATAGAGAACTTGTTAAATAAACTTTTGTTATTTTCCAGTTCTTGGGGAGGGGGGAAAGGGAAAGTTAATATTTTCATAGACCTCAAGGGATAATAGTTTTTTTGGCAAACTTCAGTCAATTTCAGTCACATCAATCTGGGATTTTTTTTTTTTGCTGTGTTTTTTTAAATAATGGAGTTTGGGTTGGGACCACTGAACCTATTCCATAGATTTAGTCTCTAACACACATGGTGGTAATACTTCTATGCTTCTTTTTTTCTCCCCCAGACTGAAATCAAACATCCTCTTCAGCTGCCTTTGCTCAGTGTCTTCCATGCTTTGCCTTTTATACTTTTTGTAGTAACCATGCATATAATTCCATAAGATTTCCCTAGATGGGGAGAAGACTGTAATTCCAAGAATTCAGCTAGATCTATAGAGCTTTTCTTACTCACAGAAAAGTAAGTCAGATTATCAAGTTAAAAGTCCTTAACATTTTCTTTTGCTTTCACCCTTAGAAGCTGAAAGCATCTTTCCATTGCTTATCTCCAGTCCCTTGCAGATATAACTATCTCTATTGAAATATCTATAGATATATAGAAATTTAAATTATGAAGCTATCATTTCAGATATATACAGATGTCCTATAGTATATAGCATTACAGAAAAGACTTCATATCCCCACTATTTTTCTGAAAAAAAAATGAAGATGAGTATATTAATGGCTCTTTCTTTCCACAACTCCTCTGACTTTGATTGTTCCCATCTTTTGTCATGGACAATTTTGGGATGTGCACAATATCTATTTTAAAAACACTAGGCTGCAAAAACAACATAAATCAATCTCTTTTCATTATGAGGTGATACTAAAGTGGTAATTTTTCATAATGAAATATAGTCTAGATATTCTTGTGGGAATCAAGTCTGGGTCAGAGTGGGCATGAAGATGCAGATCTCTCCCTCCAGTTGGCATTGGATGGCCAATAGAGGTATGGGTAAAGCCCCCTGAGACTGTTTGTAGAAAATTTGGGAAGAGAAGATGCCAGAAGGAGGAGTTCATCCTGTCTTGCTAACATAGAACAGTCCCCAGGATTGGTCACCTACTTTGCCAGCTCTTTTATACAGAGAAACTATGATGACTTATTGATGGCTGCTGTGAAGTAGTTGCTGCTGAGGGTAGAGATGTCTGAAGTTCCTTGATGTTGAACAGAGTTGGTTTGGTGAGATTAGCTCCTCAGAGACATTTTCCATACCTCAAAGGCTCTAAACCACAGACAAGGGGTGGAGGTGTGGGACTGGGGCACTGAATTAACTTTCCCTCTTCCTACTGTCGAAGTGGGGCAATACTTTCTTGCCCTAGTAGTCTGGAGTTTAGCACCAGCTGCTCTCTTTTCAGTGGACCGTGCTTAAACTAGTGCTATGTGCTTTTGCCTTAAACTTTTGGAATGCCATTTTGTGCTACGGTTCATCCCATGGCAAGATTTAAAAAAATCCCAAATCTCAGGAACCTTAGTTTGGGAGTTATTTGTGTAATAGAAGTGGTAGCCAATGCTTTCTGTAACAATGCAACAGATTAATGCGGTGACTGTCGTATTGGCAGGCACTGGGTGAGAATTATTTGAACAATGAGTTCTTCTGGACTTCTCACACCTGGTGGAATTATTGCCTATTACAGTCTCCTAAGCTAGCCCAAGTTAAAAAATAAAGAAAATAAAGTGAGAGAAAGATTTAGAGTTTGAACCCATCTCTTTCCTTTAGACCAGCGGTTTTAAGCTCTGGCCTGTGACTGGCATACCTGCAAAACTCCCAAATCCAAAGGGACCAGATGAAAATGTAGTAGGGGAATGTTTAAACAGGACAAATAGAAAAGCCCTATAAATAATGGCAGTTTGTGGGTTTCTAAGTCAATATACAGTCACAAGGATTGTTTCAAGAATTATTTCAATTTGAGTTTGAAACCACTGGTCTAAACTCTTGGTATTTTTGAGTCACAAGCCCAAGTAAAAGAGGGAGAAAATAGGGAGTTTGTTGAGTTTGCTCTCCATCATCCTTCTATACCTTCCCCAAATATATTGCTACATATGGGCTGTTATACATTACAATGTAGATATTTATTATATATGAAGAGTAATATTTGTATATCCATTTATTCATCTGCCTGTCCATAATCATCTTCTTGTCTGTCATAATTGTCTCTGTCTCTTATCTTTTTCAACTGGAGCACAGGAGATATGAAGAGGAAAAGCTGGATTTTGGTAATTAGTAAAAATTTAAATTTAACAGGAAAAAAGAAAGCCTAATAGCCTTCATTAAATGGGCTAAATAATTATTTTTAATGTACCCAAAGGATAAATGAATCAAACGTCCCTCCCTGTGATGGGAACTAGGAAAAAGTGATGAGGAAATTCAATAGTTTCAGAAAGGTCAGTCCTAATTAACTATAGATTTCATAGTGGTCAATAGATTCTACCTTTGTTCTATGCCATGTTGCATTCTTGCCAGAGAAATAGAAAATCCACTTTAGAGTATTAGTCAACTTTTGCTAATGGGTAAAAAATTAAAACTAAAGGATGGGGTGGTGGATGAGAGAGAAAGTGGATCTTGTTGATTTAAAAATAAAATTTGTTAAACTAAAATAACTAATAACAGGGGGAAATGAGGACTATACAAAAAGATGAGAATTAGGGAAGAGCTCAGCAGATTGGACTTAGATTTGTGTGTAATGAACCACAAAGTCAGAACAATAAAGCAACAGCATGTGCTAAATGGGTGTTGTATTAATTGTCAAGCTGCTAAATAAAGCAACATAAATGCATTGTTTCTTATAAACTGTTACTGATGGCATGTGAAAAGCTTATGTGTATCTCCAAATGCAATTCAAGAAAAGCTAATACCTGAAATAAAGGGGATTGCACTGAAAAAATTAACTTTTTTCATATTAATTTTAGCTTATAAGTTATTTACCAAATTACCTCTTCATTACTTTGTCCAGTAACCTTTTCTCTTTCCCAGTCCCCCAATTCTGACTAGCTTTGCTCTCCCTATAGTATTTGACTCCTGATTTCTTTAGCTGTTTCATTTTTGTGCCTTTTTTTGATTCAATCCCTTTTTTCTTAAATGTAGGTATGCTATAAAGTTCTGTTCCCTTGTTTTTCTCTATTTATAATGTCTTTTAGTAACTGGATCTATTCACATGGTTTCAATTATTAATTATTTTTTAATTACAGTCCAATATCTCTAACTAGTTGTCAGAGATTACCTCACAGACATCTTGCTAGTCCAGTCATCATGAAACCTCTATTAAGCAATTGTTGTTTTTTAATCATTTCCAATCGTGTCCAACTCTTCATAATTCCTTTCAGAGTTTTTGTGGCAAAGATATTGTAGTGGTTTGTTATTTCCTTCTCTAGTTTATTTTACAGATGAGGAATTTGAGGCAAACAGGGTTAAGTGAATTACTCTGGGTCATACAGCTAGTAAGTTTCTGAGACTACTGAGACTCAGATTTTTCTGACTTGGAGCCTGTTGTTTTATCCCCCACACTACTTAGCTGCCCTATTAAGCAATTACTTTGTGCTAAGTACAGTGGATACATTTTTCTAAAATTCATTATCATATTGAAGTCTTTTACTTCAGAAAAGAGTACCAATCATACTTTCAATTGCACAACTAAAAAATCCAAGGTTCTTCATAGCTCTTCACTTTCCTTTCCCTACCAGTGACCAGGTCTTGTTGAATTTTATTTTATTACATCCCCTCCTTTATATATATAAAATAGAAATAAAAACATAAAGATATTACAAAGGCTTCATTCTTATAGAATCTTAGATTGCAAAGGAATTTTAGAAGTTGAATTCAATTTCCTGATCAATGCAGAAATTCTCCCTATAATATTTCTGATCACTAAATCATTGCTTGAATATCTTTCAGAAACAGTGAACTTCCTATCTAATAAAATATTCCACTGCATTTTTAAATGTCTCTAATTGTTAGAATGGTCTTCCTTCTACTGAGCAACTTATTTTTCCCAAATTTACTCTTTAAGATTATTTTTGGTTTCTGGATTTTCATACAATAAATACTTCTCTTTAATATGACTATTAAATTCTTACTATGTTCAAGGCTCTGTCATAGGTGTGGGAGAGACAAAGGTAGAATTAAAATAGATTCTTTTTTCCCTAGGGGCTTCCATTCTAATGTGATAGTAGATAATAAATAATAATAATTACATATCACATAATTATTAAAAAAAATAATATAATATAATAATAAATACAAATGAACCAAATTATTAAAAATGTTCTGATCACTATGATGAGCAAAGTGACTCATTTCTGTTGCTTAGACATAATATTTGTATAAATGTAGCATTAGTTTACTCAGAAATTCCATAGGTGGGTTAATTTACTTGTAGTAAATGACCTTTTCTGTTTTTTTTCACATACTCTTCTTCTTAACCAAGTTATCCTATCTAATAATTTTATATTTGTCTTTGGAATCCAAAGCAAGACTTTTAATTTATCTTTGTGGAATATCTTAGTTTTTGCCCAGTTCATCAAATTCTCTTGAATCTTGATTCTGTCTGCAACTCTTTTTGCAACTTCTTCTAGCTTTGTCCATTTACAAATTGTATATGACTCTTCCTATCCTATTAGAAGATGGTGTAATTATCAGCTAAACCAAGTGCCAGTTCCTCTCTGGCAGAGACAGCTGGGCATGTGGCAACCAATTAAACCTTAGTTTTACTCCAAAGAGGAGATATGAGTTCAAAAACAGACTTGCTTATTAGTTGTGTGACCCTGGGCAATTCAATTTTAAATTCTGTTTAATTAAATTTTAATCTCTGCTTGCCTCAGTTTCCTAATCTTTAAAATAAGGATCACATTTGAACCCATCCTTCAGGATTATTGTGAGGACCAAATGAGATAAAAATTATATAACATTTAGTGAAGTGCTTGGCTATGACATTATATCCTTCTTCCCCTCCTATTCCTTCTCCTCATTTCAACTACCTCTCAGTACGGCTTTCTCATTTAAATTTTCATTTCACTCCTTACTTCTCCCATTTTTGCTACTAGTGGAATGGGAAGTTTTCCCACCAGGTTGTGGAAGCATATGGAGAAATTTTTCCTTTGCCTTTCCAATTGCCATGCTTCAAAGTCCTTTACCTTTGCACATCTATGTGCACCTCTCCCTGAGAAATTCTCCAGGATTTTCTCTATCCCAAAGTCTTGTGAGAGGGAGGGAAAAGGTTAAGTCTTCAACAGTGGAAAGACAACCAGACTTTTAAGTCAGAAGATTAGTACTTCAGTTCTGGTTTTCACAGTTGCTGAATAAATTCCTTGTGGAAATCAAGAAGCTACATGTTATAAGATCATAGAATTAAAGAGTTGTAACGCATCTTGGATAGTTTCTAGTTTACCTCCCTCATTTTATAGATTTGAAGACTGAGTTTCAGAGTGGTTAAGAGATAAATATGTAATAAATAACAAGACAGGATTGGAACTGACATTCTTTTGTTACAAATTCAATGTACTTTCTAAAAGAGCACATTGCCTGGCTCACACCACACTTCCTAGCTTCCAGTCTTTTTCATCTGCCTTGTTACATTTGTTCATGTGAAATCTTTATAAGAAAGGTGTATTCTTATTATCTGACTTGATATTATAGATCACAAGAATCTTTTTTCAATCTTGAGTCAGTCATATGACTTTTTAATTGTGATGTCTATCTTTTTGTCATGTGAATAATTTCATTACCATCTGTGATAGGTCAAACCTCCTTGCCCACCCCTTCTGTATTATGATTTAGCCCCTTTTCTCCCTTCAAAGCCAAAGATGCAGTTCTCAAGACTTGTCTGGTCCAGGAGGGCTCTAAGGTTCAGGCTCTCTAGCATCTGACAACAGCTACCTGGTGGCCTCAAGTCATACTGAATAGCATTCTTTTTGTCTAAAGACCTGGCCTGAGGACAAAGAGTTAAGGGCACTTCAGATTTGCCAGACATCCCATGGCTAACTAGGATACCATATCTTGTCTAAATGATGCATTTCCATATGAAGATGAAAGAGAACATTTCTCCCAAAGAATCTTTATTGACTTTCATTTCTATCCAATGACTTAAGTAAATCTTCTAATTCTTTTTTTTTAAACCCTTACCTTCCATCTTGGAATCAATACTGTGTATTGGTTTTAAGGCAGAAGAGTGATAAGGGCTAGGCAATGGGGGTTAAGTGACTTACCCAGGGTCACATAGCTAGGAAGTGTCTGAGTCCAGATTTGAACCTAGAACCTCCCGTCTCTAGACCACCTAGCTGTCAATCCACTGAGCCACCCAGGTGCCCCAAATCTAATTCTTGAATGACCTGATGTCTCATTTCATTGCAATATGAGACCTAAACTAATGACTATCTTTTGAGTCTGGCTATTTGATTGGTCTTGACTCCATTTAGGCTATTTTGTCCATCCTGTGCTTAAGAAGAACATAAGTGGTATTTTCAAAGACTTTGCTAAAAAATAAATTATCTTTGTCCATAACATTGTCTTGAACTGCTAATCTAGAGACTGTAAGTAAAGGAAAGGAGGTCAATCTGGCATGATCAGTTGTTGAAGAAGGCATGATGGCTCTTCATAATCTATTCATTTTCTAGATGTTTAATCATCCCTTTAACAATATATTTTAGATTTTTTTTCAGAAATGTATCTTGATCTCCCTTTTACACAGTGTCAAATTTAGTCTTTACCTTTTTGGGGGGATAAATGACAATATTTATCCTTCTTTAATACTGCAATAGCTTTCTCATTCTCTCATTTAGGCTCTTAAAGATTAAAGCTGTTCCACCAATATGATTAGCCAATTATTTCACTATTTTGGGATCAGGACCTGGCTATTTATTTAAACTTATATGAGGCCAGTAGGTAGTTTCTTACCACCTCTGTAGTTTTCTTTGATTTCTTTCCTCCATTAGCCATTTTCTTTTTATTCTTTACAATTCAAATGATACTGATGGCATTAGTGGAATAGATTATCAAAAGGCAAGAAATGAAGATTTGACTAAGAAGAAAGACACACTTTTTTTAATTGAAAGTTAGGAAATATAATGAGAGCAAATTACTGATGTTTTTCTACTTTGGAATTAAAAAAAAGGTTCATTAGAAAGAGAGGAAAAAAGGTCTTTGCTCAACTCAAGAGACAGAAGACATGATTACTGAAATACTGAAAGTCAATGGTAACCTTGCATATGTTAATACACTGGAATTACTGAATGGCTTTTAGCATTTATGAATGCATCCCATGTTATAGAAGAAATGCTGGCTCTGAGACCTGGGACTTGGCAGGTAAATGAAAGGAAAACATCATGAATGAAAATGAATAGGGTCATATTTTCAACTAGCCACCTCTGGCATATCTGTGAATTTCAAATGTAACTGGTTCATGCACTGGGATTGTTGAGGTGCAAATTCAACCATGCTTGAAGGGGTTTTTTCCCCCCTCACAATTCAACAGGGCACTTCAGTAAACTGCCTTTTGAAAATCTGCCCATGGTAATTGCCCTTATTCTAGAATCTTTTTATGTGAGAAGCATTTCTGTGGAGCTCAGAGGGAATTATGCAACATGTGTGGGTAGACATTTCTGAAGTTTATCATATCAGCATAGAATTTTAATCCAGGCAAGTAAGTATTTAATTAGGTTAGTTTTTTTTTATACCAAGCTGTCTTTTAAAAGTTTAGTAAACATCACAGTAAGGTGGCATTGTACCACTCAACTTCTCAAAATTGCGAGTTATGATTGAAAAGGCTTCATAGGATCCCAACTGTGTTTAATTATGTTAGGTTTAAATTTTAAATGATCTTTAATGGCAAACCACAGCTGATGGTCTTGTCTCTTTCAGAGAATGGTTAGGTTCCACTCATTGTCATGTAAACACATCACCCCCCCCCCCCTCAAATGTAATCAGAGGGCTAGAAGTTTAGTTATATTTAAAATGAGGCAGGCAATAGTACTCATGAAAAATTCAGCTTAGGAAAGCTGTGAATGAAGCTGTCTTAATCTAAGACTACTAGCTTGTTTGAAAGCATTTCACACTTACTGCTTTTTCTCTTTTTTTCCTTCTGGGATCAAATTAGACAATTTACAAATTGGTACATGGAACTATACAAAGAAGACAATATTGAGTTGTTTTTCTGGCTTTGTCGTCCTAAATGATACATACAGTAATGAAGAAGGCAGAACTGCTTCTTTCCCCCCTCCTTTTCCCCTCCAATGGTTGAATTTATTTCAGGCTCTCACCCTTAATTTCTTTCTTCTTTTCAGGCACTCACAATCCAATTGTAATCTGTTGCTGTAAGGTCTGTGAAAAATTTCCAAAAAGAAAATGTAGCTAAGTTGTTAGTATATTTTCAGGTTCATTAAGATGATAGCCTAGCACCATAATTGTTTTAACAGGCTGCCTTAGAGTAAATGAATGATCTTGGATCCATTTCTGAATCATCAGTCTTTCAGAAAAATTTTAACTAGTCCTCCTTTCTCCTTAAATTTGAGAGTACTGTATATCCTAAAGTGGAGGATATTCACTCACCCTGCTGTGGAAATTGATTAAAACATAATTGAAGATTGTTTACAAAATAAATAAAAATGAATACAATTTAGAACATACCATATTGTGGTTGTCTAAGTCAATATGCAGCTGTAGGAATACATTCTCTTCACTTGACACCTAAAGTTCTGTTCTAAAGTCTTCTGTCTTCTTGCTCTAAACTCTCTCACTTGCTGATTCCAATTGTGTTCATAGCTTCAGTTATTATCTTCAAGCTGCTGATTCCTAAACTTGCATCCTCATCTTCAACCTCTCTTCAGAGCTCACATCTCCAGTTGTCTGTGGGATGTCTTCCACTGAATGTCCTGCTACCATCTCAAAACCAGCATGTCTGAAATTGAATTCATCTTCCTTATCATCATCTTTCTCCTACCCATCCTTCTACCAACATCTCTTCCTCATTAACTTTTTTTTTGTTAATGCCACTATTTTCCTGGTTGCCCAGGCATATAATCATTGATTAATATTTGATTCTTTCTACTCCCTGATCTCACATATCAAATCTCTTGACAAGTCTTTTTGTTTCTACCTCCACAGTTTCTCTTATATCTGGTCCCTTACCTCTCTTCTCACAGCAAATTTCCTAGTTCAAGTCTTCATTTCTGCCTCACTATATAGTATTTTACTGGCCTCTGAAGTGGCTCTTTGGCTTCCAGCCCTTCCCCTCTCTAATCCATTGTTTTCATGGCTATCTGAGAATCTTCCCTAAACCTCTGTTGGGGTCCTGATTGTTCTCAACTCAAAAGTGAGGGGTGGCTCCATTGCCTATCAAATAAATTTCAAACTTTTGATCCTGGTATTCAGATTACTCCATAATCTGTCTCATTCTCTCTGATCAATTTAGCCTGATGCTATTCCTCTTAAGGAACTCTATATTCTAGCCAAACTCATCTGTTCTCTGTCTGGAATTCACATCCTACCTTACTCTATCTCTGGGGAGACAGCCAATTATTGTTCATGTAATCTCCTGTGCCTGGGATGGACAATCATCTATCTCCATCAGTTAAATACACTGTCATTCTTCAAATTCCAGATAAAATGCCACCTTAACTATGAATAAATTTGTGAAGTTTCTTTCTCCTCAGATTTTTTTGTCATAACATCTGAATATTTCTTTTGAAATTGTTTTGGGATCTCAGCTTTTCATGTCCTTGTCCTTTTTCCTTCTCTGCATAGATTGTAGGCTTTTGAGGAGCACCAACCTTTCTACTTTTTATCTTTATATCCACAGAATCTGGCAGTCTTTCTGATTAGGTGCTTCCCTGAAAAATACTTAATAAGTTTGCTGTATTGAACTGATGAGCAGCTAGATGGCATAGTGGATAGAACACCAGGCTTGGAGCCAGAACTATCCTAGAAAATTGATCCATTTCCACTTGAATTGTCTTAAGAAGGCAATGTAGTGCCAGGGACAAAACATTGACCCAGAAATCTGAAGATACTCCTAACTTTCTTGATAATCCACTGATTGGCCTGGGACATGTCATGTGATTATCAATCATTTGATTACCCCATCTCACTAAAAATAAGTGATATGAGTTTCCTTGATGCCTCTGTCTGGTGAGAAAAATCAGTCAGTGGTGGGAACTAGGTGTCAAGAAAGTCTATACTTCAACCAATCAATTAAAGACTTTAAACTAAGTACAAAAATTTCTAGAGTCCATTTAGAAGTTTTTCACAATTATGGAATAAAATGTAGTGTACCACATCAGAATTATATTTAGATTGGTTGAAGAGAGTTGATTATACCCTGTAGTGTTTATATACAACTGCAGAGCATTTTGGACTTCAGGGATTATGCCACCTGGTTACCTGGTCATAAAAACCTCCAGATATATCCCTGAGATGGATTTCCTTTGGGAGGAGGGAGAAGACAAGAGCCTGCCTTAGAAGAACCTCATGAACTTTGGAAAATCATTTTCATCAGCATTCTACTCAGCATCCCCAGAAGGTAATATCTTCATTGGGAACTGAGGATAGACTGGACATGATAAGGAAAGGCTGATTCAAGCCTCTACAGAGAGCTCAGAAAAAAATGGTATACAGTACCTAAGAGAAACTTATGAGTAAGAATATAATAAAGTGACTTCCAGCAAGCAGGAGCAGTGAGTTATTTTGCCACATGTACTCTCTAAGCTTAAACCTATTTTCCATGAGGCTCTGTATATATTGGTGGGACAGTATGTCACAGAGTTTTTTGCACCAAATAGACCAATTATACCACTCTAGAAAAATATCCATTATCTAACACTAATTAAATAGGGCTGACTCAATGATATTAATTTATTATTGTTAGGGGAATCACATTAGTGGGCCCTAATGAAAAATAGAACTAGATCTCTTTCCCCAAATTATAAGTACTAAATGTTTATTGAACTGAATTATTTCAACTTGTTCCCTATTAGATCTCTATGTTTTAATGAACTTCAACAAGCATTTGTTAAGTTTTTACTATAGGATAGGCACTATAAAAAAAGGGACAAAACCAAAATAATCCCTTCCCTCTAGGAGTTGAAATTCATTCAGGCTGGGGATGGGAAGGGATAGACCATGCATACACATAAATATAATACAAGGTAATTTGAGGAAGGAGGGGTTTAAAACTTGCTTCTGATACTTACTAGTTTTCTGAATTTGGGCAAGTAGTTTAAACATTATGTCTCAGATAGTTCCCTAAGAAGATCCACTAAATCCCAAATTAGTGTCCTCAGATATTCTATGTTATGTCCATTTTTCAACATAGTTGTAATCAGTAGATGGCAATCTATGTTCAAAGAGAAAGTTATCACACTGTAAGTTTCCCATGCTAATAAAATCACAAATCCTTCAATATTCCCTTCAATTTTCCTCTCCAACAAGATTTAAGAATCTTGAACCAAAGGACCATGTTTTATACTTTTGTTTCCCCCAAAGTATCTTGTATATAGCATATGCTCAATAAACATATTTTTGATTAACAGTACTATAAAAGTTATTATACACATATTATATATATATACATATATATATATATTTAGAGAGGAAGTTGAAAAATGGTATTCCATAGGCCAGGACAGGGAAAAATGAAGTGAGAATATAAGACAAAATCAGTTAAATTTTATTTGTTTCTATAAAGTAGGCATTCATGTATGTAATGAAGATATTATTACATGGTAAAAATTAATTCTTAATATCATTCCTATAACAAAATGAATCTCCCTAAAAAATTTTCAAAGCAGACAGCACAATTGAGCATGATGAACTACCCTAGGATCCAATTGTGATATATATACATATGAATATTCATACCCATTTGCAAAAGGAGTATGAAAGATGACTAGAATTTGGGATCTGTAGTTTAGAAGGATTCCATTTCTTCTCTGTCCACCATGATCTTTGAGTCATAGGCAGACTAGTCAAGCCTAGGAGTATTGAAAAAAGGACATGCAAGTCTATGGTAATATAGGTGAGACAGCCAGCAGAGACAATATAGGACAGAAAACCAGTCTATCTACGAAGGAGTAGGGTTTTTGTTGTTTAGTCATATCTAATTCTTCTTGATCTCATTTGGGGTTTTCTTGGCAAAGATACTGGGGTGGTTTGCCATTTCCTTCTCCAGCTCATTTTACTTATGAGGAAACTGAGACAAACAGGGTGAAGAGACATGCCCAGTTTCTCCTGGCTACTAAGTGTCTAAGGTCAGATTTGGACTCAGGAAGATGAATCTTTCTGTCATCAGGTTCAGCACTCTATGCCCAGCATACTGTGCCACCTAGTTTCCCTAGGGAGAAAGATACAGATAAGCCAATCTACCAGAGAGGGGGCATGGGAGGATAAGGATTAAAAGTAACAAAAGCTTACACAGAGGTTAGCTGTATAAGGTGCTGCTTCAAAGACTAATGAAGGTTTTACAAGTTTATTCTCCAAATTCTTATTCCCATGCCTCTGTAATAATGAGCACTAACATAATTTGTCTGTGTGTGCTCATGTACATGCACATGTATTTAAATCTAGGCTGTCCTTTATTCTGATTTTTTTTATTCATATAAAACCCATGGTTGGCAATGAAGGCTTGGATTGTATTTTTTATACTTAGTTTGTGTTGACAGAAAAGAAATGGAAGAAATTAAGGGTTAGATAGAGATACACAGTTGGGCATTACACTACACATGGGTGATCCCTGCTGACTCAGAACTCTGGAGTTCTGAGCTGCAGTGAGCTAAATTGCACTAATTTCAGTATTAATATTATGACCCTCCCAGGTTTGGGTGGAAATGAAGTATTAGCCTGTAAAAGAAGGAGTGAACTTGTCAATAAAGTAAGTCAAAGCTGCTGTGTGGATTGGACTAGCACCATCCTGGTGGCATATAGCCATTTCTAGTCTACACATGTTAGGAAGAGCCAGTCTTTAAAAAGAAAGAGGAAAAATAAAGAAAGGAAGGAAGAAATCAAAGAAGGAAGACAATTTAAATAGGGCAGAGATTCAAACCTTTATTTGAGTGTTAGGAATTTTTCTAACTGAGTGGAAGGTCTGAGCATTTATATTTTTATTAATAACTTTTTGTTATATGTAAACTACCAAGTCAATCACCCTTGGGCCAAAATGAGCTGATTTGCTGTGGATTGATGAGAATAGTCTGGCCATGTCTCTTTACCCTGTTTGTCTCAGTTTCCTCATAAGTAAAATGAGCTGGAGAAGGAAATGGCAAACCACTCCAGTATCTTTGCCAAGAAAACCCCAAATGAGATCAAGAAGAATTATATATGACTAAACAACAAAAACCCTACTCCTTCGTAGACTGGTTTTCTGTCCTATATTGTCTCTGCTGGCTGTCTCACCTATCTAGTGGCAAGAGGAAGAAAGAGTCAAGTTATTTCTGTTTTCCCTGTTGGAGGGGAGAATAAAGAATGAGCACTCATTTAGATTTTCTGAACAGTGATTGCAGTTGATTAGACATATATTAATTATATTTCACATATGAAATTTTCAACTGAAAATTTTAAGGTGTGATTTCGTTAATGCAAACTATTTTCATTAGTGTAGATCAGCAACTAATACTTAATTTATACTTAGAGAATTGTTGGATACTTGATAGGTTAAGTGACTTCTCCACAGTCATACAAAGACTGAGTTGCAGGCAAGACAAGTCTTACTGACTTCAAAAATTCATTAAGACACTGAAATTTTGAAATTCTTCCAAAAAAAAAAAAAGAGAATCAGTTCACAAACCACTGTTTGATGTGTTCAACTTCAATTCCTGGGAAAATTCTATCCAGCTCTGTTCTTTTTATCAGGAATGCCTGGAAATCAATGTTTCCCCTGAAGGATTATATCAGTTTTTTTCTAGGTAGGTGTTTCTTGGGTGTAATCTTAGCTTCTTTGTTCTCTGGAATATCATGTTCCAATTACTCCAATTCTTTAATATAGAATTTGCTACATCTTGTGTTATCCTGATTGGCTCCATGATATTTGTACTATTTCTTTCTAGCTGCTTGCAATATTTTCTCCTTGACCTTGGAGCTCTGGAATTTGGATATAATGTTCCTGGAAGTTTTTATTTGGAGATGTCCTCTAGGAGGTGATTGGTGAATTATTTCCATTTCTATTTTATCCTCTCATTCTAGGACATAAGGCAGTTTTGATAATTTCTTGAAATATGATGTCTACAATTTTTTTATAGTGAGTTTCAGGTAGTTCATTAATTCTTTTTTTTTTTTTGCTTTTAACTGGAAGGACAATTTCTTTTTTTTTTTTCACTTTAAACATTATTTTATTTGGTCATTTCCAAACATTATTCATTGGAAACAAAGATCATTTTCTTTTCCTCCCCCCCACCCCCTTCCCACCACCTCTCCCGTAGCCAATGCATGATTCCACTGGGTATCACATGTGTTCTTGGTTCGAAACCATTTCCATGTTGTTGGTATTTGCATTAGAGTGTTCATTTAGAGTCTCTCCTCAGTCGTATCCCCTTCCTCCCTGTTGTCAAGCAGTTGCTTTTCCTCAGTGTTTTTACTCCCATAGTTTATCCTCTGCTTGTGGATAGTGTTTTTTAGATCCCTGCAGATTGTTCAGGGACATTGCATTGACACTAATGGAGAAGTCCATTACCTTCGATTGTACCACAGTGTATCAGTCTCTGTGTACAATGTTCTCCTGGTTCTGCTTCTTTCGCTCTGCATCACTTCTTGGAGGTCGTTCCAGTCTCCATGGAATTCCTCTACTTTATTATTCCTTTTAGCACAATAGTATTCCATCACCAACATATACCACAATTTGTTCAGCCATTCCCCAATTGAAGGGCATCCCCTCATTTTCCAATTTTTGGCCACCACAAAGAGCGCAGCTATGAATATTCTTGAACAAGTCTTTTTACTTATTGTCTCTTTTGGGGTATAAACCCAGCAGTGCTATGGCTGGATCAAAGGGCAGACAGTCTTTTATCACCCTTTGGGCATAGTTCCAAATTGCTCTCCAGAATGGTTGGATTAATTCACAACTCCACCAGCAATGAATTAGTGTCCCTACTTTGCCGCATCCCCTCCAGCATTCATTACTTTCCTTTGCTGTCATGTTAGCCAATCTGCTAGATGTGAGGTGATACCTCAGGGTTGTTTTGATTTGCATCTCTCTGATTATAAGAGATGTAGAACACCTTTTCATGTGCTTATTAATAGTTTTGATTTCTTTGGCTGAGAACTGCCTTTTCATGTCCCTTGCCCATTTATCAATTGGAGAATGGCTTGATTTTTTGTACAATTGATGTAGCTCTTTGTAAATTTGAGTAATTAAACCTTTGTCAGAGGTTTTTGTGAAGATTGTTTCCCAATTTGTTGCTTCCCTTCTGATTTTAGCTATATTGGTTTTGTTTGTACAAAACCTTTTTAATTTGATGTATTCCAGATTATTTATTTTGCATTTTGTGACTCTTTCTAAGTCTTGCTTGGTTTTAAAAGCCTCTCCCTTCCCAAAGGTCTGACATGTATACTATTCTGTGTTCGCCTAATTTTCTTATAGTTTCCTTCTTTATGTTCAAGTCATTCTCCCCATTAATTCTTAAATATATCTCTTCTATCTATTTTACCGTAGTTGTTTTTCTGATAGGATATTCTCCATTTTATTTTATTTTTCATCGTTTTGACTTCTTCTATTTTTTGGAGGGAGGTGGAGAGGAAAAAAGAGAGGAAACAAAGGAGGGAGGGAGCGCCAGTCTATTTGCTGTTGGATTTGGGGTAGGAATAACCATTCTATCCTTGGCAGACTGAGGGGGGGTAGGTGGTATGCTAGCTTTAATGTCTGTAAATTAATAGAGGTAAAGAAATTATCCCTCTATTGTATATGGGGTATGTGAGTTGGGAAGTTGGATTAGGAGTAAAGACTGGCTGCATCTGATGAGGAAGATCATTAGAGCAGTCTCAGAAGGGGACAATTCAGTCTTGGAAAGGTCTGATTATGGGGTCCAGTTGAGGAGGCTAGGCAGCTGTTTGGGTTTCATCCCCCATGAAACTGGGCTAAATTTGTAGTCATCATCAGGGGCTGTCTCAAAGCTTTGCACCCCACCCCCCCCACCCCAGAGTTGAGGAGAATCCTTAATGGAATAAATGCCTGGGGAGGTCCTGGGGAGGTTGGCATGCCCCTAATACTAGCCACATCACTGTGGGAATGGGAGTATGGTGAGGTGCATGGAAATCAGACCCCCCTGGGAATATGAGACAGGGCCCTCCTGGGCAACTTGACCCTGGGTTTGGCCACAGGTTGCTCTGTAGCTGGGTGTAGCAATCTATTCTGGGAAACATTTGAAATATCATAGTTGGTCATGAAAGAATTCCTCCCTTCCTGGATCTTTCCATATCTTTCCCGTCTCCTCTCCTTGGCTCTTTAGTTTTAGCAGCAGACCTGATCCAGACCTCAGTCAGGTTGGTCCTGAAGGCTAACTGTTCCCTTGTATACATGTAGAATAATGGGTTTTCTGGAAAACCTTATATATCCCTTCCTGTTGGAAGGTGCTGAGTATAGCTCAGTTCCTCTATTTCTTGTTTTTGCTTTTGGGCAGTTCCATTGAGTCAATGAGCTAGGGATTTAGAAGTCCCCAGGGTCTGCCCAGGCAAGATTCTGGAGAGCCCGTCAACTTTGGGGTCCTTCTAAGAGGCCTCCTGCACAATCTAGAGGTGATGGAGTGAAACTGGTAACTTTGGAGACTTTTTTTTATTCCCACAAAGGCCTCATTAAAGCTTCTGACACTGCCCAGACCTGGGCAACTAAAGGTACTTGATTGGGAGTAAGATACTTGGCTGTTTCCAAGGAATAGGGCTCCAGGGTTCCATAGGTCTTTGCATTGAGTAATTGAGCATCTCTGGGGAGTAGAGCAGGGTGTGGGTGAGTTGGGATTTCTGGAAGCTTGTTAGCTTATGCTGGGTAAGTGTCAGGTAGTGTTTGGGCTCCATGCAGGTTATTTGGGGGCTCAGTCTGTCTGGGTAACTCATGCATGTATTGTAAACCTTAAAATTTCTTAGACTTATAAATGTTGGAAATTTTACCATTGGGATATTTCATACTTGAAAAATTTCCTATTGATAGTGGGAACTCTATTGGAATGTGAACCCCATTGGCATGGGAGGTTCCTCCTCCTCCCTTCTTAAGATTACTTTAGGACAGAAACCTTTTGCTGAACATAGAAAGGGCTTTGACCTATGCTTAAGCATAGAACAGGAAGTTCTTTGAGTAATGATTGATTTTAGAATTGATACAATAGAGATACTTGGAATGACAGAACCAGGTCTTGGAAAATACAATTTCCACCCACTCAGTCCTAACAGGATTTAGGAAGGGCTGCAGCATAGATCAAAATTTAATTATTCCAATCTCCACCCTACTCAGGGTAACAGGATTTAGGAAGGGCTGCAGCAAAGGATCAAGATTTAATTATTTGAGAATATGACCTTCAACAGACATGTGCAAAGCCACAGACCTCTGGGTGGTCCTGGGTTAAGCTAGAGCCACCATTGCACAGGGAAGACATGAACAGTGATTGGTAGATGTGAGAACTGAGGGGAGGGAACTTGGATAGTTTCCTTAAAGATAGAGGGGTCTGAGGACTGAGAGGTAGTTGGTTGGAGAGGTTTTGGCTCTGAGAGGTGGTGCTCTGAGAGCTTGCTCTGAAGGAAGCTGGAGGTGGAGGCCCCTGAGACTGTTTCTCCATTTTGGTCACGTGAGTGATAGGGACTGATCTCTTTTCTTTGCCTCAGCTATCTAAGGGCTAGGGCCTTTTGGCCCAGCCTAAACAGAGGGGGTATTTAAGCCCTATTCCCTTCTCTTTCCTTTCTCTCTCTCTCTCTCTCTCTCTCTCTCTCTCTCTCTCTCTCTCTCTCTCTCTCTCTCTCTCTCTCTCTCTCTCTTTCTCTCTCTAATACCTTTCTTCCTCCTGTTTGTAATTAAACTCCATAAAAGGTTGACTGCTGATTTGAGTTTTCATTAAGGAATTACATAGCTGAATTCCTTGGCGACCTTAAATTAATAATATATATCAGTCTTTAAAGTGATTTCCTTGTCACAGTACTCAAATAGTTTATGGGCCATCAGGCTCTGGGACTTGCACTTCCCTCCTGGATTGTGTGTATTATTCAGGGAGGGGCCTGGAACCTGGACCCAGGAACTCCCAAGAGTGGAAAAGGAGCTGTTTGATTATTTCTTGATGTCTCATGTCATGAAGTCATTAGCTCCTATTTGCCCAATTCTAATAGGTAAGGAATTATTTTATACAATGAGATTTTCTATCTCCTTTTACATTTGGTCAATTCTATTTTTAAAGGAGATTTTTTTTGTTTTCTTTTCAGTGGATTTTTTTCTGTCTCTTTTACTATTTGGTCCATTTTTTTTAAAGATGTTTTCATCAGTTTTCTTTTTGGTGCCTCCTTTACCAAGTTGTTTTTTTCCTTATAATTTACTTGCATTAATCTAATTTCTTTACCCAATTTCCCTCTTCCTCTCTTATTTGACCTTTAAAAATCTTTTTTGAACTCTTTTAAGAATTCTTTTTGGATCTGTGACCAATTCATCTTTTTCTATGAAGATGCATGTAGCCATTTTTGAATTTGTTGTCTTCTTTTGAGTTTATACTTTGTTCTTCCCTGTCATAATAGTATTTTCTATGGTCAGGTTATTTTTTGTTGTCTGCTAATTTTCTCAGCACATTTCTAGACTTTAAGTATAGCCAAACTGTAACAAAAATGTCAAAGTCAAGTCACCAGTGAACTAGTACTCCTCTTAGCTCTGGAATTTTGATGCAGAACTGCATATGAGCAATGGGACAGCAAAGGTCCCCTGAAGTCTCCTCTGACCAGTTGTTTAACTCCCTTAACCCCTTATGGACTGAGAGCTCTCAAAGCTGCTGCTGCCATGGATGAACTGTTAAAGGATCCTCTTGCCATCCTGGTGCAACTTGCACTGCATAGTCTGAGTTGGACTCTAGGTCTGATCACTATGTTACTGAGACACACCTTTCCTGCAAACCTCCTAAGTTGTCCTAGTCTGAAATATATTGATGGTTCCTCCACTCCAAAATTCTATTTGAAGTGTTATTTTAAAGTTGTTTGGAAGGGAATCTGGGAGACTTTAGCTGAGTCCCTGTCTTTAGTTCATTGTCCTGACTGTCTCCTTGGGCTGAATTTAGTAAGATAAAATATGATAGAAATAAACATAAAATCTTTCACTAGGGTTTTTTAAAAAATGACTTTACAATTACAAAATGAAGGAGGCATTACTAGACAGTAGCTCATTTGAAAACAATCTAAGGGTCTTGTGGAATGAAGGTAATATCTAGAGGGAGGAGCATCTAGAATGATGAAGGTCCTCATGTCCATGCCATATTTTAATTGATTGAAAGAACTGGCCTGGAAAAGAGAAAATTCATGGGGAGGAGGCTTAGGGTGAATAAACAATAACAGTGGTCTGGTAGTCAGAAAATTATCATTTGAAAGAAGTATTGAGCTTCCCTTCCTTCCTTCCTTCCTTCCTTCCTTCCTTCCTTCCTTCCTTCCTTCCTTCCTTCCTTCCTTCCTTCCTTCCTTCCTTCCTTCCTTCCTTCCTTCCTTCCTTCCTTCCTTCCTTCCTTCCTTCCTTCCTTCTTTCTTTCTTTCTTTCTTTCTTTCTTTCTTTCTTTCTTTCTTTCTTTCTTTCTTTCTTTCTTTCTTTCTTTCTTTCTTTCTTTCTTTCTTTCTTTCTTTCTTTCTTTCTTTCTTTCTTTCTTTCTTTCTTTCTTTCTTTCTTTCTTTCTTTCTTTCTTTCTTCCTTCCTTCCTTCCTTCCTTCCTTCCTTCCTTCCTTCCTTCCTTCTTTTCTTTCTTCCTTCCTTCCTTTCTTTCTTTCTCTCTTTCTCTCTTTCTCTCTTCTCTCTCTTTCTCTCTTTCTCTCTCTCTCTTTCTCTCTCCACAGGGTAGAACTAGGACATTGACCAGAGGTTTAAAAGAGGTATATGTAGGCTTGCTATAAGGAGAAAAAAACTTTACAGCAATCAAAGATGTCTAAAAATGATATGGATTGTCTTAGGAGATACTGGCTTCCTCTTACTAGAAATATTTCAACATAGGTGAGCTAATCATCTTTATGGCATGTTTTTGTGTGAATTCTTTTTTTGGGTATGGGTTGTAGTTGATGAGTCCTAAAGTTTTTTCCAACCTTGAATTCTTGGAACCTGTGTTTTCATGAAGCCTAAATGTGCCCCTTAGAAACCTCTACCTCTTGCTTCTGATCTTGCCTTCTGTTGCTGAGCAGAACAATTTCAACATTATAGCCCTTAGTTTATTTGAAGATTGCAATTTAAAGCTACTTAATTTCCTTTTCCCTAAGCTAAATATTCCAGTTCTTTCAACTTAGCCCTGTCTGATATGATCTCTCTCTTCTTTTATCATGCTAGTTGCCCTCTACTGGACACTTCACAGTTGATTTTTGTCCTTCCTGAAATGTGGTACATACTCAGTATGTAGTCACAGCAAGGCAAAGTATAATAGGACTAGAACCTTCCTTGCCCTGGACATTTTGCCTCCCAAGGCATCTATTATCACATTAGCTCTTTTAACTACAGCATCGCACTGTCAACTTCCACTGAACTTATGTTCCAAGATGCTCCTATCTTTTTTACAGATGTACTCTTTAGTTAGGTATCTTTTATCTTGTACTTATGAAACTGATATTTTATTTTTGCCCAAGTATTCAGCCCAATGTCCTAGCTTGTGGAAGTCCTTCATATGTCCGTAAGCATATTAAACATATTTTCTAGCCTTGTACTTTTATTTATTTTTGGTGAAGAGAACAGTATTAAGTGGCTAATGTGTACCAGGCATTGTGCTAAGTGCTTTACAAATATTATTTTATTTTTGGTTGTTTAGTCATTTTCAGCTGTGTCTGACTCTTCATGACTCCATTTTGGGTTTTCTTAAAAAATTATCTGGAGTTATTTTCCCTTTCCATACCTATCTCATTTTTCAGATAAGGAACTAAAGCAGACTGAGGTTCTTAAGTGACTTGCCTGGGGTCACACAGATAGTATCTGAGGCCAGATTTGAATTTATGAAGATAAGAGTTCCTAACTCCAGGACCAGTATTCTAAACACTGCTCTATCTTGGAAGGTAGGTGCTAAGATTATTCCCATTTTATAGTTGATGAAACTGAGATAGGCAGAAGTTAAGTGATTTGTCCAGGGTCAAATAGTTACTTAGAGTCAAAGGCTGAATTTGTACTAGGTCTTCTTAGCTCCATATCTAGTAATCCATCTACTGTACCACCTAGTAGCCTGAGATATTCTAGCTACTACATTATAATGACATTCTAATAGGAAATCTCAATGCTAAAGAAAATTTTTGACTCCATTTAAGTTTTAGAAAATATATGGGAATTAAACCCCAAGCCCAGTATCCTCTCTGATCATGAAGTCAACATAAAAGAAACAAAATGAAGATCTGCACTGAATAAAAAAAAAAGTCACTTCAGATAGTCTTGCATCTTTTAAAATTTTTGAAAAGAGTACCATCTATATTTTTATGCCTTGCTGATAACAGTAAATACCTAAGTAAGTACAGAACCCTTAGGCACTTCACTGGAAGTCTTTCCAAACTGGAAATAAAATAATTTCTATCCTTTGAGTTCAACAAGTTTTTAATTCACCTAATTTTACTATCACTTACTTTGGGTCTTCATTTTGACTATAAAAATAACATGAATTACATTGTCAGTCTAGATAAATTATATTTAAAGAGTTCTTCCAGTTTAGTAACTCCCTCCAATAAAAAAATGAAATTGGTTTGAAGTGACATCTGAGTATAAGGTCCATTGGTAGAGACAGAAAAGTACCGTAGGGATCTTTTTTTGGCATGTTTTTACCCTGGTGGATCTGAAATGTGAAAATCAGCAAATTTGAAACAGAAATTAGTACAAGAAAAAGGAATTGATAAGACCCAGGACAGGAGAAGTCTGGTTAATAAGGGCATTTATCAATGGCTCCTGGAAGGTCACATTGTAAAGGAGCCCAATAGCATCATAATCAGGCAAGAAGAATTCATTAAGAACTTACTAAGCATGAGAAAATGTGCTAAATGTGAAAATACAAACACAAGGAAAAAGATAGTTCCTGCTCTCAAAAATCTCATATTCAAATAGGGAAGACAGGAAATAAAGGGGAGTTGAAGTGTGTGTGTTAAAGTTATGGTGGTAAAGTCCATAGAGTTGGAAATAAACTTGGGATGAGAATGAAGCAAGCCCTAGGCTGAGTCTGTTCCTAAAATGGGAGAAGCTAAAGGAACTTATGGTGGCATAGTAGATATTACACTGGGATTTGGAATCAGGAAGACTTCTTCATGAGTTCAAATTTTGCCTCAGACATTTATTAGCTGTATGACTCTGTGGCAACTGCCTTAGTTCCTCATCTGTAAAATGAACTGGAGGAGGAAATGCAAACTGCATCAGCATCTTTCTCAAGAAAATTTCCAAAATGGGGTTGAGAAGAATCATGAATGAATGAAAACTGGAATTAAGGTTTCTGAGAGAAATATCAATAATCAGTAATCTCAGATATGCAGACAATACCACTCTGATGGCAAAAAGTGAAGAAAAATTAAAATATCTCTTGATGAGGGCCAAGGAATTCCTCTTGATGAGGAAAATGTAAAAGCTGGTTTGAAGCTAAATATACACAATTTAAGATCTTGGCAATTGGTCCCATCATTTCCTGGCAAATCAAGGGAGAAGAGATGGAAGCAAGTGTCAGATTTTATATTTTGGGGCTCAAAGATCAGAGGGACTCAGGACATGAAATTAAAATATGCTTTCTTCTAGAAATTCAAGCTATGACAAATCTCGACAGCATACTAAAAAGCAGAGACATCATCTTGCCAAAAAATGTATGAATAGTCAAAGCTATGATTTTTTTCTAGTAGTAATGTATGGCTATGAATGTTGGACTATAAAGAAAGCTTGTTGAATTTTGGTGCTGAAGAAGCCTTGAGAATCCCTTTGGTCAATAAGGAGATTAAATCAGTCAACACTTCAAGAAACGAATTCAGGTCAAATTATGAAACTGTGGCTTAAATACTTTGACCACGTAAAGAGAAAACAACTCAATGGAAAGACTTTGATATTGGAAAAAACTGAAAGGAAGAGAGAAGGGGATGATAGAGGAAAAGTTGGATAGATAGTGTCATGGAAAGAGCAAACATTAATTTAGACTTTGAGAGATAATAGAGGGTAGAGGGGCCTGGAATGCTATGGTCCATAGGGTCATGAAGGGTTGAACACAACTGAAAAACAACAAGCAAACACATTAGTGGGAGATGAGAGCCAGAATGAGGGAGAAGATATTGCAAGGAGAGAAAGCTACAGGCACAGAGGGAAGTTCTAAGGTGAGAAGGCAGGTGAATCAAAGTAGCCAAATCCCTAGAGTTAGAAGCACAACTGAGAGAACACTGCAGTGGATAAAGCCTCTAATCTTGTACCATCTAGGCATGGAGTCCTGAGGCTTTTTTCCTTAGAAGTAGCAACTTCTATTATTTTCCATTTATTTGGAGGAGACCAGAAGACAAACAGAATTCCTATAAGTACAGGTGTTAATGGCAGCCTGGAGATCTATGGTTTGAAAGAGGCAGGGGTAGAATTAAAATCCTAATTTAGTTTTCCAGTTCTCTGCAGCTAGTCTTCTGTCTAGATTTATTAAATCAGTCAGTCAATAAACATTTATTAAATGCCTAGTATGTGCTAAGTATTGGGGATTAAAAAAGTTCACATTCTAATAAAGGAGATGAATTTAAACAACTCATTGTTTGAATGATTTATCTGAACTCATTCAAAGAATTTAAACATCAACAAACTAGGTATGTATGGGATAAATTGGAAATAATAAAGAGAGAGAAGGCATTAGGATTAAGGGAAATCAGGAAAAAGTTCCTGGGGAAGGTGATATTTTAGCTGGGACTTGAAGGAAGTCAGGGAAAACAAGACAAGGAAATGAAGAGAAAGTAGATTCCAGGTATGGAGGGACAGCCCATGAATATGCCTGGAGTAGGGAAATGTAGTATTATTTCTTGTTTGAGAAACTACACAATTTCTGCATTCCCCCCTACCCAATAATCTAAAGTACAGGCATCATCTTTCAAAAAAGATTTCATTTAAGATGAAAAAACCATTTATGGGGCATCTGAGTATAGAAAATTTGGTTGAATGTGTTTGTTTGATTATTCCCCAAAGGCAACTCATTTTTTCTCAATTCTCCCAGAGGCTGAGAAGGAATAGGTTTAAATGGTCAGTTGATAGATTTCAAAGAGACACAGAGAAGATATTTTTGACATCAAGCTTTTAATGCTTTAGATTAGATGACCAAAGGGCATCTGATGGTCATAGAACATATTTTTATCTTTTTGGAATGGCTTAGAGGTCATTCTGCATCTAGGGAATGACTGATGATGATCTTACGGCTTTTCCACAAGCCAATTGCTATTTTATTATAATTCAGAAAATCCAAGAAGTCTGGAGCAAGGATAATTCATAATTTTGTATGTGAATCAGTCTCCCTCCTTCGTTCCTTCCATTGTTCCTTCCTTTGTTCCTTCATTCGTTCCTTCATTCGTTCCTTCATTCGTTCCTTCTTTTGTTCCTTCCTTCCTTCCTTCCTTCCTTCCTTCCTTCCTTCCTTCCTTCCTTCCTTCCTTCCTTCCTTCCTTCCTTCCTTCCTTCCTTCCTTCCTTCCTTCCTTCCTTCCTTCCTTCCTTCCTTCCTTCCTTCCTTCCTTCCTTCCTTCCTTCCTTCCTTCCTTCCTTCCTTCCTTCCTTCCTTCCTTCCCTCTTTCCTCCCTCCCAGTAAGCTACCATGACATAGAACTGTTTTGATAACTCAATCTGTACTGAAAGCTTTAGTGAACCTATAGGAGTACAGAGTATTGTTGCTGGTGGGCAGATCAAAGGGATGGAAAAAAAATCTAGAAAGAATAAGAGCCAACAAATGCTTTTTTGACACACAGGAAATGGTGGCAGAGGGGCTCAGCTAAGATATAGCATTTGATCTTGGGTCAAAACCCTGGAATGCAAACTTTTAAATTGTGATGCGTGAATATGGGTGGCTCAGTCACTCTTTGATACTTTCTCCAAATTAGAACTTTATCACTTACCTTCCATTTTAGAATTAATATTGTATTTTGTTTGTAAGGCAGAAGAGAAGAAGGAGCTAAGTAATGGGAGCCAGGTGACTTGCCAAGGGGGTCACACAGCTAGGAATAGTCTGAGGTCAGATCTGAACCCAGAATCTCCCATTTGCAGGCCTGCCTCTTTAGTCACCTAGTTGTCTCCTTATAGTATTTTTTAATATGCAGCTGAAAGAGAGAAAGAAGTTTACTATGTCTCTATGCCTTTCAAATCTGAAATTTTGCAAGCGAATTTGGGAGAAAATGGTTTATTTATTGAAGTAATTCATTCAAAGTTTTACTCCTTTGTGAACTTCTAGTATCATAAAAGATATGATGTAAAGGTAATTGAGAAAAATTCTAGCTTAATCCCTGAGCCTCAACAAACATACCTTATGCGGAAGAGATGACCCACATCCGTCTTCTCTCTTTCCAAGCTGCTGGTTATAAGACTTTAGGCAACAGATTGCTCAGTTGTATTTTTGTGTATAACCATGGCTGCACGATTCCTATTTCTTAGACCTTCTGCAAATACAATATGAAAATCCCAAAGATACTACAGATGGTCTGTGTCATTATTTTCAGCATTCAGCTTCACATGTAGAGATGCATTACCTTAAAAAAAATCATTGTTATTAACAATGTGCAGAAAGAGAATTCCCAGCCAGTGCATTTAAATCAGTTTATTTAAGAAGTCAGGTCACCTTTCTTTTTGCTTGTCTGGCTGACATTTAATTCTGAAACGTACTATTCAAGAAGGAAAAAGAGAGCTGAGGGAGACATTTGATTTTAATAGAGGTTTCTTTCACAACAGTGGGAAGGAGGAAACATCATTACACATAGCTGGGAAGGTAGAAACACCTTGGGGACCTGTTCTAATTGTTTCCACCTTTGCAAAGTAAACTTTCCCCTGGGAAGATGTCACTCTTTTTGAGAGGGTATAGATTCCTGTCCTTAGGGATGGGTAGAGTTGGTGACATGCACTTAATAAAGAATGATTAGTTAATTGCCTGCTCATTCCATTTTTCTTCCAAACCTTTATTGTCTCAAGAAGCCTTGATTTCTAAAACTTGATCACAGTCAAAGAAGAATTAGAGAGATTTTAATTTGCAAATGCATCAAATGCCTCCCAAACATGCCTCCATTTGGAGTCTAATTACTCAATCAACAGCTGTGTTCTTATACATCATTGTGAGAATGAGGGCAACTAACTGCAACCCATACTTCATTCCAATAAATTTGGCTTCAGATATATACATTTTGGGTGGGGCTTAACTTTAATTTTTCATCTATTATGGCCACTGACAATACAAAAGCACTGAATTAAAAAGCATCTGTGGCCAAATGGTAGCAAAAAAACCCCAACTAAACAAACAAACAGGAAAGAAATGTCTAATCATCTCTCTTGTATTCAGGAAATTCCAAACACTTCCAATATACTTGCCATGTGGAGATTTCCTCTACCAATGTAGTTTAGCAACTCATCTAAAAGTTATAATCTTAGAGAGTTGTTTGAGCACTATGTGCATATCAACAACAATAAACCTCATCTTTCTATGCTACAATTTATGTGTAAAATTGATTTCACACATATTTGCTATTCTGAATCTATCCTTTTTAGTATACTGTGTTGCCTTATGTAGAATGCTATTTATTTAATTTTTAATATAATAAATAAAATTGATAAAGTATACGCTTACAAAGAACATTGAGAGTTTTAAAGAACTTGCCCATTTCTCAGAGGTAGGACCTTAATCTAAACCAGTCTAATTCAGTCAAAGCTATCCTATATCCATTATGATCTATCATTTCTGTTTGAGAAACACAGCAAAGTTTATTTCATGAATAAATTTCTCTCATGTGAAATGTTCTATCGATTATTATATATACACAAATAAAATGAAGGCTAGCAGCCATTAAAAAAGCCAATATTTGGACTGAAAAAATCACTTTTGAACTTTTATCATATAACCAGGGTGACAAATTATAGCACTCTAAGTTTTGTCTACTCGTGCACATTGGGGGAATTTCATTATTAAATTATAGAGTGCCCTTTATTGAAATGTATCCTGAATATAACCAGAAATGGGTTCAAATATCTATTGAAAATAGCAAGATATAACACAAACAAAATTTATTCCTCTCCATCCTTATGGTGAACAGACTTTCTAAAACCAAAAGACGGGTCATATAAATTGTCAAAGGATGACTTTTTTGTAAAACCCGGTGGAATTGAGCATCAGCTACAGGAGGGGGTTGAGGGGAAGGGAGGGAAAAACCATGGATCTTATAACCACGAGAAAATATTCTAAATTAATTAATTTATTAAATAAAAATTTCCAAATTAAAAAAAGAATTATGTTTTTAAAAAACAGATTCCTTTAAAGTATATTTTTTCCTTGAAATTTTATCAGTCCTGGAAAATCAAGGCTGTATGATTAGGTGTGAAAGTTCTACTTTCTTAGTGGACTAAGCATGAAGTCCATAATGTAAAAAACTAAAAAGGCAGATACAGAGTCTGGTAGGAATTAGAATAGTACCTACCTACTCGGAAATAACAACAACTCATCTTTATATGCCACAGTTTGTTTGAAAAGATACCATTTACATTTGAGCAGCCAATTATTTCCAGATATTGAGGTGTATGGAAAATTCATTTCAGAAGGAATTCTGAATTCCAGAAAAAGAGACATCTTCTAATTCACAAGCTTGTATGTCTCACCTAGCTACTGAAATTAATGTGAATCTCTCCTATATCAGGAGAATAGGATAGCAACAATTTGATAATCTAAGGACAATAACAAAAATAAACACAACCCCCTCAACAAATCTACATTTTACTCTGCCACAAATTTGAAGCTATAATGGTGAAGGAATAAAACAAAAGTTTGCAAATTGAAAATGCTGCCACCAAAACGAATGATGGATTGATTCAATTAATCGGTAAGTCTTTTCTAAGAGTTCTTCAGGGAGTTGTTTACCAGAGGCGTACACTGTTTATTCCCCTTCCACAAGTTGTCATTTTTCTTCATTATTCTTCTGGTTTCATTTGTTATGACTTTTGGGGATAGTGTGATCTCAATGTGCAGGAAGGGTTTGCACACATACCGACAGGTATAAATCTTATTGGAAGCCACTTGGAACACTGGGACATCTTGTTATCTTCTGTTTCAATCTGAATCAAACCATGATCTGGATGAAGTCAAAACTGCCTCAATGTTTAGTTAATGGTGGTGAGTTACATTGAAGGGAAAGTGACCAATATCAGGAAAGACTTTGAAAACGTCATCCTGCCTATACATGCTTGAAACTATTATACAGTAGCCTGTCTTAAAATAGAAAGCCTCTAAATGTCTTGTTAATATGGTAACAGCTATCAAAAATGATTGATACAAGACAGCTAGGTGGCAGGAGGCTGTATAGGGGATACAGTGCTAGATTTGGAGTCAGGAGGACTTGTGTTCAAATTCTTCCTCAGACATTTCTAGCTATGCAACTTGAGGTAAGTTACTTAATATTTTTCTGTCAGCCACAGTAATCACATTTTCAAAATAGGGATAATAACAGCATCTTTCTCACAAGTCTGTCTTTAGATCAAATGAGATGATATTTGCAAACCTTATGTCACTCTATTATTAGATTAGTCACTAAAAGATAGAGGCAGGCCTTAAATTGAGCAAAATAGTATAGATTTCATATTTTTTTTTTTTGTGGGGATGGAAGAGGTAGAAATGAAGAGAAAAGAGATGGTAAAGGGTGGTTGGAAGGGAGTAGTATCCAAGAGAGTATAGTAACCTGGTAGTTTGTATTCCAAAGAGAAGGAAATTCTGAATATCTGAACTTCTTGGGGACAAATAACAAATTTCCTTTTTTTAAATAAGTGAAAAGTAGAGATTCTCAAGGAAGAATGTCTCAGATGATTTAGGAGGACAACTTCTAGATCTACTTATAACAATTATAAATTCATTATGAAACAAATCACAGAACTTTTATTCCTCATCTAAGTTTAATGTGTCTCTCTAATAAACCACAGTATTTCTAAATAAAGAAAATATTGTTTATTGTTGATATAGATGCCATGCATGAATTCCAGAGTCAGCATGACATAATGAATAGAGTGCTGGACTTGAAGTCAGGAAGACATTGGTTCAAATATTGTTGCAGACCCACATTACTCACATGGTTTTGGGCAATTTATTTAATAATCTCTTTGGACCTTAGTTTCTTCATTATGTAAAATGAGAAGGTTGGGTTAGCTGGCCTCCAAGGTTCTTCCAGCCCTCAAATTTATAATTCTATGATTTCTAATTTAAATGACTGATTCTGTAAAATATTGAGTACTAAGACCATATTGTATATAGTCTTCTATATTCTAGGTCAAAAACATCAAAGTTGCTCTAACTTATTGGTGTAATGGGAAATGTTGAACAAAATAAGTGCAATACAACATTGATAATACTAATTTCTGGTTTTCTAAGGTAAGATGCAATAGCAAGGGCCCATTTCTTTGAGTTTGATACCATTACCCCAGTTAACAATCCTAGATTTGATTGCACTTTTGAATCATTCTAATGAACATCAATTTCCATTGTAAGGATCAGATATTGGAGATGATATAAACAGGATCTTGAACACATCACCATAGGTGTCATTTTAGGAAAAATAAAACTAAATAAAATTTAAAAGACCAATAAACTCAATCTTCTTTTAGACTATTTTGTCTTTTTTCTGAGGGTGTGAGAATAAAAATCCAATTCTTTGAGCTTTCTAGACATAGCAGAAAAACAAAACAAAACATAATTTCAATATAGCATCCAAATTATTTAAAACAAAGGCAGTTTTTCTGGCTGACACCAATTGATTCTTCACTTCACTAGATATATTCTATGAGTATTTACTACATCTCTCATTTCATCCAAGGCAGAAGATGGTACCCTTTTAATAGAGAACAAATGCAGGTCTTATTTCAACCTGACATTTCCTGGGATCATAAACCTATACAAAGTGAAGCACAAAAGCCCTGCACTTCTCTGTCGAGGAAGTGTCTAGTCGGCCCACCAATCAAGTGAACTTCTGAACCCCAGCATCTCTCTGGGCTAGAGTACAGACTGTTGTCAAAGATAGCTTAGTCCCATGGATGTCTTCCGTATCCTGAACCTCTGAAAAGGGTCCTTTTATCTTCATAAGAGAAATCATCTTTTCGTGTGAATAAAGGAAAAAAGAAGTAGGAGGAAGGGACCAACTCTTATTTCTGAAAAGTACTGGGTGGTACAGATCTGCAAGGTGACATTTCATTGAATTTAGGGTTTCTTTGAGAAACAGAAAAGTGGCAGGGGTGGAGGGGGAAGAGAGGCAGAGGTTTTGTTTCCTGACATTCTCAACTTTAAAAAAACTCCTCATTTTCAGATCTTCCACTTAAAGAAGTACTTATAATCAACTTCAGAATCTGATTGAACCACAAGAAATTCTGGGGAAGTTAGGTGGCCCAGTGGATAGAGTATGGGACCTAGAATCAGGAAGATCCCACTTCATGAACTAAAATTTGTCCTCAGACACTAGTTGTGTGACCATGCACAAGTCACTTAACCCTGCTTGCCTCCGTTTCCTTGTCTGTAAAATGAGTTGGAGAAGGAAATGGCAAACCACTACAGTATCTTTGCCAAGAAAGCCTCAAATGTGGCCATGAAGGGTCAAAAACAGCTGAAAATGACTCAGTTTTAATAAGAAAATATCTAGAGCATCTGTGTAATAGGAAATAACTGGTAAATGTGCCAATTTGGCTATTACCTGGCTTTATTTGGCAAAATCTAGAGTTTTGTAGCTTCAGGAGGCTGCAATAAGGTCCAATTTCTTGGGAACATTAGAATGCACCGAGTGTGGGGAAAGGAGGGAAAATGAATTTTTAGTTGAATTAAGTTGTGTGTGAACTGAATCCTAGGTCCCCATTTTTATCAGGACTATCACCCTGATTCTCCTCTCATCCTGAAATGATAGTGTTAATTCAAGGAAGGTGCTGGATGGATGATACTTGAAGTTCTTTGATTTCAAGGTAGCATAGGATTATGACTCAAAAGCTGGAGGAGCTGGGTTCAAATCCTGTTTCTGATGATTATTTGTGTGACCATAGCCTCTCTGGGTTACAGTGTCCTCCATTATTAATTAAGGGGAATCAGATTTTGACTTCTAAAGTCACTTCTAATTCTTGCTCTGTGATCTTATGAATTATAGGCTCTTCCATTTCTCCTCTGCCTTTGAAGGATCAAAAGCCTATAGTGATTTAAAAGTAAAGGACCTTTTATCTTCCTTCTAAATCCTCAAAATTTAATTCTAATAATCTTTATTATTAACTGTGTTTTTGGGAATCCTAAATTTGTCCTGTTCACTGAGAACTTGCCCTGAGGGAAGTGAACAATAGACCTTAAAGTACTTAATGATTCCAGTTTAGGTGGGACTAGTAGATAGAATCAAATGTTAAGTACCCATTTTGTGTCCCAGAAGTTTCTCTTTGTATCAGAGCCCTCATAAAGGTAACCCAGACTTTGTATCCATTTTAAAGCATCAGCCTCTCCCTGATAATCCTGTCTTGGACTTCTTGTAGCCCTTGTAAAACCTATCCATCATACTTCCCTGTCCTCAGTTCCCCCACAGCTAGGTAAGTCCCCAAGTTCTACTGTTCTTTGGAGAATCATCTAGTGCAGTGATCCTCTATTGTCCCCAGATGCCCAGGGTTTTGATTCTGTGTAGCAGCCGATTATTATGGACCCATCTCTTTACTGATTAAAGATTGTTTTACTGACTACTTTAATGGTTCTCTGTTTTTTTTCAGGTTGACATAACTAATAATAATGACTTTATTTTTATATGATTATTAATAATAAAACATAATAAATCTCATAATCTTCTTCTCCCCAAAGATTTTACTACTGTTGTCCTGTGTTGAAATGGATATCAGAGTTCTAGCTACTTTTAGTCCTAATAAATGTGTTTTTGTACTGAAGGAGCAAATAAGTGACCATTTTACATAATTTCCTTGGGAGATAGAGGGAATGCCTGACCCATTGCCCCAATTAAACTGAGGGTATTTAATACACCAGCCTCACACTTTTGACAACTGTCAGCTTGCTCTGCCTCTAAATTCCAGATGAGTAGGCAAAATAAAAAGACATTTTCCAAATGACAGCAAGTCTATTACAGGCAGTGTTGTAAAAGAAACCTCTTAGTGTCAGGAGATAATGAAAATACGTGTTACCTATGACTGAGCTAAAATGATGCCATGACCTGGCAATTTCTATTCACTGCTGACACATTTCAGTGTGGGACAGGACCTCGCCACTGGCTTCATGTAAATGTAATAGGATTCCACAATCTAGTTGTATTGCCAGATTCCCTCCAACGTGTGTGTGAGAAGCAGCAGGGACTCCAAGGGAGAGCTCAGAAGCTAGATGGGTTTCTTTTTTTTTTCATTTATTTTTAAAATGCAAATTACACTAATAAGTCAAAAAAATCACTTCTGTTAAAAATACATTCAGAATTAACAAATGCCAAGGAAAAAGAAAGAAAAAGACACATCAGGATCATAACTCTTGCCCTCTGAATATTAGGTTTTATAACAAAAGCCCAGCCTAGAAAAATAGCATTCTTTCCTGGATTTTGAGGAGGATACAGCTGCTGTCTAACTTGGATGTTATTCCAGATATAGTCACATTACTGTGCTCCGAGTTGCTCCCGTGACAGTTCTGTCCACTGAACATTAGTAGTCAACATCATTTCTTGTTTTAATGTGTGAAGGAGGTGATGGTGACTTGGCTGCAACTTAAAGTAGGACTATGAGGGCCTATTATGTGCTGGGTGGGCATATGCCCCAATACCCATACATACATACACATGTATGCCACAGTGAAACCTCATTGTGACAAGCATATCTAGGGAAAATCTCATACAAATGCTGACATTCT
This sequence comes from Monodelphis domestica, assembly GCF_027887165.1. Classification (NCBI taxonomy): domain Eukaryota; kingdom Metazoa; phylum Chordata; class Mammalia; order Didelphimorphia; family Didelphidae; genus Monodelphis; species Monodelphis domestica. Next base: position 395,905,863 of record NC_077228.1, on the reverse strand, counting down.
GATCTTTCCCTTCATGTAGCCTTTATGTTTGGATGCCAAAAGACCAGCCCACGGTCAATGTTCTCCCCCACCCCCCCAAGATATCATCCAAACAAGCAGAAAATATGTGAATGAGATGAGGTTTCACTGAGAAATTTGAGATCTTACGTTTTATACATGTATATATAGACACACGTGTATAAGCCACTAGAAAAAAATGCAAGTAGAATTCCTGGAACCTGTCTTGTCGCTTACTTTTCAATGGAGAACTTTTGTTCCTCTGTTTTCTAGACAATTTTTAAAATAAATATATATAGATATATATATTTTGTGTGAGATACAGATATCCATGCAAACACAGTAAACAGGACTTGTTTCTGTAGTAATGGGCAGGCTCAGGTTCCACATAGATCATCTTAGAACTTCTGCCAAGGAGAGAGAACTAGGAAAAGGGTTGTTCTGTGTCACCCTAAGCTGTTCTAAGCCCTGGAATTCACTTGCCCCTTAATGGCGGCAGGAGGGCATTATTATTATTATTATTATTTACCCTTCTTCTGAAGTGATCCAAGGTGGTTCCAAGAAAAGAAACAAGGCCAATCCAAGTTCCTGAAAAGCCCTAACGAAATATGTTTACCGCTAATGAAAGCCACATAGTGCCTGAAAATACAGATTCAAAACAAAACAAAATTTCCTAGGAGTTTAGAGTATTCCATAAACACATTGACCTACTATTAAGTTCCCAAAGGCATCTTGTTGCCAACTACATAACAGCACAGTTTTTTTTTTCAGCCACAATAATACAGGAAGATTAAAATACACACTCTAACACACAACGGATCCCCCAAATACCACAAAGAGATCTCAAATATTTCACCAAGGTAACTATTTCCCCTCCCGACCCCCCACCCACAAAAAATAATCTCATATGCGGAAGTTAGAAAAAAAAGATTCACTTTACATCAGATCTTCCATTTGAATTGGATATAAAAGAGTAAACATAGCTAATACCTATTCTGTTGGCCTCTGTTGATACGAAATCTGCAGATGTTTGTGGAGTTAGTAAAAGACATATTGGAAGTTACTTATAAAAGCACCTAGAGTGCACTAAATAAAAAGCATGGGGTTAACGAAGCTGTTGCGGGGAAGGTTAGTCGTTTAATGAGTTTTGCTTTGTGTCTCCCATCACCCCATCCCCTATGTCCCCCTCCCCAAGACCTTATGGAGTATTATAAAGATTATCATCAAGATTATTATTGTTATCATTATTATTATTTTTTTTTTTGGCCACTGTGTCGGCTCAAGAGTAAAGCACTTCACTGACAGCTGGCAGTTTATCCCACAGAAGCTCTGGAGCGGCTGAACTAGGCAGTCTTGTTCCCTGACATGAAACGCGCTGACTTAAAACTGGGTTTCTTCTCCCCCTCTCCCTCCCTCTCCCCAGCACTAACAGCAGCCTGAAGGAGGTGACTTCAGAGAGTATCTACACTGAGTGAGTTCTCTCTGGCGTACAACTTAGATGGGTTAAGGCAAGTATGTACCGTACAGCCTTTAGGGCAAACAACCTGCCGTCTAGCTAGACGTCTTCGGTCTAGACAAGGTCATCATGGTATGGTTTCATTATTATTATTATTATTTATTACTGTTATTATTGTTTTGTAATTACACTAAGGAGACTTGGTGCTATCAGGTGGATGGAGGGCTGTCAAGAATGATTTGGAACTGGACGTCACCGTCATTCAGAGGCTCTTCCGTTCATTGGAATGCAGAAGGGAAAGGGGAAAGAATGGGCAGCAGAGGGCACCACACTTCTCCTTTTGGACCTTCCAAAGGCCTGGCAGTTGTCTGTACATGCAGGAAATCCGAGAGAGGGTCTCCTGGGCATCCGTCTGTGTTTGTTAGGAAGAAGAGGCCAAGTGGAACTAGTTCTTTCTTTTTTTGTGTCTCAGCTTATGCTTGGTGGTGTCGGTTGTGGGTTTTTAAAATTTATTTATTTATTATTTTTTAAACACAGGTTGCTTCTTGCTCTTTGTAAAACACAGGAGGCCATTGTGAAACGAGTTCTTTGAAAGGTCCTTGAGCTGACACACTGAAGTCACGTTGCTTACTTGGACCTAAAGGAGAGATGGGGAAAAAGCAAACAAAAAACGATATTTATAACCAACGGAGGGATACCATCCATCACCTTCCCACTCCTCTCCAAGCACTAGGACAGCACAAACGAAGGACGTGCCAAAAAGGCTTCAAGAAAGATCTTTTCCTTTTCCCTCTCTGTTTTTTTTTTTCAACCTCTCTCCAAAACCTCCTGGCTTCAGAATCCACTATTGTCAATATAGCTCCTCAATTAGGTTAGGAGATAGGAATCCAACACTTCCAGGGATTCTCCATGGGAATTGTGTGTGAGAGAGCTCACATGCTGCTGATTACTTTCCCTCTCCCTCCCTCTGCCCAAACAAAAGATCTGGGGAGGAAGTCAGGTCACAGAATGTCAAGATAAATTACTTTGACTACAAAATTTAAACCACAAATGCGGGCATATTCTAAGGGGCATATTCTTGTGGCTCACAGAGGGCACTTGCCTTGCTCTGTGGTATTCAGCCCACATGAATGAGGTTCAGATCAGAGGGGAAGATGGCTAAACTGTAAGACATGAAATCCTCTTTTCCCCAGGCTTAACTGAATGTAAGCTGGAAGATCACCCGAAGAATTACAAATCAACAAAAGCCAGAGATAGTTTGGCCGAAAAGAAGTCTTTCTATACACCGAATATAGGAGGGAAAAGAAAAAAAAAGACTTCTCATTTAAGCCATTTGTGGTAGTGTTTTCAGAATACTGTTCAGGGTCTTAGTCATACAACTCCTGTCATATTCAGTGGAACCCCCTGCAGGAAGGATGGTGGTGTGCAGGTATCAAAGCATGCTTGTTTCAGTCAAAGGAATCTCCTGTGTATGTTTTTACTGTGCTCAAACAGCCCATCAGAGTAAATGATTTTGATTTGAAAAATCTTAAGGTTTGTTGATAGAAAAACATGTAAAGGTTATTAGCAGACATACAAAGATGACAGACTGGAAACTCAAGTCCTCTGCCATCTGTGAATTCCATTTATTTTGGGCTGAGGACACCGAGTGTTCATTTGTTTGAACAGAGAGTAGTTCTTGAGTTTTGGGTCTTTTTTAATAGAAGCAGGGTGGTGGAGTGGAATGATCTCTGAATTTGGTTTTAGGGAACCTGGGTTATTATTTTAGCACTGTTATCAGATATTCATACAACCAAGGGCCAGTCATCTAACTTTGGCACCACTCAGTTTTCTCCTTCATAAAATGATTTGAATAAAGTTTCTCCTGCCTCTAAATGAATGATCCTCTGAATACTTATGTGTTAAAAAGTTGGAAGAGACACATTAAAAAAAAGTACAAATAAACTATAACTTCAGAAGGGATCCAAAGAAATCTAAGAAAATCTAAGAAGCCAAAATAAAGAAATTCAAATGTCGAGTATGAAGATGTATAATTGAAATTCAATATGGGGGCAATTTAATGGCTCAGAGGAGAGAGAGCCAGGCCTGGAGTTGGGATGACCCAGGGTACAAATCTGGCCTCGTACACTTTCCTTAGCTGTGTGATCCTGGGAAAGTGAGTTAACTCCAATTGTCTAGCCCTTACTGCTCTTCTGACTTAGAACCAATACTTAGTGTCAATTCTAAGACAGAAGATATGTGTTAAAAAAAAAAAAGAAAGAAATTCAGCATGGTTTTGTGGATTGAGTGATGGACTTGGCTAATTAATACCTGGATTCAAATCTTGCCTTAGATATTTCCTTAGCCTTTTCTTGCTAATAGAAGTCACTTAACTGTTATAAGTTTTAATTTTCTCATTTTTAAAGTGAGGGGACTGAATTCAAAGATTTTAGAGATGTCTTCCAACTCTAAATCTGAGCTCATGAGTTTAAGAGGATAGAAATGGCCTTCTTGGATTAAATGCTACTTGGACTATAATTTGAATGATGTTTTTTAGGGGTCTATGGAAAGTGCTCATCATTATATAAGGCTCAAAAGGTTAGTGATGATCTATAAAACAACAACAACAACAACAAAACACACACACCTGTCCCTTGAGTTTCTCATCCTTTTGATGTAGTCAACTTATTTGGGGGACATGAAGTTGGAATACTGTTATCATTTCAGTTTGCCCAAGTAAATCACATGTTTAGGAGCATATGATCCCATCCTCTCTTCACTATAAGACTCTCTGCTCTGTCATTCCCTCTCTCTCCTGTCTGCCAACTGCTTCCCTATAGCCTCCAAAGAGACCCAAGTTTCCCTCATCTTCAAAAACCCCTCACTTGATCCATCCATCCCTGTTAACTCTAATTCTCTATCTTTCTTCACCTTTCTGGCTAATCTCCTTGAGAAATCTATAGTGTCTACACTTCACATCTATACTTCCTTCTCTCTCACTCCTGTCTTAATTCTGCAGTAAAGAAGTTCGGCTTCTGATCTCTATTCCACTGTAACAGCTCTCTCCAAAGTTGCCAATGACCTCTTCACAAATGGACTGGACATTTTTACTTAGTGTCCACCTTGCTTGCACCTCTCTCTCTTCTCATCTTTGTCTCTTGGCTTCCCTGAATTTCTTCAAAGTTTTTGTAAAAACCTATTTTTCTATAAGAAGCTTTTCCTAATTCCCTTTCATGTTAGTATCTTTGCTCTGTTAATTAGCTCTTATTTATCTTGTGTATAGTTTGTAGTTCATAGTTGTTCTCATGTTGTCTCCCCCCATGACACTGTAAAATCCTGGAGAGAAAGTACTGTCTTTGTGTTCTTAGTGTCTGGCACATAGTAGGAACTCAATGTTTGTTGACTGAACCCCTCATTTCTAAAATTCATCCCACTGATGTAATCAACTTTTTTTAGGGGACATGAATTTAGAGTATCATTACCATTTGATCTTCCAGGTTTCAGGAAATTAAAATCTGTTTATTATGATTGTTTGACATATGTTCTAAATGTCTTATTTAAAAGAGAAGGTGCACAGTATTTTGCCTTTATAATAATTTATAATGTAGGTCATGGGCTGGAATAGATTGTCTCTTACATTTCTTTCTACTCTGAGATTCAGTGACTGTAGACTTCTTTTTTGAATTGTGCTAATGTGTAAGTCTAATTTGAACATTTTAAAAGTGGCAATGCTCTATTTCTAATGTAGTTTAATTCAGCATTTCAGTCATCTATACCTAGCATAATGGGAGCAGAGCCTTGGCAGGGTGCTGCTTTCTAAAGGTGAGTTGGTTAGAAGTCAATGGGTTTTGACTTAACAAGTCATATGGTTAGAGTTCTTAGAATACTTGGAAGTCATCTAATCCAACCTTCTCATTTTATAAATGTAAATACCAAGGGTTAAAGGACTTGCCCAAAGTAAAAAAGTTAATAAGTTCCAATTAGGGATTTGAATCTAAGTCTTTTGGTTCCATCCAATTCCTTCTTCACTGTACTAAGATACCATTTTGGATGATGCCTTCTTTATCTTTCCACCCAAGAATTTTTTTGCAAATGACAATAAATTATATTGATATATGAACTGTGACTTTGATGAAGATGATAAACATGCTTCTCTTTAGACTAAGTACTATTCTTTTAAAATTATTGATATCTTTTTAAAAATCAATTTTAGTTTTGGACATATCTCTCCCCTTGTCCTGCTTGGAGAACCATTCATTGTAACAAAGAAAAAAAATGAATTCAACAGAAGTGGAAAATACATCAGGGCAGCTAGTAGAACAGTGGATAGATTGCCAGTCTTGGAGATGTTGGGGGGGGGTGGTCCTGGGTTTGAATCTGGCCTCAGACACTTTCTATGGGCAAGTCACAACTCAGTTGCCTAACCCTTATCGTTCTTCTGCCTTAAATAAATACATAGTATTAATTCTAAGACAGAAAGCAAGGGTTTAGAAAAAAAATGCCATCATCTACCATTAGCATTCATTCTTGTGAATATAAATTATCGTTGTTATGTTTCACATTAATTTGTTTCCTCTTACTGGCATCTGTTGATCAGGAAATTCATATGCTTGTCTGATAGAGACAATGGGTATCACTAGAACTGAATAAGAGGGATGGCAATGTCTGGTGGGTGTTAATGGGCTGTTCCTGAGCATGGGTATATTTTCATTTTTTGCTTTGGCTGAAATTATGTGAGATCATGATTAGAGACAGTGTTTTGTGACTGACATGTGGAATGTATTTGTTGGCTTCTGCCTTATGACAGTCTTCCTTCTGTGCATTTAATAAAAAGAACAGAAGTGTGCATATGCATTTTGTCTCTTGCAACACAATAGAATAATTTACATAAAGAAGAAGGCAGCACTGAAATATTAAGAAATAGTATTTTCAAGAGTCATCATTCTGGTTTTCTTTGCATATCTTCTGATTTCTCTGAGATGTTCATTTCCCTCCCTCCTCCATTATAAGTATACTTATAAATAGCTTTTCTTTTCCTCTTTAATTTTTTTGCATTAAATTAAAGAAATAAATTTTATAGATACCTATTTTACCTACAACAGTCAAATTTGGATTCATCCTTTCTCTTCCACCCAGCGAACACATCTTGTGAACAAGAAAACAACATCTTGTGAACAAAGAAAAACCATGAAGCAAAAGTATCCAATGCAGTGATAATGTCAGCCAGTATATGCAACATTCTATTCCTCCAGTTCCCCACCCCTCCATCTAAAGGAGAGAGATACTTTCAATTATCTGTTCTCAGGGCATAAGACTGATCATTATTATTATTCAAACTTCATGTTTATTTTGATAGAGTTTATGTTTACAATATCCTTGTCCCTGCATATCTTCTTCTCCTAGTATTGCTTCTCTTTGAATTACCTCCTAAAAACCTTTCCACATTTCTCTGAATTTTTCATAATCAACTTTTCTTATAGATTTTCCATTACATTCCTCTACCACATTTTGCTCAAACATTAACTAATTGATGAGCATTTACTTCTCTGCTAACTCGAAAGTGTGCTATGAATATTTGAATACATATGAGACTACCTCATATATTGTATATATAGTAGTCTTATATATGGTAGTCACATATCCTGAGAAATTTCTTTGCTATGGGGTTCCTTGAAAGAACAAATTATAAGAACAACGACTAGTCCTATTCTACTTAACAGCTGCAGTGTCCAATATCCATGTTCAAGGACATCTTTAATGCATTTTATCCAAATCCCATCCTAACATTGTAAAACCCCATTGTAATATTATTTGGCTATTTCCTAAAGATTAAAACAAAGGAGAATATTCTTCTTATGGACCTAAAGGCATGGCATAGTGTTGTCTTGCTTAATGTTCTTCTGCCAACTCAGCAAATGGTGTTAGAATGCCTATAGAATCAACCCTGGCTTATTTAAGGGATGATTATCTAGTCTGTCATTGTGCAATTCCATCAGAGGCACTGCCAAGGGGTAGGGAGGGAGAAACGGAAGGAAATATTGATGAGCACATTTTGGAAATACTTAGAAGTCACTCATATAATATTATAGTATATTTACTACATGGGGAAACTGAGACTCAGATATCACATGACTTATTGGTAGCTTGAGTTGAAGAAGGTTTGGTTACAAAAGTGTTTTTTAAAGAAAAATCTTTGAATTACAATTATATATATCTGTGATTCCATAAGGGGATGTAAGTTCTTTGCAGAATTTTCTCAGTATTTGTGACTTAAAAGGTACACGGGGACAAGGAAACGGACACAATGCTTCAAAACTATGACATTATTAAAAATAACTGTGAAAGACTGAATGGAACTTTATAATAGTGAAGAGTGTTTGGAATATGACTTTTACAAATGAAAAAGTTTATAGTTTCTTCAAGGTGCTATCCACTACTGTTGAAGGCAAGGTGGTACAGTAGAAAGGGGACTAGTTGTTCACTTGAGGATGTAGGTTCAAATCCTACCTATGATATCTTATGTGACCCTGGGCAAGGCACTTTAACTCTCTTGTTCCTCAGTTTCCTCATCTTGTAAAATGAAGAAATTGTATTAGATAACCTCCAAGGTCCCTTTGGTCTTTGAATATATAATCATGTTGTTGTCATTCAGAATGGTCCAACTTCTTCCTGACCCCTTGGATTCCAATACTGTCTGTGGAGTTTTCTTGGTAAAGATACTGAAGTGGTTTGTCATTTCCTTTTCTAATGGAGTAAGACAAACAGATATTAAAGGACTTGCCCAGGATCACTATTTGAACTCAGGTTTTCCTGACTCTGGGTCCAGTCCTCTATTCACTGAGCCATTTAGTTGCCCCAAAGCTTTGCCAAGTCTCTCCAATTTTAATTGGTTTCTTGAATGAATGAATGCATAAAAAGTATTATATTACATACTTACTAACTACCAGTTACTTTGCGTGTTTATACAAATATAAGCAAACAGTCTCTGCACTTAAGGATTTAATAGGGGAAGACAACACAGATAAAGATGCATGGTAGCTGGGAAGGAATGTTTTGGTGTTCATTTGATTTCTGTCCTCAGAATTAGAATTGGAAAAGGGTTTGGAAAGGGAGGGCACATCTCAAGTTGTGTGGTACAGTGGGAAGATGGCCAGGGAGTAGCAGAGCGGGTCTGGGTTAGGGCTAAATATGGTAAATGCTTATCCACCAGGATCCCAGTATCTGAGGATAGGAGCTAGAATATAGGAATAGAGCAGAATCTTTTTCAATATACTAGAATTCAGGTTATATGAGAATGCCTTGTGTATGTCATCCCCTCTGCCAGCTTACTGAAAGATCAGGCAGTGATGTGGTAGAGGACTGGCTGGAGTAAAGAAGAGATGGGATCAAGTCCCACTGCCAACACACATTGTCTGGTATCCTGAACGAATCACTTCACCCCAGTGTCCTGGGTCCATAGTGACTCCTCTAAGTGTCAGAATAACTGCAGACTTACAATGGTAGAGGTCATTTCCTCATTGGGAGCTTCCAATAGCAATGAAATAACTGGTCTATTCCGACCCTGTCTCCCTTACCTACTTGTAAACTTCTCAAAGGAAAAGATTATATATCTTATTTCAGCTTTGTATTTTTAGCACCTGGCACAGTATTTTGCATTTATTAAATGTTTATTAAAAAAAAGACTAAAAAAATGAATGAGGATGTTTTATTCCCAAATATGTCAAAAATCTAAATATGAGCATGGTTAAGTTTTCTAGGCAGCAAGATAGGTCAGTCAAGAAGACCTGTGTTCAAATTTGACTTCAGGTGCTTTCTAGTTGGGTAACCCTTGACAAGTCATTTAATCTGTCTGCCTCAGTTTCCTCCTTAATAAAATGGGGGATAAAAATAACATTTGTTTATAGGGAAAACATGGGATAATATTAGTAAAGCATTTTGGCAAACTTAAAGTATGATATAACTATTATTATTGTAATTATTTTTTATTTCTCAAGTCTCTTTCTTTGCACTTACACAGAATCACACTAGAACATGTTTTCCTCATGACATCGACATTAATGGAACTAATGTAATAATCTGATTGGTTTTCCTGTCCCATGTATCTCCCTTTTTCCACACTTGAATCCATTCTTCACTCAGCCACCAAAGCAATCTTTAAAAAAATTTTTTTTCATCAGTCTTTGAAATCATGATTAGTTATTAAGCTGGATCTGAGTATGCAAGTCTTTCAGCATGCACATTCTTCTCTTGGTTTTGTTCATTCTCCATCAATTCGTACAAATCTTGGCAGATTTGCCTGAAACCCTCCCCTTCCTCATTTCTTGCAGTAAGATAACCTTCTAGCATATTTATATGACATAACTTGTTAAGCCATTCTCCATTTGATGACCATGCTTCAAGATTCCCATTCTTTGACACCTCGAAAAAGCCATAAGAGTTTGTTTTGTTTAGTATTAACTTTCTCCATAATATGATCCTCAAATTGCTGCTTCTGCTTTCTCATCTATTTCCTGTTGGCTAAAATGTGTTTCTGTACCCAATAGTGTGTGTTCTTTTCTCCTTTCACCAGTTTCAATAAGAGTAAGCTTCAAATGAAAGTGACCCTCCAACATATACTATTATGTTTGTATCCTAATTATATGAGTTAATTTTTTCTAACGTTTCTTTTCCTTTCCTTCCTAAGGTATTCAAGACCCAACAAAATTATTCTCAGCCTTCTGTCTAATAAGACTCCTGGGATCCCTAATGATGATAGTTTTCAGAGGGGAAATGTGAATCATCTTTTTTTGTTAGAAGGTAAGCAGTTTATCTTTGTTTAATCCTTTGTAATTATTCATCTGTAGTTATCTTTTCATGTTTCTCCTAATAACTGTGTTTGAACTAAAAAATTTCTATATAGCTCTGTTTCTTTTCATCAGAAATATCTGGAAGTCATTTATTTCATTAAAGGTCTTTTTTCTCCTAGTTCTGCAGGGTAAACTATTCTTAGCTCTAAGACCATTTACCTTCATCTCTGAAATATCATATTCCAAACTCTCTGCTCCTTCATAGTGATAGTCGCTAAATCATGTGTGATGCCAACTGTGACTCCTCACTGTCTGAACTGATACTTTCTAGTTTCTTACCATATCTTTTCTTTGATTGGGAAGGTCTGTTTTTGTTTTATCTAGAATGTTCCTGGGTGTTTTCATTTGGGGGTTTCTTTCAGAAGATGAAAGACGGGTCTATTTCATTTTTGCCCTCTGTTTCTAAGAGATCTGAATAGTTTTTGTTTTAACATTTGTTGCAATATAATGTTTATGCTCAGTTTTTTGGTCATGGCTTCAGGTGGTCCAATGATTCTTAAATTATTTCTCCTTAGTGTTTTCCAGGATGGTAATACCTTCCTAACTGGTATTCTTCTATGACCTCTGATATCTATCTACTCATTCTTTCACATGGAACAGGCAGTCGTTTCTCTACTTAAAAATTTTCAGTGCCTTCCTAACAAAATCCTGACCCTAACTACTCTAATTATTACCTCTATAAAATCACCTTTATGAAATGTCCAGCAAATGGCCAGGAGTACTGGTGAGGAAGGTCTTTATATTTCTTCTGTATGGCCCTAATTATCAGGCAGTTTTTTTCCCATACTGAGTTTAAAGCTGACCTTCTGAAATTTCTACCCATACCTGGATCTGGGAAGAAAAAATTTAGTCTCCTTGCAACAAAGCATCTGATATTCATGTGATATGGGTGGGTTGCCCTTTTCTAATCTAGCTGCCTTCCTCAGGACCCTCTCTAGTTTACCAGTGCCCTTCTTCAAATAAAGTATTTGCAAATGAACTGAATGTTCAATATGTGGTCTAGCCTATTCAGAATATAGTGACATCAAAATTCTTTCATGTAATAATGATTCTCCTTAATGCAATCTAAAATCATATTTGTTTTTTCGGCTATCATATCATCCTACTGCCTTTATATTGATTATGTAGTCCAACAAAAAATCTAATTCTTTTTTTCTTTGATAAGTAAGAATTTATGTCTAAAAATGTTTCTCATAGCTTATGCTTATGGAGTTGATTTTCTGAAACCAAGTGTAGAACTTTACATTTATATCTATTAACTTTAGTTAGGTTGGATTAATTGTTCTAGTCACATGATTTAAAAAAATTCTGTAATCCAAATTTTAGATATTTCTCCCATCTTTCTATCAACTTCATAGTTAATAAGCATATCATCTATCTGTTTTTCTAAATTTTAGACAAAAAAACTGAAGACAGGGCCATAGATATATCCCTTGGGCACTCTACTGGTGAAGAAATGTTTTAAAGTGCCCCATTAATTTGGGGGGGTCTAGTCAATTAGTCAATTCTGAATCTACCTAACCATATTATCATCTTGCTCATATCTTTCTGTCTTGTCCATAAGAATGGAATGAAAGCATAGTTTTGCATATTGAAATGTTTGGATTGAGCATTATGGTCATCTGTATTGGTGTTTTATACCTCAAATATAGAACAAATTTCATGAGAGCAGGGATTGGGTTTATTTAAGTGTTTATATGTTTCTTAGTGCATAGCCCATTGCCTTGCATAAAATAGATCTTTAATAAATACTTTGTTTATGGAGGAAAATATTGATTAAATTCAGTTATCATTCCACATAATAAAATGATTAAAATGCATATAAAGGTTATAGTGCTTTGGATATCATAGTTGCCTAATAAAGGAGTGAATGGATAAATGCTTAATGCAACATATTTCATCTCTTCACTTATGATACCAAAAAAGAAATTTTGTGCAGGTTTTCCCCATTTATAAATAATTGGTGGTTTTCCCTTTTAATCTTTGCTTTTAGTTTCATAATATTTTAATGGGTCAACTTGGTGTGGACATTGTTTGATATCAATACACATGTTATATCTGTAGGTAGGGATATAGATCAGTTTTTCCAGGGAAATTTTCCTAAATTGGGAAAAAATAAGTTCCAGACTTCTAGGTAAACATGGTGGCAGTCTAAACACAGGACTCTTCCTCTCCTCACCATCTACCTATACAGACTGCCTCAAAAAGTCAACACCCCCCCACCCCGCCAAATTCATATGAACAAAGGGACTCTACAATAGGGCAAAGCACTGAAGGTCCATGGGATTTGGGCATTTCTACACCATAAGGGGGTGAAAAAGCTTTCAACAAAAAACAAACTGATCCACCCTCCTCCACTCCAGCTACGGAGCCAGAGTCAGAGCCAGCATGCACTAGAATCAGTGGGTGAGCAAGGGGCACCTCTGGAGGGAACGAGGGGCATCCCTAGGTCCTTGGCCGCTGACTGAGACTACCAAGGACCTAATCCTGAGAGCAGCTAGACCAGAGACCCCAGCAGGCTGAGGAGCTCAGACTGTGGGCCCCGACAGGGAGATAGCACAGAGATAGGCAGCAAACAGTAGAAGCTGCAGAGACTTGAGTGTTGGCCTCAGACATAATCCTTGCTCCTTAGCTCCATACACAGAGAGCCTGCCCATCTCACTCAGATTTATAACTGGAAAGGGAAGGAAAAACCACTACAGTAATGACAAACAGTGCCCAGGAACAACAACTTCTCAACACCAAGAAAAACAAGAAGAGGTGGATCTGGATAATTTTTATGGAGGGAAAAACCCAGGCTACAGAGGAAATAGAAGAGAAAATACAAGTAAATGCACCAAAACATTCCCAAAAAAATGGAAATTGTCCAAAAGCCCTTGAAGAATTTAAATGGGAACTTATAAAAAAGACAGAAGCCTTCTGGCAAGAAAAGTGGGAAATGGTTCAAAAAGAAAATAAACATTTAAAGGACAAGAACTCCCAATTGGAGAAACAGCTGGGAGCCACAAAAAACAGGATAGACCAAACCGAAAAGGAAAACCAGTCCTTAAAGACCAGAATTAGGCAGCTGGAAGCCATTGATCTTGCAAAACAGCAAGAATTAATAAATCAAAGTCAAAAGTCTGAAAAAATAGAAATAGAAGAAAACTGAAAAGATGATGGATCAGGAAAACAGGTCACGATGAGACAGTTTGAGAATCATTGGTCTACCTGAAAACCCAGAAATAAACAGAAATCTTGACATCATATTCTAAGAAATTATCCAAGAAAACTGACCTGATGTTCTTGAACAGGGGGGCAAAATAGACATGGAAAGAGTTCATAGAACACCCTCTACACTAAATCCTTAAAAGACAACTCACAGGAATGTAATTGCCAAATTCAAGAGCTTCCAAGTTAAGGAGAAAATTTTACAAGAAGCCAAAAAGAGACAATTCAGATATTAAGGAACACCAATCAGGATTACACAAGATCTGGTAGCTGCCACACTAAAGGACCACAAGGCTTGGAATATGATATTCAGAAAGGCATGAGAATTGGGTCTTCAACCAAGGATCACCAATCCATCAAAACTGACTATATACTTCTAGTGAAAAGTATGAGCATTCAACAAAAGAAAATTTCCAAGTATTTGTAAAGAAAAGAACAGAACTAAGTGGAAAGTTTGATATCCAATCACAAAGATCAAGAGAAACATGGAAAGGTAAATAAGAAAGGAAAATGGGGAAAATGCTTTTTTATTCAAACTTTCTTCTATAAGGTCTTCAATAAGATCAATTTATTTATATTAGCATATGAGGAAAATGTTATTTGTAACTCTCAAAAATTATATTCACTATTATAGTAATTAGAGGAATCATTCACAGGAAGAGATTGGGGTAATAAGTGCTATAAGATGATATGCAAAAATGAAAAAGGGAGGGGGGAATCAAAGATGGCACCAAGAGATATTTGAAGAAATATAATAAATAGGATAATCTTTATCACACAAAGATATACATGGGAAGGGAGGGGAAGAATACTATTATAAGAAGGAGAGGAAGAGAGTGCTAATAAGTAACACTTAAACCTTACTCTCAGTGAAATCGATTCTAAGAAGGAAGAGCATCTAGATCCATTGGGGTTTTGAATTCTATCTTACCTTACAGAGAAAGTAAGAAGGGAAAACTAAGGGGGGAGGGGGCAGGGAGTGCAAAAAGGGAGGGAAAGAGAAGGGGGAGGGAACTTAACAGACCATGAAAAAATAAGAAGGGAACAAAAAGGGAGGGGGAAGAAAGGGAAGGTGATTAAGGGTGAGGATTAGGGGAATTGATTAAAAGCAAACCATTGGTTTATAAGGATATAGAAAAAGAAGAAAGGACAGAAATAGGAGAGGGTATCAAAATGCTGGGGAATATACAAATGGCAACCATAACTTTGAACATGAATGGGATGAACTCACCCATAAAACGAAAACAAATAGGAGAGTGGATTAGAAATCAAAATCCTACCATATATTGTCTTCAAGAAATACATTTGAGGTGGGTAGACACTCACAAGGTTAGAATTAATGGTTGGAGCAAAATCTATTGGGCCTCAACTGATAGAAAGAAGTCAGGAGTTGCAATCATGATATCTGACAAAGCCATAGTAAAAATAGATCTGATTAAAAGGATAGGGAAGGTAACTACATCCTGATAAAAGGCAGTATAGACAATGAAGAAATATCAGTAAGCAACATGTATGCACCAAATGGTATAGCGTCCAAACTTCTAAAGGATAAACTAGTGGAGTTGAAGGAGGAAATAGATAGTAAAACTATACTAGTGGAACAACTGAACTTCTTACTATCAAATTTAGATAAATCAAAAAATAAATAAGAAAGAGGTAAGAGATGTGAATGAAATCTTAGAAAAATTAGAGTTAATAGATATATGGAGAAAAATAAATAGGAACAAAAAAGAATACATGTTTTTTTCAGCAGCACATGGTACCTTCACAAAGATTGACCATGTACTAGGGCATAAAAATATGGCAAACAAATGCAGAAAAGCAGAAATAATAAATGCAACCTTTTCAGATCATAATGTAATAAAATAATAATCAGTAATTATTTATTTATTTTTAATTAGATTATTATATATGTATATAATAGATAATTAATTAGAAATTAAATAATATGATTCTCCAAAATCGGTTAGAGAACAAATCATAGAAACAATTAATAATTTCATTGAAGAAAATGACAATGATGAGACATCCTTTTAAAATCTTTGGGATGCAGCCAAAGCAGTACTCAGGGGGAAATTTATATCCTTGAGTTCATATGTTAATAAATTAGAGAGGACAGAGGTCAATGAATTGGACATGCAAATCAAAAAACTTGAAAATGAACAAATAAAAAATCCCCAGATGAAAACTAAATTAGAGATCCTAAATATTAAGGGAAAAATTAATAAAATCAGAAGTTGAAGAACTATTAAACTAATAAATAAGACTAGAAGCTGGTATTTAAAAAAAAAGTAGACAAAGTACTAGTCAATCTAACAAAAAAAGGAAAGAAGAAAACCAAACTAACCATATCACAGATGAAAAGGGAGACCTTACCTCCAAGGAAGAGGAAATTTAGGCAACCATTAAAAACTATTTTGTCCAATTATATGGCAATAAATATGGTAATTTAGGTGATATGGATGAGTATATATATATATATATATATATATATATATACAAACATATAAATTGCCTAGATTAACAGAAAAAGAAACAGAATTCTTAAATAATCCCATATCAGAAAAAGAAATTGAACAAGCCATCAAAGAACTCCCTAAGAAAAAAATCACCAGGGCCTGATGGATTTACAAGTGAATTCTATCAAACTTTCAAAGAACAACTAATCCCAATATTATATAAACTATTTGACATAATAAGCAAAGAAGGAGTTCTACCAAATTCCTTTGATGACACAAATATGGTACTGATTCCAAAGCCAGGCAGGTCAAAAACAGAGAAAGAAAACTATAGACCAATCTCCCTAATGAATATAGATGCAAAAATCTTAAAATAAATCAAATTTATAGAGAGCTAAATCAATTGTACAAAAAAATCAAGCCATTCTCCAATTGATAAATGGGCAAGGGACATGAATAGGCAATTTTCAGTTAAAGAAATCAAAACTATTAATAAGCACATGAAAAAGTGCTCTAAATCTCTTATAATCATAGAGATGCAAATAAAAACAACTCCAAGGTATCTCACCTCACACCTAGCAGATTGGCTAACATGATAGCAAGGGAAAGTAATGAATGCTGGAGGGGATGTGGCAAAGTCAGGAAATTAATGCATTGCTGGTGGAATTGTGAATTGATCCAACCATTCTGGAGGGCAATTTGGAACTATGCCCAAAGGGCACTAAAATACTGTCTGCCCTTTGATCCAGCCATAGCATTGCTGGGTTTATACCCCAAAGAGATAATCAGGAAAAAATATATGTACAAGAATATTCATAGCTGCACTCTTTGTGGTGGCAAAAAATTGGAAAATGAGGGGATGCCCTTCAATTGGGGAATGGCTAAACAAATCGTGGTATCTGTTGGTGATGGAATCCTATTGTGCTCAAAGGAATAATAAAGTAGAGGAATTCCGTGGGAACTGGAACAACCTCCAGGAATTGATGCAGAGTGAAAGGAGCAGATCCAGGAGAACATTGTACACAGAGACTGATACTCTGTGGTACAATTGAATGTAATGGACTTCTCCATTAGTGGCAATGAACAAACTGGAGGGATCAATGAGAAAAAACACTACCCACATCCAGAGGAAAAACTGTGGGAGTAGAAACACTGAAGAAAAACAACTGCTTGATTACATGGGTCGAAGGGGGATATGGTTGGGGATGTAGACTCAAAAATGAACATCCTAGTGCAAACATCATCGACATGGAAATGGGTTCTGATCAAGGACACATGTAATACCCAGTGGAATTGTGTGTCAGCTACGGGAAGGGTCAGGATAGGGGAGGGAGGGATAGAATATGATTCTTGTAACCAAGGAATAATGTTCTAAATTGACTAAAAAAAATGAAAAATGAAAAAATGAAAGAAATAAATTCCATTTGTATATTGGCAACCTGGAAAAACTGAGCCAAGGGATTTTAATCTGAACTAGAAAAGTTTATACTTTCCACAATTGATCCAATTCAATTCTGTAAACATTAGTGGAGCTCCTACAATTTACAAATGTAAATTTACTCCTACATTTCAGAATCTGAATGCTAGGAAGGCTACAAAAATAATGACTATATGCTATATGATGATTGAAAGGCAAAGTGGTTTAGTGGCTTGTAGAAGGATAGTAAGAATCTATTAAATAAATGAATGAATTTTATGGCATGGTAAATTTGGTCTGTTCACCCATCCCTGCCCCCAAGAAACTAAGTGTATTTGACTGCATTTCTGGGCAACCGTTATAGCAATACAAATTATCTAATGTTTGAACTGGAAGGTATCTTAATCATCTAGTCCAAGTCCTTCATTTTGCAAATGATAATTCTCAGGCCCAGAATGGTTAAAAGGTTAATCTGAAGTCTCACTGCTGTTACACTTCTACTGTTAAGTTTTGATCAATTCACATTTTTTTTGGATCTAAATAAACAAAATGCAATGGTAAATGGAAGATAGGAGTAGCAAACCAAATGGATTAATAAGGGTAGGATTAATTGAGGGTGGGAAGGGTGACTCAGTGGATTGAGAGCCATACCTAGAGTCAGGAGGTCTTGGGTTCAAATTTGACCTCAGACACTTCCTAGCTGTGTGACTCTGGGTGAGTCACTTAACCCCCATTACCTAGCCCTCACCTTCTGCCCTGGATTTATTCCAGGGCAGAAGGTAATGGTTTAAAAAAAAAAAAGAGTAGGGTTGACTGTATGACTAAAGTCATCATTTCCAAACCTCTGATAAGTCACTTTAAAATCAACATGATACCTAAATATGACATATCATGCCAAGAGAAATCATGAAGTAAGAAGAATAAAATATTGGAGAAGTGAACATAGGCAAGCTATTCTCTTCAAAGAAGCTTGGTAAATATCATTAATTCTGAATTATTTTCTTACACCTGCACATCCAAAAAACATCTTAAAAGCAAATTCCTTACATGTACATGGGCTGTAGTTGTAAATGAGATGTCTTCTGTGGACCTTGATAGCCATAAGAGTCGAATCCACCTATGAAATCAACTGAAAAGAGAAAATTACTTTCATTAGAAACAACTTTTAAACGATAAACAGGAGCAAAGTTTCACAGAAATTAATATGGGCAGAATAGAATAGAATAATCTATTAAACTGAGAATGGCTCCTAGTAGGAGATGTAAAAATGGTAGTTCCTTCAAGGTAATGCTGTTTGTGTTTGTGGTCTCAGAGAATCAATTACAGTTTTACAAGAAATTTCTTACATGTGAATAAGAATTATGCACTTATCTCCAATTAGAAAAGCCTAATTGGAACATTTTCTTTTTCTCAATCTACTTTCTTGCTGGTCCTTTGACCTTTCCTGATGGTAAGAGAGAAACTTAGAAAAGTGCCAAGAGATGGAAGCAAACTTTAGTTTGTAATGATGTTGGATGGGGAATCGGAATACAGAAGAAGCTTGTTTCTCTGAAAGTAAAACAGGATACTGTGATTTCATGTGAGAAGGGCAGGGAAAATTTATACAGATCAGGTCTGACATTCAACATAAGCCAGCAGCTGCAACAAACATAGTAGCACATGCTCTACATATTGTAGGAAACAGTAATGCTTGATTTATTTAGCAAGAGGGATCAAATTATGTCCCCCACTCTGAAAAATTCTATACACTGAAGATAACAGAAAAATAAAAAGGAAAGCAGATAATATCTGATGTCTTTCCATTGTCTGTAATCTTGTTAGTGGGAGGTGAAAGAATAAAGAGGTTAGGAGCTGAGTTTTTACAGAATATTTTCACTGATATTGAGAATGGATACTTTTTAGTGGGAGGTCAGGAATCTGATAATTATAAATCAAGAACAGGGTAGTGAAAACAGAGATGACCTTGGAGTCAGGAAGACTTGAGTTCAAATACTACCTGAGACTTTTTCTTAAATCCTCACTTTTTGTCTTAGTAGCACTTCTAAGTCAGAAGAACAAGGACTATGGAAAGGGAGTTAAGTAACTTGCATAGGGTGACTTAGCTAGAAAGTATCTGAGGACAGATTTGAACCCTGGGTCCTTCTGACTGCAGCCTTGGCACTCTATCCACTGTGCTACCTACCTATCCTCTTTCCATAGACTTTTACCAGCTGTATGAACTTGAACTAGTCACTTAACCTGTGTTTATCTCAATTTTCTCATCTTAAAAATGGGCATCATAATATACTTATCACTCCAATTGTCATTAGGATAAAATATTTGTAAAGTGATTATAAATGCTGCTGTAAGGATCTTGTTAGGAAAGTCTGCTATGAAAAGAAGTCTTAGGAACCCCTGGAAATAAATTCACTCATGAAGAGAACAGGCTCAGCTACCAGGTAGCTTGTGGGGATGGGAACCTTTTAGCCATTATACTTGGTGAGTGGGGCATCCCACAATCCAGTAGTGATGCTTGTGTTCTTGGAGTTTCTGTAAAGGCCACCTAATAACAACTTGGTCCCCAAACTCAGGTTGGTTTCCCTACTCTAAGAGGCAGCTAGTTATCACCATGATTCCAGTTAGGAAGAGCTCAGTTTGAAACTTGCTTTAGGCACTTAACAAGCTATGTGAACCTGAAGAAATTGCTTCATCTCTTTTAGCCTTAGTTTTATCATCTCCCCCTCTGCCCTATCAACGCAGACTTGTATTCTACTTTTGCTATTCCAAAACTTTTCATACTACTTTGAACTTTTTATGGCTGCCCTTCCCTTTACTCTCACCTGAGAATCTTGCTTCATATTTTACAGATAAAATTGAGGCCATTTGCTATAAACTCTCTTTCCACCCCTCTTCCTTATTTCCTATCACTCAGGTGCCTTTTGCCATTTTCTCCACATTCAGCCCTGACTCGCATGACAAAGTGGCCATTCTCCTTACCAACGCTAAGCTTTCTGCTTGTTCAAGGGATCCCATTCCATCCTGTCTTCCCCAGAAGATTACCCTGTCCATCAGATTCACCCTTTCACTTATTTTTAATTCCTCCCTCTCTACTGGCTTATTTCCTAACACCTAAAAACATGTCCATGTCTTCCCTGTCCTGACAAAACCTTGATCTTTCCATCCCCACTATCATCCTACATTTCTTTTACCCTTGGTAGGTAAACTCCTTGAAGAGGTTATTTATAATGGATGCCTCCACTTTCTTTCTTCTCACTCTATTCTTAACCTCTTACATTCTGGCTTCTGACATCATTCCACTGAAACAGCTCTCTCCAAAGTCACTATTCATCTCTGTTGCCAAATCGAATCATCTTTTCTCAATCTTCATTCTCTTTTAAAATTGTTGATCCCTCCCTCCTCCTTGATGGTCTCTTCTTTCTAGGTTTTTGGGACACCACTCTTTCCTGGGTTTCTTCCTGACTGCCCCTTCTCTGTCTCCTTTGCTGGAAAATCACCCATTAAAATGGAGGTCAACTTTAAAAGGATATATGAATGCTAGCTATCATTATGAGAAAGTAAGTGACTGAAGGAATAACTCCTTACTCTTAATCTTTTTAGGGATTATGAAGTTCTAGGAAAGAAACTGAAGACATTAGGGACACAGATGGTGTTTTTTATCACTGCTGCCAATTTAAGGAGGGGATTTCAGAAGAGAAAGGAGGATATGGGGAGTGAACAGCTGGTCAAGAAGAAGGTGTCAGAGAATGAGATTTGTATTCTGGGCCATGCTTTAGATGCAGGAATGATGGGCTCTTAGCCAGGGATGAAGTACATCTGAAAGGGCAAGCAAATATAACCACATATATACACACAACCCATATACCCGATTGAAAGAAGCTAATTGTGAAGTTCTAGGAGGAGGGAGGAAATTGTTCACATATATTTGAGTCCATATATAATAATAATAACCAGACAATTTCATATGTCTCATAGAATAGCAGTACCAACATAGGAAGATTATCAATTCTGAACACAATAATTTATAGAAGCAAGTACCCTAGAAGCATAGTATTAATACTAAAGGCTTGAGAAGAGTCAACTGTGTACCCCTGGTACAATAGCATTTCAGTTTCTCTGCAGGTCCTCATCAACATGTTCGTTGCCATATTTATCTTATCCTGCTTGTATTTTTTCTCACATGAATGTTTTTTTGATTTACAACACTCATCTTGCATTCACTTTGATATAAACTGTTACTTTAAAATAAGGTATTCTTCTACTGACATTCTAGAAGTAATAATAATAAACCACAGGGATTCCTTTTTTGAGTCATTTTTTAGTCATGCCCAACTCTTCATGATCCCTTTTTGGGGTTTTCATGGTTAAGATACTGGAGTGGTTTGCCATTTCCTTCTCCAAGTCATTTAGCAGATGAAGAAACTGAGACAAAAAGGGTTAAATGATTTGCTCAGGGTCAGTCATGAAGATGCCTGACTCCAGTCATGGCCCTCTATCTGGTGTGCCACCTAATGTCAAATTTAAATCTTTGTGTTAAAAGATCATTCACTTTGATTGCTAGAACCTCTACAACTTTTTATTGTTTTCTAATCTCCTCTCTCCCCCCTTTCCCACTTGTATAGTGAGTTTTGGCTCACTTATATAAGGCAGACTATGTGGAGGTCATAATGATATCCTTGTCCACCTCTTAGTGTTGTTTTAATTAGCTTACCTCTGTTAGCTGTATCTAGGTCCTTTGCTCCTCTATTATTAACCTCCAGAATCTCCTCCACCTGTGCCTGACTTGGTTTTAGATCTTGGTCATGCCTGGTATTCTTGATTGAGTGTCAGGGAGAGAGGAGACCACCCTAATCCAATTTTAGCCCCTGTGCCTCCATCACAGCCAGATCTCTGGCACCACTTTTTGGCTGAGGGTGACCCATCCATCCATTTCCCTTCTCAAACTATGCCTATTTATGTGTATCTATTGATAAACCTGCTTCCTGCCTCCATACTTTCTCCTGTTGTCATAGCACCTCACATGAATTCCCCTTTGATGTCTAGCACTATGTGAGGTTACCTTAGCTGATAAACCTTGGACAAGTGGTTAGAAACTTCCAGTAGCCCAATTTATCTCCTATGATGCCTCTTAGAAAGCAGGTTCTTCCAAGGAGAGAAGTTCTCATTTCTTTAGCCTTCATCCAGGCTTGTACTAGGATTTGTTCTATTCCCCCTTTACCCTCATTAAGAATAGAGCATCTTCCCAGACAAACTTAACATCCTTTTTTTGTATTCTGAAAGAATAATGAGACAATATAATTTGGCAATTGATAAAAAAAAATTACCAGGTCTGGATATTTATCTATGATGGATAGTAGTGCATTACTCCAACACATGCCTCAGTCATCTTTCTTTCCTTATTAAAATTTTTTTATAATGGCAACATCCTTAAAGTCATTTCTTTTTGTACTCCATATCTTAGAGAGGAACATTTATTCAAATAACCATTCCTTTCTTTGATTGAACATTTTGGCAGTGATTTTCTTAGATTCATTCCTCGTGGCTCTGATTTCAATGCTAATATCCCCCAAAAGGTAGAATGAAGACTTCATCTCAGCATCTTGGCATATTCCCTACAGCACTTAGAGCTTCCTGAGTTAAAGTAGACAGTAGGTCAAGAATTTAGCCAGCATGGATGCCATCTTTCCAAGATTCCATCCCTGGCAGCAACAAAAGGGACTTCCCTTGATTTTTAGCATGGTGAATGAGGATTTGGACAAGCAAAAGGCAGCACAGATCAGGATTGATTCTGCTGTGGATCATGCATGCCCCAAAAGTGGCACATCATAATGTGTAAATATTTGAAATGGGCTAGCAGTGGGCAGCAAGGGATAGTTACAGGAATAGGACCCCCATACTCCAAAATCTCACACTTCTCACTAGTTGGCAGTAGTTTAACATCAACTGCACCTGTAGTTTCAGCACTTGTCAAGTATGAATTATAGATTGTGTAATCATCCACTCTGTGTACTTGATCTGTAGGCATCAGCTTTATACCATCTCTGTTCTATTCATTGCTATGTTGTTCTCAGAAATAATTAATTACCTATAGCATTCCTCCAATGTACTGTATCCCTTCTCCATGTTTCCACTCTGGAAGAGCATCAAGACCTCTCTCTGACAAATGATGACAAGGTGGGCAATGGAGGAACCTCCACCTGAGTTTGGAAAGGGAGATGCTGAGTTCTCCAACTCCACCAAATATGCCAACCCTGATCCATGGGATGTGATAGCTCCACTCCTCAGAGGAAGCTGCCCCTTTATAGCAGAACTGCTATTCCATGCTACCTAGCTCCCAAAGAAGTTACTCTCCTAGCGCCTGGGCTTATCCATGGACCCCAAGGCTACCTGATTACCCCCACTAGTCCACCAGCTATACCACCACTTCTTCAAATAAAATTATTTTCTTACTTCTGGACCAAATGGAGTATGAGTCTCCCATTCTTGGGATGTTTCTCCCACATCATATTCCTACTGGTCCATTATTGAACTGAATTATTGAAATATTGAATTGAATTGAAATTGAAATTGAAAAATTGAATTGAATTAAAATATTGAATTATTGAAATAAGTTGTAGTTTGAATTCATTTTAGAAATTCACACAAACTAAAGGTCAAGGACAGTGTTTCTATAATTTTTTTTGATACTGAACCACATGCAATCAAGTGTTATGCCAGAACTTTTATGGCTTTGTTGAAACTAGTTCTTTAATAATTAATAATAATATCTTCATGAGCATAGTGCCTTAAAGGTTTTGAAGGTACTTTAAAGACACAGAGAGGCTAAATGATGTAACCCTCAAAACGCAGTAAAGATTAGGGTGAGGATCTCATTACGTTGTATGCTCTCTAATTGTTACAAATCATATTTACAGTTTGACTTAATTTCCCTATTTGCAAAGTGGGCATAATTATATTTGTCTACCAAGAGAGGTTATTAGGAAGATTAATTAGTTTTTATTAGTAAAATGCTATATCAATTTTAATTATCATCATTTCTAGCACTAACATAGTAGAAATAGGAAATTACCAAGTGCTAGAAAATGCTTTCTGAAGAAATATCTTTTGTTAAAAACTCTATCCTGTAGTGAGCTTTCCCTTTTATTTCAATATTTTAATAATGCACACTGAATTCAGCAAACCCTAAACTATATATTTTTATGCGTGTTGGCTGTGATGAATAGTAACATAAAATTATACTTCTGTTGTTAATGAAAAAGTCACCAGTTAAGACACACGCTTTCAAAGATTGAGGTGGAAAAGATCACGAAGGGAGGTTTTTATGTCTGTCCCCAGAAATCTGAACATACATGTTTAGAAGAACCTGATTCATAGGCATTAAAGGAATTTTTGTGGGTAAATGAAAATAATGCCTGTGCCTATTATCCCCATAGGAGGGAATGTCAAGGGTCCTTACTGCCAATTCTACAAAAGAGATTTAGAGCATAACCAACCTAAGGCCAAATCACAAAGAAGCAAACTGTATGTGCTCTCTCCTGCCCCCTGCTATACCAGCTTCATGGTGGCAGTGATTCAGTTGACTATACAAAGCTTGAAGTATCCAGACTGTGCTAAAAGCTCCCAGTGGACTTGGAGCTATTTTTCTCTAAGCGCAGAAAATTCAGCCCTTCTCCCTGGGTGCTTTATGCTGGCTGTGCCTGAAAGGTCACTCAAAGTGCCGTGCTACAGATACGTTCCTGGCAGTGGAAACGTGACTTGACTGAAATGAGACTCATTAGCCAAATCAGTGCAGATGCTACCGTTTTTAACCTTATTCATCAAAAATATTTTCTCAGGGTCTTCTTAGAGTCCTGTTCTATGAATTAAAAAAAGATGTTATCTCTTCGACCAGAGCTTACTTAATGCCTTATGCTTATTGTTATACCAAATCAGGATGAAAAAAAAAATCAAACATGCTAATGCCTTTTTTGTAGCTAAAACATTTCCTGGATAACAGACATTTTCAGTAATTTCCCCATTTTTTCAGTCTTCTTCCATATTCCACTTTCATAATAAAAAATATGTATAATAAAAATAAATAATAAAATAATAAAAAAATGGAATTGGGCTCTCTTGCTTAGTTGGTTTTTTTTTTTGTATCTCCAGTGCCTCAACATGGAGGCTTTACAAATGCTTATAGATTGGTTGATTCCAATCAATAACTGAGGTTGGATTTGTAAAGGCATTTGTTTGCATTCCTCTTACTGACAAGGCCAATTATCATCCGTTCCTGATGACCATTTCTTGTATCCTTCCAACTTGCTTAGTGGTGTTTGGTGAGCTGTCAGAGATTTTGTAGAAAGGACTCCTGCTCAGGTAAAGGCTTGAATGAGAGGTTTTCTGAGGTCTCTTTCAAATTAAGAGTCTATATTTCTATTTTAGTAATAATCTAAGAGAAAAAGCCTGGCTAAGAGGGGCTAGAGGGGCTGCTTAAGAGTCATAAGTCCCACCTCTGAAATGACAATTCACTGCCACTGTGACTACAGACAAGTTATTTAGCCTTTCCATGCCTCTGTAACTCCCCAGGATTAAAAATGGCAGAACAATTCCTTATTTACCTTAGCAAAGGGTGTTTATTAAGGAGCTTTATACATGGATGAACTCATAAAATCCTGTCTTCTCCCCCCCCCCCCAATGTTCTACTACAGTTTATCTGGTGATTTGTTCCTGGATCCAATTGTGGGAATAAAATGTGGTAGAGTTGATATTCTTAAGATTAAATATGGGCACGAGAAGTTTGGATTAATAGGAAATTGTCTCTTTTATTGCAGTCTGTTGTCATTTTAGAGCTTCTTCGAATTTTCCTAAGGCTGTAAAAGACAACACCATCCTCCCATTCCCTTGGTTGGGTTTTGTCAGCTGACAAAGCCATTTTTCTAAAGCCATAGATATGACGGTGCCACTGCCTCTTGCTCAAGGAGCTCTAGTGCCTCCCTATTAGCTCTGGGTCTAAAGAGAAATACTTTTGTCATTTTTGTTGTTCAGTCATTTCAGTGTTGTCTGACTTTTTGTGACTCTAATCAGGGTTTTCTTGGTCAAGATATTGGAGTGGTTGGCCATTTCCTTTTCTAGCTCATTTTACAGATGAGGAAACTGAGGCAAACACAATTAAATGACCTGCCATGGGTCACATAGCTAATGTCTGAGGCCAGATATGAACTCAGGAAAATGAGTATTCATAACTCCAGGCCCAGGGCTCTATCCACTGTGCCAACTACCTGTCCTACCTTTACTTAATGATCTTTATAACTTGGATTCCCTCCCTTCCCAATCTTTTTTTCCCCCCAGTTGATTCCATCACTATGCTGGTCTTCTTGTAATTCCTTAAACAGACCACTCCATCTCTCGCTTCTGTGTCTTGACATTGGTTGTCCCCCCATGGCTGAAGTCCTCTGTCTCTTATAATAATATATGATATTAATAGTAATGATATAATGTATAATAATATAATAAATAATGTAATAATATATGATATGATATGAGAATATGTAGTAATAATATATATAATTTAATATTATTAATAACACAATGTAATATAATAATATAATGTATAATAATATGATTTAATAATAATATAATGTATGTAATATACTATATTAATAATATAGTATAATATAATAATATAATGTATGATGTAATAGTATTAATATAATATATGTTATATATAATGTAATATTAATAATAATATAGTGTAATATAACAATCCAATGTAATATAATAATAATATAATATAACTTATTTCCCCTAGTTTCCTTCACCATTGAAGGAATCAAACCTCAACACTCCCCTTTTCTGGGAAGTCTTTTCTGGTTCCCCCAGTTGGTAATAACTGGCATGCAGTGGTGATCTACTCTGCACAGATTTTGTATGCACCCAGACCTGTTGTCTTCCCATTCATTGCAAGAGGCACTATGCTTGTTTTTGTTTTTGACTTTCTTCTTTCCTATCAAAGCACAAGGCCATGGCTTATATAGTAAGTGTTTGTGGACAACTCAGATTCATATAATCAAATATAATGAAAGCCTATTTAATTCAACAAACCTTTATTAAGAACCTACTATTGGTAAGGCATTAAGAAATCCAATAAAAACAAGAACAAAACAATTCTTACCCCAGATGACCTAAAGGGTTATGGAAAGATTGCTAGTGAGGGAATGTGAGTAGGAAGTAGTATACATTAACAGTCCCCAAATCTCCCCTATGACATTTTAGTCATTTAGCTTTTCAAGTGGGTGTGGAGTGGAGGACTTACTACTTCCAGAGTTGATCCACTTCCCTGCTGGATAGCTCTAATTGCATGAACGCCTTTTCTCCTCCTTCCATCATGCCCATTGCTGTGTTGCCATGGGTAGTCCACACTTTAGGTACATTTGTGATTATGCCTATTGCTGCCTCTCTGCAGTGTCTGCTTGATAATACTAGCTCAGCCTTCTGGGGCTAAGTAAAATGAGCCCAACCTTCCTTCAAAGTGACAGATAGTACTATAATTGCAGACAGATATCAAGTCCCCTGTTATGTCTTCTCTACTACAGGCTAAATAGCTAATTCCTTCCACCAATCCTCCAAACTATTCCAATTCTCTAGTCACCTTGTCATCTTGGTCATAATGCACTTTGTCAATATTCTTCAGAAAACATGGCACTTATAATAGAATAAAATGCTCAAGATGGTCTGACCAGTATACAGTGAGATTTTTAGCTCTCTCATTCTGTATTATTGTTGTTCAGTTATTCAGTTATATCCTACTCTTCATGCACTTGTGGGCTGTAGCATGTCTATACTGTCCATGGAGTTTTCTTGACAAAGATCATGGAGTGGTTTGCCATTTCCTTGTCCAGGGGTTTGAGGCAGACAGAGGTCAGTTGCCTAGGGACACACTGCTGGTAAGTATCTGATTCTGGATTTGAACTCAGATCTTTCAGAGTCCAGGTGCAGTGCCCTATCTACTGAATCATCTTGTTACCTCCCCCATTTTGGATACTATGATTAAATCAAACCCTTAAAACTATATACCCTTTTATTGAAAGTTCCATGGAAATAACTTTGCAATGATATCAGTCCTTTTTTACACTGTAATTTTAAGGATGAAATAAGTCCCAAATGCACTTGTATATGTCTGTATTCTTGGATTCAAGGAGCATTTATTTATTTATTAAAACCCTTATTTTCTGTTTTAGAATTGACACTAAATATCAGTTCCAAGGCAGAAGAGTGGAAAGGGCTGGGCAACTGGGGTTCAGTGAAGTAAGGCAACTGAACCTTACCATAATGGGCCAGAGCACAAACTAGTCTTCTAAACTGTTGTTGATGTAACACTAGCAGGTTTATTATGAAAACAAAAGGCAGGGAGGGAGGATTTAGGAATGAGGATGCCCTAACCTCTAAGGTCTTTCACTTTCCTCTTCCCTCTAAGTTCACTGCAAGATGAATTCTTTGAGATCTTGAGGCTCCCTAAAATCTTCCTGCTTCTGACTAGTATTCCCTAAACCTTCACTATTCTTCCTGACACTATAAATACTCCCTGGTTGGTTTAGATAGATGTTGTTAGGTTTCCAAGATAGATAAGGATGAACTCTAGATGTCTGAGCTCTCCCTGGCTGGACCAGACCTAAGTTGAGCACCTCAGCCCTCATACCAACAACAGACTCAGGGATAACGCTTTCTTTGTCAGGGTTGAGAGTATATAAGATCTTCTTTAGATATGTTTCTTCTTGTGAGAAAAGGTAAAATCAAAGGGTTTCCCTTCTCTCCCCAAAGGGTTTGGTAGTACAGGCTCAGCAGAGAACAGCTCCTTCCTTCCTCAGCTTCAGGACAGAAAGAACACAGTTGGTCATTGCTCCTTCAAACCTCTCCTCCTTCAAACCTTCCACCACATTCCAGAATCTTTCTCTAGAGTTCTTAGGATGTGTTCATGCGAGACTGTCTGCAATTTCACTTAAACTAACTCCCATTTTTTATATTTCCATCTCTATAGTATATGTGTGTGTGTGTGTGTGTGTTTATGCATGTTAGAGACTGCAACAAAGTGAGATGGATATAGACACACAAGTGGAGGCATAATGAGTCAGAGAGCAGAAGAAGTGTCTGACTTCCAGGGCATCAAGGTGGTTCTATGAATAGAACCCAAGGTCCTGAGTTCAAATCTGACCTCAGGTACTTCCTAGCTGTGTGCCTCTGGGCAAATCACTCAACCTCCATTGCCTAGTCCTTGTTACTCTTCTGCCTTAGAACCAATTGATTCTAAGATGGAATATAAGCTTTTTCTTTTGAGTCTGACTCCTCTCTGTGAAGACATGAATGAGTCCAGAGGCAGGACACATCATTAGGAAATATTACCCTGCACCTCTCTATCACAGATTCTTTATAGGGACTCTCATTTGTAGCCTAATAATCCTATGAGAAAGGGACTACAGATATTATTATATAAAGGCAGGTAGTCTATCTTTTATTTTCAAAGAAGACCCATGACATCATGGGGAGATGCCTTGATTTGCACACAAATTGGATTTAAGGGAGGCAGAGTTGTACACAAAGTTGTCAGCCTCAAACTCTCTTCTAGAGTGATTGATGTCAGGTGGCGAGACAACAGTATATAATTAGAAAAATTTGGACTCCATCTCCCAGAATTCTTTTCTCATCCCAAGAATTCTTTTCCCTTCATTCACGTTTGTGTTTGTTATGTATTTGTATATAATTTTGTGACTTCTCCCTCTCACTCTCACTTTTACCCCACGTACAAGGTTGGGCGAGATTTCTCTGTTTCTCTAGCCTTCTGGCTTCAAGGTATTATTAATAAATCTTGTTAAATATAATACTTGGAGTATTGGATATTAATTTTAAAATCTACAACAGTCAGGACAACTGGGATGTAGTGGATGACCCCAGGGTCCTTGAGGTTGGACGAAGCTCTAAGCACTCCACAGTAGCTGCTTTAGCTGCCTTCATGACCATTGGAGCAAACTATTCTCATTTGCCCATTCTCCTGGGGAAAGTTTTCACATAGTGGAGGTTGATATCTCCCTAACTCACCAATGGGTTTGAGGCTTATTGATTCCCTTCAACCTCATTTAGTCCATCAGCTAAGATGGTTTTCCTTGGAGTGTGGCTGCTGCGCATGCTACAGCTTCTTGGAGCCCCAGGAGAGAGTTGGGTGAAAGGTAGACACCAAAGATGGATGAACAGCCCTGAAAGGGGCTCGGGGAGCCCTTGTACCAGAGGTGCTTATCTTCTCTAAACATCCCAATACACTCATTTCCCCCAGGTAGAGGTGGAGAAACTGAGTCTCCAAGAGATTAAGTGATTTGCTTATGATAACATTTAATCAGAGGTAGAGGTGGGTTTTGAGCTAGGTTCTTAATGAATTCAAATCCAGCATTTTCTCCACTATGGCACACTCACAGAGTTCCATGCTAAAATATGAATATGGGAAACAGTAGGAAGCCTATTAAGAAAATGGACACATAAAAAGCAAACGTCCCCTTCAGAGGGTCAAGCATTTGGACTGATTCTTCAAACCACTCTCTGAGTGGTTTAAAAATCCACCCGGCAGAGTTCTGCTCTCTCAAATGAAATTGCTTTCAATTAGAGGTGACAATGCCATTCAGGTGAAAATGAGAGAGTCATTGTGACATGTTATAGCTAGCTGGTTAAGTTAGTCATGAATGTGTGTTCTCAACCAACATCCCCAGAGATGCTCAGAGTGTCCCATCCATGTGAATCTATTAGTCTAAATGAAGACTGGCTATCTCATTCCCATAGAAATTTTAGAGGAATTCAAAGGTGAAACAGCCCCCCCCTACATTTATGTTGTACATGAATATTTTCTGCCATGTGATTTGGGGCAATAATTTATATCCTTAAATGGTCTGTTTCTCTTGAATTATGGAAAGCGCAAAAATAAAAGATAAAAAAGAAAAGAAAAATGTACAAGGCAAAGAATTGTGAGCAGGAATTAAACATCTTTTTAGGAGTTTTATAAGTCAATACATCCAATGGTCACTATAACACAGCTAATTTGTGAGAATAGTAACAGAATTTATTATTATATGTTTGGTGAAAATGCTTAAAGCAGGGACAATTCATTTGTAAATGGTGTAAGTTTGATGACAAAAATAAGGTATCCTTAAAAAAACCAAACAAACCCTTACATAGAATCAATCCTAAGTATTAGTTCCAAGGCAGAAGAGTGGTAAGGGCTAGGCAATTGAGGTTAAATGACTTGTCCAAAGTCACACAACTAGGGATTATCTGAAGTCATATTTGAAGTCAGGACCTTCCATCTCCTGGTCTGGTTTTCTATTCACTGAGCCCCCTGATTGCTCCCCCCCATAAGGTATTATTTAAAAGGGACACATCTACTGCTGCAAAGGTCTACATGACCGCAGTATCTTTTGTTTTTATTCTATTTGGGAAGAAAGTTTTGGGGTGAACTACTGAATGGGTGGAGTAGCTAAGTATTCCAGTTGATAGAGTGCTGATGTTGGAGTAAAGAAAAGTCATCTTTTTGAGTTCAAATGTGTCCTCAGACACCTACTGTGTGACTCTGGGCATTTGCCTCAGTTTCTTCAGCTGTAAAATGAGCTGGAGAAGAAAATGGTAAATGACTCTACTTTCTTTGCCACAGAAACCCCAAATGGGATCATAAAGAGTCAGACACGATTGAAATGAATGAATAGCAACTGGACAGATGGTAAGCTGAATGGCATCACATTCTTGGCTTGGCCACAAATTATTCCTGTGACTTTGGACAAGTTACATGACCACTATGCGCCTCAGTTTCTTCATCAGTAAAATGAAGCATTTGTCCTAACTGACCACTAAGTTCCCTTTTAGTTTCACCAATAGTAGCAATAAAATATTTAAAGACACTTGTTTAAAAATGTTTCATTTAAGAAAAATAGCAATGGTGATAAATGGAAATAAGATGAATGTAAAGTAGCAAGTTCTTCCCCGATGACTACTATTATGCATTAATTTTACTAAATAAGGTCCCATAGAGATGAGCTGCTGAAACAGAATATTATTTTCTTCAAGCATCGGTGTATGTTATTTGGGCATTTGGAAACATTAAGCATGACAGTTCCCAACAGAGATACAGAGTGATGAGAAAAATAAGGGGTCTGTCTAGAAATGGGGGGAAGTGGTGCAAAGGGAGTTACCCACACTGCGCTACCTGGCACACCTTCCCCCCTCCCACCTCCCCAAATGATGCCATTCACTTGTGTTTGTGTGCATGAATGGGAGTGTTTCATGCCTCAGTTCAGCTCCTGGGAATTCCTTTAACGTTAACTTCATTAGTTACGAAGGCAGCAATCCATAACCAATTTTCTTTCCATGTCAGGGTTGTTCATGTATAAACTGGGGCCTTTTGTTGGAAACATTTGCAATTAATCCGACAAACAAAGAAAATGCAAATCTTACACTCCCTACCCTAACCAACCCTACTGACTGAGGGTCCTGACTGCCATCTATTATATACTAAAATGAATTGAAATTCCCACTTTGAGCTTAACCTAATTTTCTAGTGATAATAGGCATGGATTCCCAGAAGTACTCTATGCATCTTGATAGTAACATCCTAATTTCCTTTCCTGGTAAATGTTTTAAATAAGATTTTAGCACCAAAGGAAATTAACCTTTAAATTAATTGTAATTATAAAATGCCATCGCTGATTTTGTCTTCAGCCTAATTACTTACTATTATTTAAACAAACTGCACCTCCTGTGAGCTTTAAGTTTGTTTCTGTTTCACTCCTTGCTACACAATGCCAACCAATCACAGCTAAAGCTTCATTGAGTCTGTTTAGGTTCTATAAGCTTGGATGGAGCAGTCCCACTTAAATGTCAGCTGCCCTTTATTTTTTTTTCTTTCTTTTCTTCTTACATTCTTTTATTGAAAAAGCACTCCTCTGATTTCTCACTATGAGGTAGAACTTCTCAGATATGTATATCTGAATTTCTTTCTACAGATGTCTATCTTTATCTAAAATCTGAGTGGTTCAATCTCAGAGGCCAGTGAGGAGGGCCAGTATTCAGAACAAAATTCCTTCTCATATTTTCAGATGCTCAGTCTGGGGCAGGAAGGCTGGTGCAGTGCATAGTGTCAGGCCTGGAGTGAGGAAGATTTTTCTTCCAGAGACCAAATCTGGCTAGCTGTGTGACTCTGGGCAAGTCACTTAAACCTAATATTTCTTAGTTTCCTTATCTGTAAAATGAGCCAAAGAAGGAAATGGCAAACCACTGCAGTATCTTAGCCAAGAAACCCCCAAGTGGAATCATGAAGAATTGGACACAACTGAAAAATGACTGAACAACAACAAAATACTCAGATGTAGTAGCCTACTTTTTTAAGATTCAGTATTTCTCAGCTTCCCTGCTGTTAAAGAGAGAGTTAAGATCACTCTTTTAAAGGAATCATTATTAGAGGTCACTACAAAAACACTTGGAAGAAATGGAGTGAGAACAATGACTGCAATAATGTAAATGAAAAGAACACTTGAAGCTGAACCCTGGATAATTGTCGTGACCAATATTGGTCCTAGAAATGAGATGAGGAAATGTAATTCCTTGCTTGCTTTGTGCAGGTGAGGGTGTATGGGTGTAGAATGCTACGCATACTGTACTAATAAGCATAGTTGTGCTGATTAGTTTTTCTTAACATTTTACTTTATTACAAGAGAAAATGATTTCCATGGATAAATAGTAAGGAATGAGTATATCCAGAAATGACTGTGATAGAGAAACAAAAGCACCAATAAACTCTGAAGAATAGAGCAACAAATTAAGTGAGAACTGGGAAAGGTAATTTGTCAAAAAGATGATTTTTGAATACATGGGCTTCCCAATGGTTTTCAGAAATTCAGGGCTTATGGACACAATCTAGTTTCCCAAGATACGCTTTTTGCTTTTTGTTTGTTTATGTACTTATTTTCTCCTTTAGTATGTCACAAATCAGATGGTACTGTGGGATTTTGGCACACTTACTCTGAGTGTGTTCATATCAACATTTTAACACTGAAAAATGTACCATCTCCTAACTCCCAGTTTCTTCTTTTGCCTTGCCACTTTTCTTTCATTCTATAGTTTTAGGCAATGAGGAAACAAACTAAAAAAATCTGGATGTGGACTGGATATCTACAAATACTGACTCAATAAAACAGAAGCTTTTCCACTCATTATTTTAACCACTGCAATGCAGGTCTCTTTTCCATATCTCTATCTCCATCTCTCCATGTGTCTGTGTCTGTTCATCTATCTATCCATCTGTCTATCTGACCATTTGTACATCTGTCTATCTGTCTGTCTCTCTATTCATCTGTCCATTTGTACATCTGTCTGTCTGTCTATCTGTCTGTCTATCTATCTATCTATCTATCTATCTATCTATCTATCTATCTATCTATCTACCTTTCTATCTACCTACCTACCTGCTTATCTATCTAATATTATTTTGCCTCAACCAACATCTTTATCCAATAAAGTCTGTACTGTAACATAACAAATTCCTACTGTAATGAAACCTTGATGTGACATCACTTGACAAACTTGTATAATTACTAAATATGTATATATATATACATACATATATATATAAAGACTAGGAGCTATTTAAGCAAGATGCATCTTCTTTCACAACATAATGAATATAGAAATACATATTGTATGATAACATATATATAAAACCTCTTTCATCTTAGCTGTCATCCTGAGGAGGGAAAGAACGTGGATTGCAAAATGTCAGAAAATGACTATTAAAAATTGTATTGATATAATCTAGAAAAAATTATAAAAAAAGACTTGGAGCTAGAATGTAATTTTGTCTAATCCCATGATATTCTAAGGATAGCATTGTCATTGTTGTATTGCTTGCCTACACTAAAATTATTTTTGCTAAAATTGTGTTTACATAGAACTAATTGATGACATTGAATTGGCTATGTAAGTACTTTCCTGCTGATGGTTGGTAAATGCAATTGGAAGGGCTCTCTTCTACTTTGGATTACCCAGAATAATTTGGGGGATGTATAGGGAAGGAGATTAAAATATCTACTATAACTTCATCCTCATCTCTATAAATGAATGCCTCTATTTTGCATGCTATCACCCTTATCCTTTCCTCTAAGAGCAAGACTTAATCAACCATACAACCCTCTCAGAGAATAATAGAAAAACTGAGAGAAAATGGTGCCCCATTTTCTTTCATATTTTTCTTTGCCTTAGAAAGATCAAACTCATTTAAAGTCATGAAGACATGATTATGACCTCGAATTAGAGAAGAGTGAAAAGAAGTGGCCTTAATACACTTGAAGAAATAACAAATGTGAGGAATTCAGAGAAATATGGGAAGATATATATATATATATTATATATGGAGTGATGGAAAGTGATATAAGCAGAACCAGGAAAAATATAGAAAATGATAACATAAATAGAAAAAACAATAAAACATAACTAACATTTGAGTTATTGAGCTAGATCCCAAGGAAGAGGGGAGACATATACTTTCTTCCTGCTGAAGAAGTAGGAGAATGGGGAATATATATGTCAAATAGTTTATATGTGGTTGGACATAGTTGATAATGTTGGCTAGTTTTCTGGAACCAAAAAGAAAACTTTGGTGTAAGGGAAGGTTTGTCATTTGGAAGGGAAGACATATTTGGAAATGAATTTAGTGACAAAACAAAATTATCAATAAATTTTTTTAAATGACACAATGTCTTGTTTCATCCTTAAAATGAACATGAAAGTCTGACATTTATTTCTCTTGCTCTATTACTTGTCTGCTTGCTCCTCAGTTTCCCTTCTAAGATCATCCATGTCCTCATATGGTGATCTTATCAGCTCAATTACAATCTCTATGAAGAAAATGTCCAGATGGCTGTATTTAGCCATCGTTTCTCTCTTCAGATTCAATTACACATCACCAAATTGATGTTCTATAGGCATCTTCATTTCTCCACCTATCCATCCCCTGTCAAACAAACACTTCTTTTCTGAGCCCATCTATTTCTGTCGAGGATATCATCCTTCTGGTTATCCAGATTTCCAACCCCCGTACCATACCTGACTCTTCACTCTCATTCATCCCATATATCTAATTAGTTGCCAAATCTTGTAATTCTTCTCTTCTTGCTATCTCTATGCTTCTTTTCACCCTCATCATCTTTTACCTGAATGACTACCATAACCTCTTAAGTGATCTTAGTGTCTAAAGGCTTTCTTCATTCTAATTCATTTGCCACAGAGCTGCCAAAGGGGTTTTCTCTCCTTAAGGCAAAGACTCACCATATAACACCCTTCCTTCCCAAAAAACAAAACACTCCCTCAACTCCCTCAAAAAAACAAAACTTACAAGGGGCTCTTTTATCTCTAGATTCAGATAGAAACTCCTCTTTTGACTATTAAATGGTTTTCAAAAGTTTGCTCTTCCCTATTCAAGTTTTACTCATTAGTTCCCTCCTCATATTCTACGCTACTGTAAACTGGTTTAATTGTTATATCTTGTGTATGATGATCCTTGCCCCATTTATGTACTTATCCCCTGGCTATCCCTCATGCCTGAATTGTTCTCCTTCACCTCTGCCTCTAAAAATCCCAGGCTTCCTCCAAGACTTAGCTGAAATGTAACCTTTTGTAGAAGTCCTTTCCCAGACACCCTCCCTCCCTCCTTGAAGCCTTCCTCATTAAGATTACCTTGAGTTTATCTGTGTGTATTTTGCCTATATTTATATATGTTCCTTCTTCCCTTTAGAATATAAACCCTTTGACAGCAAGAGTTATTTGGCTTTTTCTTTTCATTTCCAGTACTTAGCATAGTCTTAAGCCACATAATAAAAGGCTTAATAAATTCTTGATTGATTATAGTGAGTTTAGTTAGTTTTCTCCTTAAAGGCCACAAGAGGGCATCAGTTAATTGCAGTCTAGAAAATAAATAAAGGGTAGACAGAACTTTTGGGTTAAGAATCCCATGTATCTTACAATTAGGAAACACCAACTCCAATCAAAGAAGCTTGCATGACAGTGATATGAAATCTATATGGGCATCTGCTGCTGCTGAATCAGATAATCTACCCAAGATAAGCATTTTAAGACTTTAGGAAGAAATTGTGGTTTTTTACTTATGTCTAGAAGGTAGTTAAAGGACTAAAAATCTCTCTGCGGTCTGGTTTATCAAATCTTAGTTAAAAGTCCTGGGCTGAGGGCTGAGCAAGTATTTTATCAAGCAATGCTGATCTAACTTAGGAGGCGAGAACATTCTCTAATAGTGTGCCATTCCAAAGTGTGCCAAAATTTGAGTTGACTGGCAGGAGAGTTAAAAGTTTGGGTAGGGTTTAGTTTGGAGGGCAAATAGGGATATTGGACAAATAAATGGTTGGAAAAATATGTTAAACACTTGATTCAAAACATTGTACTAAGTTCTAATAAAATTAGATAATTCCCATTTTCAAGGACTATGAATTATAATTAGGGAAGGCAAAATATATAGGGATTTCAGTAGCAACAATATAAATTAGTAGTGCCTTGGAAGACAAATGACCATCAATGCACAAGACTCCAATGATGGCTTGAGAGTAAAAAAGGCACATTCTCACATCACTAACTAGCCCTTGATCCTTATAGTTCTCCCTTAAAGTTTACCACTCAAAATCTTTTGTACAAATAAATGCTTCTTAAAAAAGGACTTTTGGGGTAGCTAGATAGCACAGTAGATAGAGTGCCAGGCTTGGAGTTGGGATGACCCCTGTTCAAATTTGACCTCACATATTTCCTAGTTGTATTACTTTGAGTAAGCCACTTAATCCCAATTGCCCAGCCCTTCGCAACTCTGCTGACTTAAAATTGATAAGATGACAGAAACCAAGTTTTTTTTTTTTAAAGCACTTTGGGATCAAAGCAACTATAGTGGGAGTTGGAGGGAGGGAATGTGAAGATAATAAGAAGGAATTCTCATTTACTTTGTTGGGACAAATGGGAGAGAAGGTGACCAGCACCCAGAGAAGAGTATCTAACCTCGTAATGATCCTAGTAAGTTGGAGAAAGACAAAAGCAAACAGAATAAATTTTAAGGGATTCACATGTTTGCCAGTAGTCTTCAAAAGGAAAGAAAAATAAAAGTGATAGGGCATCATTACCTACAGAAAAGATCTGCTATTGTACACATTAAGTACACTCTTCATTCCAAGACCAAATGGTCTTCAAAAAGGTAGAATAGATAAAATAGGGATGTGTATGAGTATGTGCAGTTGCCACTTAAGCATTTAAAATCCATTTTCAATATTGTTTTCATTTTAGATGCTCCTTGAAGCTATTGTTTTATTAATGACATTCTAGAGCATTTTTCACATTTAGTATTTAATAATATTAAAAAATATATTGAATCTTCAACAACATTTTTTAAAAAAGATAGTAACTAGAAAAAGGTACCCTGTTACCCTGTTTGAGACATAAGAAGATTGTTTTAGGATTATAATTATGATATATGGCTAGATATTTTTTAAAAGATTGTTAACTTATAATTTTGAGGGGTTAGAGGAGGTCTAGATTTGTTATTTTCTGAGTGTTGGAAACTCCCTAAAGTGGAATTTCCTTCCATTGATGAAAATTAGTTGGGTAGAGGTGGTTGTGAGCTATCATTCTGAATGTTGAGATGGAATGGTGGGTCTGGAAGAAACAAGTCATCTAGAATTCCTTGACAGCTTCTTCCATCTCAAACAATGGAACATCATGAAGTCTCATGTAGGGGCTTCTCCAGTTGTTACTAGACTTCCCTTGCATGAGGACTAATGCTAGCATGTCAATGCACTGGGAGAATGGCATGTTAAATCCAAAAGCTTGGTCTGTTCTTTTAAGTTGTTATTTGCCAATTTAATTACCACCTATAAAAAACTAGTTTTTATCCTTAATATAAAAAGTCCCTTGGGGGCAGCCTAAGCACCCACCACAAGTGACTGGCACATAGCAGATGCTTAAAAAAAGAAGAATGAATTCTTCTTGATTTGAATGGAGTTGAGTTTTTTAAATGTAGGGTCTGAATTTCTACTCAAGAGCTACATACTAGGCAAAGTTTGAAAATGACAAAACTCCTTCATGTTTGACAAGCAATTCATGTTTGACTTTGTGCTATTACTCCTACCTACTATGGTTAGTGGTGCTTTTTCTTCTTTCCTAGTGTGCTCCTTGACCATTTCCCCCTCCATTCGTGAAACGTAGATACAATTTATATTTTTAATCTTTTAAGCCCCTACTGTATCGGGTATGTTAGAAGAGAACATAGTGTTTCAGTGGAAATACCGAAAACTATCTGATCAGGTTGGAAAGACAAATGGGTTAAGAAGGAATTGCTTTGGGGAAGCTAGGTGCCTGGCCTGGAGTTGGGAGAACTCAGTTTTCAATCTGGTCTCAGACAGGTCCTAGCAGTGTGACCCTGGGCTGGTGGTACCTCCAATTGCCTAGTCCTTAATGCTCGTCTGTCTTAGAATAGATACCTAGTATTGATTCTGAGACAGAAGGTAAGGGTTTAAAAAAGAAGAAATTTAATCTGGGACAGAGGCAAAGCTTTTGTTTCCACCTACTCACATTTACCTCCAAATTCAGTTCAATGATTAATTTTATAACTTGGCTGGAAGGTATTTTCTATAGATGATGTGGCCTCCAATTCAGTAATCAAACTTCTTTGAACCCCGTTTCCTCAACCACCCTTGGTAAATCTATGCTACCTAAATTAGCAAAGAAAATGCTGTCATAATTTAGGTTAATGAGTATAACTTTTAAAGCATAGAAACCAAATTTATTGCAAATGCAGGTTTTTAATATATTCCTAGAAATTCTATCTGAGAGACTACAGGAAATTTAAAATGTTTCCCATGATGTAAAACAATAATTAAAAAACTCGGTTCAGTTTTTCCAAGTACGTAAAAATCCTAGGTTATACCATTCTTTTGAGATATATGCATATCCACAAATCAATATATCTATACATATTCATTTATCACATGTTTACACACATACAGAAATAAATAGTAATTGCATATGTGTATATTTGTTCACCCAACTAATTTTACAGATGAGGAAACTGAGACTCAGAGAAATCATGTCATGGTTATGTAGCCAAAAGCTATCAAATACTGTATTTGAATTTACATCATCCTGCTTCCAAGTCTACCATTCTTTGCACTATTCCATGCCACTTTAATTGTGAAGAAATCATTATTCTCTCCTCTCCTTACTTTCAAATTATAGAAAACATTAAGTAAAATAACTCCTTAATCTGATTAGAGTAAATCCTACTCTAGTGAGTTAGTAACCAGAAAACCAAATATTCCATTTCCATTCATTCATTTTTAATTAATAGGGTACAACAAACTTTTCACCTGAAATAACTATAAGGGTTAGGAAATGAAAAAGAACCTTCCCACTCCATTAGAAAATCTTGGAAAGTCTTCTTTAAGTTGGTTTTTAACCATCTTGATCTCTGAGGTCCTTTCTATTTCTAAATAATATTAAGCTTTTACCTCTAATGTGTAGGTCTGAGACTGGTGGTAGAGTAGCTATTATGACAATTAGAACTATATGAGGAATATTAGGAATTGAAAGAAACCTAGGGTATGTTTCTCAAAATAGTCTCTGCAATGGTCTGAAACCAGATCATACAGTAATTTTGGATATCAGTTTATAGGATTCATTTGGACAAACATTTTAAAAGTACTTTCTAGAATTTCTCAGTACTATAAAGCACAGTTAGGTGATGGGGATGATAGAATATTTAGAAAATTTAAGATAAATAATATATTATGTCTCTAAGGGATATATGAGGGGAAATTGCCTTCTGGAGAGATGGGAATAAGGCCTTGATGGATGAGGTGCCATTTCTGGAGTACTTCAAAGAAATAGTGGGAATTCAAAAG
This sequence comes from Monodelphis domestica, assembly GCF_027887165.1. Classification (NCBI taxonomy): domain Eukaryota; kingdom Metazoa; phylum Chordata; class Mammalia; order Didelphimorphia; family Didelphidae; genus Monodelphis; species Monodelphis domestica. Next base: position 395,864,560 of record NC_077228.1, on the reverse strand, counting down.
AAGAGGAGGAAAGGGAGACCCTTTTTTGGATGAGGGAAGATTGTGAATAAAAGCACAAGGCATGCTCAGGTGCTACTGAAAGATCTAGTTTGGCTAAATTACAGTATATTGAAGAGTAGTATGAATTAAGATAAGAAAGGTAAGGTGGCACCAGCATGTAAAGGCCCTTGAAGGATAGGAAAATAATTTAATTATATTCAGGTGGCAATAGGGAGCCACTGAAGATTTTGAGTGGAGTCATGGCATGATCAAATTTAAGCATGAGAAACTTTAATTAGTCTATCCGTGGTATGGAGTGTCAGAGGATAGAGTGTGGTAGCAGGGAGATGTGTTAGGATACTCTTGTAAAGTTCAGGCAGATAAAAATGAAGACCTATGTTTGGGTAGTAGCAATGGCAAGTGGGAAAGGGGATAGAGGTAAAAGACCTATAGAGGTAAACTCTAAACAACTAAATTCAGGATTCTGGAAAATAAACTATGAGAAATAAGGTAGAAAGCAAACTATTTTCCACTTTATTTCTTCTATCAGTTATTTTCTTATTCAAGCAATGTATGTTTTCTTTTACAACATGATGAACATGGAAATATATGTTGTATCATACATAGCACATGTACAATTTATATCATATTAACTGCTATATTAAGAAGGGGGAGGGAAAGAGGAAGAGAGAAAACATGAATCACAAAATGTCAGAAAATGATTATTAAATTATTAATTATTAAAATTATATTTTAAATTAATCATTATAATTGAATAATCATTAATTAAATTAATTGTTAAAATGCTTAAAATTGTATCCACATAGGACTGGGAAAATATAACAAAATAAAAATAATAAAAATCATTATAAAAATAAGTGAGGTAGGGAAAGAGTCAACACTAAAGTTTCAAATACTGGTCATAATGAATAAATGGAAATTCCACTTGTTAAAATTGTTGTCAGGAGAAAGAGCAGTCTTGAAGAATTCTGGCTTTGAACATGTTGAGTATAAGATGTGAAATCCTGGTAGAGATGACCTATCCTAAGGACAAATCTGAAGTAAATACAAAATCAGGGCAGAGGCTTCTAGTAGCATTAGGAACTCTGAGGATTGAATGAACTTAGCCGATGAGTGGTATGAAAAATAAATAGTAGAAAAAAGAATATTTTAGTTATAGAGAACAAAAGGGATCCTCAGACTAGAGAAGATAGACAAAAATGGTTAATTTGGAGTTGATACTTAAAGAGAAAATAAGAGATGGTGTTCTTGATGAATTCAAGACACTTGAACCCTAAAAGGGCTGGCTGACATTTACAGTCATTGTTACTGATTTTAGCAAGATAATGGATAACGTAAGAAGGGCTGACATGAAAATATTATCCTGGTTTTCAACAAAAAGGGAAACAGAGCCTGCAAACTGCAGAAGGTCAACTCAACTTGGATTCTTTTTTTTTTTCTTTCAATTTTTATTTTTTTATTTTATTTTTTAAGTTATATTTTATTTGATTATTTCCAAGCATTATTCATTAAAGACATAAATAATTTTCTTTTCCTCCCCCCTACCCCCCCCCCAACCCCCTATAGCCAACGCGCAAATCCACTGGGCATTACATGTTTTCTTGATTTGAACCCATTGCCATGCTCAACTTGGATTCTTAACAAAGTTCTAGAACAAAACTAAAAGAAAAGTGGACATTTAGGAAAGGAAGCAGGCATCACAAAACAGCTAACTTGTTCATCAAGAATAAATCATGGCATATTAACTTTATTTTACTTTGCGATAACAGTACTGGGTCAAAAAATAGTCCATATAATATGCCTAGACAGTGTTGTGGACACAGCACTAGACATGGAATCAGAAAATCCTGTCTCTGACACTTATTATATGACTTTGGGCAAATTGTTCAACTTCTACTTCAGTTTATCTGTGAAATGGGGATGATAATAATACCTCCCTCTCAAGTTGTTGTGAGGGTGAAATGAGATATTTTAAAGTAAATGTTAAGTGACACATAAGTGCTATTATTATGCAAAATATTTGTCAAATCTTTTCATACAGTATTTTGGACAAGATGGAGAGATGATACATGACAGTACAATTAGGTGGCTTCTGGATTCATTGAACTTATATAAACAAAGAGTAACCTTTAATGGCTTGGTGTTGACTTAGAAGATAGGCCCTAGTGTATAACCAAAAGGATTTGTCCTTGGCCCTATATTCTTCAATATTTTATCAATGATTTGGATGAAAACATAAACCATCACATCCATTAAATTTCCAAAGGTCACAAAGCTGGAAGAGAAAGCTGGCTTATTAGATGATAGTCAGAATCCAAAAAGTTCTTGACAAGCTAGAAGAATGAATTAAATCTAATAGGATGAAATTTTGTAGTATTAATGATTATTAGAGTAATTATTTCTTTTACTAGTATTACTGAGTAAAAGAATACTTAGTAGCACTAATAATACTTAGAAGAGTTAAATGTGAAGTTCTATACTTGGGTTCTCAAAATCAATGTATCAAGTTCAAGATTCAAGATATTTTCTTTGACAAGTAGTTTTTCTGAAAAAGGATTTGGGTATATTATTGGATTTCAAGCTCAGCAAAGGTTGACAATGGGATATGGCAGCCCCAAATGCAAAATATAATCTTGCACTCTATTATGAGAAGTTTTTAATATATATAAAAAGGGAGATTGTAGTTCTGTTGTGTACACTGCCTTGGTCAGATCCTATCTGGAGTACTGTGTACAATTTGGGTGCCACATTTTAAGAATAACATTGATAGTCAAGAGAATGTTCTTAGGAGGCATGATGAGAGACATTTCTACATGAAAACTAATTGTAGGAACTAGATGTTTATCTTAGAAGAAGAAAAAATGGGAAAACAAAGCTTGGGCATTGCATAGGAGGTTTCAGCTTGATGCAAGGTAAACCTTCATAATTATATGACTCAGCAATTGAGTGAATTATTTTCAGAGGCTGAGAGCTCCTAGTCAAAGATGAATTGCCACTTTTTAGGATTGTCATAGCATTGATTATCACCGCTTTTAACATCTCTTCCAACTCTGAAATTTTGAAATCTTGGAGCCCAAAAGCTGTCAGAAAAAAATGTAGATTCAGGAAACATTTATGTAGAGGTAATATTTAATGTCATAGTTATGAATGAAAATTGCCAATGGGAGAGTGTAAAGAGGGATCAAAAGAAGACAATGAATGAGTTGAGTCTTGAATATTCACTTCATAGTATTGGAAAGAGGTAAAGAATTCAGAAAGGTGACAGCAATGGAGTTGTTAGAGAGGATTTTGGAGAAGATCCAAGAGCATATGATGTCTCTGAAACCAAGGGAGAAGTGAATATCCAGAAGGAAAGTTAATCAATGGTGTCCAATGCTGTTAATGATCAAAGAGAATAAGGACTGAGAAAAGATTGAAGGAGGTTACTAGAAAAGGACTCAGTAGAGTAGTGGGAAACAAAGCCAGATTGTGGGGGTCTACTCAATCAATCAACAAATATTCATCAAGTATCCACTATGTGCCAGGAGCCAGGCTAGGCACTGGGGATAGAAACACAATGAATAATAGAAATAATCTTTCATCTCAGGTTGTTTTCTTAGAGAGTGGGTGGTAAGGAAGTGATGGTTGTGTGCAGAAAAAAAAAAATCTTTTAACTTAGCAATGAAATGGCATGAAGAGAGATGGGTCAGAAGTTAGATGGGGGTAGAAAGGCCAGGCAGAGGTTCCTTTTTTCACATTGGGGAGACTTGATTCTGCTTGCAGGCATATGAGGAGAAGCCATTGGAGAGCGAATATTGTCAAATGAATGTTACTGATTGTTAAGAATTTTATCTCCAGATGCAGGTAATTCATTAGGAAGAGTTAATGACCAGTGAAAAATGAGAAAATTATTATAAGGCATAGCCTTTATCAACGTTTTTCTTTCTTTTTCAACCCCTTTCACACTTACCATCTCCTCTCTCCCACCCTTTAGCCCCTCATGATTATTTTAGGGTGAAAAGAAGTTTAAGAGTCAGATTATGGCTTCCTGAATAGATGTACAAGCACAGTTTAGTAATACACGGGACTGGATCCTTTTATAAAAAATTCTTCAGCTTTGCTGGGGACAAAAGACATTTCTTTTTTATGATATATTTGGGGTCATGTCTAAGAAGTCGAGGTAGGAGGCATTGGAAAAAGCTGCTTTTCACTCGAAAGAAAGGCAATAGAGCTTTAATACTTACAGCTGTCCTCTTCTTCAGTAATACATTTCACAACATAACAGGCGTAGATGAACCCTGCCAGCTGAAACAAAACAGAAGAGCTTTAGAGAAGAGGCACAAGGCAATAGAACAGGATTTGGCTGGGGAAGTGGTGAAAGGGTAGACAGTTCCCCCCACTGTTTTTCCTCAGAAGTGAATCTGAAATTCTGGGGCCTTGATTTCCATGTGTTTTGACTTGAGTGGGGTTGATCTGTTTGACAAGCAAAATATTTTGCTGTTTTTTTCTTTGATCTGAGCTCATGTGTGCAATTATTTTGAGACAGACAATCTAAAGTAGGTGATTGGAGGTGTGGAAAGACAGAATCAACAGTCAGTGTTCCATGAGATTTGGTGCCAATCAACTTACTACTTAGAATTATACCATAACCCCTGGCATAAAACCTGGGTGTATAATAATTGAACAACTGAAAGAGGTCATGAGGGAAACTTTAAGAACTCTAGCATGTTATGGTAACGACATCAGCATTTTGTAATAAGAAGTAATATAAAGTGGAACTTTACATGCATTACAGCATTTGATTTTCACAACAACCCTGTGAGGTAGGTTGTATGAATATTATTGTCTTCATTTTTAGAAATAGGAAAAAAAATCAAGTTTCAGAGGGAATAAGAGATATTCCAATGTCACAAAGATTTCTTATTTAGTGCTTGAGCTCAATAATTCTGGCCTCAAATTTAATGTTTATAGTATACCATGTTGGATTTTGCATGCTGCATGTATTCAAGCAGAAGAAATTGGGTTCTTATATAGACTGCATAGTTATTTAGTCTCCACCAGATTTTACCTTCTCTAGTCCACTGGACACATATCTGTGAATTTTTTCCAATATGGATTTGTCCATATTATTTTCCTGCTGAAATACCTTCAATGACTCCCTATTATGTAAAGGAATACAAATCCTTAAAATAAACATAAAATAGAAACACAGACTCCTTATTTTGGCACTTAAGGGTACCTACAACCTAGTTCCAATTTATCTTTCTAGTATTATTTTTTTTTATTACTCCACATAATCTAGTTTTTGTCAACCTGGTTTAGCCATCAAATGTTCTTCATACTTTCCTTTCTTCTTCCACCTTATGATGAAGGCATTCCTTATTCCTGGAATGCAGCCCTTTCTTAGTTGTGTCTGCTGAAATTTTTTCTTCAAGACTCAGCTTTGCTGTTTCCTTCTCATGAATCTTTCCCAAACTTCCCCTTCTCTCTGTCCTCAAATTTTCTTGAAAAAGAGTAAAAAAATATTTCTTTTTTTTTGCAAGCCCCTCTATTCTCTTAGTGTTACTATTTATTAAAATACTTATTTTATCCATATGTTATGTTTCCCTGTGATACTATAAGATCCATATTTCTGAACCTAGCTCTGTACTTAGGATGGTGCTTTGCATAAAATAGACATTTAAAAATATTTTTAGAATTGAATTTATGGAGTGATAGATTAAATGGATATTGTAAAACAAAAGATTATTATTATTATTATCTATTTAATTTAGTGAATGATACTTAGTGAAAATATATATAGTGAGTAGATATATAAATTTTAATGAACTTAATGAAATATAACAGAAAATTAGTGAATTTTAGTGAATATATGATGAAAATATATCCTATTTTCCATCACAGAAGAGTATATTCTTTTGGTAAATACACTGTAATTTTAATTTCACTCTCCTTAGCATTTGTTTCACACTGTAAATAGAACATTGAGGTCGAATATAGAATATATTCATTAGAATTCATTAGAATATATATTCATATACAGAATATAGAATATATCTTCTTTGGGACTGGCAACCTTAAAGGACATTATCCACCTAAGTAGAGGGTTGTTAACTTCTTAATTTTAATAATACAGTGAAGTCAATTTCTGGGTACTAGTCTAGGGGACAAAACAATAATGAAATTTATAGTGTGTCCTCCTCTCCTCTGCACTGAGGAATGGGGACATTTTTACATTTTATAAACTCCTTTCTATTTGTATGGAATCTGAAAAAGCATGCCCTGAGGAAAATGGCTACAATCATAAGACATTCACAATTGCTTATCTTCATTTCAAAGGATTGATGTGTCTGATGTGTGAGAATATTTGGTGGTGGGGTGAGAGGCCAAATGGAGAACAGGAGAAGTTCCCATTCTTCCATTAAGATATATAAGACCTATCTCATAATCAGAAATAGTACAAGCCAGAAATGAAAGGAAGTGACAGGCATACAGAAGCTTTTTTTTCCATTACCTGACAGGATATAGGCTATCAAGAAGTTAGCTAATAGGAGAATATCTTGAGTCAGGAATTACCACAATAAGTATTTACAGTTGCAGCAGAGCTTAGGGAGAGATAAATAGGAATCTATTGGCAAAGGAAAATTGAAAAGCCTTATTTAAAATTTTGGGAAGAATAAGTGCTGTGGTTGGGACAGGACAGATATTATTGTATGGCTGAGAGAATAGAGAGGATTCCAAAAATGGCCATGATTACATGGGTCTTAAAACCATTATGAGTCACAGAGTAACAGTAAAACCAGTATAGTTATGGCATTTTACACAAACAGTTTGTAATGTCTCTAGGAGGGAAATTCAGGATATACTTGCTTCCGGAACATAAATAGAAAATGCAAATCATTCTCTATTTAACTTAATTAATGTTTGGGATTATAGATAAGAAAGAAATTGATTGTCCTTAAAGTCAGTTGTTTTCTTGCATATCTATCATACCAGACAAATAAAATCAATATCTTCCTCTTAAAATACTGTCTATGTGACATGAAAGTAATATTAACCAAATTTAATCAAAAAGCATTTATTAAACACTTACTATGTGTCAGGCAAAATACTAATTGTTGAGGATACAAAAAAAAAAGCAAAAACAGCCCCAAATCATCAAGTTAATCTAAAAATTACAAGCTTTTAGAGTTGATTTTTACCTAATTGACTTAATTAATAGATTAATAGGAAGGGCAATCATGACCCTTTCTTTAAAAATCATAGGGATTTATTGATAAATTTTATTTTTGAGTCACCTCAATTTCCTCTTTTATCCCTTTTTACCCCCTCCCAGAGACCCATTAAAATACTAATCAATTTCTTTAAGAGGAAATGAAAATATTCAGCAAATACTATTTCATCATATGAAATGCTTCACACCCCATGAATGGGTTTCACATCTCTTTCCTAACCTTTTTAAAAGCGAGGGAGAAATATATTTTCCCATCTTATTTGAGGCCAAGCTTGTTCTTCATATTTAAAAAATACATTTTTATTTCATTTGTCCTTCTTTACTTTTACATTGTTATAGTGTATATTTCTTTCTCACATCTGATCATATAACTTTGAATCAGAACCTTTTCTTTCTAATGACTTCTATACTTCAACTAGCATATTATATAAATTTGAAGGGCAAACCCCTCAGAAATAAGACTATTACCAGGGCAACTTCCTAAAAACATTCTTTTGGGAGGCTTCATTTCCCCCCCTTGTATCCTTAACTCATTGGTATAGTACTTGGTATACAGTGGACACTTTCTAAATACTTGTGGGTGAGAATGAAACTAAATTACAATAAAATGATTAGGAGAGGCTAGTCTCTTTCTGTGGCAGATTGACAGATCATGGGAGAGTGAGAGATATTTGCTGTAAGACTATCAAGTATTTTGATTTGTTTCTGTGTAACATAATCATCCATCACCTGTAAAAATTATATACAAGAGATTCATAGCTGATTGGAGGGTCAGGTTCAGAATGATTAGTTGTTGCCATTCAGGATTCATCTACAGAGTTGTGGTACACAGAGAGTCAAGCTTAGTTTCAAAGTTTCAAATACTCACAGAGACCTGGGAACAGTGACCATTTAGGATGTTTACACTCTACAAAAAGAACTCATCCTTCAGAGACCAGTTCAAATTTTACATCTTCTAGATAGTAATTTTTAGTGACTCAGATTCCTTTCAACACAAATTACTCTAGCATTTACAACCTCTATCACATGTATTGGTACTCCTTTGTGTCAAAGGAATCCTTATTGTTCTATTCTCCCTGTTTTGTCAGCCCAGTGACAAATTCTTACTCTACATTCTTATCTCTTATGTCTGACCAGTGGTCAAATCTTGCTTTTTCTAATTCTGTAACATGTCTTAGAAATATATGCAACTCTCTGCTCATATAGCTATCATTTTAATTTAGGCTGATTTGATTATTTCCATGGATTCTGAATTTGTTCCCTTGCCTCTTGCCTTCTCCCTCTTCAGTCCATTTTTTAAGCACAGATCTGACTAGGTGATTCCCATTTTAGTAATGGCTTCTTATTGTCTCCGAATTTATCCCAACCTATATTTCAGCCTCATTATACATTATTTTCTTACCTTCATTCTGTGATCCAACCAAATTTGCCTCTTTGGTTTCTTACTTATAACATTCTGGCTTCTTCCTAGTTCTGTATTTTTGTGCTATTTCTAATGCCTAAAATTCACCTCATTCTTACTTCTGCTTCACAGAATCAATGTCTTCCTTGAATATGCAGTTTAAGCATCAATCATAACAACAATAATAATCAATACCACTTAATATAGCTCTTACTATATGTCAGGTATTGTTCTAAGCACATTATAATTATTATCTCATTTGATCCTCACAACAACCATGTTAGATAAATGCTATTATTATCTTCACTTTATAGATGGGGAAATGGAGGCAAAAAAGATTAAATTTACTGCACATAACTAGTAGGTGTGAGATATGAACTCAGATTTTCTGAACTGTACTCTAACCAATGAGCAATTTAGCTTTCTTGATCTCCTCAAATTCTATTTCCTTTCTTCTAAAACTACCTTTTTTAAAACTACTTATTCATTATTTATTACTACATATTTACTTAAATACTACAAAGTACTTAACTACTTTTAAAATTCCCTTGTATTTTTATTTGACTTCTGTATATACTAATATATGTTATTGTTATCTCTTCAATGAGAATCTTTGTGTGTGGTGATTTTTCCACTCATTGTCCTTTTATCCCCATTGCATCACATAATGACTAATACATAGTAGATGTTTAATAAATACTAAATGATTGACTGGAATGAGGGATAAGCTTCTCGTAATGATAGGAGGTACCAAGATGGCGGTGTTAGCTGAAACCTTGGAAGATATTAGAATTAGAGAGAACTTAAATGAGTTATTCATGAGAAAATTTATATGGAAATAGTAGATAGGACTGGGATTATTAACTATGGAGAAGAGAAGTGTGAGGAGACTACTGACAGTTTTTAAGTATATGAAGAACTCAAATGGAGAACTATTAATTGCTATTTTTTTTACAGAAGACAAAACGGGACATAGGCTAAAAAGGCAGCATGAGGGCTTTATAGTAGATGAAAGGAAATGTTTTTTTTTTTCTGGCTGTGAAGAATATTAAATATAGATTACCAAGGGAGATGTGAAAGTCATTTATCTGGAGATGAATAGGGTAGCTATTCATCTTTCCCGGATAGTAAGGGTATGATCTTGCCTAAAGGCAAAGGCATGTGGATTGCCTCTCAAGGTCTCTTCCATTCCTGTAATCTTATTAAAATCGTCAATAAACAGAGTCATAGAATTTCATAGGTGAGTCATCTAGCACATGATTTAAATAGGTTCGTGGGATCACAGAATTGTACATCTGGAAAAGCCCTTAGAAATTACCCAGTCTAACCCCTATATTTTAGAAGAGAGGAAGCTAAGTATTAGAGAAGCTAAATACCTTGCCAAAAATCATACAATTAATTGGTGGTATGATCAGGAATAGTAGCTGAGGGTTCCTGACTATAAATTCAATGTTCATGCTACATTACACTATTAATATTCTATGTTCTGCAACTTTATTTTATTTAGTTTATTACTTCTTTCAAGAGGAAGGATTGTGCTATATAAATAACAACATAGTCATATATGCTCATCAACTATATGTGGCTGCTTTCTTCTTAAAACTGTATAATATTTGGGATAGATCTTATTCTTGTCTTATTATAGCCTCTGCAGTCATTTGTGTGCTTGACTTATCCTCCTACTAGACTATCAACTTCTTGATGCCAAAGACTGTTTTTCTCATCTTTCTATATCCTGTATCACCTGGCACAAGCATTTTCATATCATAAGTGCACAGTAAATATCCTAAATTTGAATTTGTTCTATATGTATATTTCCTTATGCATTTATGAATGTATAGAACATAATCCTCTGCTTCTATCACTAGGCAACTTTTCTTCTTTTAAAATTTATGCAATATGAAAAATACTCTCACTTTTGATTAGAGAAATGCAGATAAAAAACAACTCTGAGGTAACATCTCACACCTGTAAAACTGGCCAATATGACAGTAAAGGAAAATAATAAATGTTGGAGAGAATATGGCAAAATTGGGACACTAATTCGTGGAGTTGTGAACTGATTCAACCATTCTGGAGGGCAATTTGGAACCACGCCCAATGGGCTATAAAACTTTGATCCAGTAATACCACTACTAGGTCTGTATCCCAAAGATATCAAATAAAGGGGAAAGGTCCTATTTGTACAAAAATATTTATAGCAGCTCTTTTTGTGGTGCCAAAGAATTGGAAATGGAGGGGATACTCATCAACTGGGGAGTGACTGACAAATTGTGATATATGATGGTGATGGAATACACTTGTGCTATAAGAAATGATGAGGAAGAGAATTTCTGAAAAACCTGGAAAGACCTACATGAACTGATGCAGTGAAGTGAGCAGAACCAGCAGAATAATGTAGATAGCAACAGCAATATTGTACAATGAACAAATGTGAAAGACTTAGCTATCCTAGCAATACAATAATCCAGAACAAATTTGAGGTACTTAAAACATAGAATGTTATCCATCTACAGACTGTAAAGAACTGTTGGAGTTGGAATACAGATAAAAGAATATGATTTTTCATGTTAGTTTATTTGTGTCTTATTTTGGGGTTTTGGTTATATATGATCATTCTCTTACAACAATGAATAATATGGAAATAGATTTTGCATGATAATATGTGTATAATCCAGATCAAAACGCTTACCATCTCTGGGAGGGGGGAGGGAAGGGAGAAAATTTGGACCTTACAGTTTCAGAAAAATATCTGAAAAATAAAATATCTTTAAAAAAGCAAAATATGTAAAAATATATCATCTTTTTCCTATCCTCATCAAATTCTGCTGTTGAATTCTTCAACCTAACTCAGTGATTAAGTATATGGCTAACAGATTCAATATAAGACTAATATTACTCACTACTACATCCCATGGCACCATTCTCATTGACTTTCATATCTATGTTGATTACACTAATAATACCATTTTGTTATAGACCTCTGATTCCCACAGCTCCAATGATGCTCATCTCTACCTAGTCTAATACAACTGAGGTCAGCAGGAAATATCTCTCTTACTGGGGTGATAGTAGATCCTAGATTGATGCAGGCTACATCTTGGCAAGTCAGCAGAAGGCCTTAGGGGTGACTAAATCAGTGGTGGCAGCTTAGGACAAATAGTCAGAGTGATTAGAGGAGACCATTTACTATCACTAGGAGCAGTACTCTGTTGCATTGCCCATATGCATTCTCAGGTTACAATTTTGGGTGAGGAAGAAATACACTTTGGAGATTTCCTTAAAAAACAGAATTGGCCAAATAGAAAAATATGTATTAAAATTAAATAAAGAGAAAAAATCATTAAAAAGCTGAATGGAAAAGGAGGTACAATAATTTCTTAAAAATTAGTATTGGGGAAATGGCTGTGAAAGACTAGTTGAGACATCAAGAAACAATAAAACAAAATTTAAAAAAAATTTAAAAAGGAATAAAATGTGAAATATTGCATTGGAAAAACAACTCATCTGGAAAATAGATCCATGAGAAATAACTTAAGAATGATTGTACTGCTAGAAAGTTGTAATTAAAAAAAAAGGGACTGGGTATCATATTTCAATAAATTATTAAGGAAAATTGCTCTATTATCCTGGAACCAGAGAATGAAATTGATATGAAAAGACACAATAACCAAATTGAGGGAGCATAGAACAGGGTACATATCAGATATATGGATAAAGATACAATTAATGGCCAAATAAGAGAGATAGAGATCATTACAGGATATACAATAGGTAATTAAAATTTTTTTTTCATTTATTTATTTATTTATTTTAAACCCTTACCTTCCGTCTTGGAGTCATTACTGTGTATTGGCTCCAAGGCAGAAGAGTGGTAAGGGCTAGGCAATGGAGGTCAAGTGACTTGCCTAGGATCACACAGATGGGAAGTGTCTGAGGCCAGATTTGAACTTAGGACCTCCCGTCTCTAGGGCTGGCTCTCAATCCACTGAGCTACCCAGCTGCCCCCTACAATAGGTAATTTTGATTACATAAAATTAAATTTTTTATTGCACAAAACCCCCAATAAAGTCAAGATTAGAAGGAAAGTAGAAAACTGAAAAAAATTTATAGCAAGTTTCTCTGATAAATGACTTATTTCTCAAATATATAGAAAAGGAGTCAAATTTATAAGAATAAATCATTCCCCAATTTGTAAATGGTAAAGAATATGAAGCCATTTTTTGAGGAGAAGAAAATAAAGCTATCTATAGTCATGTGAAAAAATATTCTAAATCATTATTGATTAGAAAAATGCAAATTAAAACAACTCTGAGTCACCTAAAGCCTTTCAAATTGGCTACTAAGGCAGAAAAGGAAAATAACAAATGTTACAGGGGATGAGGGAAAAATGGACACATATTTATTGTTGGTAGAATTTTAAAATTTGGAACTATGCCCAAAGGGCTCTAAAACTGTTCATACCATTTGATCCACCAATCTATATCTATATTCCAAAGAGATATTTAAAAAAGAAAAGGACCCAAGTTTACACCAATATTTATAGAATTCCTGTTTTTTTTTTTTTGGTGTCAAAGAATTGAAAATTAACATCTGGACTGACATAAATTGATGCAAAATGAATGAAACCAGGAGAAACATTGTGCACCATAATAGCCATATTGTACACATGACCATGACTTAGTATTATTAGCAATACAATGATCTAAGACAATTCTGAAAGATTTATGATGAAAAATATATCAATTTCCAGAGAAATGATGGAGTCTGAATGCAGATTGTAGCATACTTTTATTTCTCTTGTTTGTTTGCTTTTCTTTGTGTTTTCTCTCATAACCTGACATATGGAAATATGTTTACATGACTGTACAAGCATAACTTATATCAAATTTCTTGCTTTCTCAATCAGTGGGGAGGAGGGGGAGAGAGAGGAAGAGAATTTGAGACTAAAATTTAAAAAAATGACTATAAAATATTTGTACATATTATTGAAAAAAACATAAAATGAGAATAAAAATAAACTGTTCTACTACACCAAGATATTTGCTGTATTCCCAATAAAATCTGAAAACCTGATTAAGGCTAAAGCATCTCCATTAAAAAAATAAAATAATAAATCCTAATTGCTTTATCTTCATCAAGTCTTTCCTACTTAAATTCAGCCCCTATTTAATGACTATTTGGTTTTTCTTAAATATCACAGGTAAACATCATTCTCAACCCCATACTCAATTCTCACTCTCCACCTGACATTCACTAAAATTTAATGACTCCCTACTGTCTCTAGGATCAATGAAAAACTTCCCTGGCATTTAAAGCTCTTTGCAATATGGCCCCTTCCTACCTTTTAAATCTCTTTATACATTTCTCTCTTCACACATCCTATGGTCACAAAAACTGGCTTTCTTGATGTCTTTTACATAAGATACTTCATTTCTTATATCCATAGCCATATAGTTTGTTATTTTCAGTGTCTGGAAAGCTCTGGGGGAAATGTACCCTTATCTCTTGGAAACCCAGTTTTCCTTTTAAACTCATCTCAAACACTACTCCCTATATGAGGCTTTTTCTGATTCTTCCATTGCCTGGTGTCTCTGTCTTAAAATTATTCTATTTATATACTTTCTTTTCTTCTCTATTATAATGTAAGTTCCTTGAGGGCAAGAACTGTTTAATTTTTTTTTTCTTTTTTGAAGGGCCTTCTGGTTTTTCACACATAGTAAAAAAAAAGGCTTGTTGAATACTGATTTATTTTACTCAAGTTCCTATCATAATCTAGCCATCATTCTTCCTTCTCTAATCTATCCTTCAATTGCTGTTCAAGTGATTCACCTAATGTTTCACTCTGATTATTCTTCAAATTCTTCAAGATCCCTGATGATATCACTAGACATCCACATCAGTGAAGATCATAAACCTCCTAGGTCCCAATTAGTATGAATTAGCAATCCCCTGAAGGGGTTGAATTATTTGAATTTATACTGCATATTTTAATTGAGCTGGAGCCAATTGTTAGACTTTAAAGAACTATAACTTCCAATAGTGTGGATTTGAATGCACATATGAACTTCAGGAGATTCATTATTTTCACTCATCAGGATCTAACTACAGAGAATTTGGCAAATGATCTGAGAACTACCAGGCCCAAACAATTCATTGCCCACTTACCTAGAAGTGAACCTCTCTAAACTTAGGTAGATCGGATCTTTGTTAATAGTTACACAACACACCACTAGTCTATATTTAAAGCTTTTATGTCTTGGTAGAAACAAGTAAAAAAAGAAATATGTTAAAAGCATTAAAAGATCCTAGGGACAAACAAAACAAAACACAATGAGGTAAAGTTAACTTCCCTTCAAGGAGCTTACATCCTGATTGGAGAGGAAATATATACAAAGTAGAATGAAGGAAATCTGCTGCTAGGGGATCCAGAAAAGCCTCCTGAAGAATATGGAATCTGAACTGTCTTAAAGGAAGCCAAAGTATCTAAGAGATAGATTTGAAATGTAGAGTATTCAGGTGTAGAGGACAATCAGTGTCCAGAGAGGGGAGATGTAGTATCATGTTCAAAGAACTAAAAATAGGTGAGCCTTACAGTATTGTAGAGTGTGGGGAGAAGAGGAAAGGGTGAAAAGGCTGGAAAGGTAGAAAGAGGTTGATTATGAAGCATTTTAAATGACAAAGGACTTTGTATATGCTTCTGGAAGCCATTGCAAACTCATTCAACAGGGAAGTGACAGGGTCAAACTCATGCTTTAGATAAATCATGTCCTGTCCATACATGAATGGAGATTGGGTAGGAATGGTGTATTGTGTCTGGAGACCATGAAGAAGGCTAATTCAATAGTCTAAGTCAATGGTAGTGAGAATCTGATTAGGGCTGTGCCAGTGTGAGTACACAAAAGGGCTTACAGAAAAGGGAGTTGTTATGAATGTAAAAATGACACGGTTTGTCAATGACGTTGTTATGTGGGAGAAGTGAGAAAGAAGCATCAATGATGACATCAAGGTTGTGAGGCTGGGTATCTGGAGCATGATGGTGTCCTGGAAGATAATATGGATGTTTGGAAAAGAGAAGGGTTTTTGAGGAAAGATAATTCATTCTATTTTGGACATTTTGAGTTTGAGTTGAGTATGTACGCTCTCCAAAAGGCGATGCATGACTGTAGCTCAGGAGAGAGGTTAGGAATTGATTGATATATAGTTTTGTTTGTGAGTGTGTATTATATATATATGTATATATATGTTATGGGGTTCAGATGTGTACCCCTGGGGTTCGGGAAGGATACCTTTTGCAAGAATGCAAGACTTCAAAACTTAGCTTAAAAACAAAAAGAGAAATATTTTAATTTAGAAAGTAATGTTGAGAATGGCCAGAAGGATAGCAAGGTGGAACAGCAAGATGGGGAGCAGTTCTTTGGGAGGACAGCATGAATGGAGAGGCTGTTCTCCCCTGGAGGACAGCATGGGTGGAAAAGCTATTCTCCCAGATGACTTCAGTTCTGGGGATTTTATACTTTTTACAATGGAGAGTGTTAGTTATCCAGGCATTTGGTGAGGTGGGGTGATCATCTGCCTGGGGACATAAAGATTCCTTAGTTTTAGGGAACAAACAGATAGATGTCTGATAGGATTGAGGTATAGCCTGGAGGTGCATCTTTCTGTCCATCTTAAATCTAGAGGACTATCAAAGGGAGATAGTCATCTCAGGACCTTAGAGGGGTCATTGGGTGTTTTTATGCTCAGAGTCACAAGGATGTAAGGGAGCAAGGGAGTTTCCCTGATAATAGTTCTCCTCAGTTTCTGGGGGTACAATGCCCATGTCATATATATGTATATTTGTATAGATATAAATGAACTCAAGTGAACTCTAGCATCTAAGAATTCTTTGAGTATTCAAGACCAGCTCCACCTTTTGTTGATGAATTAGAGAGAGATTTTTATTAGAATCACTTATTAACTTACTATTCAACTAAAATTTACTATTACATAATTTGTAGAAATATTCTATTTCCATATGCATTAGATTACAAGCTACTAGAGAGGTGGATCTGAATTATATTCCTCTCTTCTGTCCACCCTTAAAAAAACAACAACCTGAATATTGTAGGTACTTAAAAATATTACTTGAATTGAATTGAGCCAATTATAGAGAAATTTTAAACATATGGAATAAAATATTACTGTAAACATTTTGGGTTGTTGAAGTGATTATTCAAGAGAGATAATGTGATATTTCCCTTTGACAGTATTCAAATAGGTTCTTTATATGTTAGAGAAGGAAATGGTGAACCACTTTAGTATCTTTTCAAAGAAAACCCTGAAATGGGTCATGAGGAGTTAGACAAAATTGAAGATCACACAGTTATTACATGTGTGAGGCAGGCTTTGAATTCAGATCTTCCTGATTGGTCTCAATAAGTGGCTTAAACAAAGACATATTTAACTTGAAACAATAGTGAGGCCAAGTGATGAAATGAATGTGAGGGATGCCATTTAGATAATCTAATCAATACGTGCATATTCCTGAGATAGTAAATGAAGTAGGAAGTCTCTAGTGAATTGGGTAGAAATATGAAAGGTTTCACATAGAATAAGAAGGTACAAAAACACAGGACAAGAAAAACAAAGTGGACTGGTCATGTAGCCAGAACAAGCGATTTTTGAATGGATGGCATAGGTACTATGCAGAAATCTACCCAATATAAGAAGACTTAGAGATCTATGTACTGTAGGGCACATTTAGTAGCTCTCCCATGGAAGATCTATGAGCACTCATGAACAAGAAGAGAAGAATACAAGAAAGCTTGGATGACAGAATATGTACTAGTGGAAGGAACCCAGACATCAGTCAAATCATGGAACCATCAGAGGTTTTGAAGTTTAGAGTAGTGGTGAAATGGGAAGAAAGCCATTATTCACAATTTTTTCCTAGGAGATCTATTAAGGCTAATGAAAATGTGTTGTAGTTATTTGTTGAAACCTTCTTATATAAATGGTAGCACCTGGGGAAAAAATTCCTTTGGCTCCTGCTTTTGATTAACCCTAATCCTAATTGTTAGCAGGATCTATGTATTTGCAAATTCATTGCTGAATCAATGAGCCCATTACAAAGGGTGTCCCAAAAGTCTTAAGCTTTAATAACTTTAGAAATATAAATCTTACAAAGACAAAGTACCCAAATTATCATCTGAAAGATTAATTATATGTTTTAAAAAGAGTTTCTTATTAAAATTCAATTTGTCCATTATCTTGTATTACAATTTGTCAAAATTTTAACTGTAAAAATTTACATTATTTGTAGCTCAATGATTTGTGAAGGATTGAATTTGTAATCCTAGCTTTTAGATCATCAAAAGAACAAATATTTTTCATGCACTTATGACAGTTCTCCTATGACCCCACAAGAAAATAATCTCTAATGGAGATAGATCAGATGACAGAGGTGGCCAAGCAAAATTACATCTTCTACTTATTGATCTAATATTCTGAGAAAGTATTTTCCAGAAATTGTTGTGCTCACAATGCATGAAAAAGTAACTGGCCTCATTAAAATTAAAGTAAAACTATGTAATTCAAGATCCTACCTAAGTAAATCATTTATAAGAAATTTAAATGATTAAATGTTCAGATGATTTTGAGGCCAGTTTGTAGCCTTTACACTTATGAAATTATTAAATCTTAAATCTTCAGTAAGACTTTTGGGACAACTTTTATACTTGAAAAGGAACACAGTGGAAATCTTATGAATTCATCATAGTTGATTTTTTTGTTGGTTTTTAGTTTTGTTAGACACTATTCAGAATCTGTTTCTGATACTTACAGCATGTGTCAAATTGGACAAAGAACTTAGACTTTCTGGTCCTCAGTTTCTATACATGACAAATGAGAGACCCAGATTGATAACTTTCATTGTCTCTTCTAATTCTATGTTCACGATCTTAACATTCTATTTAAAAAACAATTGATCCTGGAAATAAACTTCACCTTTAGAATTTCCTGTCTTCATAGTGAACAACTCATTATATCTAAGTAAGACTCCAGGAGTCCCTCTCAATTTTCCTTCCCAAACATCATCATCAACAACCAACAACTAACAACCACAACTTCCAATTTATGAACAACAAAATTCTATGCCAAGAATTTGAAGTTTTGTTTTTTGCTAAATTGTCCTTGGTTCTTGGGTTATTAACTGACCTTATTTTACAATATGCAGCAAAAACTGATTATGCTTAACAAGGACATTTTAATTTTATTCTATTCCTTGAGTATCTGGGAAATTCTTTTGATATATAAGCAAATCCCTTTGCATTTCATTAGATGAACTTACTGACTAAAAGAGTCTTTTAAGTTTGAAATTCATCACCTCTGAATAGGAATGGAAGTTTGCCTCCCACAAAAATGATCCAACTCCACACATAAATGAATCTCTCCATCCATCCATTTAACTTTTTGCTCATTCTATCATTTTTGGCTTTAAAAACTATTCCTTTTTAAAAAAATTACTAGTTGTAGAGAAAAATAAAAGTATGTTTTACTTTTTTTGTACATGTTATCATTTCTGTTTTTAAATGACACTATAATCTACAAATGATAGCCATTTAAATATTCATCTCAAAGGAGAAAAAATGAAGCGTATAAATGGAAAGCAAAAGCATTGATTTAATGCCTTCATGCAAGGAAACAAGAGGAAGCAGAGAATATACACAGATCTGAAGACCTGAAATTGAATGAAATAATTTAGTTTTGTTCTTCTTTGAAGGAGGGTGGAATAATGTGATAGGTATTGATGACCTTATACACTGACTACACAATTATATATAAATGGTGAAATAGGGTATTTCAGATGTCTTCATCCTTTGTTTTTCAAAGCAGAGAGATAAACCAAAGCCTTTTGGTTTGATTCATCTTTGCATATACCTTTATCTAATGTAGGTTGTTCAATTCCAATTCATCTGATAGGGAATTGTGTATTATCTTGATATCCATTTTCAAGAAAAAGCAAATTATCTTTTTTCTCTATAACTAAATCAGATTAAAATTCTCTGTTTCCATATACCAAATTATGAGTAAGTGCTCCAGAAATTGAACTGGAAGTTAACAGTTTAGGAAAAAGAAAAGAGCAATTGATAGCTTTAGGTAATATTTTTCTTAAGGGATTCAATTGAAACACAATTGTGAATTAGGAAAAAAAAATGAATAATGTCTATTCTTACAATTGCCAAGGCTACAATTTAGTATGTTATGGTTTATATAGAAAAATCCATTTTATTACAATTCTCAGATTTCTAAGCACTGATAAATGGGTGAATATATTTTTGAACAGTGCAAAAACACCTTTTAATATAGAATATGCTCAGAATACTTGTCTCACCTTTAATATTTGGCATACCATATGATTTAGGTGCTATATGTTAATATCAGGCAAATATAAATAAACCAGTTTTTACCCTTTTTTCTGAGGTCATGGTTTTTCTTTTTCATCTTCTTTTGACATAATCACATAACATTTGAAATAGTCAGAATGTCTTTTTTCAAATGCTTCTTTTTTTCTTTTGCTTTAAATTTGTAAATTTGGTAGCAATATGCTGAGGTCATTTCTTTCCAGAATACATTTGAATACATCTATATATCATATGCACATTCCGTATAGTCTACTGTTTTTCTTCTTAACATTAGAGTTCACCATTTGATTTTTTTCCCTTAGCCAGGGAACATAACTAGATGCCTTTAATGCAGCTAATGAGGATCTTTTGATAGTAAGACTTGTCATGTGTGGATTGGGGCATGATCTCACTTGTTCTCTAGATAATTCTTAGCCACAGATTGAAACATTAAGTAGTAGGCTGCAAGCCTTACTAAGTATACCCATTCCAGGGGCAGTCACCTGCCTGCAGAAATCCTGAGTGATTGTCTCTAGGGCTATTTTGAAAGTTCATAGTCTACTGAGTCAGAAAAGCTTTTCATCACATCAGAAACATATTAATTCCAGCCTTGAAGTGCTCTGCTGCATCCTCAAGCCGGTCTATATTAAAAAAAAAAAAAAGACAAAATAAAATTGGACCCCTGGATAGCTCTGGGTAATACCTAACCTCTGGCTTCAAATGCAAATTGCCACCTCCCACCTTAACTCCTCCCTCCTTTAATCTCCATACCCCCCTTATATTTTGTCTGATCATCCCTTACTTTTTGAGAGCTGGTACAACCACTTTGGAAATCTAGTCATTTCCCTCAAAGATCACAGTTCCAGAGCCAGTCAGCTTAGTCACTATTTAGTACATCTCCTTTATTTTCCAGATGAAACTGAGACCCAAAGAGTTTATTTGACTTGTTTAGGTTCGACACAAGCTGTATTAAATGATGCCACATTGTTTCCAGTAATTTCAGTACAGAGGGGATTCATGCCTTCATTCTACTTGCCTGCCAACAACAATTAGCATTCATCTAGTACTTTAAGGTTTGCAAAGCATTTTACATATTTTATTTTACATATATTTTACATGCATTTTATACATATTTTATGTATATTTTATATGTTATCGTATTTGATTTTTTAAAATAGGTGGTTAAGTACTTTTATTCCCATTTTTCCTATGAGCAAACTGTGGCTAAAACTGGATCAGGGTCACACAGTGAGTAAGCAGGTAAAGGTACTCATCATTCCAGTTTCACATGAAGAAGTGGTTTTGGTTTCCTCTTACCTTCAAGACTAATTATAAAGTCCTTTGGCATTTGGGGTAGCTGGTTGGCACAGTGGATAGAGAATTCCAAGTCCCATTAGAGAATGGGACTTGGAATTAGGAACACTCATTTTGTTAAATTCATGAGCTTAAAACCAATCTCAGAAATTTATTAGCTTTGTGACCCTAGGCAAGTCATTTGACTTTCTTTGTCTCAGTTTTCTCATTGATAAAATGAGCTGGAGAAGAAAATGGTAAACCACTCTGCCAAGAAAATCCCAAAATGAGGTCACAAAGAGTCAGGCATGACTGAACAACAATTGTTTGGCATTTAAAGTTCTTTGTAACATTTCCTTCCTCTTCTAGTTTTCCAGGCTTCTTACCCCCCGCCCCCCCCCCCCCCCCCTATACATGCTACAATATAGCTACCAGGGCCATTTTGGTGCTCTTCTCCAATTATCTCTCATCTCCCTGTCTTTTTAATGGCTGTTCCCCATGCAGGAATTCCTCTCCTTTTTCACCTTTGCTACTGAATTTTCCTGACATTTTTCAGCTCAAATCCCAACTTCTGCAGGAGACCTTTCTTGGTCTCCTAAATTCTAGTGAATGTCTTATCTCTGAGATGATTTCCCACATTATTTTGCATCTACCTAATTATTTACATATTGTCTCCTGCCTTAGAACTGGAACTGCTTCAGAGCAGGGTCTGGCTTTACTTTTCTTGGTATTTCCAGTGCTCAGCATAGTTCCTATTATATAGTAAATGCTTATTGACTGACTGACTGACTGATGGATTACTATACCTAAACTCATATTGATCAAGGTGGGCATTGGAATAGATGAACTCTGGGGTATTTTATAACTCTGAAATTCAAACTATGAGAATATGAATTGATTTATATCAACTTTTAAAAATAAATTCAATTGGGAGTTGGGAAATCACTGACCTCAGGACACAAGACCTATTTGCAGTCCCTGGAAAACAAATCTCCCATGATTATGCCTTCATACTGGATATGTCAAATACTTGGAATGTTCTGCTCCGTTACCCCAGCCTCTTAATTTCCTTGTCTTCCTTCATTATTCTGTTCAAATCCCACTGCCCTGCAAAAGACCTTTCGTTGCCCCCAGCTGTTAGTCTCTAAAATTATCCTCATATACTCTGTATATATGTTTTATATGCCTAGATATTTACAAGTTGTCTTTTCCTCCCATTTACCCCCCCCCCCCCGCCCCAATTCCCCATTATGGTACAAACTCCCTACAGACAGGGACTATTTCTGCCTTCCTTTATATGGTCAACACTTAGCACAGTGCCTGACAAATAGTAAGTTATTAACAAATCCTGGTTTCATGAGGTTTTTTAAAATTATATGTGA
Source organism: Monodelphis domestica (assembly GCF_027887165.1). NCBI lineage: Eukaryota > Metazoa > Chordata > Mammalia > Didelphimorphia > Didelphidae > Monodelphis > Monodelphis domestica. The sequence goes on along the minus strand of NC_077228.1, from coordinate 395,841,886 downwards.
CATGTCTGCTTTGACAACATGATGCCCATGGACATATGTACTATGTATGTTACAGTGCATGGATAACATATCATATTACCAGCTGTCTCAGGGATGGAGGAGGAGAGGGAGAGAACATGGATCACAAAATGTCAGAAAATAATTATTAAAATTATATCTACATGCAACCTAGAAAAGTAAAATATAATGAAATTTTAAAAAATGATTGTTGTCTGAGTTGCTAAGATTGGTTTGGAAGTTGGTGCCATGGAATCCACTTAACCAATGGTTACCAGGTCTTTAGTGAGCAGTTTGAGCCAAGCTAGAGAGGAGCTAATATGATATGGAAAAGATCAAGTATTGGTGAGGGGGGCATGTAGCAAATGGAATCAAATTCCAGCAAATATCAGAAGAATCAGTTTGAATTCCTCTCAGAAAGGTGGCTAACTTGAGGGCCAAATTCAGAAAATGCTACTGAAGTCAAGATCTAGAAACAACACCAAATTCTTTCAGCAGGTAAGTAAAATTGGAGAGGTTGTTCCAAAAGACAAGGTGTTCATCTTAGCAGTTACTATGTCAGGGAGACCCAGAGCAGAAGTGTTCAAAATAATAGCTGACACCAGGCTCAAATTTTAAGTATGAGATAAGGATTAGGGACTTCTTAGGGTATAACAATTCAACCTTTCTATACTGATTATAGCTTTAGAGTTAAAAGAGATTTTTAGAAGTTATGTAGGATAAACCTACTCAAGATGAGGACCACAGAGATAAATGACTTGCATAGTTGATCCAGGCTTTGATCCTAGATTTTTTGACCCCAAATCCAATATTCTTTAGACTATATTTATTATATTGCATCCCAAGCCAACATGGGATCTAATCAAAGAATGACATATATTGCAAAAGAATATTCTATTAAAAAAGTTTAATCTGCAGAACTTCTTTGTCAATCACCAATAGGAACAGTCACCATAGCCTTGAAAGAAAACAGGAAATTTATTAAACTTAAAGCTTACTTGGGGTTAGTCAATTATAGCGGCTTTGTCTTAAGGTGCCAAATTAGATGGCCATAGTATCAATTTTAGTTTACTGGTTAGAAACAATTGAGCTTAGAATATGGTTCGCAAAAAATGGATTAGTTATAATAGGAAAGCTCTCAGAGGGAACATGTCCTCCCTCACTGACCACACATTTTACATGAAAAGTCACATGACATATATTTCTATATTAACCACAACCTACTTTTAAAGACTATCCTAATGATATAATTGTGTTTTAATTTATCTCTGTGTGCAGTACAGCTGGATTTTTAAAATAGACTACACTTGGTTAATAAATTAAAAAAATTAATGACAAATCTATCACTCAGGTTTGGTATATAATGATATTATAGGCATACAATGTTCCAAAGTGAAGGAAACCTTTTTATTGACAATAACTAAAGTTATCACATCGAATAGTCATAAAAGTGGGTATTATTAACATTCACATACTATTCTAAATTTTTCAAAGCACTTTCCATAATTTTTTTGATCCTCATAATTGCCGGTGGCATAACGCATAGATATGTTTTACATTTTATAAATAATGATTTGAGAATTGGAAGGGTTAAGTAAGTTGTCCTGGGTCACACCCTAAGGATTAGAGGCAATATTTAAACTTAGGTTTTCTAGACTCAAGGTCTCAAAGTCTTGTTCTCAGCATCACATTGGCTTCTAATGATATCCCAGTCTCTGAAGGACCATTCTGCCACATGAACAATTAGTAATGAAATCTCTTGAGCCAGGTTTGGTCAAGAGAGACCCTATCCCCAAAAGTCCATATCTGGAAATTTTAAGAAACCCTAGATATTACAGAATTACCTAGAAGTTTTAACAAGAGGATTCTTACCCAACAGAAATGGTATTTGATATTAAATGAGACACAAAACATTCAGTGTATTTTCCCATAGCAAGTTTAAATGGAAAAAATGATAGACTTGTCATATGTCTTTCAGTGGGTGCTAGTCTACTGGCTTTTTAAAGATATTATATTGTGGTCTAATGGTTCAGTTACTCAGAAAACTTCTGCATACAACATGATATTTTGACTCTTCTTTCTTTGTTTTATTTTAATACAATTTCCCCTTTGGTTTTCCAAGGAATTAGGCAAATTTCAACAGCTTTTCTTATAAAGAAAAACAAATCCCAGTTATTCATGTGGCTAGTAATATAGTGACCATTATTTCTTCTCTGTTTCCGTAGTAAGAGGCACATTCTGCATTACTAGTATCTTTAGTGGAAACAAAACACTCCTATCAATGAAGTTATATCCTGAACATTGGAAGCCCTAATTATAACAACCTTAGGTCTTATGGTTTTTACTTATTTATTTCCTGGGAGCTTTTATGTATAATTAGTTTGAATTTGATTCTTAGCTAACTTTGAGCATAGTATTGCTTATATGGGTCATTTGTCTCTAAGGAAATCATGTACTGATTTTTCTCAGACTCTTAACAGAAATATATTGACTGGTTAAGCTTTATAAGACATTTAAAATATTCTTCCTGTCTCTAAATAATTTACTACTAATATGACTGCCTTGGGGCTTCTTTTTTATGTTATATAGACATACTCCTTAGAAATATTTGACTTTGAAATTCCAAAGTACATAGAATCAGATCTTTTGGAGGAATTTAGAGCCCATTTGATCAAACCCTATCATTCACTATAAGGAAGTGCATTCTATACTCAGTGCATAGAATGCTAGACCTAGAGCCAGAAAGACTTGGGCTTGGGTCTGGTCTTGGATACTTTCCCTGTAATGGTAAACAAGCTATTTAATTGTCCTAAATTTCAAATTCTGTGTCTGCAAAATATGGATAATAATAGCAAATACTTCACAGGGTAGTTTTGATGATCATATGAGATCATATACATTAAATATCCATTAAATATGTATGAAACTTATTTATCCTAACTAAATGTGAACAATTATTATCATTCTAAATGAAGATACTCAGATCAGGACTGAGAAAATAACTTGCTCAAGATCACATATCAGAAGTAGATTCAATATTCTTTCTAATACTTGATAGCTAGCCTTTTGGGAAAATATTGCAGATTGACTACTAGGTTACCTTCTGGGGTATAAGGATGATATTAGAAAACCAGTCTTGTTATATTAGTTCAGCTTCCTGAGCTAAACTGAAGGGTGTCTCTGAACACTAGAGCTTGCTTGGAACAAAATCTTGTGGTGAGTGATTAAAGACTGATTGGTCTCTCTTAAGGCTTTGGCCTAGGCCATGTTGGCCTACGCCCTTCATACTATATTTATCTTATTCTCTCTTCTTTTTCTTAATTCCTTTATTTGTATTAATTAAAATCTCCATAAAACCCAGCTGATTTGGGTATTTCATATTTTGGGAATTTTCCCATGGCAACCACTTTATTTTTAATATAAAACCAAGACACTAAAAAATATCTTTACAGTTTTGGCTATTCAAAGTCTTGAAACCCATATTTTTGCGGTCACAGTTTAAGGCAACCACTATTTTGTCTGTAACAGTTTATGGCGACCACTAAGGGACCTTAGAGATAAGAAGTAGAGAAGCTAGCTTGAGAAAGAATTGGAGTTTCAGACAGCTAAGACAGAGTGTCAGTTTCAAGTCTAATGGTTTTTCTGTGACAATTAGTCTATCTGGGTGTGACAGTTGGTCTCTAGCAGTTGGCAGGGTTAGACTCTCTCTGAGTGATTGGAGGAGGTAACATCTTTTTTTCTTTCTTTCTCACTATCTGAGGTAGAAGGAAAAAAGGGAAAGACCTCAAGGAGCTAAGTATTTTCCTTTTCCAACTTGGGAAACACTAGTGGTTATCTATTGCTGTTTTTATAAATTGGTTTATCTCTGAGAAGATCAAAGAAAGACCTGGTCTTTGTTTTGGACTGTGAGTCTGCTAAGGCTCAGAGTCCTTACTTGGTTCTTGCTGAGACTCAGCCAGCTAGCCTTTGTTATTTTTATAACTTGGATGCAAAGTTAAGAATTATAAGGATAATAGTGTTAGTTTATTTAGAATAGTAAAAATTTGGGTTAATCAGATCAGGAAGGGTCAGTGTAGCCTGTGAAAACAGGAGAAGCAGTTCTTGTGGAATCAGGGAGTTTTATTTGGGTGGAGTTAGAATCCCTTAGAGTTAGAAATCCTTTTTTATCCTTATATTTTCAATAAATATTTTATTATTTTTTTATAACAAGAGTCCCTTGTGCCTGGCCCTGAAGAGAAGTTCACTTACGAGCTTCACTTCACTGATATAAATTGAAGATACTTTGTAAGCACAGCAAGCAGAGTATCTAAATCAGTTTATAACCGATAATCAATTCATTGCTTTATTATTTTTACAGTTTTACTATTATTTTTACTGGGGGGGGGAGTCTACCACAGATTAGTTTTCAAAGTATATTCTTCTGTTAACAAACTTCAACTCTTCTCTCAACTTTTGCCTGAGGGCATTCTTTCTCTTTAAATTATCTCATGTGGGCAAATGCTATTAAGGCACTGAGGTGTAGTGGAATGTCCTACAGGTTCAAAATGAGGACCACAAATGACTATTTTCAAACCCTAGGCAAATCATATCATTGTTCTGTGTTGAATTTGCTAATTTGTAAAATGAGTAGTTTGAATTGGATAAGTGCTCTCTAAGACTCCTTCTAGTTTGGACATACAAAGGCTTGGAGTGGTAATTATAAACATTCTCATGATTGCTTTTGGTGATGTGTAATTAATTCATTCCCCTCACCCCTCCCTGAAATTATGCTTTTGTCAGTGAAGAGGAAAGGAACTCCTGGTGAGGAAGTTCCTTTACTACTGAAGATTATGGTACCTGCTCTGCAATTTATAGTTGAGAGAGTTGACTGTCAGGAATGTAAAGGAACAAAAAATAGATCAAGCACATATTTAAAGAAAAAATTCCTGAAATCATTTCACCTAGTTTCTTAATATGGTAAGTGGTTGAGTTAGTGTGGATGCAGATTTCATGTGGCTGTTGCCTTGCACCTAGTGGGTGCTCAATGAAGAGATGTTAAACAGAATTGAATTGGGAAGCCACAAGACAACAAATTGCCTTAGCTGCCAGAGAGAAACCACAGAGGAGGTTAATGCCACTCCAGGGAACCTAGGAGTATGTAGGAAAACTGGAGTACTAATCCCTACTCATTTAATTACCACTTACAGTTCTCTTTGAGTGGCTCCAATTTATCATGTTTTTTATAGTTCTCCTTTGACTCATTCATCTATATGCTCCTACATAGCATTGGGAGATTTGGATTAGAAGTGTTTTTGTGAATACTAATTTTATTCAGCTTGTTACTGATGGGGAGAGCTGGCTTTTCACAGTGGCAAAATGAGTGTGGGCTTGGGCCCCAGACAGCTCACCTAACAAAAGGGCCTTTAAATCTTAGCTGCCTTAGTCAGCAAGTTCCTATGGATACTTCAAAAGGAGTCAGAGAATATCCAACCATTGCTTAAGAAATTTGCCTGGTATATACTTCTGTGCTCCAGTCTTTGGAACCAAGTCTGAAATACTAGCATTTGAATCTTGGTATTGGATTGGAACAGTTTGTTTAGTTATACCTGAAGGTTAGAGCTCTTACTTTTGGATTATTCCTTGGTCATGGTTTATTCTGGCTTGCCGTTGGCCATATATTTTTTTTAAGTTTATTTATTTAATTAATTAATTTAGAATATTTTCCCCTGGTTACATGATTCATGTTCTTTTCTTCCTCTCCTCCCAACCCCCTCTCACAGCCAAGGAGCAATTCCACTGGGTTTTACATGTATCATTGATCAAGACCTATTTCTATATTATTAATATTTGCACTAATGTGATTGTTTAGAGTCTATATCCCCACTCATATACCCATTGAATCATGTGATCGAGGAGTTGTTTTTCCTCTGTGTTTCTACTTCCCCAGTTCTTTCTGTGGATGTGGAGAATGTTCTTTCTCATAAGTCTCTCAGAATTGTCTTGGATCATTGCATTACTGTTAGTAGAGAAGTCCATTACGTTGGATTGTGCCAAAGTCTATGCATCTCTATGAATAAGGTTCTCCTGCTTCTGCTCCTTTTGCTTTGCATCAATTCCTAGAGGTCATTCCAGTTCATGTGGAATTCCTCTAGTTCATTATTCCTTTTGTCACAATAGTATTATATTACCAACATATACCATAATTTGTTTAGCCATTCTCCAATCTATGGACATCCCCTCATTTTCCAATTTTTTGCCACCACAAAGAGTGCAGCTATAAATATTTTTGTACAAGTTTTTTTTCCTTATTATCTCTTTGGGGCAAAAACCAGGCAGTGCTATGGCTAGATCAAAGGGTAGGCAGTCTTTGAAAGCCCTTTGCCTTCTAGAATATCAACTCATAACTCCACCAGCAATGCATTAATGCCCCAATTTTGCCACATCTCCTCCAACAGTTATTTCCTTTGCTGTCATGTTAGCTAATCTGCTAGGTGTGAGGTGGTACCTGAGTTGTTTTGATTTGCATTTCTCTAATTATAATTCCTTTCCTTCCTTCCTTCCTTCCTTCCTTCCTTCCTTCCTTCCTTCCTTCCTTCCTTCCTTCCTTCCTTCCTTCCTTCCTTCCTTCCTTCCTTCCTTCCTTCCTTCCTTCCTTCCTTCCTTCCTTCCTTCCTTCCTTCCTTCCTTCCTTCCTTCCTTCCTTCCTTCCTTCCTTCCTTCCTTCCTTTCTTCCCAATTGGATGGGATTTTGGTCAAATCTTATCTTACACCTGAACTACACTTTTGCCACTTTTGATTAAAATGACAAGCATAGAATCTCAGAGTCAGAAGAGTTTCAGAGATCATTTCATATAGATCCCATCAAAGAATCCTCTCTTTGAGTCAGTCTACATGTATTTTTTAAGTACTTACTATAGCAACTGTTGTACAGATACAAAAGTGAGATAGTTCCTCCTCTCAATTCAATTCTGGATACCACTTATTTGGAGAGACACTAAGTAGAATTTAGAGGCAACTAAATTGTATGGTGAGCAGAGCATTGGGCTTTGAGTAATGAAAACCTGTATTCCAGTGTGACTTTATCCACTTTCCTACTGTGTGATCCTGGGCAAATTGCTTAATTTCTGCTTCAGTTTCCTCATCTATTAAATGGGAATAATAATAGCACCTATTTTGCAGGGTTTTTATGAGGATAAGATATGATAATATTTATAAATCATAAAGTGTTACATAAATGTGAGCTATTCTTATTCTTATTATTAAGAATCTAGATGAAAGTAACAGTAGTGGTGAAGGTACAAAAAGAACAAAGGATACCAGGATCAGCTGAAGTATTTGTGAAACTAGAAAGAGGGAAATAAAAGGATTTATCTTTACCAAACTAACCTGATATGATATTGGGAAGGAGGTCTGTGGTAAGTATAGAAATTGGGAAGCTAGATGATATAAGAATGAGCAGTACAGGGATACCTCTTTGGTACTGAAGATTTTTTCCCCTTGGTGTTTCCTTAGATGTGTGGAAAGGAAACTAGACTAACAGTTTGTGTGGGGGAGGGCCAACTGGGAGTGGCAGTTGGGTCTTGGGACTAGCACTTCCTTCCTGCCGGGAGAGGACTTGCTTCCTGGGGTTGGAGGGGAGAGGAGCTTGTTCAGCCCAGTCTGGAGAGGCATGCTCTTCTTGGTTCAGCCCAAAGACACAGGCTTCTGAAGGTCAGATTTGTTCTTATTTGCTTTCTGGCTATTGCTAAGATTCTGAATTAGAACAAGGAGAGTAGAAGGGAGTGGGACAAACCCTCCACCAGCCTCTAGGGCCTGGCCTTATACTCTGAAGTTAAGGAAAAACTCCAATTCCAACTGGATTATTATACTTTATATTATTAAATTCACAGTCAGATAAGTGGACTATCTTTTCTGATCATAGAGGGAGCTGAACTTCACCTTCAGTCATTCAAAGACAAATCCTTATTGGACCCCTGTGGTTTCCTCTCAGCAGGGGGCATCTCCCTCCCTTGCCTCACTAAGCAATATACCCTTTCTCCCCTTAATTCCTCATTACCCCTATACAAACCTCCCATTATTCCCCATTTATCCCCATTTCCCCCAATCCTATTTCCTTTCCCAATAAATATTACAGTTTTGGGCAGAGCCAGCTAGGTTTTCCAACCTATTTTGTTAAGAATTTGGGAAAAAGAAGGCAATTGGAGGTTTCAGAGAAGTTGGGCCTGTATACATTTCAAAAGCCTGTGTGACTATGAAAAGTAACCATTTTGAGAGCAGTGCTGAGTGCAACTAATCTGCCTAGTAATACCACGCCCAAAAGAAACCACTCCTTCTGAAGGGAGGAGGCAACTCTTAAAGGGCCAGACTTAAAAATATTTTTTTCTGTTGCAAGAGGCTTTTCAAGATACAAGACAGCAAAGAAACTATTACTTGCCATGGGTTATCTAGCCTGGATTGCATACTTCTTGTATATGTTTTATGACTTATTGTTTGTCATGATTCCGGATTATATTTATTTTCTGCTTAGCATCTATGAAACTTTGCAATGGCTGAATATAAGTATGTATCGCTTGATTTTATTCATTCCCACATATGCTGGAGCATTATTCGTAGTAACCAAATTATACTATACCCTAAAAAAAGGTGTGCATCTAATTTTGGGGAAAAAAGCAAAAGATAATGAAATGGCTGTGGCGATTTTATCCATAAAAGAGGAGATAATGCAACTAAAGGAAATGATGAAGCAACTGAGTGAAGAGATACAATGTGGCAAAGGTATTAACACACAACAAGACATACCTAAAAATAAAAATGTAGTTCAGCAAGAAAATACAGATGGGGCTGAAGGGGAAATACCAATATTGCCACTAAGAGATCAAACAAGCCTACAACCAGATAGCGGCATAATTCATATTAAAACACATAAACCATTTACAACAGCTGACCTTGAAAGTCTGAAAAGATGGATGCCTTCCTGGTTTTCAGAACCAATGAGATGTTTAAAAGAATTTAAAAGAGCAATTAGGCTTTATGATCCAGATTTCCAGGACACTGAAATTCTTCTCTCAGAATTATTTTCAAAAAGGGAAAAACAACAATTCCTGGATGAAACTAGAAAAAATCCAAATTTAAAATCATGGCCAGAGGAAGGAACAGACTTAGAGTTATCTAATAACGAAAATATACGTTACCTAAGAAAGGCCAGAGAAGATTTATTAGAGGCAATGAAAAGTTTTTCAAAAAGACCAGATACTTGGGGAAAATTTGAGAGATTGAGACAGGAAAGTGGGGAACATCCATCAAAGTTCCTCGATAGAGTTATTGAAGTAGCAGAGGATGTGCTTGGATTTGAAAATTTAACTGAACAAAATCTCCAACACATAAGGAGACAATTTGTGAAAGGCAGTATCACACCTATTAGATCACATTTTAAACTTCAGTGCCCAGATTGGGAAACACTAAGTCTGGAAGATTTAAGAAAAACGGCAACTTACATATTTTCAGGTCATAAAGAAATGCTAGAGGAAAAGAATGAAATAATAAAAGACCTTAAAGCCAAGCTCAAGGAGGCAAATAGCTCAATTAATGTAAAGAAATTGAAGAAATAAAAAATCTAGCCACTCTGCAATCATACAAACCCACAAGATATTACACACAAAGTAATCAAAGGAGAAATATACCCAGATGTTTCCTCTGTGGAAAAATGGGTCACATGGTTCGAGACTGTTATTTAAAGGCACAATTATTCCAAGCTAATAACAAACCGAGGTCTTGGAAAAGAAATGTAAAGTATAGCAGCAATAATACACAAACAAATGCAAAATGTTGTGATTGTAATTGCAAGAATTCATTGCAAGCACCAAATTTAGAAACCATGGAGAGATACATACAATAAGGAGCGAAGCCACGTTATTCGCAAGTAGTCTCAGGGGCTGCCAAACAAAGTCAGTTATGAAGCCAGGTGCATGGGGTAACATCAAAAGGGAAAAATGGGAAAGGAAAAAGGAAAAATGAAAAGTAAGGAGACTGCATGCAAATAGAACTTGAGGTTGCAAAAGCACAAAATAAAACTAAAGAATAGATAGAAGGAATCCAATTAGATAATGATGTAACTGAGATTAAAGAGAAAATTTTTGGAACAGTGGAACAAGCTACAAAGAAAGAGGAAGAAACAGAACTGGAAACAGTCTGTAATACACAAACTACAAATGAATTAATTGAAGCATATGAACTAACAATAGAAGGTTCCAATGGGGAGGAAAATGCAATAACAGAGAACATTCAAATTAGCAGACCTCTTGGAGACAATGACTGAAAGCAGGGAAGATATTACAAAAGAAAATACCAATGACATAATAGAAAAGTCAACCTTAAATTCTTATGCAGAAGAATTCCAACCAATAGTAAATGCACAAGAAAAAGCAAACACAAACCTTAAGTCTCCATGATAATGCAATTCCATTGCCAACTGATGATGAATTGCAAAATGAATGTTCAAAGCAACAAGAAAAGTCTGTAGAAGAAGAACAAAACTGGGATTTGAACAAAATAGAAATAGAGGCACCTATGGTCCAAGTGTGCCAACAAAATGAGAACACAGAACCAAGGGTTATGATAAAAGTGGGTAATGAGATCTACCCAGCTCTAATTGATACAGGAGCAATTAAATCTGTTTTAAAAACATCTCCTGAAGACAGCCAAATCACAAGTTATGTCCAAGTTAAAGAGCTTGCAAAAGACTTGGGGAATATAGAGATCACCAAGCAAGAGTCAATGCAAGACACGAATCACACAGCATCACTATATTCAATAATGTTTGATTCAGAAAATGAAGAAGACCAAGAACCTTATGAATATATCAAACCTTATGATCAAGAATCACAAAGCTTTACAAGAGGGAAAGACAGATAATTACATTAACAACTCAAACCAAGAACAAACGATCCAGTCAAAAGAGTTAGTTAAGGAAATAAACTACACAATCATAATAGAAGAAATGCTGGCAGCATTGGGAGTCAAGAATTACGAAGAACTTTGTGAAAAGTATGTGGAAGTGGATAAAGTGGATAGAGACACTAAATTTGCAGTACAAGAAAATCATATACCTGATCCAAAACAAAAGGAAGAAGAAGAAAACAATGTAATGCTCCTAGCTGGCTCGCCAAAAACTGTAAAATTTATTGGGAAAGGAAATAGGAAGATTGGAAAACAGGGGGATAAATGGGAGGTTTGTATGGGGTAAGGAGGAGTTAAGGGGAGAGAGGGAACATTGCTTGGTGAGGGAAGGGAGGGAGGTTTGTCTTTGAATGACTAAAGCTGAAGTTTAGCTCCCTCTATGATCAGAAAAGATAGTCCACTTATCTGACTGTGAATTTAATAATATAAAGTATAATAATCCAGTTGGAATTGGAGTTTTTCCTTAACTTCAGAGTATAGGGCCAGGCCCTAGAGACTGGTGGAGGGTTTGTCCCACTCCCGTCTACTCTCGTTGTTCTAATTCAGAATCTTAGCAATAGCCAGAAAGCAAACAAAAACAATTCTAACCTTCAGAAGCCTGTGTCTTTGGGCTGAACCAAGAAGAGCATGCCTCTCCAGACTGGGCTGAACAAGCTCCTCTCCCCTCCAACCCCAGGAAGCAAGTCCTCTCCCGGCAGGAAGGAAGTGCTAGTCACAAGACCCAACTGCCACTCCCAGTTGGGCCCTTCTCCCACAAACTGTCAGTCTTGTTTCCTTTCCACAGATGTTCCCAGGTATATGCATTGAAGGTATGTTCCAGATCTATCCTAGGGAAGCATATATTATTCCAATTGGTCTTATTCTTTCTTCCTTACCCTAAGGGAAAAAAAGCACTTATAATAGTAACACTTGGTGAAACAGCATATGAAATTAAATGATTATTCTTTTAGGTTAGGAATCTCTCACCCCTTGTAGCTCTATGCTAAAAAATTCAAATATGTTCTTAGGTATAATCCTAATGCTTTAATGTAGTTAGCATCCTCTTCTCTTTTTTTCTCCATCTCAGACTCCTGTTTTCCTTTATACATTGCTTGAACTAAGGTACTCTTCACTGTTTCAGAGAACGGTGTAATTGCTTTACAAGCCTAAAAGTTTTCCTTCAGCAAATTTAACATAGAGACAATTAACTTTCTATAATAACACATTTTCTATAATTAGCACTATTAACTTTCTATAATTAGCACATTTAAGGAAGTTATTTATTTACTTACAAATAGTGATGGAGAGACTAAAGCTATTATTAGGAAGGTCTGGATAAGAATGGAAAGAAGAGAAATAAGAAATGGGAGTGGACTATTGGCATGGTTTCTCTTCCCCATTTGGCATTGTTCCATTACCAATTCATACAGCAAGATAAAAGTGCCACAAATTACCCTTATAATTTCTAAAAATAAGGTAACCAGACTTCCTAGATTGTCTTACATGGATATATTTTCATATGACCTATATAAGATAAACATGTTTTGAGAAATAATCCATGTAGATGCTATGCCAGCCTCATAGAATCTTGGGGTTGAAGAGGAGAACTTGTAGATCATTTTTCTAATTTCTCTCTCTTGGGAATGCAAGCAAACCCTTATATGTCGCCATATAAAATCTAACTTCTGCTTGAATATTCCATTTATGGATAGCTTTTTTTTTTAAGGAAATGTTACTTCATATTAAGTCAAAAGCTTCCAACCTGTCACTTTCATTCATTTCTCCATGTCCTTTTTTGTGAACAAATTACATTCTTCTGCACATTACATTTAAAGACAATTATTTTGTGACTCCCAAGTTTTCCATTTTCTAAACTTCCACAATAACTTCAGTATATGCTCTCTGATAAATTTTTGAGTCCCTTCACTGTGATAGTAATTTTATTCTCAATGTTCTCCTGTTTATTGGTATCCTTTGTAAAATAGATGCTAAAAAGTGATCAAAATATTTCAGATGTAATTTGATTAGAAAGAATAAAATGGTACTTTTCCTTCACTTTAAACACTGGTAACAAGTTTTAATAGCTAGCATCTACCTAGTACTTTAGGGTTAACAAAGCATTTTTCAAATATCTCATTTAACCTTCACAACCACCATAGTTTGGGGGAGATGCTTTCATGATCCCTCTTTATTTTATTTACATAAGAGGAAATTGAGGCAGACAGTGGTTGAGTGACTCATTCAGAGTGAAAGACTAGTAAATGCCTGAGACCAGATTTGAACTCTTATCTTTCTGACTCCATGCCTAGTTCTCATGCCCACTTTCTCACAGAGCTTTGGGGGCAGTTATGTCCCACTGGTAATTCATATTTAACAAGCACTCAGCTCCCACTGAGTTTTTTATTTCCTTGCGTCTATATGGTACCCCAGACAAATTATAAAGGGCAGTTTGTTCTTTCAGCTGGCACATTCATATTAAGCTGGAAAACACAACTAAATAGTTTCACAAAATTATTCACATTATTAATTCATCTAGAAGGACATCAGGTTCCTTTTGTTGGAACACATTTGCTAGCTAAAGAAAAAGGGTGCAGGAAGACTTGGTTTCTATGGCTCTGAGGTCTCCTTAAGCTACTCTTCCATCACACTTGTGGTTTAGTCTGGGAGGAATGAGAGGGGAAATCAGAAGAACATGCATAGCTATAGTCTAGCCTGTGGGACCAGCCTTCCTCTCACCTATGTCACCTCACCCCACTGTGATAGTTCAGGCTACTTCTGTGAATAATAATTACTCATATTTATATATTGCCCAAAGATTTCCAGAGCATTTTCCTCACAACCATCCTGTAAGGTAGGTATTGAAAGTATAATGGTGTTATTTCATTATATTATTATTATTTAACAGACCAATCTATAAGTATTTGTTATGCTTTTTACTATACGTGAAATACTGATGGAAGAGGAATCTGAGGCTGAGAAAGTTTAAGTGATTTGACTTATCTAAGATCATACAAGTGCTGTCATAGTCAGAATTTAAGTCCAGATCACTGGATTCCTCAGCTATCTCGATTTCTTCTTTACAACACGTGCCTACCAAGAATGGAAAGGGAGTGGCTCTTTTGCTTTTTTACTTGACCTGAACTGAAATGACCTAGCTGGACACATAGGTGCTATATTAACAAAAATGGCAACAGTGACAGGCCCATTCAATTTCCTGTATGGCTTATACTAGTTAGTTCCATCTAAAATCTGAAAAAATATACTTTTGGCAAGGGATCATGATATGATGCATCTGAAAATTTTAAAGAGAATGCAGCAATATGGATTTCAATTTAAACATGTAAATGGCACTTTTCAATACATAATTTAACCTCTTTGGGAATCAAGATGATATGGCAGATGTTTAATGTTAATAAAGTTAGAGCAAAATAGAAAATGCCAAGTCCAATAGACAATGAGACAATAAGAGAAATAGACAGAGAGGAAAGTAATTGGCAATTACTTTTCCAAGTCAGCTAATGCGATGATATCAGGAAAAGCCAAAAATAATCAAAAACATCCATGTGAGCAACAAAGTGAGAAAAAATATAAATCTCTGAAACTATAAAGATGACGACAACAGCAGCAGCTCACATTTATATAGTGTTTGCAGGCTGGCAGGATACTTGAAGTATATATGTCCTAATAACTGTATGGAGGAAAGTAAGATGTCTGTCAATGAATCAGCACTTATCAAGAGCCTATTTTATGATGGCATTGTATTCTGGACAGGTTTCATGATGCTCTGTTGTTCTAGTTTTGGAACTGGAAGGAAATGAGATACTGTAGATCTCCCAATAGTTTACTAGCTAGAGTAGCAAAGGATATTCAGCAAGGACATGGCATTGTTTCAACTGGGCATAACTTCCTTGCCTATGGCTTGGCCATGCTCAATCACTGGACAGAAGTCTGAGAGAGGAACCACTAACTTCTATGTGTTCTGACTTTTTTATTTTTTTGTATCTATTTAAATAAAATTAATTTTAGTTCCTTTGGCCAATTAAGACTCAAGAAAAAAAAATTCAAATTCAAACATTTTAAAGGAAAAACTAGGTCCATCTGTGTGGAGAAGGGTCCTCAGATACCTTGGATGGGATAAAGATCCATAAAGGCTCTGCTGAAAAAAGTCACCTCTTCAGTAGATTGGACCAAGAGAAGAAAGAACAAGATGTGATGAGAAGTTGTGAGGTGTAGAATAGGAGAGAAGGAGTTAACCATTGATGGCCTCCGTTGTATCTTTAAAGTATATCTTTTACTAAGAGCAAGCAGAAAACAGCAGAAAAGAAGATTAAGGAGAGAAAATTTCAGAATATTGCTTTGAGGCTTCCTCAGGTGGCACCATTCAGCAACACACAGAAGGATCAGAGAAGGTGAGTGGAGGGGTTAATCTGGAATTGGAATCACTTGCAAAAGGCAGTGTTTGGGAGTAAGACACAAGGGAAAATCTCATAAGGAGAGAATGACACGATGAGAAAGAAGACTTTTAGAATTCTCACCATTATCTTCATTCCACTTCTGCCACCACAGGGAGTCAGAGCTTAGATATCACCATCACCTCAAACTGTGCTACATTTATGCTTTCAAGTTTGAAGTTTCAAATCATAGGTGTCTCTTTTTTAAAAAAGAAGCTTGCTTTATAAGAAGGATTGAACTAGATATTGTGGGGGACAGACAAGAAAAGTTGAATTTATGGTCCCTGCTGGTAAAGGGTTTAAAAATTGGTTGGGAAATTACGACATAGGTACAATTAAGAACACAGAGTTCTGTATTTGTTTATACAGATATATTTAGGTATACTATATTTGTAGAAAGCATGATATGGTGGAATGAACACTGGCTCTAGAGTTAAAATATTTCGATTTAAGTCCCATCTCTGAGTGGGATGGCTATATGTCTCAATGGATAGAGAGCCAGTCCCGGAATGGGAGGTCCTGGGTTCAAATTTGAACTCAGACACTTCCTAGCTGGGTGACCCTGGGAAAGTCACAACCCTCATTGTCTAGTCCTTACTACTTTTCTGCCTTGGAACCAATTCACTGTATTGATTCTAAGATGGAAAGGTAGGGGTTTAAAAAAAAAAGAAAAGAAATCCCACCTCTGACATTTAATGTGTGACCTTCTGTAGCAAGGCATTGGCATCCTCATCTATAAAAAGAAGGGTTTGGACTACATGGCCTTTGAGATCTCTTCTAGATTTAGAATCATAATATGACATATATGCCATATGTTGCAAGCTACTTACATATGCATATTTTACATATGTATTTCTATAGAAAACAAAGACAAATGTAAGTAAAGCAATGCAGACCTCCATACTGATGATATATAAATAATCTCTCCTACCAAGGGAGGAGTATCTTTTGCCATCAGTTTTTTGGAAATCTCACTATTGAACTCTGTCCCAGAAAGAATTTTTTTAACAAGCTAAGCAATTTTGAGAAGAAAAGGGAGAGAGAAAGAGTAGAGGGTAGGGAGGAAAACAGAAAAGGAGGGAGAGAGATGGCATATTGCCTATATTTCAGCTTTTTATAAATTCTGTTTACCTAAAATTAGCCCTCTCATTTTCTCATAGTTCAGCATGCCACAATTAGACCATGATAATATGATATCCAGGAATATTATTTTTCAAGTGAGCTCCCATTTTCCATATAAAACTGGCAAAGGAAGTTGTCTATTTTCCAGATCTATATCATATGATCCTGTATTAAATTATCATTGACTAATGTTAATTTTATAGAAGATATAGAGGCCAAGTACTATTGGCTAAATGTGTTCAGTGGTCCCTTCTCTTCCCCAGTTAGTACTCTATTAACAGGAGATAGGATGCAATTTACTTTTTTTTAGTATATGAATGGAGTAGATCAAATAAGTTCAGAAAAAGAAAAATTCAATCTACTTAAACTACTTTGAGCATTTTAATACTTTGAAAGTGGCTACTTAGTATTGCTCTATTTTCTATAGGGTCATAATTTTCAAAAGATTAGATATTAGTCTCACTTATTCCTGAAAGTTGTCAGTTCAGTATTTATTTTTACTATATTTCATTTTAAGATGAGGAAATGGAGGCACAATGAGGTAAAATAACTTATTCTGTCATACAACTAGAAAATGATATAGGTAAGACTAGAACCCAGGTCAGAACTCTTTTCACTCCTCCACACTGCTTCAATAGACCATTCACAATGGCAGTGCAGTAAAAGGAGATGGAATAGTAATTGCCACTATAGCACAGAAAATAATATCCAAATGAAAGGAACTTGACAGTCAACTGACTAGAATAATGAATGAAGACTGCAGTTTTTATAACATAGGACCCAGAAGCAGGGGTCTTCTGGGCATTTTAGAAATAAATCCACTTTTGTTCTGCAGTGGTAAGAGTCTAAATATGGTTATGTTGAGTGTGGAAACCCAGCACCACCCACCCCAGGATTCACCTGGAATAGTTCAATATGGAGTATGTTACATGACATGTGTATTTTATTTGGATCAAGACCCTACTCCCGTTCAGCTGAAAACTTCTAATTTCATCTAAAACTAGTCCAAACCATGGGACAAGGAATAAGAATTTTAAAGGTAAAACTTTTATTTGTCTAAAACAATTGGCAAAGGAATAGGAAAAATCATTTTAGTACACATACTCCAAGAATTAGACTTTCATTTCATAACTAATCATGGAGAAAACATCTTGTGAAACACATTCCAGTCCTGGCAAAGGCATAGCAAAATATCTGGCATGATTAGACTAAATATAATTATATAAGTAATAATGATATGAATAATAATTAATATGATATTAATAATAATAATAATAACTTCAAGCATCAGTTCCCATGGATTTAATTACTATCTTTATACTGATTACTTTAAAATCTACTTTTCCTGTCCCAGTATCTCTGATAGTCTCTAATTTTTCATCTCTAATTTCCTTTTTTACCTCTTTAACTAAATGTCCAATAGACATCAAAAACTCAGTATGCCCAAACAGAACTCATCTTTCCTCCTAAGCCCTTTCCTAAAACATAAGCCTTTAATTTGGTTGATTCCTGTTGACTCCAAGAGCAAATACAACAAACTTTGTTTGGTATTCAAAATCTTTTATAACTTAGCTGGCTCCCTTACTCCTTGACAAGTACTCTTTGGTCCAGTGATGCTGGCCTTCTAGATAATCCACAGACAAGATACTTCATCTCTTGGCTCTGAGCATTCTCTTTGGTTGTTCTCCATGTCGGGAGTCATCTTGCCTTACTCTAATTACTGACCTCCCTGGCTTCTTTCAAATTCCATCTAAAATCCTTCCTTCTGGGGGCAGCTGGGTATCTCAGTAGATAGAGAGTCAGGTGTAGAGACAGGAGATCCTAGGTTCAAATCTGGCATCAGACAATTCCCAGCTGTGTGACCCTGGGCAAGTCACTTCACCCCCATTGCCTAACCCTTACTGCTCTTCTGTCTCAGAACCAATACATAGTATTTATTCTAAGGCAGAAGGTGAGGGTTTAAAATATAAATAAAATCCCGCCTCCTACAAGGAAATCTACCTCAACTTCTCTTAATTACAGTGCCATAATCACATAGCTTCCTTTATATATATATATATAAACATATAATAAAATATATATATATAAACGATATATATATATATATATATATATATATATATATATTTGTTTGCATGTTGTCTCCTTCATTAAATTGTAAGCTCCTTGAAGGCAGGTACTATCTTTTACCTCATTTTGTATCTGCACCCAAAAGGCACTTAATCCATATTTATTGAATTGAGTTTATACAGGGAAATGAGTGCTATTATTATGCTCATTTTATAGATGAGCACCCTGAGGCAGACACCTGTTAAATGGCTTGCCCAGGGGTCACACAGCCAGAAAGCATCTTGAGTGGGTTTGAACTCAGGTCTTCTAGATGTCAAGTCTAATACTCTATCCACAGTCCTTCCTATAAGATATTTATTCAAAGCTGGTCTACCCCCTCCCCCCCCCCATGTCACTCTCTCTGTCTGTGTGTGTATTTCTGTCTGTCTGTTTTCCCTGATGACTCCTGGAAGCCCACAAAAAATGGTTGTGTTTTTGCTATCTCCATTCCTGCACTGAGTCCTGGCATGATTTTTCTCTTAACCCATGTGAATTTCCCCAGAAGATTTCATAAACATCCCAATTGTGAATTTTAAAATTACTCTACCCTACTCAGACTGTACTTTAGAAGATCTGAGTTAGCTATCTCCTGATTAGTAACAATGGAGATACTTGGTCTAACAGAATCAAGTCTTGGGAACTCTACATTGCTCCACCCTACTTAGTTTAACAAGCTCAGGAATGTCTGCACCATACTCAAGGATTAATTATATGAGAAAATAGTCTTCAACAGACATGTGCAGAAACAGCGGACAGACCTCTGGGCTGTCCTAAGTCAAGCTAAGCTATCATTGGTACAGATGAGAGGTAGGAAAGTGATGTAAAACCATCTATATAAGGCATGTGACTTCCTCTCTTCGCCTTCTTTTCCCAGAGAGGCGTCTCTGGCTGGCAGCATGCTAAGTGTTCCGACATCTTGGCATGGTAGCAGCTATTTGTCTGGGTTTTGGTGGTGAGTTTGCCCTTGAGCTA
Source organism: Monodelphis domestica (assembly GCF_027887165.1). NCBI lineage: Eukaryota > Metazoa > Chordata > Mammalia > Didelphimorphia > Didelphidae > Monodelphis > Monodelphis domestica. The sequence continues at coordinate 395,822,321 of NC_077228.1, read as the reverse complement.
ATTCAGGTTCAGGAATCTTAGCTGAGCCCTCTTGGAGTTCAGGCTGATTCCTTCCTCTTTTACTCTCTAAACCTTATCTTCTAGAGCCTCTAATCTTCCCGCCTGGCATAAGGCAGGTGGGAGAAATCCTATACCCTTTCCTTCTCCCTTCTTCTTAAATTTCTTTCCACTATATTAATTAAATCACCATAAATTTCCAGACTGACCTGGGTAAATTTTTTTTTTGTTATTTGGGATATCCATGGAGACCAATAATTGATATAGTTTTAGGTCACAATGCTAAAATTATCCTTTACATAATGCTATTATCTTCTCCTATAGGTCAAGTCTCATGAAGATTAAAATTTTGACCATTTCCACCATGCTCATAACCTCATGGGGTATTCGGTTCTTTTTCCTCATACATATTTTTGCTCCAAATACAAAAAAGGGGGGAAATGACAATTCATATAATATATTGGTGCAAGTCATGCGGGTGTTGTTAGTGTTAGTAAGGTCCTTTAAATCCTCAGTGGTATCAATTTATCAGAATTAGGAGTGAGTGGGATGCCTGAGACACCAATTATTCCAAAGAGTTGCTACCTCAGTTGGGCTTCTAGATGAAAAAAAAAATCATTAATGTGATTTGCCATTTTCCACTTCCTTTGTTGTTGTCTAACCCTAGTTGGCTTTTGGTCCTCTTGGCTGGTGAGCTCTTCATCACTACTTAGCCCTTTAATGAATTAATCTCTATGTGCTGACTTACTAGTCTTGGACTTTAATAATGGTCTAGTCACTGCTTTGTTAATTAGTTCATTCACAAATAGATTTAAAAAATTAAAGTTGCAATTTATTAGACAAGCAGTGATCTGGTTGATCCTGCATTTTAGGAAGTTCACTTTGATAAATGAGGGAGGATGGACTGGAGTGTGCAGGCCTGAGGAAAAGAGATGAACCAGAAGTCTATTACAATGGCCGGGTATAAGGTGATGGAGGCCTGCACTAGGATGCTGGGAAAGTCAGAGGAAAGAAGAGCACGTGCATGATGGATTTTATGTGTAAAATTAATGGGACTTGGAAACAGGGTAGATGTGAGAAGGGAAGGTGAGAGGCAAGGAGGAATCAAAAATGACATTTAGAAGTAGGGGGATTAATGAAGAAACCATATAATGAATGTTAGCTATATTTATAAGTAATTTATATAAACTATATATGAATAAAATATAAATATAATAAATATATATACTATATAGCAAAAGCATTATTCTAATAGCTATAGACAAAAATAGAAAAGTATGAGTGTCTAGCTCAAGGGATTTGCATTCAAATGGAAGAGCCAAAATATAGGGTAGCTTTCAGCTGCAAGTCAGATGGAAAGGTTGCATGGTACCTAGGGATCATTGACAAAACAGATGGCAATGTTTTTATTTTACTTTAATGCATTTGCGCTCATAAATTATATAAAATTCTGATGTGAACCATTTGACAGTGCTGAGGACTTTGGTGGCAAGAATTCATCTTTTGGGGTTTTTTAGAACAAGGAGCATTCAGTTGTCAGGCTAGATCTACCAAGGAGGTAGTATCCAGGATGGTGACTGCAGGTACTATACTAAAAACATTGCTATTTGCAAGACTCCTGAATTCAGATCTTTTATTGGTCAGAGTTTGGTCAAAGTGCTAATAGTTTAATTTTTCTGGCACAAGCTGTCTTCTGACTGGCCCTCGGGATGCCTTCCTTCTTCAGCTAGGCTGTCCTCACTGCCCTGTGACTGGCAGTTGGTATGGACAGCTGGCCTTTTCTATAGAGGAGTTGGTTCCCCAGAAGATGGCTCTAAGGGCTAGGATAGAAATATAGTGTAGAGGGTGCTGGGACTCCCAAGACTCTTCTGCTTACATGCCTTTGGGTTGCAATTGATCAGCAATTGTTGCTGCTGTAGTGAGGAAAATGGGATCTTCTTCATAATGATTTTCCTCCTTCCTGATGGCTTCAGAGCCTAGGCTGGAAGCAGCTAGAGGGGTTTGGAGCACACTGCTATTTTCATGGCTCTTGGGGTCAGGGTCCTGGGATTTCTCCATTGTGGTCCTTGGAGAGATGGTGGTTAAGGTGGTAGTCATGGTTTGACTTGCTCCTGTTTCTCCCTCAGCGTATCTTGCTTCTTCAGATAGGCTGGCTTGACTGTTTTGTAGGTAATGGTTTGCAGTTGGTGGGAATAGCTGGCCTCTTATCTCCAGGATGGTTGTTTAGTTGACATTTATTGGGAATTTAGGAAGAAGGGAGGGTTTTGGGGGACGAATAATGGGTTCCCTTTTTGTCACGTTTAATTTAAGATTTCTATGGGACATCTTATTCAAGATACCCATTAGGTATTTGGAAATGTGAGACTGAAGATTAGGAAAGAGATTAGGGTAGGCTAAAAAAATGTCTGAGGATCATCTGCATAGATTATTGAATCTATGCTAATTGAATCCCTAGGAAATGGTAAGACGAATAAGCAGGGTCCAGGAGAGAGTCATGAGAAGCCCACAGTTAACATGTGCAATCTGAATAAAGATCTACAAAGGAGCCTGAGGAATTGTCAGACAGTTTGGAGAACCTGGAGAAAAAAGTGTTGCAAAAATGCAGAGAGAAGAAATTATTGAGAAGGGGGTGATCAACAAAGACAGAGCTTGCAAAGGAAGTCAAGAAAGATGAAGATAGAAAAGGCCCTATGATTTGGCAAATGAGAAATTACTGGTAACTTTGCAGAGAGTGCTTTCAGTTGAAGGATGAAGTCAGAAGCCAAATTCAAATAATTAAGAGCAGAGTGAGAGGAAAGGAAGTGGAGACATTAAGTAAAGATGGCTTTTTTTGAGGAGTGGATCCTCACTTCACTCATCTATAAAATGGGAATAATAACACTTACCTCAAGGCTATTTTGAGAATCAAATGATATAATGAATGGAAAGCACTTTACGGAAAGTATAAAAACAGTATATAAATGGTAGATATCATTGTTATTATGAGAACAGACAGAGAGGTGGTTAGTTCCCTTTCTCATGTGCTTATGTTTAATATTGTCTGTACATTCTTGTACAAATTCATCCTTCAGAACTGCCTTATGACTATTTGGGAGCTATGGAAAGAGACAACAGTTAGTATATTAAAAAAAAAAAGCCTTGGCATTTTAATGAACTGAAAGCTCAGTATAAATGCACCATCTGATAAACTGACAAAGAAAGTCTAGGTGATATTTGTTGTTGAGTTGTTTCAGATATACTCCACTCTTTTTAACATCATTTGGGATTTTCTCAGCAAAAATACTGGAGTGGTTTGCCATTTCCTTCTCCAGTTCATTTTACAGATGAGAAAACTGAGGCAAACAGAATTAAGTGACTTGTTCAGGGGTCACACAGTTAGTAAGTGGGTGAGGCTTGATTTGAAAACGGGAAGATAAGTCTTTCTGACTCCAGGCCTGCCATTCTATCCACCATACCACCTACTTGTTGAGTGATGTTAGGCTGTATTAAAAGCACAGATTCCAGAAAATAGAAGCCAATAGTTCTATTGGGCTGAATGAACACTGATCCAACCACACATGGGGGAGACAACAGATTTCTAATCCATGCCTTTAACTTTACTCTCTTTTAACCTAATACATGTTTCTGCACGCATTTAGACACAGAGTTTTATAGCTAGAAAGCATCTGATCTCCACCAGCAGCTGAGAGGCAGAACATTCCTGGATGTACCCAATTGGATGGAAACAGCGAAAGCTCATAAGGAGTGCCTGCTGCCCAAAGCCCTGACTTGGAAAGATCAGCCTAACAAATCTAGTTCTTACATTCTGCTTCCTTTTTGCTCATCCTATTTTTTCTTCATTCACCTTTGTTTGGACTCTTCCTTTCTAGTTACTCCATCTTATTTCCAGGATTTTTTTAATTAAATAACTCAGCATATGGCCTTTTCTTTCCGGAGATCTTTTGTCAGGGCATACCTTGCCATCTCACTGGCTGTGTCAGTGCCTTCTGCCGCCAGCTGACATTTCCCCTGCTCCTAAAGGTTTCCAGGGAAAAATCTCAGGGGAAGGGACAGAATTTTAACTTTAGGGGCTGTGGCCTTGAAGTACAGGACTTTTAGCCACCAGCCTCTGGTCATCACCAGTTATCTGGTTGGCGATCACCCAGAGAGAGGAGATTTGTTCCAGCTGTAGCTGGAGCATATTATCCAGCCTTGTGCCAGCTGGTACTGTCTGCCAGAAAAAAAAATCTGGCCAGTTGGAAGAGATGTATGAATTCCTAACCCAAATCAAAGTGCTTCCAAATCTCCCCCCCCCATGAGTTCCCCAGTGTTTTGGAAGAGTTGTCCCAATAATCTCCAATTTAACAGGACCTGCCCTTCATAGTTGAAGTCATTGGGAATAGAAGAAAGTACTCTATGTGAATGATCATGTTTTTATTTTTAACAGTGGAAGGCACGGAATTATAGAATTAAATTAGGAAAAGATCTCAGAGATCATCAGCAGCTAGATCATCCTTTATCCTGAAGGGATAATTATAATCTTTGCATTTAAGGATGGCATGGGTATATATTCTTTGGTGGTGGTTCAGTGGATAGGAGGAAGGATGGAGCTAGAGTCAGGAAGACTCATGTTCTTGAGTTCAAATCTGACCTCACACACTTAATAGCTGTTTGACCCTGGGCAAGCCACTTAACCCTGTTTACTTGAGTTTCCTTGTCTGTAAAATGAACTGGAAAAAAAAATGGCAAATCATTCCACGATCTTTGCCAAGAAAACCCCACATGAGGTCCCCAAGAGTCAGACATGACTGAAATAGCACAACTTTCACTTTCTGACCTCCAATTCCCCTGGATATAGAGTGCTGAGACAGGCTATAAAATCAAAGCAAGTCTGAGCTTTTATGTTAGTTTTATTCTCTGTTCCCCATATATTTCACATTCAAGAAAAACTAACAGAATGAGTTAAACATACAATAAATCAAATACTATCTTTGGCAAAAGAAAGATTCGGAGAACACTAATTAAAAAATTGGAAGAATGTGACGGGAACATATGCCTTCCAACTTTTGAGGTTGGTCATTTAAAAATCAATTGCCAAAGCATGAAGCTTTAATGGCGAGCAAATTCTGGGGCTTTCTTCCATTATACAAGAACGTGAGAAGCCTAATATGTACTCTGGCACTGTAAAGGACTTTCAATTTAAAACCCAAATGTATGAAGGTCTATGGAAACAGTATTGAGACCATGACTGCTAATAGACAAACTTAGGACCTTGGTAAAAGGCAAGGCTAGGTCACAGATTCACAGAATGAGAACTAAAAAGGCATTAGAGGTCTAAGTCTGACCCATAATTGAATAAGAACCCCCTTCAAGTTATCCTTCAAAAATACTTTTCCAGCCTTTTCTTAAAGAGCTCCTTTTGGGGATATTTCTAAGTCTCCCCAGAGTAGCCCTTTCTTCTTTTGTATAGCTTTGTTCATTAGGAAATTTTTCCTTATATCAATTGAAATTTGCCTCACTAACTTTCCATTTATTATTTCTAGCCTTGCTTTCAGTGACTGAGAAGAGTGAGTCTCATCTCTCTCTCGTCTTCCACATGATAGTCCTTTAGTTAATTTAAGACAAGACATCTGTTCCCTTTAAAGTCTCTCTTCTACAGGCAATCATTGCATGGCATGATCCCCAGTTCCATCACTATTCTGCTTGCCCTTCTCTGTACATGCTTCATTTGCTTCATGTTCTTCTGACGATGAGGTAATCAGATTGAATACAAGGCTTCAGACAGAGTCTGACCGGGGCAGAGTGAAGAGGCACAGAGTATATGTAGTTACTACATTTTGGACATGATGCTCTGAATAAAGCCCGAGACTGCATTGGTCTTCTTGGCTGTCCCGTCACAATGTGCATTCATATTGAGTTCAGCTCATTAAAATCCACAAGATTTTTTCCACAAGAACAACTGCATGTTCTTATGCCTCTGGCAAGACATCTTTAATGGATCAATTTGTCAAGGGACTTACATACATTAAAATGTGGATATGTTTAAGCATCAGCATATGAGAAAGGGAACCAGCCACCTCTCTGTCTGACCGATGAAACAGTGTTCATAATAAGTTCTGGCTTAAGACCCAGTCCACAAGGACCTAAACCGATACCCAGAGGTGTGCTGGAACCAGTTGGAACCAGCTTGTGAGAATTAATTATTAAATTTACAGTAAGCATTTATACTTCAGAAATTGTCAAATGCTACACATTTTGTTCTGTTGATTATCTAAATTTTAGAAACTGATGGGGGATATGTTAATAGTGCAGAATCAGTTTAAAGGGTTTTGTGTATACATGTTGGGTTTTTTTGAGAGCTGGTTGTTAAACATTTACTAGCATACCCCTGCTACAGTCCCTAATGACTGATGTGGAGGGGCTCACTATGGCAAAAATAATTAGATAAGTTCTTGTATAACTTGACTTGACTACCATGAGTTAAGTAACTGGGAGAGAGACTGTGCCATATATTACATGACCAATTTCCGCTGCTGGCTACCTGTTTATAGTGATTTTAAATCAGAAAATTCAAGTAGTTTAATCCAGTAAAACAGAGCATACCAACTCCTATATACAATGGGTGCTCAGTTAGTCTTTTTAAGTGCCTAATATGTCTAACATATGCCAAGCACTATTCTAAATGTTGGGAATACAAAGAAAGGTAAGAAATAGTCACTGCTCTCAATGAATTCACATCTAATGGGGGATACACTATGCACATAACTATGCACAAACAAGCTATGTACAAGAGAAATTGGAAATAAAGGATTAAGAAAAGGCACTAGAATTAAACAGAATTAGGAAAGTCATCCTGTAGAAGGTGGGATTTTAAGAAAGTCAGGGAATCTAGGAGGTGGAGAGGAGGAGAAGAGCATTTTACCACAACTGCAATGTATTGTGAGCCTCTAGAATAATTTAATATACTACTTATAATATTCCTTCAAGGGATTACAATACCTATAAAAGAAAACTCCCCCAAAGTTCCAAATTAAAATTCATATAATGTAATTATAATACATATAATTTTATTCTTGCTTTATGAAAATTCAAAGTATGAAATCATAAAATTCTCATTGCAAAGTAATTTTAAATATGTGGGATATTATGCGAGTTTTAAAAAAGTAATATTGGACATTTTTTATTTGAGCAAAGGCTTGTAATATTTGGCTCAACATCAAATAGACTCTTAAATTTGGTTTTACATGGAGTTTTTTTAAAATTTTGATTTAAAAATAAGCACAAAGCAAAAATGTACTATTAGAGCAATAATAATAAAACTAATTGGGAATGGCTAAAAAATTGAAAGGTAGATCAGAAGAATGAAATAGCTATGGAAGAGTCAGAAACCATAAAATTCAATTTATTAGACTAACAAACCAGAAAGCACTAATTACTTTAGAGGAAAAACTTCCTAGTTGACCAAAATTTCTGGGAAAACAGGAAAACAATTTGGAAAAAGTTAGATTTAGATCAATATCTTATACTATACATTAATTGAATATTAAAGACCACATTAATAAAGCAGAGAATGAGATGAGGTGACTCATAGCTGTGGTTAGGGGGAGAACACTATCAAAGAAAGGATACTGGCAATCACAAAAGCTGATAATTTTGGTTACTTGAAAATGAAAAAAAATTACAAGATCCAAATGAATGAAATTAAGATAAGAAGGAAATATATTGGTTGAGAGTATCTTTATATTAATATAAACATCTCTCATTAGGATCATATGTCAAAAATTTTTTGGGAATTACTACCTGCTTATGAGACCAAGAGCCATTTCACAGTGAAAAGTGGTTAAAGGATATGAATGAACCATTCTTAAAAGAATTGCAAACTATTGCAAACTATCCAAATCGTTAATAATAAAAGAAATACAATTAGAAAAACCACTAAAGTTTCACTTCATACTTAAGAAATTGGCAAAGATGATATAAATAGAATTATTTGATGTTAGAGAGAGACTTTACATTAATACGCTTTTGAAAGAACTGCGACTTATTCCAGTCATTTTGAAAAGTAATTTGTTATTATATTAAAACAATCTAAACTGTTACTGAAAATCTGTCATATATTTTTAAAAAATCAAAGAGAAAGACAGATTCCATATGCACTAAGCTATGCTACTAATAATTTTTATTACTAGAAACAAGGGGATATTCATTAACTGAGGTATTGTTAAATAAAATAAGACATATGAATATAGTAGAAATTGTGCCATAAGAAATAAGGAATGTGAGAAATACATACCCACACAAGAATCTATGAACTGATACAGAGTGAAATAAGCAGAACCAGGAGAATAATACAGGATGTCACCTAAAAAATCTTTTAGTGCTTAAAACTGCACTAAGACTTTTAAGATAAATGGTATACAGAATGAGTACATTGTTAAGTGGAATGTTCAACAGTATAAGAAAAAATTCCAGTGAAATTGAATATTGTATAAATATAATGACTAAAGTTGGTTCAAGAGAAGGGGGAAATGTATTATCTTTCTTTTTTTGCTGAAGTGTAGGTCTATGGGTGTGAAACATGCCATATACTTTCAGACTTCACTTATGTGTTGATCTCTTCTCAAGTTACTAATATGTTTCTTTTTCTCATGAGAGATGGCTCACTGGATGTACTGGATGTGAAATATTCAGAAAAAGGGATACAGAAACAAAAGATATCAATTAAAATGGATAAAAGAGACAACTGGAGGGTGTGTGAAAATTCATAGGGAATTTCAGTATATTAAAAGGAATAGCCAAGCAATAAAATTGGGTGAAGAATGCTCTTTTAGAATAGATTAATCCTGAGTTACCTCTTTAAAGAATTAATGTATTGATACCAAGAAGATGAGAGAACACGGGCTTGGGGTTTAGGGTTTTTTTTTGTTTTGTTTTGTTTTGTTTTTACTAAATAGTAAGGATCAACTGTCAACTGTAGGTTCTTAAAAATGATCTTTTAATCCATAGCTTTATTGAAATATTAAAAAAACAATTTTTATTGAAATGTATGTTTTGTATCACTTACCTTTTCTAATATATTGCCCATTATCTAACTCTTTTAACAAAGGATTAAAAACAGGAAAAATACACAATTTGTCTAGTAAATCCAGAAGACGTATTGAAAAAATCCAACATACTTATTATTCCACATGCATATACTGTTGCCTCTGCAAAAAGTGGGAAATGTCAGGCAATTTAAAAAAGTTTTAAAAGTTCTCAATTAAAAAAAATAAGTGAGCATTTACATATACAAAGCCAAACTGAAATAAAGGAGTATTCATGAAACTGTGAATATATTATGTAGCGTGCTTTCCCTCTGAGTATATTATTAAGTTCAACAAGTAACTTTCAAAGCCCTCTTGGTTGTGTCTGTTTATTTTCTTTTTTCACAGTTCGATTTGTATCCACTGTTGGAGTTGTCAAGTTAATCAATTGCTTCATCATACAGATTCAAAATCAATACTCATCAAAATGTTGTCTAGTTAGTATTTTGTCTTATGGGAATGAGACATTTTTCAATATATTGCAAATAAGGAAAATATAATATGAAGTTTAATAAATAAAATAAAATTTGTTGATGGCTTTCTTAAAGTTATCATATAGATTGTCTGTAGAGAAAACAAACAGAGTACATAAAGGATATAAACCTACTAATAACAAAAGAGCTAAATCTCAATATCTTGCTGACTAGAGTATAGTGACTCCATTAAGGTATGCTGCCATTGGGGACGAGGAGTTTTGATCCATTTAGACTTGGGCCAGGTCATCCTTATTTGTTCATCCTAGTTCCTCTGGGTGTACCCTAATGATGCTGAAGTCAGTTCTTCACTCAAGCGTGGTACTGACCTTTGTTCTCTAGCAGCTCCTAGCAATCCAGAAAGCCTACGAATATGGGTCTATTGACACACTTTATTTTGTCATCCAAAGACTAATCTAGTCAGTTTTGGAGAGCTCACCATCAGGTTGATGACAAATGTGTTATGAATCTTTTTGTTCCAGCAATGCATGAAGGCTAATAAATTAGATCAAATATTTCCAACAGTATCCGTGAAAGGACTATCCCTAAAAATGAAAGCACAGTTCTTTTCAAATGTTGGAATAAATTGGCAGCAATCTTCTCTCAGATCAGAAGTGGTCTTATTGATAAATTCAATAGCCTTTTTCACTCTTTATCCATTTTGCTCTCCCTGCAGAATGGGACATTGTTAACTACCCCCTTCTCTTGAATTCTTCTCCATGAATCTTTATGACTGTTCTTGAACACTTTTATTCCTAGCAATCTGGTTAATCATTATTGGTCTTCTTTATAGGATAATATGTATAATCTCTTTATATGTGAATATCATTTGATGTTACAACCTGGGTTCTCTTCTCTTTTAACAATTTCCTTTGGTGGCTGAAATTACTCTGTTGATATATTACTATATGTATAGTTTATGTATATTTAATCTATATATTAATACTAATTCAATACAATAATATAAGCTAATACTAATTAATCATATAATATGTAATATTAATTAATAATATTATATGTTAATGTAATTACTCTGTTAGTATTGTTTCCTTTAGAGTTTCTCCTTAAAAGAATGGAGATGTTATAGGTCCAAACATGATATTTTTAGCCTCAGCTCAATCATAGCTCAGGAAATACTTGTAAGGACTCTCATTGTAGGAGGATGTTACAACTACATTGAGGAGGAGCCAGGCCAAAGTTATCTGTAAATTGATCAATAATTCCCCATTTATATAAAGTCTTTATGGTTTCCAGAGCACTTCATTCCTAATATCCTTGTAAGATAGATCATATAATTATAATCACTCCTATTTTATGGATGAGGAAACTGAGGCTTCAGTTCTTTTTTTTTTTAAACCCTTACCTTCCATCTTGGAGTCAATACTGTGTATTGGCTCCAAGGCAGAAGAGTGGTAAGGGTTAGGCAATGGGGATCAAGTGACTTGCCCAGGGTCACACAGCTGGGAAGTGGCTGAGGCCACATTTGAACCTAGGACCTCCCGTCTCTAGGACTGGCTCTTAATCCACTGAGCTACCCAGCTGCCCCCTGAGGCTTCAGTTCTAATGTGACATCTAGGGTGACATAGTTATAAAAATCTGATCTGGGATAATTAGCATGGGACTTCTGATTCCAAGCACTCTTTTTATTTCATTACTTGGCCTCTGCTCATAGACTTAATGGGGAATATAGGATCTAAAATGGTGGAAGAGGGAATTTCAGAAGAGCTACCCTAAATTTTATATTCAATTCAATGAACATTGTTCTTCAGAGTATCTATGATCTCTATTTTAGGCAGAATATCACCTTATCTCCAAATGCCAACAACACAAGGGCTTCTCAAAGGGTAAACTAGTTTTCTTCATTTGGTTTTCAGTTTCTTTGTAATTCAGGTATCTTCCACAAATAGTGACACATAAAGGTCGGCACATGGACGATCACAAATCATGGAATGAGGTTCCCTCTCCACTTTGATATTTTTGAGTTATACTAGGTCTATTGAAGTTCAAATGCCTTCCTTGGGTTCCCTTAGCCCTTGACTTTCCATATGTCATCTGTCCGATGTCAACTTGCCCTTTCTAGTAGAGAAACAGTAGGACACTACAGACAAGATGATTTTCTTTCAATTAGAGTTGCATCAAGGAGGTCCTGATGCTACCCAGTGCAATAACCCTTCCTAATGGAGTTTGCTTCCCAGCACTGCTGTCACATCTAAGGCAGTAAGGTCACTGCTTGAGTTGAATGATATCTCACAGTTCAGCACATTTTCCCACTTCAAAGAAGATGCTCTTTCTGTGGTCATGTGGAATTACAATATTGTATCCTGATTTGTTGAGGAACTTAAGACATATCTAATTCAAAGACCAAAACAATAAAGCAAGAATTTAAAATTTAAAAAAATTCCCTGATGCCCAAGAGCAGGAGAACAGAAAGCTGTGGGGAAATACAATATAGAACATTAAAAACTGGCCATTGAGTTAGAGAATCTGGGTTCAAATTTTGCTTCATTCACTAACTGTGGGCCAAAAGGCAAATCATTCAATTTCTAAAAACTTCAATTTCCTTATCTGTAAATAGAAGATTGTGGTTTATGTAATATAATTCCTTTAATTTAGCACCTGATGTGATAGTTCCAGTTTTCCATCATGGTTTAGGTACCCTGGGTTCTTCATATGCCATGTAAGGTATCTGTTGGCAAGCCAAAAAGATTTGCAATGGGATAATATATTTAGAGCTAGACAGCCCTGAAAGATTATCTGGACCAACCATATCTTTTCATAGATGAAGAAATGATGATGAGAGAGAAAATAACTTGCCTAAGGTCACATAGGTAAGTAGTAAAATTAGGATTTGAACCCAGGTCCTCTGGTTCTAAACCCAGAATTATTACTAGAGCACCATGCTACTTGTCTATGGGATCTGTGAAAGATTGGGTTTTTGTCAGCTAGGGAAAAGAGTAATAAGTTGTTGTCATGAGCTGAGCAGATGACCAGAACATTGTGTATGAATTAAAAATGTCTTTGACCCCAGAAGCTCATGGGGAAGATGCATTAAACCATAGATGGTTTGCAAGGTGCCATAAGAGTTTTCATCCACTTTGATGAATTCATAGATGTTTTGCAGTATTTAAATGAGCAACTAATTAAAAGAAGGGTAACATGATCCATGAGAAAGGACTCCCTGTATTGTTCCATCCCCAGAGAATTACAAAGGAAAACTGGTGGGGGAAATGCTGTTGTGTTATGGCCATCAAAATCAAGAAGATACTATTTATTTATATTTATTTATTGATAGTTATCTCCCCCACTTGAACTCCAGTCATTCCCTTTCACTTTCTCTGTTTGGTGTACCAAACTCTTCATAACCTTCCTTTCAGGCTTACACCTTAAACTCTTCCTGCCAGATGTCCTTCATGATCCAGTAACCCAGGTTTCTTTGAAGCCTCATCTGGATTCTTGGCTTTCCTGGCTTCCTTCAAGTCCTAGCTAAAATCTCACCTTCTACATCAAGCTTTTCCTATCCTCTTACTTTTAGAACCTTCCCTCTGTGGATTATTTCCAAATCATCCTGTATATTATAGCCTTTTGTTTTCATGTCCCTCCCTACCCTCAGACTGTGAGATCCTTAAGAGCAGGTACCTGACATATAATAAGCACTTAATAAATGTTAACTAACTGACTGATTCTTCTGTTTCAGCTGCTTCATATGTGCCTCATTCTGCCTTATTCTTCCATTTGTTCTTTCAAATACTAATATATAGGACTTCAAAGGTAGATAGGACTTAATAAAAACTTCACTTCTTTCCTTCTTCCTTCCTTCTTCCTTCCTTCCTTCCTTCCTTCCTTCCTTCCTTCCTTCCTTCCTTCCTTCCTTCCTTCCTTCCTTCCTTCCTTCCTTCCTTCCTTCCTTCCTTCCTTCCTTCCTTCCTTCCTTCCTTCCTTCCTTCCTTCCCCTTCCTTCCTTCCCCTTCTTTCCTTCCTTCCCCTTCCTTCCTTCCTTTCCCTTCCTTCCTTCCTTCCTTCCTTCCTTCCTTCCTTCCTTCCTTCCTTCCTTCCTTCCTTCCTTCCTTCCTTCCTTCCTTCCTTCCTTCCTTCCTTCCTTCCTTCCTTCCTTCCTTCCTTCCCTCCCTATTATGATTGACACAGGTGATAGTATGGTTTAGATAAAGAACATGAATTGCCTTGCTGGACCAAAAAATTTCTCCTAGTCAGATGCGATAGAACATCATTCTCCTACCTTCAGACAAAGAATTGAGTATGATTGTGTACATCTAGTGAAATCTCTTACTGATACTTTTTACATTCAATTATTGCTCCATTAAATTTCTTATGTCATAGAAAAATATAAGTCCAAGACTTAGGAGGCCTAGGTTCAAATTCAGGTTCTACCATTCATAAATATTGCAAGTGCTTTCTTCTCTCTGAATATCAAATTCATCATTTTTAAAGTGAAGGTATTGGACTGATTGTTTTCTAGTTTACTTGACTTTTTTGTTTTCATTTATATCTTAAATATAATGGGCAAATATCCCAATAGTTCACTAAGATACCCAACCTGAGGGCAAGACATAGGTTCCTATATAAACATTAATGAGGTCTGAGCACTATCTACAGCAAACTGCTAGACAGTGGTACCTATATAAGGATATAATAGGAATATAAAATCTTGAGAAATGTTTACTGGATACCACTGGGGAAGGAGCTCAGATAATCTGCCCCTTGGCAAGATTCTATTTGTTGCTAGTGAGGAGGAGAGTCTATAATGACTACTTTACTCAAAGCATACCATATGTTTCATTATTTTGTGGAAATTAAAATATCACAAGCAGTCCGTGCATTAGCTTATTAACTTTCCTTGACATACATTTTCTTTCCTATTTTTACCATTTGCAAAAATGTAAGAGTGGGGCTTTACTGTACTTCCACATTTTTGATAGTTGTTTCTTCCTGGTTTTTGAAAATGGAAGCATTTCCATTTTTTTTCTCATTGCCCAAGTCTTAAACTTGGTTTACACCATTATATTCAAGTTCATTGCAATCCTTTTAGATTGTTTTAAAATATTGGAGATTTCTTTTCTTCCTCTGATCCATTCTTTATATTGCTGCCACATTTTTTCCCCTAAAGCACAAGGCTGTTTACATGTTTTATACACTTCCCTTCCCTCCCCTTTCTCACTCCATCCCACCATTCTCATATAACATAAGGTGCTGGAGGACAAACTATTGTTTATTTTGTCTTTGATTCCCCAAGGTCTAGCATAGTGCCTTGTGTGTTGTAGGAGTTTAAGAAATACATAGGATTTGGATTTAGTAAGACTGTCTCAGTTTGGCTTTATTTCTTGGTAGTCTTTTACCTTTTCCTTTGAGAATTCTTGAAATGCATGAATAAATTCCTTCCCTTCTCATCTTGAAAGTAATTGCTGAGAGATTCTGTTATGCAACCAGATTCAGCCATAATAAAAGACTTAAACCTGTCCTATGTATGCCAGCTTCTACAGGTCCAGTGAACCCAGTTTGCAGGTTTGGAGCACTTCAGGACACCAAGGGCACCTTCTACTGTAATTTATTGTTCCAGTGACTCCAACAAAACTGGTACTATCATTGAAAGAATCTTGAATTGAACAGGCACACATCCTTTGAATCTGATTAGTAAGCATGTGAAGGTTATGGTTTTCAATATAAATAGCGACTTCTAGGTAAGTGGAGGGTCAGGCTACACAGTTTCCATCATGATTAATTTGTCAGCAATTGAAAAGGATCTAAGCAGGTATCTAGAAAAACACTGCCAAACACAGCTCTATTTTTCTATAACATAATTTCTAGAAGATACAAAAAGTTTGGGAAATAACTTGGGATGAATTCTAAATAATAGTACATTAAATAGAGAAAATGTCAAACTTATCACATGTAGATTGTTCATAATTTTTTGCATATTTTTTACCCCATTAGATTGTGAGTTCCTCTAGAGCAGGGACTGTCTTTTTCTTTTCTTTGTATCCCCTGCACTTAGCACTGTTATCTGGCACTTTGTGGGCACTAAAGTTTATTGACTGATTTTGCCTGCCTCTGGTAATTTTCTTGATAGCTATCAGAGTTTGGGTACCACCTAAGCAGAGAATCTCTTCAGGGCAAAAGCCTTCTGGAAGCATCAGCTATCCTTGATGACTGTCCCTGCTTCAAATGAATCTATTTCTGTTTCCTGTTAGAGTTTAAGGCTTCCTGTCAAGCTGTTTCTCTTAAGTATAGTAGAATGAGCTTTTTAAGAGCAGGGTTGGGTCTTACAGATCTTATGTTCCAAATGAGGCCCAGGAAAGCTCCTTTTCCCAAGTAACTCCCTATTCCTTGCAGCTTTGCAGAGTAGTCTATTACCAAGACTACAGTAAAAATTGCTTACTAACAACTTTGCTTCTGCAAGAGATTAATGATAATTAGCCAACTGGCTTTTGCAGACAGTTATTGCTTTTGAAAGATGCTAAAATCTCTTTTCACAGAATCACAGAGCCACAGAATTCTCAAACTAGGAGGGGCCCCGAAGGACATATACTCTTTTGAATAATTACAGATATACTAGAAATGCAGCCTAAAGAAGACAGGAAAAAAATTTAAGCCTTTAAAAACTAATATGACAGTATCTCATATCCATGATATCCCTTCTTTAGGGTGAATAGTTCATAGCTTTATGGTAGAATCAGGTTTAGTAACTTTAAAAATATTTGTGAGAGTATACCCTTATTCTTTCCTCTCTTCCCTTCCCTCTCATCTCAGGGTTCCCATGTCCTAAAAGGCTTTCTGGAATTATAGATACTTGGGGATTAAAGACTCTTAAAGGAGATAGAAGAAATTCTGAAGGGAAGAGTAAAAACTCAAACTTGAAGGTATTTGGCCATAGTGAATAGGGTCATGTCCTTTGTTTCTCTTCCCTCATATTTCTTCTTTCCTTTCTTTTGTTTTAACAAGAACTAAATCATAGACTTTTTCTTTTTTCTCATTACAGATGTTATAATGGAGTGTGGCAGGTCATTAGAGGTCCAAAGAGGGGTCAAAGAATAGAAAAAAAATTGAGAATCACTTATCAGTAAAGCCCATCCCATTTATACTCCAAAGGTGTCATAAATAGTATTTTAAGGAGTCCTTAGCAGACAGGATAAGCACCTAAAATAGTTATACCATAGGAAGAGAAATAATGAATCAGGGAAGGACAGATTCAGGAAGACAAATTTAGTTAAAAAAGGAGGAGGAAGGAAAAGGGTAGAGGGATTGAAGGCAAGCCAATAAATTGTCTTCATCTATTCAGTGCAAGTAGGTTACAAAAGAGAAGCAGATGCTTTCAGAATGGAGGTACTGGCAAAGGAAAAATCCCTGAAACCTCTCTCCAAGAGGTCAAATCCTCTTGTGGGAACTAGAATAGGATTCAAAGGTATTTATCAGCACACACATTAAGAATTGCCATAGAAGATTGGAGAAGTTTTATTAATATTGTCTTCTTGCCTCCTTTTCCAGTCAATCTACCCATATTTTATTAAGTATCCACTTTTTTGCTAGGCACCATGGATACTCCAGAATGATTTAAAAGACTTTGAGACCTAATAACCTGAAACAATAAAAATTCTAGGGCTTGATTGTATGGGAGTAAGTCAAATTTACTGCAGCATGGGAGGGATTTAAGGTAAACTTTGATATAAGGAAATACTCAGTATTCTGTAGCCTCCTGGTTTGGTTAGGATCTTCTAAAGGAAATTTAGTGGCATATATATGGATATATGTTATGCTTTTATTTTCTTAATGTTTTCTCCTTTCGTCTTTTAAAAACAAATATGTACTGCATTTTCTCTCACCTGGATGGAATCCAAAACTGCTCCTGTTTGGATGAACTATTGAAGTGCTGACTGAGGCAGTCTCTAGAGAGAGTGTTGATACCTGCCTTCATCCAGAGGGAAGGTAATAAAGGGAAGGAACTTAACTCCTGCATTTCCAAGGGGAATTAAGAGAATTGCTCTAAGTAAATTTAAGAGCACAGTGTTTAAAGCTAGGTGGTATAGCCAAAGTGGTCAGAGTTATAAAGTTAGGTACCAATTTTTCAAAAGCAAACAGTTTATTTTTTATCATTGTTATTGCTTTAAAAATAGGTGATTCAGGGAGAACAAGCAAATATATCACTTGCTCTTCTTTTGCAATAATTCTAGAAAAAAAAACAGCTGCCTTAAAGCCATTAACAATTTTTCTATATCCCAAATGCAAGCAATATGGATTAGGGCAAAAATCATTGAAAAAATACAAGTAATATTCTCATTTCTTTGTTTGAACCTCCTTATGTTAAATGTGAGAATTTTGAATCCTTTCCAGAGTTATACATATGTATATATATACATATATATGTTTCTTTTATTTATGGATATTGCTACTTGTATCTTTATCTACATTTTTAAAAGATATTACTGGTATCTATATCTATATTTTTGAAGTATATATACCAATATCTATAAGTATAAGGAAACCTATCTCTGAAAAAGAATTCATATGTATATATTATTTCATATACATATTTAAGAATAAATATATTTTAAAGATTTCATATAAATACAATTCTGAATACACATAAGTATATACATATATATGCATATATATGCATTCTAAATCCTTTTTAGATGTATCTGAATCACATTTGTAATCATATCTTTGTATCTATAGCTCTTTTTTATGGTCACACACAAATATAAACATACATATATATGTATATACCCATACACATATATGTGTAACAACAACAAGAACAACACACTTAATTCTACCTAGTAGTTGAAGAAAACACCTCCCAGGGAAATAGCTCTTTAAAATCTATCATTCTTTCCCCTTTGTGCTTTTGAAAATTTATTTTATTAATGTGAGAATATATAAAGCACAGGAAGACAAAGTATGGAGTAGTACGAGTTCTGCTCTGCAGGTTTTATAGCACTAAGCATTAACGACTTTTTTCCTTTGCCTTGTCTTCTGGGAATGCTCCAGAATGGTTTAATCATCTGGCTTTGGTATCTGTCTGCCTAGGGCAGCTGTAGCCTTTCTTAGCATTATGTCTCACTGTGTGTCACCTTTCCCAGACAGCTATAGGATCAGGACAAGAAAAATTGGTTCTTTATGCTGTAGATCTCACAAAACCACAGACTGCTCACAGCCCACTGAGTGAATGTCTAGCATTTAAAATCAACCTGAATTAGATAAAGCAGGTGATTACAAATGCTAGATATCTTGAGAACTGTCAGAAAAACAAAACAAAAAAAAGAGATGCATGACTAGATGGTTCATTTTACACAAGAAGAAAGGTGAGGTCCACTTGAAAACTTCCTGAGCAGTAAAAGAAAGTGACGTTAGCACTCATCTTGGTGAGCTGGGTGGTTAAAAAATGTCACTCTGAAAAGAGAATATGGTATTAATCCTCCTTACCTTTAGAAATATTTGCAAGATAAGGAGAGAATGATGATGATTTGTATGTTGGCGACTGTCAAAACATGAGTTATGAGTAAAACAGAAAGTCATCTTGGGCAAGCCTCTCAACCTCAACTTTTGTCTTTGTAATATCATAGAATCATTTAATTTTCACCTTTACAACTCTGATTTCATGAGTTTGGGAGGTCCCTTGAGAGGAAACTCTCTCAAGGATTGGTGATCAGGAACTTACAGTCTCTAAAAGTTGCATGGGAGCAGTGAGAATTTAAAGGATGTGTCCCACGTCAGAGATTGTGCCTCAGAGGTGGATCTTGAACTTGGATGGTTCTGATTCTGAGGCCAGTCCTCTGACCTCTTCAACATTCTATAGATCATAATTGTAGAGCTAGAAGGGTAGCACAAAGATCACCTAAAGGTCCCAGAACTTGGCACAGTGCCTGGCACATAAGAAACACTTAATAAATGCTTGTTTGTTGACTGTTGACTAAATTGTTGTCCTCATTTTACACAGAGAATGAGTAGCAATGTCAGATTTTGAACCCAGCTCCTCTGTTCTCAAATCCAGTATTCTTTATGGTTATTTCTACCTCTCTTCTTTGAAGTATGTTGTGTAAGTTCTAGTTTTTAAAGTCTCCTTTTAAGGGTTTCTTCTATGTCTCTTCTGTGTTTGTATGGTTCAAATACAATTCTATACTGCCAATGAAGTGTGTTTCAAGCAACACTATAAAATGGATACTGCTCTAACCTTTGCCTAATCTCACAGTTTCTAAGAGGTGAGTAAAACTTGGAGTGAGACACTGGCACAGACCACAGTACCACTAGGATTCAATAAATGGTTTTTAAGGGTAACTGTTGCCACCAGATCCATCACCTTAGAGACAGCTTGATGATGGAACTTTCAGAACTGAGTTAGGTTGATAAAAGGACAACAAAGCAATCTATCAAGTGATACTCAGTCTTTTCCAATCTCCTCAGTGAAGGTTACCTTCCATTAATTCTTTATAAATCTTAGGTGTGCTTATTCATATATCTACCATCTCCCCTTCTTAATATATTCCTTGAGAAAAGGGACTGTTTGGAGCTTTTTTATTTTCTCAAAGCTTAGAACACCTCCTGGCACAGGGCAGCTAGGTGGCACAGGGCACAGACTGCCAAAACTGGCATCAGAAAAACTCATCTTCCTGAATTCAAATCTGTCATCAGACTCTTCTTACTAGCTGCATAACATATGACCTTGGGCAAGTCATTTAGCCCTGTTTGCCTCATTTCCTCATTTATGGAGGAGAAAATGGTAAAATGCTCCAGTATCTTTGCTAAAAAATACTCCAAATAAGGTCACAAAGAGTCAGAAATGATTGAACAACAATAATGAATGTTTGTTGGGTGAATCATTAGTGAAATCTGCCAGAACTTCTATTCTTGCCTTAGTCATTTAGAAGCTTAGGGATGCCTCTACATCATGATGGGGCATTAGTTCAGGATTTTGTGGAATGAGACTTATTATTCATTCTGTTCATTTTTCATTTTCCATCAGCTCCTTTGTTTGATTTTGACTATGAATATTATGACCCCCTTGCTGCGGCATCCCCTCTGGTGGCATCTCCTCCCTTTCAACTTTCTTTTTTATGTTGTCTCCCTCTTGTTCCCTCTTGTAAGTTCCTTGAAAGCAGAGATGATCTCTTTTTCTTACTTATACCCCCAGCACTTATGCCTGGCTCATAGTAGTTCCTTGCTTTATTACTGAAAGAATTTCACTTTAATTCTCACAACAAGATACTCTATAGGAACCCAAGGGTTTGTTATCTTGTAGTTTCCAAGCCAGCAGGGGAGGGTGGCTTGCAGGGCATAGAAAGATACTGCAATCTGTAATAAAAAGAATGCTGGATTTGGAGTCAGGGGATCTGGCTTCAAATATAGCTTTTGCTTCTTACTACTTTGTGGTCTTAGCCAGTCACCTCCCATCTTAGGACTTTAGTTGCCTCGTCTGTAAAATAGGGGGTTGTATTAAATGATCTCAAAGGTCTTCTTTGCTTTCAAATTCTAGGACTCTGAGTTTTGAAATGGAAGAAGGAAGAACATTTCTCTGAATGGACAATGAAGGCTGTTCCTCTGACAAGTTAGATTGATGTTTTGCATTTTGCAGTTCTTAGCACAGACTGCTTTGCAGTTCTCTCAAGTGGCAGATTCATTATTTCACCAACATTGAAAGAAAACCCAAACCAAACTGCATATGCTTTCCATTGCAATAAAGTTTGCCCTGCAACTTTATTAAAGGGAAATTCACTCTTTTGCAAGGTTTTCATACTCAAGATACTCATCAGGATAATAAGCCAAGTGACTAGAGCCATTCCTGTGTATCTAAAAGATTTAGACTAGTATCTATGCTAGTTAACTAAAATTTTTACCTGTTCTTACCATTATAAGGTTGGTTAGCAACTCTCTGGTTATTAACATATATTAATGTGATGATAGTTTTTTAAGAATTTAAGATCCTGGGATGCATCATATTAAAAACTATTACCGTTCAGTTAGCTATAAATATTTAAAACCACTGAATATGAAAAATAGATCTCATCCATGAGTTTTATTAAACACTAGGCAATATTGATTTTTAATATTTTAAACTATGATACTAACACAGGGAAAGGCCCTGGTCTCATTTTTAAGCTAGGTTGGACATAAAATTTTTTGAAGTATAAGAAGAGCTTACAATAAATGGTCATCTGTTTGTTATTGTTAAACATTTCCCAAGTTTTAGTCACATTTTTTTTTATTTAGTATAGAATTTGCTCTTTGGGGTAGCCCATAGAGTGTCTTTGAATAAAATATGACAGTGGCTGGCATCTTTTCTGTTTGGTCCATGTGTAAGAAGGTTTCTTTCTACATTTCTCTGTGATTTAACATGCATAGAGCCTACACAGACATGCATACAGATTGCCCTGAGGGAGGAAAGGATGTTGCAAAGGCCAGAATTTACTCTAAAAAAGATTGCCATGTGTTTCAAGGTTAAACATTTCAAAGCAAAGAAAAACATACCTTCATTTATTTATTTAAAAACTCCTTACCTTTCATCTCAGAATCAATACTGTGTATTGGTTCCAAAGCAGAAGAGTGGTAAGGGGTCAGCAATTAGGGCTAAGTGACTTGTCCAGGGTCACACAGCTAGGAAGTGTTGGGGGCCAGAATTGAACTTAGAACTTCCTTACTCTAGACCTGACTCTCCATCCACTGAACCACCTTGCTGCCCTCCCCAGTACCTTTATCCAGGATGTGTTTACACAGGTTGTAAGCTCCATGAGGGCAGCTGCTTTGTCTGTCTTGTTTAGCCTTTCCTGTACACCTGTTCTCCAGCTGGCACCTAGTCCATTGTGCTTTGTATTTACCAGGCACTGAGCCAATATTTGCTGAGTTCAGTTAATTTTCTGTTACTCATGAAATTTGTGTTCATTTGGTTTCATGAATGAATGAATGAATGAATGGCCACTCAGATGGCTAGAGGGGGATGTTTTGGTCAGGGAAATCAGAGGGATGATGAGTAGAGCAGTAAGGCAGTTGGTTGGTGTGTCCTTTCCATGAATGATAATGTTGACTTGATTATTGTTCTCCATGCTAGAGATGTAAAGGGTATTCAGGGAAGCAGAAGCAGTTTGAATCAGTGTGGTAGCTCTAGAGAGCTGGCAATTTGGAATATCTCTCCATCCATCCGAAGCCAGGGTACCCAGGTGGGACTCTAGTGTGTGATGAGAGGGAGCGGCTGGAATGAAGGAGCATCCATCCTATGATGACATCAAGATAACCTGGGAGTAGCAGTGTGCAAGGTCTGTGTTGGGAGGATAGATGGTGAACTCATTCATTGGAGATCAAGGATCCCTAGCAGGGGCTGTGCCATGGGGACCTTTATATTGGCAGTGTGTAAAAGCTCTTAGGAACGTGACTTTTGGGTTGAGAGGAAGAGCAGACTGTTAACCAAACCACAGAAAGGGCTTGTTTTTAATTTAATTAAATTTTGTCCACCATTAGAAGCTTTAAATAACACAGAAGAAGTTTAACATAAAGTAGAGTTTAGGGGATGTGAACAGAAAGTGTATCCTGACATTCAAAGTGAAAGAACACCTCTGGGATAAATCCTCAAAAGAAGAGAGAAACTTGTCAGGCATCTCTGTATTTGGATCTTATGCTCAAGTTCTCGGGAACATGTCACTGCTTTAAAATGATTCTTTGGGATGAGCACAATTTGTAATGAAAACTGATTTCGGGAAAGCAGTTTCCTTCCTGTCTCGGTCTCAGGTGTATTATAATGCATAGTTGCTAATGTGCCCTAGCATTTAAATTGTAAGTGCTAGGATTCAGGCAAGCAGTTATGTATGTGGCATGCTCAAGAGAGCCTTAGACACAAGTTGGAAGGCAGATGGGAAAGGCCAGGCAGGAGAGAGCATTGTGCATCAAAGCAGCATGGGAATAAGGAAAGGACCCCTGGAGAAAGAACCCGAAGAAATGGGTTTGAATTGAATCATGGTTATGTCACACATCCTGTCACCTTGCATCATTCACTCTGAGGCTCACTCTGAATTTTACTTTCTACATAGGTAAAATGTAGAATTATATTTGAGTGGTCCCGTTAATAATATCGTGAGAAAGAACAGTGGATAGACCTCAGGATTTTGAGTCAGAAAGACCTGAATTTAAATCCTGTCTGAGACATTTACTAGAAGTGTGACTCTGAGGAAGTAACTTAACTTCTCTCAGTCTTTGTTTCCTCATCTATAAAATGGGGATAATAATAGTTCCTACCTCTCAGGGTTGTCGTGAGTATCAAATAAGTTAAACGTAGGGACAAATGCTAGATAGTGGGGATAAAAAAGACCAAAAGTGAAACGGTTCCTTGCTCTCAGTGAACTTTCATTTAGCTATTTTTACTTTTTTATTTTGTTACTTGACAGTCAGTGAGATACAGAGACGAAATTAGAAATCCTTCTACATAGGGCAAGAGAAGGAGGGCAGTGAGTTGGTAGAGGCTACTGAGAGAGAGGTAAGGAAGCCTGACTTTGGAAGCAGTTGTGCTATGAGATGGAGTAGAGATGAATGACTGCAGGATCTTGGGAGGAGGCATCATGGGTAACAGTATGTGAGGTCAGAATGAAAGAACATGGTTGCATGTTATGTAGTTCAGGATTGTGAAACACCTACAAAGCATAGAAAATTTTGAGGCATAGAAAATCACATTTGTTCTCTCTACCTCATTGCCAGGAAGTGGACACCTTGAATGTCAGTGCCCTGGGAAAAACTCCAAGACTCCCACCCTAGCTATAGCTCAGTGCATAAAGCTCTTATAGCTGTGGACTGAAAATCAAGCAGGGCAGCCTAACTGCTACCATAGTAATGGATATTTTAATGACCTGCCACAATACAATTGTCACACATTGTAGAACCACAGAATACTTCATTCTTTAGTGGATCTCTGCTATTCAATTCAACAAAGCAGTGGAAAAAACTTTCAACATTTGGAGACTTTGGGTTGTGGAGAGGAGATTTGAAGACTGAAAATCATGTGGCTACAACTAAGGCTGGAGAAAAAGACAAGGCTGAAATTTGTGTCTACATATAAACACACATGCACACACACCACAAAACACACACACTCTCTCTTACTGTCTCTTCCCTTCCTCTCCCTCTCCCTTCCTCTCTCTCTCTCTCCCTCACTCACTCTCTCTCCTTCCTTTTCTCTCTCTCCCTCTCTCTGCCTTCCCTCTCCCTCTCTTTTCTGTCTCTCTCCTTCCTTCTCTATCTTGTTTCTCTCCTTCCTCCTCTCTCCTTCCTTCTCTCTCTCTCTCTCTCTCTCTCTCTCTCTCTCTCTCTCTCTCTCTCTCTCTCTCTCTCTCTCTCTCCCTCCCTCCCTCTGTCCCTCTCTTTCTCCTTCTCTCTCTTTTTTCTCTCTCCCTCCCCTTCTCTCCTCTCTTTCCTTCTCTCTCCTCTCTCTCCCTCTCCCTCTGTCCCTCTCTTCCTGTTTTTCTCTCCCTTTCCTTCCTCACTCTCCATCTCTCTCCTCTCTCTCTTTTCTTTCTCTCCCTCTCTCTCTCTCTCTCTCTCTCTCTTTCTCTCTCTCTCTCTCTCTCTTTCTCTCTCTTTCTCTCTCTCTCTCTCTCTCTTTCTCTCTCTTTCTCTCTCTCTCTCTCTCTTTCTCTCTCTCTCTCTCTCTCTTTCTCTTTCTTTCTCTCTCTCTCTCTCTCTCTCTCTCTCTCTCTCTCTCTCTCTCTCTCTCTCTCTCTCTCTCTCTCTCTCTCTCTCTCTCTCTCTCTCTCTCTCTTTCCTTCTCCCCCTCTACTCTCTCTCCCCTCTCAACATTTCAAAGTAAAACTTAAGAGCACCATGACCATGTGACCATATCTCAGCCGGAACCTCTTTGGCAGAAATAAAGGAGGGAGAAGATAATTTAATTGGCGAGACATAAGAGGATCCACTGCAACTCCCTGAAAGGGGGTCCAAGGCACACAGGCATCTTTCAGGCCAGCAAAGCTGTGTTATGGTGTGATAACATGAAACACTCAACAGAGCCAAGAGAGAGAGCAAAGCTCGCTCCTCCCTGATCATTTAAGTTTCCCCTAAAATGCAATGAAATAGCTATTAATGTCTTTAAATATTCTTAGGACTGGTCAGGCTCACATTTGATAAAGGCTTTAGAGTTTCAGCAAGCTATTCATTGAGACTGAATGAATTCTCACAGAAAGGACGAGGAGCAGATATTTCCACTGCAATGTGCTTTGATTGCATTTTCCTAGGCCCCATTCATTTGAGAAGAATATTAAATGTTTGGCTGAGAACCAAAATTCTAAACATTTAACACAGAGGCAAGCCTCATTTTAAAAAATTGTCACATTACCTGTGAAAATAACTACAACAACTATATATATATATATATATATATATACATATATATATTTTGTAGGTTTGGGATATCTCTCTTTTTGAAGTGTTAAAATGATTTGAGTTCCTCTTCTATTATGATCTGTAGGCAGATGAAATGTCAGCTATTATTTTTACATTTTATTTCTTTGGAAAATGAGGTCAGGGAGCTTGCCAAAATAGTTAGAGGTACCTTCCATTTTATAGCAATTCTATAATACAAAATCATAAAATAAAGAAATTTTGATTCATTATATTAACATTTTCATGTTTTCTATTTGTGTTTTACTCTTTCCTCTGAGAAGAGACCTATCTCCTCCCATTTGCTTGATTCTAAAAAAAAGCAAACAAAATTATAAAATGATGAGAATATTATTAAATGATAAAAAACTATCTACTGAGGCTAGGAGGCATTTAGCCACACCTTATTATACTACAAAGAATATGAGAAGGAAGTGATTAAATAAAATATTAAACAAAAGTTAATATTTTAAACTAGGAAGGAAAAACATGAATGAGTTGTGTTTCCTGTTCCATTTTTAAAGGTAATCTTTTTTTTTCTAAATTTAAGTATTTCATTCCAAGTGTTGAAGCTAGAAATATTTGAGAAGAATATGGTTTCCTTGTGTGAAATGAAAAGCATGTGCACATATATATCAGGAATTTAAATACATGATCATTCACTGACAAACTTAGGATATTCATGTAGGCAGAACATTTAAATTCGATTAAGCAAATGATCAGAGCAGACAATAGAAGTGTCAAAAACAACATAAATCAATGAATTTGCTCTTTTTTCCTGACTGCTGACATAAATCCTTGAACAGATAGACATATCTACAGATAGGAAATTGTTTAATTCTGCACAGAAATTGGTACAATATCTCTGCTTATTTTGGATGGAAGTACTTTCTTAATTTCATATCCATGCCCTACACTAGCAGAATTTATTCTACACTGAGAATTATATTATCTCATATATTTATAAGTAAAACTCTTTCCCCTCTAGCCCTGTTTCTCTAATCAGACACTTAGAGAATTGACATCAGCAAAGTGATACCTTGATAATGTCATGGGTCTGTGATTCATCAATATGGGTATCCCCATCATATTTGTTTATATTATCTTACATGTCCATATCCTACTATTAATCCTGCTTAGGGAATCCACAAAACATCTTGGAAGTTTATCTGTAGACCTCTTAACATGCATTTATTTACAACAATGAAATACAAGTGCTTTGCACAGGTTATTCCACACTTTGCATAGCTACCTGCTCTACTCTTTTTTTTTTCTGTATCATGTTTTTTGGATAATATTTTTTGGCACCTCTTCTATGTAGTTTTTCATTGGTAGTATGTTGTAACCTACTCTTGACTACAATTTGCATCTTCATTTCCATTTGAGGGGCCAGGCAACTTTATTTCTGTAGTATTCTATTTCAGATCCATTTAGCATTGTCAAGAACACTGGACTTTATCTAGATGGGGTCTTTGTTGAAGGGAGAAGTGTGATAGGTTCACCAGAGGGATTTATTTAAAGCACTACAATGTTCCAAACACATATAGCCTATTCCTTTTAAATTTTGAGTCCAGTTAACTTTCCATCTTCAGTATCTGTATAGGACAGGAATAAAAACTGACAGACTAATTGTCCATTCAACTGCATATCTTGGCCTGACAATATGCATCTTTTCATCCACTTGATTTTTATTATGTGGATGATGACTGAACTCTTGTGAGAGATCAAGGAATTAAATGAATAAATTTTGCTTCAAAAAATTTGATGTAGTCAGCACTATGTTATTTAAACACAAAATGTTCTGCAGGACATGACCTATCTATGGAATCTTTCTTTTATTTGAACTCTGTGTTGGACATCTTCCATGACAGTTACAAACATTATTGGTCAATGCATGCTTTTCTATCTTATGGACTTTCTTGATATTAATAAACAAGTAACTTTAAAAATTAACTCTGGTTATACCTTTCAAGGAATTTTATAAAAATTTAGCACAGACACAGGAGGCATTTTATTGGATGACAGATTTTAGGGTTGATTTGCTTAATTAAGTTAAATATGTTTTATTTATTAAAAGTAATTGACAAAAACACCAAAGCAAATAGGCGTATCATATTATTTGTATATTTTACTCAACTGTTTGGCATTAAATATGGGGTCTATTGTACAATGTTATTTGGAAATGCCTGCTTTGTTCCCTTCATCTGAATGCTCTACAATTATGTATAGACTGTTCTTGTAAAGGCTTTATACAAATAGGAAAGTAGGCATTTGTTTTATTAGTTACTAATATTTTCACTCTTTTTTGTGTGTTCATGATTTTTATGTATATGGTCTTGATTTTTATGATTCATTCATTTATGATTTTATGATTGATGCTGAAAACTTTAGAAAGCTTAAGTTAATAATTTTTATTATTTTTAAAAACTCCAACTTTCTGTCTTAGAATCAACATTATATATTAGATCCAAAGTAGAAGAATGGCAAGGGCTAGGCAATGAAAATTAAATAACTTTCCTAGAGTAACGCAGCTAGGAAGGGTCAGATTTGAAACTTGGTTCTCCTATCTCTGGATCTGGCTCTCAATCCACTGGGCCATCTAGCAGCCCCCTTTCATGATTTTTAAAAAGTGTTTATTTATGAATTGATTACTCAGAGTGTTCAAAATTGTATTGCTTAAAGCACTGACATTTTCCGTATAAACTCATGTAACAGGAAGCTTTTAAAGTTGATATGTTGTATCTGTAGCTTATGTAGTATGATCACCTCTGTCTCTCACTGCTACTGACTCAATGTTCTGATTCCAG
This sequence comes from Monodelphis domestica, assembly GCF_027887165.1. Taxonomy (NCBI): domain Eukaryota; kingdom Metazoa; phylum Chordata; class Mammalia; order Didelphimorphia; family Didelphidae; genus Monodelphis; species Monodelphis domestica. The sequence goes on along the minus strand of NC_077228.1, from coordinate 395,793,623 downwards.
CTTGAAGGGAGGGGTATGTTTTGGTATTTTCTACCTCACTATATTAAAAGCTATTCATTAAATTGACTGGAGATGCCACTTTCCCCATAAACTTTTGATCATCTTATTACCGCATACCCCTTATCTTCTAGCTCTAAATAAACATCACAATTATTATCTCTATAATTTATTAACAGTGTAACAAACAATAAAACAAGGAGAAAGAATTATTTATGAGTTCACCAAAATGGATGACAATAGGAAAGATTATAATGCGTCACTGCTAAACATCACTGCTACGTATGACTTCTCTTTAATTCTAGAAACACAAACCTATCATTCAGTTCTCTCAAGATACCAATTGAAGTATTTTTTGAAGAACTGTTTTAATGTTTCTTTAGAAAACAAGTTAAGACAATACAAGCTGGAAAGTTCTCTTAGCCTTTTCTCTCTCTCTCCTCTTAGTCACTCTCCAGCCAAGACAGAAATCTCTCTAGAATGATAAAGTCCTTAAAGAATGATTCTTAAAATACAACTGTCCAAGATTTCACTGCCTCTTGAAGATACAGTAGCGTAGCTATAGTCTCTGTGAAAAAGGCTATTAAAGTTAGTGTGACACTTTGTATAGACTAGCTGCCCTTTCCTTCTTTGCAGAGGTTGAGACTGGGTGTAGAACACATAAAATGTCAACCTTTTTTTCCCCACTTAGTTCCAGTTCTATTACACTATGTTACATAGCAGCATCACTGATGATAGCATTCAAGTGTAATGGCTCCATTGTCTTTGATGGAGAGAACAGTTTGCAAAAGAAATCTTTGGAACAGGTTGATTTAAGAAGAACTACATGAAATAATGAATGAATGGAACTAAGAGAACATTATAAATAGCCACAGAATTAATGCTGGAAGAAAAATCTGTGAATGTTACCTCCTGAAAGTGAATTAAAAGGTGAAATATGAAATATTTAATTTATATGTACATATTGGATTCCTAGACCATACCTTTTGTGATGGGGGGGGGTGGTTTGAGGAGGAGCTGAGACACAGGTGGATGGGATTTGTTATGTAGATATGAAGAAAAATAAGCTAAACATATGAAATTTTTATTTAATTTATGTATCTTTTTCTTTTTATATGGAGATGCTTGTTTTATTTGGTTTTGTAAAATTTGGAACAACAAAAAAGAAAAAAGAAAAGAATATTAGAAGAGTGTTTACATTTTTCAGAATGTTTCATCTTCCAGTTTTCTCTTAAATGTTCTCAGAATGATTTACCTTAATCAGGCTTCTCACCAGGATTTTACTTCATTTGTTTTTTGCTTGTACTTTCTACCATGTTTTTAAGGATCATACTTTTCATAATCTTCAACCAATTTCTCTTTTCTTTTCCTTTAACCACTTGCTTGGCTCTTGCTATCCTTTCCTTCCATTTTTTACTCTGTTTCTCTTTATGTATACATACATATACACACATATGTAGCATATAGATACATATACAAATAAGTTTATATGTTAAACAAACATTGCCATTTTTCACCAGGTTTCTTTTCTTTGTTGGGCAGAATAATTTTCTAATTAGGGTTGTCTCATATTTTGGTATACTTGTAGAAATTGATATCTCTAAGCTAAATTTCCTTAAGAAATTTTAATAATCTATATCAACATAATCTCTCCCACTCTCCCATTATTTAGCATCAACAATTAGTTAAAAAAGGTCAAGTTGAATCTGTCTATATCATATCACCACATTTTTATCACTCCTTCCAATTTTATATTGACCTTGATACTGATGTCAACAAATTGGTATACACTTTGACTGTAGAGCAACAGGTATTTTGGAAATGACTTCCCAATTGATAAACAATATTTCCTTTCTATGAAAACAAATGAATTCTAATATTTTATAATGCTAATAAATATTATCTATAGGCAGTACCACTCAATTATCTTCTTTAAGAAAATATTCATGATATATAAATATAAAATATTATTTCTACATAGGTTCCAAGCTTTTGGCTTGAATTTCTAATTCTAGAATCATGTATTTTCATTCCATTTTTTGATCATTTCCATCTCTACCAAACTTTCCACTTAAGTCAATGAGCATTAAAATATATGTTGATTTAATGTGGAATGACTTATGCAGTTTTTTGTAAGCTTTCACTATTTCTTCATCTTCTATAACAGATGTTGGCACTGAAGCTGTAATTATAATTAATGAATGTCTTTTTTTTTAAATGCTCATCATGAGCACTGCAATATGAGATCAGCAAAAGGATGGATACTACAAATATTATGCTAGAATTTTTATTCATAGCTCTTTATAGTGTCATGAAAAAAGCAAAGAATAGAAAATTGGTGAAAGAGAAAAGGTCACTTGGGGAATAATTAACTAAGTTATGGTGCATAAATGCAATAGAATTTTAGTGTCCCATAAACAATGAATATGATAAATACAGAGAAGAATGAGAAGGTTTGTGAACTGACACAAAGTAAAATAAGCAGACAGGAGAAAAAATATGCATAGTGATTACAACAAAAATAGAAAGATTCATGATAACAAAACAAAGACACTGAGAAGGGGCAGCTGAGTGACTATGTAAATTGAGATCCAGGTGTAGTGATGGGAGGTCCTGGGCTCAAATATATAATTAAATTCTTCCTAGTTGGGTGACTCTGGGTGAGTCACTTAACCCCCATTTCCTACCCCTTACCACTATTCTGCCTTAGAACCAATACATAGTATATTCATTTTAACATGGAAGGTAAGGGATTATTGAAAAAAATACTGAGAAATTATAATGATCAAACCTGGCCAAAGAAGAGATATGATAAGCCTCCTCGAATCTTTCTTTCCAGAGGTAGGGAATAGTTAGTATGGACAATGTTCAGCTTTCTAATATGATGTTTAGTCCTAAACTTTTTTTTCATTGTTAAAAGAGGAGGAGATAGTAAAGGAATACATGGGAAATATAAATAATATAAAAACCAAACATCAATAAAAATTTTTTAAAAATAAGAAGCAGCTGAAAATTTATGGATAAAAAGAAACAATTTGACTTTTTAAGACAAAAGTTAAAACAAACAGTTTTTAAACACTGGTTTAGGAACACAATGGAAAGTAGAAAAACCCTGTGGTACAGAATGACAGGCAAATACAGGGCAAGTACTCTGGAGAACTGATAAGGAGAAAAACATGTGTTTTGATGGGGTGCAGAGGAGATTAGTTTTAATTAGATGTCTGGCTTGCCTATTGAATACTGTTGCTAAGCTCAAGAAATATGAGACAAAGTGAAACAGGAGAAAGGGCAGTGAATTTGGTTTGAGAGGAAAAGGGTTCAAATCTTGAGTCCTATTATATGTCATTTAGTCTCCTTGAGTCTGAATTTCCATATCCAGAGTTAATTTACCAGTCAGATGTTAACTTGATGATATTTTGAAAGACACATTAGTTGGTGGAAAAGCATACATAAAATAATAATAACAATTCATATCCATATAATGCTTTACATTTTGCCAAGCACTTGACATATATTGTGTCAGTTTATCCTCTCATGCTCTGAAGTAAGCACCACAATTATTATATTCTTCATTTTATAAATGAAAAACCCTAGATTCAGTCAGCTTTAGAGACTGCCCATAGACTTATAAAGAAGAAAAGCAAAATTTGACCACAAATTGCTCCAAATGTTAAGTCTGATGTTCTTTCTATTATAAAGCACCCTTATAGGATGAGGTAGCAAAAACTCACCTGCTCCAGAGAGACAGATTTCAACAGGTCTGCTATAGGTGGATTCACCTTAAGCTTTAAGATTTGTAGTTACCATTACTTAAATATTACAACCTTTCAAAGAACTTAACATCTCATCCATGTGTCTCTTCTCTCCAAAATGTGATCATAAACCATCCATGTAAATCTATCCCATGCAACTCTCATCCATGCCTTCACCTAAATACTCCCCAGTAGTCTTCTACCCAATATTCTGGGCATTTTCCATGGCCCAAGGACACAAATGGAGAACATGAGTTTCTCTTTTGCTTTATAACTAGTCCATCTTTTTACATCACACACTATTTTCCTATCCCATGTAACTCCTAGATTGTGATGTGATAATCTTCTCACGTCTCCCATGTATTACTATTCCATCACTCTTTGCTTGATCCCTAGACTATAGTATTCTACAACTTATAAGCAAGATGAAAGAACACTGATGTTGAATTTTTGTAAAGGTGTGTCTTAGTTTTGGGGAGAAGCTTAGAGTAATTAAAATATTAACCACATCCCCAAATCAACCCAATTCTTTCTTTACTCCTACTCAGTTCTGGGCTCAATATACTATCCTTTTTTCAGTGACAGTCACAGATATACATATAAATATATAAATAATTTTTGCATATTGATTTCTATATATGAACAATATATGCATACCCATCCCTATGTACCTGCACAAGTTTATATGTGTGCATATTGCACACACACACACATATATACAAATACCTATTTTTACACTATGAAAACTTTCACTCACTTTTCAATAATACATTTCTATATCTTGATAGATATCTATACTGGCACAGAATTGAATACATTGAGAAATTATGATTTCCTGATTTCTAATCTTTTAATCTTTGCTTCTTTAAAAACTCTCATGTAATCAAGATGAAACAAGTTTTACTGTGTTATAATTAGTGAATCTTTTCTAAATCTTTTCTTACTTCTCAGCATGATAAATACCCAAATCCTGTTTATGGATTAAGGTCTGGATTAAGGTTTGTTAAATAAAGTATTATTCTCTAAAAATGTTACAGGTATTAGTATAGTCTATTTAGGCTCATTAATATTATAATGAAATCATAGAATGTTAGAAATGGAGAGGTCCATATGAAATCATTCAATCCTAATCATACATTTGTAGATAAGCAACTTAGTGAAAGCAAAGCTACGAGGACAAGTCAGATATTTTTACTACAAGGCAAATATTATTTGATTAAAATGTCCTAAAAAAGAATGAATAAAATCTTGTCTTTATGTTACTTGTAAGAAAACTTAGCCAGACACATTTGTTTTCCCATATTTTTGTTTTCCTTAATGAGATCCCAAGATCTCATTACATTTTAACACAAGGTAGAAATCTAATTCCTCTTCTAACTGGATATAGCATCTTGAGAAATTCAATGAAGGAAAGGATTCAAAGAGTGGCAGTGTTGTATAGTGGAAAGAGCTCAGGACCTTGAGTTAGTAGAACCATGTTAAAGGTCAGTTCTGACAGTTATGAAATATGTGAACATATCATTTAAACTCTTTTAATCTTAGTTTCCTCATCTATAAATAGTAGTGGGCTATTTAACCTCCAAGCTTAGCTAAATCCTATAGCCCCTGGATTCTAGAAATCCAAGAGCTTTGCCTCTTTCTTTAATAATCTCATAAACTCCCAACATACTTGCCTTACTATGGCACACACATAATTATTAAAATTCAGCCAATGATATTGATAGTCATATTGAGGTGTGTTTTTTTCTGCCTCTACCTAATCTCAATTGCATTAACTTCCCTATTATATTGAAATTGAGCCTGCACTACTATTTAAGAATATTTGGGACTACTTAATTTAAAATGTTAGCTGATTTTTATCTCTCTAAGATAACAAGTCAGTCTTCATTAGATCAGTCCATTTCTGGATAATCCTGTGCAATTTCATGTACCCGGAGATGTTCAACCTCCATAGGGAATGATTACCTTTTAATGACTACATTCCTATCATGCTTTATTACTTTGGAAAATGCCACCCATATCACTGGGAAGCTTATTGTAATTCTAGAGATATGCATTAATATATTGCTTGGTCTAAACTGTAAGATGAAACACCTTATCTCTGTCAAGCTTGCTCTTGTCACAGATGAACTACAATTTCATAAATGCAAGAATTTGGCTTGATTTCTGATCATGTTTAGTTGGATAAAGCACTGAAACCACCTCATGAATCCTTCACAGTCTGCATGTTTCCTGGAAATTTGAAACAAATGAGAACAGGGACCCTGGTAAATAGCCAGTATGAACCAATATGATTCTGTGATAGGAATGTTGAGGGAGGCAAGATATAAAAATGTCAGGCTTGGAAAAGACTTCAATATAGTCAAAGGAATGAGGTGGGGGAATAAGATAGGGATGGGGAAAAGGCAGATGTGGAAACTGAAAGGAAGATTTTGTAAGAGGCCAGATAATAAATGATATTTCAAATATGCATCTTAAAAGAACAAGTAGTCAGAGAAAGAAAATGCTCACTAATACCTGATTTTGTAATTTGCTAGCCGCAGAGCTGGATATTAGTTAAAAAAAAAAACAGAAAGGGAGAAAAGCTTCTCATGAATGTTTGAAGAGAATAATGGAGTGAGAGATAATTTAGTCCACCTCCCATATTTTCCACACGAGAAATTCCAACCTAGGGATGTGGTCACTTCTCCAAGATCACAAGGATATTAAGGCACAGATCTTGTATGTGGCACAGTAGATAGAATGATAGAACTGGAGTCAGGAAAAACCGAGTTCAAATCTGGCCCCAACACTTATTAGCTGTGTGTCTTGGGGGTAAGTAACTTAATCTTGTTTGCCTCGATTTCTTCATCTGTAAAATAAGCTGGAGAAGGAAAAGGCAAACCATCCCAGTAAAACTGCCAAGAAAACCCCAAAAGGGACCACAGAGTCAGATATGGCTGAAATGACTGAATAATGACATACTTGAATCAAGGTTTCTTTATTATGAATTCAATTTTCTTTCCACTATACCAACTCCCATCTCCAACCCTTTACCATACCTGGGATATAGTTCTTTATTAACTTTGTCCTTTAGAATATTTCCTTTATTTCAAAACTCTGTTTCAATGATACTATCTACATGAATTTTTCCTGATTATCCCAGCTGCTAGTACCTTTCACAACAAATTTAGATTGTATTTATTTTGCATATTCTTATTATCTACATTATTTCAATAGAATGAAATAGAAACTCTTTGTGGGCAAGAACAATGTTATTTTTGTCTTTGTGTCCTTAGTACCTAGCACAGTCCCTGGTATATAATAGGTGCTCAATAAATTCTTGCTTACTTATTAATTGATCCTATTATGCCTTAATTAATAACACAAAAATCATAATTATCTAATAACAAAAATGACATAAAATATCTAAAAAATAACCACTAGTATTTACATAGCATTTTAAGCTTTATAAGAGAGTTCATTAGAAATAAAAATCTTATTTTATTTTCTCCCCAATGCTGGGAGGAAGGTGCTGTGATTACCAATTTTTTATATATGAGAAAACTGAGGTGGACACAAGTAAAGTACTTGCCCAGGGTTACATAGCTAGTAAGTATGTAGGGCTTGTTGGCTTTGAACTCAGGTCCATGTGCTCTATCCATTTTGCCAATTAGCTGCCTCTTTTTGTGTTATTACAGCAGAACTGAAATTCAGTCCAGTCTAAGGTTATCAATATGACCATGGATAGAGCCCCAGGCCTGGAATCAGGAAGACTTTAATTCAAATCTGTCTTCAAAACTTACTTGCTGTGTGACCTAGACAAGTCATTTAATCTTCATCTATCTTAATCCACTGAAGAAAGAATGACAAACTATGCTAGTGTCTTTGCCAAGAAAACCTCAGACAGGGTCACAAAGAGCTGGACATGACTGAATAAGAATAACAAGGTTATCAAATTATATGCTAATAGTTGATATTTTGCTTTTCAAAAAATATATATAACTTTTCTAATTTTTTTTGTGTTCTCACAGTTTATATTGTACTGAATTGAGCTAAGAAAGACACAACAAACAGAAGTGAACTCATATCCTGTGTGAAAAGAATGGCAACATAAAGTTAACTGGAGAGTCAGTAAAGTGTTATTATCATCAAATGGGTTGATGTTGTGACTACCCTTGTTTTATCCTCTCTTAGTGTGACATATCTTAGAATATCCTTAAATCCAGTTTTATTATATCCAATAACTATGAATTCACATATTAAATACTGATGAATGAATAGAAAAGCACAGTGCCTTGCACATAGTAGGGACTCAACTAACTTAAAAAATTCTACAATGTTTAGAATGGGAGATAATGTTTGGAGAAAAAAAACAAGAATTATGAAGAAAAAGGTAATACATCAGAGAAGATAGAGGTCTGAATTGAAAGGTAGAAATATGAGACAGGATATCTGAGAAGATGAGAAAAGCAGTCAGAAGAGGAAAACAAGAAAACTAGGTAGACCAAAATACATGTAGTAAGCAAAGCACAGGTACCCGATGGTCATAAAAATGGAACCAAAGCTTAAAATGCAGAACAAGACATTTTTTTTTGACACGGCCAATATGAGAATTTGTTTTGCTTGCCTGCACACATTTGTTACTCCCCCTCCTTTTTTTTCTACAGTAAAGAGAGAAAATATATTTCTGTTCATTGGGGGGGAAATGTTATTCTAAAAAGCAAAGCCCAATCCAAGATAAGCAAATTGCTGATTTGTAGAGAATTAGAAAACAGATAGGGCAATGATGGGACAGGTAAACAATTGCATCTATCCATACATTCAGCATTAGACATTCCACATTATTTCTAAATCATCATAAGGGTCTGACACCTTTTGAAGAGGATGAATATCACTTAGGACAAAATGAGCAAGAAAAAGTGTTTTTAATGATTCTAATCATTGAATAGGCCAGCCCTTTTCATTTCTTTCCTTAATCCTATAGAATATTAAGTCAGATATAAAATTCTATAAAATATCAGGTCAAATGTCATAAATATAACTTATTCAAAAATCAAGGAAACTGATAATGATGGGTTAACTTGTTCTTCATATTACTCATAATTTTAATAGTGGTGCATCTAGCTAGAGAGAAATAATTGGTTTGTATTATGCTCAATTCACTTTTAGACAGAATTTCTCATGAATCATATAATAATCAGAAGCTTATATATGCTTTGATTATTTCTTGAGATTGGCAATTCTACATGTATTACATTTTCTCTTTCTTTTGTTTTAATTGGCCCAGTCCTGTGATTTCATCAGCAGTTTAGAAAAGTTTTGGCACTGCAAAAATATTATCCATTGAGGTAGATTGGCAACTTATCTGAAACACAGTTTTAGGAAATTACCTGAGGAAAATTTCATGGTTAAATGACTTGTATATGATCATACAGTTAGTATGTCAGCTAGGACTCAAATCCATACCTTTTTCATGTGAAGGTCAGACTTCTATATGCTTCATTGATACCCTTACTATTGTCTGAATTTCAATTCTACGGTAATAGTACCAGAGGGGACAGCTAGGTGGCACAATGGATAAAGCACATGGAGCTGGTGTGAGGAAGACCAGAGTTCAAAGCCCTAGATACTGACTAGCTGTGTTACCATGGACAAGTCATTTCACTTAATGTCTGTCTCAATTCCCTCATATGTGTTGTTTGAAGAATAGCAGAGACACCAGTGATTTACCTCCAAACTAGATGGCAAGATCTATGAGGGATAAGAGTCAAGTTTTATACAAATTTTGTTTTTTTCTCTATTGTGTAATATAGTTCTCATCAACTGAATATGTGGGTGAATATTTGTTGAATTAAATAGAACATTTTCAATTTATTTTTTACTTAAATATTATTTCTCCTCAAATCTCCTGTCAAAATAAGCCATTTACTTCCTTGAACATGTCCAGTTTTTCCCTGATTTCATTATTTTGCTCACTTTGTTGTCTCTTCCTAGAATTTCTTCTTCCTTCTTCTATTTTGACCTTACAAGGAAGAACACCATGAAGATGGTCAGAAAGTAGTAGCATGATATATCTGGGTTGACCTTTAGGAGAACTCTTTTCAATCAGGCATTCAGGACCCCTGGAAAAGAGTCAGAATACTGAAATATCACAGAACCCAAGAGGAAGAGTTTCTGGAAGACAAATGAAATAAATATTTTCAATATTTTGTGGAGATTGAGGGAGATGAGTTTCAGGAAAAATCTGGCTCATGAAAGAGAATGGTATAGCAGATTTGGAATCAAAGAACTTGGGTTTGAATTTCATCAGTCCTACTTATTACTTGAATGACTTAGCACAAGTCATTTTACTTCATTGAGACACATTCCTCATGAAAAAAGAAAGGGTCCTACAGCATGATTTCTAAGGTTTCTTCTGAGGTCCTAATCCTGTGATTCTTCTGTAATAAATCTTTTATTCATGTAATTCAAAGGAGAGTGATTGGAGAGGAAGGGAAATAACAAATATTGGTTACTCTTTCAAGAACATCAGGAATTTAGACAGGGCAATCATTTAAGAGTGTGACAGGATTGAGAGAGAATTTCTCTTGTTTTAAACTAGAAGAAACCTGATGATATTGATTGTCAAAAGGGAGAAATTATTATAGATTGAATAAGAAAAAGATAGAAGATAACTAATCTAATGTGGAAAGGCTACAAGTTACACAATAAGAATGAAGAGCTTATTGAGTGGGAGTGAGGGAGAAAAATAAGTAGAGGTTTAAAAAATTGTGATAATAGAGAAATTTGAGTTTAGGATTATAGAGCTCTTCCAAATGGCAGGGAAGTATATTCATAAAAAATGTAGAATGGACTCTAGATAGAAATCACTGGAGTAAAGAAAAGTAAATTGTGGGGTTAGGGTGTTAAGAAATTATCAACATGGATGATGAAGTTACTGGGAATAGTTGTATGGGAGGAGGAAAAAAGAAAAGATGTGTTAGCTGATAAGTAAACTGAAGAATGCTGGAGTTTGGTAGTTGAATATGGAGAATAAGTGAAGATAGAGCATAGCATAATCACCTGGTAGGAAGGTCAGATGGGCCTGGGTGATGAGGGTAGAACAGAATTCTACAGACAACAGGGAGCAAAGAATGAGCTTAAGCCTTCCAGACCCAGTAGGCTGTGGCGTAATGGAAGGATTAGCCTCTGCCAGTGAGGGTTATGAGTGATGCAATGATATTTTAAAAGCCTTAGGATTTAGTTAATGGATCATGTAAGAATGAGCTCTTAAGAAAAACTTCAGAATGAGGAATATTTTATTTAGAATTTGCAAAAGACAACAGTGAAGGTGCTGGAAAAAGGAGGAAAAATAGGGGGAGAATAGAGTTGGGTAGGGGAATGAGGCATAGCACAGGAGGTTGTAGGCATATAAAGTCTGTACTTGTAATTCATTATTTTCTCTGGTTGTAATCATAGGAGGGGAAGAATTGGTAGATGTAATGGGCAATGGAATAAGATAGAGTATCCCCCAAAGAGGCAGTTAGTTCTCAGGAGAAAAAATTCATTATCAGTAGATATATTAAAGTACTGCAAATCATTAATAAATAGAGAAATGCCAAATGAATCTATTCTGAAGTTCTGTGACATGCCCATCAAATGAGCAAAATGGAAAAAAAAGGATAATGACACATTGGGGTGGCTGCAAGAATACAGCTACCTTAATATACTATTGGTGGAGTTGTGAACTATTTATTTATGAAATCAATTTGGGATTATACTTAGAATTATTATATCCATGAATACCCCTTGACACTACCAGTCCTATTCCCCCCAAAAATAATCAAAGAAAGAGGAAAATAACCCATATGCATATACATAGCCATTCTTTTTCTGGTTTCAAAGAACTGAAAACTAAGGGAGTGTATATTAATCTGGGAATGTCTGGACAAAGAATGGCAAATGAATGTAATAGAATATTAGTGTGTCTTAAGAAATGAAGAAATTGCTTTCAGAGGAACCTGTGATGACTTGCATGAACTAATTTATGCTAAGACGAACAGAACCAGTGCAAAATCTATGAAATAGTAATGGTATGGTTAAAATAAACTACTTTGAAAGAAAAAGAAATCTAATCAAAACAATAATCAATCATATTTCTAGAAGAATTGTGTTGAAACATGCTATGTACCACCTAACAGAGATGTGGTAGATTTACACAAAAAATCCATAATTTTGGATATAACAATGTGGGGATTTGATTTAAACATATTTGTTACAAAGTTTAAAATTTTCTTTCCTGTGGAGAAGTGGGAGTAAGGAAAAATTCTTCTTAACCAAAAAAAATAAAACAAAATTGAATAAACAATAAGAATAAGGACAGTAAAACATTCTTCCAGTATTATTTTCATAGCTGCCTAATAGTGAGGTATCAGTGCTGCATCAAGAACTCATATAACCAAAGTTAGCCAAGAAAGTTTAGCTTTCTGGGAGTCTCAATCAATTCTCTACAATTTTTGGAGATCACATCTGCAAACTCCATTAAATCAGCTCTGTTACTATTAGTCCACTTGCTGGCCTATTGTAAAAGCAATTGAACTAAACATATTTTGAAAAATCAGCCTTTGAGGAACTTGGTGAAATGGAGTCATGGAAATTAGATCTGGAAAAAATCTGATTATGCAGTAATTCATCCCTTGAGGACCAATGTGAAACTGTCTCTGACAGTGTATTTTTAAGTACGTTTTCCTATTTGAGGTTTGAATGACTCAAACAATGGGATTTCTAAATCTTCCACTGGGACAATATTATCATAGGCCTCATTATTAGGAAATGTTTCCTGATATCCTCTCTGATTTTTTCCTTTGCTTAATTTCATTCCATTAACCCCAATTATGCTTCCCTGGGGGGCAACTCTCAACAACTCCAATTTCCCCTTTGCATTTATATACTTCAGAGATTTCTAGATGGTAATCTCATCCCTCCCTGTGGCATCACATAGCCAATCTATGCTGAATTTTTACAGTTCTTTTCATCTCTGTTCATAAGTCAACTCTGGCCTCCTTATCACTTGTGGTTTTATGTTCTGAACTTGCCCCAGATTTGGGGGCTTTAAGGCTATTAGTAGAACATCTCCAATTCTGTGAGTTCTTAGGATTCCATGCAGATAGTTGATCTCTGATCATCTAAGTCATTTGACTCCAGCTCCAGCTGAGAAGAGCAATAAGAAGCATCTCCATTTTTACATGGCATACATAAAATGCTAATCTGACAGAAATATTACTACTAGGATTTTCTTCTTGTTGAATACATTTTTGTGCCAAAGAGATAATACTCTGCAGTACTATCCTTATTAAAATTGATTCTCAATCATGGTATAGAAAAGCAACATCATATTGTTCAGTAAGAGCTTTTTCACAGCAAACAGGATGACATTGAATATTTGCCCTATAAAAGAAGATTTGAGAGTTTTTGCATTGGAGGGATCATTTCTATACAATCACCAGAAGCCAGTCTCTGGATGGAATATAAGGAAGAGCTCTAGAGGCACACCTACCTCAATTAATTGAGGGAAAAAAAACTCCAGTGTGATGGTATTTCACACAGCCAGAGTATGACAAAAGGGTTTCTGAGTTCACCTGACCTCTTCAGGGAGCAGGGGCTGAAAAGCAAATATTTTAAAAGCTATATTTGAACATGGACCTCAAGAATCATAAATGAATCATGACCCAGTGCCTGGGTGATATTTCCTTGTTAGTTTTGTTGGTTTGTGTACTGTGAAGGGCCTTGACACTTTTACTGTAGATATAAATCAGAATCAGAATCTATCTCTGCCTTGACCTGAGGGAACTCGCGTTTGATGGGAATGTGTATGCTTAGGATTCTCTATTTTTTGGGAACCAATGTTGAATAATGCACAAAAGAACTTTGTTCTGTGATCCTTGCTGACTCAGCTAAGGCTGCTCCACCACCTGTAATGCTCTCTATGTATTACAGTTACAACATTTTTCATTCTTCTTGTAAAAATGGTGGATTTAATTTCTCTACTTCTGATATCTTAGGGAATCTTCTTGATTCAAGAAGGAAATCTTCTTGAAATTAAGGAAATAACAAAAGAGACGATGAGAAAAAGAGAAGTGGACTCATGGAGGCAAGATTAGAGTCTGGGAACTAGCTCTATTGGGCAAATCTCTGTTTCATTCTTGCCTTTAGTTTCCTCATCTGTAAAAAAAAAAAAACTAGAGTGTTTCAACACACGATTGATAAGTACCCTTACAGCTCTAATATTCTGTGGTTTTTGCAACAGAACAAAGGAGTAGATGAAAAAGATTGAAAATAATTAGATGAAATTTAAAGATAGAGAAACTGACAAGAGACAAGAGAATGCCTATGTTCCTATCTATTTTCCCTCTTAATTTCAAAGAAATGTGCCATGCTTTCAGGAGTTGTCCAAATGAAAACTTAGAGTGCATAAGAAATGCAAAAGAAAAATACTTAGAAAATTAGTTTCCTTAAAAAATTATGGAGAGTTCCTGGAGCTCAGCACATTATTTTCCTCAAGGACATTATGAAACCATTTGGTTATAAATTTCCTTTGGCAATAAAAAGAACTTCATGGAAATGATGAAGAATAAGATTAGGGCCATTGTGATTTTCTATATTTTATTTTATTTTTTAAAAAAGAGATCATGTTTTTATTTGAAAAAATATTTATTTCATTAATTTAGAATATTTTTCCATGGTTACATGATTCATGTTCTTTCCCTCCCCTCCACCCTGTAGCCAACGAGCAAATCCACTGGGTTTTACATGTGTCATTGATCAAGACCTATTAAAAAGGAAAGATAATTTAAAGGATTTTTAGAAATGATTTCATTTTTTAATGTAACAATTTCCACATAACATATGTCCAGGTGGTTTTGTGTTCCTTAAACAGTCTTTTAACACAGGTGGCCCTCTAGACTTATAATTCCAAGTACAAAGCAATTTTGACTGTGCCTATAAGCTAGTGCAGTTGTTCTGAAAGCTCATGGACACTCATTCAGAGACAATTCTTTTGTATGAAGTGATAAAGAAATTTGGTCACATAGTTGCCTTTGTTGTCATGTATTCTTGCCCCATCGAGTGTGTCAAGTGGGACCTTTAACTAAACAAAAACTGAAATGCACTCTCCGAGGAGTCTCTCTCTATTCCAGAACATTAACTAATGATGTCAGCTCAGCTATTGAAACATCACTAAGTAAACATTTGTCTTTCAGAGAAACAAACTGTCAATTGGTAGAATGCTGTTTCTTTTTTTAATTCTTCAACACACCTAAAAATCACAGAGTTTGTGGCAATCACTCATTCAAAAAAAATTGTTAAGTATGTAGTATGGGTGAGCAATGCGCTGAACTAATGACCAAGAGAAGTGAAACATAAATACTAGAAGAGTCCGACTACTAGCCTTTGAGTAGCTCATAATGTAGGGGCAGGGGCAAAACACACACGCGCAATTTCCTAAATAATATTTGCTGAGCAAGAACTTATAATTAAAAATTCATGTGGTGTAAGTCAAGTGCATCAGTGTTGAGGAGATGCAGAGTGGATAAATGTCTTATTTAGTTAATGAGACTAGACCCAGGAGATGAGGTTTAAGCTGAAGCTTTTAAAAGTGAATATTTTATTATTTTGAACTTGACAAATACCCACCCCACCTCTCTCATATATAAAAAATAAAGAAATGTGTATATCACACTACGAATCTCCATTTCATAAAACTGTCTTCCTAAAAGCATATAATCAATTAAAGCCAATATTTTCAGGGTTGTCCTTTTGGACTTTTGAATTTCTTCCTGTTTTCTTTTGTGTACTTAAAAAAGTGCTACAATGACAATCAATTCTTTCCTTCCCTGGTCCCACTCCTTGCTTCCTTGCTTCCTTGCTTCCTTGCTTCCTTGCTTCCTTGCTTCCTTGCTTCCTTGCTTGCTTCCTTGCTTGCTTCCTTGCTTCCTTGCTTCCTTGCTTGCTTCCTTGCTTGCTTCCTTGCTTCCTTGCTTGCTTGCTTGCTTCCTTCCTTCCTTCCTTCCTTCCTTCCTTCCTTCCTTCCTTCCTTCCTTCCTTCCTTCCTTCCTTCCTTCCTTCCTCCCTCCCTCCCTCCCTCCCTCCCTCACCCTCCCTTCCTTCCACCTTCCTTTCCTTCCTCCCTTCCTTCTTTTCTTCCTTCCTTGTATTGTTATAACTATACTTCTACACTACTCCTACCTTATCAAATAAAACTAACCCCTTGAAAAAAATATAAAACCTACTTCATAAAAAATAACCATAGTCAAACAAAAGACATCAATATATTAGATGTGTTCAAAAAGGATGTCCCATTCTGTGCCCCTAATCCATCATCTCTCTATCTAGATATGTGACCGCAAAAATATGGTTTCAAGACTCTGAATTGCCAAAACTGTAAAGATAATTTTAGTGTCTTGATTTTTATCAAAAATAAGTGGTCGCCAAGGGAAAAAATTCCCAAATATGAAATATCCAAGTCAGCTGGGTTTTGTGGAGATTTTAATTAATATGAATGAAGGAATTAAGGGAAGGGAGAGAGACAGAGTAAGAGGTAATAGTAGGAAATGGCCCAGGCCATTTGGCCTAGGTCTAAGTCTTAAGAGAGACTAGTCAGTTTTTTATCAACTCACCACAAGATTTGTCCCAAGCAAAACTCTAGTGTTCAGAGAGACCCTCCAATTCAGCTTCCAAACTCAACTAACTTCAGAGACCCAGCTACTCCAACTAGTCTGAGCTCCAACTACACCGAACTCCAACTAACTCGCTAAGTTAAGAGACCAGCTCCTTTAAAAGAGAAATTTCTCTTATGTCACCTCCCCTAAATTTTCACATCTACCAATCACAGTAGACGTTTTCCACAGGACTGACCATTCTTAATTCACATCTTCTTTTGTTATCACCTTCTCTGAGTAGACTAAAACTTCACACCTTTTGCTAAGCTTGCCCTTTTGTAAGTTGCTTGACCTTTTTAGTGATTAAATTAACCTTTATATGTACTTATCACCCTTTTGTATTAGATCTAAAAATAGTCCTAGCTTAAGGTTTTGGTCTCACTATAAGTATGAGTTAGGGACTTTTTCATTGTTCAGGAAGGAGTATTACAACTTTATCTTCCCCTAAAGTATGCCTAAGTATGGGTGGGGTAATGTAAAGTTCCCAGTACATTCCTGATCAAGTACCTCCATTGTTTAAAATGGGGAAAAGCTTAACCAAATGTTCTAAGGTATAGTCTGAGCAGTTTTAAGATTCACAGATATTAGTAGCATGCTTCATCTTACTTCCTGTGGAGTTGCTTCTGGTCAATGCATTGATCTGAGATTTTTAAGAATTTTTGCTTTGGAGGTTTTATTAATTTTTATTAAATAATTTTATTAATTGAGTTTGATTAATTTCATTCTGCATCAATTCATATACATCTTCTTGGGTTTCTTAGTGAATGTATCCATTTTAGGTAGAAGGTAGAAAGTGGAGAGCTCCCTGATACTCTATTTAAGAAGAGGACACAGGGCACCCATGTCATAATTTCTCACTCACTACACTACTAACTTCATTATGCCCTCTAGGCTACACTGGCCACTTCATCATCATGCCCTCTGGAATTTCATCATCCTTCAAGATTAGATGAATTGTGAATCTTCCACCTCCTCTGTAACCTCTGATCCTTTTCTCCCCTACCCAATTCTCTTTTTTTTTTTTGAGAGGATAGAGAGTGGACAATGAAGAACTTCTTCCAGATCTTTTATTAAAGAGAGGGCTAAGGTCAACCCTTTAATCTTTTCATATATGGTACCAGATACCTTCATCCCACATCTTTTCAGCTTTTAAAAAATATCTTTCTCCACTAGAGTTTGAACTCCTCCAGGGAAGTAATTGTCTTTAGCTTTTCTTTGTATTCTCAGTGCTTAGTATACTGCCTGGCATATAGTAGGTGCTTAATAAATGTTTACCAACCACTAATAATTTCTTATAAAGTAATAATAATAAATGACATTTATATAAAATAATTTTTGACCAATTGCCATTGATAGACAACTCTTTTCCAGTTATTTGCCATAGTAAAAAGAACTGCTATGAATAATATTGCATATGTGGGACCTTTCTCTTTTTCTTTTATCTCTTTAGACTTTGTGCTCAGTAGTGTGTCCCCTATGTGCAGGTCACTATACTAGATGACAAAAGGAAAAAATAGTATATATTTCTGTGAATTTATAACTTAGTAGAGGAAATACCCTCCTCCCCCACATATACCTTTATCCCAAAATTTTAATTAGAGCTATATAACATGAAAGTGAGAGTAAGTTAAGAAAGTTTAAAGTGCTCTGCCAATTCAGAATAAAAAGAGATCATTTCTGTTTTGGGACATTAGAGAGAGGTCCAAGGAGCACATGGTGAGTAAACTGGATATTGAAAATTACAGAGAATTGTGGGATTGAGATGGATTGAGGGAGACAACTGAGAATCGAAAATGTAAAGAAAATACAGTCTCCCTCCCCCAATATTATTCATCATCCTCTAACTCCTGGGTAATTTGTTTACCCTTTTACTTGGTTGAACCCTTCCAACCATCACCATTTACATCATGTATATTTTACTGTTTTTGTGTGTATGTGTGTAATGTTTTCCCAGTAGTTTCATTTTATGTCTCCTATCATTCCTCAATAGCACATGAAGGGCACTCGTACTGGGGGAGAAAAATAAAATTGCAAAGGACTTAGAAGGTAATACTAAGAAGGAAAGACATGCTAGACAGAGGGAAGAGGTGGGAAATATCAGGGAGAACAAGTAGTACTATTTTGCTATGGATAAAAACCTGTAACGACCAAGAGTGGAAGATAAAGTTAGAGAGGTTGGAAAGAGCCAAAGAATGACAGATGTCTTTGGGATTTAAATGCCAGACAAATCAGTCTGTATTTGAGAAGTAATTGGGCTTTTTCCCAGTGAGGAAGGAATGGTAAGGTGTCAAGGGCAGTGTACTACAATGGAAATCCTATTGGATTTGGAGTGAGGATATTTGGGTTTGAATTCTAGATCTAGTGTTCATTACTTTTGAGACCCTGGGAGAAGTACTTAATCTCTTCAGGCCTCAGTTTCCTCAGCTGTGAAATTAAAGAATGGGACCAAATGATTTCTAGGTCTCTTCTAACTTTAAGTTAATGAATAAATGACTCTATAATGAGTCTCTAATCTTGACTTTTCTGTACATTTTTGTGGTACTTTTTAAAAGGGGAGTGGGGTGTTTAAATGAAGATGTGATAGAATTTTGGGGTCAATTGGGATTCTTATGAGAAGCAACGATCCCTCACTAAGTCATAAACACATCACAAAGACTATATATGATTGTTAAATGAGAACTGATTGGACTAAGAGTGAAGAGATCCACCTCTGGCTTTGCCTCCAACTGAAGTACAGGCTTGGGTAAAACATCCCTCCTCTGTGAACTCTCTCATTTATAAATAAGGAGATTAGATAGAAAAAAAGTCCAGTGTCTCTTTCATTTCTAACATTTATTTTAAACTATTTCTCAGTTCTCATTTCCTGATAACACATATGTTTTAAGATTCTGAAGGCAGGCCTCAAGAAGCCTTTTCCCTTAGAATTAATCTGTACAGGCTGTACATTTACACCCTTATCCCATTCCTCTCTCCCAACCCCAACATACATTGTGCCTTGCTATTTTTCTGAAAAGAAATTGTAAAGAGCAGAAGAAAATTTATTTGGGAGAAACCACTCCCTTTTCCCATTTTCCTATAAGGGGTTCCTTTTCAGGGTCCCTATCTCTCTCTCTCTGCTCTTTGGAAGAACTTCCAAATGACAAGAATCTATGCTATAATCCATCCCAACAATTAAAGGTTTAAAAATAATTCCGAGCTCCTTTAAATAACACCCACACATTAGGCTGAACACATTTGTCTTTCCGCCCTCTGCTTTTGTAAGTTCTATGCTTATATTCCTGGCATTTTTACAGCACTGGTTTCAGCACAGCTTCTCTCTTTCACACTAAGCATTCTCTGATAAGGTGCAGCTAGGGAAATCCATTTCTCCCAGGACCCAGTCAAGTTTTCACATCAGTTAAGTTAATTGACAGAAGGCTTAACACATTTCTTAATTATAGCTGCAAATACATTGCTGGAAGAATCCCCAAAACATGGGAAAACAATGTTCCCTGATCAAACAGTTTGAAAGTGACTTAAAGAGGAAAAATTTGACACACAACAGGAAGAGGATCCTCCAGGAGAGCTGGGTTTCCAGCGTCAGGATGAGAGAGTAAAAAGAACATTGTTTTGGGAACTGGGAGGAGATCTAGGCTTTAATTCAGGCTTTGCTATTCGCTTGACCTCATGCAATGCACAATCCTTTTGTGCCTCAGTGTTCTGCCACTCCCAGAGTAGATGATAATATTATACACTCCCTCTTCTAGGACTTCTATAGGTATAATCCCTCTGAAAGTGCTTTGAGAATATTAGGATTGGGAAAGAGTCACAGATAGAATCCAGGTGCTACCAGTGGCTGATAGGCAGAAAATGCTAGCCATGGCAAGATGAAATAATGAATGGAGTACCGATTAATGGTAAAAGAAAATTTTTACTGATAATGAAACTTACATGTTCATTTAAGATTATAGGAAATTTGATATCAGACATCCAGGTGAATTCCCCAAATGTGGGCATTTTCTTCACCTTGTTAAATATCCCCCTCGAGGAAAAAAAAAAAGTTGAAGGAATTTCTTTTTCAAATGGGCTTAGTTTTGTTCCTCTGATGAATTTTGATAAATATATTGGTTTACTGAGAAGCAAAATTGTTTCAGAATTATAGGAATTGGAGATGGAATACTGTAATCATGCTACACATCATTTAAGGTTAAAAAGTTAATCTAAGAAGTGTAGATAAACATGATTCAGTGACCTGGCAACTTGCCTGGTGTAATTCCCACTGAAAACATATGGGCTCTAATCTAGGGTAGATTAAAAAAATGAACTCTTCATCAAAGGTATATTTAACACCGAAGGTGATATATGTGATTTCATCATGAAAGTTAAAGACTCTATCAAAATCTTGTGAAGTAAATTCCAAATCATATAAAAGAAGTGACTACAGCAAAATGATACACTGAATATCAAAAAGATTTTTTGAGATGTAAAAAGCTGTTAGGTTTATTATGTATAAATTTAATATTTTTATTTTTCCCATTTAATTTGCATACCACTATATATTATTTGTCTGAATATAGTCTTCAATGAAAATCCTTCCCTCCAACTTGGATGATAGAAAACCTGAGTGTGATTCCCAACATGTTATTTTCCCATGTATATCTATATCTTCAAAAAGATCTCATTTTAGGTAGATGACAGAATCAATATGGAACACAAACACATGACTATTCTCAGGAAATAGCATTATCAGCAGTGTCATACTTGGGTCTCAGAAGATAGTGAAGCACAAATATAATTTTTTATTTGCCCATTGGTTAGTGACTGATTTCTTCTTAATTGTTATTTTTATATTTGATTCCTGAAACTTGCTGGAAAAATATGTATTTTGCTATGTGCTGCTGAAATATAAAGAAAATGCATATGAACTACTTTTTAAAATTCTGGTTTCATTGTATGCTTCTTTTACAGACTACTCTCTCTCTCTCTCTCTCTCTCTCTCTCTCTCTCTCTCTCTCTCTCTAGCCTATTAAATTAAATTGTCTTTTTATCAGTCTTTAGTCTTCTTGACCTCTTTGCAATTTTTGACACTGTTGTTCACCCCTTAGTACCAGATAATCTCTCCCACTTTTGTGATGCTTTCTTTCTTGTTTTTATCACCTTCATTACTTACAAGATTTTCTTACTTTCCTTGGTTATATGTATGAGGAATCTGTTTCTGTTTAAGTTTGATATAATATCGCTACTTTTTACAAATCTTAAACATAATGATTTCTAGTCTCCTCACCATGTTGGTAACCCTCCAGGCTACTAGTATTTTCTTAAAATGTGCCTCTCATTTCTATGATGTTTGTGTAAGAACAATAACAACAAAAAAATCAGTCCTACTGATACTACGGGGAAACAACTAAGGAAGCCAGGGGTGTTGATGTACATTTAAATTCAGAATCCCCAAATAATAATTTTCGAGAGAGCTTCCCTCATTTGGTAAGATCAACCCCAAGACAAAATCTGTTCAGATGGTATTTATGCATGTGCCTTACTTTCTCAATGAAAATTGTTCCTGTAGCCTAGAATTCGGCTCTTTCTAAGGAATCTAACTACTGGTTCTCAGAAGCTTGGTATGCAAGACTGGCTTGTGCCTTGGACCTAGCTGTAGCATTCCTGGGCACCAAATGTTTGTTGTCATTCATTGAGGTGACTCTTAATTAGCTGGGTGACACTCTTACCTGGCAATTCTGCTAGATGCATTTCAATATGGGTCATCACTCTGGCATCAGGCTGTTACTAGTCAACAATGACTGTGCTGAATCAAACATAAAATTAGATACATGCTTCACTTAGTGGTTTTTCAATGATGAAGTTAAATATGGGCAGTGCATACTATTTTTTTAAGCCTTATCTTCTTCTTAGAAACAATACTAAGTATTGGTTCCAAAGCAAAAAGAGTCTTAAGGGCTAGGCAATTGGGGTTGTGACTTGCCCAGGGTTTCACAGCTAGGAAGTATCTGAACTCAAATTTGAACCCAGGATTGCTTTACTCTCTCCACTCAGCCACCTAGCTGCTCCTACATGCTGTTCTTCCTGAGACAGTTTGGACTATTCCATTTATCTTTCAACCCAAGACCCTTTTCATTTCTAGTATTCTTCAGTCTGTTTCTATTTCACATTGATGCAGCTACAAACACATCTTCAGATGTGTTATGGGGTGCTCAGGGAGGAATAGTATCTCTGGTGTGGAGGGCTTGTCATGCCCTCTTAGGGCAGCTCTCCAGCCTCAGACCCTCACCTGACCCCCAGCTCTCACTTGTGGCTCCAAGTAGCTGCTAGCATGCGGCAGTGGCCACACCCCAGGCAACGGCTTCAACGGGCCGGCTAAACCTTGTGAGGGTAGCCATCGGGTTGTCGACCCCTGGTGAACCAGGGCTTTGCTCACCCAGCATGTGAAGACTTCTTCGGCGGAACAGGCGGAAGAAACCAACAAGAAGGTTCAACGGCTGAGATGGCGATGCAGCAAGGCACTAAGCACAAAAGACAACACGGCCATCCAATGCAGCTGAGGAAGTCTCCAGGTGTAACGACTTTTTGTGCCAATGGACCTAGGCTTCCAATGCTGAGAGAGTGGGACTGTCTCTGTGCAACGACTTTTCCACTTAAATCTTAATGCACAAGTGTCTTTGTGCACACTCATCTATACACCATAGATGAAAACGCACAAAGACAATCGTCATCCTCGGTTACCGAGAGACTAATACTACTACTTTTGTCCTTCTACCCGCTAATGGTGAACATTTCCCAAATCTTTGTACTAAATCCTCTTTTTTTTAATGTTTTTTTTTCCCTTCATGGGAATCTCAGCAGATTTTAAGGATTGTGGATAAAATTATCCTCTCTTCATATCTAACTCTTAAATCAATATATCTCTACTTTCCCTCTAGATGATCATTACAAAATGGAACTCGATCTATTTCCCCCAAAAACTTCTTCTTCCTCCAAGCTTCTCATTTCTACTGAGAGTTCAAGCACCCTTCCAGTCAGCCATGGTTGAAAGCCAAGAATTATCCACAATCATTGTCTCTTCTTTACTCTTCATTTCCAATTGAATATATGTCTACATCTCTTGCATATATATTCTTCTCTACTTTATGCTGCCATTGCCATTATTATCTCTGATCTAGACTACTCCATTGGTCTCCGTGTTTCCTTTTTATCTCCTATATTGTTTATGTTTCATACAATGAAGATCTTAAAACATAGGCATAAATTGTATTTATTTCTCCTCTTCAGAAATCTTCAGTGCCTCCTTCTGACCTCTAAGATGCCACCAGGATTCATGATGAAAAATGTTAACCACCACTTTAGAATGAACTGACAGAATCTGAATGCAGACTGAAGCATGCAATTTCTTCATTTTATTTCCTCCATGAAGTTTTCTCTAGTGTAAGAGATCTTTGTCCTATTTCACAACATGACAAATGTGGAAATACATATTGTATAATAACACATGTATAACCTACATCATATTACTTACCATCTTAGAGGGGGGGAAGGTGGGAAGAAGGATGAGAGTGTGGATCACATTGTCAGAAAATGATTATTAAAACTATATTTACATGTAATCTGAACAAAAATAAAAAATTAGTAAAACATAATGCCTGCCACTTAAATTTCTGTTCTTTCATCATTCTCTTTAAAGTACTCCTTTCTAGCTTGCTAGTTGTCCACTGTATATGGTGTGAATGGTACCCCACATTGAGAATTAACTTTTGGCTCAGGTATACTTTGTGGAATTGCTTCAAAGCACATTTCATGTATTATTTCTTACATGAGGATTTTCCTATCCTTATTGTTATTATTTCTTTCCAATTTATCATGTAGCTGGAGAATCACTACCTCATAATAGAGTATCTTGGATATTATAGGTGCTTAATATATGTTTTTGAATTTAATCAAAATTTTAAAAGGACATGTTTCAAGAGAAGTGCTCCATAATTAAATTCTCCTTTTTGTAAAATTTACTAATTTTCATATTTCATTATACTGGATAATGAAAGTTAGAATTAAGAACGTCTAGGTAATGTGTGAAAAAATAAATTCATCCAAGGAACTAGAGAGCAGATGCCATTTTATTCATTTTAAAAAATCACTTTGCACTGTTGCTTTCAAGTTTGGATGATCTAGGAGTGTGTACACAGTCCATCACTCAATATCTAATTTTCATCTAGCTTCGATCAAGTTTTTCCTCTTGGAGTCTGGCCAGATCTGGTTGTAGTAATTGAACATTTTACAATGTATTGCATTAGAGAAATCCATCTCTCACCACTATAATATCAGAGTGTCTGAAAACAATTAAGTCTCCTAAAAAATCAGAATAGAATCCAGAGATATTCCATCACTTTTAAAGTGGTTGGCAAGCAAGCCAAGGTTTTATCCCAAAGTGATAGTTTTGGTGATGGAATCTTTGTTAATTGGGAGAGACACTTGCCCTTTACTGGAAAATAGAGTTACAGTCTGAGTGTAGCCAAGGACAAGATCCAGCCTAATTGAACTTTGACATTTTAAAGATGCTTCTTGGAAAACACTGCAGTTTTCTGCTTTCTCCAAGAGGACAGAATCGCTCTTTAGTGTTGGCATTATTGAGGATGAGACTAAATATGACATTTAGCTATAATTTCTTGCTCTTATACTCTCACACCTAGGTCATTTGACAAGAAGATCTCAATCAGAAATTGAACGATTGGCCAGCATTTATTGAGTCTGACCCAATCTAGACATTTGGGGAACAAAAATAAGAATGAGTCAATCCTTTTCCTAGATAAGAATATGACTGAGCTGGGAGTACAAACTAATCTACATCAGTAGTCTAAAGGTATGCAATTTCCTATAATAGTATTTGTTTCTTTAATTCAGATCCCTTCTATTCCTTAGTAGGCAATTTCAGGAGTTGCTATGGTAAAAAATTTTGCAGTCTGACGATATGGCAACTCTTTTACAACACAAGAGCTACAAACACTTATTAAGCTCTTACTAAGTTCCAAACTATGCAAGGCACTGGGAATCCAAAGGTGAAAATAAAACAATTCTTGCCCTTAAAAAACAAAACCCCTTGGATTAAACTGAATGTACTACAGATAAGTAAACATAAAATATATACAATATAAGTAAAGTAATTTGGTGGAAGGAGACAGAAATCAAGCAATTGGAAAGAATCAGAGGTCTCTTTAAGAGGCAATACTTGAGCTGCATCTTGCAGGAAGGATTCTGGGAGATAGAGGGGAGGAAGAATGATACAGGCCTCAAGGACCATGTGATAAAAGTCATGGAAGAACAAAATGGAATGCTGTGCAGTTTGGTTGGAATGCAAACTCTGTAATGGTGAGTAATGGGAAATCAGAATAGAAAGATAGTTTAGAGGTAGGTTGCAAAGGGATATAAATACCAAACCGCAGGATTTTTATTGCATCCTGGAAGCACTAGAGAATCACTGATTCTTCTTGAGAAAAAAAGTAATATGGTCAAATCTCTGGTGATAAGGTTTTATGAAACTGGCTAGGCTTGTCTTCAGATGATATAGGTAAAGGTCTATGCAAAAATCCTTTTATGTTCGGTCAGACCAAATGATATAGCTGGGCATGGCACATTCTTGTAATCCATGATACTAAAATAAAGAAGAGGATGGATCACTTGAACTTATGACTTTTGAGCTGCCTTAGGCTAAAATTGATTGATATCTAATTAAGTCTGAAAGCAATATGATAAACATTCAGAGTTAGGGGCCACTACAGTGGGTCAAGGTACCCTCAGTCAGAACAGAGCAGGACAAAATATTTGGTGTATGACCTCTAGGAGAGAGGGAGAGAAGAAGGAGAAGAGACAGAGACAGAGACAGAGAGACAGACAGAGACAGACAGACAGACAGAGATGGAGAGGGGAGAGAAAGAGACAGAGAGACAGAGACAGAGAGAGAGAATATATAAAGAGATAGTACAATATAGAGTAATTTGATGAAATCTGATTGTGTGCTATTGGAATAGGCTTCAAAAGTTTTGAGTCATCTCTGTACCTCAGTAAGGGAATCAGAGGAAGATTTTAGTAGAATAATTAAGAGCAACTAGAAACAGAGTATAAATATGGGTTAAATAGAGTCTTAGTATAAGTGCCAAAGGAGTTTAGAGAATGAAGATGTCAGTAGAGATTGAAGAAGTTGGAAAAAGTGTTTTGGAAGAAGCTGCTACTGAAATTTTCTTAAATATATTTGGATATGTTGGTACTAAAACAAATCTAAATTATGTACTTAAACTGGGGTCTTTATGTATAGTTACATAAAATTTTGTAGTTTTATTAACAATAAATAATGTCATGTTAGATCAAGAATAGGATAGTATTTCAAGGCTTTAAGTAGCAATGTTAGTAGGACAACCTTGACTCTTCTAATGAAATTCTCTTATTTTACAAATGAGAAAATAGGCCTAGGAAAGTCAAATCACTTGTCTTTGTTGTTGTTGTGTCTGACTCTTCCTGATGCCATCTGGAATTTTCTTGGCAAAGATATTGAAGGGCACCTTAGATATTATTTAGTCTAATCTGAACAGAAATTGTCTTTGAGGTCATCTGGTTATAGTAATCATTGTTCCCCTCCATCCATGACTACTGGCAAAACATCCTTTTAATAAAACATTATATAATTTAGCGTGGGATTGAAGATAAAGTCATTGAGTTATAGTTTGAAAAATTCATCCTCCCTTTTTTTGAAAATTGGAATGTTTGACATTTCTATTTTTGCATTCCTTTTCTCATTCTCTATGTTTTTCATCAATTTTATAAATTATAGCCCTTTCCACAATATTCTATGAATATCCATCTCTCTGTGTTGGCATATTTAATATAGCTAATGTTGTTGGTCATCATTTCTGAAGTTGAATAAACAGGGTTTTATTCAAAGGTTAAAGGGAATTAGTGATGGAAGAGGTGGTATATGACCTCTATTACAGAATAGTCTCTAGTGCAAAATATCTCCAGGTAATACAATTATAAAGTTGTTCCAGCTTCTAGTTCCTTTCATAAGCCATTTGAGCTTCAAAGCTGTGGTTTATTTTATTGTTACCAGATTCCTTTGATGTATTTATAGCCCTGTAAATCACAATTACCTAGCATTTACTTTCTCTATAATCTGTGCTTGTGTCTATTGTTAGTTATTATGTCATTATTATACCTTTGGGAGTTGAGCTGTGGTTTGGCTTCTTTAACTCAATTAAATATACTTGACAAACTGTATGATGTGTTCAGCTTCACGTGTTTGTTTTTAACTGTGACAAGATGACACATTGTGATCTTTTTTCTTGCTAACCTAGATTGGCTGATACAGGCTAAAAGAGGAAGCTATCAGTTGCCTCTCTTTTTCATTGGAGAGTTGAGGGCAGAGCAATATATTTTGCCCAGAGTTCCTTTCCAGAAGGTTCAGAACTCTTCAAGGAACTCTTTACTTTCCATTAACTGCTCTGATTCATTTTAGTTCTATGGAATATATATGTGTGTATATACATATATCTATATATATATAAGTGTATGTTTATGTGTATAAAACTGTAACATAACATTCCCAAATCCAATTTTCATCTTTCTTTTCTGTACTATTTTTCCATTAGATTTTTTACATGTTTTGATAATATTTTAATAATCATTTTATGACATGTTGTGATCCATATTTTCTCTTTCCTTCTCATCTCTATTCCCTCCCCAAGAGCAGATAATATGATATAGATTGTACATGTGCTATCATGCAATATATATTTCCATGTTCATCATGTGAAAGAAGACACATGGTAGTAGGCTCTCGGTAACCGAGGATGACGATTGTCTTTGTGCATTTTCATCTATGGTGTATAGATGAGTGTGCACAAAGACACTTGTGCATGAAGATTTAAGTGGAAAAGTTGTTGCACAGAGACAGTCCCACTCTCTCGGCATTGGAAGCCTGGGTCCAGTGGCACGAAAAGTCGTTACACCTGGAGACTTCCTCAGCTGCATTGGATGGCCGTGTTGTCTTTTGTGCTCCAACACGCCCTGAGCACTCCACAGTGCTTTGCTGCGTCGCCATCTCAGTCGTTGAACCTTCTTGTTGGTTTCTTCCGCCTGTTCCGCTGAAGTAGTCTTCACATGCTGGGTGAGCAAAGCCCTGGTTCACCAGGGGTCAATGACCCGATGGCTACCTTCACAAGGTTTAGCCGATCTGTCGAAGCCATTGCCCGGGGTGTGGCCGCTGCCTCATGCTACTGGGAGCCACAAGTGAGAGCTGGGTGTCAGGTGAGGGTCAGAGGCTGGAGAGCTGCTCTAGGAGGGCATGACAGGCCCTCCATACCAGAGATACTATTCCTCCCTGAGCACCCCATACACCCATATTACTAACAAAAAAGAAAAATTCATGGAGGAAATAAAATGAAGAATAGTATGCTCCAATCTGCATTCAAACTCCATAAATTCCTTCTACAGCACTGATTATCCTCTTTTTTTTTTTTTTTAAATTGTGAGTCCCTTGAAGTTGTCCTGGATCCTTACATTGATGATAATAGTCATCATTCACAGTTGAGTATTATACAATATTGCTGTTACTGTGTACATTATCCTGACCTGCTTATCTCACTTTGTATCCCTCCATATAAGTCTTTCAAGGTGTTTTGTGCGTGCGTGTGTGTGTGTGTGTGTGTGTGTGTGTGTGTGTGTGATCATCTTGTTCATCATGTCTTATGGCATACTAGTGTTAAATTACAATCATATGCCACAACTTGTTCAGTCATTTTGTCATTAGATTGTAAGCTCCTTGCATAGTGAGTCTGTCTTTTGTATTTGTCACCCGGCACTTAGTTCAGTGCTTGGCACATAACAGGCACTTAATGTGTATTGAATTAAATTTAAAATGTTGACACAGATATATACATCTCAGTATACCAGAAAAACAAACAAAATCCATCAAATCAATTTATTGCTCAGCTCATTGCTTACCTCCATCCTACTCTGAACACGTCTTATGAATTCTTCATTAAAAATTTTTCTTGTTATTTATTCAACTGGGTATGCCCTTTCATTTCCCCTTTCATCATTTGGATTCTCCCTATTCTTCAAGGTACAGTTTATCTTAATCACAAGGACATCCTCCACTGAGTCCAGTCTATAATGATCTCTTTAACTTACGGTATCTTAGTCTAGAAGGAAAAGACCACCTGATAGGGATCTTAAGTTGTTTTTTTTTTTTTTATATCATGGACTTCTCTGGCAGTCTAGTCTTTCTCAGCAGAATTATTTTTTAGTATATTGACACTACGTTAAGAACCCCGATGTTCTAGCCCAAATCTCTCAGTTAATAGATAAGATTTCAGACCCAGACAGGTTATTTGATAAAAAATGTTATGATAAGTTTCTGATTGAGTTTTGCTGGGGATTTTTTATCTACAATTCACTGCTTTTCCCAGAGAATCATATTCCCACATCCATGCAACCCTGTGTTATCTCCTATGTCATTGTCTATTTCATTTATTTAAAAACTTAATTATAGTCTTTCTTTGTCTTTGTCATCACCTTCATGTTTTTCTTTTCTTTTTTTTCCACATTGAGCGAAAGCTTAATGTAACAACGGAATTTAGAATCAGTACCTGAATAGATTGATAAATAGATATAGATTGAAACATACATACATACACATTCATAGCTGACAGATAACACATGTCAAATCTTCTATTTACTCTCTTTATGACTTTTTACAAGTTTCACCATTGTTAAACTTCAGTTTCTTTATGTGCAAAATGAGGACATTAAGCTATACGATCAATTAATAAGTCAACTAGTATTCTTATAATTTCTCATAAGTTGACTAAATGCCAGGCAAAATGTCTCATTCTACCTCTAAATCTTAGGGTTCAAATATGTACATTTATTCCAAATTAGAATAGAAGCTTCCAGTTGTCTTACAATGCTTTTATATAGCCCTTAGCACCCAACACTTATACATTGTAGGATCTCAATAAATATATTTTGGATGAATGCACATACATAAAAACTAGACTTGTTTTTAGAATAGGAAAAGGTGAAGGGAATAGCTAAATATTATTCTTTATTTTTATAGTTGTAGCCAGGATTGCAGAAGGACCAGCATGGCTGAAGGAAAGTATATTATTGCCAAAGCTAAGATGGCAATAAAAGCAGTGATATATTCAATATGCTATGGGAGAAAGAACACTAGACTGGAATTTAGGAGGTATTGGTTTTAGTTGCCTAAAGGTTTCCATGATCTGGGGACTCAACCACTAGCTAGCTGTGTATGCTTTGACAAATCATTTTTTTCATAATCTCAGTTTCTCATCTATAGATTTAGAAAAGGAAGCTGGGAAGGCAAAGTTGGACTATGTAATTTCTAATGTCCTTTCTAGCTCTAAAAATTGGGCAATTCTATGTTTGTAATTCTAATTAACATTCATAATCCAATGAAAATGAAGGAAATATTTTTCAGCAGTTCAGAAAAGAGGAATGTTCAGGTCAGGGAACATTGTAAAGTTATTCAGTCCTTTCTAATTCTATGTGGTCCCAGGAACCATGAGATTTTCTTGGCAAGGATACTGGAGGGGTTTGCCATTTTCTTCTTCTTTTGATACTTTTGTTAGGTGGAGAAGTGGCATGCTTAGGATCACACAGTTAGGATGTATCTGAGGTCAGATTTGAACTCACACCTTCTTGACTCCAGACCCATTGCTCTTAACCACAGAGCCACAGCAACTTCTACCTGGTCTGGGAAATAATCTCTTTTTTGGTCCACAGTAAAAGCAATATCATGTTGGTTACTATATTTAATGTGCCTCATTCATGTTGTTCATTTTAGTATCCTGCCCAAGATTCCTGTTTGAATTATAGACAGGGGAGAACTGGTAGCTAGAAGGTTGTATTTTGTACTTCTATTTTGCTTTTTGGTTTTGCTGGCTTGCCATCATTCTTAAATTTAATGCCCTGCATAATCTCTGAGTTTACACAGTTGTTCAGGTTCTGTGGCAAATATATATTATCCACATTTCATACTTTGGTAGAGTTCATCTGCACTTTTATAATCATCTTTTCTATTCACTTCTAATAACCTCTTTGCAGTTCTGTCCTGAATTATGCCCTCTGAAATATGTTCACATGGCTGTATTTTAGGGCATTTCCAAGGACTATTACAAAGGAATAACATGTTTTATTTTCATTTTGCTTGGGAATTTGAACCATTTTCAGCTTGAATGGGATATTTTTCTCTGATGTGCAATAATTTTTTTTTGTTTTCCCCTATACTCTTGCATAAATAGGATATAAATCTCATGAGTCTGTTTTCTCTGCAATAGTAGAAAACACTGCAGTCCAAGTCTGATGTGGAATTTTTCCCATTTCATTTACAAATGTTGAAACTGGATTCTGCCACTACTGTACTGATTGTTTTAGGGAGTGAGAAAAAATTCATTTTCATGCAAAAACATAAAATGCCATCCTTGTATTGAAAAAATGGAAATAGGCCATATTTAGGGTTCTGTGACAGAGAGCAGTGGTTCTCAAACTTTTTGATCTCAGGATGCCTTTATACTCTTAAACATTTTTTCATGTTTGATTTTTTAAAATATTTTTCCCAATTGCCTGTAGATACAATTTCAAATAATCATTGCTTGATATTTTGTGATGCATATTGTCTCCCTCCTTCTTGCTCCTCTTTTCTCCCTGAGGCAGCAGTTAATATTATATAGGTTATAGATGTGATATCATACAATACATAATTATTTGATCACCATTTTGGGAAAGAAGATACATGTCACTTATACTATAGAAAAATTCATGGAGGAAATAAAGTGAAGTATGATATGCTTTAATTTGCATTCAGACTCCAACCATTCTTTCCATGGCAGTGGATCACTTTTTTTTTGTCATGAGTTCTTTGGAGTTGGCTTGGATCTTTGCATTGCTTATAATAGTTAAGTCATATATATGACACACACACATATGTATATGCATTTGTAAACTTTAAAGGATCTCCTAAAGAGCTTTTTTAAAAAAACATGGGTTTATATCTTCAGAGCTGTATTAGAAATGAAAACATCTTAGTATTATTACAAGAATAAATTTGCCCTTGTTGTCTCATTGAAAGAGTCTTGGAACCCCAAAGATCCCTGAACAACAATTGGCAAAACACTGATTTGGAGGAAAGAACATTGTATTTGCAATCAGAGGAGTTGAATTTAGATCTTGGTTATATCACTTGCCAGTTGTGTGATCAATCACACAACTTTTTACACAAGTAATTACACAACAAAATTACAACCTTTCTGAGTTTGTTTCCTCATCCACAAATTTGGCAACATCATGATCACCATAGATAATATTTAAATAGTTATTATGATGTTCCAGACACTGTACTGAGCACTTTACAATAACTATCTCATTTGATCCTCACAATAGCCTAGGAAGTAGATGCTATTATTTTTCCCATTTTGTGGTGGTGAGTCTTTTCAGTCATCCCTGACTCTTTGTGTTCCCCATTGGGGGTTTTCTTGGCACAACTGGAATAGATTATCATTTCCTTTGCCAGTCATTTTACAGATGAGAATTGAGGCAAAATTAGATGACTTAATCAGCTTGTAAGTGCCTGAGTCTGGATTTGAACTCAGGTCTTCCTGATTCCATGACTAGCACTCTATCCATTGCACCACCTAATTGCCTTAGTAGTAAAAAGCATACAGGATCACATGGGTTTATGGGGATATGATTGGAGATGTAGACTCTAAGAGATCACCCGAATGCAAATATTAATAATATGGATATAGGTCTTGATCAATAAACCCAGTGAAACTGATGTTAGCTATGGGAGGGGGGGAGAGGGGAAGGAGGGGAGGGAAAGAACATGAATCATGTAACCATGGAAAAATATTCTAAATTAATTAATTAAATAAAAATTTTCAAATAAAAATGTATACAGTAATGAGATGTACTATATACCTATCAAGGCAGTTATAGATATATTTAAATTAATTTTACATCATGTTATTTTAGAAATAATTATATTGTAGCATTGAGAGCTCCTTTAAAGTAATTTATATTATTGATTAACCTTACTTTCATCAAGAGTAGCTTTAACAATAAATAATTTTTTAGTATCTACCATATTTTTTCTTAGATATTGAGGATACATAGTTGTGGAAGACATAATGCTGATCCTTAAGAAAAATCCAATTTATCCCTCATTCATTTCTCTCTATTGTAAGAGATTTCTGTCTTCTTTTACAACATGATGAACATTGAAATATTTATTATACAACATATGTACACATCACTTGTCATCTTGGGGAGAGGAGAGGTGTGAAAGGAGGAAAAGAATATGATTGCATAGGAAAGATATTCTACACTTGATCTTAGCCAAAGGCCAAGAAGCAATTAGGAAAGATATTCTAGAAGTAAAATTAAAGCTTAACAAGAAACACAGAAGCTAGAAAGTGCATTACGTAATCATAACAATAATAATAATGATGAAAACAACCACAAATGATATTATTCAGTGATTTCAGTCATCTACGACTCTTTGTAAGACTATTTGGAGTTTTGTTGGCAGAGATATTGGAGTGGTTTGCTATTTCCTTCTCCAGTTTATTTTTCAGATGAAGAAATTTAGGGCAATAGGGTTAAGTAAGTTACCTAGAATCTCACCATTAGTATCTGAGGTCAGATTTAAACTTAAGAAACTGAGTCTTCCTTATGCAAGACCTGGCACTCTATCCATTATACCATCTAGCTGCCTCCAACAATACTGATTCTAATAGCTCCAAGTTATATAATGTTTTAAAGTCTGAAAAGAGCATTACGAATATTAACTCATTTGTTTCTGACAACAACCCTGGAAGATAGGTACAACTATTATTCTCATTTTAAGGATGAGAATACTGAATCAGACAAAAGCAAAGTAATTTTCCCAGAGTAACAAAACCTAGCAAAAATATGAGGTAGAATGTGGCTAGACTATTTTGGCTAGAGTAGAGAGGGATCATCAATGTAAGACTAGTGAGAGAAATCATAGGACAGATCATAATTTGGGCCAAATGGTAGAAGTCTTTAAAGTATGATATCAATGGCCATGCCCCTCTCCTTATATGCTCTGGGGCCCTATTTCTTTGTTCTTTAGGCACAATACAAGATCACAACTTCCTTTCAGTTTGTAGCTGTTATTACTTCTTCTTAAAAAGTTTCAGCATGGAATCTGGCAAGTAGAAATGGAAACAGAATTGTTCTTTTTTTTTCTTTTGACTTGCTCCCTTCCTTTAAGAAAATAAATAGGTGGTGGAATCAAGATGGTGACTTAGAGGCAGAGGAAGTTCAGACCTCTGAAAACCCTTC
This sequence comes from Monodelphis domestica, assembly GCF_027887165.1. Lineage (NCBI taxonomy): Eukaryota > Metazoa > Chordata > Mammalia > Didelphimorphia > Didelphidae > Monodelphis > Monodelphis domestica. The sequence goes on along the minus strand of NC_077228.1, from coordinate 395,758,834 downwards.
CTCATTTAGTAAAAACAAAATGCTTCTAGGGGACTGAAAACCAAATCTAACAACAAGACAGAGCTAAGGAACCCTCCTTCTGGAGTCAAATTAAAAGGTACATCCCCCAAAAAACTGAATTCTAGAAAACTTGGGTTTAAGGGGAAGGAAGAAGGAAGGTCTCAGGACCCCTCCCCCACCTACAATACTGAGCCTCCAGCAGTGATTGGTCTCTCTGGGCCTGCAAAGGTGCTAGTTCTGAGGGAGTGCCTTGCAGGCACAGCTGTACCTGGCTCAGGGCTTTGAACACAGGCTGCAGAGAGACAGCCAGAGGAGAAGCTCAGAGAAGGCAGCCCAATCCCAGATACTCCATATTGCCCCTTTCCCTTTCTGAAGGTTTCAGCCTCAGGGCACATCCAGCTCTGCAAGATCAACTCCACTTTGGCTTAATCTTATCAATAGGGCAGATAAGAAGCCTTCAGAGGACAGGGAAGCTCAAGCTCCAAAACCTTTCCCCTACTGACTCCACTGAGAACCTGCTGAATAAACTCCAAGGGCGAAGGCTATAATTACTAAAAAATACCTTAATAACAAGGTGGGAAGCCCAGATTCTTTTCAGCTCCTGCTGACAGCTGGGGAAGATCTAACCTCAGGGCTCACCCTGACCAATCAGCAGAGCAGAGAAGAAGCGCCTTCAAGACAGAATAGCCCAAACCTAAGGATCCAGCACATAACGAGAGGAACAAGAACATAGGCAACTACAGGTGGAAAAGAAGGGGCAAATATGATCAAACAACAGAAAAAGAAAAAAAGAAATGACAATAGACAGTTTCTATCCAGGCAATGAAGAAAGAACAAATGAAAAAGAGAAGGATCAAGGAACACTGAGCAAAAACAGAAACTCTAGCGAATTGGACATAGGCTTCAGAAGAATGAAAAATACAATTCAAAAAAATAATTAATAGAGATTGAAGACAACTGGGAAAGGAATTTAAAAAGCAAGATAAGTCATCTGGAAATAGAGGCATTTGAACTAAAATGAGAGAAGAGTGTCTTGAAAGCCAAAATTAACCAGCTTGAAAATGAGGTAAAGGAGATGAAAGATGACCTCCAAAGAAAATCAGACCAGAAGGAGAAGGGTGACCAAAAAGCCAGGGTTGAAATTCAGACTTTAAAACTTAGAATACAACAACTAGAAGCAAATGACTTCACAAGGCATCAGGAAAGTATAAAACAAAATCAAAAGAATGAAAAAAATGAGGAAAATATGAAACACCTCATCCATAAAACAGAAGATTTAGAAAACAGATCTTTGAGAGATAACTTAAGAATCATTGGTCTACCAGAAAATCATGACAAAAGAAAAATCCTGGACATCATACTACAGGAAATTATCCAAGAAAACTGCCCCCAAATTCTAGAGCAAGAGAGAAAAGTGGAGATTGAAAGAATTCACAGATCACCTTCTGTACTTAGTCTCAAACTGATAACCCCCAGGAATGTTATAGCCAAACTCAAGAACTACCAGACCAAGGAAAAAATATTACAAGCTCTTAAGAAGAAGTCTTTCAGATACCATGGAATTACAGTTAAGATAAGACAGGATATGGATGCATCTACACTGAAGGACCGAAAGGCATGGAATATGATATTCTGGATAGCAAGGGAACTAGGTCAATGACCTAGAATCAATTACCCAGCAAAAATGACTATATTCTTACAGGGGAAAGTATGATCATTTAATAAAATAGAAGACTTCTAAGCATTTGTAAAGAAAAGACCAGATTTGAACAGAAAATTTGATGCTCAAACACAGAACACAAGAGAATCATCAAAAGGTAATCAAGAAAGGGGAAAAAACAAACAAACAAACAAACAAAAAAACCAATAGAACTTTTTTTAAGGAACCCAATAATTTAAAATGATATGTATCCCTACAAGAAAAGATGATATTGGTAGCTCTTAAAAATTGTTATCACCTGGGTAACTAGAAGAATTACACTTAGAGGGAATAGTGACAAACTGTAGAGGATGAAATGTGAAGACATAAATATGTATATAAATATATGTATGCATAAATATATATGTATACATATAAATAGAGGTAAAAATAGGCTAATACTAAGAGAAATGGGAAAAGAAACAAAATGGGATAAATTTATATGTCATAAAAAAAGTACATGGTGGGAATGGGGGAGAACACCAATACATTTGAAGGGTAAAAAGGTTGGAGATAGGAAATATTCAATTCTTACGTGCATTGAAATTGACTCAAAGAGGAAAGAACAATCAAATCCACTGGAGCAGAGAATTGATTTGTTCCCTATAGGGAAGTAGAAGGGTAATAAACGGATTGGTGGGGAGAGAAGCATTACACAGGAGGGAGAGGGTGGGGGGTAGTTTATAAAAATCGTAAAGAAAATAAGAGGGGAATAAGGAGAGAGGGGGTATAGAAAGGGAAGTAAAATAATGGTGTGAACTGGGGGACTGATTAAAAACAAAACACTGCTGTAGAAGGAAACAGTGAAAGAAGAAAGGGCAGGACTAGGAGTAGAAATCAAAATGTTGGGAAATACACAGGTGGTAATCATAACTCTGACTGTAAATGCAATGAACTCATCCAAACAATGCAAGCAATTAACAGAATGGATTAGAAACCAAAATCCTACCATATGTTGTCTACAAGAAACACACATGAGGAAGGTAGACACACATAGGGGAAAACTAAGAGGATGGAGCCAAATCTATTGGGCATTGACTAATAAAAAGAAGGCAGGAGTCACAATCGTGATATCTGGCAAAGCCAAAGTAAAAATAGATCTATTTAAAAGAGACAGGGAACATAATTACATCCTGATAAAAGGCAGTATAGACAACGAGAAAATATCAGTACTCAACAGGTATGTACCAAATGGCATAGCATCCAGATTTTTAAAGGAGAAACTAGTGGAGCTCAAGGATGAAATAGATAGAAAAATTATACTAGTGGGAGACCTGAACCTTCCTCTATCAGAACAAAATAAATCAAACAAAAAATTAATAAGAAAGAGGTAAGAGAAGTAAATGAAATCTTAAGAAAAATTAGAGTTAATTGATATGTGGAGAAAAATAAATAGGGACAAAAAGGAATACAGTTTCTTTTCAGCAGCACATGGCATATTCACGAAGATTGACTATATACTAGGGCATAAAAACATTGCAAACTAGTGCCAAAGAGCAGAAATAATAAATGTAACCTTTTCACATCACAATGAAATGAAAATAATAATTAGTAAGGGAACATGGAGAGGCAAACCAAAAATTAATTGGAAATTAAATAATACAATTCTCCAAAATCAGTTAAAGAACAAGTCATAGAAAGAATTAATAATTTAATTGAAGAAAATGACAATGATGAGACATCCTTTCAAAATCTATGGTGTGCAGCCAAAGCAGTACTTAGGGGGAAATTTATATCCTTGAATTCATATATTAATAAATTAGAGAGGGCAGAAGTCAATGAATTGGGCCTGCAAATAAAAAAAAAACAATAGAAAGAGTACAAATTAAACATCCTCAGATGAAAACTAAATTGGAGATTCTAAAAATCAAAGGAGAAATTAATAAAATAAAAAATGAAAGAACTATTGATTTATTAAATAACATGAGAAGCTGGTATTTTGAAAAAACAAATAAAATAGACAAAGTACTGGTCAATCTAATTAACAAAAAGAAAGAAGAAAAACAAATTAACAGTATCCAAGATGAAAAGGGAGATCTCACCTCTAATGAAGAGGAAATTAAGGCAATCATTAAACACTATGATGCCCAATTCTATGGTAATAAATATGGCAATCTAGGTGATATGGATGGTTATTTACAAAAATATAAATTGCCTAGATTAACAGAAGAAGAAATAGAGTACTTAAATAATACCATATCAGAAGAAGAAATTAAACAAGCCATCAAAGAACTACCTAAGAAAAAATCCCCAGGACCAGATGGATTCACAAATGAATTTTATCAAACATTCAAAGAACAACTAATCCCAATATTATACAAACTATTTGACAGAATAAGCAAAGAAGGAGTTCTACCAAATTCATTTTATGACACAAATATGGTACTGATACCAAAGCCAGGCAGGTCAAAAACAGAGAAAGAAAACTACAAACCAATTTCCATAATGAACATAGATGTAAAAAATCTTAAATAGAATACTAGCAAAAAGACTCCAGCAAGTGATCACAAGGGTTATGCATTATGACTAGGTGGGATTTATAGCAGGAATGCAAGGATGGTTCAATATCAGGAAAACCATGAAATAACTGAACATATTAACAAGCAAACCAACAAAAATCACATGATTATCTTAATAGATGCAGAAAAAGCCTTTGACAAAATACAACTCCCATTCCTATTGAAAACACTATAAAGTATAGGAATAGAAGGGCCTTTCCTAAAAATAATAAACAGTATATATCTAAAACCATCAGCAAACATAGAATACAATTGGGGATAAACTAGAAGGCTTCCCAATAAGATCAGGAGTGAAGCAAGGATGCCCATTATCACCTCTGTTATTTAACATTGTACTAGAAACACTAGCAGTAGGAAATAGAGAAGAAAAAGAAATTGCATGTATTAAAATAGGCAATTAGGAGACTAAGCTATCACTCTTTGCAGATGATATGATGGTCTACTTAAAGAATCCTAGAGAATCAATTAAAAAGCTAGTAGAAATAACAACTTTAGCAAAGTTGCAGGATACAAAATAAACCCACATAAGTCATCAGCATTTCTATATATTTCAAACAAATCTCAGCAGCAAGAATTAGAAAGAGAAATTCTATTTAAAATCACCCTAGACAATATAAAATACTCAGGAATCTCTCTGCTGAGGCAAACACAGGAACTATACGAACACTACTACAAAACATTCTCCAAACAATTAAGACTATATCTAAACAATTGGAAAAACATTGATTGCTCATGGGTAGGATGAGCTAACATAATAAAAATGAAAATCCTACCTAAACTAATTTACTTATTTAGTGCCATACCCATTGAACTACCAAAAAACCATAACAAAGTTCATTTGGAAGAACATAAGATCAAGGATATCCAGGAAAATAATGAAAAAAAATGTGAAGGAAGGTGGCCTTGTAGTACCAGATCTCAAATTATACTATAAAGCAGTGGTCATCAAAACAATATGGTATTGGCTAAGAGACAGAAAGCAGGATCAGTGAAATAGACTTGGGGTAACTGACCTCAGCAAGACAGTCTATGGTAAGCCCAAGATCCCAGCTTTTGGGACCAAAACCCACTATTTGATAGAAACTGCTGGGATAATTGGAAGACATTATGGGAGAGATTGGATTTGGATCAACATTTCACACCCTACACCAAGATAAACTCAGAATGGGTGAATGGCTTTAATATAAAGAAGGAAACTATAGGTAAATCAGGTGAACACAGAAAAATATACTTGTCAGATCTTTGGGAAAGGAAAGATTTTTAAGACCAAGCAAGAGTTAGAAAAAAAATTACAAAATGTAAAATCAATAATTTTGATTACGTTAAATTAAAAAGGTTTTATACAAACAAAACCAATGCCACCAAAATTAGAAGGGAAGTAACAAATTGGGGAAAAATCTTGAAAATGAAAACCTCTGACAAAGGTCTAATTATGCAAATTTATAAAGAGCTAAACCAATTGTACAAAATAATCAAGCCTATTGATATCCTATTGATAAATGGGTAAGGGATATGAATAGGCAATTTTAAGATAATGAAATAAAAACTATTAATAAGCAAATGAAAAAGTGTTCTAAATCTCTTAAAATCAGAGAGATACAAATCAAAACAACTCTGAGGTATCACCTCACACCTAACAGATTAGCTAACATGACAGCAAAGGAAAGTAATAAATTCTGGAGGGGATTTGGCAAAGTTGGAACATTCATACATTGCTAATGGAATTGTAAATTGATCCAACCATTCTGGGGGGCAATTTGGAACTATGTCCAAAGGGTGCTAAAAGACTGTCTACCCTTTGATCCAGTCATAGCATTGCTGAGTTTATACCCCAAAGAGATAATAAGGAAAAAAGACATGTACAAGAATATTCATACCTGCGGACTTTCTGGTGGCAAAAAAAAAATTGGAAAATGAGAGGGTGCCCTTCAATTGAGGAATGGCTGAACAAATTGTGGTAGCTGTTGGTGATGGAATACTATTGCGCTCAAAGGAATAATAAAGTGGAGGAATTCCATGTGAACTGGATCCACCTCCATGAATTGATTCAGAGCGAAGGGAGCAGAACCAGGAGAACATAGTACCCAGGGACTGATACACTGTGGTACAATCGAATGTAATGGACTTCTCCATTCGTGGCAATGCAATGTTCCTGAACAACTTGGAGGGATTTATGAGAAAGAACACTATCCACATTTAGAGGAAAACCTGTGGGAACAAAAGCACAGAAGAAAAACAACTACTTGATTACATGGGTAGTTGGGGACATGATTGGAGATGTAGACTAAATGCAACTCTTGTGCAAACATCAACAACATGGAAATAGGTTCTGATCAAGGACACTTGTAAAGAATTGCATGTGGACTAATGGAAGAGTGGGGAATGGGATGGGTAAGAATATGATTCTTGGAACCAAGGAATAATGTTCTTAATTGACTAATTGAATAAAATAAAAAAAGGAAAGTAAATAATTCTTCCTTTGACCAGGATGTATGCTTGAGAATTATAGTATCAAATCAAAGATAGAAGTTGGGGGCTGTCATTACAAAGTTTATAGGAATCTTCAGTTAGTTAAGTCTACACATTTACTAGGAATTAGGCTTGGTTCTTGCATAGTTTCTCCCCCCCCCCCCTTACTCTTTCTTTCAGTTGGATAAATTCTGTCTGATTTGGAAATTAGATCATCAGCTTCTTTGAATGGATTTTACTTGGCTAAGGTATTAAATGAATTAGATATTTTAAAGAACACTTTTATATTAACTCTGGGTATGGGATCTTTAGGTCTTGACAGATACCTTCCCCTCACTTCTTTCTGCACTGTTCCCCTTCTTACCCTAAGAAGTATTCTTCATAGTTTTGGTCTTAAAGGTATTCTAAACTTTCTAGCCAATGGGGCAGAAGCTTTAGGGAGACCTTTCCTTTCCCCCCAAATTCCTTGAAATGAAAGACTCTTAGCTACCTACTAGAGTATCTCACTCTTGGTTTTAGATTTTTGACAATGACTTTGGAATCTATGTGACATTGGGCAAGTAGCGTCACCAACCAGGGCTCCAGTTTGCCTTTCAGTCAATTTAGTAGCATAATGGATAGAGAATGGGGTCTGGAGGAAGGCTCATCTTTCTGGGTTCAAATTTGGCCTCTGACACTGTGTGACCCTGGGCAAGCTACTTAATCTTGTTTGCATCATTTACTTATCCATACAAATGAGCCGGAGAAAGAGAAACCACCCTTGTATCTGCCAAGAAAACTCCAAATGGGGTCATAAAGAGCATGACTGAAATGATGGAGCAACAATAAAATTAGGGAAAAGGATGAGATGATTGCTACTCTCTCTGCCTCGACCAGGTGCACCCTCCTAGAAGTTTTACAGAATCTGAGAGTTGTATGGTAAATAAAAGAAAAATATCCTTTGTACTATAATCAGCAAATGGTCACCAAAGGTTGTGTTCAAGGACTTCTAATGAGGGGAAAACTACTAATTTGAGGGTAGGTCTTACATTTTTAAGTAGTTCTAATTTTAAGAAGATTTTCTTAATATTGCATAGAAAACTGATTCTCTTTTTTATTCATTTATTAATTAATTTTCTGCAGCTTTTATCCATAGCTCATAGTTTGCTTTGAAGCTACTAAAAAAATGCCCATTTTAACCATTTACTATATAAAAACTATTCAAATGTTTGGGCATTGATCTTCTTTCTCCCCAGCACACATATCTTCTGGGCAAATATATCCATGATCTTTAGCCATTGTTCATCCAGCATGATCTTGAAGCCTTCACTATCCTCACTCCTCTCTTCAAAATGCTCCAAGTCATCCATGCCCTTTCTAAAAGGTGTGGCTCAGGGCAGACCACAGTGAAACTATTAATCCCTGTAATCTTCATGCTATGTTTCTCTAATTTTCAATGCTCTAGTTTAGGAAACTCTTTCCTGATTAAACTCTTATTTTTACACAGATTGGTTAGTCTGCTTTTAGTCTCTCTGCCACAAGTTTCTCCTCACTCTGTCTAGCCTCTGTTCTGTTATAAAAATGATCTTTCTAAAGTGCAGATCTGACTGTTACTCCCCTAATCAATAAATGCCAATGGTTCCCTATAATCCTTAGAAGCAAATAAAAAGTCCTCTAATTGGCATTCAAAACCCATTATAACATTCATCCCCTGAATACCGTCACATTTCCAATATTCTTAAACCTTAATCTCAGCATGTACTCTGTTTCTGTAACATTGGCTGTCTTGTTATTCAAGAAATTCCATCTCTCAATTCTGCATTCTCTCTGGTTATTTCCCATGCCTGAATTTGCTGTCATCTCTACCTCCTGGTTTCCATGGTTTCTTTCAGATCCCACAGTCTACAAGAAGCCTTTCCTAATTTCTCTTAATTCTAGTGCCTTCCCTCCATCGATTACTTTCCATTTATCCTTTACATAGTTTGTACAGAGTGACTTGCATGTTGTCTCCCTCATTAGATTATGAGTATATGAATTGTTTTTTCTTCTTTGTAAACTCAGTAGTTGGCACATAGTAGTCAATAACTGTTTATTGAGTGACTGAAACAAATTTATTAATTGCTCAGAGTAGTGCTCTTTAAAGCTTAGATTGGCATCTGGGTATTTTCCTCTTTAGATGCCTTTTGAACTTGAGAGTATGAAGAGTAGGATGCTATGATCCTTTCCCTTGAGCCTGGCATCATAATGTTGCTCTGAGAATGTGGAATAATCGATTTCCTGCTTAAATTTGTGTCTTTACACCAAATTCCTCTTCTTGGACCTTCTGGGGTTTCAGCTTATTGGAAGGATGGATATACCAGGCAAATATTGGAAGTGATAAACAGTATATTACACATGCTTTAGCTAGGATTATGATCCTTTCCCACCTGTGTTCTGTTTCTGGGTTTTTTTTCTCTAGAAGTAAAATGTCTCCTGAATGTTCCCCCTTCTTGCTACCCTGTCCCAACCACAATGTGGAAACTAGACATCTCCTTAGCCAATTCAAATCTAAATACCATATTAATAAAAACTCAGGTAAGTAGTTATATGAATCAAGCAAAAGTTTTGTATGAAAGCACAAAATACAAAATAAAGAAAAAATATAAACACTTAAAATAACCATTCTCCAAATGAATAAAGTCCTACTTTCTTCCTCCCCCGTTTAACAGAGGAAACTCTTCTAGATGGTTAATTTCCACCTTAAAAATGAGACAGCCCTAAATTTTGATAGCTTATGCTCCTTCCCTGGTGGTCTGGCCCTTAGATTTTAAGTCTAATGTTCCATATTAAGTAAATATTGGACTCACTGGGCAAATGATCACAAAGAAGGACAGCATATTTGTCACAAGAATTGGGCTAGACTATTTACACTGTTTTCTGTAGTCAATGAGGAGTCATTAAAATATTTTGAACAAGGAGGTGCCATGAACATTGCAGCTATTTAGGGTGATCTGATAATAACATGTAAGACAGTTTGGAATAAGTGAGATTTAAAGTGAAATCATCAGTTAGCAAAGCATTGTCAGGCCATATAATAAATAAGGGTTCGAATGGAGTGAGGGAAAAATGAAGGAAATGTCTTTTAATCTGGCACTTTCTTTTTTTACAGATGAGGAAAATGGAATCTACGGAAGTTAAGTGACTTGTTCAAGGTCACAGAGGTATGTTTTTAGTTTTTATTTTTCAAGTTTCCTTGTATTGCCTTAATCTGTAGAAATAGACTTGTTTTTCTTCCTCCAAAGGATATAAAATTCATTGTATTATTCTTCCATATAGTTTTACTTATTTCTTTCCTTTTGTATTGATTCAGTGTTTCTCCTCAATGCTCTTTAAGAAAGAGAATTGATCAAGGAGGAAATTTCTCTCTGAGTAAAGAGGGTACAAAATAAAAATTGGGTTGAGTACTCTGGGTTCAATGGCATCTTTATCACTTTGTGGGAAATAATGATTACTCCTTGCTATTTACAGGATATAGTCGGAGCAACATTGGTAGAAGCCACATGTCTCAGCTGTCCAGTCTTGTGTGAGGCACTTAACTCTTCTGTTTCCTCATATGTAAAATGGGGATAACAATATTTAAACTATTATCCTCCTAGAGTTTGTCTGAGAATTAAATTATACAATAAATGAAAAAGCACTTTCTGAATCTTTGAGTGCTTTAGAAGTGTTGCTATGGTGACAATGACAACTACTCCTACCACTCCTGTTTAAATGTGCTTTAGCATGTAAAACCATGTAAATTAAAAAAAAAAAAACCAACAACAATCCCCTGAGTTTTTCTTCTATACTACAAATGAAGGCTTTTGACTATTTTCTAATGAGCAAATTACCTACTAGTACCATTTCAGACATTTGATTTCTGCAAAATAAGCATAAGCAAGGAATTACAGCATCTCAGCCTTGGAAAAGACCTAAGAAAAGACATAAATAGGAATCCTGTACTGTAGCCTCCTGAAGGGGTCACTCAACTCCACTAAGATTTTCAACAATGAGGAACTCCTTGTATTTGGATGTGGCTCATTCCACTTTTAAATATCTGCAACTGAAATCAGGTCCTTTGAAATTTCTACCCATTTCTCATAGGGTTTCCTGGCCAACAAAACCGAAGATAATTTCTTTTTTTACAGGATAAAGCTCCAAATATGAGAAGGCTCCCATTAGGGCTCCCTTAAATTCTCTCTTCATTAAAGTTTCCTGTGAACTATTTTTCACTGCAAAAAACTATGTAGGCTTACTATAAAGTGACAAGTGTATATGAAAGAAGACAGAAAAGGTTTTTTTTTCCCATTGTATTTAGCACTGTTTGTTTGAAAAGCAAAATTAGATTATTCAAGTTAGGATTTCCCAGATGGTCCATTAGAAGTTAAAATGGTTTTCAATTTATTTTATGTTGTTATTTACAGTATTTTCCTTTCACTCAGGTTCAGTCTCTCATTTTGATTTTGCTTTATTGCAATTCTTTCTAGGGGAGATGTGATTTAAATAATGGTAATTTGTTAATGATGTGTGGATTCTAGAAAGTCTCTTGCTATCACTACTGGATGTTACTCTACATGAGTTTGTGCCAGATGCTGGTAAATTCCATGAAATTAAAAAAATGAAGGCTATGGAGAGTGCAAAGGTCAGTTAACAGAGCTGGGGGCATCAGTAAGAAGCCAGCTTGTCATCTAAGATGAGTTGTCCAATTACTGTGTGACCTAACAAAAGGTTCTTTCCATAGTTGTCCACTGCTTTTTTCTTCATTGGTAGTCCAAAGTGCTGCAAACGGTCACACTCCATTGTGCCAGCAGAGAAATGATTCCCTACTCCCCAATGTGCCGTAGTTGCTAAACTTCTTGCCTGACTTAAAAATTAAAATGTAAGTCTGATCTACACTTTAACAAGGACAGTTGTAGGCATGATCCCTGGGGTCCGTGGAGGCAATGATCCTTTTACTCCTCAGCAGGATTTGTGTTCCTGATTGCTTGATTTCAGATGAAGGACCCTATAGCAGCAATAATCAAATACCACTAGTTATTTTATTATAGTTAACATCTTGGGGGAAAAGTGAATAGATCAATGCGCAAAGAAATGCTTTCTTAAGACTAACGAGTGAAAAATGTCATTTTGAAAACTTGTAGCAGTTCCCACTGGGGTGCAAACATGTAATTTGGCCTGACACCAGACTACAATACCTCACTTTCTGAAATGGGAAGCAAATGTGGTCTGTGTGATTAGCCCACTAAGGAAAATTCTAATTCCCCAGTTGGGTCTATTTCTAGCATTCAAGTCAGAGTTTTAAAGAGCCTGGCTTCAAATTCATATGGTATTTCTTATCTAGGAATTTTAGGCACTGTGTAGAGATCTGGTTACCTATTTCCCCAACTTCATACTAAGTAACCAAAGCTATAAAAATGCTGGATCTAAATGGCCAGCCATGAATCGTTCAACCCAGCTTCTTTGAACAAATGAAAAAAAATTAAGCACTTACTATGTGTTTGGCTCTATTCTAAGTGTTTGGGGATACAAATATGAGAGGTGTAAGGGATAGAGGGGGGGAGAGAGGGGAGGATGATAGAGAGGAGAGCCTCAGGGAGTTTACATTCTGAAAGGAGATGCTAACACATGTAGGCAAAGGCTGACCACCTAAGGAATTTTGTTTTCAGAAGGTGGAAAGTGAGAGTGCAAGGGAAGGAGGATTTGTGATGGTGGCAGACAAATGAAAGATGACCTGAATGGGGAGATGACAGGGTGATATAAAGCAGAAAAGCTATATGAGATATAGTGATAGGATATAAAGATATAAAGCTCTGATGCTGAGGAACAGTCAAAATAGTAGGTTAAGTGGGCAAGTTTGCACACATTTAGTCACCTTTAGCCCTAGAGTAGAAGCTCCAAAATGAGTGGATTCACTTGGGGTTGGGGGCATGGGAGATGGGTTTTAGAAGACCTGTTTCAGATGGACAGGAGTAGTTCGGTGGTATCAGAGAGAAGGTGATGGTTGGCTGGTTAGTTGGGATGTGCAGCCAAAGCAAGCATAGGCTGATATTTAAACTGAGACGGTGCATATATGGAGGGCTAGTTTGCATACGTTTTGGCCACCTGAATTAAGGTATATTATGCAATGTAGATAAAAAAGAAATTAGACATACAGTCAGTATATGTGTTCAATTCCCACAACTTCGTAATTTATCAAGTTAGTTGGTGTGATGTGGTTGAAAATATGACGAGGTTACAAAGATGTAGAAAAACAGGTAGGAGGAAAATCAGGAGAGAACTGTGTCAAAAAAAATTAGACAAGAGTATCTAGGACTTAATTGTGATCAATAGATTCAAAATTTCCTGGAAGTCAAGAAGGTTAGGGATTGAGAAAAAGCCATTGGATTTGTTAATTTGAGATCTTTAGTAACTTTGGAGAAGTTTCAGTTCTTTGTTTCAGTTGAATGATGGGGTCTGAGGCCAGATTGTGGAGAATTTTTAAAAGAATCTTTTCTCATTCAAACAAGCCTAAAACAAAACTCATTATTTTTCCTTTAATCTTTCTTATAATGGCTAGGTGGCAGAGTTGTTGGATAGAGGATCAAGTCTGGAGTCAAGAAGACCCAAGTTCAAATGTGGCTTCTGACAGTTATTAGCTGTATGATCCAGGGCAAGTTACTTAATCCTGTTTAAATCAGTCTTATCATCTAAAAATAAACTGGAGAAGGAAATGGTAAAATGCCAGGATCTCTGCCACAAAAAGCCAAATGAAGTGACAAAGATTTGGCTGTGACACCAACCAAACAATTCTTCAAAACTCTTATTTCTATCAATTACAGGAGCTTACTTTCATGCCACCCTGGTTTGCAATCAAAAAAATAATCCGAGTCTTTACTCCCCTTGTCATCCCCAGTTTGCAATAAATTGTTAAATTCAATCCATTTTATCTCAACCAGTCCTTTGGCCCTAACTCTTGTTCAGGACTTCATCACTTTTTGGGCTACTTCTATAGTCTTCTAATTTGCTTACCTGCTTCACTTCTCTCCATTCTCCAAACCATTCTCCATGATCCAAAGTGATTTCCTAAAGCACAAATCTCACCATTTCATTCCCTAATTCAGCAAACCCATTGCCTTTCTATTATTGTTTCTAGAATCAAACATAAACTTCTCTGCTTTGCATTTTAAATCTTTCCCAATTAGTTTCCAAGCTACCTTTCCAGGTTTATTATGGATTATTCCCCATTATATTTGCCCATTTGTGTCCCTCATACATATCATTGCATCTCACAATATTTAGAAAGAATATATTATCAATAGCAAGAAAAATGGAAGAGAGGAGGAAAATTTTGGAGTTAGGAAGTCCAATTGGGAGACCTTTGAAAAAATTTTAATATGTGAATAGAGCCTGTACAAGATTGATTGTTAAGTTAATCATATAAAGTGATAAAGAAAGTTAAAGGATGATGTAGAATAAGAGAAGGTAATTGGACTTGGCATTAAGTAGGTTACCATTATTGACCTTATATAGAGTAGTATAAATGGAGGCCAGATTGCTATGCATTATAAACTAAGCTAGCAGAGGCAAAAGCTCCAAGTTTAAATTATTCTTTTCAGAGGTTTGATAATAAAAGAAAGGAGAAAGATAGATCAATAGTTTGAGGCACCAGGAAATTCAAGCTAAGTTTTTGTTTCTTTTTATTATAGAATACAGTGCAAATGTGTAGGCTGAGGGAGATAAAGGAGAAAACAGAAAGAGAGGGAATGAAAATAAGTGTGAGTGAGAATGATTGATGGAGTAAGGTACCTGAAGAGATGGGAGGAATTGGGGTCAAGGACACCTTGTTACAAATGATGGTTAAGTTAGACTTGGCAAAGAAGAACTCTACTTCATCCTTTCAGACTGGTGGGATTAAGGAGAGGACAGGTTACGACAAAGAAAGATTGAGCCAAGTATAGGAAGCTTTCAATCTTCTTAGCAAAGTAGGAAGCGAAGTTATCTGTTGAGAGTTTGGACCAAGGGATGGAATTTCATTATTGAAGGGAGAAAAGAAGATTTAGAAGGGCCAGGGTTGGGAGAAGATGAATAGCAATAATAGATGAATTTAAAAAAATTATGAGAGTTCCCACACTTGAATGTATTATGTTGAGAGAAAGGACCATTCTTTCCCCCATCTTTTTTGTATCCTCATTGCTTAATAAAGTGCTAAGAACACAGTATTTAATAAATACTAACTTATTTATTGACTGATTTAAGAGTAGATAGCTTATATTTATGCTCTCCATCTATCATGTCTTTTACTGTATTTATTTTGTAAATCCAGATTCTTTCACATTATAATAGAATTTAGCTGTGCATTCAAAATCCATTTGTGCTCAAGATTGCAGTGGATAGAGTAGAAACACAGGCTACTCTGGAGGAAAGGAGAGACAGTGACCAAGCCTTGCACCAATTGTATGGACTTTGATAGGAAAATTTGCTTCTCCTTTTATCAAAGGGCAGCAGCCCTGATGGGTAGGAAGGGTGCCACACCCTATTTATTGTAGATTAGTTCACTGGTTACCCTTTATTGGAAAATTATACAGTATTTTCTAATATGGATCACTTAATGGATTAGAGTCTGTTGCTTTCTAGAACAGTAAACTGTCCATTTGATGTCACATAAACTGGCATCAGAAAGAAGCTGTTCTCCTGACTGACCTAGCTCTGGTTCATTGAGTTCCATGGTTCAGTGGTTCATACCAGGGCAGTCTGAAACTTTATACCAAAGAGTTTTATTCCACTTTAAAGCTGTGGATGAAAAGTAATTTAGTTCATATGCTGCAGTGATGCAAATCAAAACCCATAACATTTTTATTAATTGCTGAAAGCAGACAGGGTTTCAGAAGCACAAAAATACTAGCACAATACTGTAGAAATACAATAAATCTAAGAGTTTGGATGGCTGCCCAGTGTTTGGGAAGTGAAAAAGTGAAAAGCCTAACTATACATGACTTATAAAAAGCAGTTTTGCTGATGCAAAATCAGTTGAAATAGTTATTTTTATTTTATTTTATGATCTTCCTCCTATGTCTCATTGTGGAAAGGAGGGTGACCCTGGAATCTTAAAGGCTAACCCTAAATCTTAAAGGCTAACCCTAACCCTAACCCTAAATTTTCAAGGTCTTTTCAAGTTGAAAAAGCTTCCTGTCTCTCTCTGGACTGTCTCTCTCTGTCATCACAGGGTGATCAGTCTGGAAAAGTGTGGAGACACTCATGAAAATAAATTTAACTACCAGGTTATGCATTTTTTTAAAAAGCTACAATAGCTTGTAAAAATTGACTACTAAGTTGTGAAAGGGTTATAGTTGTAAAAAATTAAAATTTGATCTCAAATAAAATATTATATTATATTTTATGAGCTTCATATAGGTAAAGGAAATAACTGCATTGATAGATAAAAAGATAGACAGATGAGAATAATTAACATTGAATATATGGTAAGCACTGTGTTGGTTCTTTTAAGTGCTAAAGAAATTAATGAAATAGTTTTTAATACAGATTCTTGGATAGCCCCCAGTTCTTCTTAAAGTTTTGACATTCAGCTCTCTTTTTTAAAAAGTTGCTTAAAACTTATTATTCTTCTGCAATAAGAAATGTCTTCCTTTGGATTGTTTAAAATTTTTATTTGGTAATTTGTAGACTATCATTTTGGTTTCTAAGGTTTTCCTCTAAGAACAAACAAGAAAAACCCACCTAGGTATCTAAGATACAAACAACTCTGACATTGTGTTCTATATAAAAATCAATTATTCCCAGCATATTAATTATCCAGTATCTCTTTGAAATATCTATTAAGTAAATACAAAAGAATAGAGAGGTAACCCTGTCTTTTTTAATCATCTGATGTGAGAGATGGATAAGGAATCAAAATATTTTTCAGTGCTGTTGGAGATCATTATACATATGATTTTATACACATAAAATTAGTGGAATAAATTTGTTTATAGTTGTTCATCAGTTTAGTAAAATGTATTTAATTATAACAACATAATAGCATGGAGCAATGCTTTGTAAACTGTTATACTTTTGCTCAAGGGTCCAGATATACCAGCCAATTTGCATATCCAGAGGGGATGAATCATTGTTTATAAGTACTTGCCATCAAAACATTAAAATGAAAGTGAGGATTCAATAATACATGTGTTTTGGTTAAATTATTTTATGTGGATACTAGACTCCTATGGATAAAACAACTCTGAATGACTGATTTGTTCTCATTCTTTCATCATATTGATTACGGTACCATTTTGATTCAACATTCCCAACCAGAAAAATGTGATATGCCAATAACTGCTGAATCTTTATCTTTCTGGGAGTCAGTTACTATTACTACTATGTTCAATTCTCTGCAATTTCCAGAGGATTAGGGTGAAAAAGGAATGTAGGAAAAGAGTGAAATAGTTTTGAAGAAATTAACAGTAGCCCTTCATCAGGTAAAGATTGTGCCTCTCTGCTATGGACACATCCAAATATCCAAGTCATCTTATGAATTTATAGGACCTGCTTTGAAAATTATTTTAGTGTGTCATGGCTTTGGAAATAATTTCTTTTCTCCTCATACCCATCTATCCTGAATCCCTTTTTGCTGAAATCAAAACTCATTCCTTTTTGTTTTTCAAATCACAGAATGCTAAAACTGGAGGCCATCTAGTCCAATGCTACAGGAACAATAACTCCCTCTTTAATATTTCAATAGATGGAGACTCAGACTTTTCTTAAGGATTGTTACTGAGGGATAGCCTACCACTTCTTATATCTGGCAGTCTAGAATATTCAAACATGGCTTTTTGTGTTAGAAAGTTTTCCCCATCATTAAGCCTAAAATTTTCTTTTGGCCACTTCTGCCCATTGTTCCTGGTTCTATCTTTGGGAGTTAGAAAAATAAGACTAATTTTTCTTCCTCACAGCAACCCCTCAAATAAATGGGCAGTGAGTCTTCATAGAATTATAGGGTTCAATATATTTAGAGTTGTAAGAGGCATTAGAGAGCATCTAGTCCCACCTTCACATTTTACAAATGATGAAACTGAGACCTATGGAGGTTGATTTACTTAAGGTCACACAGACTGATGTCAGAGACAGAATATGAACCCAGGTCCTCTAATTCCAGATCTATTGGTTTTTATGCATTTTTTTCTGGCTAGCCATTCCTAGTTCCTTTCATTCTTCCACATATAGCATAGACTCAAGGATTTTAACAACATTGATTGCTCTCATTTCCAAATTCTTCCATTTATCAACAACCTTCCTAAACTGTGCTACAGAGACCTGAATACAATACTTTGAGTGTGTATGTGTGTGTGTGTGAGAGACAGAGAGAGAGAGAGAGAGAGAGAGAGAGAGAGAGAGAGAGAGAAGGAGGAGTAGAAAAAGGAAGAAGAGGAGGAGGAGAAAAAAATAATAAGAAGAATTAAGAATTGCTGGCTTAACTGAGACTCTCAGAATTGGAATTCTACTCCTATGTTGGCTGGTATTTTATATATAGACCAAATAGCTAACTGATTAAGTTAACACATTCCTTTTTATGTTTAGGAATATTTTATATTCATTTATATTTAGATTTGGAAAAGACCTTAGAAGACCTCTAGTTTGAATCTCTCGTTTTTTTTTTTTTTGGTGAGGAAACTGAGGCTCAATAAGGTCTTCACCAAAATCTTGACCCAAAGTGTTTCATGGCTCTTAACAAGGTCATAAGAAATATATCATCTTGTTTATAGCTTTAAAACTTTATCATGCTTGTTGATTAATTGATTGATTCAGTTGTGGTATCTGGGCCTTGGGGAAGATGATTTAACTGAAGACTGACAGAGTCCTTTTTCTGTTACAATCATTCACATAGTTCAAGTCATCCCAACTTACCCCAGGTTAAATAATTACATCCTCTTAATTTTTCTCATGATTCCCATTTTTTTACATCTTTAGAAACTCTTAGTTTTCCTTAATATTTTCAGTTTTTCAACATCATTTTGAAAAATTTGAGAATTGACACCTTAAAACACTCTTGGATTGAATTGTTGATCCTTGGAGCCCACAATGGTTCATTTGGTGAGAGATTGATATGGTCTACAAGCCAAAAGTGCTTCTCATAGCTGTTAAGTGGCAGCCACCATTGTCACAACACAGAGCTGGCACAATATAAATAGCTTTGCATTGTCCCCTTCTGGCCAGAGACAATATATTTATTTTCAAATGGCTTGAACACATTATGGAAATATTGTGTTCCAAGTGGAACACCTTGCTACTGATTCCCATAATTGAAGTCAAAATTCTCTTTACTTTTAGAGAATATTTATATCATCAGATAGTATATTTTGCATGGCAGATTTCATTACTGGTAACCAAAACATATATCCTGCAAACTATAGTCTACTGAATTTGATGCCAAGTGCTGGTAAAATTCCATCCTCCAATTACAATACATCATAATACCCAGGAATTTGGACAGATGCAATGATGGATCTCTTCCATTGAGCTACATTTCTGGACTACTTCTGTATTTGTCATCTGTCCATGACCATCTTGTGTATATTATTTAACTGAGGAAAATATATATTAAATTTTTAGCATATATTCTCTCTCATGAATTTATCTAGAATTACCTTACATTGCCTTTATCAGAATATAGTTGATGGATTATGTCTATTTCTGGGCACCACACTTTAGAAATAAAAGCAAGAGGGGCATATAGGTAGCACAGAGAGAACACCAGGTTTGAAGATAGGAGGACCTGGGTTCAAAATCTGGTCTCAGATACTTCCTAGTTGTGTGACCCTGGGCAAGTCACTTAACCCCATTTTCCTAGCCCTTGGCCCTACAGTTGTTACTAAGAAAGAAAGTAAGGATTTCAAAAAGAAATAATGATGAGAAGGTAAAACATGTTCATAGGAGGATGTGGATACTCAGGCTGGCAAAGGAGTCTGGGAACCAATCTGTATAATAATTATTTGAAATAATTTTTCCTGCAGAATAGAAGTTAGAGGGGATATACCATTTTCAAATATTTTAAGGTTTTCATGAGTAAAGACAAATAATATCAGACAATATTTTAGGCACCTACAGTGTTCCAGTCACTATATTTAGTACTGAGAATAAAAAACCCCCAAAATAAAACATAAAGGTACCAACCTTCAAGAGCTTTCATTTTAATTGGATAGAAAACACATCCATATATAAGTACAAAGAGGACATATAGAAATCAGATACAAGCTAACAAAAGAACCAATACACATTCTTCTATGGCTAGAAAGATAGGAACAGTCTAGGCTATGAAAAGTTCTAGGTGCCATAGAAATTTATATTTGTTCCTAAAAACAATAGGGAGTCATCAGAATTTATTGAATAGCACTGAGGTGTCATAGTCAGTGCTGTGCTTAAAGAAAATCATTGTTGTGACTATGTTGAGAATGGAATGGAATAGCAAAAAATGGGGATGAAGAGATCAAATAGAACCCTATTGTAAAAATCCAGATGAAAAATGATAAAGGCCTTAACCATTTGTTGTCTGTGTGAATAGACAGAAGGGAATGTGTGCAAGAAATCTTATAAAAATAGAAATGACAAGATTTGGCAATTAATTGTATATGAGGGATGGGTGGCAGTGAAATATGGATGACACTGAGGCTGCAAACTTGGGTAAGTGGAATAACTGAATCAACCATTTCAGAGCACACTAATTTCTTGAATACTGGAAATAAGAGATTTCAGGTGATTATACTTATTTGGATATTGTAAATGGATTTCATGATTTGGGTATTTGGTTGGATTAGATAACCATGGAGAAGTCCTTTCCAACTCACATTTGTAATAATGTTATTCTGTGATTCACATATTTTAATTTCAATACTCTTGTGGATCTTTATTCTCATTTATTTCAGAAGCATACATCTAGCAAGGTATTATTTTGACGTATATAATAATATACAAAAATGTGACCATCCTCTGTGACTGACTCATCCATATCCATCCATAAGTCTACCTAATCTGTTTGAGGGCTTCATTGCTTTCACCTGATATTTGATTTTCAACCCTCAAAATGTCATCCTTACCATCCCATCTTTAGCCATCATATACTTTCCTGAAGACATGTTTTATTCCTACTCCTTTTTGAAGTTCCTCATCATATCGCATAATAATGATAGTCAGGGGTAGCTGGGTGGCTCAGTGGATTGAGATCCAGGCCCAGAAATGGGAGAGCCTGGGTTCAAATGTAGCCTTAAACACATCCCAGCTGTGTGACTCTGGGCAAGTCACTTGACCCCCATTGCCTAGCCCTTCCCCCTCTTCTGCCTTGGAACCAATATACAGTATTGGAAGGTAAGGGTTTAAAAAATAATAATGATAGTCATTTTTATAACACTAAGGAGTTTTCATAATGTTTTATGTTTCCCTGAATGTGCCATCCATTACACATTCTCTAGCTATATGCTGCAACTTTCTCAGACTTGCTTTGTACCTCTTTATTTCCCTCTGTACCAATTTAATTGGTGTGGTGGGCTTGGCCTGAATCAGACCATTCCCCTGGAAGTTTAGAATGCAGACTGGAATGAAATGAGTAATTTATAATTCATCTAACAGTAAGCAAAAGAAGGCTTAGTTAGCTCTACCGGGGAAAGGATATTCTGAGCAAAGACTAAAGGTTCAACAGGGACAAAACATGCATTCAGATACACAGCTTACTGCTATTGTGCATTTAGCTAATCTATGGCCTGAACTCCAAGAAGAACTACAACCCATCAAATCCTGGTTGTGGGTGTTCAGTTGACCAGGAAGCTTTATCTGTGATTATGCTTTAGTCCACTGAGCCAGTCAAATCTCAAAGGCAGTTTCAATATTTTTAAGAAAAAATTAGCCCCACTTGCATGGGTGGTGACATTGGTGATTAGAATATTGCTCTTACTAATAAATGGCAACCCATGTATTGACATTAAAATATTGAAAATAAATCAATAATATTTTTATCTTGGATATAGTGCCCAGAAGTGCCAATATGCCACTCTACCCGTCCTTCTGTTTTCTTGTTTATGTTTGAGATATTACTATAATTAGAAATAGATTTTCCCATGACTCAAATTGGTCATCTAGGAGGAAGTTATGGAAAAACATAATGTTTCTATAGACTGAATAAGCATGGAATATTTGTAATCTACATTGGTGGAAGAAGTTACCAAAATACTACTTATGACTTATGTGGACTTGAATACTTCAGTTTATTTTGAAGCCTCAGTTTCCTCTTCTGTAAATGTGATATGAGGGTAGCTAGATGACTCACTGAGGTCAGAATCAAGAGGACCTAAATTCCAATCCAGTCTCAAGCACTTAATAGCTCTGTGCTGCTGGGTATGTTGTTTAACTTCTATTTCCCACAGTTTCTTCAACTGTAAGAGAGGGACCCTGGAAAAGAAAGTGGCAAACCACTACCATATCTTTGCCAAGAAAACCCCAAATAGAGTCATGAAGAGTCAGACATAACTAAACAATTTACAAAATGTATTATGTTACTCAATGTGATATGAATATTTTCACTATCTGCTGTTATAAGGAAAAAATGAGATCCTTATTAAAGTGCTATCTAAATATGTGAGTTTATTACCATTATTAATAATAAAAATAGCAACTAACTTTTATGTATCACTAGGCTCTATTAAGCACTTTATAATTATTATCTCATTTGATCCTCACAATAACCTTGCAAGGCAGATGTGATTATTATCCCCATTTTATAGATGAGGAAACTGAAGCAAATAGAGGACAAGTAACTTGCTTGGGTTCACATTGCTAGTAAGTGTCTAAGGCTTGATTTGATTTCTGGTCTTCCTTACTCCAGGCCAAAAGCTCTAATTTCCCATGTTACTTAGCTCCCTCTTAATAGAGTAAGGTTCTTTTAGTGTTATATAAATAACCTCCATTTGCTGCATTTTCTTTATATTTCTATTCTTCCCCTCTGCCTGCCACCTAGTACAAGATATAGCATAGCAAGTAGCTCAGAAGCAAATCAATGGATGAAGGATCTATGAGTTTCAAGATAAAACAACATTGACAATCTCTATCAATTGTGGAGGAAACCCCTAAGATATGAAACAAGAACTACAATGCTGGAAGCCAGGATTCCACTTACTGATTAGAGAAGTTCCCATCCAAGGAGGTAAGCTGGGAAGTCCTCTGGTCATTTGAGAGGTGAGGCCAACCTGTCCTGATATCTTCTGAAGGTTTACAATGACTTGATGAATTCTCTATCTTTCTAGTTGCCTGGAACTTAAAAAAAATCAAAAGCACCTAGTGCCTAGGAATAGTGGTGGGAGGTACCATAGAAACACACAGCTAGAAAGATATTTATTTTGAATATGGTACATGTTTCTATTTAGAATTTCAAAACAGGATCTGACACAAAAACTCAGGGATATTTAAATTCAAACAATTCAAATCAATCAGTATTTAAAGTACGTTTATCTCTGCAAATGTTAAATCACTCAATCTGAGGAAGAGACTTCTGTATTCTAAGTCTACTTTACTCCCGTTAATTTGAAGTAGCTTAATGTAGATGACTTTTTTTCCTAGACTGGGAGAGGAGAAATAGAAAACCAAAGGAAAGATAAAGCACATAAACAGAGACACTCACTTGTCAAATGCTGATTCAGGTAAGATCTCCCCTGTGAGTCCACTGGATCAGAGAGAGAAATGAAAACAGACTGACAGTTGCTTTGGAGTTTCCAAGAATCTCAGCCCTTCTTTTCATATCTTTCTCTGAGGAGGATAGATCTAACATATGGTCCTGGCATTGCTTAGTTACACATTTCTTTGCTACTTCACTTAACATTTCATTTATTTGTCATTTCTAATATTTAACTTGAATTATTCTTCTTTTCCCATCTTTCAAATTGACTGATAGCATGAATTTTGATCTTTGAAAAAAAAATTCCATGCTTGAAGAGGAGAAGAATGAGGTTCTCATCAGTAAACCTCTTGGAAAGAATCTGACATGTTCTTTAGGGGATGATTGGCCACCCATACAACTGAAGCATAGAGGGAGAACTTACTTAAGTCTGCACTATTTGATTAACATGTAGAAGCTAAGATCTACTGACAAATTCAATTATACATTCAAATTATGTTTCCAATTGGGCTTAATTTTTTAAAGTGATGAATGAACCATAGGAAAGAAATCCTGTTGGGAAAAGAAAGATTAGTGAGGAGCCCATCCATTTGTTGTTGGTTTGTACTCACACATGCATACATATACTTAGACCCCTTTCCTTTTCACTTGGATTTTATGCATGGAAGAATAAAATGAAAATATATGTATGTGTATAAATATGTATATGCATGTGTATACACACATATATATTTATATATGTATAAACAAATGTTCATTTATGTATATAAAGTGTCCAACTCGGTGTTTTGCATACAGAAAGACTCAATAAATCACTGTTGAATTGAACTGATATATTGACATATATGCTAGCTGTGTGACCTTAGGCTTTGTGATTTCACTTCCTCTTTTTCAAGGACTTGGGTTGCTCATCTATCAAATGAAAGCATTGAACAAAAGGATACCTAAGGTCTCTTCTAGCTTGAAATCCTATGACTCTAAGCCTAAGGTAGGAGTGAACCTCCAAGGTACATTTTAGCTTTATCATTGTGATTTTTCTGCCCTTTCTGCCAGCAATGCTATATCTAGTTTTGCTTTATATAAAGGGGACCACTTTGCTTAGGGTCTTTTGAGGCCATAAGGGAAGGAATACAGCTTGAGATGCCCTCCTAAGTTTTCTCTAGCAGTTTTTCTCCCACAGGAAAAGTGAACAATTTTGGCTAAAGAAAGACATAAACAAAACAAAACAAAAAATGCATATGCCCTAGGGAAATGACTCTAGAAGTATTTGTATCTTTTGGATCTGGCTTGTGCCAGGGAGGAGTCTCTGCTGATTGAAGAAAAAAAAAAGACATTTTTGAGCTCTGATTCCTGTACAATGGCATAGTGATAGGCGACATGTTGCTTACACATTTACCTCCTCTGGAGACTTAATGTACCAGATAGTTATAAGAGAAGAAATATCTCTCATATTAACTTATATTAATGCCTGAACTCTTTTTAGTGGCATTAGATATTTGAGTACAAAAATCCTATTTTTATGGAATGGGTTGGGACTAAAACTGTTACATAAAAATGGATTTTTTTGAAAAATGGAAATTAACAATTTACCCTAAGAATTTCATTGGAAAAAGCATTCTGTCCCATTTGAGTAATGATAGAAGATAAAACATGGCAGTGCTTCATCCCTTTCCCTTTATTAATGAATTAGGATACACAAGAACTCAATAAAAATTACATAAAAGACCCACTGCAATCATTCAGGTGTTCTTTGCCAGTCAGTAACTTTCATTTCATAAAATGAGTACTTCTGTTCAAACAAAATTATATAAAATTGGGATTTAACTATAATGCTAAATTGCATTTTATTCTGTTTCTTAGTAGCAAATTTCATTTTTTCCCTCATAGTTAAGATTCCTTGAACTGACCCAGAAATAAGTAGTTATTGGGTATCCATCTCAAACAGGTAATGTGGAGAGATATAACTGTCTGGAAAGTATTAAGATATTATTGGTTAAGACTATAAAAGTATAAAGCTATATACTTAATAAATGCTTGTATTTCAGATAACAAACATAAATTAAGTGCTTATGATGTGCCAGGCACAGTGGATAGCAAAAAAAAAAAAGTGAAAAAAACCCATGGTCACTTCTCTTACAGAGTTCATATTCTAGTGGAAGAAATAACATTCAAATTAATATGAACATATAAGAAATAGTGCAAAAAAAATGTAATCCCAGTGGGAAGGCACTACTAGGAGGAGGAGGGAGGCAGTAACCTGGCAAAGCCTCTTGTAGATGACATATGAGGTAAATTTTGAAGGAAGCTGTAAAGAGAATAATCCAGGCTTGGGATATAGTCATACCAAAGTCCCAGTGTAAGGAAATGGAGTATTGTGTGAGAGGAAAAGTAGAGTCATGTAACTGGATGTGAGATTATTTGGAAGAGAGTCAAGTAAAAGAAGACTGAAAAGAAAGGAAGGGCCTAGGTGGTGAAAAGGGTTTTAAATGCCAAAAGAAGGACTTTATTTTTGATTCTATAAGTAACTGGAAACCCCTAGAGTTTATTATGGCATAATCAGATTTGTGCTTTAGAAAAATCCCTGTGGCAACTGTGTGAAGGATGGATTGGAGTGGGGAGAGGTTTGGGACCAAGAAGGATAAGGATATGAACTTATAATATGATTTTGTAACATTTATTAAATAAAATGGTGACCCTTCATGCCCTTCTTCCATTTTAAGTAATGCTTCAATTCATAAAATAAATATAATCTTGATTGGTGAACTTTTTTTGTCATTCAGGTTTATCTTGCAACCATTCCTGAAAAGCTGATCTTCAGAATTCCAGGAAGTTAGGATAGACAGTAGATAAGGTATTGAATTTGGTGCTAGAAAAGCTGAATTCAAATCCTACCTCAGTCACTACCTTCCTGACAGGAGTCAAGTCACCTTTCCTGAGAAACTCTGAAACTCTGAACTCAATTTCCTCATTTGTAAAGTGAGGAATAATAGCATATACCTGATAGGGTAATTGTGAGGATGAAATGAGATAATCTACATAAAATTGTATGAAAAGTACTGTATAAATGTGAGCTATTACTATTAGACATTATAACTCTATTTGCCTCTCTGTTCCTCCATCTGAAACCAAAGCAGGATCAGAGAGATATCCTTTTTCTTCCAGAATTTCAGGAATACTATTATCATTATATATAATTATATGTTATAATTTAGCTAAATTAACTAAGTTATACTAAGAATAAGTTAACTAAGACTAGAATATAGAATCAACAAGCTCTTATGTTCTTTCTCTTCCTTCCTTCCTTCCTTCCTTCCTTCCTTCCTTCCTTCCTTCCTTCCTTCCTTCCTTCCTTCCTTCCTTCCTTCTTTCTTTCTTTCTTTTCTTTCTTTCTTTCTTTCTTTCTTTCTTTCTTTCTTTCTTTCTTTCTTTCTTTCTTTCTTTCTTTCTTTCTTTCTTTCTTTCTTTCTTTCTTTCTTTCTTTCTTTCTTTCTTTCTTTCTTTCTTTCTTTCTTTCTTCCTTCCTTCCTTCCTTCCTTCCTTCCTTCCTTCCTTCCTTCCTTCCTTCCTTCCTTCCTTCCTTCCTTTCTTTCTCTTTCCTTTTTTATTATTATATTTCCCCCAATTACATGGAGTTACAATTTATAATAATAATTTTCTGACATTTTACAACCCATGTTCTCTCCCTCCCTCCCTGCCCCACTAAAAGGATATATTAATCCCTGATGGTTTATATTGGATCATAAACTGGCAACATTAGATGTTGGTTGAAATGTCAAGCAAGCTTTCATTTTCCTAATAGTAGAATTCTCCTCACTAGTGAAAAACTTCAACAAAATTGCAAGAGATAAAATTTTCTTGAGCCCAAAATGCTTCTACACCACTCCTCATTTCCCTTCCAGATTCTTTATTTCTTCCCTGGTTACTTGCATTGTCATGTTTCCTTTATTCCTACTATCAGGGAAGCAAGAAATCTGATAAACAAATTCCTCCACCATAGTTATATAAGTAAGAGGAGCAGCTAATGCCTTGCCCCCAAATTTGGAGGAGTTAGGAGGTACTGAAATGTTTTCTCTTTCAACAAATGGAAATGAAACATACTGATTAGCAAGAATAGTGAATTAAAATAAAAATCTAACAGTTCTTGAGGAAATTGACATTTTCATTTTGGACTTTATGTTCTAGGTGATGAGCATGTAAGAATTACTTAATAAACACATTTTTTTAAAGAAAAACCCTAGAAAGTGTGGTGATATTTCATATTTTGTGACAATAAGGTGGGGGGAGTCAGGAAGAAGGAATGATTATAGGCTGAATGTTTAACAAACATGTCTTCATCTGAGTGTTGTCCTTTTAATAATAGTTATCCTGAGATATTTTATACTTCTACCATGAAAGCTGTCATTGCTCAAAACTCGTGGGGACCCTAGCATATTCCTAAGTGTATTCTTTTGAATGTTCAATTTGATGATAAGTCAAATCTTTTTGAGGATATCTTCAGTGCTTGAAGTTGCCAAAAGTTGTTTGCAGGAGCATTTAATGAATAAAGTTGGTGACTAAACTGGGTTCATTTGGAACAAGAAAGGAGTTTTATACAGTCTTTTTGGAAACCTTAACCATCTGTCTTATAATTAATAATAAGTATTGGTTCCCTAGCAAAAGAGTGAGTGAAAAGGTTAGACAACTGAGGCAATGACTTGCCCAGGGTCACGCAGCTGGGAAGTGTCTGAGTTGCGATTTGAACCCAGGGTCTCCTATCTCCAAGCCTGGCTCTCTATCCACTGAGCCACTTAGCAGCTCCTCTAAATAATCTTGTTCTATAATGGCAACTAGAGATATGAAAGTTTAAACTAGGCTATCCTCTGAGCTTCTGAGATATAGGCTACCAGTACTGCCCAGAATTAGAAGTTGGCCCTCTGGATGTCTGGTTTAATAGTCCTTCATTCTATGGGAAGAAAGAATATTTACTTTACTTTTCTCACTGTCACATTTCTCAAACTTCTTTTTTTCCCCCTTCTAATATATGGTCATGTGTTCTTTGAGGGTGACTGATCATGCCACCCTGCAGCTCACCACTGAAAACTCTCCTGTACCTCTAACAGAATGTGCTGGGTAGAAGAGACTAAAGGGACGTTTCCATTTCTGTCTGAAAATATAAGGAAAAGAGAGGCAATACATGTAGAAGACACTGAGTCAGCCTTGTAGTTGGTGAAGACCTGAGTTCAAATCTCATCTTTGACATGGATTTATCCTTTGTAAAGTGCCTGGAAAAAGTATAGGGGCTTAATAAATGCATTATTGCTTGATAGTCCTATGATTGCGTGCAAAGCATCTAACTTTTCACTACCCCAGGAAAGTCCCCAAGACTAAGATGCAGAATAGGGGCCAAATGGCATTGGTATAAGTAATGCCCCAGACCAGGGAAATCACAGGTCCAAACTTATGCTTTTTCCCCATCCTAAGGAAGCAGACAATGATAGGATCAGGAGAAAGAGAAAAGGGCAATTTCTCTCACAAAAAAAGAGATCCAAGGATAAAAAAAAATCACAAAACTGAATGAAATAAAACATAATTATATGTTTTATTGTATATGCTTATTTGTATATGAAATAAAAAATATTTATATGTATATGAAATTTAAAAAAACCAGCATCTACTGCTGAATGGTAATAATAGGGCTAAACATCATTCTAGCTGAGTACAGTTGGGCTCAGAAGGTACTCCCTGAATCATTAGGCCATCCCATGATTATCACGATGGTTGGTAACCCCAGTATGACACGAATAAATTCCACCTGCCATCAGCAGAGTCCCTGGCTCTCCCAGTTTAGATGGGGAGCCTCCCATTACTCACTCAGGCATCCCAGCTTCCTGCTTCACAGCCCCCGTCTCTTGGAAATAGCCTGTCAAGTCCCATCTGTTTCATGAAGCTGCTGGCCCCTTGAGACTGGGACCTCCATTTTGATCTGTCTGATGTTGGAAACCCAAAAGGGAATAACCCTTCCAATCTGCCAGAAATTGCTTTTTTCTGATATCAAGGTCTGCCTCAGGGAACTACAATATACTACACTTAGATGGAAATTAGATTTGTAAGTACGATGCTTTCTCTTGCAGTGGGCTTGCAAAACTTCTGCACTTGCCTATATATATATATATATATATATATATATATATATATATATATATATATTTTGTTTGCTTGAAGAGAAGTCTGCAATAGCCTAAATTTAAAGCCATTAATAAGCAGAGTTCCTCCCTCTCACCGAGACTCACTCCCCTATCAGGCAGGTGCAAAGAATGTCCCAGAATAAATAAAAGTCTTTTCAACCAGTGAGAAATGAAAGTTAAACTCCTCCTTCAGCTCCAAGCATGAAGCAGATGATAGCAGGTGCAATTAATTGCCATTATACTTATTGGAACCTTGAAAACAATTAGCAAGTGTCCTGGTGGATATGACAGAATCATTAATCATTCAACGTATTTCTCCAAATTGATTTATCAATCAAATAACTGCTTCTGGTTGAATAATTCACACTTGGGCTCATGGCACAATTCATAACTCAGATCTGTTTTTAAAGGGAGCTGTTTGAAGTTAGGCTTTAATTTACACCCTTCAGCTGGTGGATTTCTATTACTAATGTCTCATTTTCTTGAAGGGAACCACATAATAGCCAGGGAAAAGGTTCCTCTACAAGACAATGGAAAGGGATGGGGGGTGGGTGGGGGGAAATGGGCACAGATGTGGCTTCCAAGGGGAGAAAAGATTAAAGAGACAACCACAGACCCACCTTCTCTAAGAAGCTTTTCCTGTTCTCTCTTGATACTAGTTCATTCCCTCTCTTGATTATGTCCAATTTATTCTCTTTCTATTTAGTTAGAGTACAGTTGTTTGAATGTTGTTTCCTCCCTTAGATAGTGAACCCCTAGGGAGCAGGGGCCATTTTTCTTTTTTGCTTTCCTTTATGCTGAAAGGCCTTAATGCTTGACATATAGCAGGTACTTAATATTTATTGACTTGGGAAATATTCAGATGACTTTGTTGGAAGCATCGGTGATTTTATCAGTGTAGAAAATGTCTGGGAAACGAATGCCTTTTGGACACTTTGAATTAGATAGTTTGTTGATAACTCAAACTCAGTATGTCCAAAACAGAACTCTATCTTTTCTCTAAAACCTACCTTTCTTCCAAACATCTTTGTTCCAATTAAGGGCACTATGCTCCTTTTATTCAGATGTACAAGCCTTCAAATAATTCCCAAGTCTTTGTATTATCCCAATCTTAGCAAAGCTACGTCTGCATTCACAAACTTCTGGGCTATTTCCCATTCCTTCATTTAGATAATTCACCATTTTGTTCACAATTGTTCACAAAACAAAAAAAAAGGTTCACAGTCATGATCTTTGCATATTGTTAAAAGGAATAGATTAAAGGATTACAAATGTTGCCATTAAACTCCCAACGTTATCAGAACATTGTGGAACACGTCATGACTCATTCAAGCCATTCAAACGTTCATTGAGGTGAGCAGATCTATAGTCATGCTCTGAAGAGAATAGCAAGAAAAGCAAAACCCAATCCCTGATCTAATGGATCTCATAGTTTAATAGAAGAAATTTCCATTTCTACCCATTATAAAGGAAAGAAAAAAATTCCAAATTTTACATGAACTATTGATTAAGACATATTGATTAAGGGAACATATAGATCAGAGAGCTTCAGCTTGGTTACTAGCTCCCCTGGTATGCATCTATTCAATTTATAATTTTTGAGCCTCAGTTTTCTCACATGTAAAATGGGGATAATAATTCTTTTACTATCTACTACAAGGAGTTATTGGGAGACAAGATTGTTGTGAATGGAAAAGTGCTACTCAAATGTAAACTGTCCTTGTCATCACCCTAAGCAGCTTCAAAAGTAGCAGTCTTTCAACTCAGAAAAAAAAATTCCCAGAGTTATTCCATTTTTCGAATATATGCTATTTGGCAGGATGGTGAAGATTCCCATGTTAAACTCAAACTCAGTGAGAAGTAGGATGGGCCATTGGCCTGTTCCAGAGTTGCAATTTTTGTGTTCTGATAAAGCCACAGTTGTGAAAGGTCTATGACTTTACTGACAGGCACAGTACAGGCTGAATTTGAATTTAAATGCCCCCAGTAGAATGATGCAAACAAGCAGTAATGGCCCTTTCTTACATGCAACATTGACTCTGTTCAGCACTTCAGCTCAGGATGACTTCTCCTGAGCCCACAGAGCTTATTTTTAATTCATTTTTAAGTAAAAATGTTATCATGTGAGTGAGGCAGTGAGCCAAATTAAACTTTATGAAACCATGCATTTAAGGGATATATTCCATTTGGAAAATTACCCACACAGCACTGAAATAATTTCATTTTATTTTCAATACTATGATTGCATTTTTTTAAAACTGAAGAGATACCCTCTTTAGGGTACATAGATTTTGTGACCAATGATTAGGTAGTTTGGTTTATGTGTTTAACTTTTTGGGCAATTCTATATTGGAGTGCCAGAAAGGATGCTGTCTTGAGGAAAGGTGACATCCATGTTGGGAATGGGGATTAGGTTGGTGTGATAGACAAGATGAAGAAAAGGGTTGAAAACTAGGACCAGTAGCCCTTTATTCTCTCTTCTGAATTCTTCCTCTTCCTATTTTCTTGGCTCTATGCTGCCTTCTTCTGATAGTCAATGTAAACATAGCAAAAAGTCTAAAGAAGTCCACTGTGAAAGAGAATAAAAGTGGCATGGGTAAAAAGATGCTGGATATTTTGTAGTCAGATATGAGCTACGTAGGCTATCTACAATGCTTTCAAGCTTTCAAGTTCATACAGGTTTTTGTTTTGATTGTCAGTTCCTTATGCACAAATGTTTTGGATCACAAAAGAAAGTATATGTATTCCAAAAGGATGCAAATTCATGTTTTCAATTTTATAAGGTGATTTCATTTATTGTGACTCAGATGGAGTTGCATTTTATCTTACCAATTTAAAGTACTACACTTCTTACTCAAGAGAATCATTTTGCTGAGAAAGGTCTTGATTTCTGTATTTAATGCCTCTTTGTCAGTGGATAGTTGCTATACAATACCAATTGTTTTGTTTTTAATAGTATATGTTATTAGTAGTATATATAAATAGTATATATTTAATTTAATACAATTTGAATAGTATACTATATTTAATAGTATATGTTTTAATGGTATATAGTTTTTAATACTATAATAGTATATTTAAGATAGTATAATAATAATTTAATAATTATATAGTAATATAATATATATTTAATAGTATATCTACTATATAGTACATAGTATAATAGTATGTAAGTATATAATTTAATAGCATATTAATAATATATATATACTCAATATATATAAATTTACAATATGCAGAAGTTTAATTTCATAAGATTGCGTAGTTTAGAGGATCATAAGATTCTATCATCGTAAATCTAAAGCTGAAAGGAAATTTAGAAGACATTTAATCCAACCATTTCATTTTGTAAATGAAAAAATTGAGTATTAGAAAGAGTAATTTATTTCACATGACATAACTAGCAAATTAAAGTGCTGTGATCCGAACCCACATCTTGCTAACTCTAGATTGATCACTCTGTCCATATATGAAGAGCTCTAAGGGACCTTAGAGCACATTAAGTCCAACTTTTTCAACTTCATAGAAGAGAATCTAATGTTTGAGACAGTTTATTTTCATATTATACATATGTTTCATTTTGTACGTGCCTCTCTGGGCCACTCCAATAGTTGCTATCAGCCTATGGTTCTTTGTAGGGTGGTTAGGGTGTTCAATTCTTCATCAGTTCAAATCCAGCCTCAGACACTCAATCTGTGAACCTGGGCAAATGACTTAACATTAATTATCTCAATTTCATCTGTAAAAGGAACCAGAGAAGGAAATAGGAAACTACTCCAGGATCTTCGTAAGAAAATCCCAAAAGGCAGTTATAAGAACCAGAGGCACAAATGACCAAAAAAGGACAAAACGGGGTTCTGTAATTCCTTACTTCAGTTTACTACTGTTCTGATAGTGACTCCAGGGCCTTCAGAGGCTTAATGACACTAGTGTACATTTAGCTGGATTGTCCTGAGAGATTCTTTGAAATATTTGAACTTTCTTGTGGATTTCTGGCTTTCCCCTTGTCTGATATCCATTGGAGTTGGAAATACCATGGAAAATAATGAGGTTACCTACAGTAAGAACTTCTCAACTGTCGAGTCAGCCTCTTTTGGCTGGAAACAAACATTTTTTAAAACAAATATCAATAAGAATTTGAGAGAACTCATTTATTATACTCCATTCTTTATGATTTATCTGGAGGCCAATTGGTTACAACTTGAAACCAGGTCTTGTTTCTCTCTAGCCCACTTGAGGATGCTGCTGCGGTTGTGATTTTGACCTTTCTTTCATTCCAGTTGTCTCTTGATGACCCATGCTCTTCATTGCCTTGCTTGATGTTTGTACTAGAATCCTGCCCTATATCTGGGCAGAAACTAGTGAGAGTCTCACTACTCCTCCCAAGTCAGTCAATTAACACACAATTAGCACATACTTTTAGCATCCTTAAATGCTTGCTAGGTGCCAGGAAACTGTGCTAAGCACTGAGGATACAGAGAAAGGGAAAAGAGCCAACTTTGCCTTGGTTCCCTGCTCTACATCAGGCCTTGTTCAGGATGGTGATGATACCTGCCCATTTGCAGTGTATGATGTCCTCTAGGATGTGATAACCCATCTTACTGGCATATACATATCTCATCAGATAAAGATAAGATAAAGAAACTCACTACCATTTGTTATCAGTCTAAAAATTTTGTGAATAGTCTACATAGAGCATTGGTTCTAGTGGTAATGATATAGACACAAACAGTATTTGTGTATATGTGTGTGAATGTGTGTGTATACATAAAAGTAAAGCTCCAGTTCATTTTTATTAAAAGTCTTAGAATTATAGCTAGAGAGCTGGATGAGAACTTAGAGATCAGAGTTTAAGAGTCTCATTTTACATATTAGAAAACTGAGACGTAAATAAGCACCTATACTAATGAAATGACAAGATCATAAATGAAAAGAGCTAGAAGGGAACTTAGAAATCATCCATTTCAACTTCATCATTTTCCAGATGAAGAAACCAGGTCAATAAAGGTGAAGTGATTTATCCAAGGTGACCCAAGTGGTAAGTAGCAGAGTAAAGAATGCCTCTAATTTAAAAAAATATATATGCTAGGTTGTCTGAAATGTGATGCTTCCTTCTCCCCTTCACTCCCCCCCCCTTTCCTTCCCTTCTCTCCACTTTCTTTCCCCATTCCTTTCCCTTCCCTCTCTGTAATTCCCTTTCCTTCACTTCCTTTCCCATTTCATTCCCTGCCCCCTTCACTTCTCCCCCTTCCTTCTTCCCTGTAGTATTTCCTTTCTGATTTCCTTCTCCTTTCTCATTTCCTTATTTGCCCTTGGAACATTTCCTCTAGTGATAACATGAAAACATTGAAAAAACCCCCTTTTCTATTTCAAAGACATAGTCTCATTATTTGAAGATTTGTTGGAGAAACCGTTGAAGCTAGTGTTACACATTTTTGCCAACATTTCTAGAAGAAATTGATCATCAATAGTTTTCTTTTAAAATAAAGTTTAGAAAAAGAATGAATCATCACCACATCAACAGTAATTACTGTTTTTAAAGTATTGTGCCAGGTACTTGAATTTGTAAAATTAATAGTGGACTGGAAATACAAAATCTTTGGTACCCATCTTGCTTCCATGAAAACCATATGAATTTACACAAAAAAAGACAGCTTCCCTGCTCTTTACTTTTTTTCACTAATCAAAGATAAAAAGATGTTTATTTACATTCAGTTGATCAAAATACTAAAGGAATCAAAATATTTGTGTCCATGCCCTCTTTATGAAAGTTTAATATATTTAAGTACTGATATTATGTCCATTATTATTAGAATTATTACTATTCTGTCATAAAATATTGAAATAAAGTTTTGTATATATAATCTCAAAGGAAATTAATATTACATTACATCAACTCTCTCTGTAATCCATCCTTTCTCCTGTTTTGTCAGAACCCACTTCTCAGGCTATGCCACTAGGTAGTTTCTAAAGGCATGGCACAGTGATGCGATTACTCCCAATTCCCCAGGCATTTGTTCACTAACCAGCTTGAGCTGATGCATTCCCAAGTGGGACCCTTGCTTCTTTTTTAACAGTAAACAAAAGAAACAGTTTGGGCAGGGTTCTCTCTAGGCGCTCACCTTTCCTTCTATTTATTGATCAAAATTAGGAGTGTTTCAGTCTCTATGAGGAAGGCAAAACATGGGGATCCCACTTTGGATGGTTCTGATTTTCTAGCCAAGATTACTTGAGGCAGTTGATACTCATCAAGCAATTATCTTTCCTTAATTTGCAGAGATGAGCATGATTATCCACACTGGAAAGCCAACCGACCTCTTCATAAAAATGTCCACCAATTGGGATTGTCTTTCCTTTGCTAGGGGAGATCTAAAAAATGTCCTGTTGGGCCAATCAGAAGGAAGATACATTGTTTAAATACTGGCCTTCACTCAGGACTTTGGTTATTCAGAAAGGCCATTGACTCCATTCATTGGTTATTGATAGTCTAAGTCATAATAAATCTATCATGCTTACGTCCATTTGTTTAGAGGGCCAGAATGATCCACTTTACTAACAGTTTATGCGTCATTGTTAATAAATTGTTATTTTGCCCTAGAGAAATCTGTGCTTCCTCCTGCCTTTGTTACAACCTCAAACACACTTTCAAGAAATTAGGTCAAGATATATGTGTTATACTTTGGTCTTAATATGCTCTCCACTTATCTCCAATGAACTTCTAATTAATTTGGATTTGATCTTTAGAATTAAATGATTATATTCCGTTATCCACCTTCCAAGCCACCATGATGATGGATAGTATATGAGGGGCCATATGTGTGTGTACACACATTCATACATGTGTATATACACACACATGTAGATATGTGTACATTTACATAATTCCATTTGTGTTATGAAAACAAATATGAGTGTTTACTTATACAGAGTGAAAAAAGATTATATATGCTTTCATAAATCTCTAATGTACAGCTTAAAATATATGCATATACATGCATGCATGTGAAATTTAATATAGCAGTTCCAACATAGCCATGCATAGTCACCTATTCAAGACATTCTTTTGATCTCTTCCAGTTCAAGAAAACTCAGACTCTAATAATAATCTAGAACCATAGAAGATGCTCAAACATGAAATAAACATCTTGAAAAGTTATGGATAGGAATTTACTTTCAAAATCCTTGAAGAGGGGCAATTTAGAACATTTTCCCTTGAAAATCTACTTTACACAGAGGGTAGTAAGATTATAGAATTTGTGAGCTCTAAGAGATAAAACAAAATCTGAAAATAAAAATAGCCTCATAAGGGAGGAAATAAATTATTTATTGACAGCTCTGTAATAAGTGATTTAGGAAAATGAGAATATTTTAAAGATAAACCCTAACTGCAGAGGACAGAACAATCATGTTCTTCTTATAACAATATCTCTTGATACCACTGTGAGAAACAGTAGTTGAGTGTTTGCCTAAAAAGTCCGACCCAGTGTGGCAATTTTTACTTTTCTACGTGCTTTCTTTTGACTTTTCCAATGACACTGACTTCTCAACTGTGGAGACACTGGAATTGGACAGAAAAATTAAATTGGCAAATCTAATTCAGCTTTAAAAAATACAATACATAAATTACGATCACATTAGGATGATTACAGCTTAGGAATGACAGTCAAAGGTAATGAGGAATGGACCTCTTTTCTAGAGAGCAAAGTAATTATCTCACACACACAGAGTAAAAGTTGGCTGTAAATTTGAGACATGCTGCCTGCCGACTTTTTATGCATAACTGGTGTTGTTATGTCATTGTTATGTTATTTAATGACACCAATTATTTAAAAATTAAGCACATAGTACTTCATGACATTATATTTATTATATCTGAGTAGAACTGATTTCTGTTTCCCTTTAGGGCCAAGCTGTCTTTTATAAATTCTTCCCATGCCTTTCCTATTTTCTCCAGGGTTGTATTTTTTTTAATGCTAACTCTTTTAGTGAAAAATCTCAGACATAAAAAATTAAAAAGGTCAATTTTATGATGAAACACAGTAGCTTGGATATTCTAAATGGCACCCGAGACTCAAGAAGCTAATTGCTTTTTCACAGTACAACTCTCTTAAGTGCTCACAATGCAAATGGGCTTAAACGGAAGCTAGAATGTGTATCTCTTCTGTTTCAAGGCCTACTGGGACTTATTGAGATGAGTGATGCTGTAAAAAATAGAAAATCACCTGGAGCCTGTTAAAATTATAATCGAGTAAAACTACAATTATGACAGTCTTAATCCATCTGTCTCTCTGCATCCGCTTCACTTCTCATCACCTGTCTGGTCACAGGTGTATTTTAAATGGAGGCAGTGATGGCAACATCCCACCACACTAAAAACCCAAATTGCAAAACACAGATATGTCTTTGCTTGGTTATTCTGATGGAGCTAGTGAGTTCATCAGTTAACAAAACCAATTAAGCTCATATGTAGAGAGTAGCAGCAGCACTCAGGAATCCTTTGTGGGACCCAGCTAAACAATAGCTAAAGCCTCTTAATGGATGACAGCCTGCTAGAAAAATATTACTTTCTACTGTCTGGCTTGAGGTGAGATTTCTTTAATAAAAAAAAAAAAGAAAAAGAAAAAGAAAAAAGAAAGAAGTTCCTACTTGTTTGCTTTCTTCATTCAGTGGTGGAAGAGTATTAGAGGAGCATTAGATGTAGTCAGACCTGAATTCAAATTCCATTATTATCTGTGGGACCTTTGCAAATCTGCAAATCATTTAACCTCTTTTAAGAGCAGTTTTTTTTTTTTCCTATAAAGAGGGGGAATTTCTAAAGAGCAATGCTATTGAAAAAGCACCGCATTTGGAGTCAAAGAAAAAAAAGTCCACATCTTGGTTCTCATGCTTACCACTTTGTATGACAATATGTCAGCTCTAGGCTGTGTAAATATAGAATCTGTTACCCTAAAAAAACTACAATTCCCAGAACCCCACTCTTTTCTGGTCATTATGTGCTGACATAGATAGGATATAAATTCTGTGCAGTTCCGTCTCTTGCTCTCTTCTCTTCCTGTCTTGGCTTTGGTGGAGCAGGCTTTTTGAACAGGTAGAAAAACAGTCATGTGGTTCTATTTTGTTAGATAATAAACTGTATAAAATATAATACTTGAAGTATTGGGCATTAATTTAAATCTTACAAGGCTGCAGTTTTCTCAGTTGTACAATGAAGGTGTTGGTCTAGAAGGCCTTTTATGGTCTGTCTGAATGTTAGGTCTGCCATCTTTCTATCTAGTGCCTACCATGAGGAAAGGGCTTTATATATCTCATAATTATCTAGACTAGTTGTGTCCAACTCAAATAGAGATGGTGGTCACTAATCCATGCATGAGGACCTCTGGGGGTCACAAATTGACTTAGCTTTAAAGTATAAAAAGTAAGGGGGCACTAAAGGAGCTCAGTGGATTGAGTGCCAGGTCTAGAGATGAGAGACCTTGAGTTCAAATATGGCCTCAGGCATTTCCTAGTTGTGTGTGACCCTGGGGGGTGGGAGGGACAAGTCATTAACCCCCATTGTCTAGTCCTCACCATTATTTTGCCTTGGAACCAATACACATTACTGATTCCAAAATGGAAGATTTTTTAAAAAGAGTAATTTAAATACAATTTTATACATACATATATATATATATATATATATAAAGATTTTTTAAAACAAGAGAAGGAACTGAAACAGAAATAAGTAAGATAGTTTATATATACATATATGTATTTCTTTTTGTAAAATGATGTCTTCTCTAATGGGGAAAGGGGAGGGAAGAAGTTAACTGAATATTTAAAAGTAGCAGACAAAGGAATAAATAAAATTTTTAGAGATTTAATATTATTTATGTTTTATTACATTTTATTTATTTTGTTTAATTATTTCCAATTATATTTTAATAAAAATTTGGAAATGCAGGAGAGTGTGGAAATCCTAGATGAGGCCAGTTGGACACCTCTGATCTAGTTCACAATAAAACTCATCAATACTTATAAAAAACAGTGGAAGGGGCAACTAGATGGTTTGGAGAATTAAGCCTAGAGATGGGAATGCCTGGGTACAAATCTGGCTTCAGAACAATTCCTAGGTGTGTGCCCCTGGGTAAGTCATTTAACCCCCATTGCTTAGCCCTTACCACTCTTCTGTCTTAGAACCAATACATAGTATTGATTCTAAGATGAAATGTAAGGGTTTGTAAAAATAAATATAAGTGGAAAGGGTAGTTTAGAAAGCACTAATATTAAGACCAATCAATGTATATACAGTGTGTAGATATGGGACTCTGCATCATGTGCCACCTTATATTTTTCCGTGTTGCCATGATAATACCAGACAATTAGATGGCATAATGCATAAAGTATCAAGCCTAGAGTCAGGAAGATTCATCATCCTGAATTCAAATCTGTCCTCGCACACTTACTAGCTGTTGTAAACCTCAAATTTCCTTAGACTTATAATTGTTGAAAATTTCACCATTGGGATATTTCATACTTGGAAAATTTCTTACTGATAGTCTATTGGAATGGGAACTCCATTGGCATGGGAGGTTCCTTCTCTTCCCTTCTTAATATTACTTTAGGACAGAAACCCTTTGCTGAACAATGGAAAGGACTTTGACCTATGCTTAAGCATAGAACAGGAATTTCTTTGAGTCTTGATTGATTTAGAATTGATACAATGGAGATACTTGGAATCAATCTCCACCCTATTCAGTCCTAATAGGATTGAGTAAGGGCTGCAGCCTAGATCAAAATTTAATTATTCCAATCTCTACCATACTCAAGTTAACAGGATTTAGAAAGGGCTGTAGCAAAGGAGTATAGATTTAATCATTTGAAAAATATGACCTTCAAAAGACATGTGCAAAAGCCAGAAACCTCTGGGCGGTCCTGGGTTAAGCGAGAGCCTCCATTGACAGGGAAATTGATGAAGAGTGATTGGTAGATGTGAGGACTGAGGGGAGGCAACTTGGATGGTGTCCTTAAAGATAGGAGGGTCTGGAGACTCGGGGGGAGAGGATGGAGTTTTTGGTCGGTGTGGTTCCTGGGCTCTGAGGAGCTTGCTCTGAAGGAAGCTGAAGGTGGGGGCCTCTGAGACTGTTTCTCCATTTTGGACACGTGAGTAATAGGGACTGATCTCTTTTCCTTGCCCCAGCTATCTAAGGGCTTGGGCCTTTTGGCCCAGCCTAAACAGAAGGGGTATTTAAGCCCTATTCCCTTCTCTCCCCTTTCTCTCTCTATATATATCTCAAATTCCTTTCTTGCTCCTATTTGTAATTAAACTCCAAAAAAGGCTGACGGCTGACTTGAGTTTTTCATTTAGGAATTACATAGCTGATTCCTTGGCGACCTTAAATTAATATATATCAGTCTTTTAAAGTGATTCCCTTGTAACACTGTGCAACCCTAGACAAGTCACTTAACTCTGTCTGCCTTAATTATCTCATCTGTAAAATGAGCTGGAGAAGGAAACAGTCAACCATTTCAGTATCTTTGCCAAGAAAAGCTAAATGGAGTCACGAAGAGTGAGACGCTCCTCGACACAACATAATTCCGTATTGCACAGCTCCTCTGTGGCAGAAGCACTGAAGTATGCATGTGAAGGTTTATGCTTGAAACCTAAATACTTTTCATTGCAATCCAAATCACAAAGACTTTGTCTAAGATGGTTTTGTACTGTGGGTTTAATGAGTCATTAGGCGAAACACCTGAGTGGCTAACCACGGATTAAACCTGACATACTAGCTAGCTCCTAATGAACTGAAATGTGATGATCGTCCCAAAGCTGGCACTGTTTTGTTTTCTCCCAATTTTGCTCTATTTCTTTACTTCTTCTGTTGCAACATTTTTATATACTGCTTTCAGACATTTAAGCTGAAACTCTTGGATTATACTTTTTATTTCATTAGGGCTTTTGCAGAAATTAAGGCTAAATTATTTGAATTATTCCTACTTCTAGACGATATGTTTCCTGGAGATTCTATACTACTTTAAATTGATGAAGCATTTTTAAAACGTCGAGAGAAAAATGGATCAAGATCAGAATTCCTACTTTGGAAGAAAATGGGAAAATTGGAACATGTAAATGACTTGCCTCAGTTAATACCAATGATGTTATTAATAATAGCAATAATAAAATAAATAATAATAATAATCAGATTAAAATCAGAATAAAAATCAGAATAGTGAAGCCTGTATTTGAATTCTGTCTTTATAGCTCACTGAGAGAAACACTTCCTGCTTAGTCCCAGGTGAGCTAGCTTCGAACACACATTCATAAAACTGACATATAGAAGACTCCTAAATCAATCCTCGCTCTGCCAGCTGTTGTGCAAGCTTCCCTAAACAGGTTTATTTCAGGCCTCTTGAACTGGACAACTATTCATGTGTTCTTCTAGCCTATAAATATTGCTTTATGCTATTTTTTTCCACATTTTAGAAAGAATTTTCAAACACTTAAATGAAACTCAAGAAAGGTGGAAACAATAGTTGACAATCCTAAAGCCAATACTTAAATGAAATTTGAAATACGCGTGTGTTAAAGGCTATGTTGTGTGTGAAGTTCAATTTCTAGCTTTTTAAAAAAACTGAATGTGGATATTATAATGACAATACATTTTCTGAGAGTACTTAAAAGGAGTTCAAGTCTTTAGACTCAGATAAATCAGAGGCCATGTTTATTTTATTTATTTATTTATTTGTTTGTTTACGTTTTAAAAATGAAACCCTTACCTTCTGTTTTGGAATCAATACTGTGTATTGGTTCCAAAGCAGAAGAGTGGTAAGGGCTAGGCAATGGGG
Source organism: Monodelphis domestica (assembly GCF_027887165.1). Taxonomy (NCBI): domain Eukaryota; kingdom Metazoa; phylum Chordata; class Mammalia; order Didelphimorphia; family Didelphidae; genus Monodelphis; species Monodelphis domestica. Next base: position 395,716,534 of record NC_077228.1, on the reverse strand, counting down.
GTCAAGTGACTTGTCCAGGGTCACACAGCTAGGAAGTGTCTGAGGCCAGATTTGAACCCAGGACATCCCATCTCTAGGTCTGGTTCTCAATCCACTGAGACACCCAGCTGCCCCTGACTATCATTATTATATGATAAGATGAGGAACTTCAGAAAGGAGTAGGAATAAAACATGTCTTCAGTTAAGTTGTAGTAGTAGTAGTAGTCTCTCGGTAACTGAGGATGACTATTGTCTTTGTGTGTTTTTGTGCACAAAGACACTTGTGCATGAAGATTTAAGTGGAAAAGTTGATGCACAGAGATAGTCCCACTCTCTCGGCGTTGGAAGCCTGGGTCCATTGGCACAAAAAGTCGTTACATCTGGAGACTTCCTCAGCTGCATTGGATGGCCGTGTTGTCTTTTGTGCTCCTACATGCCCTAAGCACCCCACAGTGCTTTGCTGCGTCGCCATCTCAGCCGTTGAACCTTCTTATTGGTTTCTTCATAACTTCAGTTAAGTATATGATGGCTAAAGACGGGATGGTAAGGATGACATTTTGAGGGTGGCACTTACATTGAAAGCCCATGTTTTGAAGAAATTTCTAATGCAATTTTAGAACCGTTGTCTACTATCTTTGAGATACAGTGGTGGATAGAAGCAATACCGGAAGATTTGAATTGTGAAAATAATCTTTTGATTTTCAAAAAGTAAGCAGAAGTGAATTATTGAAACTACAGATAATTTCTGGGGTCATGTTTTATATAATTGCTTTTGTCATTAATTAAAAAGAATTCAGTGATGCTAGAGCTAACAGGATTCTAGATTCCTTTGAAGGAAATTTATAGTGATAGAAACCCAGAAATACTCATGTGCCATATAAATGTGTAAGTAATCAGGACAGAGACATTTCTAACTAGAGTTGAGATAGCCCCAAATAAAGTAATATCTCCAAATTCCCCAGTATGCTACTGTCTCAGATGGATTGAGTCATGAGTAGTTCTTGATTTGTAACTGAATTTGTGCTTTTTGGGATGAGGTTACTAGTTGGATCATATTCGAGGAAAATGTCATGGATAAAGTTTATCAGAATTTCAGCAAGATCTCCCATAATATTCATGGGGATAAGATGATGAGATATGGGCTGAAAGATGGAGTGTGGGTAATCTGTACACTGAATAATATGCCTAGATTTTGGTGGTGTATTTCACATATATTTCATAGCCAATTACCACTGAAAGGTAGTTATGGATTTAGGGGAAAACCACTCCCCACAACAGGGATAAAAAGTATCATATGCACATTGAGTAAATATTGGTTCTCAAGTATTTTTTTTAATGTGGGAGAAGAATATGAGGATTTCTTTTTTAAATCATGAATCCCTGAAGGAGAACTGGGCAGGGAACATCATAAGTCTTAGAGTTAATAAAGAATTATTAGAGGACTAATATTATCCCTAGGGGAAGCTCAGTGAGTAAGGATTCTTTGGGAAAAGAAGACAGGATAAGAAGAATAAGGAGTGGATCAGATAGGTAGAGAGTCTTACTCTTGGGGAAGAAAGGCTTTGATAGCAAAGAGGAGGCAGAAACAATGACTAGGATAAAGGGGCAGTAGCAATAAAATGGAAGGTCCAAGTTGGAAAATTTGGAATGCCTGGAGAAAAACTTTAGGGAAAGAGCAAAAATAAGTCTTTGTTGAATATCTACTAAATATTATCTAATTTGGCTTTCATAACAACCCTATGTGTTGTTATTATCTTTGTTTTACAGCTGTGGAAACTGAGGTAGACAGAGCTTAAGTGACTTGCCCAAGATCTCCTAGCTAGGAAATATCTGATGCTAGATTAAAACTCAGAATTTTCTGACCTTAAGCCCAGGGCTCTATAGATTGTGTCACCTAGCTGCCTTCAAGCAGCCAGGTAGTCATCCTATAGAGAAAGGATCCTAGAAATCACTAGGATACCTAAGGGTCAAAACTGTAAAAAAAAAATAGAGTTGTGAGGAAATTTTTTTTTCCACATAAGGTAATATTTGTAAATTCTTAGCACAGTGCCTGGCATGTAGGAGATACTTATATATGCTCATCCTTTTCCCTCCCTCCTTTTTCTACAAGAGTTCAATTTCTTTTTGAGAAGTATTGCAAATAGGAACTTAAGGAATATATGGATTTTGGTGATGAATATAAATGAAGTATAAAATTCAATTGAAATCTTTGGAAGTGCTTATGAATAGGGTATAGTGACAAAGTTTCTGTTATAGATGAATTATCCACATGCATGTGGTCCAGGTGGTAAAGAAGCTTGGGAGAATTGTCCTATATTTAGAGGTACTAAAAGATATTTAGAAAATATTTTTTACTTGTTTTCCATAAACTTGGATGGGAAAAGAATTTTATTTTTGTTTTCACTAATTTTTAATTGAAAACTATAATTTTCTTTAATTATTTAAAAACATTATTTTGGGAAGGGATTTGTAGATTGCATGATATTGCCAAAGGAGGCCATTACACCAAATGGTTAAGAACCTCTAATCTATAATATGGAATGCTCAAGAGACAGAAACTTTTAGAAAACAAGAAAAATCATAGAAAAAGTAGGAAGAAAAGGAGGCAGGATAATGAAAAGCTTGCCAAAAAGTAATTGGAGGGATGGAGTTTAAAGACAGCTGCTGTAAAAATTCTATTTAAACAATTTAAACCTTTTACTTGACTTATGGCTATAAAATTCTAGGAAAATGTTATATTTGCTGAATCTATTCGCTGACAATTTATTCCTTAACTCCCTGCAAGCCAAATATCATATCTAAAATTCAACAAACTATTCTATGAAATTTCACCAGAGGTCTAACCTTTGGCTTAACCTTTTTTTCTGTCCTTATTTTCCTTTACCACGGAAACAGCTCCATTTTCCTCTCCTTTTCTTGTTCATTACCCTTCTTCTGTCTGATAAGTGTCTGTACCCCCTTCAAAATCTCAACTTTTCCTTTTCGCTATACTCTCTGGCAAATTCAGTTACTCCCATGGCTTTAATTGTGCTATTCAGAATTACAAATGTGATTGCTCTCTTGCGTTCTAGTTACTTATTTCTAATTGCATGGAGGAAATTTCTACCTGAATAACTTGCTGTTACTTTAAACTCAAGAGGCTTTCCCATAAACTACCTCTCTTCCAAATTTGACCATTTCATAGGATGGCTCTATTCATCTTCAAATCAAGTAGACTCAAATATTAAGAAACATGATTTACTTTTCTCTTTTTCTCACTTGATTTATCCAGGCAGTTCCAATTCTCATTAATTCTAAATTTCCAGTATCTTTTTGCATCTGTCTCTTTTCTTCTATTCTTACTGCCACCATTCTAGGTTAGACTATAATTAATGTTTCACCTGCTTTACTGGAGTTATTTCCTCACTGATCTCACTAATAATTCTATTTTCTCCCTTACCTAATCCTTCTTTTACAATTTTCAAAATAATCTTAAAAACCGTGAGTGACTTCCCTTTGTCTATAGTATGGGATAAGAAAACAAGCCCTTATTTGTGGAACTCCACAATTTAATTCCAATTAACCTTTACAATCAATGCCCATTAGAAACGTATTCATTTAATAATGATCATACTTAATATTTATATAGTGCTTGTTATATATCAAGCATTATGCCATCTCATTTGATTCTAGCAACAATCCTGAAAGGCAGGTGGTATTATTATCCCATCTTTACAGATGGGGAAACTGAGGCAAACAGAGGTTAAATGACTTGCTCAGAGTCACATAACTACAGATTTGAACTCAGAATTTCCTTATTCCAGCTTGAGTACTCTGTCCACCATGCCACCTAGATGCATCTTAGCTTTTTGTATTTATTAGGTCATGCAATGAGAGCATATCATCTCTATAAGATCCAGAGCAATTGGTCATCCAATCTGTTGAAGCTCTCCAGTGAAGGGGCCCCCTCCTTTCTCTGAAAGGGACCCATTTTATTTAGATACCTCTAATTGCTAAGAGCATTTTTTTCTTATTTAATGCCTAAATTAGTCGATCAACAACTTCTAGGATTTGTCCCTAGTTCAATTCCTAGCGTTAAGAAGAATAAGTCTAATCCCTCTTCTAGGTGATAGCCCTTCAAATACTTAAAGACAGTCTTTGAATAAAATATTTCATATTCTTCAGCTAATTCTTTTATAGTATAATCTCTATACCCTTCCCTGTATTTGGTAACTGCCTGAATGTGGATGGTGCAGGAAGAGTCAGGGATGTTAGATTATGACCCCAAGGGGCCAGAAAGATGGTGTTGACCTGGGCTGAAGTAGGGGAGTTAGGAAAAGGAGTGAGTTTCAGAGGAAATGAGAGTTCTAGTTGGTACATGTTTGAGTTTCAGATGTCTGGAGAGATCCTACTGCTTCCTCTTAATGAGAGATGCCTACATTTGGAGCTCAGGAGAGAGAGAGAGAGAAAGTCTGGATTCAGAGATTTGGAAATCACCTGCATGGAAATATAAATTAAGTCCATGGGAGCTGATGAGATCATAGAGAGAGAGTGTGTAAAGAAATAAAGCCCAAGACAAAGCTCTGGGGTAGGGGAGAACCACAGGGGACAGGGATTCAATGCTATTGCAGCAAAGGATATTGAGAACAATTAATTGGTCAGAAATATTGTAGGAGAAGTAAGGGAGCTCAGTTATAGGAAAAGCAAAGATTGAGAGAGCATTCAGGAAGACTGGTGGTCAACAGTGTTAAATGCCATAGAGAGGTCAAGAAGGACACAGACTGAGAAAAGATTAATGGATATAACAGTGAAGAAATATTTTGCAACTTTAGAGAATTTCAAGTGAGAGTCAAGGATAAAAGCTAGATTGCAAGGAATTAAGATGAGTACAAGGGTATGAAATGGAGAAAATACTTTTTTTTTGACCTTATCTTCCATCTTAGAATTTATACTAAGTACAAGGCAAAAGAGGAGTAAGGACTAGTCAATTGGGGTTAAGTCACTTGCTCAGGATCACACAGCAACAAAGTATCTAATGCCAGATTTGAATCCAGGGCCTTTCATCTCCAGACCTGGATTTCTATCCACTGGGTCACTTAGCTGCTTCAAAGGCACTTTCAGTAGTACAGGTAGGAGGTGATGATTTTGAAGCACTCAACACTTTTCTGAAAGGCCCATGCTTTTCATTTTTATTCCTTATCAAGTAGCTTTTTTCTCATCTTTCATGCATATCTCCCAAAACATAAGTTATTAACATTAGTTTTTTATTTTTTTTTTTAGGAAGACCCTCCTTTTGAATCACAGGCATTATTTGGAAAACTAGAAAGTAGACTGGCAGAAATTAGGCTTAAAAATTCTTAAACCATATTCCACAATAAATTTAAAGTGTAAATGTGACCTGAGGATAAAAAATAATACCATGAAATTAAAAGAGAAGACTATCATATATCTTTTACAACTATGAGGAGGGGATGAATTCAAGAGATTGAAGATTTATAAAAGGCAAAAGAAAAAATCTTGATTCAATGATATTGAAAAATTTTCAAGAACAAATATATTTATTTCAAAAAAGGTACTGCTCTATCATTACTAGGTTTGTATCCCAAAGAGATAAAAAAACAAAAAGGGGAAGGGTGTCTGTGTGTGTATTTGTGTGTGTGTGTGTGTATTTAAGAAAGTGAGGGGATACCCATTAATTGAGGAATGGCTGAATATAATATAATATAATATTGTAATGGAATAGTATTGTGCTGTGAGAGATGATAAGCAGGAGAGGCAGAGTCAAGATGGCAGCATAGAAGCAGCAAAAGTTCAGACCTCTGAAAATCCTTCCTCACTTATTTAAAACAAAATTCTCCTAGGGGACTGAAAACCAAACCTAACAATAGGACAGAGCCAAGGAACCCTCCTGCTGAACTCAACTTAAAAGGTATGCCCCCCAAAAGCCTGAATGCTAGAACACTCAGATGTAAGAGGAATGAAGAAGGAATACCCCAGGACCCCTCTCCCACTTACAGTACTGAGCTTCCAGCAGTGGCTGGAATCTCTGGGCAAACAAGGGCACTAGTCTGGAGGGAGTACCTTGAGGACAAAGCTGTGCCAGACTCAGGGCATAGAACACAGGCTGAGGGGAAGCAGCTGGAGAAGAAGCACAAAGCAGGCAGCCTAGTCCCAGCTGAGGCACTCCATATTGCCCCCCAACCCTTTGCCAGAGGTTTTGCCCTCAGGGAACATCCAGCTCTACAAGTTCACCTGTGCTGGGATTAATCTTATCAAGCCTTCAGAGGGCAGGGAATCAAAAGCTCCAACAACCCCCCCTCCCAGACTACTCTGAGTGCCTTTCTAAGCTCCAAGAGTGAAGGTTGACAGAAAAGCCCAAATCCACAGATCCAACACATAATGAGATGAGCAAGAGTGCAGGCAACTACAGGGGGGAAAAGAAATGGCAAATAGGACCAAACACAGAAAAAGAAAAGGAAATTACAACTGACAGCTTCTATCCAGGCAATGAACAAAGAACAAATGTAACAGAGTAGAATCAAGGAACACCAAGCAAAAAGACAGAAAATCCAGTGAATTGGACACAGGCTTTGGAAGAACTTCAACTACAATTCAAAACACAATTAAGAGAGGCTAAAGACAATTGGGAAAAGAACTTAAAAAGCAAGATAAGTCATCTGGAAAGAGAGGCACTTGAACTAAAATGAGAAAACAGTGTCTTGAAAGCCAAAATTAATGAGCTTGAAAATGAGGCAAAGAACATGAAAGATGACCTCCAAAAATTCAGACCAGAAGGAGAAGGATGATCAAAAAGCCAGGGATGAAATTCAGTCTTTAAAAACCATAATACAACAATTAGAAGCAAGCCACTTCACAATGCAACAGGAATCAATAAAACAAAATCAAAATAATGAAAAAATTGAGGAAAATATGAAACACCTCATTCATAAAACAGAAGATTTAGAAAATCATTCAAGGAGAGACATCTTAAGATTATTAGTCTATTGGAAGACAATGACAAAAGAAAAAGCCTGGAAATCGTCCTACAGTAAATTATCCAAGAAATATACCCTGACATTCTAGAACGAGAGGGAAAAGTGGAGATTGAAAGAATCCGCAGATCACGTCCTGTACTTAATCCCCAACTGACAACACCCAGGAATGTTATAGCCAAATTCAAGAACTACCAGGTCAAAGAAAAAATATTCCAAGCTACTAAGAAGAAGTCATTCAGATACCATGGAACTACAGTGAATATAACATAGGATCTGGCTGCATCCACCCTGAAGGACTGAAAGGCATGGAATATGATGTTCTGGAAAGCAAGGGAATTAGGTCTACAACCAAGAATCAACTACCCAGCAAAACTGACTATATTCTTACAGGTGAAAATATGGTCATTTAATAAAATAGAAGATTTCTAAGTATTTGTAAAGAAAAGACGAGAAAAGCTGATGCCCAAATACAGAACTCAAGAAAATCATTAAAAGGTAATTAAGAGGGGTTGGGGTAAAGCAAAAACAAAACTAAACTAAAACTTTATTTAAGGGACCCAATAAGTTAAAATGATATGTATCCCTACAAGAAAAGAGGATATTGTTAACTCTTAAAAATTGTTATTATCACCTGGGAAGCTGGAAGAATTATACCTAGAGGGAATAGTGACAAACTGTAGAGGATGAAATGTGAATATATAAATATATATATATGTATATATATATATGTATGCATAAATATATTTATGTAAATATAAATATAAATATAAATATATATAGAGAGAGACAGAGAGAGAGATTGAGAGAGAGAGAGAAGAGACAGAGACAGAGAGAGACAGAGAGAGGTAAAAATAGGTTAATACTAAGAGAAATGGGAAAAGAAAGAAAATGGGGTAAATTTATATGTCACAATGAAGCTCAGGATGGATGGGGAGAGAACATCAATACACTGGAAGGGTTAAGGGGTTGGAGATAGGAAATACTCAGTTCTTATGTGCATTGAAATTGAATCAAAGAGGGAAGAACAATCAAATCAATTGGGGCAGAGAATTGATTTGCACTCTATATAGAAGTAGAAAGGTAACAAACAGACGGGTGGGGAGGAAAGCAATACAAGGCAGGGAGAGAGTGGGGGGTAATTTTAAAAGATCATAAAGAAAATAAGAGGGGAATAAGAAGGGAGGGGGTTTGAAAGGGAAATAAAATAAGGGTGGGAACTAGGGATCTGATTAAGAATAAAACACTGGTGTGGAAGGAAATAGTAAAAGAAGAAAGGGCAGGACTAGGAGTGGAAATCAAATTATTGGGAAATACACAGCTGGTAATCATAACTCTGACTGTGAATGGAATGAACTCACCCATAAAAAGCAAACAAATAGCAGAATGGATTAGAAACCAAAAATCCTACAATATATTGTCTACAAGAAACATACATGAGGGAGGTAGACACACATAGGGTAAAACTAAGAGGATGGAGCCAAATCTATTGGGCATCAACTGATAAAAAAGAAGGTAGGAGTCACAATAATGATATCTGACAAAGCCAAAATAAAAATAGATCTAGTCAAAAGAGACAAGGAAGGTAATTACATCCTGATAAAAGGCAGTATAGGCAACAAGGAAATATCAGTACTCAACATGTATGTACCAAATGGCATAGCACCCAGATGTCTAAGGGAGAAACTAGGGGAGCACAAGGATGGAAGAGATAGAAAAACAATACTAGTGGGAGACCTGAACCTTCTTCTATCAGAACTAGATAAATAAAACCAAAATACAAATAAGAAAGGGGTAAGAGAAGTAAATGAAATCTTAGAAAAATTACTTAGTAGATATGTGGAGAAAAATAAATAGGGATAAAAAGGAATACACTTTCTTTTCAGCGGCTCATGGTACATTCACAAAGATTGACCATGTATTAGGGAATAAAAACATTGCAAACAAGTGCAAAAGGGCAGAAATAATAAATGCAACCCTTTCAGATCACAATGCAGTGAAAATAATAATTAGTAAGACTACATGGAGAGGCAAATCAAAAATTAATTGGAAATTAAATAATACAATTCTCCAAAATCAAAGAACAAATCATAGAAACAATTAATAATTTCATTGAAGAAAATAACAATGATGACACATCCTTTGAAAATCTATGGTATGCAGCCAAAGCAGTACCCAGGGGGAAATTTATATCCTTGAGTTCATATATTAACAAATTAAGGAGGGCAGATGTCAATGAATTGGGCATGCAAATTTAAAAAATAGAAAGTGAACAAATTAAAAATCTTCAGTTGAAAACTAAGTTGGAGATCCTAAAAATCAAAGGATAAATTAATAAAATAAAAAATGAAAGAACTATTGATTTAATAAATAAGACTAGAAGCTAGTACTTTGAAAAAAACAAACAAAATAGAAAAAAAACTGTCAATCTAATTAAAAGGAAAAGAAAGAAGCAAAACAAATTAACAGTATCCAAGATGAAAAGGGAGATCTCACCTCTAATGAAGAGGAAATTAAAGCAATCATTAAAAAATATTATGCCCAATTCTACAGTAATAAGTATGGCAATCTAGGTGATATATATGAATATTTACAAAAATGTTACAAAAATATAAATTGCCTAGATTAACAGAAGAAATAGAATACCTAAATAACCCCATATCAGAAAAAGAAATTGAACAAGCCATCAAAGAACTCCCTAAATAAAAATGCCCAGGACCAGATGAATTCACAAACAAATTCTATCACACATTCAAAGAGCAACTAATTCCAATATTATACAAACTATTTGACAGAATAAGGAAAGGAGTTCTACCAAGTTCCTTTTATGATACAAATATGGTACTGATACCAAAGCCAGGCAGGTCAAAAACAGAGAAAGAAAACTACAGACCAACCTCCTTAATGAACATAGATATAAAAATCTTAAATAGAATACTAGGGAAAAGACTCCATCAAGTGATCACAAGGGTTATTCATTATGACCAGGTGGGATTTATAGCAGGAATGCAAGGATGGTTCAATATCAGAAAACCATCCACATAATTAAACATATTAACAAGCAAACCAAAAAAATCACATGATTATCTCAATAGAAGCAGAAAAAGCCTTTGATAAAATACAACACCCATTCCTATTGAAAACACTAGAAAGCAAAGGAATAGAAGGACTTTTCCTAAAAATAATAAACAGTATATATCTAAAACCATCAGCAAACATCATCTTCAATGGGGATAAACTAGAAGGCTTCCCAATAAGATCAGGAGTGAAACAAGGATGCCCATTATCACCTCTATTATTTAACATTGTACTAGAAACACTAGCAGTAGCAATTAGAGAAGAAAAAGAAATTGAAGATATTAAAATTGGCAATGAGGAGACCAAGCAAAGAGCAAAGACTCTTTGGGGATGATATGATGATCTAGTTAAAGAATCCTAGAGAATCAACTAAAAAGCTAGTCAAAATAATAAAAAAAACTTTAGCAAAGTTGCAGGATACAAAATAAACCCACATAAGTCATCAGCATTTCTATTTATTATATCCAACACATCTCAGCAGCAAGAATTAGAAAGAGAAATTCCATTTAAAATCACCCTAGACAATATAAAATAGTTAGTATTCTATCTGCCGAGACAAACACAGGAACTATATGAACACAACTACAAAACACTATGCACACAATTAAATCTAGATCTAAACAATTGGAAATAAACATTGATTGCTCATGGGTAGGATGAGCTAACATTAATTTACTTATTTAGTGCCATAACTATTGAACTACCAAAAAACTTTTTTACTGAATTAAAAACACCATAACAAAGTTCATTTAGAAGAACAAATGGTCAAGTATATTAAGGGAAATCATGAAAAAAAATGTGAAGGAAGGTGGCCTTGTAGTACCAGATCTCAAACTATACTATAAAGCAGTGGCCATCAAAACAGTATGATACTAAGAGCCAAAAAGGAGGATCAGTGGAATAGACTTGGGGTACCTGACCTCAGCAATATAGTCTATGATAAGCCCAAGGATCCCAGCTTTGGGTACCAAAATCCACTATTTGATAAAAAGTGCTGAGAAAATTGGAAGTCAGTATGGCAGAGATTAGGTTTGGGTCAGCATCTCATACTCTACACCAAGATAAACTCAGAATGTGTGAATGCCTTGACTATAAAGAAGGAAACTATAAGTAAATTAGGTGAACACAGAATAGTAAACATGTCAGATCTTTGGAAAAGGAAAGATTTTTAAAACCAAGCAAGAGTTAGAAAAAAATCACAAAATGTAAAATCAGTAATTTTGATTACATCAAATTAAAAAGTTTTTGTACAAACAAAACAACTAAAATGTACAAAGAAATACAACCAAAATTAGAAGGAAAGCAACAAATTGGGAAACAATCTTCATAATGAAAACCTCTGACAAAGGTCTAATTATGCAAATTTATAAAGAGCTAAATCAATTGTACAAAAAATCAAGCCATTCTCCAATTGATAAATGGGCAAGGGACATGAATAGGCAATTTTCAGTCAAAGATATCAAAACTATTAATAAGTGCATGAAAAAGTGTTCTAAATCTCTTATAATCAGAGAGATGCAAGTCAAAACAAATCTGAGGTATCACCTCACACCTAGCAGATTGGCTAACATGACTGTAAAGGAAAGTAATGAATGCTGGAGGGGATGTGGCAAAGTAGGGACATTAATGCATTGCTGGTGGAGTTGTGAACTGATCCAACCATTCTGGAGGGCAATTTGGAACTATGCCCAAAGGGTGCTAAAAGACTGCCTGCTCTTTGATTCAGCCACAGCACTGCTGGTTTTGTACCCCAAAGAGATAATAAGGAAAAAAAAAACTTGTACAAGAATATTCATAGCTGCACTCTTTGTGGTGGAAAAAAATTGGAAAATGAAGGGATGCCCTTCAGTTGGGGAATGGCTGAACAAATTGTGGTATATGTTAGTGATGGAATACTATTGTGCTCAAAGGAATAATAAAGTGGAGGAATTCCATGGAGACTGGAACAACCTCCAGGAATTAATGCAGAGTGAGAGGAGCAGAACCAGGAGAACAATGTACACAGAGACTGATATACTGTGGTACAATCGAATATAATGGACTTCTCCATTAGTGGCAATGCAGTGATCCAGGATAACACCTAGGGATTTATGAGAAAGAACACTATCCACATTCAGAGGAAGATCTGTGGGAGTAGAAACACTGGAGGAAAACAACTGCTTCATTACATGGGTTGAGGGGATATGATTGGGGATGTAGACACTGAATGATCATCCTAGTGCAAACATCAACAACATGGAAATAGGTTCTGATCAAGGACACATGTAATACCCAGTGAAATTGTGTGTTGGCCATGAGAATGGTGGGTGTTGGGGAGGGAGGGAAATAATGTGATTATTGTACCCAAGGAATAATGTTCTAATTTGACTAAACGAAATTTTAAAAAATGAAAAAAAAAAGAAATGACAAGCAGGAGGAGCTGAGAAGAAAAAAAAACAACAACTGGAAAGTCTTACATGAACTGAAGGAAAGTGAAATAAGAAGATCCAGGAGAACACTGAACACAATGACAGGAATGCTGGACAGCTTTCCTCAGCAATACAATGATGCAAAGGTATTCCAAAGGACTCATGACAAAAAAATGCCATGTGCTTCCAGAGAAAAAAGAATTGATTAAACCTAAATCTAGACCAAAACAAACTTTTTTTTTTCAGTTTCTTAATTTTTTAAATTTGAATTTCCTTCCACAAAAGGATTGGGAAAATACATGATTGCACATGTAAAATTTATATAAGATTGCTTACCATCTCACCATGGATGTGGGATATGGGAGGAAGGGAGATGATTTGAGGCAGTATTCTTTGAAAATGTTGGAAACTGTTGTCGTATGTAATTGGTGGAAATTTTAATTTAATTTAATAAAAGGTATTGCTCAAATGGGAAAAACATTTGAATGAAATTTCTCTGTTATAGATGTGATATTCAAGATATATGTACAACTAACAGTTATAAAAAAGACCAGAATCCACTCTTTAATAGAAAAAGTGGCCCGAGTCCAGGCCTGACAATCTATCTACTGTGCCACTTTCCCCTCTGCTATCTATTGAATTCTTTCTATATCTAAAAGTCCTAATTCTAGAGTCACCTCCTCTGCAAAGCCTTCATGTCGATTGAGAGTAATCCTTTCTCTTCATTTTTTTTGTTTTCTTTACTGTCCTCCCTGCATTTGTCTCATTCCCTTTCATTGCAGATATTTGGGTAAAATTTCTCCTACCTTCTCCTTATCACATTGTAACATCCTTGAAATGAGAAAATACATTTTATTAATACAGATATTCCTAAGTTGTTTTTTTTTTAACACAAGGCTTCATATAGAATAGATACTGTGTTGAATTCTTTAACTGAATCTATAAAATACAACTTGGGTGAAAATCTGTCACCATAACTCAGGAAATCATCTCAAATCCTATTAACTCAAAGAATAAGTCATTCAAAAAACAAATAATAATTATCCATCTGACTAGGAACTGCATGGATTTTAAAGTTATTGTCCCATTTTACTGACTGAGAACTCTTTATACTTAAGTCCCATATCCTTTTCTGGGAAAAAAAAAATTGAGATGTGGTGAGTTCAATGGAAATATATGAAGAGTGGATGGAAAATTTTATTTGTGGAGAATAAATGTGGAAATTTCAAATAACCTGATGTTGAAAAGAGTAGGAAATTATACAGACACTATCTCCCTATGTGGGTAGGGACCTTGCCATATCTAAACTTTGAATCTCTCCCAACATCTCAAACCAAATTATGCAACAGAGCATCAATTGCATACCTTACTTCAATACTACTAGGCCACAGATCACAACTCCCCTACACCTTTAAAAGCAAACTTTGAAAGCTGTTGGAGCTTAAAAATTTATCACTAAGAAGTATAGCCTGGTGACAAGCATCTCTGAACTTGGCAAAACTGGTCTGATGATAACATATTTGCAGTTGATCAGTAAACTCATTCTTTTTCAGCCTGGTAGGATCTGTCAAAAGTTGCCCAATCATGGGAGATCATACAATAACCAATTAGCAAATATGTAGAGAACTGAATTGTATGAATAAAAGAAGTCAAAATTTTAAAAGAAAAACGCCCTCAAACCAGCATATTTGGGGGAACTTTTCCCTTTGTCTGGCCCAGAGAGCTTCCTCTTGTTGCTTTTTATCATTTTTTTTGCAGTTGTGGAGAGAGGTGAAAGGGTCACTCTGGTGGTTCATTATAAAATGAATATATTTTCTGTTTGGGCCCTTCCTATCTTCTCACTTAACATCTCTTTTCTTTCTTCTTGGCTGGATCAACCACTATTTATATTGAGGACTTCACCCATGTCCCAGCCATGCTATTCCTGCAGAGGGTACTGATAAATGGAAGATATGCGAATAATGCTCTAGCCCAGGGGTTCTTAACCTGGGGTCCATGAATTTATTTCAACATACTGATCATTGCATTCAATATAATACAATTTACAAATATCATTCTAAGAAGGATTTCTTTGACTATCAAAAGGGTTGATGGTAAGATCCTTTGGTACAGTGAATGACTCTTCTCACAAAGTACTTGCATTTTTTTTCCCAGGGGACTAATGCTCAGCCACCTTCAAATCCCAAAGTGTAAGAGAAGTGGGAAAGGAGAGTGGTGTCTCCCCTCCCCTAGAACCTTGGGTCTAGGGTTACTGAGCTCCTGAAATTTAGGAGTCACAGCTTTTCTGCCAGGTGCTGACTGCTTGAGCTCCTTCCATGCAGAGAATACTTTCCAAGAGGCTTAATGTCTTTCAAAGACCCAATCAATACTTGGAGTTTGTAATTGAAAATGTTTTTCAAAGAGAACAATAAGCCCCTTTAAATTTGTCTGAATGCTATTTGGGTAAATCCAAATTTTCCCTGAGAAATCCCACCCCCACCCATCCCTCTAGAGCCTGGGATAGTCCACTGGGGGGGGGGGGTGGCTATCTGAATAGCCAGACTGAAAAGCTCCTGAGAATAACACAAATAAAAAATAATGTTCATTTGTATCTAAATCTTCTGGAGACTAAATCATTTCCTGCAGTGGAGATGGAGAGTACAATTTATTAATCCCTGACAGACCACAAGGTAGTGTCCATATTGACAATCTGTTTTGTATGGGCAGTCTGCAGTGGCAGCAAATCCTATTAACCTGGTCAAAGTCAAATGAAGATATTAAAAGAAAAACAAAACAGCCATTACACATACCACTGAAAGAACACTGTATCTACCCCCCCCCCAAAAAAAAGGTTAGAAGACTTGTATTGCCTACTTGAAATCATATTATTCTATTAAACAAACCCTTGCATTCCTCCGCTTTGTGCTCTTTAGGTTTTCTTTAACCCCTTTAAAAATGGTATTAAATCTACTGGCACACTTAGCTGACTGTGCAAATATAGTCTTCATTCCTGTCAATAAATATTCATGCTAATTTCCTGGATAAAAAATCAATTTCATGCTAGCAGGAATATCGTGGAAAGTGGCTAGATTAAACTATGGCTCAGGGCTACATGTTTTCTGTACCAAAAAAACCATATGGCATTCTGTGTGTGCAGGCCACTCTAGAGATTTACTGTAATTATGTCATGATGTGCTTATTGTTATGGATTCCGCAGCCTTTCTTGCAACTCTACCTGCTTTGTTCAAGAGCAGCTGCTAGCTTCAAGCTGTTGTCTGTTTCCAGGAGGAGAAGCTGAATGAAGGAATGCTTTCTAGGGAAGATGTGTTCCAAAGCAGAAGTGGCAACAATGAACGGATTCAGTTGGGGATCATAAAGATGACTGGGCAAAAGACTAGTAATCAGCCTATGCTAATTTGCCAGAAACAGTTCCGATTCTGAAATCATACTGTCTACCAGATTTCTATGAGAAATGAGGGGTCAAGATGAAATTTAATTAGTAGAATTCAGGATATAGAATGTCTTTCGTATTTTTTTTTGTAGATTGATAAAAGATAATGTAGGAGCAACCAGAGGTACCCTACTTATCTATTAGATCTGACAGGAGGACAGAACCATTTGACACAAGCATGTGGCATCCCCTGAATAGTTGGTACAAAAACATTTATTCTTCTTCATTTTTTTCCTTCCTTCTCATTTTCTATTTATCTCTTCATTTTTCTTTCTTTCCCTACCTTCCTCTCTGTATTTTTGTTGTTGGTGGTGGTTTCTGTATTTATGGCTGTATATCTTTCCTTTTCCCTTTTTCTTTTGATCTCCTTTCCTTCCTTTATCTTTATCAATTTTTGTATGTCTTTTTTTCTCCATTTACCTCCACACTTTTCTATTTCAATTTGTAGCTTTTTCCAGTTTCTTTCTCTCTGTTCTTTTCTCTATTTTAATCACTTTATTTGTCTAGTTCTAGCTATATCCACATTTCCTTCTTTTTGTCTTTTGATTCCTCCCCTCTTTTCTCTATTTTGAATTTCTTTTTCTAGTTTGGCATTGATCTTTTTCTATTTCAACTTCTTTCTCTACTTCTACTTTTTTATCTTTCTCTAATTTGGCTTCTTTCTCTCTTTCTTTTTTACTATCCATCTCTAATTTTCTCTTTCCCTCTCTCAATAATTAGCACAGTCCCTGTTGGCATAAAATATAGTTGGCACTGAATAAACAAGGATTATTGATCTTGAACAATATATCCTCACTCCAATTCTCACTTTATCCTTTTATAACCTTCGGTAGGAAGATGATGGTGAAGACTCCTGACAAAAAGACAAAAAATAGTTATCCATCACCATAAAAGAAACTGATGCAGTTTGAGTGCAGACTGAAGCAAACCATTTTCCACTTTATCTCTTTCTTAAGTTTTTGGTATAAGCAATATAGACCTTTTATTATGATATGAATGTAGAAATATGTATTGCATGATAGCACATGTTCAAACTATATCCTATTGACTACTGCTCTGGGAATGGGAGAGGGAAAGAATATTAATTTCAAAACATCAAAAAATTATTTCTGAAATGGTATTGAAATGTAAAAAATAAAACAATAAAGGGAAACAAAACAACACAAAATGTTGATGGTCTAAGTTCCAGATACTTGGTAGGCAGTTTAGATTATTTACTTTATTTTTACCATTTATGAGTTGTTTTTTCCTTAATATGTTTCAAAATTGCTAATGTAACTTCTTGTCTTTTGTCAGCAGTTCCAAGGAGGTGTGTGGTTGAGGCAAGCTGATGAGACTGAGAAGAAATAGATTCCTCATAACATTGCTTGTTGGATTTTCAGGTTTATTTCTTCCTGCTGGCTCTTCCTCTAAAGGGTGGACTAATTAGTAGGAGCTGTCAATGGAAGAAACACTGGAGGCTTCTTCACTCTGATGTCGTTTTCTTGTTGCTTGAAATGGCAGCTATTTAATATTTTATTGACTAAGTCCCTCTGGTGTAAATTCTAGATGTGACAATATGATCAATCTTTTCCTGGGCAGCGCTTTATTTCTGTGTGCTTTATAATAGCCATGTAGGACCATTCACCATCTCTATACGTCCACACTTCTTATTATATTTTTTCCCTAAGTAAATTGAGAGTTTACATGAAAAATGTCCTTCTAAAAGGTGAATCTACATGAAAAAGTCATATTAATTTCTGTATATAACAGCTCAATGGACCATCTTTGTATCAATTTTCAAACAAAGGTATTCACAGATATAGAGATGTTTAAAGCATTGTACACATTCTATACAATGGAAGAAAAGAGCCAGCTTCTTTTTTCAATAACTTTTAGACAAGTAGGAGCTAAAGAATTGTCATATGTCAGTGGCTCTGTAGTTCATAAAAGGGCACATCTCAAAAGGCCACAATACATCTCCAGGAACACACTGAAAAAAAGACTGAGCCCTTATGTATGGTAAGAACCCATTGGAAGACACAGGTTTATAATTATGTTAGTGAAATTCTTGATGTAAATGTTGAATCTAAAGTAACAGAACAGCCTACTGAGTTCTGTTATCTAGGCTAGGATGTGAAATTCCCATTAGGAGGAATCCAAAAGATATTATATAGATCAAATGAAAGGTGTTAGATGCAAAGGGATTGAGCAATTTAAAATGATGGTACCCACAAGAAATGCAATGCTCTAGTCTCTTGTGTTGATATCTCTTACTGTATCTCATACTGACTTTTCAGTCTTAATGAATATAATGAATATAACATGTGTAAAGTGACTATATTCGTTGCAATTACCATAATGAGACTGCCAACTTTTTGTGTGAAGAAATTCACCACCTTAATTTTGTTTTCTTAAATTTAATTTCCTGTTCTTTCCCTCTTCCCCCACCTCCATTTAGCTCTTGTTTATTTTCAAAGATTATAATGAAGGGAGAGAAAAGATCACATTCAGTAGGGAAAATGTGAGCATTTTTGCATTGGAAACTCTATAACTACTAAGCCAATTACATATCTTGAAATATTTTCTCTACAATAGAAATGAGAAAGACTCAGGAATTATGTTCCTGTGCTTCCCTCTACATTTATATTGCTGGTGACATCTGGAAATATGCAGAGAAAAGAGGTAATAGGAAGAGGACACCTAAAATTGTGAGCTAATTTTGTTCGTGGGAGGGAGGGCAGCAAAGCTAGACATGTGAGTTTGGAAAATGCCTAGTGTGTGGGGAAGTCCTACTCCCACAGATTTATAGCTACTCAAAAGTTTATAGTATTGGAAAATGGCCTGAGGAATGAAGGAGCACCATACTTTCCCTCCCTATAGGAATAGTAGCTACTTTACAATTATTTTATCAAATGATAAAATTCATGACTAATACCTTGAAAACCTTAGAGTGTTCTATTGAATTTGGTTATTATCATAATCTTTATTTTCTCAAGACCCTCTGTGACATACCCAGATAGTAGAAATGATGGTCAAAGCTTTGAACATAGGACTTTTTGACTCCAAAATAGTACCACAGGCCATTCTACCATGCTATTTCCATATGACTTATTTCACCATCATTTCAGAACTACCAACTTTTTTTCCCTGAGGTATAGCTCCAGTGATTATAATGATAATCTTAATGAAGAATTTGGAAAATACTATTTTTTCACCAACAATGTTAAAAGTCTTCATTTTTTATGTCAAAGTAGATATCAAGTATATTTCTGCACTACTTATATTCTCTCATTTTCCCTATCTTGATTTCTTAGTGAACTAGTTTGCTCTTTTTTTTAGTTCAGTATTTTTCTGTTGTGTTTGATTATCTTTAATACCATTAATGTTTTCCTTCTCCAGCTCATTTTATAGATGAAAAAATAAATCAAGGCAAACAGGATTAAGTGACTTGACCTAGGTTATATAGCTACTAAGTGTCTGAGGCTGTCTTCTAAACTCCAGATCCCAAGTTCTATTCCCTGTGCCATCTGACTGCCCAGTTAAACTCTACACTATCCTTTTCCCTTCAGCCCCTACCCTTTATTGGCATCCACTGGTTTAAATCCAATGGAAAGAGATGCCTTTCTGAGGATAAGATCATGACTTCTAATCTCATCAGCATACAGTTAACTCAAGTCAGGACTGTCCCTCCCTTGGCCTCTCCCCTTTGATGGTTTGGAGGGTGGAGTACCAAGCTCTTCCCAAAGCCCTCCTTTATAGAAGGACATAAAATGGACTTTTAACTCACACCACTTTGCATCTGCAGCTCTGCCTGGTTTCAAATGCACGGTACAAGATGTCCTTTAATTCTCATATTTCCTGCTTCCTTGAGGACTGGGACAGTCTGTCTTTTTCTCATTTGTATTGCCAGCACAGAAGTGGAATCTCTATTCTCAAGGACTTCCTGATCTAATTTTGGCAACAACTACAAAATAGATATACACAGGATAAATTAGAGACAATGTCTGACCAGGCTCCAAAACCTCTACATTGCCTGCTTTAGCCTCCTTCTTGGCTGCTGGACCAAACTGATCTCATCCACCCATTCCATTGAGGGAAGTCTTCACATACTTGGGACACATCCTTTTCACTCATCAATACGTATGAGGCTTGTCGGTGACCTCAATCCAGGTTTAGCCCATCTGTTGAGATGATTTTACTGGGATATTACTGCTGGGTATTCCACAGCTCTTGGAGCTACAGGTGAGAGCTTGAGAAAAGGAGGACAGTAAGGAGATGAGAAACCCTGAAAAGGACTTGGAAAGTCCTTACACCAGAGGTGTTCATTTTTATGAAAACCTCATACACCCTCTGGGAAGTGAAAGGGATACCACTGGAGTTTATTGAATGGCAATGACAGTGGGAAGACATGGTCAGATTTGGCTAGAAAAATCGATTTGATCACCAAAAGTAGGGATTGAAGTAGGGAGAGAGGTGTGACAGGCACAACACAACAGCTAGCAGGTTATTACAGTAATCTAGGTACAAGAGTGGAAGTATCAGAAAAAAGAAGAGTGATTGTGACATATTATAAAGGCAAAATCAATAGGTAACAGAGAGGCTATGGAGAGCAAAACAGAATGAGGGTTTGAGAATGACCCTTAGGTTGCAAGCCTGGGAGATTGAGAAGGTGGTGGTGCCTTCAACAGTTATGGGGTAGTTCAGAAGGTGGAGCAGTATTCAGGGAAAAAGATGAGTTTAGATTTGGATATGTTGAGTCTAAGATGTCTAAGGGACATGCAGTTTGTGCATTCAACAGTTATGGGATAGTTCTGAGGGTGGGGGCAATTTTCAGGAAGAAAGATGAGTTTAGCTTTGAATATGTTGAGTCTAAAATGTCTAAGGGACATCCAGTTTGTGGTATATAAAAGAAAGAGATGCAAGTCTAGAGGTCAGGAGAGAGGTCAAGATTGAATAAGTAGATCAGAGAACCATTAGCATAGAGATGATAATTGAATCTGTGGGAGTTGAAAACACAAAGTGAAATTGTGGAGAGGAAGAACAGAAGAGATCCCAGGACAGTACCCTGGGGGCCACTCACAATAAGGACAATCACTCTGGTACCTATATAAAGGCTAGATTGAAATGGGGAGAAACTTGAAGCAGAGAGTCAATTAGGAGGCCATTGCTTTCAATGTGATAAATGATAAGAAAGTAAATTAAAGTGGGGGCTGTGTGAAGGTGGGGAAGAGGTCAAATGTGAAAAATTTTCTGGAGGTCAAAACTCCAAAATTTGGTAACTGAGCAAATATTCAAGGTGAGACTGAGAAACAAATAATGCTGAAATTATGAATATAGGAAACTAGAAGAATGGTTTTATCTTCAATATAAGTAAAAAAGTTTAGAAGAGGGGTTGGTTCAGGAAAAGATATTAAGTTTTGTTTTGGATATGTTGATCTTGAGACAACAATGGGACATTCAGTTTGAAATGTCTAATGGTTGGTGATGCAATATTGAAGTTCAGGGGAAAGACTGGGAAAAGTAAGATAGGTTAAATGACAGTTCTTGAGATCATTTAGCTAGCAAATACTTGAGGCTAAATTTGAGCCCACAGCTTCTGGTTCCAAGACAGGTGCTCCATCAGCTATATATTATGTGGCCTCTCTGTAAATTATTTTAATTCTCTGGAACTCAGTTTCCTTATCTCTATAGAAGGAGATTGGAATAGATTATTTCTGAGGCCCCTTACCATTTTATATCTAAGATAGTATAAAGTTTGGGGTGAAATATTATGCCCTTTTAACCATGGATCATTCTAGAGGAAATAGTTAAAAAGGACAAAGATTGAGATAGATTAATGCTAATAATATGACTGCACTACATTCTCATTAATCAGAGAAGGTTACTGACAAGGGTTGAATTTAAAAGAAATTTTAAAAGGACAAATAAGAAGTTGTTCTATAATGAAACAGAGACTTGGGAGAGAGCAATGGGCCTGGGAGAAGAAGATGAAGGGAGATGAATAAAAGTTAGTTTGCTTGAACTCACAGTAAAGGTGCTCTTTTAGGGGATTTTGAAGTCAAGTGTGAAGAATTTGATTTTGATACAGAAGTAACAGAGAGAAAGCAGAGGGTTTGGAGGGGTCATGTGCCCATTGGGGCAGGCAGGAAAAAAATGATTTTGGTAGCAATATTTTATGTGTCTAGAGAGGAGAGAGCTTGAAAGTAGTGAGGCTAATAAAATTAGATGAAAATAACCCAGAAGTGGAGTGATTAGAGCAGGGTTCAATGTTTGATCATTGGGTATGATTAGAGACAGAATTCATGGTTGTTATGGAAAGAATATTGATAGGATATGTGGACAATTTGAATGTGAAATAGGAAGTCAGTGTGAAGCTGAAACATAAAAATAAAATATTTTATCCTTGGAAGAAAGGTGGCAAAATAATGTCTTCTCTCATAAATGGCCTAAATCTTCCCTATTTTCACCTTTCAGAACTGAGGTGAGGCTTGGTCTGGAGTCAGGTAGATTTGAGTTCAAATCTGACTTAATTCTCTTAATGACAAAGTGATTCTGGCCAACTCAGTTCATTTTTTCCTCAATTTCCTCATCTTTAAAATGAGGTTAATAGTAAAACCTACTTCCTAGGGTTGTGAAGATTAAATGAGATAATAATTATGAAGTGTTTAGCACAGTATCTGACACATAATGGGGATTATCTACATGCTTATGCCCCTAATATTTTAGAGTAAAAGGAGAAAGTAGGGAGGATAAAAGCTAAAATCTGAAAAACTGCATCTTTGAGTCAGTGGGACAATGAGTACTATTGTAGCATATTTGATAGAAAAGAGGGATTTGTCATTGTGAAGTGGTAGATCTCTAAGGTATATGTAGAAAAATTACATAGGAATTAAAGTCATGCAAGAATATTGATAGAAAGTCCAGAATTGGATCATAGGACTAGACAATAAAAACAAAAGAATGAGTACTAGAGGCTAAAGTAAAAGAGGAGAAGGAAGGAAGCAAGGACAGAAGGAAGAAGGAAGAGAAGTGTAATAAAAGACTATTAGAAATATATACAGGGGCACATAGGAGTAATACAAATTTTTTTTTATATTGCTGTTTATTAAACTTTCAATTTGAACATTTTTACCTTTGAAATCAGCAAATGCTACAATCAGATTGATTTATAGTTTTATTGATTGTCTAAACTTAAGAAAGGCGGTGTATGGGGTGCTCAGGGAGGGGTAGTATCTCTGGTATCCAGGGCTTGTTGTGCCCTCTTAGAGCAGCTCTCCAACCTCTGACCCCCACCTGACAACCAGCTCTCACTTGTGGCTCCCAGTAGCTGCTAGCATGTGGCAGCGGCCACACCCCGGGCAACGGCTTCGACAGGCCGGCCAGACCTTGTGAGGGTGGCCATCGGGTCATCGACCCCTGGTGAACCAGGGCTTTGCTCACCCAGCATGTGAAGACTGCTTTGGCGGAAGAAACCAACAAGAAGGTTCAACGGCTGAGATGGCGATACAGCAAGGCACTAAGCACAAAAGACAACACGGCCATCCAATGCAGCTGAGGAAGTCTCCAGGTGTAACGACTTTTCGTGCCAATGGACCCAGGCTTCTAACGCCGAGAAAGTGGGACTGTCTCTGTGCATCGACTTTTCCACTTAAATCTCCTTCACGCACAAGTGTCTTTGTGCACACTCATCTATCATAGATGAAAACGCACAAAGACAATCGTCATCCTCGATTACCGAGAGACTACTACTATACTAAACTTAAGAAAGTGCTGGAAAAATGTTAAAAATGTAGATTAAATTTAAAAAATATGTCTTTCATTATCTCCTGGAGAGTTGGTGGTAAAAGATTTGCCAATACACTATTAATGTGGTCCTTGAATTTTTAAATTAGGAAACTGTGAAACTTAAGATGAGGCATCCTTAAGGACTTTCACTGCCTAGGAAATTTTCCTTCTGGCTAGAATCCTAGTCTTAAACTATTTAGGCAATTAACCCACCCCTTCATAAAAGGTGGAGTTTCAGGATTACTGAAGATAAATTCTCCTCTTGGACTATGTGCTTGCTTGGACAAGTATATATCTGCTTCATCTATGTGTGGAATTCTTTCATTGTCTTGGTGGCTACTGTATCTTGGATTAGGAAAGTCCACTCTCAAGAAATAAGATGGTGGTAATAGGAAGGGAATAGAACAGATGCTAGAGTGACAGAAAAATGGAAAGGGTTTAGAGACTAGCTAGATAATGGCCATATCATTAAAGGGCATGGGTAAGTCACTATTACAAAATACTTCCCTCACAACAATCTTGTGAGTTAAATAATATGAGGATTATTTCCATTTTGCTACTCAGGTAACTGAGGTTCACAGAGATAAAGTCATTCACCCAATCAATAAACATTTATTAAACAGTATGTCAGGCATTGTGCTAAATGCTGGGGATATAAAGAAAGACAAAAGCCAGTCTTTGCTGTCCAAAGAAAAGTGAATCACCTACGCCCAGTTTGTTAGAGATGTTTGACCTGAGCCTCATAATTAAGTCTTCTAATACCAAATTTGTTTTTCTTTCCTTCTGTGTTAGTGAAATCCTTCCTATCTTAGATATTTAAAGATCAGTGTATAGTGAAGGGCTTTCAAAACTAAAAACTGGGTTTCAAAACTTTTCATAAGCATAAAAAGTACTTCTGTCCTCTGGTCAAGTGGTTAGCTTTGCTCATATGTTCTGAGTAAATGATTCTAGATAGTAAAGGGGACTGGCTTGGTTAGGCTTCTCGGGTTTTCTCCCTTTAACAACCTGTTTTCCTCGTAACCCTTACCAAGATTAGAATGGTTTTGGGGGTCAAGACTCTTGTAACTTCTCTTAAGCTTTGCCCCAATGCCTTCCTTGCCTGAACTTCAAAGATAGTAAGATTCTCCCAGATTGTCCTGGTCTATCTATGAGCATACATTTTCTATTACTTTAAACAAATTAATGGGGTTTAATTTATGGGAATATTTTAAAATACTTTACTAGAATTTAGTGGAATTAAACTGAGATAAAATGAAATTACACTGAACATAATTGGAAAATTACAGAGCACTGGAATCTGAACTTAAAATACTCCTCCAGGCAAAACTTCATAGGCTAACTGCTATACTGTTCCCAAACTTGTATCTGACATAGATACCAACTTCCGGAGCAGATGGAAAACAGGATTTGGGGAACAAGATTTGTGTCTTCTTCAAATACATTCCAAAGCCCATTCTTCATACTTTCCTTCTCCCAAACCAGTATGTCCAACAGGATCTTTCTCTAAATTCATTGTTTAAGGATTCTAGATACAAAGGTTCCTACCTACCAACCATAAGAGGAAAGGACTGTTTTTCATATAAACATAAGGAGAGAAATATGAATCTCTATCTTCTGGAGGCATGAAGTATGTGGTACCTCAAGTAACTATAGAGCTTTTTCTTTTAGCTTCTATTCCTCTCTGCCCTTTGCTGGATTTAGGTTCATTTGATACAAATTGGGTCTGATTACCAAGAACACTGATTTTCAGTCACCATGCTACGTCCAACAACAGTTTAAATAACCTGCTGCAAAGACAACATTTAAAATAACGCAGTATGCTTATTTCAAATACTATTTAGCAAATACAGAGTAGTTTCCCAACAGTCTGTAAAATTCAGAGACTCATGGAAACTAACTCTTTATGCAATGGATACCTTTGTAAATGAAAAGAATAAAATAATACCAAATGATATGATATTACAAAGGTCAGTCTAAGAGAAGTAGAAGAATAAGAAAATGAACATCATTCCCTTTGTCAGAAAGGTGAAGGACTTTTGATGTAGAACAGCATATATGATGTAAGACATGTTCAGTGTGCTGATTATCTTTGCTGAATTTTTTTACTTCCTTAATCTCTGTCACAAGGGAGGCTTGCTCAGGTAGGGAAAGAGGAAGGCATATTCAGAAATATATTTTATATAATGACAAAATTATGGCAAATAGATATTTCTATATTATAAATGTAAAATTGTAAAATCAACTAACTCTTTTAATTACTCTATGGCCTGAGTAGCATGAAATTCTGAAGTCAAACCATTTATGAAAAGGGAAAAATTTTTTATAATGTAAATAATCACTCCTCTGAGTCCCTACAAAATATTATTTTTAAGTTCTAAGTTTTGAAAGCAGTGTCACAGAAAGAACCCTTAACTTGAAACTCTGAACTCTGAACTAGAAACCTTAATTTAAAATCTATATCTTGAAAGTTATTTCACATTCCTTGAATTTCTCATCTCTAAACTAGGGATAATTTACATAACTTACATAAACGGGGTCACTGTAGAAGTTATTTGTAAGATAGTAAATGCCAGGTAAATGTAGATCATGAATCTTTAAACTAAGAATGTAAGATAGACTAGATGTAATGTTTAAATGTGTAATATGATATTATAAATTATCTAAGCAGCTAGGTGGCATGATTTCATTTGTTTTTTGAAGAGGATCAATGAATCACAGAGTGGTCTTGTTTGATAACTGGCTTTAAGTGAGGCAGAGTTTCACAAAATCACCAGCATCATTCTTTCTTCCAGAATCATTCATGTCCAGTGGCAAGACAAAATTCAGGATAACTGTCAATGGTCTGGGATGGAATAGAAGTACTTAGTGTCCAAGTACTCAAAGGGCCACAGTGCCTGCTTTAGCCACCTTCAAGGCTGTTGGAACAAATTCTTCTCCTCCATCATTCCATGGAGGGAAGTCTTCATGTTCTTGGTTGGGGTAGACATCCCCTAACTTACTGGAGTGTTTGAGATCTGTTGGTTACTCTCAACCTTGTTTAGTAATTTTGCCAAGACAATTTTATTAGGTGTGGCGCGCAGTATATAGAGCATTGGGTCTGAAGTCTCAGTAAGAGGTGAGTTCTAATTTCGTCTCAGGAACTTACTAGCTATTACCTTGGAAAAGCTAGCTATTGCCTCAAAATTTCCTTAACAGTAAAATGAAGATAATAATAGCATACTCCTCCTTATTGTAAAGGAACAAAAAAAATTAATAATATTTGTAAAGCATTTAAGTACAATATCTGGAACAGAGTAGGCATCATCTTCATCATTGTCATCACCATCATTATGATCATCATCATCATTTAATCTTCTTAAGGTGAGTCCTCCTGACTCCTTTTGTTTTGTGAGGATCAAATGGATACGGAAAATACATTTGCAAACCTTAATACGCCATATGAATGTCAGTTATTAATATGGGTAATGCCATGCTTTTTCATTGGATTGCAAACAAACTAAATTACTCTCGAGGTAGTGAGAATCCGATGTGGAAGTGCCAGTCCCATGTGGGTTTCAATGCCTCCTGCCAAGATTAGCATTTACAGACAGTCTGCCATGGCTGATCCTCCCACTTGCCATGCCTGAAAAGCAGCTGTCCCTTTCTGCTCTGCTTTGGAAGCCAGCTGAGATCTTGGAGAGCCTGAATCAGGAGCTGGCACTAATGCTTCCCATTCTTGAACAGAGGAAACGAAATCTGGCCGATGCAGGCTGGTCAAGAATCTCCCTGCCAAACTGATGAGAATGCGAGCTCTTGCGGGTGAGCTCTTGCAGAACTCGGCCCTCCAGAGGGGGGCAAATCACTCCGAGCTTTCCTTTCACGTCCATGGAGGGCCACATTGGCTTCCCCACAATAGACTGCTGCATTCAAGAAAAGCAGCTTAGGGGAGCCCTGGAGAGATTTTCATTTGGGCAGCACAGACTGCAAAGGGGATTTCTATCTGGTTGAAGAAGTCATTTAGATAAATAGAGACAACAGACAACATATGCAGGTGTAAAGAAATCTCATTAAAAACCCCCCAACAAGCCCACTTCAAACCACTTCCGACTCATTACTGTCAGCCAGGGAAACAGCAGTCTGGGCTGGGAGGAAACATTAGAAAGGCAAGCGAGTCTTTTCCATCTCTGCTGTTAACGTGAGGTGACTGTGGCCTTTCATTAATGCTCCGCTCCTCTCTGCGGAGGTTCTCTCTGCCCGATTGACCCAGGTGGGTCAAATCTGTGGAGGATTTACATGTTGATGTTCCGCCTAGAAAATAAAATGTGGGGAAGGGAATAGGGAGGAGGGAGACCCAATGTTCACGGGGAGCAGAGTAGTATTCGTTCTTGTTACGAGTTTTCAAAGAGTTGAGAATATATCATGACAGATGTTGGCGGCACAGTCAAAACTTATCACCACCCACCGCTTGGGAGGCATGACAGGAAACAACATTCACTTTATGATCACTCCATATGAGGTACTTCCTCTGCAGAGTCAGCTGGAGCTGGAAAGCGGAAGGCGGAAGGCGGAAGGCGGAAGGCGGAAGGCGGAAGGATAGGGAACTGGTGACCCATTGAACCGCTCTTTGTATATCGGGGAAATTCAGAAGGGTTCATCAAAGAACCTGGTTTTTTCCCTCCAAAGAAGATAAAAATGGTATTTTTCAGCGAATCTTCCAATGGTTTTCTTTGTTGTCAACGTTTGAAACACTGGGAAGAACTGCATTATTTACATTGGCACACTTTATCATTTTCCAATGGATTCGTGAACTCATCCATGGGGAGTATTCTTTTCAATGATAATGACTACAATTAGTATGTGTCTACTCATCCTATACAACTTTTATCTATGTCACATGTAAGAATCGAATGACTATTTCTACCGGGATATATATATTTTATAAAAGTTTATTAGAAAGGGTAGACAATCAGTTTAAAAATCTCATCATTCCTCTAAGTAACCTGACCACAAGTTACCTAGCCTGCCAGTCGCTTCCTCCTTCCCTCCTACCTGCCTGTTCTTGCTTCTTCCAAGCCTCAAGCCCAAAAGCCCTGGTCTGTCACTGACCCCTCACTTTTATCGAGGTACAACACTACACAGACCCAAAACCTGGCGTGTCTGTGTTATGTGAGGAATGTTGAGGGACAGGTCAAGCTACTCAGGAGGGTGAGGGAATGAACTTCCTTGACACATACTATTCTACAACAAGGGGTCCACTCAGTGTGATGGGGACCTTTGTCATAATCTCTTGATATAGTGTGGATACTAATAAAGTTCATGGCTAATGACTTCATGCAACTCTGCCTCATTTAAATCCAATTGTTTAGAAAATCAAGATATGTGATATCATTGGTTCTTTTAGAAAATGAAGGATAAACAATTATATATTTACTCAAATGAACATATCAGTTTTTATGTAAATATTTCTTCTAAATATGTAGATAAAAATGCTTTCCTGTCTGCCCATTCTAGGTGATTCTTGTTCATCTCCTTTCATAAATTCACAAAAGGCGCCTGGGCATCTAATATAATGGAGATCTCCCTCACATTCTCTTGCTATTTGGTGAATATGAATGAAAGCCATGGAGTTATATCAATCAAATGGAAATGTCAAAATGAAATAATTTATTTATTAAAAAAAAAAAAACCCTTACCTTCTGTCTTAGAATTAATACTATATATTGGTTCCAAGGCAGAAGAGTGGTAAGGGCTAGACAATGGGTTTAAGTGACTTGCCCAGGATCACACAGCTAAGAAGTATCTGAGACCATATATAAACCTAGGACCTCCTGTCTCTGGGTCCTGCTCTCAATACACTGAGCCACCCAGCTGCCCCCAAAAGCAAGATTTTTGACATAAATATGCATTCTAAATATATAAAGAATTACTCATCCCTTTCTACCTTGTGCAACTCTTATGCATATTTTTCCTTAATTTCTTCAATCAAGTAATCAGCAAATATTTATTCAGTACCTATTATGTTTTAGACACTGTGCTAAGATTAACAGGGAGTCTACCCATTGCCATGAAGACTTTTTCACCTTCTTTTGAGATCATGAAGATACCACTGGAGACCATGGACTCATCAGTTATTCTTCGATATTTTCACAGTTCTAGATCTTCTTGTTTGGATCATACATGCTTTTATTTTTTAAAATTTTAATTAATTAGATGATTTAGAATATTTTTCCATGGTTACAAGACTCATGTTCTTTCCCTCCCCTCCCCCAACTCCTTCCTGTATCTGATGTGTAATTCCACTGGGTTTAACATGTCATTGATCAAGACTTATTTCCATATTATTAATATTTGCACTAGGGTGATCTTTTAGAGTCTACTTTTCCAGTCATAGCCCCATCGACCCATGTGATCAAGCAGTTGTTTTTCTTCTGTGTTTCTTTTATGCCTTTTATGACATTCTTTACTCTATGCTTCATTTGTTGTGTACCATTGCCTGCTAACACATGACATGTACCTTTCTGTTGACCTCTGAGTGATACCCATTTAAAAAATAAATTTTATAGCTTTTTAACCAACAAAAATGTACAATTTTTCTCTCTATCTTCTTCCTAGAGTAAGAAAAACAAAACCTATGTATGCATAATCAAGTAAAAGAAATTCCTGCAATGACCATAACAAAAACAAACAAAAAACACAAACATCTATGTCTAGTGTGATCTTTGAAACAATCTTAAAAAGTGATCAAAACACAAGATCTCTTTGCATTTCAATTTATCAGTAAAAGTAGGTTTTAATAGCTAAGTTTCATTTTAGTTATAAAATTCAATGATTTTATAGAAGCTAGGTAAAACAAGTTGCACATGTAAATGGTTTAAGTCCCAAAGCATTATTAAACAGTCACTCTACAGTATAGCAGAATTGTGGTAATTACTTAATTTGTCTTTCATTAACGTTAAACCAAATAATTCAGTGATTCAAAGTCAATGACAGTAAAATAAGATGATGTGGTCCTCAACAAACACATTTAGCTGCTAGATTGCTACTTCACTTTATATGCAGCAAACATCCCATTTTCCCCAGAAGCCAAACATAAATCAGTATGAGAGTCATGAAAAGAATTCAAGCTTTCTAATTTTCTGGCCTGTTACTAAAATAGAGTATCTCTTTTGAATAGTTACCTGGCTCTCAGCTCCATGGCTATCTAAGAAACTGAATGGCACTTTTGTAATCCTGTATTCACTCATAGTTGAAGAGATTGAAGTTTAATGAGAGAATGGGGATGATAGAGAGGGCAATCTATTGGAGAAGATGGGAAGAAATGGGATCGTTTTTACATGAAGAGGTTTACCTTGGCAAAAAGAAGGGCCATATCTTCTGAGTGATGAAATATCAGGAAGAAGGGAAAAGAGGGCTCTTGGAAAATAACTTCATTTTTTTTCAGTGAAATATAAAGCAACATTCTTAGCCGAAAGAGTGCAGAGAGGAGAAGCCATAAAAGATTTGAGAAGGAATGAAAAGTTTGGAAAAGCTTCTGATGAACATACTAGGGTGATGCCTTGCTTTAGGGAGAACCCACTTGAGATTACATGACATAAGTTTGTAGTGAAGCCAATCAGCAGTTTTATGATTTTTTTTTTGGTAATTCATATGAAAAGGAGTGAAGGCAGCAGCTAGTGGGTATAAGCCAAAGCTGAGACTTTGTGGGACATGAAAAAGGGGCAAGGGATTCAAGAGAAGAGGACAATGTAGAATTGACTTAATTGATCAAGGTGTGGAGAAAGGGAAAGGGGAAAGAATAGAGAAAGTACAATAAGAGGGCTGGCTAAGTAGCACAGCTGACAGACTGCTAGACCTTGAAGGAGAATCTGGATTCCCATCAGGTTTCAGGTAACTTTCTAGCTGTGTGACCCTGGGCAAGTCACTTAACTCCAATTGCCTAGCCCTTGCCACTCTTCTGTTTTAGAAATGATATTTTTAAAAAAATTAAGGGTTTAAAAAGAAATTCAGGAGTAATGGTGTGGGAAAGGAACAGAGGGATTGAGGTTTAAGAGGCCATGATGAGGATTTTTTTGGGGGGGTTTGGGGGTTGCAAGGCAGAAGGAAAGGTGGAATTGTGATCAGATAAAGGAGTTTCAGGATTCATGAATATGGAAGTAGAACACTTATTGGTGAAGGCAAGATCAAGTGTAGGCAAGACCATCTCTAAGTAGTTAGGGAGAACAGGTAAATAGGTCATGGGAATTGAGTAATTTGAGGAATTGGGAGGTTAGATTGTTTGAGATAATATCTATCTATATCTGTATCTATGTATTGAAGTCCTCAAGTATGAGGGAAGGAATTGGGGAGGAGAGAAAAACTTATTCAGGCATTGCACTCATTGAAGAAGGAAAGATGGTGAAAAAGGTTTGAAGAATAGTAAATATGGTGAACATACAAATTGTTATCCCATAAAATCACTTTAAATTGGAATAATTGATTAATTTAACATGATGAGTTTTAATAGGGAGAAGAGTAAAACTCTAGACTTTGGCCCACAACAACAGAAAACAATAAGAGATGGCCCTGGAAGTGAAAAAGAGTTTGGGGGTTTAGCTGACAAGAGTTCTTGATCTGGAGGCCAAAAAACACCAAACTTTACCTTTGGCAAGTTTCTTCTTTGATTATCAGTTACTTAATCTGTAAAATTAGGATATAATTCTTCTACTTCCAACATTGCATGTATTTTTTTAGAAGAAAGTGATTTGTAAGTCTTAAAAGAGCTTTGATTACAATGAAAACCTGGTAAGCTTTATTTAAAGTGATGCAGAGTGAAGTAAGGAGAACCCAGAGAATGCCATATATAGTAACAGTAATAATGTATGATGATCAACTGTGAATGACTTAGCAATTATCAGCTGCAGGATCCAACACAACTTCAAGAGACTCATGATGAAAAAACCAATCCACTACCACAGAAGGAACCAATGGAATCTGAATGTAGATTAAGGAATACCATTTCTTACTTTATTTACTTTACGAATTTTTTCTTCCATAAGTGTCATGTATCTTTATTCATAACATAATAATCATGGAAATATGTATTATATGATAGCACATGTATAATATGTCATATTACCTGTCATCTCAGGGAGAACATAGATTGTAAAATGTCAGAAAACAATTATTTAAGGTTGTATCTATGTGTTATAAATGGTACTTATCCAATATAAAGCATTGTGTCAGGCATCATGGATATAAAGGAAAACAATCTTAAAAGAGCTACATAAATTTATTACTATTATTCTCACCCATTTGTGGAGGACGGTGTACAAAAAAAAAAGAAATGATAGCTATCTTGTGCTTAAGTTGTCTCACCCCACCTTGAGTACCATGTGTCACTATATTTATTTTAAGATAGGAACAGGAAAATCTTGTGTGTCCTGTGAAGGCTCACTAGGACTGGAAGACTCAAAATCAAATCATATGAGGAAGAAAAGGCTTAGGGAGCCAAATGATCACTATTTCCATTTATATGTAAATAAAATTAGACTTTTTCTTCTTGACTAGAAAGGGGAAAGCTAGGAAATATAAGTGGAATCAATCAATCACCAAGTTTTTATTAAGATTTTCCTGGGTACCAAGCATTTTACCAAACTTTGAGGAAGAAAGACAGACAAAATCTATTCCTTAGTTTCCACCTTCAAAGAGCTTACACTTTAATGGGGGATATAACACATACATACATAAATACATGTATTATAAATTTTCATAAGTATAGTATGTATGTCATATGTTAAGTATGTTTACATAGACATATATAACAGAAATTATGAGATGGATACAGATTAGAAGCAAAGTATGGCAGGAAAAAAATAGAAAGATTGAGAAAACCAAGGTTCAATCTTCTAAGCACATGAGTTTATTAATTAATGCATGGCAAAAGCTTGACAAATTAGGAAGAGGCTCTTTCCTCATTTTAGGGCTAGAGTCCAAATATAGGTAAGGGTCAACTTTTAAACTTTAAGAACAATTACTTAAATAAAAGTAATTGAAAGGCAACTGTACAACTTTAGATAATCTGATTTCTAATTTGAGGAAATTTTCCTAGGAGGGAGAAGGAGAGTGAATCAGAACAAATCCCTGAATTAAAAAAAAAAGCAGTATCTCACTTCTCCAAAGTGTCTGTATACAAGCAAAGTAACATGGAAAGAATAAATGATTGATCAGTATAAGGCCAGTTTTCAGATAAGATATGTGGGTTCCTTGAGATGTACAATTATGAGAAAACTACTTGATTCAATCTTAGAATCTGACTGCATTTCTGGTCAGCATTCCCTAGGTGCTTTGTTAAGGGACTCAAAATAACAGATATAAGTGGTCCAGTTTCCTAGCCACATGACATAGGGTTTGTTTCAAATAATGCAATAAGTTTTCCTTTCAATTCCCATAACTGAATAACATTTTCTCACAGAACAGAAGTTGGGTTGGACTCATTATGGAACAGAAAGGGAACTAAACTATCTTCAGAGTTGAATCATAAGGTAGAGTGAGTGTGGTTCACTCAATTGCCTTAATTCCTATGATTACTTGCTGTCCTAATTCCCTCAATTTTTCCATCACAAAAGTAACCTTAAAAGGAAGGGCCCTAACAACTGTATGGACAAAGAAAGATCACTTAGAAATATCTCCTGGAATGTATAAGGAGAATGTATAATGAGAGTTTTCTATTAGGTGGGCAGATAGGTGGCACATTAGATAGAGTATGGAATCAGGAATACTCATCTCCCTGAGTTCAAATCTGATCTCAGACCCTTAGGAACTGTGTGACCCTGGGCAAATCACTTAATCCTGTTTGCCTCAGTTCCTCATATGTAAAATGACCTAAAGAAGGAAATGGAAAAATATTCTAGTTTCTTTGTCAAACAAAACCCAAATGGTGTCAAAAAGAGTTGGATGTAGCTGAAACAGTTAAACAACATTTTCTATTAGAAGGAGAAGCTTGAAAGATGAACAGAGATGCTGTGTGAGATATAAAAATAAAAAGTGAATGAATTGATTATTGATTATACACAGATTTGATACTTTGCTTGTTGTGCTTACAAAGTATCTTCAGTTATATAATTGAAGTGAAGCTCATAAGTGAACTTCACTTCAAGGTAAGGCATAAGGACACTAAGGAGACTCTTATTTTATAAAAATAAACTATTTATTGAGAATATAAGGATAAAAAAATTTATAACACTAAGGAATTCTAACTCCACTCAAATAAAACTCCCTGGTTCCACAAGGAACTGATCCTCCACAGGCTACACTAATCCTTCCTGATCTGACTAACTCAAACTTTTTCCCCTTATTTCTTTTTACCTCAGACTGTGAGGAGAGAAAGAAAAGAAGATGTCACCTATTCCCAGAACTCTGAGAAAGTGAGTGTAATTGCCCACTACCTCCCACAGAGTAACTGCCTACTCCCTCAGAGTAACTGCCACACCCAGAGAGCGTAACTGCCACAGAAAAACCTTAGACTGTCAATATTTGAAACTGACACTGTCTCAGATCTTCTCCAATTCTTTCTCAGTCAAGTTTCTCTACTTCTTATCGCTAAACTAATATAATAAGACTTAATTTCTAATATCATTCTTATAGAAGTAATGATCTCTGACATTACAAGTCAAGGAGAAGTCAGCTAAACACTTGTCAGAGGTATGGATTAGGAATCTATATTTCTACTAGTTTAAAAGAAAGTTGAGTGGGCGGAATCAAGATGGTGGCTTATAGGCAGCAAAAGTTTGGACCTCTGAAAACCCTTCCTCACCTATTACAAACAAAATGCTCCTGTAAACTGAAAACCAAACCTAACAATAGAACAGAGCCAAGGAACCCTCCTGCTGGACTCAACTTAAAAGATATGTCCCCCAAAAGCCTGAATGCTAGAACACTCAGATTTAAGAGGAAGGAAGAAGGAATACCCCAGGACCCCTCCCCCACCTACGGTACTGAGCTTCCAGCAGTGGCTGGAATCTCTGGGCAAACAAGGGCACTAGTCTTGAGGGAGTACCTTGCAGGCAAATCTGTGCCAAACTCAGGGCATAGAAGACAGGCGGTAGCGAAGCAGCTGGAGAAGAAGCACAGAGCAAGCATCCTAGTTCTAGCTGAGACACTCCACATTGACGCCCGCCCCCCTTCCTGTCTTGACTTCTGGGCACATCCAACTCTATAATTTCAACTCAGCTGGGTCTTATCAAGCCTTCAGAGGTAAGGAAAAGAAAAGCTCCAATACCCC
Organism: Monodelphis domestica; assembly: GCF_027887165.1. Lineage (NCBI taxonomy): Eukaryota > Metazoa > Chordata > Mammalia > Didelphimorphia > Didelphidae > Monodelphis > Monodelphis domestica. The sequence continues at coordinate 395,680,663 of NC_077228.1, read as the reverse complement.
TCCCCCACAGACTTCTCTGAGAGCCTTGCTAAGCTCCAAAGGTGAAGGTTGACAGAAAAACTCAAACCCACAGATTCAGCACATAATGAGAGGAGCAAGACTACGGGCACTTAGAGGGAAAAGAAGGGGAAAACATGAGCAAATGACAGAAAAAGAAAAAATAAATTACAATTGACAGCTTTTATCCAGGCAATGAGCAAAGAGCTAATGAAACAGAGGAAGATCAAGGAATACCAAGCAAAAAGACAGAAACTCCGGCACATTGGACATAGGCTTTGGAAGAATTCAAAGTACAAGTCAAAACACAATTAAGAGACACTGAAGAAAATTGGGAAAAGAACTTAAAAAAGCAAGATAAATCATCTGGAAAGAGAGGCACTTGAACTAAAATGTGAAAATAGTGTCTTGAAAGCCAAAATTAATCAGCTTGAAAATGAGGCAAAGGAGATGAAAGATGAGGCAAAGAACATGAAAGATGACCTCCAAAAAAAATCAGACCAGAAGGAGGATAACCAAAAAGCCAGGGATGAAATTCAGACTTTAAAAACCAGAATGCAACAATTAGAAGCAAGTGACCCCAAAGGAAGCAGGAAGCTATAAAACAAAATCAAAATAATGAAAAAATTGAGGAAAATATGAAACACCTCATTCATATAACAGAAGATTTAGAAAATTGGTACAGGAAAAACAACTTAAGAATCATTAGTCTACAGGAAAACCATGACAAAAGAAAAAGTCTGGAAATCATCCTATAGGAAATTATCCAAGAAAACCACCCTGACATTCTAGAACAATAAGGAAAAGTGGAGATTGGAAGAATCCATAGATCACCTCCTGTACTTAATCCCTAACTGACAACACCCAGGAATGTTATAGCCAAATTCAAGAACTACCAGTTCAAAGAAAAAATATTCCAAGCTACTAAGAAGTCATTCAGATACCATGGAACTACAGTGAGGATAACATAGGATCTGGCTGCATCTACCCTGAAGGACTGAAAGGCATGGGATATGATGTTCTGGAAAGCAAGGGAATTAGATCTACAACCAAGAATCAACTACCCAGCAAAACTGACTATATTCTTACGGGTGAAAATATGGTCATTTAATAAAATAGAAGACTTCTAAGCATTTGTAAGAAAAGACCAGACCTGAACAGAAAATTTGATGCCTGAACACAGAACTCAAGAGAATCATCAAAAGGTAATTAAGAAAGGGGGAAAAAGCAAAAACAAAACAAAACAAAAAACAAGCAAACTTTTTTTAAGTGACCCAATAAGTTAAAATGATATGCATCCCTACAAGAAAAGAGAATATTGGTAACTCTTAAAAATTGTTATTATCACCTGGGTAGCTATGACAAACTGTATAGGATGAAATTCCAAGACATAAATATGTATGTATATATATATATATATATATATATATATATATATATATATATATATATATATAACTAGAGTTTAAAAAAGAGGTTAATACTAAGAGAAATGGGAAAAGAAACAAAATGGGGTAAATTTATATGTCACAAAGAAGCTCAAGGCAGTCAAGTATGGTCATTTAATAAAATAGAAAAATTCCAAGCATTCATAAAGAAAAGACCAGACCTGAAAACAAAATTTGATGCCCAAACACAGAAGAGGGAGTTCTACAAAATTCCTTTTATGACACAAATATTGTACTGATTCCAAAGCCAGGCAAGTCAAAAACAGAGAAAGAAAAGTATAGACCAATCTCCCTAATGAATATAGATGCAAAAATCTTAAATAGTGTGAATTTTAGATTTACTCCACCCTGCTTAGTCTTTAGAATTTTAGCAATCAGGAATGTATACACCCCCACTTAAGGATTAAATGTGGGGGAAGAAGTTTATGACCCAAGTGTGTTAGCAAGTGACAAATCAGAAACAAGTGACTGACCCCCTGGGCTATCCAAAGACAAATTTAAGCCACCACTGGTACATGTGAGACACTGGAAGTGACATAAAGAACTGCCTTTATATTTTGGGTCACTTTCTGTGAGAGAAAACTTTAGGCAGTGGAACTTGACTTGGAGGAGCTACAGCGTGGTATCTCAGACTGCTTCCCTTAAATGACCACTTGTTGAGTGTTAAGACTGACTCCCCTTTTCCTTGGCTCTTTCTGGAGCCACCAGCCTCCAAGGAGGCCCCCATCTTGGAGGAGGTCTCATGGCTGGAAATCATGAGCTAGATTTAATCTTCTTGGAAGGCCCCTTGGCTGAGGCCTCTGAACTCCCCCTGGCTCAGATCAGGCTGGAACAGATCTTCTTCCCTTTCTCTCTCTCTCCCTCATTCTTAATTTCTTCCTTCTATAGTAAAGAAACTACTATTAAATCCCATTCTGACTTGAGTATTTCATTAGGATTTAGAATTTAAATCCCTGACAACCAATAAAAAATATGTATTCAGTCTCAACCCTAAAATTTATCCTTAACAATAGAATACTAGCAAAAAGACTCTAGCAAGTGATCACAAGAGTTATTCATTATGACCAGGTAGGATTTATACCAGGAATACAAGGATGGTTCAATCTACACAATTGACTACATTAACAAGTAAACTGACAAAAAACACATGATTATTTCAATAGATGCAGAAAAAGTATTTGACAAAATACAACACTCATTCCTATTGAAAACACTAGAAAGCATAGGAATAGAAGAGCCATTCGTAAAAATAATAAACAGTATATATCTAAAACCATCAGCAAACATCATCTATAATGGGGATAAACTAAAAACCTTCCCAATAAGATCAGGAGTGAAACAAGGATGCCATTATCACCTCTATTATTTAACATTGTACTAGAAACACTAGCAGTAGCAATTAGAGAAGAAAAAGAAATTGAAGATATTAAAATTGGCAATGAGGAGACCAAGCAAAGAGCAAAGACTCTTTGGGGATGATATGATGGTCTAATTAAAGAATCCTAGAGAATCAACTAAAAAGCTAGTCAAAATAATAAAAAAAAAACTTTAGCAAAGTTGCAGGATACAAAATAAACCCACATAAGTCATCAGCATTTCTATTTATTATATCCAACACATCACAGCAGCAAGAATTAGAAAGAGAAATTCCATTTAAAATCACCCTAGACAATATAAAATACTTAGTATTCTATCTGCTGAGACAAACACAGGAACTATATGAACACAACTACAAAACACTATGCACACAATTAAAACTAGATCTAAACAATTGGAAATACATCAATTACTTATGGGTGGGACAAGCTAACCTAATAAAAATGACAATCCTACCCAAATTCATTTACTTATTTAGTGCCATACCCATTGAACTACCAACCCCCCCCCCCCTTTTAAAACTGAATTAGAAAAAAACCATTACAAATTTCATTTGGAAGAACAAAAGATCAAGGACATCCAGGGAAATAATAAAAAAAAAATGCTAAGGAAGGTGGCGGTGCAGTCCCAGATCTCAAACTATACTATAAAGTAGTGATCATCAAAACAATATGTTACTGCCTAAGAGACAGAAAGGTGGATCAGTGGAAGAGACTTGGGGTATGTGACCTCAGCAAGACTGTGTATGATAAGTCCAAAGATCCCAGCTTTTGAGGCCAAAATTCACTATTGACAAAAACTTCTGGGAAAATTGGAAAAACAGTATGGGAGAGATTAGTTTTGGATCAACATCTCACACTCTACACCAAGATAAACTCAGAATGTGTGAATGACCCTAATATAAGGAAGGAAAGTATAAGAAAATTAGGTGAACACAGAATAGTATGCTTGTCAGATCTTTGGAAAAGGAAGGATTTTAAAACCAAGCAAGAGTTAGAAAAAAATCACAAAATGTAAAATAAATAATTTTGATTACATTAAATTAAAAAGTTTTTGTACAAACAAAATCAATGCTACCAAAATTAGAAGGGAAGCAACACGTTGGGGAAAAATCTTCACAACAAAAACCTCTGACAAAGGTCTAATTACTAAAATTTATAAAAAGCTAAATGAATTGTACAAAAAAATCAAGCCATTCTCCAATTGATAAATGGGCAAGGGACATGAATAGGCAATTTTCAGTTAAAGAAATCACAACTATTAATAAGCACGTGAAAAAATGTTCTATATCTTTAATAATCAGAGAGCTGCAAATCAAAACAACCCTGAGGTATCACCTCACATCTAGCAGATTGGCTAACATGACAGCAAAGGAAAGTAATAAATGCTGGAGGGGATGTGGCAAAGTAAGGACATTAATTCATTGCTGGTGGAGTTGTGAATTGATCCAACCATTCTGGAGGGCAATTTGGAACTATGCCCAAAGGGCAATAAAAGACTGTCTGCCCTTAGATCCAGCCACAGCACTGCTGGGTTTGTACCCCAAAGAGATAAGGAAAAAGACTTGTACAAGAATATTCATAGCTGCTCTCTTTGTGGTGGCAAAAATTTGGAAAATGAGGGGATGCCCTTCAATAGGGGAGTGACTGAACAATTTGTGTTATATGTTGGTGATGGAATAATATTGTGCCCAAAGGAATAATAAAGTGGAGGAATTCCATGGAGACTGGAACGACCTCTAGGAATTGATGCAGAGTGAAGGGAGCAGAACCAGGAGAATATTGTACACAGGGACTGATACACTGTTGTACAATCGAATATAATGGACTTCTCTATTAGTGGCATTGCAATGATCATGAACAAATTGGAGGGATCTTTGAGGAAAAACACTATCCACATTCAGAGGAAAAACTGTGGGAGCAAAAACACAGAAGAAAACAACTGCTTGATTACATGGGTCGAGGGGGATATGATTAGGGATAGAGACTCTAAATGAACATCCTAGGGCAAACATCAACAAGATGGAAATAGGTTCTGATCAAGGACACATTTAATAGCCAGTGGAATTGCACTTCGTGTAAGGGAAGGGTTGGGGTGGGAGGAAAGGAGGGAGGGAAAGAATATGATTCTTGTAACCAAGGAATAATGTTCTAAATTGACTAATTAAATATAATTTAAAAAAAAAACAAGTTGAGTTTAGTTTCCTTATATCCCTGATTTATACACAAACATGCTTGTGTGTATGTGTATGTTTGTGTGCAAAATTATAATATCAACAATAAAGGGAAATACCATGCTATATCAGGATCAAACTGCATATATTTCTATTTGTACATCACTTTTTTTTTTACTATTTTACCATCATCTTTTTTTCTTTACTTGTTTTGTTTCTTCTATCTCTTCTCCACTTCCTCAACCTTTCCAATAATTTCTTCCTTCCCCTCTTCTTCAGTAAATTTTTCTTACCTGAAGGTACCCTCTTCTTGACTGGCCCTCAAGGTATTAATTCTCTTTTTAAATGATTTCTTAAGCTTTTATTTCTATTTCTGATGGCCCATATGTCTAGAGGGTGAGAACTTAGACAAGGATAGAGACACCTGAAAAGCAGATCCAATGAGGTCTGTTTATTATTCTGATGGCAATTGTGTAGTGTTATATGCAATTATATTTTCCTAAGTATTCATTTGTTTTGTACTTGCGGTCCTCCCCTCTCCACCAAAAATTATGTATTTCCTTTGATTACCTGTAAATTTGCTAGAGTAGTGGAGCTCCTGAATGATAGAAAGAAAGATCAACCCTCCAGCAAAACTTCATAAATGTTGAGATGTCATTTGGCAAACCACATAAAAATGGTCAGTAGAAAATAGCAGTGATCCTCACAGAGTCAACAGAATAAATAATCTAAACACTTTGTGTAGAAGTTGAAACAATTGTAAAATAAGTTCTATATATGAACCTATAGAAATTCCATAGAATTCTACAGTTGGGTCTAATAATAGGATCAATAGGGAAGGTGGAAGCTTTCTCTTGCATATGGTTTCTTTGGCAAGATTATATTTAACCTGGATGTTTAATTGCTGAAAAACAAATCCAGGTGGATGGTTGATTCTCCTTTAGATGTAGGAATGTTGAGAACTATAATGAGACTGGAAGTTTTGGGAAGAGAAGGTAAGGGAGCTCACAATGGATGGTGTAGATTTCAGTAAAATATGAAATAAAGTTATATGTAGAGAGAAGTGAGGTACCAGGAAAGGCACTGAAGGGAATGGATGAATGATAAAAACAGTCCGTGCTTTAATGGGATTCCTACTTCAAAATGTTGCTTCAAAAAGCTGGCAGCATTGGTAATGTTGATTAATGAATAGAAAGGATGCAATCTTTTCTAAAATATATTTTCCCAATCAAATGTCATCTTAAAGTTTGGAATATTAAAGTAAGAATGTTGAAGTACTGCAGTTTCAAGGGAAGGAAAGTATATTAGGATTTTGGAGATATTGACTGTATTCCATCCTAGCCAATAAAAAGGTTTCTGCTAATAAGTAGTTTTTCCTCCCTGGTACTCACTTTCCTCATATGCAAAATAAGGGGTTTGTACTAAATGATCTCTGAGATCCCACCCTCTCTTGAAGTTCCTTGATTTTCAAAATAATGTTTGAAAATGTGATCAAAAGTATCATGTAGGGGGCAGCTGGGTAGCTCAGTGGATTAAGAGCCAGTCCTAGAGACGGGAGGTCCTACGTTCAAATCTGGCCTCAGCCACTTCCCAGCTGTGTGACCCTGGGCAAGTCACTTGACCCCCATTGCCTAGCCCTTACCACTGTTCTGCCTTGGAGCCAATACACAGTATTGACTCCAAGACGGAAGGTAAGGGTTTAAAAAGAAAAAAAGTATCATGTACTTGTGAATATTTTTCCTGTACTGGTAATTAACTGCATCTTGTACAATACATTTGATAACAGCAATCCTGGATCTTTTGCTTTTTTCTTTGTATCTGATAATATTTATTAATTTTATTGCTTTTGTGCCATTCAGTCATGTCTGAATCTTCATGATGTTGTGGACTATGCTATCCATGGGGTTTTCTTGACAAAGATCCTAGAACAGTTAGCCATTTTTTTCTTTGGTAGATTAAGGTATCCAGAGGTTAAGTGACTTCTTCAGTGTTATGAAGTTAGTCAGTGTCTGGGTCCAGATTTGAATTCAGCCCTTCCTGACCCCAAGTCCAGCACTCTGTCCCTTGAGCTAGCTAGCTGGTTCAATATTTTCTAATTAGAGTGAAATAAGATTTGTTGTTACACCATTTACAGGAGGGGCCAATTCCCTTGGAACACAATTGTAATTCTTTTTCAATATTAGTCTCCCCTACAAGTCCAGCAAATAGTTCCACTGAAACCATATCATTATTGTGTTCTAAAGTGTTAAGTAAAAAAGAGGTGAAATAAATATTCCAAATCTTATTCTGGCAAATAGACTTGTAATTCAGTTATACCTATTTGCATGGGTGATTTTTTCTATGCATATTTTGAAAGTTTGAATTTCTAAACAGATTTTAATTTGTTCATTCTTGCAAAAAGAGTCTTCTGGTATCCTGAGTATTGTCAGAGGAAAATTGAAGAATTTGGATGATTATATGTCAAAACTCTGGAATTTACATCATGCTTAATATGAAGAATTTAAAACAAGGCTGCCATGCTCTTTATTTTAATGTAGGCATACTGTGCTATAGGGCTTTGGATATAGTATTCAGATAGCATTTTCTGAATGAATCAATGTATAGTTTCTTAATAAGAGTAAAGTTATTTGATGTGAAATTATAATCATACCTAGATACCATAGTCATCTTTGGCTTTGTTAAAGATCATTTATATTTTTCTCACCTATGTCCCTTCCAACTTATAAAGAGAGGGAAGTATTTTGGCATAGTATCTGTGAGAAGAAAGTAAAAATAAAAAAGGAACATAATTATTAACTTGCCCAGTGGAGAGGGGAATCACCTCTCACTTCAAGTTCCTATAGGCAACATTCTCAGAAATGTTCATTCAAATTTTAGGTTATGATATTAGGGTCAAAACCATTTTGTAGTTGAAAGAATATCTGAGTATTAGTTCTCAAAAGAAAAAGGAAATGATGTTAAAATATAGAGAATGAGTTTGTGCGATAGTAAAAAAATATATTTTCTGGGTTTCTGGTATTAGATATACCTTTTACTCTTGCCCCTTTTCCCTGATAACAGTATCTTGTTTATTTTTGTGATTAAATAACAATAGCTTCATTAATATAGCACTTTAAGGTTTGCAAAATGCTTTACACTGGTAATCTCCTTTGATCCTCATAACAATCCTGTGTGAAGATTAAAATGTGCTCTTCCCTGATTGTGAAGATTAAATTGTAACCCCTGCCTAATTTTAGATTTTAATAACCAAAAGTGTTAATACCCTACTTAAAAGCTGAGTATGTAAATCTGCCTATTTTTAGATCTAATCACCAAAAATGCAAACATCCCACTTAACCATTAAGTGGGAGGTCTGTGACCCATGTATTTATGATAGCGGGTGATGAATCAGAATTGACTGACAGACTCCTGGGCAGTCTTAAGCAGGGCTTCAACTGTGATTTAGGGAAAGGCACAGGAAGTGATGCAAGAGAAAGTGTCTTTAAAAAGGAGTAACAACTTCCTAAGTGGAGCTCTACTGAGACTTCTTCATTCTTTGGAGTGGAGGCTGAAGGAGAAATCTGCTGACTGGACCTGAAACCCTGTTCCTGATGAGACTGTTCAACTGACATGTGGTGAGTGAAAGAGCTGACTCTTTCCTGGATATTTTCTGCAGAAACTAGCCTCAGGAGAGACTAGCCTCTTGAGAGAGTTTTTCCCAAAGTCCTTGGCTTTGCTGAAGCCAGCTAAGAACCAACTCTCCCTGCCTGGGTTTGGCTAGGGGCCAGAAGTAAATTACTTAGTACTTGGGCTATATATCTTACCCTATCCTCTCTCTGATTTTCCTTACTCCACTCTTTCTACATTTTGTAAGTAAATTGTAAATATATCTCTTTGGAATTAACATAAATTCCTTTTGACCACACTCTTAAATAATCCAGTCCAATCCTTTTATAATCAGTCCCCTTTCCACCTTACAACTGTAAGATAGTTGCTATTAGTATCCACATTTTTCAAATAGGGAAATTGATGTTGATAGAGGTAAAATGACTTAAAAAGGGTTAGACACCAAGTAAGTGTCTGAAGTGGGATTTGAACTCCTCATCCTAACTTTAAATATAGCATTTTCTGCATTGTACTGCCTAGATGCTTTCATATCTTCAATTTTCCGTACCAGAATTGTTTTGGTGGAAAATTCTTTTATTCAATCCCAGGAATTTCACTATCTCTGATATGAGAGGTAGAAAACTAATTATGCCCATAAGGAAGACCTTGTTCTTTTCCAGAAAACTTATTTTCACTGCTGGCCTAATAGGGAAGCTGCCTTTGGTTGTTTTAAATGAAAGTTGTTAACATACACTCCTAGCCATATACACCCCTGTGGCATGAACCAAATTAAAATGTAATCAGGAAATATTTAACAAAGTAAAAAAAAAATAAACAAGTAGACAAAGATAATGTTCTATTTTATCTATTAGTTTTTTAATTTTTATTCATTAATTTTATTATATATATATATAATTATGTTATTATTATAAAGTATTATAGTATATATTATATGTTATTAAAACACATCTAAAATATATCATGTTTTATTTCATTAAAATGCTTATTATTTTATTTTTGGCATTTTCTAAATATTAATATAAATATTAATAGAAAATATAGATAACATATATGCCTGCACATATGTGTGAAAAATATATATTCAAATATACACGTGTTATGAATATATATTATATATGTTTTCTATAAGTATTCCTATGTGAAGTTAGTGTTCCACATTTTTATTTGTTTAACACCACTGCTCTAGGTGATTGTAATATGTGAACTACCCTAACATGTAATCCAGAGCCATAGTATTGTGTAATTTGAATCTGTTACCCTAAAAACTACGATCCTCAGCAAAACTATGATTCCCAGGACTTCATTCACTTCCTGTCATTATGTGCTGATGTAGACAGGATATAAATTGGGTAGAGGTCTGGCTCTCTTTACTTCCTGTCACTTAGCTTTGGTGTGTGAGATTTAAAATGGTTGAGGTCTTAAACTGTAGTGATTAAAATAGTGGAAGATATAAATTGTGATAGATATAAGAGAGGGTGAGTAAATTTGACCGCAGAAATATGTTTCTCTACAGTGTCTTGGGTTTTAAAATCAAATATAAGGTGGTCACCAGGGAAATATTCCCAATTATTCAAATACCCAAGCCAATTGGGTTTTATAGAGATTTTAATTAACAATACAATGAGTAATCAAAGAAAGAGAGAGAGAGAGTAAGAAAGGAATAAGTATGAAGGGCCTCAAGCCAATATGGCCTAGACCTGAGTCTTAAAAGAGAAATCAGTCAGTTTTTTATAACTCACCATAAGATTTGTCTAAGTAAGGATTTCTAATGACACCAGGCCAGCAGTATCTCAGCTGCTTTCACCAGCTCCCTCCTCCATCTGAATGTTTCAGAATCAGTCTCCTCAGAATGAGTCTCTCCAATCTGAATGTTTCAGAATGACTTCTCAAAATGAACTCCCTCAGATTCAGATCCAGCTCTTCTCTGAGCTCTTATTTTTAAGGGCAAAATCTCCTCTGTCACCTCCCCTAAGTCCTTACATCTACCAATCACTGTAGATGTTTCTAAAGGACCGCCCATTCTTAGTCCACACCTAAGAAGGTGTGGATTTTTGAGTAATTCACACCAGGAAAGCTCTGAGTAAGTTTTCTAGTTCTTTATTCCTTGTAAATTCACAAGTTGCTTGTCCTTTATAGGTACTTAGTTTAAGAAAAGTATGGGTTTAAGTACTTTTCATTGTTCAGAAAAGAGCTTACAACTTTATCTTTCCCTAGGGCAGACCCAAGTAGGTAAAGTAGAATTCTCACATTCCTGCTTTAAGTAGAGTTCACTGCCCAAATGGGGAATGGTCTTAATCCAATCTTATAAAGTAGGGTCTGGGAAATTTTAAGGTTTACAGGTGGAGTGGAGATTTTTAAGCAGGTAGAAAAACTTAGTCACATAGTTCTATTTTGTCAGATAATAAAGTTTATAAAAATAATACTTGAAGTATTGGACATTAATTTAAATCTCACAGCATATTTCCTTCTACCCAGTTCTGAAGGTTTTGGCTCCCAGGCCCAGTATGGATGGGTCATTTTGCTATTATGATAAAAGATAAAAAGTCCAGACATTTTACACTGATTAAGATGAATGACTAGAGAGAAAAAGCTAAGTATGCCAATACCAACAACTATTCCTCTAAAGGGTAAATTGTATAACCCACTCCCACTCATGCTATGGCTCAGAGACCACTTTTCCTCATTCTCAAACCCTCCAAGTGATATCCTTTTTTTCTTCAATGCTTTTCCTTGTGATTCCATCCATATGTGACCCCCAAAACAACCTTTGAGTTAAAACATATGATATTAAAGTATTTTTTTTTAAAGAACACTGGCTGGTAAATTATGAATACTTCCTGTGAAACAAAAGTTCCACAACAGATTTTGTGAAGATTAAATTTAATTCTCCCCTGATTATAACAATGAAAATACTTAACTCTCCCCTGATTGTGAAGATTAAATTGTAACCTTTGTCTATTTTTAGATTTAATCCCCATAAGTCTAAACACTGTACTTAAAGTTAAGTATGGAGATCTCATTTTAGATTTAATCGCCAAAGGTGCAAACACCCCATTTAACACATTGAGTGGGGAAGGTCTGTGACCCACGTATATGATAGTGGATGATGAATCAGAATCTCCTGACTGTCTTCTGGGTAGTCCTAAAACAAAGCGTCAACTGTGATTGGTAAATGTAAAATTAGGAGAAGACACAAGAAGTGATACAAAAGAAGCATCTTGAAAAGGAGCTGTTACTTCTTGGAAGACACAATTTTTCATTTTTTGGAAGTAGAGACTGAGGACAATTCTTCATTCTTTGATCTGCTGACTGGACCTGAGACCCTCTTCCTTTGAACTGACACATGGTGAGTGAAAAGCTGACTCTTGACTGCTGGATTTTCTTAAAAAACTGTCCTCCAGAAAGACCCACTCTTTTTCTACTCTTTGGATTAATTAAGTTATTGGCAACTATACTCATAAAATATAAAGTCCAACCCTTTATTAACCACTTGTACCCCTTACAATTTGGAAAATGAGTGAATATAACAATAGGAAAAATATGCACACATACTCATATATAGAGATATATGTATATAAACATGTATTTGTGTGTGTATATCAATCACTCTTTGAAGAGTTAGTCATGATTCCAGTTTGATGAAGTTCTAATCTAGTCTTTTACTTCCATATTTTTAGTTTTGGTTTGAATTATCTCATAACCTTATACCTGCTTCCCATTTCCAAATCCCCTAAATTGGTTCTCTTTATCTCCAATATATCTGAACTAAACCCTCTTAGCCTAGAATTCAGGAATATTCAACTACCATAATTGATTCCTTTAAGCTCTTTAACGGATTCTTTTGTTAATCCTTAACATGGTCAGTCTCTCCAGTCATCTTACATACCATAGAATAGGGAAATAAATAATGAATAGGAATTCAGAAAGTGTGTGGGGGGGTTAGTCACAGCTCCTTGCCCAACTTCCTGGAAACCCAAGTGCTATTCACTTAATCTCTCCAGACTCCAAATTCCTTCACTGACAAAATGGATCAGATTGAAGAAGAGAACTATGTCAAAGACTACAACAATGGCTGAGGCTCTGGGACATATAGTTTGTTCCTAGGACATAATAGATTTTCCACATGAATGGAATTTTTTAAAATACAAGAATATTATTTTTCCTCCAATTATTAAATGAATTATGAAATATCAGAGTCACCTAAAGAATTCAAATTAAGGGAAATCCATAGGGCAATAGAGAGACTCATAGTAGTGGTGAGTGTACTGTAGCATATTACCAAAAAAGAGCTGTACAATAGAAGTAACATAAAACGCATCATTAAATACATGCAACTGAAGGAAACTGCACTGGTTAGGTAATGATAGCTAGAAACTTCTTCTGCTGACAAACATCTCACATCAAGTGTTCTAGAATAGTGGATACAACATTCTGGTGGGATCTACAGTGAACCATGCGGTGGAGATTATTGGACAAATATTGCATAGGATGGGTAGACGTGGGTGAATTGTGGTCTACACCCTGGGAGGAAAAGAATTTGAAAATAATAAAGAGTAGAAATGTGACCTAGGGATTATTTATGACTGATCAGGAACAACTCAATGACAGCCAATCTAGAGGGTTTTTGAGTTGGATACTGCAGGCAATATTAAAATTCCTCACAGTAGTAAAGATGGAAATAATTTGTGGCAAAGGTGAAACAGATGGAACCAGCTCCCACTTTAAATACTTTCATCGACAACCATATGAACCATGCCAGATGGCCATATTGTTCCTGAGAGCAAATTGATGACAAAGGTGAAAACGGAAGTTGAAGTTCAACTTTTTGAGGGAATTTCCAATACCAACTGGAATTCTTGGGAATAACTTTATGGTGTTTGTCATGATTTCAATGGACATGAAGAACTAACTTATATAACCTACATAAATTTTGGTTAAAGGTAAAAGTGTTGTGAGGTTCAAAGGAGGTAATGTATGTCAAGGACATTGCAAAACTTAAACTACTATATAAATGCCAGTTTATTGTTATTATTAGTATTAGCCTACAGTTATCAAGGCTTCCAGTTGGTGATGACTTCATTCTCTGCATCTGCTACTCAGGGGGTGGGAAAGGTATGTGCATGTAATTTTAAGTTTAATCTAAAAATTTTAACACATTCATAACTCTTGATAAGAAAAAACCCCAATTACTGTAATTCTGATTTGTAGCTTACTTATTTCTGAGATTTAAAAGATCACACTGAAAATTTAATAATCAGCTCTCTAGAGAAATTAAAATTTTTCTTCAGTAAATCCCTAGTTAAAGGACTTAACAGTGGTATCTTAACCTTTATTTTTAACTTGTGCAAGTTAAAAGTAAAAGCAAAAGGCCATATTTCATTTTATAGTAAGTTATAATCTCATCTTGAAGCAAACTTCTCCTCCTTGTACTTAAATTGACCTCAATTCCTACCTGTCTGGATCCTTGCCAGAGTCCAGGTTATAACTTAATTATATTCATCCTTGCTAAACCAGAAGCAAAAATGAAATAGTGACTTTGGTGTATGAGGCCAAAATCAATAGCCATTAAGTGAATGGAGATATTTTTTAATCAAACACACAGGAGGATTTGAATGACTTACTGCATCATCCCTAAGATTCTAGGTGGGGAAGAGAATGAAGGGAATTTAGGCTTAGACCAATATCATATTTTAGAATAACTTTTCTGCACACTACAACAAAGGAAAACATCTAGACAGATATGGTTTACAGGCAACCAAATTTAGGGACTCTTTTATAAGTAAAAATATTGCCACAAGCTATTTATTACATCTTCTGTTACACATTTTAAATTTCTTGAAGCAAACAGAAGAAAACGGGAAAATAGAAAGTCACAGATAATGGGAAAAATCTTTAACTATTTTTGAGTGCTTGCATCCTCTTAATTATGTCCTTGGCATCAAGTAAACACCAAACAACATTTCTCCTAGTTTAGATAAATCAGATGTTATTATTAGAGTATATAGGTTACTATGGAAGGATGTTCTGGAATGAAAAAAAGAAGGGACTGGTAGGAAAAAAATAATTTTCCCATTTTAAATCTATGACCCCAGTATTAGATTTTTTTAATTGTTTCTATCATGGGTTAGAAAGATGAAGGGAGTGGAGAGGAAAAGAATAGTACTTCAATTCTAAGCTTTAACAAAATTAAATGCAATATAAATGGAGAATGTGTAGGCTGGCTCCCCAGAAAATTCTCCTTCCTCTCTTCTCAAACCTCAGGGCTTCATATTAAATGGAACAAATCACATCCTTAATGGTTCCGCTCCATTTGGTACAGCTGCATGCTGCAGGTGGTGCCCTAAAAATATAGTTTGTTTATTTTGTGATACATTAGTCTGTAAAGTGGTACCTAGACATGCAGCCACACCCCTCTTTTCCTTTCCTTTACTCAAGAGATGAAAAGACTAAGATCTCAGTCTGATCTGGAATGGAAAGACCTGAGGAAGAATCACACAGTAGTGCCTGAGGCATCACACTGGCTATGCTCCATTTTCTTTTGGAGCCATGCAGCAAAGTTGGCAAGCTGGCTGTTTGTCACTGGGGTCTCTGATAAGTGTCAATGAAGCAAACACCAAATCTCTGTTGGACAAAAGCCTCATGTTCCCACAAAATTGACATCTGTAAGAATGTGGGGTTGAAAGAAAAAAATGCTGATCCAGAAGAAAAAAAATGAAGGTTTAACTATTTTTAAGGTTAAATGTAAAATATAGGTCCAACAATTTATGCTTAAATAGAATTTGGATATTTTAATATGTATTTATAGGTATTATACTAAGCCCCTTCTTTTAAAAAATATTAACGATTTTTTTCCATGATTACATGATTCTTGTTGTCTCCCTCCCTTCTTCTCTCCCCACTCCTGGAGTTGACAAGCAATTTCACAGGGTTATACATATATTATCACTCAAATCCTATTTCTATATTATTCATTTTTGTAATAGAGAAATCTTTTAAAACCCCAAACTCAAATCATATACCCAAATAAACAAGTGATAAATCATATGTTTTCTTCTGGGTTTCTACTCCCACAGTTCTTTCTCTAGATGTAGATAACATTCTTTCTCATATGTCCCTCAGAGTTTTCTTAGAACATTGCCTTGCTTTTAATAGTAAAGTCAATTCCATTCAATTGTCCAAAGATATTTTAATTACTGTGTATAATGTTCTGGGTCTACTTATTTCACTCAGCATCAGTTCATGTAGATCTTTCCTGTTCTTTCAGAAATCATCTTGCTCCTAATTCCTTATAGCACAATAGTATTCCATCCTCATTATATACCACAATTTATTCAGCCATTCTCCAGTCAAGGGACATTCCCTCATGCTTCAATTTTATGCCAGGACAAAAAACTTAGCTATAAATATTTTTGTAAGCCACCTTTTTTGTTAAAAAAAAGTATTGTTAAGAAATCTTCAAATAATTTGAGTTTGATTTTATTCTATATTTCAAATTCCCTGATGGCTGTTGGAAATATTTTGTGGATATTTATGTGTGTGTATGTGTATCTATGTATATATGTATGTAGATATATAAATATATGTACACACATACCTATGTATACAAATATATAAACATATATATACATGTATATTTTATACACATATATGCATATGTATATATACACATATATACAGATATATTTCTTATTGTGTGAAAAGATGTTATTGGAAATGGTATGAAATTGGAATCTCATCAATTGATCCTGGGCAGTGGCTACAGGATAACTATGAAAGGAAATGATAATGTTTACATGGAATATTCATTTGGGGATTGTGGGATGCAAGTAGAGATCTCAGAAAACAGGGATACTTTTACCTCTTTTGTAAAGTTTTTATCCCTAGATTATTTTCATGGTGGCACTCTTTATTCCTGGAGGTCTTTCCAGCAGAACTCTGTTTTTTAAAACATCTACCTTGAAGGCTAATTTTGTGACAAATGGAAAGGAAAAGCTAACTCAGAGCAGCTTCCTGGTTCTCTATGTTCTCAATAAACTCCCTTCTGACTTGGAGATATGGAAGCATCTCTTTATATGGCAGCTCTATTATAAATTACAAGAAAAATACATGTAGGTGCAACAGTTTTACTCACACACACACACACACACAACTATTAGAAGGGAAGAACCAAGGGGGCATAGTAGAATGAGCACTGGATTGGGAGTTAGAAGATCGTGGTTCTAGTCAATCTGTCAATCTATCAACAAGTGCACCTATTATATGCTATGTACTATGCTAGGTGCTAGAGATGGAAAGATAAAATTAAATAGTGTCGGCACACAAGGAACTTATATTTGAGCAGGAGAAAAAGAAATACAGGACAATAATTTGAACAAGAATCAGGAAGAGCCTTATGTCTTGCTTCAGGGAACCTAAAAGATCCTCTTCCCTAGTGACTTGCATTGCTTCAACAACAAAGTCACCTGCAAAAAAATTTCAATTGAGTTTTGAAGAAACTCGGTTTTCTAAATCCCAGCTCTTCATTTAGTCTATTTTGACCTTAGCTGCATCATCTATAAAAGAGGGGGTTGATTGCATATTTTTTTCTAATTAGTTAGTTTCAATGACTTCTCTGAGGAACAAATGCCTAATAAAATGATATTTGGGATTTATGCTGAGCTTTAAAATTTGTGAATCAATTCAGATATATCATCTCATTTGATTTTTATATCAACTCTTGGACATAGCTGGTATTATTGACCCTATTTTACAGATGAGAAAACTGAGGCAAAGAGAAGTAAAGTGACTTAAATAGGGTCCTTGTTGTTAACTTGTATCTGACATTTCATGATTTCTTTTGGGGTTTTCTTGGCAAAGATACTGTAGTGGTGGTTTGCCATTTCCTTTTTGAGATCATTTTATAGATGAGGAAGCTCAGGTCAATGGTTAAGTGATTTACACAGGGTCATATAGTTGTTAAGTATCTGAAGTCTTGCAAAATCAGTTCTTACTGATTTCAGGACCAGCATTCTATTCAGTATGCCACTCAGATGCCCCTAAGGTCACCTGCAATTAATAACTGAGGCAAGATTTGAATTCATCTCTTTCTGGCTACAAGACCAGACGCACAACAATGAAACTACTGCTAGGCAAAGGATTAATGGTGCCCAGAAATGCCAGGACACAGTAGTTCATGCCCAGTTTTAGTTAAAAAAGACAAGTCTGGTTTTGGTGTTAGAAGAGACAATGGTATGAAAAGTCCTTCCCTAGGCAAAATGACTTTTTGGAAAGGGGAGTTGAAGAGAATAAGCATTTACATACAAACTTCAATATGTCAGATACTCTCCTTTTTGAACATTAACCCATTTGATCCTCACAATAACTCTGTGAGGTGGGTGCTGTTATTGTGTCCATTTTATAGTTGAAATGGAAACCAAGAGAGGTTAATTGAGTTGTCCAGGGGCACATATCTAATAAGTATCTGAAGCTGGATTTGAACTCATCTCTTCCTGACTCCAGGTCCAGGGCTCTATTTATTGTGATATCTACTTGTAACCTAGAACATGTCTGATAGACTGAGACTGTGGTTATGGCTTTAGGTGCTATCACCTTTCTTGACTATTCACTGCTAATTCTAGTAAATAACTATTTTGGAAAAAATATGGATGTGAAGGTTTTTTTTTTTTAAGTATAAAACTGAATGAATTCCACTAAAATTGGGTTTGTCTGGTTTTTCTAGAGTAAGTTAAAGTAGGAGTTTTTAATTCTTTGGATAGCAACTTTTTTTCAAGAAATGAGATAACTGATGCTTTTAAATAGTTTATTAATAAAAAAAACAATTTGGTCTTAATAGGGCCTCATCTGGAAATAAAGAAGGCACCAGAGGAGTCAAATGCAATAGCATGATTCTACCCTTCAGGAAAGATCAGTCTCACACCTGTCAGAGGGACAGGAAGAGATAAATGAGTGAAAATTGTGAGAACAGAAAGAGGTTAAAAAAGAAATTCTTGGGGAAACACAAGAACAGGAAATAAAGAAAAGAATAAAAAGATTCTACATTTGAAAGAAATAAAAGGACTCAGAAAGATCAAAATTTAATTATCCTCAAACTTTGTCTCTGTAATGTCCAACAGCCTTCTGGAAATAGAAAACGAAAACAAATTCTGACAACCAGTTATGTCTAACGGTTTGATTTATTCCCATTGGGTTGATTAATTTATTTTCTTTGAATTCTGACCCTGTGAAGTGATTAAACAAACTTTGAGTAAACACATCCCAGACTGTATCTTTCCTCCACAAGGCATTCTTTCTGGACAACAGAACTGTGAACATCCCTGAAATGTGGTATATCATATTTTTAATAATAAGAAGAATAATTGCGAGTCTTTATATAGTGCTTAATAATTGTATTGTCCTATATGTTGTATATGTAATACTATACAAAAGGAGAAATGTATATTTTATCCTTACAAGAAACCAGAGAGTTATTATTGTCCTCATATTACACATTTACACGTCTGTCAGGATAGGACAGCTAAGTCAGGGGAAGCGATTTGTCAAGAGTTACACTGCAAGGGTCTTAGTCAGGTTTCAGACTCAGGTCTTCTTGACTCTAAGCCCAAGACTCTACTGAACTGTTTCGCTGTCTAAGGCACAGGTAAAATTCATTTGGCCACAGGCAGGTGTGAACAGACCCTTAAGCTGCTGATGGTGAGTCAGGTAGCATTAAGCTTCCATAGAGTGCTTTTACCTTTTATAGGTGCTAACAAATCTCAGGAATTTTTTTTTTCTGAAGTCATCCCCTTGCTAGTGTTACAGAACAGAATGATACATTCATAGATTCTTAAAGTTCTCTGAGATACAGTGGTTACATAATAATATAATAAAAATCTGCAAAAAGAGTCCACATTACTGATTTAGTAAATATTTTATGTACTTTTCATACTTTTTATGTACTATCTGCATGCAATATAGAAAATGAGATTAATTTGCATTAATTAAAAATTATAGGACCAAGTTATATAAAAGATGAGAGAATAACAGAATGATAATAGAAATAGCCAGATGCTGGTGGGCCTTCATAGAAGAGGGGCGTTTTGGGCTAAGCTTACATGCAGAGAGGTAGAACTAAGGAAGTTTGGAAATGATGCTGCTCCAATATATTATCTTTCGTTTAAAGTTGAGGTTCTTGAAATTTTTGATATTATGGATCCCTTTGGTACTCTGGTAAAGGCCATGGATGCCTTCTAAGAATAATTTTTTAAAAATTAGAATTTCATGAAATGCTAAATTTCATTTAGAGGTCAGTGGAATAAATATGTAATTTTTTGTCCTTCCAAGTTCATTAACCTTCTGAAATTCAATTGGATCCCAAGACAAGAACCAGTAATCTAAAAGGACCATGACCAAACAAGTAAGGAAGGGAGCATTTACTATATAACCAGGCGTGTAGATACTAGGCAATGTGGATATAACAGAAACTTAGAAGTACTTGAGAAAGAGACAGACTACTGAATGTTTCCTTTTTGTATAAATATTTACGGCCAAGAAAAAGAATAAAAAGGAAAAGGGAAAGAGAACCACCAGTTTCAGAAGAGGAGAAAGAAGGACACCTTTGGGGAAGGAATTCTTTTAGGAGCTTTACTTTTTATGGAGCAGTTGCTCGAGGTAAAAATTTCTCTTTTGATAGTTCTCTTCTATTTGAAAAAAAAAACCCAAACATATATAAGCCTGTTAAAGAAAGGATTATTTGTGCTTTTTCTTTGAATCCCTAGCCAGTGTCTGGCACCTACTAATTCTTAAATAAAAGTTTGTTGATTGACTGATACAACTAAAACAATTTTTGTTTTTCTTTACATAGACTTTTTAATCTCATTATCAGTTTCTCTAATAAGGGACATGGAGGGTTGCAAAATATACCATATTATAGAGTCCTTCTGTCCTGTGATTAGAAATTTCAGATCTGTGTTGTAGATAAAGTATTTCAATTATATATTTAATCTCTATGAGTCTCTATTAAGACTTTATAATATCTTTATATTATTAGTTAGATCAGGTTATATTTGGCTCACCAGTACCCCAATTAATTAGCAAATAGAAAGAAGGTTGTAGGAAGGAGGAACATGTCCTAAAAAGGATTTTTGATGAAAAAAATTGAGCCCTGGTATAAATTTACCATGGATCAATAATGACTGGAAACATTATTCCACACTTTTAAACTTATGCATGCCATTAGCAAAAAATGTTGGAATACTTCCCCCAATGAATTTGTTTATTTATAAATAAGTATACCTATCATATAATAACTCTCTCTTTCTTAATATACATATGTATATATATATATATGTGTGTTTGTGTATATAATTTGTACTGCTACATGATTATTTAACCTCACACAAAAGTGAGATGGGGTAGGGCTCTTACCCAGAGTATAATTCCTTCCCACAGGTATCTAGGGATAGACAGGAGGAGAGCAGTGAGGCAACTTTTCATTAGCACCTGTCCTCCTGTAACCATGATGCCCAGGTAGTGGTTAGATTATAATTTCCTTGAGGACAGAAGTGGGAAATAAAGAATATGCATAGCATAGAATGGGAAGGAGAGAATTCCTAGGGACATTGGACTTAGGGCAATGGGGTAGTGATGGGTATAAGTTTCACAGAGATGGTAAATTTCAACTCATTTTCTCACTCTCCTATTGGTTGCTTATGAACCTCATATGCCCCCATGGGTTTGTTCCCCAGGTACCACTTTGGAAACCAATTATCTAGATTATGGAGAAGTAATACAATTATATTTTAGCACCTACATCAGAGTTTTCCTTCACAGGAATAAAAGAATAAAATTTAAAGAGATTAGAATTGTACCTCTTGGACTGTTAGATGCAGATTATCTATTACTGGTTAGTTTTCTTTTCTGTTATTACCAATGCCTAATCTCTATAGCAGTGCAATAGAATAATTCTGGGCTCATAGGTAATCTAGACTGACATACTGACTATACATATTGTGGTTCTTTCTGTCTCCCTTAAGGGGATCAGTAGTAGCTATCACACACAGATGTTGAGAAAAAACAAACAAACCAAAAACCTCTCATAGAGTGGCAGACTATTTCCCAGGTTTTATGCAGGCTTTGATGTTGGGATCTTCTTTAAAAACAACAACAACAACAAACTCTTAATAGGTAACCATTATCTCAGAATTCCTGGTATCTCTATATCAAGCATTTGGATATACATGAACCAGGTCTGACTGTAAGAACAATTATAGAATAGAAAAATAAACAAATAAAATTCTCTCTTTGGTTAATATGCCCCACCCCAAATTTACTCTCAAAGAAATTTGCAAATATAGCTCACATCATATCTACAGATGTGAATCACCATTCTGCTCCTTTATAAGCACTAAAGGTAACATTGCATTTTGGTATGAGGCAGTCTTTATATAGTTCCACAAAAATGGAGAAAACACATAAAACACTCATAGTAATTCTCCTATCTACTTTGTCCCCCCAAAAACCATCAATATGATTTTTCTACCTCTCTTGTGAATCCTTCCATTCCCCAAATTCCTCTATAGTTCCAAAGGGACATATTGCAACCCATATGAATTAGACTCCCCTTGAAAGGGAATATAAAACAAAATTGAGTTTTCTAAAAAAAGATGCAGTTTTTAAATATTTTTAGGAGTCTTGTTTTCACTGCCCTTGCCCCAAAGACACTCAGATAAATACTTAGCCTTGTGGTATGTTCTTTACCACAGGCTGATGAAATTTCTGTGGGAAATACTCAAATCACCTATACATATCTATATTCTATAATGTAGTAGTTATTTAGAAATAACATCAGCATTCTCTCTAGCACTTTGCTTACATAGAGACTCTTATGATCTGCTATCTGCTATCAATACCATTTCTGGTATGTTAATCCTACTTCCATAGCCCTTTATTCTGAGCCAGATTCTCGTGTCATGACTCCTGAAACTCTTTGATGATTACCATTTACCAAAAGGAACACATTGACCCCCTACATGCCCCACAGAGCCTAGTATAAAATAATATTCTAATATAGAAATCAGAAACATTGAAGACATATGGAAAAGCAACATGAATCTCAAGATCTAAGAGTTCCACATGAGAGTTATATGATGGATAAGGGAAGAATTTGTGTCCCAATAAGACATTAAGAATATTACAAAAAGTAAAATAGATAATTTTGATTACATTAAATTAAGAAATTTTGGTAAAAATAAACCAATGCAACCAATATTAGAAGGGAAACCAAAAAACTGGTAAAATTTTTATAAAAAATTTCCTTGACAAAGGATTCATTTCTCAAATATTTAGAGAACTGACTCAGATTTATAAGAATACAAAGTATTCCCCAACTGATAAATGGTCAAAGGATATAAACAGGTACTTGTCAGAGGAAAAAATTAAAACTATCTATAGTGATATGAAAAAATGCTCCAAATCACTATAGATTAGAGAAATGCAAATGAAAACAACTCTGAGATACCACCTCACAGCCTGGTTATCAAGACCAAAAAAGAACAAAGATAAATGTTGTACTGGATATGGAAAAATTGGGACACCAATGCACTATTGGTGAAACTTTAAATTAATACAATCATTCTAGAATGAATCTGGAACCATTTCCAAAGGATCACAAAATTGCATACTCTTTAACCCAGTAATACCACTATTTAGTACGAACTCCAAAGAGATAGGGAGAAATGACCTACTTGTACAAAAATATTTTCAGTAGATATTCTTATAATGGCAAAAGAATTGGAAACTGAGGGGATTTCCATTAATTGGGGGAATGAATGAACAAATTGTAGTATAAGGTTGTAATAGAATACTATTATGCCATAAGAATTGATGAATAGGATGAGTTCAGAAAAAATGGCAAGACATTTCAACTGATGCAAAGTGAAGAACAGAGCCAGGAGAAAACTTTATACAGCAACAGACATACCTGTATGAGATCAACTGTGAAGGAGTAAACCATTATTTGCCATGCAAGGTTCTAAGTTAAATCCTAAGAATATGCTATTTAAAGATAAAAAAGGAACTCTTGGAGTCTGATTGCAGATCAAAGCATTTCTTTTTTCACTTCATTTCCTTCATGAGTTTCTTCATTATGGATGTGTCTTCTGTCATGGCAGGAGGAATATGGAACAATATATTGTATGACACCACTGATATAACTTATATCAGACTATTTACCATCTTGGGGAGTGGGGAGGAGATAAAAGGAGGGAGGGAAGGACGGAGGGAGAGAATCTGAATTGCAAAATGTCAGATAAAATTGTTAATTTTTTTCTACATGATATTAAAAAAATCAAAAAGAAAAAAAAACAAAACAAAAAAAACCAAAAAATTAAGAGACATATGATAACAAATGTTAGAATATAAATCAGTGGCCTAAAAAGACAATAGGACAATGGTGGTAGAAGGAGAAAAAAAGAAAGGAGGAAGAGTAATGGTAAGCATATATCACATAACCAGTTGAGAGGAAGAACTGCGTAGGTTGAGAAAAGTACATAGACTTTAAAATCATAATAATATTGATAGTAAAAAGCAAAGATGCAGGTGTAATATTACAGATAAATGTTTTTCATACTGGGTAAATACTATTTAGCTTAAAAGTGCTTGCCCATTTCAAAAAATTCTTTTTTCCACAAGTATTACATAATAAAAAATAAATTATGCCACCCATTATATCTCTGTTCTTATAAATCCTCTACATATTCTTCCTTTGCAAATATAACAATTGCATTGTACAACACCAGAAAGTGTCTTATGATTGTTATTCTACAACCTACTTTTTTTTTTACTTTTCTTTTAAGAAAGAAATTATTATCTAAATATTTTTCAGGGGAGCTTTGTATATCAGCAATTGATATTGACCAAAGATTTCTTGGAAGACAAAAATATTGTAGATTGAAACTTATGTAACTTAGATGTAACCAATTAAGCCTTTAAATACATAAACACATATATATGTAGTTAAAATATGTTCTATTATTTTAACTGAATTCTTTATTTCCTTCCTGACATTGAAACTACAAAAAGAAGTCTCAATGAAAAGAATAAAATTGCATATTGTTTATTTTACATGTGATATACATATAGCCCCCAATTTAAAAACTCATATTAGCAAAGGATTCCCTAGTTATTTATAATTAATTATAGGTTATACTTTTTATCTTCACAAACACCTTGAATAAAATTATACCTTTCTGTGATTTTTACAATATTTTACTTATTTACCAATTTTTATTTTAATTTCCCAAATAATAACTTAAAAATAATTTCCTATTACTTATATGGGTTGAGCCAAATGAAACCGGCTGTGCAAGTGATTTTTACCATCCCAAAATAGGGTGGACATGGATGCCGAGGGTATATATGACATTACTCTTGGGTTTCTCTAGGTATATGAGAACAACAATTTAGCAAGTGGTGTTTCAATGATCTAGAAAAATTAAGATCCTCAATAAGAAACAGAGGATTTGATCTGGGAGAA
Organism: Monodelphis domestica; assembly: GCF_027887165.1. Classification (NCBI taxonomy): domain Eukaryota; kingdom Metazoa; phylum Chordata; class Mammalia; order Didelphimorphia; family Didelphidae; genus Monodelphis; species Monodelphis domestica. The sequence continues at coordinate 395,655,552 of NC_077228.1, read as the reverse complement.
TTTCCTTTTTTTTTTCTCTCCATAGATTCCCAGCAAGAACAATAAAGAAAAGTGTCATTAGCAATAATAGTTACCTTTTATTTACTATTTTAGGGTTTGCAAAGAACCTTTCATAGATTATCTCAGCTGTGTCTCACAATAACAGTGACATTGGTGGCATAGATATTATCATTCTCATTTTGTTGTTGTTCAGTTGTTCCAGTATTTCCAACTATTCATAAATGCATTTGGTACTTTTTAAGCAAAGATACTGGAGTGGTTTGCCATGCAATTTCCAGCTCATTTTATAGACAAGTAAACTGAGGCAAATGGGGTTAAGTGGCTTGCTTAAGGTCACAAATTTTTAATGTCCGAGGCTAGATTTGAACCCATGTTTACCTGCTTCCAGCATTCTATCCACTGCACCACACAGCTCACCTCTCCTCATTTTGTAGATAAGGGAATGGGTTTAAAGAGGTTAAGAAACTTGCTCAGGGTCATACAAGAAGTAATGATCACAAGAAAAATTCAAATCATGGTCTACTTATTGCCAAATCCAACACTACACTTCTTTTCCTTTTTTTTTTTTAAATCAACCCTTACCTTCCATCTTAGAATCAATACTGGTTATATTGGTTCCAATATTGGTATAATATTAATCAATACTGGTTAATATTGGTTCCAAGTGGTAAGGGCTAGGCAATGGGGGTCAAGTGACTTACCCAGGGCCACACAGTTAGGAAGTGTCTAAGGCCACATTTGAACCTACTACCTCCTCCATCCAATGAGCCACACACAGCTGCCCCCCCCCTTTTTTTTAAATTATTTTCAAAGACTACATGTTCTATATTGAGTTAAATTAAATGTCTGGCATTAAAACCACCATGACCTGGCATGAATGCAACGTTATAGGCAATTCATATAACTTTGCCCCATGCATTCTAATCTTCTAGTCAATGGAGGATTCTCCTTAAGGAATGTGTATCCTATTAGATAGTGGGCAAATGGAGGTATATGGTGAATAATAACTTGACTACAATGACAAATTAGATGAGGATGCAGCTTAAACTAGAAATCAAGGATTCCTACCACCTCGTAAGACCTTGGCTTTCTCTCTGCTCCACCAACTAGACAATGACATTTTGTTTGACGGAGAAAAAGCAAGCCTGGGCTATGTGAATAGCAGTACACATTAGCTGTGATTTAATGCGACAGAGTTTTACAATTGCATACGCATCTGCTTGTGCATGTACTCTGAAAACATAGCAATGGATTTAAATGAATGCCTTTAAAAGGTACGCACTCAACCTCAAGGACTGGCCACTGACTTTTTTCCAGGGCTCTCCCTCTGGCAGAGGCAACTGCAGATGTGTAAAAAATGGACTCGAATACAGGACTACAATCCCCACGAGCCTTTGCTCCACTTCCCCAGAATGCCTTGTAATCTCACCTGGGCCGAGATCGAGAAGGTATTTAAGCTGATTCAAAGGCTTTTGAGGGGCTCTCTCTCTCTCTTGGCTCTTTTTGGACTTCCGTTTTGGAGCAGGTGGTCTCTTGCGTGATGTGAGGTTATTTTGTCTAGGCCTCTGGCCTAGGCACATGTTTCTTACTTGTATATTCTTTAATCTTTAACCTTTAATAAACCTCTAAAAAAATATAATACTCCTTGCAGAAAGAAACTAATTTCTACCTGCCTCAGTCTCCCCATCTCCCCTAAATTTTAATCTTTACAGATGGGTGGGCAAAACTGCAGTATTCCTACCCCTAGAGGGGATATTCCTCTCCACCTGCTATGGACTGGAGGAATACAGGAGGGAAGAAAAGGTCAAACAGGTGTTCAACAGGAAGGTGACCCTCGAAAGAGAAGGAAAGCGATGATGACTGGCTTTTGACTCCCCAGGGATAAATCTCTGCTGGGACTCTGGAGGAGCCTGTTAGATGCTGCTTACTTTTATGGATTTCATGGAACCCAGTTGCATCTCCGATTCATTTCTTACTGTCATGGCTTGGTGTTGAGCTGTCCTGCTCATGGGAAAATCTCCATGTTCTGATGGTGTTTCGTATCACCCTGCCTATCTTCCTCATCCCCCCCCCCCCCATCTCACTTTCTCTGTTTCTGTTTCTTTCTCCGGCTTTTGTTCTGTGCCTCTACCTGTCTCTCTCCTTTCTTTCCTTTCTTCTCCCTCCTGCCACAAAAGGAAATACAACCTTGTTTTCTGTACAGACCAATTTGATATTCTGAGAATGTGTGTCAAAGCTACCCTATTGAATGACTGTCTATTTTTTTTTTTTGCAAACTTGTCTGTGTGACTTGAGTATTCGTGATAACTAGGACCAGAGTAACATGTATAGTAAGAGAAGAAAATCACAGACTGCTAAAACATTCAGGATACTCAGGAGAGGATCTGATTGCTTGTCATTCTGTGCTTTTTTCTGTTGTTTAGAACTGATGATTTATCTCAGGAAGACAGCTGTTGTTCAGCCATCGACACTACAAATATGTTGGATAAGTACTCAACTCGCTAGTAAGGAAACTAATACACACATGGAGGTTCCATTTCTATATTCCAGAACTGGTTGCAATTTTAGGATTGTTATCTTGATTGGTGTAATATTAAACCATTAGATCCTAAAGTTATACAAAGCCTTTTGAAATACCTTGTTTATTTATGAATATGTATATGTATATATGCACAAACACATATAAAGATATTAATATAGATAGAATATAGGTGTGTTCTTTCCCCCAAAGTAGCAGATGTCAGATTTTGCTAATCTGAATAATAGAACACAAGCCAAGAAGGATGTTTGGAAAAAATGGTGCCATAATGTGTTTTTGTTTCTATTTGCCTATCCTTAACTTTTACCCTAGGGGCAGCTGGATGGCTCTTTGGATAAAGCACTGGAATCAGGAAAACCTGAGTTCAAATTCAGACTCAGATACTTACTAGCTGTATGACCCTGGGGACATCACTTAACTTCTATTTGCCTTAATCTGTTGGAGAAAGAAATGGTAAAGTATTCCAGTATCGTTATCAAGAAAACTCCATAGACAGTATGTTCCATGGAATCATAAATATGACTGAACAACAACACACCTTTCACTCCATTGTACTTCTAACCTGTTTTGTAACTCTGGATTTGGATCTTCAGGTTTTATTCACTTAATAAACATCCATTAAATGGAAACTATTTGTAATTAAATTTGATTTATGTCTGTATTTTATCCTAACTAAGCTTAATTCAATTCAACATTCATTTATTAAGTAACTATTAAATTCAGAGTGTAGGTACAAAGAGAAAGAAAGTTCCCAGTCAGTTGGTGGACTGCCTGTGGAGAAGGCAAGTGATGGTGTGGCCAAGTGTAGCATAGAATGAAAAGAGAATAGGTTGGTCACACACTATTGATGAAATCACAGATCTATTGAATTTTAAAGTAAATGCAAGACATTTTTCTAGGCACTAGGGTATCAGAGGGAAGAGAAACAATCCCTCCCTCAATTTAAGGGGGTTACATTCTACTGAATTTTTGTCAAATCTGATAAGGCTGAAGCTATTTGTCAAGAAAATGTTTTTTGGATAAGGGTTATAATCTTGCATCTGGGGCATTACAGCTGAAGATGACATTTGGGCTGTCATTATAGTATTTTGGCAGAACTTTCCACACTGTTGATGGCTGTATGATTAATAGAGTCCCTCCTTAATTATATGTGTATTATAGTGATATACTCCTCCTTTCTTTTGAATGTAGACAGAATCTGCCTTGTATATGATACAAGGTACAAATGCAGATTATATGAACATATTTTAATAATGAGACATGGATGAATTGACAGAAAGCTGAATAATGGTGTGACAGGCATATTTAAAGGGCAGGAATGGGAAAGAGAAAAGTGGAATAAATCTGATGATAAAAAAGAATTGGAGAGAGTAGAAATAAATTAAGACCATAAGTAAGAAGAACAATATGTTGTGAACATTGATCTAAGTTGGATTCACTCATTCATTTGAAAAAAAAATATTTGTTTTTCAGTTGTTTTCATTCATGGGTAACTCTTTGTGACCCTATTTGGAGTTTTCTTGGTAAAGATATTAGAGTAGATTGCCATTTCCTTTTCCAACTTATTTTACCATTAATGAAACTGAGATAAACATGGTCAAGTGATTTGCCCAAGGCTAATAAGTATCAAGGGTCAGATTTGAATTCAGGAAGATGTCTTTCTTCCTGACTCCAGACCATGCAATATATCCACTGCATCCCCTAGCTGCCTGATAAATATTTAATAATAATAAATAATAATATAACAATGAGATGAAAATAATATGTAAAAATTATAATAAGATTATCTTGTGAATGACACTAGGTTAGATACTAGAGGACATATAAAGATGGGGGAAAAGCATTTATTTAGCACTTAATATGTGTCAGTAACTGTTCTAAGAACTTTATAAATATCCCACTTATTCCAAATTTATTCCAAACTTATTATATTCTCACTTATTATGATAAATACATCAATTCTATATTGTCATAGGGTTTGTAGTTTAGTAGGTGATCAGGGAGAGATATAAAATAATTTTTTTAAATCTCAGGGAGGGATACACAAAGAATAAAGTTTGAACTCTTAGAAGGCTAGTAGAAGAGTAGTTGTGGGAAGAGTCATGAGGTTGTCCCTGAAGTAATGATTTTGTTTTCCTCAAATACTGGGTACAGGATGATAATCCATGGGTTAAAAACAAGGTGGAGGAACATAACTAATGAGGTAACAGATTTACAGATTTAAACTCAGTGAATTTATTGCACCTGGATCTTGTTTAGCTCTAGAGCAGGTTTAAGGAGGCTACTTACTTGTGGCTATTCACTCCCTGCATGCTGATGGGGAAAAATTTCAGCTGACAACAGAAACTAAGCTTCTTGAAGGCAAGAGATATTTTTGCCTTTCTCTGCATCCTCATCAATTAATAAAATCCTATTAGGGCCCAAGAAAGGTTTGGTGACAATTGATTGGCTGTATGACTGTCTCACAGATGTGTTGGGGCATCCTGAAGAGGAATCAGAGGAAAAATATCTTTTCTGTTTCTGAAAGTCAGTGAAATTTACCATACATGAAAAAATGACATCTTTCTTCTATCCGTGGGCCACCACAGAATAACACATAATGTTTGAGATAGACGGTTTTCCCTCAATAAGCCACATATATTTGTCTTTCTCTGTTCAAGAGGAAAGACTTTAAACCATTATAGTATTCTTGAACCATAGCTTCCAATCATGTTTATGCACGTTTAAACTACTCTACTTATTTTGCCATTCGGATATCCAGGGAAGAAAATCGTCAGAGAGAGAGAGATTTACTTATTAGGAGACTATTCTGTGTTTTAACCATATACACAATTTGTCTTTACCTCATTTTCTTAGTAATTAATGATGTATTAACTTGCAGAATGTTCTAGAAGAATTCTATGTGATATAATATTCTTGGACTATCTCATGGGGCTTATATACTAAATGGTATTCAAGGAGCTGAAGGAATTAATTTTCCTTCTTAAATGTCTAACCAGGGCATGAAAATTCCAAAGAGAATTCTGGGTCAATTAATAATAATTTAAAGACTGGACCACACTAATATCATTGTCTCACTGGCTAGAAAAAGATATGTAAGTTTGACACTGTGTGCATATTCCTATTGGGCAAGATTCATACTGAAAGAGTATGTATGATTCAATAACATGACCTCAGTATCATAAAGCAGTATAGAAGAATGGGATAACTGGTGGACCAAGAGTCTTGGATTCAAATCCTATCTCCAATAGTAGATATATGACATGGATGAATCAATAAAGCTCTCAGATCCCCAGTTTCCCTATTTCTAAAATGGAGCAGCTTGTTGACTTGGTGGACAGAGTTGTCAACTTGGACTAAAGAAGACTCATCTGTATGAGTAAAAATATGTTCTCAGAGATTTACTATATGTGTGGCACTGAGCAAGTCACTTGACTGTTTTCTTCAGTTTCCCCATCTGTTAATGACTTCAGTATCTTGACCAAGAAAACCCCATATGGGGTCACAAAGAGTTGGACATGACCAAAAAATGACTGACCAACAATAAAATAGAAATTATTTTTATTCTTTCCTCCAAAGCTCTAGTGAGTTAAGAATTTTGTCAGTGTGAACCATTGTTTTAAGTGCAGGTCCTAAAATGCTTCTCTAGAGTTATCATAAGTAAGACAAAAGGGGTAAAGTTATTTAAACAAGTGTCTTAGGAAGGCAGTAAGTAGATGGAAAGACTGAATAACTTGGAGTCAGGACAACCTGGGTTCAATATCCCCTTGAACTCTCAATAGTTGTGTGACTCAAGATATTTATTCAATTTTTCTGAGTTTCAGATTCCTTCAATATAAAACAGGGTTTAATAGTATCTACTTCAGATTATTTTTTGAAGACCAAATGAAACTATATGTAGATAAAGTGCTTTGCAACCTTAGAATGTTTTATCAATATTAATTATTCCATCTCATGACTAGAGAAGTTGGTAGAAAACTGGTTTTATTTCTTAGAGTGGCAATCTGTTTTCACAATTTCTAAGGTATCTTTCCTTTTTGAGTGATGTGACCTATATCCTTTTATGCCACAGGTTGCTTGTCATTAAGTCATTTTCCATATTGTTCAACTCTCGGTCACCCCAAATAGAGTTTTCTTGGGGAAGATACTGAAGTGGCTTGCTAGTTCTTTCTCAGCTCATTTTTCAAATGAGGAACCAAGGAAAACGGGGCCAAGTGACTTGGTCAGGGTCACATAGCTAGTAAGAGCAGGCTCAAATTTGAACTCAGGGAGATGAGTCTTCCTGATTCCAGTCTCAGCACTCTATCCACTGTACCACCTATTTGCCTACCTTGCCACAGGTCCATATGCAAAATAACTTTTTCTTCTACTTTATATTAACTAGAGTCACACCTGAAAGGGTAGCTGATGACTGCATCAGAAAGAGAAATGTTCCAAAGCATACAGAGCATCCATTTCATACAATGAATAAGTGTGATTAGAAGAAAATTCCCTCAGCACTCTTGTTTAGCACTTACTGCAAGGATGATCTGGAGAGAACTGTGTGCCACTTCTATGTACTGGTACTCGAGCAAACACCCTGAGACGGTGATATAGCGATGGTCCTCTGGGGCCCAGTCGGGGGCTGGTGTCACCGATGTCACCGTACATCCTGGGCCATTCTCCATCCACCAAGAACGGTGCATTGAGATATTAAAAGTCAGAATCAGATCTGTTTCCTGTAAGAAGACAATTTACAGGGGAGAGAATTACTTCTTGAGTATTAGTCTGCATACTTTGGGCTAATAACTGTTTAGTGTTTCCAGTCCACTGTGAGAGGTGATCTCAGTCATCATACTGAAGAGAGAAGCATCAAAAGTAAAAGGCGATCAGTTCCACTTAAAGATTATGTGTCTATTGGCTCCACTTCTGAAGATTTGTCTGACAGACATAGTGCAATGAAAAATATCTTATTAGAAGTGGCTCAGCAGGAAAAAAATTCCCCATAGCTTACATTGCTTTCAGCAGTGGAGAGCATTAGTACTTAGGGACTCCTAAAGATTTCAAAGTGTGACCATTGAACCAATGTTACAACTGGATCTAGTATAATTCTGCTTTTCTTTATGGAGCTGCTCTATATCTCCTCCCTCTCAAAAAGTGCTCACTTTGGGAAAAAAGTAGGAAAAAATACTGATTTGGAATTAATTCCTCTTGGAAATTCAGGATCATTTTGTACTTGATCATGACTAATGGTACAACTGATAATAGCTTTCCCAAATGAATTCACAAATAATATGACTCAGACTTGCCCTTGAAAACTCTTTAGTATCTCATACAATTATTGACTATAGGATGTCTACTTGCTTCCCAACATAGGAGTTGCTATAACTGTCTTTTCAAGGAAAAAACCCAAACTAGGAACATTCATCTATCTTCCTCAGGATGGAAGCTTCATCCTGTTCAGTAGAGAGCATTTATTCATGAATGAAGGGTAATGAACTGGATATTGTGAAGAAGTAGAAAAGGAATGAAAGGAATGATCTTTACTTTACAGGAACTATAGATACTCTTGTAAATATGTAAACTTCAAAAATACAAGAGGAAAAGAGAAAAGAACTAATCACACAAGCACACATAGAGTTAGCTAGCTAGATGTGGGGAATTAGAATCTCTTTTTTAGAAATATCTATGGATACTTCCTATTTTGAGAAAGAGTAAGAATGCAGGTTTATTATCATTATTGCTATTACAAGGAACTATAATTATATGGCAACCTCCATTTTTTTCAACAAGTTTTCACAATTATTTTGACAAAAGAGGTTTTTGGAAAGCAAAGTAGATAGGGTAGAGCTTTGTTTTAAGGAAACTATAGAGGTGGTTAAACCTTTAACTAAATTTGCCTACAATAAGAGACAGATGCTGTATACAAAATCGGATCTGACTACCATCTCTGCTCCTTTTCACTAGATTATATAGAAGGAATTGAATGTCAGGATTGAGATGAGGACTTGGAAGGGCACTAATACAGAGGGAGCGTTTATGTAATTAGGGCAGCTAGCACCCATTTGCTATACACATATTGCTCCTCATGAATTCACAGAAATGTGAATTCATGAGTATAAATGACAACTTTTTAGGATAATAAATCTAGATGTAAAGTAGAGTTATCCTAAAGTAATATGGTTGCTATCTTTGGAGAAAAATATGAACATTGTAATTTCATCTTTGCTGAATGACCAGAAAGAATGAAGGGACTTGGGTTCTAACTCTGACTTGGCCGCTGATGAACTGTATGTGTTACAAATTACTTCATCTCTCTGTGCCTAAGTTTCCTCATCTGTCAAAAGAAGAAGTTGGTTTAGTTGGCTTCCAAAGTCTCTATTAACTCTGAATGCACATGAGATAGATTCAAGATTGCAATTTTGCTTGAGTTTTTTTTTTTTGTAAATTTGAATTAGTTCCTTAAATATTTGGGAAATTAAACCTTTGTCAGGGAGTTGTGTTATAAAAATGTTCTCCAAGTTTGTTGCTTTCCTTCTACTTTTGGTTGCATTGGTTTTGTTTGTACAAAAACTTATAAATCTGATATAATCAGTCATTCATTTTTCATTTTGCAATGTTCTCTATCTCTTACTTGATCTTAAATTCCTTCCTTTCTCACAGATCTGTTAGGTATACTATTCTATATTCACCTAATTTACTTATAACTTCCCTCTTTATATTAAAGCCATTTACTCATTTTGAATTTATCTTGGTATAGGTTGTAAAGGGTAGATCTAAAGCTAATTTTTCCCATATTGTTTCCCAGTTTTTCCAGTAGTTTTTTGTCAAATAGTGAATTCTTTTCCCAATAGCTGGGTTTTGGGGTTCATGGAACACTACCTTGCTGAGGTCATTTATCTCTAATCTATTCCATTGATCCACCCTTCTGTGTCTTAGCTAGTGCCATATTGCTTTGAAGAATAGTGCTTTATAATACAATTTAAAATCTGGTACTACCATCCTTCATAATTTTTTTCATTATTTCCCTTGATATTCTTGATCTCTTGTTTTTCCAGATGAAGTTTATTATATATTTTTTCTAATTCTATAAAAAGTTTTTGAGTAGTTTGATAGGTATGGCACTGAATAAGTAGAATAATTTGGGTCGGATTGTAATTTTTATTGTTAGCTCATCCTAACCATGAGCAATTAATGTTTTTTGGTTATTTAGTTCTAGTTTTAATTGTGTGAAAAGTGTTTTGTAGTTTTTTCATATAATTCCTGTGTTAGTCTTGGTAGATAAATTCCTAAATATTTTATATTGTCTAGAGTGATTTTAAATTGAGTTTTTATTTCTAACTTTGGTTGCTGAATTTTGTTGAAAATATATAAAAATGCTGATGATTTATATGTGTTTATCTTGTACCCTGCAACTTTGCTAAAGTTGTTAATTATTTTCACTAGCCTTTTGGTTGATTTTCTAGGATTCTTTAAGTCTACCATCATCTCATCTGCAAAGAGTAATCCTTTAGTTTCCACATTGCCTACTTTAATCCCATAAATTTCTTTTTTCTTCTCTAACTGCTCCTGCTAGCATTTCTAGCATAACATTAAATAATAGAGGTGATAATGGGCATCCTTGCTTCACTTCTGATATTATTGGAAAGGCTTCTAACTTGTCTCCATTATATATAATACTTGCTAATGTTTTAAAATTTATGCTGTTTAATATTTTGAGGAATGGACCTTCTATTCCAATACTTTCTAGTCTTTTCAATAGGAATGGGTGTTGTATTTTATCAAAGGCTTTTTCTGCATCTATTGAGATAATCATGTGATTTCTGTTGGTTTGATAATTATGATATGCTTAATTATTTGGATGGCTTTCTTAATATTAATATTAAATCATCCTTGCATTCCTAATATAAATGCCACCTGGACATAATGAAAAATCCTTGTGATAATGTGATATAGTCTTTTTGCTAGTATTTTATTTTATTTTTGCATCTATGTTCATTAAGGAGATTGGTTTGTAGTTTTCTTTCTCTGTTTTTGGTCTGCCTGGCTTTGGTATTAACAACATATTTTTGCCATAACAAGAATGTTATAAGAGACCTTTTTTGTTTATCATGTCAAATAATTTGCATAGTGTTGGGATTAGTTGTTCTTTAAATGTTTGCTATATTCACTTCTGAATCCATCTGGCTGTGGGGATTTTTTCTTAAGAAGTTAATATATGGCTAGTTTAATTTCTTTTTCTGAGATGAGATTATTTAAGTATTCTATTTCCCCTTTTGTTAATCTAGGCTATATATATATATATATATATATATATATATATATATATATTTGTAAATATTTGCCCATTTCACCTAGATTTCATATTTATTGCCATATAATTGGGTAAAATGGTTCTTAATAATAACCTTAATTTCCTCTTCATTAGAGGTAGGTAAGATCACCCTTTTCATCCTTGATACTGTTAATTTGATTCTCTTATTTCTTTTTTATTATATTAACCAATAATCTATTTATTTTATTTTTTATTCAAAGTATCAGCTCCTAGTGTTATTTATTAGTTTAATAGTTCTTTCAATTTCAGTTTGACTAATTTCTCCTTTAATTTTTAGGATTTCCAATTTAGCTTTTATCTGGGAATTTTTAATTTATTCTTTTTATAATTTTTAAAGTTACAAACCCAATTGACTGATGTTCTCCCTCTCAATTTTGTTGCTATGGGCACCCAGAGATATACATTTTACCCTTGAGTACTGCCGTGGCTATATCCCATAGGTTTTGATATGATGTCTCCTCATTTTCATTCTCTTTAATAAAGTCTGTCATTGTTTCTATAATTTCTTTTGTGACTCACAAATTTTGAATTAATAGATTATTTAGTTTCCAATTAATATCATTTTTCCTGATCTTTATTTTTATTTTTTTTGAAAATTTAATTTAATTAGTCAATTTAGCATATTTTCCTTGGTTACAAAAAGAGGTTCTTTCCCTTCCCTCCCCACCTCCCCCTTCTCATAGACAATGCACAATTCCACTGGGTTTTACATGTCTCCTTGATCAAAACCTATTTCCACATTGTTGATGTTTGCACTAGGGTGATCATTTAGAGTCTACATCTCCAATCATATCCCCATTGGCCCATTTGACCAAGCAGTTGCTTTTCTTATGTTTCTACTCCTACAGTTTTTCCTCTGAATGTGGACATTTTTTTCATACATCCCTCTAAATTGTTCTGGATTACTGCATTGCTACTAATAGAGAAGTTATTAGTCTCTGTATATAATGTTCTTCTGGTTCTGCTCCTTTCATTCTGCACCAATTCTTGGAGGTCATTCCAGTTCATCTGGAATTACTCCAGTTCATTATTCCTTTGGGCACAATAGTATTTAATCACCAATAGATATCACAATTTATTCAGCCATTCTTCAATTGGAGGGCATCCCCATATTTTACAATTTTTTTTATTGCCAACACAAAGAGTGCAGCTATGAATATTCTTGTACAGGTCTTTTCCCTTATTATCTCTTTGGGGTACAAACCCAGTAGTGCTATGGCTGGATCAAAGGGGAGGCAGTCTTTTAGCACCCTTTGGGCATATTTCCAAGTTGCCCTCCAGAATGGTTGGATCAGTTCACAAATCCACCAGCAATTCATTAATGTCCCAATATTGTCATATTCCCTCCAACATTCATTGCTTTCCTTTGCTATCATGTTAGCCAATCTACTAGGTGTGAGGTGGTACCTCAGAGTTTTTTGATTTGCATTTCTCTGATTATTAGAGATTTAGAACACTTTTTCATGTGCTTATTAATAGTTTTGATTTCTTTATCTGAAAATTGCCTATTCATGTCCTTTGCCCATTTATCAATTGCAGAGTAACTTCAGTTTTTGTACAATTGATTTAGTTCTTTATAAATTTGAGTAATTAGACCTTTCTCAGAGGTTTTTGTTAGGAAGATTATTTCCCAATTTATTTCTTCCCTGATAATTTTTGTTGCTTTGGTTTTGTTTGTACAAAATTCTTTTTTTTTAAGTTCTTACCTTCTGTCATGGAATAAATATTGTGTATTGATTCCAAGGAAGAAGAGGGGTAAGGAAGGGCTAGGAAATGGGGGTTAGGTGACTTGCCCAGGGTCACACAGCTGGGAAGTGTCTGAGGCCAGATTCAAGCCTAGGACATCCCATCTCTAGGCCTGGCTCTCAATCCACTGATCTACCTAGCTGCCCCCTAATCAAAAAGCTTCTTAATTTAATGTAATCAAAATTATTTATTTTACATTTTGTGCTTTTTTCTAACTCTGGCTTGGTCTTAAATCTTTTATTTCCCAAAGATCTGACAAGTATACTATTCTGTGTTCACCTAATTTACATACTTTCCTTCTTTATATTAAAGTCATTCATTTATTCTGAGTTTATCTTGGTAAAGGGTGTGAGATGATGATCCAAACCTAATATCTCCCATACTGTCTTCCAATTTTCACAGCCAATTTTGTCAAATAGTGGATTTTGACCCCCAAAGCTGGGATCTTTGGGCTTATCAAAGACTGTCTTGCTGAGGTCACTTACCCCAGTCTATTCCACTGATCCTCCTTTCTGTCTCTTAGTCAGTACCATATTGTTTTGATGACCACCGCTTTATAGTATATTTTGAGATCTGGTACTGCTAGGCCACCTTATTTTGCATTTTTTTTCATTATTTCCCTTGATATCCTTGATCTTTTGTCCTTCCAAATGAACTTTGTTATGGTTTTTTCTAATCCAGTAAAAATGTTTCTTGGTAGTTTGATATGTATGGCACTGAATAAGTAACTTAATTTTGGTAAGATAGTCATTTTTATTATGTTAGCTCATCACATGCATGAGGAATTAATGTTTTCCCAATTATTTAGATCTAGTTTTAATTGTGTTGAAAGTGTTTTGTCTTTGTGTTCATATAGTACCTGTGTTTGTTTTGGCAGATAGATTCCTAAGTATTTTATATTGTCTAGAGTGATTTTAAATTGGATTTCTCTTTCTAGTTCTTTCAGCTGAGATGTGTTGGAAATATATAGAAATGCTGATGACTTATGTGGCTTTATTTTGTATTCTGCAACTTTGTAAAGTTGTTAATTATTTCTACTAGCTTTTTAGTTGATTCTTTAGCATTCTTTAAGTAGACCATCATATCATCTGCAAAGAGTGATAGCTTAGTCTCTTCATTGCCTATTTTAATACCTTCAATTTCTTTTTCTTCTCTAATTGCTATTACTAGTGTTTATAGTACCATATGAATAATAGAGGTGATAATGGGCATCCTTGTTTCACTCCTGATCTTATTGGGAAGGCTTCTAGTTTATCCCCATTGCAGATGATGTTCACTGATGGTTTTAGATATATACTGTTTATTATTTTTAGTAAAGACCCTTCTATTCCTATACTTTCTAGTGTTTTCAATAGGAATGAGAGTTGTATTTTGTCAAAGGCTTTTTCTGCATCTATTGAGATAATTGTTTGATTTTCATTGGTTTGCTTGTTGATTTGGTCAATTATGTGGATGCTTTCCCTAATATTGAACCATCCTTGCATTCCTGGTATAAAACTCACCTGATCATAATGACCAGCTGTCGTGATCATTTGCTGGAGTCTTTTTGCTAGTATCCTATTTAAAATGTTTGCATCTATGTCCATTAAGGAGATTGGCCTGTAGTTTTCTTTCTCTGTTTTTGACCTTCCTGCCTTTGGAGTCAGTACCATATTTATGTTATAAAAAGAATTTGGCAGAACTTCTTCCTTGCTTATTCTGTCAAATAGTTTGTATAATATTGGGATTTGTTGCTCTTTTAATATTTGATAAAATTCATTTGTGGATCCATCTGGTCCTAGGGATATTTTCTTAGGGTGTTCCTTGATGATTTGTTCCATGTCTTTTTTCTGATATGGGGTTATATAGGTATTCTATTTCTTCTTCTGTTAATCTAGGCAATTTATATTTTTTGTAAATATCCATCCATGTCACATAGATTGCCATATTTATTGCCATATAATTGGGCATAATATTTTTTAATGATTGCCTTAATTTCCTCTTCATTAGAGGTGAGGTATCCCTTTTCCTCTTGGATTATTTTAATTTGGTCTTCTTCTTTCCTTTTTTAAATTAGATTGACCAGTACTTTATCTATTGTATTTGTTTTTTTTTCCAAAGTATTAGCTTCTAGTCTTATTTATTAAATCAATACTTCTTTGACTTTCTATTTTATTAATTTCTCCTTTAATTTTTAGGATCTCTAATTTAGTTTTCCTCTGAGGATTTTTCATTTGTTCACTTTCTAGTTTTTTAATTAGCATGCCCAATTCATTGACCTCTGCCCTCTCTAATTTGTTAATATATGAATTCAAGGATACAAATTTTCCCCTTTGTACTGCTTTGGCTTCATCCCATTGATTTTGAAAGGATGTCTCATTGTTGTCATTTTATTCTATGAAGTTATTGTTACTATGATTTGTTCCTTAACCAATTTTGGAGAATCATATTATTTAATTTCTGATTAATTTTTGATTTGCCTTCCATGTACCCTTACTAATTATTATTTTATTGCATTATGATCTGAAAAAGTTGCATTTATTATTTCTACCCTTTTGCATTTATTTTCATTGTTTTTATGCCCTAGTACATGGCTAATCTTTGTGAATGTACCATGTGCTGCTAAAAAGAAGGTGTTGCCTAGATAGAAACTGTTTGATTATAATTTCTTTTTTTTTGTTGTTGTTTTCTCATATTTTTCCCCATTCTTTCCCTCTCCTATAATTGCCTGTAGTCTTGCTTCTCTCATTATGTGCTGGATCTATGGGTTTGTACTGTTTTGTACTGAAGTGCTGATTGATCAGGTTAGGCTGATGGTATTAATGAGGCCTGAGGTCAGATATTCCCCAGCTGGCAGAAGCAGCTGAAAAGGAGTTGGACTTCCCACCCTGCTATCAAGGTTGTAGCTAGTAGTGGTGGCAGCCTTTTCACTTGGAGATTAGACAGAAAGGCTCTCAGAGTAATCTGGGGGAGGGGTGTTGAAGCTTGAGCTTCACTGGCCTCTGAAGGTGTCTTGTCTTCCCTATTGATGAGATTGAGCCAGGGTGGAGTTCATCTGCAGAGCTGGATGTGCCCTGAGCCCAAAACCTCACAAAATGGGGGGCAGGAGCAAGATGGATTTTCTCGGCTGAGACTAGGCTGCCTGTCCTGTGCTTCTTCTCCAGGTGCCTACCACCTGTGTTCAACACCTTGGACCTAGTACAGATGTGCCAGCAAGGTACTCCCTCTAAAACTAGAGCCCTTACCTGCCCAGAGATTCCAGCCACTGCTTGAGGCTCAGCATTGTAGGTAGGAAAGGGGTCCTGGGATCTTCCTTCTTCCTTCCCCTTAAACCCACATGTTCTAGAATTCAGGCTTTTTTGGCTGGGGTGTAACTTTTAAGTTGAGTCCAGCCGAAGAGTTCCCTATTCTATTGTATTCTGTTCTGTTCTGTTCTCTTCTATTCTATTGTTACATTTGGTTTTCAGTTAACTTGGAGCATTGTGTTTTTGATTGTTGAGGAAGGGTTTTTGGAAGTCTGAACTTTGGCTGCCTCTAAGCCACCATCTTGACTCTGCCTCCTCCAACTGATTTTAAATTTACCTTTTCATGGACCTTTGTTATTTATAATTTTTATCTCATTATGATATAAAAAGTTGCATTTATTATTTCTGCTTTTCTCAATTTGTTTGCAATATTTCTATGCCCTAGTACATAGTTGATCTTTATTTACACACCACATACTGCTGAGAAGAAGGTATATTCCCTTTTTTTCCTTTTATTTCCTTTTATTCATATTCAGTTTTCTCCAGATATTTCTAGCATTTCATCTATTTCCCTTACTTTTTTGGTCTTATTTATCTAGTTCTTAAAGGGGAAGTTTGCGATCCCCCACTAATATGGTCTTACTATTTCCTTCTTGATCTCCTTGAATTTTTCCTTTAGAAATCTAGATGATATGCAATTTGGTTCATAAATGTTTAGTTATAATATTACTTCATTGTTTATAGTACCCTTTAACAGAATGCTATTTCCTTCTTTATCTCTTTTAATCAATACAATTTCTACTTTAGCTTTGTCTGGTATGATTGCTACTCCTATTTTTTTTTTACTTTAGATGGTGCTTAATAAATTCTTCTCCAGCCTTTTATCTTGAATCTGTGTATCACCCTGCCTCAAATATGTTTCTTGTAAACAACATATAGTAGGATTCTGGTTTTTAATCCCCTTTGCTATCCACTATGTTTAATGGGTGAGTTCATCCCATTGACATTTAGTGTTATGATTACTAACTGTGTATTGCCCTCCATCATATTATCCCCTTTAAATCCTACTTTATTCTTTTTCTCTCTGTTCAAACTCACCAAACTTACCAGTGCTTTGTCACACCCCTACTTAGGCAATTAGAAACTAATGACCTTACAAGACACCAGGACACAATAAAAGAATATCAAAAGAATAAAAAAAAAACATTTAAGATGATGTGAGACAACTCTTTGAGAAAACAAATGAATGGAGAATAGATTCAGAAGAGTGAATTTAAGAATCATCAGGCTACCTGAAATCATGACTAAAATAAAAACCTAAACATCATACTTCAGGAAATTATACTGGTTTACACATAGTAGGAAGGAACTTAATAAATGCTTGTTAAGTGATTAATTGCAGAGTGTAAGGTGCAAAAAACATAGTAGACTCTGATAATCAGAAAAATAGCTTCTAGACTATATTAAAACCAGGTGGCCTTTTGCCTCTAAAATTCTGTGACACCAGAACTATTTTTCAAGACAAATATATACAATACAATATGTAAGTAGAAAAAGAAGAGCATTTAAAAAATCTCTTGAATTGTGGAGTGGATTCTGAATCTATCTCTACTGAGAGTAAATTTTGAGGGGGGCAGCAAACTGGAGTCATTAATTAATCATGATATCCTCAAAGAGATTAGCTGAGAAGGCAAACTGTATTTTCATGAGAGAGTTGTCAAATCTTTGTTTTATAATGATCCTAATTCATAGACAGACGGACAAAGAACTGATACACACACTCATTCAGAACTGGAAGTCTTGTCTGTCAAGCAGTTTTGGGTAGAATATTAACTTTCATCTAGGTGGTACTTTGGAAAGAGTACTGGTCCTTGAATCAGAAAAATATGAGTTCAAATAAGGCTTCGGACATTTATTAGCTGTGTGATGCTGGGTGAGTGTCATCTCTGTTTGCTTCAGTGTCTTCATCTGTAAAAAGGGTACAATAATGACAACTCACATGGTGGTTGTAATGATCAATTGAGATAATATTTGTAAAATGTACTTTACACAGTACCTGGTATTTAGTGCAATGATTATTGCCTCCTCTTTCCACTTCAATCTTTCTATTTGGAGAGGAGGAACTGGACATCTTTTGTTGAGCTAGATATTAAGTTTTTAATAAAACTGTTGTCAAGAAAGTGCTTCTGTTCACACTTTGTCCAAAGAAATCTCTTATTCAAGTTAGCAAAACTATCAATAAATAGACCCATGTTTTTGACTTCTTTCTTTCAATAGCTGAATCTTTAGTTTTGTAAATCCTTGGCACAGTTTGGTTTCTGTCTAAACTTGGTCTTTCCATCCCTATATTAAGCATGGAGGTGTTAATTATTAAGAAGTTTAAAAAGCATCCAACTAAGAGCAATATTAAATCTCAATAATAGGAATTTCTTGAAAAGCAAATAATTGAAACCCATGTCTGAGAAACATTTAAAACTTAAAGCTCCATAGGAAGACTTAAATCTGATTATAATTATACATTCAAATTGCATGGTGACATGTGGATAAACATCTCACATTCTAACCATTCTTCTAGTTCTGCACGCTTTCCAAAAGTTTATAGTCAAGTCCCTCATTACTGGCTATGTCATTTTTCAAAATGGATGGTTTTGATATTTTATATAAAAGCTGTTATTAGCCCTAAAACACTGCCTCAGGCAGGGGATGAATGCATAGAGACCAAAACAATGAACTTAATGAATGGCTCAAAAAATAAGAGGTGCTTCTATGATGAAAAATCAATGGCAAGTAAATGGTAAAGTGATATTAGCAAACATCTACTATTTTAAGATATAACTAGATTTTACTGTAAAGCTTGTGCTAACTGGGGAAGAAAGTAAATGTGCATCACTGATAAAACAAAGTATACCAAGGAGAATCATATGTAGAGCAGATCATGGAGTTTGGATTCTTGAATCAGGAGCTGAGAGTTATCCTAGAAGTTCTCAAATACAAATACCAAGATTCCCTTTTAGTACAATGAAGATTGAACATTCCATTTATTAAGCTTTCTGAGCAATTAGACAATTTTGAATATTAGATGTAATAATTTGAATATTGGGTATAGATAATTTTTATTTTCATTATTAGATACTTAGTAATTGTTTTCCATTTAAAGAATTCCATTTAAAGAAAATATGACATCTATATAAAAGTGAAAAAATCTTTTAGAAATGGAGAAAACAAAAGGAGCTGATGAATTAATTATTGTCAAGATGCCCCCAGCTTTCAGACTATATTTTTCTAGCATACAATGAAGCACCATTCATGGTTACCATCATACTGAGAGAAACAAAGCAATGTGTCTATTTCCTCCCTTCTTATTTAGGCTTTTGTTCTTGTTATTTATTTTTCCAATATTTTACCATATTGATAGTTGTATTTGGCACCACTAGGAAGTTCTTTATAAAGGGAATTTATGACTGTCAGTATCAACATTAGCAATCATTTATTAGGCATGGAATTTGTATTAGAAACTATTAGAATAAAAAGGGAAGACAGTGTCGTTGAGCTGAAGGCAGTAGTTATGTCCTTCATGCTTGGTATACATTTCCTTCTGACTTCAATCTTATAGAATTCCTAGCTCAAGTTCCCTGCTCCTATATAAGGATGTCTTCAATAACTAGTTCCCTTTTCCCTAGAAATTATTTATATTTATCTTGTATAGACTTTGTATTTGCATTTCTACATATATGTCTTTTTCCTCCAATAGAATATAAGCTCTTTGAGAACAGGGATTGTTTCCTTTTTTCTTTTTATCCCTAATACCTTGTACATTGCATCAAATATAGCAAGCGCTTATTAAATACTTTATAAATTTTGAGTGAAAATGGCAGTTTGGAGATGGGTAAATATGGGAATAATAAAATAGAAAGCTAGGAGATAGGAGGTGGTGAAACAAATGGAAATAGGATGATATCTAAAATTAAGACAGTAATGAAATACCTTTAAATTTCAATTACTTAGCCTTGATATTGTATACTTATTATCATTTTAAGTTGCAAAGTTTAAATTCTTTTTGAGAGTAATTGTAGGTTAAGAAACATGCTACCTCTCCAAATCCAGAAAATGAACTGTTTGGAGAAATCACCATAAAGATGCCTTCACAGACCACATGGTACACCAGAAGATTCAGAGTGAACTTTGGGATGTAGTGATTTGAACTGTGTGGGGTTGAATGCATTTGTTTTGTATGCACATTCTTATGCTGAAGGGGAGTACCCCCAACTGGCTTTTTGTCAATGCGCATAGCAATCATTGATTTTTTTTCTCTTTTCCTTTTATCCTCAAATTTTTGTAATTTCAAAGTTGGTACCAAGACCCATCAGAGAGACAGGTCTTCCTTGGCTCTCAGCAGGGAATCTATCATTGAAAATCTTTTACCCTAAAGGGGAACTACATTTCCTGAGAGCCCACTGACTTCCTGGAATTATGTATTTCCTCTAGACAGGAAATAAATATCCAAGGGACAGTCCTGCTCCTCCTCTTTGGCATGATGCAGCAATCAGGGTTGATGGGTTGATGGTGGTAAGGTGGGGTTTTTGAAAATGGTTAACCAGCCATGGGCACGTGTTTTTTTTTTTTTTAATTTTGTATCCTCTTTATTCCTTGATTTTTAGTGACCATTTAATAAACCTCCTAAAATATAAATTTTTATTATTTGAGATTTAATTTTAAATTTTACAATATTTTGGCTTACTTTCCTGACTCCACAGTTTTCTCAGAGCATGGAGCCAGGCATAGCAAATTAAGGATGGATCTAATCATAAAAAAAACAAAAAACAAGCCATAAACAGGCATTCTCTTGTCTTCAAAAATATTTGTAATGCTTATGGGTATTGAAACATGTTTTAGATTAAAATATTTGAATTATTGGCATTCTATAGACATATACCACACTATATTTCTTATATCTCAATATATCCAAATTGGATTCATCTTTTCTCTATACTACCCCCATAACTCTTTTTTGCCTCCAATCCTATCTTCTCTATTTCTACTGATGATTATTCTTATAATTCCCCAGACTCAGAACTTTTGTAACCATTGGCTTTTTTTTTCACTCTTGCTTCACCACGCTTACCCTTACCATGAGCTATTGTTTCTAACTCCAAAGTATTTTGCAGATCTTCCTTTTCCTCATGCAGTTGCCCTACTTGAGATAATTCTTTTCTTCCATACATTACTGAAATCACTATTTAATTGGTTCTTCTACTTCCAGGCCCTTTTCTAATTTATTCATCATGCTGTTTATGGTCATAATCTTCTTCCTCCACTGTTCTTTTTTATGACATTTCTCTCTTCACAAACCTTGAATATCTAGGTGCCTACTAAATAAAATATAAATGTCTTATTTTGATATTTAAGGATCTCTACAATCAATCTTCAATTTAAATTTACCACCTTATCTCACTTTACTTGAAAGAAGATTTCATTGTGCAGAAGGAACCCACATTCTTCATCACCAGTAGTAACAACTGCTGACCAAATGCCACCAATAGGAAGAAGGGCAGAGACATTCTATTAGTGGTAGAAATCTAATTCTAGCCTCACAGCCATCATTTAGCAAAGCAGTTCCTGTCGGGAGGGACTGACAACAACTACCATGTACAAGGCAGGTAAACCAACTTAGCTGAAGCAATAAAGCACCTTTAGGGAGATACACAGGAGGCATGTGACAAGCAAGTCAAATCACCACTTCCTTGATCATCATCTTCTCGATGGAGATAACTCAAGATTCCTGATCCCAAGAGCCTTGGGAATGGAAAAGCTTCCAGCCCAGTGGCTCCAGCCATAATCCTGGGAAGCAGCCCCTGTAAAGATGTAGCCTGGCAACTGCTTCTGAATGGGCTATAATCATAGCTACTGAGAACCCAGGAAAGAAAGTCCTTGCCACTAAAGTCCTTGGAACTGTCAAATGGTTCAATATTGGAAACTGATATAATTTAATCAGTGTAAATGACATTAAAAAAAGGCATTACCATTTGCTATGCTCTAAGGACCATGGGATTTTCCATCTGACTCACAATTGACACTTTCCTGATACTTTGTCTTCTCCATTAGAATATAAGCTCTTTGAATGTTAGTACTATCTTTCTTTGTTTTTCCATTTGCATTCCTCTATGTATAGTACAGTGTTCTGCAAATTGTAAATTGTTTATTCATTCATTGATTCATACTTCTCTTTAATATTTCCAAATTTTAAAAATACTGGGTTATCTGTTTCTCATTTTTTTGTATATACTCTCCTATTTTTGAAATTAAGCCCCTGCCCCCATTTATGTCTCTTAAAGTGCCTCCCATACTTCAAACTCAATTTTGATACAACTTTATGTGGTTTTGTTGACTTCCTAACTCCTCACTAATAATCCCATACCCAAGTTAAGAAGTGTCTTCTCTTCCTCAAATTTCTGACAGTATTATGCCTGGACCTGAATTTTTTTTCCATTTATTACCTTCTCCCTTGTACCAGACTTATTTTTGTGTTATTTCTTATCCAGTAGCTTGTAAAATCTTCAAGTAGAAGGTATATTAAATATTAGTGTTTTGTCAGAATGTAGAACAGTTTTTAGCATCTTACATAGAACTTAATACCTGCTTGTTGCATTTAAGTTGAATCATATAACCTCTAAGTTTTAGGAAGGTTGCTTTAGTAATTGGAAAGTGATATTGGCAAATTTTTCATTTACAAATGACCGTTGTCTTGAATATTTGATTATTTATACCAAACTAACTTGTGTATTTCTGGGACCCTAAATTGTGTTAATTAATGAGTGGATGAATGAGTGAATGAAAATATTATTAATTTAATATTTACTGTGTTTCAGGTACTGTCCTAAGTGTTAGAATACAAATAGAAAGTTGAAACAATTCCTGCCTTCAAAAAAGCTGACATTGTATTTGGGGGAGGTAGTACATCTATACTTGTATGTCTATTTCTCCATTTCTCTATGTACAAGTATATTATATATATATATAATACACACACACACACACACACACACATATATTAAGACAGACAGAGAGGGAGAGAGAGTGAGAGAGAGAGAGAGAGAGGAAAGACCAGAAATCCCAAGGGCACAATGACACATATTGGATTGCTAAGACCCAGGAGAGATTTTAGGATGAACCACTATATCATCTGTCAATGCCCAAGGGTTTTAAGGGTGAAGCAGAAAGAAAAATAGCAACACCCAGAGTAGCTCAGGAAATACCTAGGGCCATTGGTAAAGTCCATGGTCCTTTACTGGAATTGAAGTTTATTATTCTCTGCTCATTCAGGCAGTATTTGTATCTATGTTTGCTGTGCTCTGCATCACAGGGAACATGATGGAGTTGTGCCCACCACCACTGGGAAATGAGAAATGGGACTATAGGGACAAGTGGGGAAAGGAATACAGATTTCCCCCTACAGGAAAGAGGGTGAGGGTATTGGTGGGCAGTCAGGAAGAGAAAAGAAGGAGACATTGACATGAAGTTTAGAAAAGAAAAGCAGACATAAGCACTTGCTCTATGGGGCTGTATAGAGTCCAGATGGAATTTTAGTGGTAAGAGAAAGGGAGAAGGAAATATCTCTTTGCTTTCTACTTTGTCCATTGGCATCTGTGTGGGGTCTGTGCAGTTGGGAACATGAGTCTATCACATGGTCTACCACATCCAGCTGTTTTCAACCTTATCCCATGTTCATTTCCCCAATCTCAGGTATTTTCTTGCCTGCCCACCTTCTCCCCCAGCTCCTTTTATATGGAATAAGAATCAAATCAATATTTCCATGGCAGCTATACATGACACATAATCCCTAACTTTTCAAATCAAAATGCTTCTCTTTGGCCACCATCCTATTCTATTATTTTCTTCCCTCTATTAAAATATAAGCTACTTGAGGCCAAGGTTTGCATCATTTTTATATTTGTGTCCCTAATCCTTAATATACAGTATATTCTAATCAAATATTTTCCTTTCACTAACAACTGAGGAAGTGTTTTTTATCTATTTTTATAGATATCTATCTAGCTGAACAAATTGAGGACATTAGTTACTCAATGAATGTTAGATGAAAGAATGAATGAAATAAATGAAAATTCATTAAATATCTACAGCGTGCAATACTTTACTAAGTAATGGGAAAGCTACAGTCTTTAAATAAGACATCAGGCTTGCCTTCAAGTCACTATCAGTCTCGTAGAGTGCTATAATATAGAGACAAATGATGGCCCAGATAATGGCCATATAGTACAAAATAACACATAATTAGCATATTACAATGAATAAATATGTATAATGTTTGAAACTGATTTCAGTGATTTTACACCTTGAAGTCATTAATTTAACAAACATTTCCCAATACCTACTACATGCTAAGTGTTTTGCATTCTCATTAGATATTTTTGTATGGTATAGAGGTTAATCATTTATACCACTAGTCAGTCAATAAACACTTATTATAGGGAATCAGATGGAATTAATGTGTTTGGCTTGACAACTTGGAAGAGGAGCAAAATAAAATAAAGACGAGACTCAGATAGCATGAGCCTATCTAATGAGAGAAAGAAAAAAAACAAACCCCAACGACCAGACAATATAGCGATTGCTGGGGTTTCCATACTTTTCTAACCAACTTATTGATGCCTCCATTACTGTTTATCACTTCCAGTGAGTGTTTTTCTTCTTCTAGCCTCACTGAAAAGCAACTTTGTTTATGAAGCAATAGGATCTGATAAAGTTAAACTAAGAGTACCTAAATCAAACTTCCTGCATTATTAGGATATCAATATTGGACTCAAGGAACTTCCATAATTAAATAAATATTGTCAATAAATTATAGTAGATTTAAATATAGTTCATGATATGTGGCCTTGGAGAAACTAAAATTTAATTTAATTTTTAGCCAGGGAACTATTGTTTTATTTCCCCCTCTAAATCCATAGGTGAGTGTTATTGTTATTTTGGTTGACTGAGGACAAAGTACTTTTTAAATATTGTGTAAATTATTTGCATCAACTTTGAGTATATTAAATAAGTTGATATATTAGAATTAAAAAAAACATTTATTAAGTACCTACTATGATCCAGCTAATTACTGGAGATAAAACAATAGGTAAAAAATGAAGAGCTTACAATGTAATAATGAAGGAAGACAATACATCAAAAGAATATGAAAAAGGGGTGGGAAGGAGGGGAGGGAGGGATGCGAGATATTGGAGAATTTCTAGGACAGGAAATAAGGAAATCCTGCTCCCCTGGTAAATTATGTGGTGTAATCCCTGGGCCCCTCTCCTTAAATAGAAACTCTGGAAGAAGTTTTCCAATGTCCACTCTCCTCTATCTCTAGTCAGAGATGGGGGATATTAGGAAGCAGTGGGTGCCAAGGAGACTTAGACAGGATAGTTTTTATAGAGTATCTTTAGATTACATTGACAATTATAATCAATCCTTCTGCCAAATATTTGTATTTTGGTATAAGAAGGTCCTGAAGAATACTGGCTACAATCTTTAAGGCCTATTGGGCAGATCATTATGTTACTATTCATTACCTGTATCCTGCTGTTGAATTTATTACTCTATTTTTAACTTGAGCTGTTTTCTCCTTCAAAGAAATATATAATTCTTGGAAAAATCTGTTTTTACTTATCAAAATTGTGCTGCTAATTTTGCCCTTGTGATGTTTGAAAAAAAGAAAATAAACCAATATTATTCAGTGTGACTGAAAGAAGAAGCTGGAATAAAGTATTTTGTGAAGCCAGGAATGTTTACAGAAACAACCCATTTAATAGTTTGCAATGTTTTCTGGCTAATTGATCTGGGGATCTCAAAGATACTCCAGTAATGTCCGGAGGAACCTCACTTTCAAAGACTAGCTGAAGAGACAACCAGTCTGTGTTTCTTGATTCCCTCATCTCTTCTAAAATCCATAGTTATGGGGAACTTTGGGAATTGGCTGATTATGGCTCATATTTCAAGATGACATTGTAGGGGAGCAAGAACTCTTTTTCATTGCACCAACCATTAATTATTCAAATTCATGCAATTCATCCTTAGAAACAGATTTCTGTGAGCTTGGGAAATACTAAAGCCATTGTCCTCAATAAGAAATGAGAACCAGCAGTGGCCTTTTGGAATTTCAGAATCTCAATCTTTTTAAAATGTATTTTTCTGGCACCCAATAGAAGAATTTACTACCTTCAATTTTAAAATGTAATTTTAATTGAAGGCATTCATTTTCATTGTCTTTTGAACAAACATGCATTTTTCTAACTAATCTTGAATCTTCATTCCATTGAGTCCTGCATTCAGGACTCACTAACCCAAAAGCCCATGTTAATAGTATAATTCAAAATTTCTACCAACATACCACATCCACTTCAACATTTCAAATAATGTTCTATTTGTCACCGTTTCTAGGAAGCTTTCATTTTTTACCTTATTCATATGCATACACATAGATATATACAAGTGTATCAGAAGTAGATAGCTAAATATATTCTATATCTATATCCATATTTATCCATCTAAATAAAACATTAATGTTTATAAAATTTCATTTCTGTTGATTCTTATGAAAATTTACTTCAATATTTATTAGAGAGCTAATTATGTAGAAAGCATTTCTTTCTAGGTATAAAAAGAAAGTGATAAATATTACCTGCTCAAATGGAGCTTAGAGTCCCCTGTTTGGAGAAATTTGTTTTCCTATCTTGACATGTTGAAGGCAAAGTAGCTTGCCTAATTTTTATCCTATAGTTCAGTATTCTACTACTCAAAATATAGATATTCTGTACGTGCTTATTAATTGTCCACAAAGGAATCTCATGCCTCACATATATAATGATTCTTGGTATAAAGTAATTCTGAGTATTTTAGTAGAGGCTGAAAGAGGAACAAAGAAATGCCATGGTTAGTTTAGTACTCATATTTGTTAATACTTAAATGAAACTTAAAATTCAAGAAAATCTTAATTGTAGTTCTAAAGTTAGGACTCATCAGTTTTGAGTGGGCTTTCAAATGGGCAAAATGCCTTCTCTCTTCTCCATTTCATACCCTTACCAGCATATGCCAGAGGCTGAATTTTCTCAGTTGGTCACAATAATAAAAGATCAACTTCTCACTCACTTTATAGTTTTCAATGTGCTGAACCTTCTTCAGGCAGCTTTCCCTGCTGCTTTCTCACTTTTCCATTTGTTCTCTCCCTGCAGGTTATCATTTTCCATCTTGTAAGCATTCCTTTTCCTGTTCTAGGCCATTGAAAACAGTTCTGCATTCATTCACAGGACTGAATTAGGTCAAGAGCCCACCTTTCCCAATATCAGTCCCAAATATAAAAATACCATATATATGTCACAGGCAAGAAATCAACTATTTCATTTTTCTTCCCTGCCTTCATCCTCTGGATTTTAATTGGTACCAAAATACAGGAATCTTGGCAAAGAACAATTGGACTTTCTGCATGGCTTCTACTCCATGCAGTTGAGGAACCAATGAATATAACACTGAATGAAAATCATTATCTTCATCAATTTTTCCCTTTCATTACCACTAGCCATTACCCAAGTTAAATATACAAAGAGCTTAGGGTATCTATAGCACTAACCTCCAATTATCCATGTTATGGATGCATAAATGGACAACATGCAAAAAAGGTCATTGGTTCCTGGTGGATTTAATAAGTGTTAAAAAGAATGGAATTGGAAGGCCTAAAAAAATCCCAGAATCTCATTTTAACCTATAGCTTTAAACTGCTTTCTATTCATCTTTCCAATAGAGCTCTAATGGTTTTACCACATTGTATATCTCATAGTTATTTCCTGATAGAGAATAACAAATGGATGATGATTTGTTATTACTGTAAGGGTAAATTTTAGGGTTGAGACTGAATATAAATTTAATTGGTTGCCAGGGATTAATTCAAATCCCAAATAAAATACTCAAGTCAGTTTGGAAATTTTATGGTGGTTTAATTAATATAAAGGGAAGGAATTAAGAAGAAGAAAGAGGAAAAAGGGTATAGGATTTCTCCAGCCTAGCCTGTGCCAGAGGGAGTTCAAAGACCTCTGCTACAAGGTCTCCTCAGAAGATTAGGGGCTTCCTAAGAGGATAGTGTTTTGGAAGGTAAAGGAAAAAGGAATCAGTCTAAACTCCAAGAGAGCTCAGAGAAGACGCCTCACCTGACCTATGATAATAAGCTTCTCCCAGTTACTGTATCAAGGATGCTCACTGCCAAACCCAGACAATAGCTGCAGCCATGCCAAGATGCCAAGATGCCCAGCACACTGCCACCAGCCACCTCTCCGCCATAAGAGCCAGAGAAACCTCTCCAGGAAGAAAGCCCAAGAGAGGAAGTGATGTGAAATATATAGACTATTTTTACATCACTTCTTGTGTCTCACATGTAGCTTAAGCTTGATTTAGGACAGCCCAGGAGTCTGTCAGTTGTTTCTGATTTGTCATTTGCTAGCAAATGTCTGTCCTAGGCCATCCTTCTCAACACTTAATCCTTAAACAGGAGTGTAGGCATTCCTGTTTTGTTAGACTAAGCAGGGTGGAGTAAATCTAAAATTCACATTACATATTTCCATCCAATCACCTACTCATATCTCTAGTCTTACTTTCTATTTTGAGTTCATCTCCAACTGCTTACAAGCCATTCCTTTTGGATTTTCTTCTGTTACCTCAGAGCCCATAATTCAACATTAAATTTATTCTTCCTGCTTAGTTTAAACCTGGTTTCTCTCTTGGCTTTTCATATGGCAGTTCCAGTAACCCATTCTTCCATGTCAGTAGCCTTGTGGTTATCTTTCACTTTTCATTCTCCTTTATTCTCCTTCACTTCTCATATTCAAGCACTCATCAAGTTTTATTTATTTTGTTTTCACATGTGTGAGTGCCTTCATAACAGAGATTTTAAGCATATCGAGGGCAGAGATGGTATTTTGCCTTTCTTGGTATCTCTAATCATTAGCACTATTCCTGGTACAAAGTAGGCATTTGATAAATGTATCTTGGTTGAATGACACCCATCCTTTACTTTCTTTCTACAGCTACTGACTTAGTTCAGATTCTTATTATTACTCAAGTAAAGTTTTGAAGTAGATGGACATCTAATGGATATTCCCATGTGCATTCTGCCCTGTCACAGATACTTTGACATCCTAGAATAATAATATTTAGTCACCAATCTAGTAATGTTACTATTTTGTTAAATTTTTTTAGTTGTTCTCTATTACCTTGTCAATAAAGTATAAGCTCACAGGAAGGGCCATCAGGGGCCTTTAAACACTCATATCAAAATGATTTCCAAGCCTTTAAAAAAATTCTCATTTTCCATCTTGGAATCAATACTAATTATTGGATTCAAGGGAGAAAACTGGTAAAGGCTAGGCAATTAGGGTTAAGTTACTTGTCTAGGGTCACATAGCTAAAAAGTGTGTGAGTCCAGAATTAAAGCCAGGTTCTCTCATCTCTAGGCCTGGCTCTTAATCCACTGAGCTACCTATCTGCCCCATTTTTAAGTTTTTTTTTTTGCATATTACTCCCTTTTATACTATTTATACTTCAGCCAAATGTACTATTATATAACTCTCCAAACTTGTGCTTTCCTACCTTTTGCCTTCTCTTGTGGTATGCCTTTACCATGATCTCCTTCTCTACTTTTATTTTATTTTATTTTATTATTACTTTTTTAAACCCTTACCTTCCATCTTGGAGTCAATACTGTGTATTGGCTCTAAGGCAGAAGAGTGGTAAGGGCTAGGCAATGGGGGTCAAGTGACTTGCCCAGGGTCACACAGCTGGGAAGTGTCTGAGGCTAGATTTGAACCTAGGACCTCCCATCTCTAGGCCTGGCTCTCAAGCCACTGAGCTACCCAGCTGCCCCTTCTCTACTTTTAAATGGTATTTTCTGTGTAAAACCTTCAGTAACTTCCAACATGGATGAATGACTTTCTATATTTAGACCCCACAGAGTAATTTTTCACCTTTTTAATGTCCTTATATAATAATGGCTTATAGCTATTTTTATTGATCTTCACACCACCAAACTGTTAGCTCTACATATAATGAAGACCTTATATTTATTTAATTTAATTTAAGCAATAGTAATGTTCACAGATCAACTATTAATTGTCAACTTGACATTAAAAAGAACACTATCTGATATCACAAGATCATAGAATTTTAGAGTTGAGGTGGACATTAGAGATCATCTAAGTGGAAAGTGTCTCTTATTTTCCAGATGAAGGATTTGAGACACAGAGTGCTTAAATATTTAAGAACTTGTCTTCAAATTCTCTTAGTTCATATCAGGAGTTGGACAAATTCCCTATTCTATTGTTGCCCAGCTGTATTATCTTGGCCCACTTAAACTCTCTAGATTTTGCTTTTTAAAAATTTATTCTGTATATTTCATATGAAAATAATTGCATTATGTAACTAATAGGGTTATTATGATTAAATTGCAACATTGTAAAACTAGAAATGCCATATGAATTTGAGTATTATACATTACACAAAGACCTTAGCAATGGAGAATACTCTGAAAATGAAATCTATAATAATTACAATAATTATTATTATTCACCAGAAACAGAGAATTAATTATGTTGACTAAAATAAGATGATATTCAAATAAATTAATTTAATGTAAATTCAGACATTACAATATTTTTTTACAGTTATTCAACCAATACTGTATGCTGTTATTTCTAACTTTAACTATGGTTGCTATTGTTAAGGATAAGGCTAACCTAAAAGGTAACAAATGAAACATGAACATTTTGCCCCTGAACCTGATGGATGACTAGACCTCCTTCCTATAATGGGGCTTTTCAAAAATTAATACTGTCTTTGGCTCATTTTCTTTCCAATCACCTTTAAAAGGTCTGGGAAAACTTTTTTAGCTAATTCATTTCCAGTGCTGGCAAAGCAAAACTCCCAATGGCATTGAGATATCTTTACAACAAATGAATGTTAAAGTCACAGAAGAAATCACAGTCAATATTCCTAGAGAATACGTCTTTCCCCACCAACCTGAAATAGTTTCTATCTCAATTTGTTCCAAACATTAATGAAATTATAAATGAATTTCTTTCCTTTATGATAGAATCTCAGAGTTAGGAAGTGCCTCAGTGGATGTAAAGTACAAAACTGAAAATAATTCCTTCCAGAGAATATCCAATGAGTGGTCACTGAATGACTGTTCAAGACATCTAATAAGAATGAAACCAGCAACAACAAAACCAGCAGCTCAGTCCAGTCACAAAACTTCTACTTACATTAGCCCATTCTGCCTCTCTATACCATCAAGTAACTACCTTCACTTCTATCTTCTGAGACCCAAATAGAATTCATGCTCCCAAAGAGGAAATGGTTAGACTGTATAAGTAACAATTGGCTCCTTATCCTCAAAGAAATGTTGATGTAGCTCCAAAGTAAGTCAAGTGAGAATAATGAAGAAAGAGATGACTGGTGAATGAATAATCATTTTTGGATTCAGTGCCTCATATTCTCAAGAAGGAAAGGAGAAAAAGAAAGAAGTAGGAATCATTCAGTTACAACAGACATAAGGAAACTCTTGAACGTTCTTCTCACATCTCTCGTTCTTAGGTTCTGAAGAGTTTGAATTTAAGTAGTGCAGGAGAGAAACACAATGGAATGAGATGAAGAAGTCCAGGAAATTTATATAAGCCTTTCTAAATACTTCTCACATGTCAATCTATCAACTTAAGTATATATTAAGTTTATATTTATTTATACATATAAATAAACATATAAATATATAAATATATAAATAAATATAAATATATATATATAAATATATATATATATATATATATATATATATTATATGCCAAGAACTGTGTGAAGCACTGGAGTGATTGTGCTAAGCACCATGCATACATACATACATGCACACACACATTCACAAAAGGATTAAATATTTTGTGAATTTTCTGCTATAACTTTTATCCAAGGAAGTTAAGTATTATAGTGAATAGAACGGTGAATTTAGAATCAGGAAGTCTCAAGTTCAAATCCTACCACAGATATTAGCTGTGTGATCCAGTGACCCATCATTGAATCTATCTGGATCTCAGTTTTCTCATCCATAAAATGGCACTTACCTTACAGGATTGTGTTAAGGATTAAATGAGATGCCATAGAAAAAAGATGTATATGAAAATAATTATTCATGATGATAGTGATAATAATAATGATCATTATTATTATTAAAATGCCTGAGACCACTAGTTTATAACGCAATAATGCTTGGTATGAAATGTATGTAAAGTGGCTTTTAATGTTTTGTTTGTGTTTCATTCTTATGATAGGCTTCTTATTCTTTTTTAAGTGGTAACATTTGTCTGTTGTCTTGGTTTATTGTGGCAAATGTGTAGATCAATACTTTTTTGAATTTATGGAGACAAATATAAATAGACCCTCAAGTGTAAAAAAAGCAGTGTTAAGAAGATGGACCTATTTCATTTGGACTGTTTCCAAAGTGCTGTGTACACCTCTTATAACATATAATGCTGGAAGGCTACTAGTGGAAAGGTCAGTGTCTAGAAGAAAACATTAAGAAGGCAGAGAAACAACATCCATCATCATTTTTATATTTATAGAGCACTTATCTTCTTAGGCTCTGTTTAGACACAGGGAAGAAGCATGGGCTCATGGTAGAGTAGGAGAGTAGAAATGGGAAGAAGGAACTTACATACGAGATTCAACCCAAGAGAACAAAGAGGAAGGACAACTCTCACTATCAGAAGATGGATAGATAAAAAGAAAGTTAGAGGTTATCACCTAAAACCCATAGTGTAGATGGGGAAGCCAAGATCTATCTAAGTTAAATTATTTGCCCAAGATGATATAGTTAATGGTACCAAGAACTCAGATGCTCTGACTTTATGTTCAATTAATTTTACATTTCCCTTCAGAGAAATCGATCCATAAATATTGAGCTCCTATTCTATATGAAGCAGCAGGCAAAGAACTAGGGATAGAGATACAAAAGAATCAAACAAATACTGCTTACAAGCAAAGAAATAGCATGACCTTTAGAACAGACAAGAGACTGAGAAGGAAGATGTTTTCTTCCAGAGGAAGAGCTACTATTGTCAGCAGAGTAAGGTCTAATATTTCCCTTTTCTCATTTTAGACATTCTTCTAGCCATATTTCTTCCTTATTTCATAGACTTTTTAGGGAAACAAGGCTACATTAATGAGTGAGATGCAGCATAATATGTCTGTAATAAACTCTGACTTTTGATGATGAAAACAATAATATTTATATAATGCTTACTATATGCTGGGCACTGAGCTAATCACTTTATAATTATTAATTTATTTAATCCTCACAATAATGCTGGGAGACATGTACTATTTATATATGCAAATATATAATTTTATTTATAGGTACTATTATTCTCATTTTACAATTGAGGAAACTAAGGCAGAAGTCAACTAATTTGATCTGGGTCACACATAGTGCCTGACATAAAACTTACACTCACACCTTCCTGACTCTAGACTTGGTGTTTTCTCTATTGCAATACCTAGATGCCTCATGGGCTTGAGTCATGGTTCCATATGCCTCATTACTTTTATAACTATGAGCAAGTAAGTTAATCTTTTTGAATTTTGATTTCTTAATCTAAAATTTTAAAATAATATTTGTATTTCCTAACATTATCCTTATGATGATCAAATAAGGTACTTTATAGAAAGTATTTCTCAGAGATAAAACTAAATAAGAAAGTGAGATGTTTTATTTTTCTCCCTAGGTTTCACAGTGGTTAGAACACTAGGCCAGTGGTCAAGAAAAAGGACATGAATTCAAATCAAGGCTTAAATGTTTTATTAGCTGTGTAACCCTGAGAAAAGTCACTTGAATTCTACTTGTCTCAGTTTCCTCAATTGTAAAATGAGCATAATGAGAGCTTTACAGGGTTGTTGTCAAGATCAACATTTGTAAAGGTTTCAACACAAATTTTGGCACATTGAAGGTACTTAATATCTTCTTTTCTCCTTCCTGCCTTTCTTCTTGCATAATTGCTTAACTTATTGAAATTAGTATAAGCTATTATAATTGAAAAGGGCCCCCAAAGAATAGGAGGAAAACATGGAGAATATTTTAGGTTGGAAATAGGACATAGGACCATCATAATAACAAATATTTGATTGCTTCTCTTTAAACAATATTAGAGAGGGGACTGTAAACATAACCTAACTTTTTGCACCATATCTTTGGTACTTTGGTATTTTAAAAGTAAATTGCATGACATGATTCCTGAAATCCTTTATATCATATCAATGGGAAGCCCAAAAATAGTGGAAGAAGATTTGTAATTAGTTTTATCAAATGTAATTTTTTTAAACTTTTGAAGACTATATATTATCTGCTTAAAACTTTGGGAAACTTGACCTATTAATTATCAGTATACCTAATACAGTTAAAATAATTGGATTAATACAGACAAATGACACAAAATGTCTCCAAATTGATATCTTAGTCCTAACAGAAAATATTAACATGCCTATACTGTCATTTATTCCTTTTAGCTCTTTAATGCTGTTTATATCGTTTCAATGAAAATGGTATTTGGAAAAGATTATGTATAAATTCACAGCATCAGGGCATTTAGTGAATCTCCTTAAGAGTATCAAAAATCCCCTAAACATTGGTGAAAAAGAAACAATTTTCATAACTCTTTTTTTTAACCAGTGACTATTCAATCATACCAAAGGGAGCCACTTGAGTTTATCTAGAAATTTATTTTTAAAAGAGTATGAAAATTCAATTATTAAATTTTTATTTTTATTTTTGAAGGATAGGTAGAAGAGTGACACAACTAAAGATTTTTAGTTATGCGATTTTGATAAACTTTGCCTTTTAATTCTTTAGGGCAGAAAGAAAGAGAAGTTTAACACAGTTCCTAAGGCTAAATATAGTCTAAGCATATCCAATTCGTTTTGCTCTACATACAGTAATTAATTCCCAGGTAAGGAGAGTGCTCTATTTCCCCTGGTGATTCACTGTCACTTAGCAAACAAATGAAGCTGTGGTTTTATTAACAGTATAATTTGATTTCTCCCTTGTTCACTCTATGCTAAATTTCCCCACAAGAAAGAAATCAGAACCAATCTGAATTTGCTAAATATCCAATGATAGGGTGAGTATATTTTTGATTTAGGCAAAATGAATACAATTTTCAATTTTTTTTCTTGAAATTTTAGGGTTATGGTTATTTTCTGTTCATGTTTTACTAAGAAGGCTAACAGATGTATTGAAATTATGGAAACTTAACAATAATCAGGCATAATCTCTCTATTTTGAAGGTGAGAAATCTGAAATGAAAAGAAATTATAAAACATCCACATTCAACTAACCAATATAGCCAGGATATTATCATCTCAATAGATACAGAGATGCAGAAAAAACTTCAGACAAAATACAACACACAACAAACTTGTTGAAATAATGAACAACTTTAGCAAAGTCTCATGATATAAAATAAACATATAAATCATCAGAATTTCTATATGTTACCAACAAAGTCCAGATACAAGAGATAGAAAATTCAGTTGAAATAACTATAGACAACATAAAATACTTTAAAGTCTACCTGTCCAGATAAATCTAGGAGTTATATGATCATAATTACAAAACACTTCCCAGCTGTGTGACCCTGGGCAAGTCACTTAATCCCCATTGCCTAACCCTTACCACTCTTCTGCCCTGGAACCAATATACAGTATTGATTCAAAGACAGAAGGTAAGGGTTTTAAAGAACAACAACCAAAAAAAGAAACCTATCTAAAACTGTCTTATAGAGCTAGAATAAATAATGAAACTCATGTAGAAGAATAAAAGGTCAAAGATATGAAGAGAATCAATGAAAAAAAATCAAGAAATGTGGATTAACTGTACTAGATCTCAAACTGTATTACAAAGTAGATGTCATCAAAGGGAGGGATCAGTGGAATAAATTAAGTACACAATACAGAGTAGTAAATGACCATAATAATCTAGAATTTCTTTTGGGATAAAAACTCACTGGAAAACTATTTGGAAGAAAGTAGATTTAGACCAACATCTCACACCATAAAACAAGATAAAGATAAAGATGATTTAGACATAACATTTGATGTCCTAAGCAAATCGGGGCACCATGGAATAATTTACCTGTCAGGAATATGGATAAGGAAAGAATTTATAATCAAACAAGATCTAGAGAGCATCATAAGACATAAAATGAAATACTTTTCATTTGAAAATGAAAATTATTACATTAAATTAAAAGAGGTTTTGCATAAAGAAAAACAATTTAGCCAAGATTAGAAGAAAAGAAAAATAAAACTGAAATTTTTTTACAGTGTTTCACTGATCAACACCACATATCTCAAATATATGAAGAAATGATTTAATTTTATAAGAATACAAGTCATTCCCCAACTGATAAATGGTCAAGGAATATGAACAGAAAATTCTCCAATAAAGAAATCAAGACTATCGTTTATCATCATATGAAAAAATACTTCAAATCACTATTGTTTAGAAAAATGAAAATTAAAACAGCTTTTAGGTACTGCCTCACACATACCAGGTTGGCTAATATGATGAAAAGGACAATGACAAATATTGGGGGAGATGTGGAAAATTTGGGATACTAATTCACCCTGGGTCATCCAAGTCATTATACTTGAGGACAATTTGGTACTATGTCCAAAAGAATATACAACTGTTTGATCAGCAAAGGTCTACTATGACTGTATCCCAAAGAGATTGAAAAAAAAGGAAAAAAAGATTATATAAAATTATTTATAGCAATTCATTTATGGTTGCAGAGAATTGGAAATTCAGGGGATGTCCATAAATTGGGGAATAGCTGAACAAGCTATGGTATATGATTTCGATGTAACATTATTGTGCTATTAGAAATGACAAGCAGGGTGCTTTCAGAAAACTTGGAGAGACATATAAAATAATGCAAAGTGAAATGAGTGGGAACAAGAAGAGTATTGTACACAGTAACAGCAATATTGTAAGGATGAACAACTGTGAATGACCTAGCTATTCTTAGCAAAACAATGATATAAGACAATTCTGAAGGACTCATGATGAAGAAAGTTATCCATCTTCAGAGAAAAAACTAATGAAGTCTGAATGTTGATTGAAGCATATCCTTTTCCCATTCATTTTCTTTATTCTTTGGGGAACTGGTTTTCTTTTACAACACGATTAATACAGAAATATATTTTACATGACTACACATGTATAACCTATATCAAAATTCTTGCCTTCTCAATGAGGAGAAGAAAGGAGGGATGAAATTTAGAATTTCATTTTAAAAAAGTCTAAAAATGTATATGTCATTGGACTTTGAATATATAATGAACAACATATATATATGTGTGTGTATATATATGTATATATATATATATGACACAGCAAAGAATCAAGCCTGTATTGAAATATCTTGAGTAATATTTATTAACTTATATTAGTTTCTGGGAAGCTGTAGTATATACCAGTGTGGATCTGATCTTTTATCAGAACGGTACTACTGTACAGAACAGTCTATTGACTGATTAAATTGAATCAGAAATTTTGGTTCCATTTTGTTCAGCAGTCCCAATAAACATAGCTTCATTTCTTTTTCTTCTGATAAAAGATGTGACTTATTGTTGTACATAATTTCCAGTGAAAATAGTAATTGTATCAATTTAGATCAGTTTCCTGACTATAGGTTTATGGGTTTAAAGGTTTCTTAGGGGCACTGAGATATTGAGTTTCTTGCTCTTTATCACACAGCCCTGATGTGTTCAAGGCAGGACTTAAACATAGTTCTTCCTGACTGCTAGGTTTGCTCTGCATCCATTATGCCATAACTGTCCCTTTCATAGTCTTACTTAGCATAAATCCCAGGAGTCCTTACTAAACTCCATTTAAAAAATGGAGAAAATAATATTTTCCATCTATTAACTTTACATGGACTGACTGGGAAAATAGTTAAATTGCTTTCCCCTAAGGAACAAAACAAATAACTTGGAAGTACCTCATTTATACCCTGGAGAAATGGCCTATATTTTTATATTCTTAGTTAGCAGTTTGTGAAGTTATTTTCTTCCTTCTAATTAGGTATTCTATAGAAGACTGATGCTCAGGTTCATGCTCAAATGCTGAATGCAATACCAATAACAGGGATTAGGCCAAAGACTTGAAAACCGAGATTGAGGTAAGGCTATGGAAAGAGTAGAATGCCTATTGGAGTTGGAATAACTAATCATCTAATCAGTTAATTTAATAATATTTTTATTGAGCATCTATGTTCAAAGTGCTGTGCTAGACAATATTGGAGATTCAAAAGTGTTGTCATGATCCTCACCTTAACATGTTGATAATTTAATAGAAGAAAAATCAGTACACAACAAAATGAAATGATTAAAAATATAATGTGGTTAGTTCCATAAGAGAGTTTAAACCTGATATTTTTAGAAGTTCGAAAGAGAAAGAGATTATTTTATTTAGAAGATCAAGAGGGCATTGTATTTCATAAGGTAAAGAGAGGTGGGAGAGGCTTTTGAGATGTTGGAATTCAGCTTCCTCAATTTACAGGTAAGAAAACTGAGATGATAGCAGTTAAGTGACTTGACCAGAGGCACATAGCTAGCATCTGAGGTGAGATTTTAACCCATATGTTTCTGACTACAAAGATCCACTATAGCACTCTGAGATAGGTTTTAAAAGATAAACAGTATTTAGTCTTGTAGAGATTGAAGAGACAGCCATGGTAGGAAAGGTGGAAATATTTGGCCACTCAATCAAAAGGAAGAGTTCTATATCAGTGAATCACATGATATAAGGAAACAATAATTTCTCTATTTTCAAACATTCTTTGAAAAAAGAATCCATATGAAATAATAGATGGAGAAATGAATTTAGAGTCAGAATAACTTGGGTTCATTTTTGACTCTTATTAGCTTTGCAACCTTAGGTGAATCACCTACATTATCTGGGCATCAGTTTTCTCCTCTGTAAATGAAGGTGTCAGATGATCTCTGAGATCTAGTCTGACATTAAATGTAGAATCTTCACAATGAATTTGCTTGTTATAATTTTTATTGCAATTCTTTTGGACTATAATATGGTAATTAAGCTCTGTTGTTTTTCAAAACTGCAACTTTACAGAATTAAAAATATTTATCACCCATCTAATTTGGATGATCAGTCATCTGGATCAGAAAACACTTCTATGAAACATTCTATGATTTCTCCAATGGGAAGTGATGTATCCTTGTTCTGGCAGTTCTTGTACTTATAATTCTCTAATGCCATTTACCACAGTCTATGTTTATAGGATTACACTAATATCCCATTGATTGAATATTGCAGTGATGGTGAACCTTTTAGAGACTGAGCGCTGTGCTCCATCCCTCTTTCCCCCAGGCAGGGGCATGAGGAAGTGCTCCCATTGGGCTATTGGGCAGAGGGGCAGGTGAAGTGAGGAATGTCCTCAGGCACATGGAGAAGGGAGGAGATCAGCTCTGTCTCAAATCCCTCTGGCTTTGAAGGAACTCTGGCAGGTGACTGCAGGCATGCCCACAGAGAGGGCTCTGTGTGCCCTTTTTGGTAAACATGACATAGGTTCGCCATCATGGGAATATTGGGATATGTAATCTTGTCCTTTGGGTTGAGTAAGTGGGTAAAATAAAATGTATCTGCCATAACAGGAAAAGATAGTAGAAAAAGGAGAGGAAAGAAATGTCTTGCTGTGCCAAAGTGATGACAAGAAGAGAATAGATAGATTGAATTTTGTGTGTATGTGGCTGTTCTCATTTTGCATTGGGAAAATGTCCATCAAAAAGATGAAAATACTTTACAGATTCAGAAGCCTTATGTAGGAAACTGATGGATAGGCATTGTGCTGTTGCAATATCAAGATCATCAGAAGGTCTTATCTAGCCAGAATTCTGGTTTCCTGGATTCAGATTCTGGGAGGGCTCCACCCTTCTCTACTACCAAGAAAATGGTATTTTTCACTGAGAGAATCAATGATTTCAGAGTCCAATATTACACATTACATATATGACTGAGGCAGAACCTGAATTCAGATGTTCTGGATTCTGAGCTTGGTTTTGTGTCCATTAAAGCATAAATGCCACTTATTACCCACACTGCCTTCAATTTAAGAGGAAATATTCAGTGTTGTACAAAGAAGAAGTGGCCCTCATTGGACCTTCACTAAGGAAACCATGATGATCAAACTTACAAATGATTGGCTGTTTATTTGCATCTTTGATTCCTCAGGATAAGAGGAACCATTTAATTTGGCTTTCATGCTGAATAAAAGTTTTCTCTGTAATGTGGTGAACAGTATATTTGTTGGTCAAAAGCTACGTTGCATATGTCAAGGGATATGTATGTATTTCCCCTAGTTTTCCTGAGTGGGGGCTATAAACTATGAAAGTGCCCAAGTTTCTTACTTTATCTTGGTGGGGGGATAATAGCATCTGACCTATGAGAGAGCAATACAGGAGTTTTCCTAATAAATGATCATTTGATCAGTTTTCCTGTTCTAAAAATATACAAAACTATGAATTTACATTTTTAAATCCTAATACTAAACACTTCTGATCTCAGTCACTAAAATCAGCTGCTAGAAGAAATTATTTTTAGCGAACCTGATATCCATTGCATTTTTAATAAAGTCCTCTGCTCTCATGACTAAAACTTTATTTAAGAATTGGACAGATAGTAAATCCCCCAATTCTCATGGCAAGATTCATTGTTAGCTTATAAAATTAAGTTTTCAATAGAGGATTTGTCCCAGAGAAATGAAGAAAATACATTATATTTTGTCTAGAACTTTTATAATCTATTTTTTTTCACTTGCTTGTGTTAATGTTAATGAATATTGAAGGAAATTCTGGAGTAAAATAGGCACAGTATTAAGAAGCATTATTTGATGTGAACGGACAGACAACACAAAAAATAAGACCCAAGTTTGGCTTTCTCTTTTGAAATTTTGAATATTGTC
Source organism: Monodelphis domestica (assembly GCF_027887165.1). NCBI lineage: Eukaryota > Metazoa > Chordata > Mammalia > Didelphimorphia > Didelphidae > Monodelphis > Monodelphis domestica. Next base: position 395,614,659 of record NC_077228.1, on the reverse strand, counting down.
AAAAGTCATGTGGTTTGAGTTTCAGAGTTTAATTCCTTAGTGCATAACAAAATAGATATCTTAAAACTAATATATTAGATATGGAGTAGAAAAAATGCCTCTGAAAAAATTCTTTGAAATGCAAGAAATTAATGATATTACTTAATCATATCCTATAATGTCATTTATAAAACCATTTTTTACAGTGGACCAGTGGAAAAAAGCATGCTATGCCTCAATAAAAGGTAAATGAACTAATAATTATTTGATTAAAATTATTTTCTGAATCAATATTTCTTCAAAAATGTATGACCAGTGTTCATGCTTCCTCATCTGATGCTGATGCTGACTCTTTGGCTTAGTACATTGTTTCATGGTTTGCTTTGGATAACATAATTCTAGTGATCAATTTGTTCAACCTCCTGCTGAGGAATCTCTCCATAGTTTGCTAGATTGGTGCCAATTTGATAGATATACTGTCTTTGCTCAGATGAAAGAGATATTGTCCTCTGGCTTGACTTGTACCAAACACCATTCATACAGAGTAGGGGTCTAACTTAATAAGGTTTTCTAGAATTTGACCACTACTGGTATAATCATAAATACAAGGAAATATTCATATCATAATGATTTTTCCCAATCATCTAGGACACTGGGATGTTGGTCTAAGGAGAATTCCCAGATCAGAGTTTGTCAAAGTTGAGATTTAGTCTTTGGCATAATTTTTTGTGAGTCTACCAAGTGATAGTGAAATGATGAAAGAACTTAGTGTAGGAAGAGTTCTGAAATTAAAAAGAGACACTAAATAATTTTTGTACATTGTAAATTAGCATGACTCAACAGCCATAAAAAACAAATAATGCCAATTTCAATTTGAAAGTAGGTATTGAGAACACAGTAATTGAGAACACATTATTCTTTAGAAGAACAACAAAGTTATGATTTCATTGATTTGGTCCTTCTTTCTTCTACTATCCAGGCTAGGAATAATTTCATATATTTTCAAATTAAGGCAACTCTTGACAATACCTTTTAGTAAGTCTTTCAAGGATCTACACAATATATTAGATACCTTTCTTTCTTTCCTTTAAAATGTGGCTATAGGTAAAATATTAATTTTGTTTTTTAAAACATATCACTATATATTGATTTATAGCATTTTCATTTTTGAATACTTCTCTTCTTTTCCCTTGCCTTGTGATTCATACCTTGTAATGTAATGTAATTTGTAATGTACAAATACACATATATTTGCAAATACATACATATATACATATGTCCTATATTAAACATATGTATGTAGACATACTTGTCAATCTTTCTCTCTTTAGAGAAAGAGAGAGACAGAGAGAGAGAGAGAGAGAGAGAGAGAGAGAGAGAGAGAGAGAGAGAGAGAGAGAGAGAGAGAGAGAGAGAAACAGAGAGAAAGAAAGAGGGAGAGCATGAGAGAAAAGAGAGAGAGAGAGAGAGAAGCAAGTAGTTAGGCAACTAACACCAACTAAGTCTGACTGTGCATACTGTTTTCCACACCTTTAGACCATTACATCTTCAGTGAAAGGAGGGCACATTTAAGTTTTTTCTTTAAGGACACAGTTATTATAATGACTCTATATTTTGCTTTAATTTTATTTTTGTATTTTTCCACTCAAGTTATATTTGTTATATAATATTCTTTTTCTTGGTTCTATTTACTTTCCAAATGATATTAATTTTTAAACTATTTAAAAGTTTCATATTCTTTACTAGAATGGTTAACATCTTCTTTTGAGCATTTATAGAACATAGTAAATATTGTGCCATATTGATTGAACCTAAAATATAGCTGTTTTACAACTGGTACAACTTGCCACTTCATATTATACTTTAAATTTATGTAAAATTCTAATTTTCTTCTGAGAAAATCTATTTGGAATGTATAATTCTTTTTATAGACCTTATTTGACCCTCCTGTTTTTCCTATCTCATGAACCTAGCATCTATTTGTTGTTATTGTTGTTGTTGTTATTCAATCATTTCATTCATGTCTAACTTTTCATGACCATGTTTGGATTTTTTTTGGTAAAGATACTGGAGTTGTTTGTCATTTCCTTCTCCAAATAATTTTATAGTTGAAGAAACTGAGGCAAACAGAATTAAGTGAATTTCCCACAACTAATGTCAGGCCAGATTTGAACTTGTCTTCGTGACTCCAGGTCCAGTGCTCACTCCCCTGCTCTAGTATCTATTTTAGTAATGCCTAAATAGAAACATTATTCATGCCATCTTTAAATTGTATATCACATGGCTAAATTGTTATGATGGGAGTCATGACTTCCATGGTTCACCTCTAGGGGTTTCATCAAATGTACACATTTAATAAGTGCCTTTTTCAAGTTTGACTTTGGTAAGTGGAGCTTTGGAAATATCTATCCCATGTCCAAAGACTTAAGCATATCTCATCATCTCACATTGTGATATTTTGAGGCTATGGTACACTGGAAATCCAACAACTGGTACAGTCATCATCTTCTAAAGTTGGAAGACACCATAGAGTCTGCCTAGGCAAACTCTTCCATTTCACAGAATTGGATACTGAAGTCAAGAGCAATCAAATGCTTTGCCCAAGGTCATGCAGAATTACTACTTTATCTCCAGTTCTCCCTTAGTCATTAGAGGCTAATGCTTCCACTTCAGAATTTAAACTTTTCTCTTAATCCCTCTGTCCCATTTCCACCTCTTGAATACTTTGCTTCACATGCAGATTTCCCTATCACCTTCAAGTGTAAATAGATCTCATTCACCAATAAGATGAATTCATGAAGAAATAGGAACTGAGGATTGTAAAAAATAAATCAACACTGATGGTAGCAGGGTTGTAAGTTGAGTAGCAGTAGGAATTATCTCCTATTCCCCTTTCTGTTGTCCTACTATGCCTGCTCTCCCACCTTCCAAAGGAAAATAGGAGAATTGAGGACAGCACTTTACATGGCAAGTGGTTCCTTCTAGTGATATTGCCTGAATAAAAATAGGAGTCCTAGGAAAATTCGTTCTATTAAGAAGGAAATGGCAAACAAGTGAGCTAGTGGATTTAGACCAAGAGGGAATTTCAGAGTTCAATCTACACCAACTTCTATCCTTTTTTTTTTCCTCACAGAAAAGGAAACTGAGGTCACAAAACTGATATAATACATTTAAGGTCACATAATTAAGGAGTTTGAATCAGATTCTAGTATTCCATTGCTCTTCTTATGAGTCTAGCAACACATAAATAGGGCATTGTCTGTATTTTTATTTTAGACTTCCGAAGTTGAAAGTGAAGTGGTCCAAACGAACTGCTGATGAGCACAGATCATTTTCTGTTTTTTGTTTTTTGACTTGTTCTTGTTCACTCCTCATTTGGTGACCTAAAATATCTTCTTTGGAGGGGTAGTCATATTAATGCTGGGCTTTGTGTAAATAACCACTTGTTTTTAGGTGTATTGTAGCTCACACCTCTTCCAAACTTAAGTGATCCAGCAGTCATATCCACCCCTAGCAGTGGAGATTACAGGCATATTATATCATGCCTAGCCATTGTCTATTATATATACATACATAATAAATATTATTCATAATGACATATGAAACAATTATATAATGACACCATGATGGCAAAACATTACTGCTTACATTGAAGTTTAATGCTAACAAAATACTTCATACAAATTATCTCATTTTATTATCAAAATAACCCTGGGATGCAGGTACTATTATTAGCCTCATTTGACAGGTGAAGGAAACTAAGACATTCTGGGATGATCTGATTTGCCCAGGATCACAGTACTATCAAATGCCTAAGGCTGTATTTGAAATCAGGGCTTCTCAATTTTAGGACCAGCATTCTACCATCATATCAACTAATTACCTATTTTAAAAAGTGTTTTGACCAAGAACAAAACACAAAGAGCAAAAATTTTCTCAAACTAAAGTGAAAGCACCTTTATTTAAGAATTCTGAAATTTTATATTTCTAAAATTTAGAGACAAAACCACACATTACACATGTGTGAGTGTGTATATATATATGTTTTTAGTTATTTATGACAAGTAGCATTGTCTATATCATGACTCAGAACACTGATTTTATTTTATTTTGTTTTGAACCCTTACCTTCCACCTTAGAATCTATACCATATGTTGGTTCTAAGAGCAGTAAGGGCTAGCCAATGGGGATCAAGTGACTTGCCCAGGGTCACACAGCTGGGAAGTGTACGAGGTCAAATTTGAACCCAGAACCTCCTGTTTATAGGCCTGGCTCTCAATATACTTAGCCACCCAGCTGCCCCAAGAACACAGATTTTAGGATAAATGTTTCACCAAAATTTAGAAGAGATCCTTACTGTTCCAGTACATTTGGTAAAATGCATGTAAGGTGAATATCTGGCAGCCTGCTTCCCTAATACCAATTGTAGTGGTCAGTTTCCTGTATTAATTTAAAAAAGGTTTCTGTTGGTTGTATAGATATTAAAAAGCTATTATTCAAGAATCAAAACTTTTATCTCAGCACTAAAATATCAGGGCTAAATATTAGAGATTTTATATATGTATTGCTATATAAAAATAGAGGGTAAGTTAGATGTCACATTAGATAAAGTGCTAGGCTTAAAGACTCATCTTCCTGAGTTCAACTCTGGTACTTAAATCAGACACAACATATGTGACCCTGCACAGTTACTTAATTTTGCTTGCCTCAGTTTCCTCACCTGTAAAAAGAGCTGAAGAAGGAAGTGGGAAACCGTTGCAGTCTCTGACATGAAAAACCCAAATGGAGTCAAAAAGACTCCGGTGACTGAAATGACTCAACAACCGATAGCTTTAGATAAATAGATCTAGATCTAGATGTGGGTGTTAGGATTTTCATGAATATATTCTTACTGCAAAGTCCTTGAAACTTACATCCAGGGGAAAAAAGAGTGTTTGTCCCCATAAATAACAACTCTAAGTATTCCCTATTTGTATCAAGTTCCTTAAATTCTCCATTGCTGCAAAGACCGTTTCTAACCTTGTTTTAATCTCTCCTGGCTTTCTGTTGGTTTTCTTTTTTAGAATTAAATATATATCTTTCTGGCTTCAGGAGGCCATTCTCATCTATTTTGTTCAGTGAAACCTCCTTCAAGCTTTTGAGCACAAGATTTTATGAGACACTAATAAATTCGAGGTGGCCAAACAGACACATGGCTAAAAAGCTTAGAGTTCCATAAAAGCAAGGCAAGTTTTCTGTGCTAAATAAACCTGTAAGCTTAGTCTTGGAACATTATGAATATTATACCAATATCCTGGTGCTAAATGAGATGAAAATTTCAATTCTTAGGTAACAGCCTGTGTATATCTATGTGTTCAACAGTGAAACCCTTTTAAAATGAATGAAAAAGAGCAATCATAATTGATACTAGGGAATAAGAGTGCCCGATATTTGCTTGATGCGAGTTTTACCAAATGGACTAGAGAAATTTTTAGAAAAATATTGGTAAAACATGTCTCCTCAAATCTATATCCTGTGTCTTATACTCAATGTTATTTGCCATAAATAAGTAGGTTATATCACTCCTGTGTCCAAGAATCTTTAGGAGCTCCTTATTCTTTACCAAGTAAGGTTCAAAATTTTGGGGTTGTAATGCAAAGATTTCCATTTTGGTACTACCCTACTTTCCCAGCCTTAATTCATACTGCTCCCTCTATGTACTCTACAGTAACCCATTGAACTAGTCGCTGTTCCTTGAATGCATCCTGAACTTTCCTGTCTTTTCTACCTAGTTTTTTAATGAAATTCTCCTAGTTTTGGAATTCCCTTCCTTAGTTCTCTTGCAACTATTGAATTCTTATTATTTCTTTAAAGTCTAATTCAAGTACCACTTTATGAAGCCTTCCTGGTTCATGATGACCTTCCTTCCTCAGACCCTCCTTTCTTCATTGCTAGTGAACTTGTCATATACTGTTTTATATTATACTTTCCCCTATGTGTGTCCTCTACTATCATAGCATAATTTTGCCCAAGTTAGAGCAGGAACAATATCTCACTTTAAACTTTTAGTACAATGCTCTGAGTGAGGGAGAAGAATAAAATACAAAAATTGTTTTGCAGTGGGATTTCCCCTCACTTGGATTATAATACTACTCTGTAGAGAAGTCCTAGGGAGTTGCTAATGTCCACAGATATTAAGTGATTTACCTGAGGCCACATAGCTCCTAAGCATCAATGAAGGCCTTGCAAGTCCTTAATATGAGAGGCTGGATTTAAAACTATGTCTTCTAAGCCCATACTATATTTATAAACCACACTATCTCTTACAATGCAAAAAAGTAAGCATTATTTTTGGATTGAATTATTTGTGGGGTCATCTTAGTGTTTTATATATATATGTGTATATATATATATATGTATATATATATATATATAAAATCTGGGAGGGACTTTAATGATCACTCAGTACGATTGGCTCATTTTATAGGTAAGAAAACCGAGACCAAGATATGTTATATGATTACTTCTAAAGTCATACAAATCTGTTTGCTGTCACATGAGGTTCCTTAGACCAAAATAGATGTTGAATGGGAGCTAAGCAATAGAAATTGGAAGGCATCAGCAAGAGAACTAACCCATACTCTTCAGGAAAAATCAAAACAGAGCAGAAATCAAATCTTTTACACTATTTCTTGATACTATGATTTCTCTTTTTTTCCTTTGTTTATTGTCTAGTTTTGATATATGTTTGAAAGACTAAACCTGTCCACAGATATTTTAAGTCTTAGATTGTATAGGGTTTTCCTAAAAGACTGAACTCTGCTGATATATGAGATTTTGCTGTGTGTTCACTTTAAACATATAATATCCTGCAGTTGAGAGAGAGAATGTTTCCTTTGATGTGATTCTGTAGACAGGTGGTAGCCAATAAAGGACTCTTTTCTCCTTCTGCCAATTCTCTCATATCTTTCAAAGTATCAACTGCTCAGACAGCACAATTCAATGCAGAAACCAGAAATCCAAAAGTGCTGGTTTTTAGTTATATCAGTTTCTGATTCATTTGTCAAGTGCAGAGTTTGATATTGAAGCATCTCCTTGACTTATTATCCTTTGTACTTGGTCATTTTCCAAGGAATATTTTCCCTTTGAAAAAGGAAGGGAAATGCATTATAAACCTTCAAATTTATTTCCAATTAAAGGTCATACTACTCAAGTGAAATATTATTACTATTATATTCCCTGTTTCCTAAGAAATAAATAAGGTAATTATTTCCATGTACATATTATATAAGTCCATTAAAGCCAAGGACCCTTTGCTTTAAGGGGAAACCTTTCCCTAGTCCATTTGGAGCAATCCAGCTTCTGATATTGGAATAAATTCTAATACTTATGGCACAACAACACTACTTAAAAATGCTATTTATGAAGACTGCATGCTGAGGCTTCTAACAGCTTAAGAAAAAAACAAAGAGCTCATTTAAAAGACTGTATCTCTTGTGTACCCTTGATTTTCAGGTAATTAATCAAAAGGCTGGTAATAATATGATGTTCATGTTCTAATTATGCAATGAAATTCTCTTCTTCAAAATGTGATGATTTTAGGGGAAACCTGTTCCAGGTATTCATGGGAGTGGAGGCAGTTTGCCTAATTTTTAGAGACCTTAGAAATATTGGATCCTTATTTTAAGCATGCACAGAGGACATTTGTGTCTTGCTTGAAAGGCATTTTTAAATGGAAGCAGCTGGCATAGCAGGCAGTCAAAAACCTAAAATCTATTGGTAAAAGGAGTATATTTTTTTCTTGCAAACACAAAAATGGCATGACAGTAATGACTTCTACACATCACACATAGAGAATGTCTGTGCTTCCCTCTTTCACCTTCAGTGAGCAGTCAGTCATTCTGAAAAAAAAAAATCAAAACCTCATTCTCAAAACAAAACAATCTACTGATATCACTGCAGTCTTCCTCATTTCTTCCACACAAGAGGAGTACATTCTTTACCTAATGACCTTTTGCTGCCCCACCCCTAGTTTTTCAGTGTGTTATTTGGGAATTTTCGAATATTTTTGTTATTTTCATAGATCAGCTTTCTTTTTGAGAGAAATTAAGATGCATTGTCTATTTTCTTTCATGTAAAACAGAAATTGAAACCAAGAACCCCCAATTCCATAGAAATTAGTATCAGAAAAATATGGAAAAAGGAAGAAGAGAGTGCCAACTTCCTTTGCTTTTGCATTTCAAAACCAATAATGAAAATTAATGAATAAGCAGGTACAAATAACCCTGACATTTAAAGTCCTCTACTCTCTGACTCAAATGTATAATTTTGGATTTATTTCATAACTCTCTTACTTATTCCAAGCATTTCAGCCAGACTTGTCTACAAGCTATTTCCTCACACTGAATATTTTCTCATCTCTGGGCCATACAAAGGCTATGTCCCATGTTTGGAATGTACTCCCTTCAGACACTGTCACTTAGAATTCACACTTTCACTATTATTTGAACTAAGCAGAACTAGAAAAAATTATAGGCATAAATGCATACACATATATTGCTTATATATATGTATGCATACATATACATATGCATACACAAATACATATAACAACAATATTCATAGAATAAACAAAAACAAACTAATGAAATTTAAATTAATGTTGTACAATCATAAAGAGAAAATATTTCTTGAATGGAATGGAACTGTATGGTCTTTAAAATATGAACTATTTATCTTATATATATATATTCATCTTATTTTATTAGAGTTTAAGTAAAATATGTGTTCCTAAATGGAAGCTATCTTTCTGACTCAAAGGAGAAAACATTTTATTTTACTTCCTCTATACTTCTGGGAACATTCAAATCAAAAACCAAAATGTTTCTGACTGTTGTCATCTGTTTCTTATGCAGGTCCAAATTCTTATAAGAATCTAGCAGTTTAGATGTCTGCATTTCATTGGTCATTTGAATTTTTTATAGACAATATGAATACAGAGAAGTTCCAATTCTCACATATATTTATACATAATATGACTGCTTAGGAAACTTCCCCTTTAGATGAATCCTGTTTAAGACAACCAAATCCTGTTAGGTTCACTGTTTATATGAACCCCCTACTTTAAGAAAATGTTTCAAATCATCTTTGTTTCAAACAACATCTTTTCTATTTAAACTTACTTAGATTATAACAGGCGAAGGAAGAAAGAAAAGGGTTAATAAGAGTTTTGATATGGGATATCCCAGTTTCCTGAAACTCACCAGGCACATAACCATTGAGGTATATGATTGGAATTCTAAGAATCCTTGATGAATTGTGTTTGTATGTGTCTGTTCTTTGAGGATCCAGGATATGGGTGGTACATGTCCTCCCTCTATTCATATGGCCATGATCCATCTTTGTATTCTCATCTTGTATTATACATGTCCATGTCTTCTCAAAAATCATCCATAGGTCATCTGCTTAATGTGCTAGAATTCTCTTAAACCTTATTATATTTAAGGACTTATTGTGAAGTCCTAAGATACTTCATCTGTAATCCTTTGCAATCTCTATATATCCTCTTCTAACTTCATACTTACTTCATGTAATATCTTTTGTGTTGTCCCTGGATTTAAAAAATGGGTCTACCATTTATTTTTCATTGCCTTTTGAATCACCCATCACTGATTTTTCAGAGATTTCAGTGTTTAAGGATCCATAAACATCAACTATCATTGTAATGTTTAAGTTTAAAATGGTCATGTACAGCTTTGTTTACTACCATCTTTCCATTTCATAAGATAGCTCACTAGGAACTTATATGCCATATTCCATGTTGAAAATTGTAATAGATATATTGGCAGACCTCTTTAATTTTTCATCCTCTTGTGGGCCTTCTACTAACTTTATCTATATCCTTTTAATATGATCTGGCATAGGTAGTTCTAATTTCAGGATTTTTGTAGATTTTTTTCATGCAATTTCTGTTATTTTGTGAGGTTATGCTAGTAATGATCTTCAAATGCCTTCTCTTAATCTTTTGTAAATGAATTTATCATCTAAATAATAATTTTACTTTGTTGATTTTTCTCTCCCCATATCAAAGAATGGCTGCTTATTTTAGTGGTTGAAATTGTTTTATGTTCATTAAACTCTTGTACAAAAGGATGACAAGTTCTATGTCTTTTCTTTTTTGCCATTTTAGGCTCAGTGTTTTATTTTAAAAGTTAAGTTAATGTAGTTAATGTAATTAATATAGTTAATATAATTGATCTTACTTTTCTAACATAGTTTTGATTTTTATCTGTAATGTAACTAGTTGAGAGTTATTGAATAAATAGCTCAGTTTAAAAATACTTGTGCACAGAGCATCTTTTCCTAACATTTATGAAGATGTTCTGTGCACAAGTATTTCATCAACCCCTTTCTCCAATGTTGTTTGATGTTTTCCATATATAGCACCTTCTTATTTCTTAAAGAAAGCAATGGTGTTGTACTTATGACTCAGATTTAAATGGTAATTGTTTTCTAGGTTTTTTTAATATTTTATTTTCATTCTCCCTACTCTGCCTAATCACAATAGTATTAAAGACAGCAAGTAGCATTGTGTTTGTTGATGTGGCTTATAGGCTCTTTTTAAATTCTTTAAAGCTATAGCAATTGCAGTAGATGTTATTGCAATATTTTCAATTATTTTCAAGGTGTTCTTTTTGCTTATGCTTCTCATGAATTCTGCAAGGTGAGATGATTAAATGTCTCATGAAATGACATTTCATATTACCCTCGGGAAACAATGAAATCAACTTTTCAAAACTTTATTTGATCCTCCAAAGAGAATCTACTATCCATCCTTCGATCTAGTTGCAGCATCATTTTGTCTTCTGTTTTCACTTATATGTCTATGGTTATGATTTAGTTACTTCAGTAGTATCTCAATTCATCCATCATCGAGCAAGGACCTTACCTTTAGGGTACCTATAATGAAGTTCTTATTTATAGGTTAACTAAAATTTTATGATTCTTAGCATTGTTTTATAACCCCTCAGCTTTCTGACTCTGTTACCTAAGAAAGAGAAGAGATCTATATTTCAGATTTTTCTTTAATGTATAGTTTATAGGCATTTATAAGACCCCTCTTCTGTTTGAGGTATTGTGCTACATACTCAGGATACAAATACAAAAAAAAGACAGTCCTTGATCTCAAGGAGATTAAAATCTAATGAGGGAAGATGAAAAACAAAAGGAAACTGGAAAATGGTAGGAGTTTGGGCAGGGGGAGAAGATAATCAAAGTAAGTGCATGGAGGATTGTCAGTCAGAGAGGTCCCAGAGTAGAGAAGTCAGCTGAGAAATGAAGACCTGAACCTCTGATGGAAGAGGAAAATGAAAATCTTATAATGTTCTTAATTTAAAGAAAAAACTTTTGGATTTATTAACTAGCAAATACTGATTAATTAGTTAAAGAGATCCCTTTTCAATTTCCTTTCAATGTATTTTAAATTAAAAGGCAGGTTTGGAAGAGATGAGAGGGGTCTCCCTCTTCTGCAGCTTGTCATTTATGTAGTCAGATCAAAGTAATTTTGTTTATCAATCATATCTTGTATATGTAGATTTATATAACATATCAAGATGATACTATTTTGTGAACTTTAAAATCAATTAACAATCTATTATTTAAAGGGACTTGCCAAAACAATTTATAAATTAAGTTTACAAGTTGGTTAGTGGCAGATGAGAAACTAGACATTGAAGTCCCTAATTTTTACAAAGATTATATTATATTTCATTGGCTAACCAAAGTTATTACTTCATCATCTGAGCTTTGCTTCTCTTTCTTCTACTTGCATTAGCCTATTGGATACTAAATTCCTGGATAATTGGCACTTTTTCCTTGAGATGAAAAATTATAAGAAGCAATACTGGACAACTGGTTTTACCATTTATTATCAGCCATGGGAAAGAAGGGAACAATTGGTGTATTAGATTAAAATGATGAATCTCTCTAATCTATTCATTTTCTTCATCCAGTGTATCACTGAGTCAATTGTTATAAATGGTAAGGAGATAATAGATTCCTGGATGAAATATATTAAAAACAACTCTGACAAAAGAAAATATTTTATTTCCACTGCTTTAAATACTGGAAAGAGTGCTCTAACACCTGTACTGGGCTCTTTTGCTATAGGATTCTAAACTATATATATATATATATATATATATATATATATATTTTAATGCAAGAATAACTACAAAAATGAAAATTCCAGAGCAAAATTAGGCCTCTTCTTTTCCATTGAATACATGGGGGACAGATAGAAGAAGCTAAACGTGAATATAAGTGCACCCAAAATATAACAAATACTTGCTATATAAATTTTTTAAGAAGATTGGTACTTGTGAATGAAAAAGAGAAAATTGAAAAACCAGTGGAATATATCACCTAGTTGCTTTTTCATCTTCAAGTGAGATTGAAACCCAACACTACCTACATAAACTTCAGTATTTTATATTGATAAAAAAGAAAGAATTTATGGCTTAATGTTTACTTGCTGCTAACATACTGTGATCATTCCAATCCTCTATGCCCAATGAGAGGATGGCAAAAACCCTTGAGAGGTTGTCAACATATCTAATCCAGTCCTGTGCCTCTAGGAAAGATTATAAATAAGTCATTCTGGGTAAAGGTCTCTTTAATTGCATACCTAGGTAAGGAGATTCTGGTATTTTTTGAAATCATTCCATTAGTTTGATGATCTCATGCTACTGCATTAAGCCCATGTATTCTTTTATATTCTACACTGAAAATGATGATATTTGGAATATATACTGTTAACAACCACTCTTCAGATACTCAAATACTGTTGACTACATGAGATTTACCTTTTTTGAAATAATCTTAACTCATTTTTTACTCTTGTGCCATAGATCTAGTGCTCCCATTCCTTCATCTCTTTGTGAGAAGGTGATGGACAAAAGTTCAAAATTAAAGAGAATAGACTAAGTTGGGTTTGGAACTTTCCAGTTAAACAAGTACTATTGTAAGGCACTTGTGTCTTGATGTAGTCTTCCTTTGATACAAAATCAGTATCTCAATACTCTTCGGGGCAAATTCTTGTTGCTGTTGTATAGTCATTTTTTTAGTCATGATTGATGCTGCATGACCTCATTTAGGGTTTTCTTGGCAAATAATGTTATAGTGATCTGCCATTTCCTACTCCAGATTATGATACAGATGAAGAAACTGAGGCAAATAGGATTAAATGACATATCCAAGGACATAGAGCTAATAAGAATTTGAGGGCATATTAGAACTTGGGAAGATGAGTCTTCTAACTCTAGGTCCTGCACTCTATTCAATGTACCACCTAGTTGCCCTCAGAGTAAATTATAATTCCTGAAATTAGAATCAGAAATTGAATCATGATGAGAAAATTTGACCTTTTGTGTTAGCAGTTCTTAAAATAGGCTACTGTGCTGATAAAGGATAGGGTTCTAATGGGACTTTATTTGAATAAGCTCATACTGTATTATACATTTCTATTAATTAGCAGGGATTCTTCATTAAATAGGCTAGTCTGGTATAATGTCCTGCATTGGGAGACTGGTAAGCTCTAGAAGTTTTATACACTTTTTATTTCAGAGAATGAAATGTAGATTTTTTTTTTCTCTCATGAAAGACTTTATATGTAAGACCATTATCTGCTTCCTATCGGAGCATGTACTGAGACAGGGTGAGGTTTCCTTTGTGAGACAGGGACCTAATGATCCTCTTGTACTCTGGCACACTAAACTACAAGCACTCTACTCTCATGAGCCTAACAGAGTACAATGCAATGTATTTAATGCTGGGTGTATGGGCAAGATTGTGGTGGAAATGGAAGAAGCTGGAACATTTAACCACTTTCATTCATTCAGTGGCAGCCAATTTTGCACTTAAATATTGGGCTTTTCTATATATTATTTACACACACATGCACACACACACACACATGCACACACACACACACACACACATAATTAGATCTAGAAAGAAGCTTAGAAATCATCTATCACAACCCCTTCATTTTCCAAATGAGAAAAGTAAAGGCAAGAAATATCACATGACATGACATACACAAGTTCATATAGTGACTAAATTTAGTTAGAATTCAGAGCTCTCAATTCCTTCTCTTTTCCCAACATCAGACAAGCCACCATCCCTATTAAGAGTTCTATTTTCAGGGGGCAGCTGGTTGGCTCAGTGGATTGAGAGCCAGGCCTAAGAGATAGGAGGATCTCTGTTCAAATCTGGCCTCAGATTCTTCTCAGCTGTGTGACCCTGGGCAAGTCACTTGACCCCCATTGCCTAGCCCTTACCCCTTTTCTGCCTTGGAACCAATACACAGTATTGATTCCAAGATGGAAGGTAAGAATTTTTTTTAAGAAGTCTGTTTTCATTATCAATAAGTCACTTATATGTTTATCTTCAACTTGTCATTTCACCATATAAGTCATAGGCCTGATAGTTCTTATTAAATAACCCAGGCTCAGATGCTTAATGCATGTTTCTTGTTGGACTCAGTCTTCTCTTTTTTCTCAATGTTTGTTCTATTCACTTCTGGATACTGAACCTGAAGCAGGTGTTTGTGGAAGAAGATAATTAGGAGTCTTGTAGCCTGGTTTTACATCCCCTTACCAATCCCTCCTCCCTCTAGTAGTCAGTAAATAAGCATTTTTAAGTATCAACTATGTGCCAGGAAGGGAATTGAGATAAGCACTGTGGACACAAAAAGGCACAATCCAATCAGGCCCCACTCTCAAGGAGCTCACAGTCTTCATCTTAGTCCTTAGTTAGAATCCTTGTTATTCTAAATTAAAGCACACTGTAAAAATGTTCTTCAAGAACTTCCTTTGTCTCCACCACTGACACTCTGTTTTCCTTCCTCTACAAAACCATGCCAGGTTGAATTATACAAGAATAAAAGAACCTTGAGTTTAAATAAAGGTTATTTAAAGCCTTTTGGCTGCCTTTTTTCTCTTCTTGAAGATGGCAGTAAGAGTACTTCAGAACATACTTTTGCAGTACATTTGCTCATTTAACTAGAATTAAACAGCATTTTGTTCTGACTAAAATGTTTGTATTGAGAAAAGGAAGGCTAGCCATTTTACGAGGGATTGTCTTCTGTTTGTATATCCTGAATTACAGGTTATACAGCTACAGGCTATTGGGATTTTTTAATCCAAAACTGTGTTTCCCAATGAAAACCCAAGGTGACAAGTAATAGAGGAATAGTTTCATCACACAACATCTGAAGAATGCATCACAGACACACAATTTCCACTATCACATTTGTCTCCTTCAAAAGATGTCCTAGACTCATCAGTCCAGCCATTGTTCCTTATGGAAGATATTTTATCTTCTTCCATCCCTTTACTTTTTCACTGGCTCTCCTCTATGCTGGTCTTGTATTCTCTTTTCATCTTTGCCTTTTATAGTCCTTAAATTGCTTTAAGATTTAGTTTGAGTCTTTCCTTATTTTCCCCAGCTACTACTTCCTCCCTCCACATTATCCTGTTTCTATTTTGTAGGAATTTATATTTGTACATTTCTTGTGAAAAATGCAATCTCCTTGAGAACAAAGGAAGTTTTACTTTTGACCTTGTATCCTTGGGTGTCTAATTGACCATTTGATTCTCCATTTGACATGAGAGATCAATGATTAATCAATCAACCTGTATTTTTGTGTATCCTATATTCTAGGCACTGTGTTAGATACTAGGGATACAAAGATAAAGTAGAAAAGTCATTATACTTAGAAAGCTTGCATTTTACAGGGGGGAAAAAGAAATTTGCAAATATAAAGAAATTTTAAATGAAAATATGTTCAATAAATGTCAGATAATTTTAAACCAAAATAGTGGAAATTTACATTGGAATTTGTGATCATAGACACTGGCTTGGAGAGGAGCAGAAGGGGTAATATATTTATAAATTGAGGAATCCTCCCTCATGGTTCATAAACTATACTAAATAATGGTGACTTTCTTATAAGTTCAGATATTCCTATTATATGGTGAAGAAGAGGAATTATTTCTTCTTTGATTTTCCCTTCTTATCTGTATGAAATATTATTTTACTAAATAATTTACCAAATATTTTACTAAAGACTAAAACATTATTTTAGTCTTATATTAGTCTTTAGTATTATATTGAGTCCGAGATTGTCAATGATTAGGAGAGAGAGGGAGAGATAGTGAAACAGAGAGACACAGAGTGACAGAGACAGAGGGACAAAGAGAGATAGAGAGAAACTGGCAAAGCAGTTTCTGATGATTTAGGCACAGTAGACAATAGATGCCCTTCCCATTTCATTAGAAGTCTAGTGGAGTCAAAGTTCTCACTTGATGGGAAGGCACTTCTTTTAATAAAGGGGTTATGATATCTTTTCAATGGTGTCCAATTGGTGGCCTTTTTTCCCTTACATACCAGAAAAATTTGCTGTATTCCAAGAAAGTCTCTTTCCTGTGGCATCAAAATATTGCCTAATCCTTTGGACAAATCAATGAATATTGTTCTTAGTCTTGTATGCTTCAATGTCATTTGTCACTAATTCAGAGACCTACCCCCCAAAATCAAACTGATTATTGTTCTTGTACTATAGAATGAAAAAAGAATAGTCACCCAACTTTAATAACATCTCCTATATCAAGGAAGAGCTAAAAATTATGGGGAAGTTGAGAAATAAAAACACAAATGTCATTTTCATAAGATACATAGCTTGTATTCTTAAGGAGAAAGATCCTATCTTCTCTAAGGAAAATAGAGAAATTTTTAAAAGTAAAAAACACATCCTTTAAATTTAAATGGGAAAAGGGGGGAGTCTTGCAATTCATGGCTTCACTAACTTCAGAATCATAGGTACCTGGGATTAGTAGGCTGTATAATGTTTATAATGGTTAGAATTTAGCATCTTTAGAAAAGACTAATAGAATTATTTCAAGATTCAACTACATTTTTCTATAAATTGAAACATTTTTAATACTTCTGGATATAGCTTCTGGCTTTTTCTAATCTCCATGTTTCTTTGAATTATTATTTTTCAACAGAAACTTCAGATTCACAGGACTGTGACCATCCTTTCCTTTCCCCCTCCCAACCCTGCCTCCATACACATCTTTCCTATGCCCAAGCCAACTTCCTTCAGGACATCCCTGCTCACATTGACAAATGACCTTAGTGTCATTTGCTTAATAGCACAAGAAATTATTATTAATTCCCCACTCATGTAGTCCAACTGTTGTATGCAAAACCCACCAAACCAATTTTAGTGTTCTTTTGAAATTTCTGCAAAATGATGAGCATGCAATATCCCCTTGTCCTCCCCTTCAAATAGCCATGCCAAGAACTGGACTGATAACTGGAGCCACCCACCTGGCAGGAGCTTCTGGTTTACAAAGCCAATGCATTGGACTGGACATTATTTAATGAGGATAAAAATGCCATCAATTTCTCTCCAGGCATTAGCCTTCTCTTTCTTTCATTCTCTGATTCCCTCGCTTCTCCTCCCTCTCCCTCTCTTTGCTTTCCTCTTCTCATTGCAAAATTTGCATGTATTTATAGTGATTCTATTAAAACAGTAGCCCTTGGCTCTTAAACTGCTATTTTAATATTAAAAAAGAAAATACACTTTAATAGTGTTAGATCAGAAAAGTTGCATTATGAAAACTGGAAGACTAAGGAACAAATATGAAAAATGAACTTAGTCACATTTTTCTTCTTGTCTGCTTCTATCCCAAAAAGCAGAGCTGTCTCTAAAATTGAAACTGGTTGGCACGTATTTTTAAAAAAGCAAAGAGCCTTCTGGGAAAAGCTGGCCCCAGGATGCTCTGTACTTTCCTTTCAGATGAAAGAATTTTCTGGGAATAGAATATTTATAAAAATAGAGTTAGAGGAGGTGAGGAAAGGTGCTGCAACTTTGGAAGGGTTTTAAAAAAAGAAGCCAAGTGGAAATTTTAAAAATGTATTAAACTTAAATAGAGGAAAAATCACCAAACTAAACTACAAAAGAAAACCCCACTAAGAAAATGTTTGAAAAAAATATTTCCCAAAGATGAAATCCCCTTTTCACAAAGATCTTGAAGAGCACCTCATAGGAAAGTTGTATGATAGAATTCTCATTGCTTTATACTAATGAAACAGATTTCAAAGAAATAAGGGATATTTGAGGCCACTTGCTGCCCCATTGTTTATTGACTAGCAACTCTGTAGAAAGAACTCAGTTGCCATGTTTTAAGCATCTGCCAAAGAAGGGAAAAAGAGGGAAATGTTAACAACTGTCACATAAATAATTAAGACAATGATTAGACAACATTAGAGTTTTTAGATTTAGGTAGTAATGCCAGCCAGGCATTCTGGGATTTTTAATTCTCTTACATGAGACTTCCTTTTGAGGTTTATCTTCTATTACCCAACTATAAGCACACTCTGCACAAGTCAAATTCAACCTCTGCATTATTGAATGATCCCAATTGGTTGCCTTTTTGCCTTTGCTTAAGCAATGTTTTCTACCTAAAATGTCCCCAGACTTTCTCCTGACTTCTACCTGTCAAGGGGCAGCTAAATGACTCAGTGGATAGAAAGCTATGAATAGAGTGGGGAGGACTTGGGTAAAATCTGGTCTCAGGCATTTCCTAGTTGTGAGGACTAGGAGGTATCACCTCACACCTAGCAGATTGGCCAACATGACAGCAAAGGAAAGTAATGAATGCTGGAGGGGATGTGGCAAAGTGGGGACACTAATTAATTGCTGGTGGAGTTGTGAATTGATCCAACCATTCTGGAGGGCAATTTGGAACTATGCCCAAAGGGCAATTAAATACTGTCTGCCCTTTGATCCAGCCATAGCACTGTTGGGTTTGTACCCCAAAGAGATAATAAGGAAAAAGACTTGTACAACAATATTCATAGCAGTGCTCTTTGTGGTGGCCCAAAATTGGAAAATGAAGGGATGCCCTTCAATTGGGGAATGGCTGAACAAATTGTGGTATATGTTGGTGATGGAACACTATTGTGCTAAAAGGAATAATAAAGTAGAGGAATTCCATGGAGACTGGAACAACCTCCAGGAAGTGATGCAGAATGAAAGGAGCAGAGCCAGGAGAACAGTGTACACAGAGACCGAGACACTATCATATTATTGAATGTAATGGACTTCTCCATTAATGGCAATGCAGTGATCTTCAACAATCTGTAGGGATCTATGAGAAAAAATAGTATCCTTTAGCAGAGGACAAACTGTGGGAGTAAAAACACCCAGGAAAGCCAACTGCTTGACTATAGGGGTTGAGGGGATATGATTGAGGAGAGATGCTAAATGAGCACCCTAATGCAAATACCAACAACATGGAAATGGGTTTGGAACAAGGACACATGTGATACCCAGTGGAATCATGCGTCGGCTAGGAGAGGGGTGGTGGTGGGGTGGGGAGGAAAAGAAAATGATCTCTGTTTCCAATGAATAATGTATGAAAAAGACCAAATAAAATAATGTTTAAAAACTAAAAAAAAATTGAAAGGGAATAGAAAGGAATATATATATATATATATATTTTTTCATCAGTACATGGTACATATACAAAATCTGGCCATGTATGTATTAGGGCCAAATGCAGAAAAGCAGTAACAATTTTGAGCAGCAACCTTTTTAGATCATAACAAAATAAAAATTATAATCAATAATGGTCCATGGAAAGACAAACAAAAATTAATTGGAAACTAATGCTAAAAGTAAATCTAATGTTAAAAACAAGGTGGCTCAGAGATCAAATTGTAGAAACAATCAATAATTTCATCAAGGAGGATGATAATGAGACAACATATCAAAATTTATTGGATATAGTCAAAGTAGTATGTGGGGGAAATTTTATAGCTCTGAATACTTACATCAATAAAATAGGGGGAAAGCATGTCAATGAAATAGGCATGCAACTAAAAAAAAAAGAAAAATTATAAAAAAAATTAATTTAAAATCCCCAACTAAAAACTATATTGAAAATCCTAACATTTAATGGAGATATTAATAAGAATGAAATAGTAACATTGAACTAATAAATAAGACAAGGATTTGACTTCATTTAAAGCAAAACAAATAAAATAGAGCTTTGGTTAATTTGATTAATAAAAGGAAAGGAGAAAATAAAATAATCAATATAAAAAATAAAAAGGGTGAACTAAACACCAACAAAGAGGAAATTAAGACAATTATTAGGAGCCATTTTGCCCAATTACATGCCAATAAGTCTGAAAATCTCAGTGAAATTGATGAATGTTTAAAGAAATATATAAATTACCCAGTTTAACAAAAGTAGAAATAGAATATTTAAATAATCACATTTCAGAAAAAGAAATTGAGCAACCTATCAAAGCACTCCTAAGGAAAAATCTCCAGGGCCTGATGGATTCACAAGTAATTCTTTCAAACACTGAAAGAACAATTAATCTGAACACTACATTTAAACTATTTGGGAAAATAGAAAGAGAAGGAATCCTACCAAATTCTTTTTATAACACAAATGTGGTAGTTATTAAGAAGAGCAAAAACAGAAAAAAGAAAATTATAGGCCAATTTCACTAATGAATATAGATGCATACATTTTAAATAAAATACTATCAAGGAGATTATAGAAATATATAACATTGATCATTCATGATGACCATGTGGGATTTGTACCAGGAATGTTGGGCTGGATTAATATTAGGAAAATTATCAGCATAACAGACCATATCATTAATCAAACTAACAGAAATCACATGATCTTTGAATAGATGCAGTAAAAGCCTTTGACAAACCCATACAACCATACAACACCCATTCCTGTTGAAAACATTAGAAAGCATAGGAACAAATGGGTTATTCCTTAAAATGATAAGTAGTAGCTACCTAAAACCATCACAACTGCAATGGGGATAAGTTAGAAGCCTTCCGAATAACATCAGGGGTGAAGTAAGGATGCTCATTATCACCACTATTATTTGTATTAGAAATGCTAATTTTAGCAATAAGAAAAGAAAAAGAAATTGAAGGAATTAAAGTAGGCAATAAGAAAACTAAACTATCAATCTTTGGAGATAATATGATAGTATACTTAGAGAATCCTAGATAATCAACTAAAAAACTAGTTGAAATAAAGAATTATGTATGGATATTTCAAGTAACATAGATACATGAATTTGGGTTCAAAAGGTCCAAAATGTAACATTTGGGGACATTCTTTCCAATATACTTTACTGGTACAACTCACACTGACTTTAATGGACACCATGTAGCTAACATACTATGTGACCTTTTGGGATAACATTCAACAAGAGCTGCCTTGCTGTGATTCTATTGACAAAGCAATATGCATACAGTTTGAATTGATCATAGTCACAAATCCCATTCTTCCTTCCATTTTGTACATTCAACTACATTAAACATTCTACCTTTATGCAAAATATTTGGAAATTCAAACAGAATTTCAAGATCTCATCTAAAGGACTGGATTCATGGCAAAATGTTCCATTACATCACCTCTTTGAATCTATTTCAGACTGTATTGTCCAGTATGACCTTAAATCATGGGACACTGCAGTTTCTAATGAACTGAAAATTTAAATACCTCCCAAAGTGCAGTGGAAAACCATATGATGATAAAATTATGGGAGAACAAGAACATGTCACTCAGTGTGGATTGACATAAATGAGTTAGTTATATTTTACATTGTTAGATGAAATATTCACTTTTAATAAGATTGCAAATGAATTCAATCCTTTGAGTTAAGGCATACAATCATCATGTTAGATGATCTTTTCCCATATTTATTGAGAAGAGACTATGCGTAAACCCTTCCTTACTACATTATGACTATACTGAACAATTAATCTGGGTACTAAGGAGTCAGTGCCACAATTTTTTAAATTTACGAATGAATGTGCATCAGATAATGCTACCTGTAAATATAACTAAGGCTTATAGAGCATACTTCTATGCAAATTTAAATAAAGGGGATCAATTAAATTATTTGATGATAAAAATTCTGTATCAATTATCTTGTTGGAGCAACCCAGTTCTTTAGTAGATTATTGAAGAAAAATATCAAAGAACATTAGCCTTTTTGGATTATTTTAATCACCCTCAAAATAGCTATCATTTTCTGAATCTGTTCTCAACCATTCGAATAATTTTGAGACAATATTCTTTTAAAAGAATTAGACTACAAAATGAAAACAGAAAAGCTAAATTATGGGCATGAATGCCTGAACAAAATCTTCCTTGAGGACTTAGGGCAACTTATTGTCAAATAAAAGTGTTTATGTGCATATCTGAAATTTAGTTATTAAAGCATTAGATTTAGGTTCAATTGGATTGATTATTTTATATTCTAAGAGTATAGAAGTAATTTGTTATTTTCAGATGCTTTTATGACTTCTTATGAAACATAAAATTGTTTCCACTTGAAAAATCTACATTTTAGGATGGTGTTTTGGATATACCCAGATGTTAACCTCTAACTGTTCAATTTATCTGTGGGTACCCATAAGCAGTCACTTGTAACATCCCACTATAAACAATTCCCATTACTGCAATAATATTAGCAAGTCATATTGCAGCTGCTTGGTTGCCTGAAGGGAATGCTTACATTCTAAGTATCTTACTCAGTGTCATCTTGATAAGGTGGGAAAATGTTGCTAACATTGTTAGACTCTAAGGCCTCTTAAGATGTCACAATGGGTCACTTGATCTTTTCACTTGATAATGTTTCTTCTCATTGAGTTCTATTAACAGTTCTATTTCTTTATTCATTCAAAAAGCTATTTAAAAAAATTCCTAATGTTTATTTTATGTTTAGTTTGGCCTTGCTTTTTCTTTTTTCAGTGTTAAGCTAAGATTGACTGGACTGGAAATCTCATATTTGCTTTTGCCTGATTTCCTTTGATAGTTGATTTCCCCTCTATTCATTATATTTAACCAGACTTTATACTTACTTACTTAATTAATTAATTTTAAATATTTTTCCATATCTACTTGATTCATTCTTTCCCCCTTCATTCTTCCCACCCCCCTTTCAGAGCTGACAAGCAATTCCACTGGGTTGTACAAATGTTATCAGTTGATTCCTATTTCCATAGTATTAATTTTGGCTATAGAGTGATTTTTTAAAAAAGCTTAACTCTAAAATCACATACCCATATATACATGTGATAAGTAATGTCATATGTTCTTTTGCATTTCAATTCCCATAGTTCTTTCTCTCAATGTGGTTTGCATTCTTTCCCATAAAAGTCCTTTAAGAATGTCCTGGCTTATTTAACTAGACTTTCTAACAATAAAGGTAGTTAAACTTTAATCTCTATCAGTTTCATCCCTGAGTGTTGTCATTCATATTCACACTCATATCATTTATAAAATCAAAGAGAAAAAAATGGAAGCTGATCTAACATTTTCATCTTAATAGTTCAGATAAAAAAATGGAATCCAGAGCCAGAAGATTTAGGTTCAAATTTACTACATGTTCAGTTTGGGGCAGCTGATTGAACCTCTCTGGCATCTCAGTTTCCTCTTCTGAAAAGTGAGTTGGATTAGGTGACCTCTAAAGTTTCTTTTAGGCAGCTGGGTACACAGTTGATAGAGTGCTGGCCCTTGAGTCAGGAAGACTCATCTTCCTGAGTTCAAATCTGACCTCTGATAATTATTATGTGTATGATCTTGGGCTAATCACTTAGTCATATTTGTTTCAGTTTCCTTATCTGCAAAATAAGCAGTAATTAAATGAAATAAGAACTGATAACTGGAGAAATGAGAATTTTGGTGGAATTACTATTTAGTATTGAAGGGAAATTAATATTTAGGAAGGCCAAGTCAGATCATATTTGGAATTTTACAGTCATTTTGAGATGGCACAATTTAGAAAGCATGTAAAAGAAAAATATGAATGTTGAACCTTGGAAGACAAAGCAAAACATAAATAAATTAGTCAAAAAGCATTGGGTCCTAATATGTGTCAAAACTAGGGATAGAAAAAGAAACACAAAGGAAAAACTTTTTTTTTTATTTTTACAAATATATGTAGAATAGGAATCAAAATTCTTCTTTTTGGCTCTGGAGGGCAGAATTGCCATCCTTAGATGAAAATAATCAAACTACACATTTTAGCTCATCATTAGAAAAGCTTCATTAAAATTAAAACTGTTTTTAAGGATATAGGCTACCTTGGGGAGTTCTGATCCATTTTAAATGTTTAAATAGGGATTAGATGACCATACCACATATGTTTTACACTCTATTTATAATTTTGTTAGTGTTTATACTAGCTGACCTCTGATCTGTCCAGTGCTAAGATTCTATTATTTTATTTTAAAGTTGGAAGTAGTGAAGAGTAGGGTAGAGACAAATTATAAATTTATCCTATTTCTTCCACTGTCCTCTATACTACATCCTATAGAAATTACAGTCTCCTCACTCCTGTCCCTGGCTGGTAGTAAAGGAAGTGCTCATGGACTGATTAAAAGGACAAAGTAACTGGAAAATTCATTTAATCTTTGTGTCAGTACAAGAATATAAACACACAAAAAAACTTGTAACCCTGTGTTCTATTGCTCTGGGATAAAATATAATCTCTTTTCCCTAGTGTTAAGAGTCCTTCATATTGTTTCTCCAGCCCATCTTTCCAGGTTAATTGCACATTACTCTTTTACACAATCTATATTACAGTTATACTAGTAGACGTTTCCCGAACTTGTCACTCCATTTCTCATCTGTCTGCCTTAGCATTAGGTCTTACCCGCTTCTAGAATGTACTCTTGTTTGTTTGTGCCTTTTTGAATCTTGGATTTATTTCTAGACTCAGTTGTTTAAATGCTTTCTCTACTTCCACACTAGTATATAAGCTCCTTGAGAGTAAGGAGTGTTTTTGGTTTTGTTTTGTTTTGTTTAACCTCCAGTGCCCAATCTAGTGCTTTATAAATAGTAGATGTTTAATAAATGTGTGCTGTTTTCTGTTGTGCCTACAGACTATGTTTAAGGCAAAGTCTTTTTAAGAGGGATGATACTTCATGATTGATGGATAGAGAGAAAGGGAAAAATGCAGTAAATTATTCATTTTAAAGGGGGTGTGGCTCAGACTGACACACTGTGGTACAATCGAATGTAATGGACTTCTCCATTAGTGGCAATGCAGTGATCCTGAACAACTTGGAGGAACCTATGAGGAAAACCACTATCCACATCCAGAGGAAACACTGTGGGAGTAAAAACACCAAAGAAAAACAACTGCTTGAATACATGGGTCGAAGGGATATGATTGGGGATGTAGACTCTAAATGAACATCCTAGTGCAAACAACAACATGGAAATAGGTTCTGATCAAGGACACATGTAAAACCCAGTGGAATTGCATGTTGGCTATGGGAAGGGGTGGGGGAGGCTAGGGAGGGAAAGAATATGATTCCTGTAACCAAGGAATAATGTTCTAGATTGACTAAGTAAAATTTTCAAAAAAGGTGTGTGTGGTTATTTGATATTTATTATCAAATTAGAATCTAATCTATAATTAGTTTCCTGCATGCATTGCCCATGATACTTCAGCTTCCTTTATTGCTTGAAAGGATGGAGTTGAATCTTAACTGAAGAAGAGAGGTGGCAAGCATACCTCTTGCTTCCCAGATGAGAAATAGTAAATTATAGATGCAGAGTAAAACAAATGTTAGAAATAGCTATTTTGTTTGGTTGTGGTGCTTGACTGTTCTTTGTTACAGAGTAGAGGTTCTATTAGATCGGAGTTGAGTTACTGTAATGTAAAGACAATTTAAAAATAGATATAGCAAACTCTTTGGTTTCATTTCCATTGGTGAACCGGGACCCCAAGATATAACTTTACATATCTTCCTTCAGATGGTTTATAGGAATAATCTTAAAGTACTTTGGTTTCTTATGGTAACTCTCAGGAAGCCTCTTCTGATATGTTACCCTCAATATTCATGAACCCAATGATATCAATTGGCACATACAAAGAGATATTTCCTCAGAAGATAAAGCAAGAAGAGAAGTTATAAAAATATTCCCAATAAGGAGATATAATACCTCTTCTATACTTGCTTAGTTCTGAGAAGAATGGTTTCATACTTGAAGCTTGAAAGCACAAAAATAGGAAATGCATAGGGCTGAAGGGTATTTCCTGGTCCACTGATTGCTTTATGTCCATTGGAAGAACTCTATCAAGTTCACTTCTCAGTGCAACAATGCCAGTGGAAAAGTCACACATGCAATGTCTTTCCTAATGGGTCAATTTACTGCTAGACTTGGCCAAACATATCATTCTTCAGGACTGGTTCCTCACAAAACACAACTTTAATGGTTGCCATAACCATTGGAATCTTGGTATCAACTCTGATTTCTTAGGATACCACGTAGGGCTCTGATGACCATTTGGATTTTACAAGGTCTTAACTCTAATTGTTCTATCTCCAAATATTCATTCACCTAAGATCAGAAACCAATAAATAAAAAGACATTGAGTACAAATGGTACCATGTATTCACAGGGAATAGTGGCTAGATGGGAAATAAAAACTGCTGTTTTGCCATCATTATGGAGCTCAGCTATCTTCTTTGTTAGAAAGCTTCCAGGGAAGAGAGAAATACAAAGAGGTAGGAGTCTACTGACTCTTCTGTGTGTAAAATTAGTTCTAGTTGTATTATCAGTTCTGGCTCTAAAGCCAATGAAGAAAACTTTTCCCCAACACAGGTTTGGACCCTCAATCATTCTTGATCAGAAGAAAACTCATCAAACTTCTTCCAGCTGACAATATTATGCATGCTCTGAGGAATGAACCCTTATTATTTGATCCTTCATTACAAATGTATGACTTTTTTAAAAAGAAAAAAATTTATTGTGTAGCCAGTAAGGTTCTTTCTCATTCAAATAGTTTTTTATTCAATGAATAGTGTAAAAATGAGTTACATTCATGCCAAGTTGTATTCTTTTTGAAGCCGAAAGCTGGTAAGAGAAGTCAAGCGGTGAATGACGTAGCATATCAACCCCTCTCTTTCCTTCAGCCCTGCATGACCAAGGATGATAAGTACCATATTTGAGTTTTGATAAGGGATCAAAAGATTCAGGAATATTTGAGGAGTGTTCTGTGTTTGTGATAAGACTCTCTAAATATAAAATTATAGCACAGACTGACTGGGATCAAATACCCTGTCTAAGTGCCTAGCTATGGATCTTCTCAAATTCATACAATTTAAGATTCTAAGGTTCCAAAGTTGATTTAATTACTTTGGGAAAATGTGCGTAGCATTAGAAAGTAAGCCACTGCTTGAAGATGAAATGTCTTTTAAAGAATTCAGAATGAGGACAATGGAAGCAAGAAAGCTGGGTAGCATTGATGGACTAATGAGAAAGATTCTAGGCTGAATGATGGCAGTGTACTGGATGTCAGTTAATTCTTAGGGCACAAATTAATATGTGATTATGCAATTGTTTTGTATTATCTTTTAGTCTTTAAAATGTATTCATCATGTCTACTGAAATTGTCTGCTCATCTGTGGTATATTACATCATCTACTTTTTTGTATGATCAACAATATCTAGGTTAGTGTAAGATATAATTAGGCAAATTCATCTAACTTTTTTGTACCTTAATTCATAAGATCAGAAAAGGTCACGTTGTTTTCATTTCAGTCATGACCAATTCTTTGTAACCACATTTGGGACTTTCTTGGCAAAGATACTGGAGTAAAATATACTAACCATTCAATAATATAAACAAATTCATTATATTGTGAAGGAAAGAAGAGAAACTATTTTATTTCTATGATTTTGTGTGAATGAGTAAGTGTGCATGGTGGCCAAAATGTTAGACTTAGAAACAGGAAGACCTGAGTTTAGATCTCACTCCTACTGTTATAAATTAAATGTATCTTTTGATTTATTTGTACTTTGCATTAGACCATCTAATTTTTTTTCCTATGGATGGGAGTAGGGAGGGTAGAATAATTATAGGACATATGACCCTTTGCATGTGATTAGCTTCTCTCTGTTTTAATTAGCTCCTTAGAATATATCTACTAAAGTAAAAGAAAGACAAATTGTGATCTATCTTCATTAGTGAAGGGAGTTTCCACATAGGGATTTTCTTACAATGATGGAATCACAGATGTTTCACATAATTTCAAAAGTGTATATTCATGAGAATGAAAATATATTTCTACAATGCAAGGGAAAGAACATTGAATTGTAAGTCAGAAATCTGTCTGGCTTTACATCTGCACCTAACTAGATAGTAAAGTCACTCACTCATCCTGTTTGAGACCTCAATTTTCCCATTTGTAAAATGAAAGGTTTTAACTAGATGGCCTTTTCAGATTCTAAGTTCCAAAAATCATTTAATGTGATGGAAAAGATGATGGGAGAGAAGACTCATTGTTAGATTTATGCCTATAGCACTTCAGAAAATGGGATAATGTTATATAAAAAGAATTTAGAAGAGAAATTTTTAAAGAAAAAGGTCATTAATCTAACTTCTAAATAATCTAAAGCTGTAAATATCAAGTAATGAGGTTAATAATTTTGAAGTGACACTTTTTTCATCGTGATGAAACCAATAGTAGGCTTCATGTTTTAATTATCTTAAGTACTTATGGTGGATAATTCCAATTGTCAACGTAAATTTCATATGAAAATGGAATGAATAATCTCTAAGCAATTCAGATTAACAAAATCCAGAGCCCCCTTTCCCCTGAGAATTTAATATTTTAAATGGCTTATAATTGAAGTTCATTTCAATTAGTTTCCAAGTAAGGCACTACTAAATAAAGGTAATTTTCACATCATAGCTTATACCTGAGAATTTCTGGAAGTGGCAAAAATGGTCATATAGCCTCCAATATTAGATGATTTAAGAAGAGGGAAGAATGACTGTTTGACGGGTCTAAAAATGTTGTATTTGACAGAGTACTTATTTCTCTTTGATAGTAACACTTAAGTGTTCTGCTTTATTAGATGACAGGTAACAGAACTGAGGCATTTTCTGAATAATTTTTTTTTCTAACATGAGTTCTTTTCATTGAATAATTCAAGGGCAAATTTTATTTAAGCAAACTCTAAGGTCATTGAGTAGCTAGAAAAGCAAAGAATGGCAAGATTGTTTTATATGTAGACTTACTTGTCATACACATGTATTTCTGTTTTAAGCTCATTTTAACTATATTACCATGTGTCAAGTAAGGACAGTTTATTAGGCCACTCTCCTAACAGGGGACATATATATCAGTAAATAAAAGAAATTAACTTTCTTTTATCTTTGTCTTATTGGTAGACAAATAAATGTTGGTTTTGAAGTCAAAGGATTAAGGTTTAACCCCTAATTTTCCACTTCCTTGTGTGAATTAGGGAAACTTCTGCGAACCTGTTTCATTAACTGTAAGATGAGAGAGTTTTACTAGCTTACAACAAAGGTCACTTGCAGTTTTAACTCTATGATTCTGTGATCTTGTGTCTTGTACATAATAGATACTCAAGATGTATTTGTTGAATTAATAAGTGAATCAATGAATTCTGAAGTACCTTGAGGAAAGGGCAAATGGATATTTGAAAAGAATCATTCTGTATTTGAAACCTAAACCTATCATACAGAGATGAGTAGCTAAGTTCAACTCTATAGCATTGTCTGGAAGCCACAGCATGAATTCATGAATGGGTATCTGATCTGTGCCCTACACATCACTATAGAATAGATCTTAGATTCCCCAAATGGAAAATTAGCTTATTTCATTTTTTGGTAATCTTTATAGTGACTTTATAAGCAGCTTTTAGCACATCAAAATTATTTCTATTAAATTGAATAAATTGCTTCATAATGTTTAGGGGAGTTAAAACTACAGAAAAATAATATTAAGTTCATCTTTGATATGACAAATTATTTCCCCCACCTCACAATGTTTTTTGCTTCTTAGAGCTTGAAGGTGAGGTGAGGAGTTTTTGACACTAAATTCAAGTCAGTCCTTCAGATGCTCCTGTTTAGAGACTGTCAGCTCTTACAATTCATGTAAAATATCTCCAAAATGTAAGGTACTTTTCTCACTCTGAATCAAGAAAGAACATTAAATGAAATTCACTGACAGCTACAGGTACATCTTAAAAACAAATTACCAGAATTTAAAGCTTCTACTATACTTTTTTCAGTTCTATCTCTTTCAATACAGTGTTTTGTTGAATCACAGTTAATACTTCATGAAAGACACTTATGATTACTTGACAGGTGGGTTAGCTTTTAGTATAATTACTAGAAATCTTTATAGCTCATTTTTCCTTCTGACCTTCAGTTTTTTCTCTCTCAGGGATGATGCATCACGGATTATTGATGGACAAATGTCAAAAGGGTTATCCACAGAAAGAAAATTTTCAGCTTTTCCATTTCTTGCCATATTGGGATAAAGTTGGTACTTTTTGCTTCACTATTTCTTTGCCCAATTTAGTAAAGTAATAATTATGCCCAGAGGACTGAATGCTCAAATGTTCTTGATTCTATCCCTCTAATGAGAGTCCAACTAATTCTTTTTGGTGATATAGCTAATTTCTCTAGGTGTCTGTTTTCAGAATCTATAAATCATGCATAAGACTACTGTATATTATTACAACAGGACTGTGATAATCAATTGGGTTTTTCTAGCCTTGAGTCCCAAGCCTTTTAATGAGGTTCCAAGACCATTTTGTTGATTATGTAAATTTTTTAATACTCTAAGCACAAACAAGCTATTTTCTTCAAGAAGCTTTTCAGTCTAGTTGGTAAACTCATTTTTACCCTTGACACTTACAAATCCTTTTATTGGACATTCTCTATTTTTATTTGTTCAGTTATTTGTATATATATATGCATATATATATATCATATTTCTCCTCCAAACTATAAGCTTCATGAGGGCCAGGATTATGTTTCACATCAACTTGTTTTTAGGAGAATCTCTATGCATACTGCACCATATTCACCAACCTTTATCCTACAAGTCCCCCAAACATTATTTTTTTCATAAGCTCTATTCTCAAAGTATTAAGAGAGGGCTCTGAGAGTCTATTACTTCAAGAGCATCTATCATAATTTTCTGGAAAACACAATCTCGAGATTGAGAGTCAGGTCAATAAAAGTTCAGAATTAGGACAAAGTGTCATCATTAATACTGAATAACCATCTCTGCCAGTCTCAGAAACTTTAAGAACTATAGGGATGAACTTAAGCAGTAAATGCAATCCTTTGAGAAGTGATTTTCTCCTGGTCTAGTCTACAGCTCAATGAATTTTTGCCTTTTGCTTGTCCCTGGTTTATGGTCCTGCTCCTTGGTGTCTCCCTCCTAATATTGCACTGCTTTTTTTTTAATCACAGAATTTATTCATTTTTGAACAGCATGATGTTTAGACTCTAACTCTGATTACCTTTTACTTAAAGTTGAGGACAATTAATAAGGTATTCCTTTGGTAGATGACAATTCTTCAGACTTCCTTAGGTTAAGATTGACTAAAACCTTAGATGGGATTTCTGCTGCAGTCTCTGTGATGCTATCTGACATCATTGCTCTTGTAGCAATCAACTTTCAGGGTGCTCGCTTAATCCTTTGAAATTAGGAAAAATGGGGTTTCTGGGGTTTGTAGGATTAAAGTTGGGGAATATGGTGATGGATATGGTATACATAGAAATTCTCCCAGGAAGTTTCCTACATTATAAAGGCTCTGGAAAAGAACTAAAATAAATAGTGCTGCTTGCATCAGTGTCTCTACTAAGGCATTTGTCCATCAAGCAAGCACTAAACATTCATAAAGCTCCTTTTCACCTCTTGGAAAGTTCTGTTCCTAGCTCTGAGGATATGAGACAAAAAAATGAAAACAGTTCTTTTTCTGAAGAAGCTTATATTCTATTGGAAAACACAAGATGCACTTATATACATATATGCATATTAAATATAATGTAATTTGAGGGGAGGAGAAACTAGAATCTAGGGGGCCTAGAACAGCTTAGGAGGTAGCAATTAAACATCAGAGGACAAGAAAGAGTCCATTTTGGAGATGGGAGACGAGGGCAGCTTGTTCAAAGCTACAGATGGGGAGATAAAATTTCACAGGTAAGAACAAGAAGGACAATTTGGACTCTAGAATACAAGAAGGGTAATGTATAGGCCTGGACAGGTTGGTTAAAGCAAAGTTGTAATGAACTTTAGTGCAAATGAAAGAAATTTTATTTAATCCTAATCAAAATCCCACCTTCTACAGGAAGCCTTTTCAGAATCCCTCTGAATCCCAGTACTTCCTCTTTTTTTATTATTTCCCATTTTTCTTGTATCAATTTTATCTTCAATATATTTGTTTGTATGATTTCTCCTCCATTAGATTGAAAACTACTTGAGAATAGGGAGGGTCTTTTACCTCTTTTTTGAATCTCCAGCACTTAGTACAGTGCATGGCAAATAGTGGGTATTTAATAAATGTTTATATAATGAATGAATAAATCATAGTGTAAATGGGGGACTAAAATTATGAGAATGGATTTTGCTAATAGACCTTGCAGCCAAATAACTGACCTTTGCATATTAGTGAGAAAAGGTTGTTATAAGTTTAAATGCGAACAGGACTCAGATGAGGCTGGGAAGTATTCAAGTGTGACTGTATTCATTATTTTGTCCTATGCTCCTTTTGCTGTTGCTGCCATCATTGTTGGTTATGGGAACTGTTCGTAAGCATTTGCCCCAGTCTTTAGGTCATAGCTTCCTTTATTTTGGAACCCACATAGAATGTGAGCCAGAATTAAGATAGTAAACAATGATTAAGCTTGTGGTCACATCCAGTCAATTGTGCCTTTTTAGATTGTTCCTTCTAAGCTAACAACTAATTTTCTGTCTCTAGAGAAGAAGTTTTGAGGGAAAGTTTATGTGATACTTGAATCCTTAATTTAATTTTGGGTATAATATAAAAGGTATGATTAAAAAAGCATAGGATATATAAGCAGGAATGCTGGTCTAAATGTATTGAGTAAGACTAGGATGCCATATATGCTTCCTGCACAGAAGAAGAACTGGTTTCAAAGTTTGCATGGTGCAGAATTCATGGGAGAAAGGTGGCATAAATATTTGGGAGGAATGGATTTAGGGTGATGGTGGAGATCAAGGCATTTCCTGAAAGTAGCTCTTCTCTTTGTACTAAACAAATGACTTTCTGTTTACATCTACATATCCTAGTCATCTAAGTGATGAGTAAGGGTAAAATTAACTATTAATATTTAATCATATTACTAATGCTTTGGTTAATATTTAAGGTAGGAATGTCTGTGTTAAACTTGAAAGTAGACAGTTTCAAAGCTTTGTAGTTCCTATCATGATTTGAACACGGTTTTTCAGAAGTGAATACCTTCTAGACAGTGGCAGGAATGGAAATAGTTTATGCAGGGAATTTCAATAATATCATATTTATCATCTGCATATTATAAGGCAGCCAGTAGCCACTGAACTGTGTCCCTCAATTTGCATAACAGCACTCATTAAATTACTATTTAATACAAAACATTCTATCCAACATTTAGTAAATGCTTATTTGGTACAGCTACGTAGCACTGTAAATAGAGTACAGATCATGGAATTAGGAAGATTCATCTTCCTGAGCTCAAATTTGGCCTCAGACACTAGCTATGTGACCTGGGGCAAGTCACTTAACCCTGTTTGCCTCATTTCCTCATCTACAAAATGAGTTAGAGAAGGAAATGGCAAACCACTACAGTTTCTTTGCCAGGAAAATCCCAAATGGGGTCACAAAGAAATGGGCATGACTTAAATGACTGAACAACAACATTTGGTACTGACTACTGAGGTAGGCATGAGAAAAATGGTTTAGATATGACATGGTTCCAGGTCTCAAATTTATTGTCTATTAGGGACTTCTTGTGAGTCGTACAATGAAAGCTCCATTGATATGGTCCTATTTCTTTATCATCATATATCTGTTTAGAATAACATGCACAACTCTAAAATATTTCATGGTTACTTACATGCTAACAGTTCATTCACAGGGCAATCTTTTGTACCATATACCCAAATGTACAATTTAATGGGATGGGGTAAGCCACCACCCATCTACATTTGAGATAGCCCTTCCGCAAGCCTTATTAACTTTTACTTATTGTAGAGTAATTAATCTGTCATTTATCTAGTTCCCCACTCTTCTCTATGTCAGGGCAAAACAAAACAAAAACCAAAAACCTGAAAGATAAAGCTAAAATAGGATGGGGAAAAGGGTTGATGACTACTAGTTGAATATCTACTCATATAACAGAGAGAAGTAAAAGCTGGCATCCTGAAAGCAAAGCAGGAGATTGAAAAACTCAAAAGCAAAGGTAGAATTTTGTTGTGCCTTATAACATTATATTAGAATGAAACTTCATAATAATGATCCTGAGTCATCAATCTAAAGCCTAAATTATGTTCCATATCCTCATCTAGGAGGTTTGTAATATATTTCAAATTATTTCTATCATAATAGTTACATAAGGCATACTGGGGAATTTGAAGTGTAAACTTTAGGTATCTGAAAAGTTGACATATGTATAATTCTTCCATTCTTGATGATACCAGATAAAAGAAGAATATATAAATATGAACTGAAGCTGCAACATTTGCAGAAAGATAACAGAATACATTATGTAAAATACATATAACCTGTTGGATTTCTGCAGATGTAATATTCTGGCTGCTTTCATATTGTTTTATAAAGGATTATTAGGATATGCTTTCCTCAGAAAATTCATATTTCTCTGTCTAAAGAGTTCACCATCTCTTTCACTGTGCTCCTAAATCTATGTATACTATTAGGACAGTATGACGGGCAAGGTGATGGATTTGAAGTAAGCGGACTTGGATTTGGATCCCAACTCTGTCAGTTTATACCCTTGAGCACTTGGGCAAGTGATTTAAATTCTCTCTGCATTTCATTTTTCTTATCTGTAAATGGATGGCTTATAGAAATTCTTTTCAAGCTTGAAATATGGTTCTCTGAAGAGCTGCATTTAATATAAAAAGAAAATCAATAGGATGTAAATTTCTTGAGGGTATGGATAACTTAATTTTTGATCACTGTATTGCTACATCTTAACCCAATACCTGGCATGGTAGTTATTTAATAAGCACTATTGAGTGAGTGAATGAACAATAAATATATTACATAGGTCTAAGATTTTAAGGAAGAGAAAGAAGATATTTCTTAGAACATAAAATTACCAAATGAATAGGATATTATAGTAGTTTATGTCCATTAATGTATGATTAGTCATAAAATATTTGAGTGATTATAAAAATAGATTAAATCAGATTAATATTATTTCAGATAACTGTTCAATATTTCCATGGTCCCTAAGATACATCTCATAGAAGATTTTGTCTAGAGGATGTACCAAAAAGTAGGTGAGGTATGTAATATGACAAATTTTTCCATTATCATCCCAATCCTGAATGTCCCCAAGTTTGTTTTCTTGAGTTGTAGGTAGAATTTCAAAGTTCCAGGCTCTTTATGAGAGCCTATTTAGTTATTTTTAGATACTCTCAGTAGTATATTTCATTTGGTGAACTGACTTCTGAAACCAAAAGGATTTTCTTTTTAGAAACCCATCTGTTATTGACATATGACAGAGTGTCTCTATGGTGATTCCAATGAAAACACCTGACTTTTCTGTTAATGGTTCCTTCCCTCAATATCTGCTTAGAAGGAATAATGATTTTCAATAGAGATCAGAGATTTAGGTCTTTATGGGTCTACAGAGGCTAGAAAGTCCACCACCTCCAATTAACAATTGTGGAATCTGAATCCAATGTAGGTGAAGTGATTTACCCAAATAATTCTAAGTGGTAATTAGGAAATCAGGGGTTCAAAACATCGAAATTCTTTGACTTCAAATTAAACACTTCCTGTTATACCATGTTATCAGTTCAATTTATACATGAGTGTGTTAAAATTTAAATTCTATATTCTACATTGTTATGGTTTATATTTTTAATAAAATAGATGTTTTTAAAATGCCAGAATTAAATGAGAACTAGTGATGTAACACTAGGGGAAAAACTATTTCATATCATTAATTCACACAGCTATGCATGTGCATCATTTAATAATTACAAATCCTCATCTATTCATGAGGTATCTAAGTGGCTCAAAGAATAGAACACTGACTCTTGAGTCAAGCAATGAATTAAAATATTGTCTTAGGAACTTACTAGCTATGTGATTCTTAGACTGTCATATATCTTCTATCTGACTAATAACCCTTATATTTAAAATAGCGATGAAAATAGCAGCTACACTCCTGGGCTGTTATGAGTATAAAATCAGATAATACTTGTAAAGCACTTTGCAAACAAGGTGCTATATAAATGCTATTGCTTTTATTTTGTTGTAGAACCACAGGTGAGAGCAGTTAAGATCTTTAACATCCTGATATTCAAAAGACAGAGTTAATCTTAAAATATCAAATTTTAAGAAATCACTTTTAAAAACACATTTTTTTCAGTGATGATGGCTTGTAGTTAGATGTCCCATTTATAGATGATTATGAATGCCATTGAGACAATGTGGTATTTGGAAAGACTGCTAGATTCGCAATTAGGACAAATCTGTCTTCAAATCCCTTTGTTTAATGTTGGTGGTGGTAATGAAGATGATGATGCAAGAGATTGAGTTTTCCTCAAGTCAGGAGGACCAGCATTCAAAGGAGACCTCATGTACTAACTGTCTTGGTACTTTGGGCAAGTCAGTCAGCCTCTGTTTTCCTCAGTTTACTCATTTTGATGTGTATAGATACTTCCCAGGATTATTGGGAGGATCGAATGAGATAATAATTACAATGTAATTAGCACAATGCCTAGCATAAAGTATTACGTAAATGTTTGATATAATTATTATTAAACAAAATTTATTTTAGTGTATTATTTTATTTTTGCTACTGAAAATTATTCATAATTTATTATTAACCACAAAATTATACCTAACATCTAGTGCTACAAAGTACTCCAAGTATTATCTCATTTGATCATCAGAACCCAGGGGTGTATATGTTATTTTTATCCCCATATTACAGTTTAGGAAATTGAGGCAGAGGTTAAGTGATTTGTTCAGTCATATAACAGGAAAGTGACTGAGGCTGGTTAAAAACTCAAATCTTTCTGACTCTTAAGTTCAGCACTTGGTTCACTTTTACCCCCTTACTTCCTCTGCCAAAATTACTGCTTCAAAGTCTAACTGTGTCCCCACAGTCAGTTTATTGAACTTAAATTAGTCCTCCCAACTATGAAAGAATGATAATAATGCCTGTATTACCTACATCATAGGATTATTAAGGAAATGTCTGTAAAATATTTTTTAAGATATAAATAAAATGATGATTGGCACATACTAGGTTTTTGATTGATTAAAATTCTACAGATAAGAGCAGTTATCATCATCACCATCATCTTGTTTTATTCATCTTAATTTTACAGATAAGAAAACTTAACTGCAAAGAGGATATGTGTCTTACTCACGGTTGTAGTTTGAACTAACAGAACAGAGATTAGAACCAATGTCTCCTGACTCCCCAGCCTCAGACCTTTTTCTTTCCTATCATGCAAAAGACTAAAAACAGAAGTGGCCTTCATGTTCCAGGAAATTATCACCTTTTAGAAAATAACTGAAGTTGATAGTAAGACAACATAAATAGTACTTTGACAAACTGGATCCTGAAAAAAAAAAAACATCCACTAGGTTAGGTAAAGAATATGAGACAATAATTTGTTAAATGAATGTTGAATGAAGAGACCATCTTTAAGACATGATGGAAGTGGGAAGATATGACGATATCTCCAAGGAAACTGTTTTATATAACTTTAAAATCAGTTACAATATAGTCAAATGAATGCTAAATTTGGAGTCAGGAGACCAGGGTTCAGCTCTAGATTCTGCCATATTTACTGGCTAATTGATCTTTGGGATGAATCCCAGGGAATTTCATTTTTTTCTAATTATAAAGTACCTACTTTGCAGAGTTATGAAGAAAGTACTGTGTATAGCTTATGAGTATAAGTTTTAGATATTCATGATTATTATAACTGACATTTATTGATGCAGTATTTCAAAGTTGGCAGAATGCTTTATATTTATAATCATAGGATTCTTCACAATGTTGTGAGGCAGTTCCTACAGGAATGTTATCCCCATTTTATAGATGAGGAAAGTGAATCTTAGTTTAATTGACTTTTCTAGTCAAACATCCAATAAGTATCAGAATCAGAATTCAACTCAAGTCACTAGGATCTAAATTCAGTCTTTTTCTTTCCTGGTTAAATGAGTGATTCCCCAGATTGATTGATGCCACTTGTACTTTAATATTCACAGGATATTGGAGCTGTGCTCATAATTGGGAGGGCACACATGTATTTTTCCAGACAAATTCAAATCATGAGCACACACATACACAATAAGACACATTTCTAATATGCAAGTTTTATAACTTTCTATTTTTATTTACAAATGATTTTTAAGTTCAATAAAGAAGCAAAGTATGCTCTTTAAGCAAAATTGCTAAAGAGAATACTAATAAAGCTCTGACTTACAAGAACCTTAGACAGAAAAAGGCTGTATTACACAGTTTATGATTTTATGGGGAAAAAACAACAACTGCTCCATTAATTTAGTTACACTTCAGTTAAAAGGAAAACATGATGTTTTATAGATAAATGGGGTAGAATGATTGAGTTTGATTTTTGACTTGGTATAATCAGCAAAACAAATTTCCATACTGACCAACATATTTTCTCAGGTTAGATCATGATAGGAAGACCTAGAATGAACATTTGCTTTCATGATCTAACCTGAGAAATATGTTGGTCAGTATGGAAATTTGTTTTGCTGATTATACCAAGTCAAAATCAAACTCATTATCTTTCCCTTGAAATTCTTCCTCTCTCATATTTTCCTGTTGCTGTAGAAACTCCCTCAAGTAACAAATTAGATATTACCCTCAATTCCTCACTATTTCTCAGTATCCATATCCAAGGTGTTGGCAAGGTCTAGATTTAATCTTCGACCCCTTTTATCCTCTGTCCCTACCACCACTGGTATAGGTCCTTATCACCTCATACCTGGAGTATTGCAGTAAACTGAAGGTCTGTCTGTAGATTTTTCTGTCAGTCTCAAGTATGTAACCAATTGAATGTATACCCCATTCCACCACTAAAATGATTTTTCCTAATACATATTGACCATGTCAACCTCCAATCCAACCCTTACTAAATGAACTCTAGTGGCTCCCTATTCAGAATCAAAGAAAAAATCCTGTTTGATGTTCATAGCCTTTCATAACCTTGCTCCATCCCCATATCTCACCTTTCCAGTTTTCTAACACTTTTCTCCTTGCCAGGTACTATTCAATCCAATAGTACTGGAATATTTTTTGTTTTATGAACAACATGAATCATCCTTTCTCTCCAGGCATATTCGATGACTGTCTCTCTGGAATTTTCACAGGAATACTGTCTGTTCCTCATCTCTATTTATTAGCTCTTCTGGGTTCTTTAAGTCATGAGTAGAATTTTACTTTCTACAGAAAATCTTTCCAATGCTTTTTAATTTGAGGTCCTTTCCCTGTTTAAATTATTTCCTATTTATCCTTTATAGAGTTTGTACATATTGATTTGCCTATCATTGTTCCCTTATTAGAGTGTGAGCTTCTTAAGGGTAAAGACTATCTTTTGCTTCTTTTTATATTTACAGTACTGGCATATATCAGGTGTATAATAAATGCTTATTGTCTGACTGTACATATTTGTTGCAAGATATTTTTTTCTTTTCCCTTTTTCTTTAAATGTGTGGGGAACTGGGAAAGAAAATCCATTTTCTTTATTAAAAATTAAGTACCTCAAAAAGTTCTTAAAAAGGATCTTGACAGTTTGAGCACAAACATAGATTTGCATTAAACATAGTAATTATTAGCACTAAAGTCAAGTTTTTTCAGGTTCTGCTTCATTCAATTTAATTTCAATAAGAAACAATGAAGATTTCTGATGCTCAGAAACATTTTGAATAAATCTTCAATTTACTTAAAAGGGAATATCTAAATAGATAACAACAATAACTTTATTTTAGTAAATAATCTATAGAATTAGAGTAATTGTATCTGTTTCAAATACAATCACTATTTCACTCAGTCCATTAATATCAATATCTTAGTGCTGAATATGTGCAAGACATTATGCCAAGTACTTTACAAGATACAGCTAACCATTGAGGAATTAAAAATTCAGGAGGGAAAATGCATATACCCAACCCCCCCATAATATATGGGGTTTTATATACAAAGAATAGTACAAATAACACAGTTAGGTGGCATGGTTGATAGGGCACCTGGCCTGGAGTCAGGAAGATCATATTCCTGAATTTAAATCCAGCCTCAGACACTTACTAGCTGTGTGATCCTGGGCAAGTCACTTAACCTCTGTTTGTCTTACTCTACTGGAAAAGAAAATGGCAAACCACTTCAGTAACTTTGACAAGAAAATCTCAGAGGCAGCACTTGGGATTTCAAAGACTGGGTCATGACTAAATAACTAAACAAAAATGAAGTATAACCAACAGGAGAAGGAAAGGAAGATTGCTCTCTTGATGAGGGAATTTGGATGTTTCATAAAGATAACAGAAATTTTGCTGGGTCTTGAAAGGCAGATGGCATTATCAACATAGAAGAATGTTGTGGTATTAATTTGAAAGGCATTTTACTTGTAATGAGAAAGCCATAGGTTCACATCCCAAGCTCTGACACTATATGGATAAACCTAATCAAATCATTTCATGTATTTTGGCCCCCGTTTTCCCATCTGTAAAATCATATCAGTAGCATTGAGGTTATTATAAGGGTCAAGTGGCAATATATGCAGGACTTGACAAACAAAAGACATATCTCAGCTATAATATTATTATAAATTAGATAATATGAGGAAAGTACTTTGAGGATCTTAAAGCCTAAGTGTTTCTAAATTAAATTTAAAAGGCAGATATTTGTGGGGGATAAAAGGAAACATAAAAAAGGTGACCTCAGTATGATACAAAAACTGAATAAACCAATTTGGCCAGAACATGAATTAAAAATGTAGTTTTTTGAAGGCTTTGAATTTCAGATTAAAGTTATGATTTTATTTAGTAGTCAATGAGACATTAGTTAGGGTTCTTCACTAGAGAAATGACACAATCACAGATGTATTGGAAGAGTGTTAATCTGGTAGGGGTAATGCGAATGTAGTAAGGGTTTAGGTGGGGAGATCCTGGAGGTATGGAATTAATTATGAGGCTATTAAAGAACTATAGACAAAAAATGAGAGAACTAAAATGGACTGTTGACATTGGGAAAATAAATAAATGAAAACATATTGTAGTTACAGGAAATAAATAAAGAATAAAACTTGGTGACTCATTGGAATCTAGAGGAAGAGATACATTAAGGATGTCTGGGATTTCTAGCCTAGAAGACTGTGCCAATGGTAATACCAGAAATCATGAAGTTAGAAGGAATAATTAGTCATTACTAGGATTTTTTTTTTTGCAGGAGAAGGGGAGAAATTGAGAGAAATCATGTTCTTCATTTAAGATTTAAGTGGGGTACTTGCAGGCATCATAGCCTAACAGAATGTTGTGAGAGCAATGAATTACTCAGAGATCACGTAATTCAACTCCTTCATTTTAGAGGCAATATAACTGATAAATAAGGAAGTTAAGTAATGTTTTGCATCAGATGCTACTTCATGGTGCAGCTAGGACTTAACCTCCATTTTATTTAATTGAGATAGTCATTATGGGCATGGAGGAGTATTTAGGATTGTGTAAATGACTGAAGGAAAAGATTTTGATCAACCAGAACAGAGCCTGGGGTTCACTGAGAAATTTCAGTGAAATAGAATAATATGCACAAGCAAAATTACATATTGAATAAAAATATTCCCCTGAAAAGAAAACATTTTGAACTTTTTGATTAGAGATAGTAGTGATGATTCAGTTTTGAGGATACTGAAAGAGATTTCAAAAGTATATTACATATAACCAGAAATCATCTCAGAATCCAAGCATGCTTGCAGAATTGAATTGAATGCAATTGAAACAGGACCTGAAGTAGCATATGCTGCCAGTTATATCCCTATTATCTGAAATAAAATTAAACAATGGAAAATAATTGAACTCTAATTCTAGTTAGCTAAGAGTATCATTCAAGGATTATCTAAAGGAATTGTACAGTTTATACTTCATTTTTTAAATGTCTAAATAGCAATAGTTTGAATAAAAACATCCCTTCCCTCTAACCACAATGGTATGTTTCTATTTTTGATCATATCACATACCCAGAAGTATATATTTTCCCTAATATAAACTATAGGCTCCTTAAGGGAAGGAATTATCTCAGTTTTTATTTATATTTCAAGAGCTCAGCACATTTCTCAGCAATAAGTTCTAAATATATTTTTTACTTATTCATTCATAGCAAACATGAATTTACATACTTTGGAACTTCTAAAAATGTGTGTTGACAGTTTGAGAACATAGGTTCAAATACTATCTCTTCTATTCTTGGGCAAGTCATTTAAAATTCCTGGGTTTTGCTTTCCTAAGCTGTAAAATGAAGGGGCTGGAGTAGATAGATGGCTTGACTTTGGAACTTCGTTTAGGCCCAAGATCTAAAATATAAAGACCCAAAATCTTTGTGAAAAGAGAATTACATAGTCACTTCTTTCCAAGCAGATGCCAGAGATGAACTTCATTTAGGCCCAAGATCTAAAATCTAAAGGCCCAAAATCTTTGTGAAAAGAGAATTACTTAGTCACTTCTTTCCAAGCAGATGACAGAGATGTATTGAGATAAGCCATAATATTTGTCTTGATCGATGGTTTCCCCTTGCCAACTACAAGTACCTGGGCCCTTCTCTGAGAGGTAGTAAATGTCATCTGTTGTCTAAAACTGTACACTAGAGAAAGGCGGTTGCTTGCTTCTGAGTTTCCTTGTTTAAAAAGTTAACAGGTATATTCAAGTCATTCTTGACTTGTGGTCCAGTGGAAAGGGTGCTGGGCCCCAAGTCAGGAAGACTCATCACTCTGAGTTTAAATTTGGCCTCAGATACTTACTAAATCTGCAACTCTGACCAGGTATTTTTTACCCCTACTTGCCTCAGTTTCCTCATCTGTAAAATGAGCTGGAGAAGGAAATGGAAAGCCACCCCACTGTCTTTGCCAAGAAAAAC
The DNA here is from genome assembly GCF_027887165.1 of Monodelphis domestica. Lineage (NCBI taxonomy): Eukaryota > Metazoa > Chordata > Mammalia > Didelphimorphia > Didelphidae > Monodelphis > Monodelphis domestica. The sequence goes on along the minus strand of NC_077228.1, from coordinate 395,571,426 downwards.
CAAAATTGAACACAAGTGAAAACTGAACGAACTACATCTACAATCTGACATCTAAAATGTAAATTGGTTCAATAGATAACATGAAATAGGTTTCCTTGTAGAAATTCATTCTGCTTCCTTTGCCATAGCAATGGAAGTAGGCATTAAGAAAATGATGGCAAACTACTCCTCAGCTAGCACTGCTTATGGTTTTTCTCCTTGTACCCCAAGAGATAGCATTATAGTACAGAAATACCAGACTTGGATTCAGAATGGCTTTGTCATCATGTCATGTAAAACTCAGAGGAATTGCACATCAGCTATGGGAGGTGATTTGGGAGACGGCTGGGAACAGAACATGAATCTTGTAAACATGGAAAAAAATTCAAAATTAATTAATTAAATAAAATTTTCAGAATGGCTTTGTAGGTGGGAAAGCCTCTGGTCACTTCTCTGAGAATCAATTCTTCATCTTAAAAATGGGCTATTTCTGTCTTAAACTACTTTAAAATGTTGTTCTGAGGATCAAATTATATATATATATATATATATATATACATACATATATATATAAAGTGCTATGGAATAAAATCCTAAATTCTTGAAAAAAACTGGTTTATGATGCTAGATTTTCATTTGTGGAGTGAATAATGGTTCCTAGTAGTTCTGGCAATGATGTGAATTTTTTTTCCACATTTCTGCTTCACAACGACTAGAAGAGGAAATAGACACGTGCCTAAAGTGCCTGACCCTTCTCTGCCTCTAAAATAGGTATTTTATAAAGCAAATCAGACCAGTCAGTACTGACATATCCACAAGAGACAGAGCCAAAATAACAAGGCAACCAAGCAGCCAAAGCAATGTAAATTTTCGGTGTGTTTGCTAGCCTCTAGCTGCAGTCTAGACTGCGAGTCACAATCGAGATCATTATATTCTTGCCATTCTATCAAAAGTTATGGCACTTCATAATGCAGCCCAAGTGCAAAATTGGCCAGGTACGACATATTAGATGACTGTGTGGAATGTGAGATTGCAAATGTCATGAGAATGGGATGATAAATGGTGGTAGGATATTTATATGTGCTATAGAGATATGTTGGCAAACCTGCTTGAAGGAAATCTATGAGAGTGATTATTTCACTTACAGCTTTGGACTGAAAAGGATTTCTCCATGACAAGCTTTCTGGATTCTAAGGACTCCTTATACCCTTTTGCAGTATTCCACTCACCTGCTTTGGGGGAGGGGATATGGGAATGCAGCACTACAAATGCCTCTTTTTGTCTTGCTTAGCTGCTTTTCCCCGTAATCTTTCTCTGGCATCTCACCCTTGCTATGTTCCATAACAAGAGCAGCACATGCATAAAATCTTCCTCTGGATAATCATTGGAATTTCCTGGCACTGAAGTCCTGGGATCCTCATCAACCATTTAGGTCCAAAGTATCACTGGGTCACACTACCATCACCTGTCCTTAATCATATTCATAGTTCTGAAAATTGGCCCATGAAGCAAAATCAAATTAGATGGAGTCATAGACTTATAGATTTCAAGCTGGATTGAATCATAAGATCATAAATCATGAGCTGGAAGCTACTTCACAGGTCATACAATATAACATTCATATTTTACACACAAGGAAACTGAGACCCATGGAGGTCAAGTGGCTTGATAGAGGTCATATAGGCAGTAAGTAGAAGAGATGGGATAGGAATGTAGTTTCTTTGTCTCCAACCAAATCTAATAGTCTTTCTAAAGGAGCACTTTCATGTAGAATGTTAAAACTAAAGAAAATCTTAAAAAGATCTAATCCAAATGTTTTTAACATGATGTTTTTAACATTTTTAATCCATTTAATATGTTTAATTCCTTTGTAATCATATATTTAATTTGTCCATTTAAAAAGCATTTTTCCCAGGAATTGTATAAGCTTCACCAGTTATTCAATGGAGACTAGGAGTTAAGAATCCTCTGTCTAGTCCATCCTAGTTCCCTATTTTATACCACTTACTTTAAATGATGAAATATATTAGTACATAATTGAAATTTCTTGCTCAAATAAAAAGCAAAATCTAGAAGAGGCAGCATCATTTTTCCCTCCAACTCTTTTAAGTTGGTAACCAGGATCCATACTGGATAAGCAATGGACTAAGAAGACTGAGTCTATCAGTATAGGATTTAGTTTCTAATCAAATAAAACAACAAAGTTAATCTGACTCAAATTTAATAACACGAATAATCATTATTGTGCTGCATGATAATTAGGCGTAAATGGTAAGCTGTTCACATAAATGACTGTAATTAGCATTGCATTAATTAGCATAGCCAAATCATTTTTAAAGTTTTACTCTACTCATTTTGTTAGTTCTCCAGGGTCTATAAGCATCATCAGTGGCAAAAGTCCCTTAATAGCAGAGCTATTTAAACAATACTGGTTCAAAGAATTTAAAGCTAAAAGGTTCCTTCCATATCATTCAGTTCAGGTATTATTTTTTTCAGGGCAGGAACCTCATTACTACTCTGGCAAAACCTATTTACCTCTTCTCAGAATAATGTTTTAAAGTGAATAAAATGCATGATTACAAAGGAAACAATTGATATTAAAGAAGTTATCAAAATGTTTTAAATAAAAAACAATATCAAAGACTCCTGGTTAAGATCTTGAGGTCTACCACTCCCATCTCCATTTTACAGGTGAAGTAAAGGCTCAGAAAGTGAAGTGAGTACCTAGTCACATAGATAGCAAATGGAAGAAGATTTGAACATAGTCCTTCTAACTACAAATATTTTTTTTTTACCACTGCCTCCGCCTGACTTTATCATGATGACCAACACCACCGATATCTTCATCTTTGAAACACAATAGTAAAAGTGCATTAGGATAAGGATATCTTAGGTGGAAGAATGCTTTTATTTGTCCCTTCCTTTTTTCCTCATGCCAAGAAAAAGGTTTTCTTTCTTTGTCATCCAGCCTTCTCTGATTTTTTATCCATTAGTTAATTGATCTCAGATCTTTGTTGCCTGACTTTTACAAGTGACTAGTGACTATTGAACTTTAAGCAAAGAACCTCAGTCATGAAATTGGAAATGGTCTATATGGAAGAATATAAGAACTTATTCATGATGCTATAGTAACATGGGAAGAGAAAAGTTCCAGACTCTCTGTAATAAGCTCCCAAAAGTCTTTTGGAGCAGAGGATGAGGTTGGTGGTAAGGGATGGAGGAAGAAAGAATACCTTTCTGACAATATACCTGATTATCACTTAAAATTATTAAACTTATTTGCCTTTTGGAATTACCAGAAACTTTCCCTAATTTCAAGGTCAAACATCTTCCTTTTCCCCCCTCTGTCTCCTTCTTGTACCCAAATGTCCATAGGATATTGATTTTTGGTTAATTACATAAAATTCCTTTTATTATATTAATACCTCATAGCCTATCTTACAGACAAAATAATTTAATAATATAAATGACAGATTGATATAGTGGAGAAAGTAGTGGACCACAAATGAGGAGGACCTTGGTTCAAATCTTGACTCTGCAACCTCTAATCTATCAACAAATACATGAAATATATTAGAGAAGAAAAAGAAATTGAAGGCATTAAAATAGTCAAGGAGGAGACCAAATTATCGCTCTTTGCAGATGACATGATGGTCTACTTAAAGAATCCTAGAGATTCAACCAAAAAGCTAATTGAAATAATCAACAACTTTAGCAAAGTTTCAGGATACAAAATAAACCCACATAAGTCAACAGCATTTCTATATAATTCCAACACAGCTCAGCAGCAAGAACTAGAAAGAGAAATCCCATTCAAAATCACCTTAGACAAAATAAAATAATTAGGAATCTATCTCCCGAGATGAACACAGGAACTCTATGAACACAACTACAAAACACTCTCCACACAACTAAAACTAGACTTGAACAATTGGAAGAACATTAACTGCTCATGGGTAGGACGAGCCAATATAATAAAAATGACCATCCTACCCAAACTCATCTATCTATTTAGTGCCATACCCATGGAACTTCCAAAATTTTTTTTTACTGATTTAGAAAAAACCATTACAAAGTTCATTTGGAAGAACAAAAGATCAAGGATATCCAGGGAAATAATGAAAAAAAATACAAAGGAAGAGGGTCTTGCAGTCCCAGATCTCAGACTATATTATAAAGCAGTGGTCATCAAAACAATTTGGTACTGGCTAAGAGACAGAAAGGAGGATCAGTAGAATAGACTAGGGGCAAGCGACCTCAGCAAGACAGTATATGACAAACCCAAAGATTCCAGCTTTTGGGACAAAAATCCACTATTTCATAAAAACTGCTGGGAAAATTGGAGGACAGTGTGGGAAAGATTAGGTTTAGATCAACACCTCACACCCTACACCAAGATAAATTCAAAATGGGTGAATGACTTGAACATAAAGAAGGAAACTATAAGAAAATTCGAACACAGAATAGCATACATGTCAGACCTTTGGGAAGGGAAAGACTTCAAAACCAAACAAGAATTAGAAAGAGTTATAAAATGCAAAATAAATAATCTGGCATACATCAAATTAAGAAGTTTTTGTACAAACAAAACCAATGTAACCAAAATCAGAAGGGTAGCAACAAATTGGGAAACAATCTTCATAAAAACCTCTGACAAAGGTTTAATTACTCAAATTTACAAAGAACTAAATCAATTGTACAAAAAATCAAGCCATTCTCCAATTGATAAATGGGCAAGGGACATGAACAGGCAGTTCTCAGCCAAAGAAATCAAAACTATTAATAAGCACATGAAAAAATGCTCTACATCTCTTATAATCAGAGAGATGCAAATCAAAACAACTCTGAGGTATCACCTCCCACCTAGCAGATTGGCTAACATGACAGCTATGGAAAGTAATGAATGCTAGAGGGGATGGGGCAAAGTGGGGACATTAATGCATTGCTGGTGGAATTGTGAATTGATCCAGCCATTCTGGAGGGCAATTTGGAACTATGCCCAAAGGGTGATAAAAGACTGTCTGCCCTTTGATCCAGCTATAGCACTGCTGGGTTTGTACCCCAAAGAGATAATAAGGAAAAAGACTCGTACAAGAATATTCATAGCTGCACTCTTTGTGGTGGCCAAAAATTGGAAAATGAGGGGATGCCTTCAATTGGGAAATGGCTGAACAAATTGTGGTATATGTTGGTGATGGAATACTATTGTGCTTAAAGGCATAATAAAGTAGAGGAATTCCATGGAGACTGGAACAACCTCCAGGAAGTGATGTAGAGCAAAAGGAGCAGAACCAGGAAAACATTGTACACAGAGACTGATACATTGTGGTACAATCGAAGGTGATGGACTTCTCCATTAATGGCAATGCAATGTCCCTGAACAATCTGCAGGGATCTAAAAAATACTATCCATAAGCAGAGGATAAACTGGGAGTAAAAACACCGATGAAAAGCAACTGCTTGACTCCAGGGGTTGAGGGGATATGACTGAGGAGAGACTCTAAATGAACACTCTAATGCAAATACCAACAACAGGGAAATGGGTTCGAGTCAAGAATACACGTGATAACCAGTGGAATCCTGCGTCGGCTATGAGAGAGGGAAAGGTGGTGGGAAGGGGGGCGGGGAGGAAAAGAAAATGATCTTTGCTTCCAGTGAATAATGTTTGGAAATGACCAAATAAAATAATGTTTAAAATTAAAAAAAAACAAATACATGAAATAAATAATTCTACAGATTTAATTTCCTCATCTGTAAAAGTAATAGTAACTATAGTATTTACCTCCCTGTGAGATCAAATAATATAATGCCTTTAAAGAACTCTATAAACTTTAAAGCACTATTTACTTGTCAGTTTTTATCATTCCCAGGGATTAATGATTAAATTAAATTATTTTCTGTTCTCATGGGAGAAGAGTTAGAAAAAAAAATACAAAGCATATGACAGATACTGACATTGCAACAGAATGAGAAAAAGGAACTGAAATGAGGTTGAAGACACTGAAAGAGTAAATTTGATAGGCTTCATAGTGTTGCCTCAGGCATTGCCTTATGATCATGTGTCCAACAACAAAGAGAAGCTATGAGTATGTTCTTTGTGTCTATTGCTGGGAATACACACACCTTATGTCTTGACTATGTTTATAAATAATGAAAAGGAGAAATAATGAGCTTTGATGAAAATAAATGAAGATATCAATGTCAGCCTTTAAATGGCTTTATTCTGTGATACCTCCCTCTTGCTTTGAGAAAAGTAGGCAGAGTTTTAAATCAGTTCAACTGTAGTTGAAATCATCTGAAAAATCATTGAAAAAATGTGAAAGTCAACATTATTTTTCTTTTTGAATTAAAAAGTGAAATAGTCTTAACATACTCTTTGTCTCAAATAGGTCAATAGATCATATATGAATTGTAAGTTAGGGTTTAAAAATTAGTATTTCCCTGTGTAACTCAAGTGTAAAAGAGATATTTCTCACTGAGACTTTGGATGCTGTTACTACTTTTTATTACCTAATTTACTACTACTTTAAAAAAAGAAGGAGGAGAGTCTTATACAAAAATATTTCACTGACATCTTGGGAGAAGTCTGTGGGAGACACCAAGGACCAATACCTCCATTATCTTTCCTCTTTTATTTAATGAATAGTTGGAGACTTCTGAGTGTGGAACCAAGATGGTAGAGTAGAGAAAGCACTAGGCTCAGCTAGACCAACTTTCTGTTCCAAATAATTAAAAAAAATAATACTTCACATTATTTTTTAAAATTCTGTAGTGGCAGAGCCAAAATAAAAAGGCCAGAGTGGAACATTGATGTAGCCCAAGACAATATAGGAGGTCAGAAAGAGAAATCTATGACATGAAGAGAAAGCAGGTTTGGAGTCTATATAGATGAAAAACCAGTGATGGTTTTCATTAGGTGATGTTTAAACAACCACATCTTCAGCAGCTCTCAAGCCAGAGATCATAAGGGGAGCTGGCAATTAGTCAGAAAGAAAATACAGGGTACCCCTGTGCTATAATTGAATGGAGGGATAGATACTGTTTGGCATCTCCATTTTTCATACCCATTTCTGAGTCAAAGTTCAAGGTTAGAGTGGAGCACATTAGGTTAAAAGGGAGTAGAAGCCCTGAAGGGAGCATTATTTCCAGCTCCAAGGGATCTGAGAACTAAGGAGCAGTATCATCTCTGATAAAAGGAGAAGAAGCTTGGAGCAGTGTTGTTTGTAATTCCATAGGATCAGGAGTTCTTCTTGGTAAAAGCTAGAGTTGTAGACAATGAGAATTAATGACCACACCTCTACCCAGATCAAACCAGGTTAGAAGCACCAAAAACTTCCAAATGCAAAGAACTTAACTCTGAAAACAGCAATGTGTAAAAGATTGAAGCTTGAGGTAATGCACCTATCAGCCCAATCCCATTCTGTGAACAGAATCTAATATTAAATATAGTTCAAAATAAAGAAATAGTGTGGAAAATGAGCAGTCGATAAAAAAAAGAATCTGACCATAAAAACCTACAATGGTGAGAGGGAATATCAAGACACAAAATAAGAGAACATAATGAAATCAAAACAGCACCAAACAAAATTGTCCAAGAAAATTTGAACTGTACAAAAGCCCAACAAGAATTCTTGGAAGATCTTAAAAATTATTTTCAAAATCAAATAAGAGGGGTAGAGGGAAGATTAGGTAAACAAATGAAAACACAGGAAGTAAATGATGAAAAAACAATTAACAACTTGATAAAAGAGACCACAAAATTGCTGAAGATAACATGTTAAAAATAGAATTGATCAAATGGAAAAAAGAGGAACAAAAATTAAAAGAATAAAATAGATTATTAACATTAGAATTGGGCAAATAAGAATGTAATGACTACATTAGACAACACAAAACAATAAATTAAAAAGAATGAAAGATTAGAAGAAAATGTGAAATATCTCATTGGAAAAACAGCTGACCTAGAAAATAGGAAAGATAACTCAAGAATTTTGGACTCTGAAATCCATGAACAAAAAAGAGAACCTGAACATCATATTACAAGTAATCATTGAGAGAAACTACCCCAATATCCTAAAACCAGAGGATAAAATAGAAATTGAAAGAATTTAGCTATGACCATCTGTAAGAGTTTCCAAAATGAAAATTCCCAGGAATGTTATAGTCAAATTTCAGATATTTCATGTCAAAGAGAAAATACTTCAAGCATCTAGAAATAAATGATTCAAATGCCATTCCATGGCATAAGAGGGAAACTATATTTTGCTAACTCTAACCGTAAGTAAGTTTCTCTGATAAAAGTCACATTTCTCAAATATATAGGGAAATCAATCAAATATATAAAATTAAGGGCTGTTCTCCAATTGATAAATGGTCAAAGGATTTGAAAATGCAGTTTTTAGAATAAAAATTAAAGTTATGAATAGCTACATTAAAAATGCTGTGAACCACTACTAATTAGAGAAATGCAAATTTAAAAAAAGTAATACATCATGCCTCTCATATAGACAATAAAATAGAGAAGGAAAATGACAAGTGCTGGAGGGAATGTTGGCAAGTTGAGATACTAATGCACTGTGAGTAGAGTTGTAAACTAGTCCAAAACTGCATGAGAACAATTTGAAACTATTTTCAAAAGCCTGTAAGACAATTCATACCCTTTGATCCAGTAGTACCACTAATATGTCTGGTCCCAAAGAGACGAAAGAAAAGAGGAAAGGGCCTATTTCTACAAGATATTTGTAGTAACTTTTCTTGTGGTGGCAAAGAAAATGAAACTGAAGAGATGCCTGTCAGTAGGGGAATGGATGAAAAAGTTGTGATACATGGTTATGATGAAATACTATTATGTTAAAAGCCATGATGAGTAGGGCAGTTTCAGAAAAATCCGCGAAGATTTCTATGAACTCATGCAAGTGGAATAAACTGAATCAGGAGTACATTGAACAGAGTTATAGCAATGTTGTAAGGATGAACAACTGTGAAATACTTTGAAATTCTGATTAAGAGAAATTTTCAAGGCAATTCCAAAAACAATGAGGAAAAATACTATCCACCTCTAGAGAGATATGACAAATTCTTCATGCAGATTGATGCATAATTTAAAAAATATTTTTATCATTTAATTTTGTGTTTTCTTTTGAAATATGGCTAATATGAAAATGTCTCATGTATAATCAATATCAAATTGTTTACCTTCCCAATAAAGAGGTGTGAAAGAAAATTTGAAATTCAATTAAAATTGTTATTAAAATTTTTACACATTATTGGGAAATACTTAATAATTTAAATGACTTCTTGAAAATAAATAAAAGCAAATCATTTAATAAACAGTTGATCAAATGATATAATTAATCTCAAATACATTTGATAATTTGATATCACAACTCTTTAGTTTTTCAATAGCAGTCATATATGGTATCAATACTTCTTTATATCCAAGATGATGCAATAATAACAAAAGAGAGAAAGGATGTAAAGGAAGTCTTCTTTTGTTCATTTTTGACAGAATTATAAAATATTTAAAGCTCCTAGTTTTCTTCATTGGGAGAGTACATGAAAATTTTCTTGGTGGCTTATTCAAATGTGGAAAATTTATCTCAGAATTGAAGAAATTAAGGATATAGAACCCGATACGAGGGAGGGAATACATAGACGCCAAGAAAAATAACACTTTTAGTATGTGTTGCTTCCTATTTTCCTCCTTTCAACATTAATGCTCCTATAATGAGGTTTCTCATCGTTTATTAGAAATCTGTTCCACAATGGGATTTTTAAGTCATTGAGGGAGCTATCCACCAACTCAAAAAAGGAACCCTTATCAATAACAAACATAAATTTAAAAATTGGACTAAATTTAAAAAGGAAATGGCAATGGCAACCATACTTTAATCACTTGCTAAAGAAATATCTTTCTTTTTGGAAAAGTTCATTTCTTTTTTGTTGACATTGGATATAGATTCTAAAATCTTGCCCCAGGGACTTTATACTTTGTTGTCTTTTATTTCAAACCTGTAGTTGCCCTGCCATCCCCATCCTTCACCTGGAACATTCCAGGCCCTGTTTTTAATTAATTTAATGATTTTGGTCCAGTCTGTTAACATAACTATGTCTCAATTCTCTTATCTGTAAAAGGAAGAAGGGAATTGGGATACATTATCTAAAAGTCATTTCTCATTTGAACTCTTTCTGATTAACCAGTTAGAAAGTGGCATGACAATTTGGCTTCCTTTTAGATGAGTTGTTAGTCATAATTCTCCTGCTGGACTTGTCAGATATATGGTCTGTCTTACTTGGGGTAAAAAAATCTCAATTTAGGTAAAGATGTTTCTGGGGAAATGAGTATCATAATTTTTGCCATGTTCATTTCTGAGTTACTGAAGAAAGGAAAAGCTAATGCAAAATACACTGGTTTGTTCATATATGTGTATATACATATATACATATATATTCTTATCTAAATTCATAAGGTGAATAAGAGAAAATGCTTTAGTTTTTTTGTTTTCATGAATTCATCTCTGGCATATTTGGTGCACTCAATGAAAATACCATGTTTATATTTTATTTAAATACAGATTGTAAAAATTCTATTACAGAAATTAAAAGTTACATGTAAACAAGAATCTTTAGCTAGCATCTTTTTAAGAATAACATGTATTAGCCTAATGTATTTTTTGTCCAAATAATATTTGTTTGTACTTAACTTTTTTGGTTACCATTTATTTTATATGTAACAATATAATATGTAACATAATAATATAAAACATATGATTTTTTATAAAATTATGCTTATCCAAGAGAAATAATTGTTCACATTAGCTGTGTCATTCTTTTTTTCCCCTTTTTTCCTCCCACACCTCACCAAAAAGACAAGTAATATGATATTGGTTGTCCAGAAACCAGGATTATCTTGAAACTGGTAATGTTGTTCCAATTTTTCATTGGTGTTTGCCTTCCCTTACAACCCACAGTTAGTATTATGTATTTAACTTAGAATTTCAGTATCTTCTATGAAAATATTATGGAGAAGAAATTTTAAAGAAAATTTAGTTTAAGCTTCTTGTTGTACAAAGGAGTAATCAAGGGGCTATATCATTGGTCTCACCCAGAAACTCCATATGAAGGACATCGACCTTTGCCTGGTTCTAGCCTTTTGTCAGAATGTGACATTTAGAGTCCACTCTCAAAAGGTCATAACACAATCAAATTAAATAGAGGATGAGAAACACAATTCTGCATATGAAGCAACTTTCATTTTTTTTCCAGTAATTTTCAACTGGACACTAAGTTCACTAACTAGAGGGGAAAATCATTAGTACTTCCTTGTATAATGGCTAGGCTATTTTTAGCAGGTGTAGTTCAGCTGAAAAATCAAAGGTGGCCAAACTTCTCTCAAGAAGGAATATTTCTGACCAGTGGAAAATTAAACCACATCCTCCTCATCTATTTGCTTTCAGATAAGTTAATGCAGTCTCCTCCAGAATAGGTTTTATTTTTACTTTTCTGGCTTCATTTATATGACCTTGATTATGATAGAGGATTTTTTTTTCACATGAAAAACTGGCAATAGTACAAATGTAATGATTCTCAACCTTGTTATTCCCCTGCCCTTGTGTAGGCCTGCAATGACTTTCCATCCTCCACATTACCTTCTCACCAATAAAAATATGGTTGAATGTATTGCTATTGAAATTCCCTTCCCCATCACCTTTGTTTTACCTACTCAAGTTCAATAGTCCTATGAGCCCTGATCTTAATTCAGTAAGAACTGGGAAGAGCAGAGGAAGAAAGATCATGAGAAAGGTGAGCAGAGAGTAAGATGATCACAGAATGAGGTGACCAGAGCACAGAGTTCATAGGGTGGTAGGAGGAAGAGAAGAGAAAGAGAGGTGTGGAGTGGGTGGGGGAGAGAAAGGTACACACCAACATAAGCACAATGAGTGAAGGAGAAGGAGAAAGAGAGAAAGAGAGAGAGAGAGAGAGAGAGAGAGAGAGAGAGAGAGAGAGAGAGAGAGAGAGAGAGAGAGAGAGAGAAAGAGAGAGAGAGTCCATACTGAGGAAAGAACATTGATAATGTGATTCCTCTTTCTGGTGGTAGTAGTCTCTACTCTCCATCTGATACTTTAATTCTCTGAAATCAGAAGCCACAATTCAGAATTTAAGTTATATTTTTGATAAGTGAAGCATGTTAATGATGTCCTGACCATTAAAGAAATATTTTCAAGTGTTTCATAGTGGAAAAATACTGAATTTGTAGCAAAGAACTTTGGTTCAAATCCAGCCTCAGCTATTTTTGATTTGTGTATTTGGGCAAGTCAAGTCACTTAATCTTCCTGAGTCTTTTCTCCCACATTAATAAAGGAAGGCTTTAGACATAATATTCCTCTAAGCAAATGAGAAAACATATGAAAAACAACTTGCAAAATTCAAAGACCTGTATAAATGTTAATTATTATAATTGTTATATCTTATGATATTAATATTTAAGCTTAGAACCCCTAAATCATGTTGATTTTTGTAGAGCTCTAATTGTAGAATTATTAAAAACTTTTAAAAATTACTTTTATAAATACAAAGGAATAAAATAATAATTGTGTAATTAGGATTGCTCTCCAGAACTCTAAATCCCAGCATCCCACTTTAACTCTCACATTATATCCTTACATTTTGGAGATAAAGTTTGTGTCTGACCCCACCCTTTTCCCTCTAACAGAAAATTTTTTTTACTCAAATTTTTACTTTTGCCTTTTTATTTCTTTTACTTCAAGTGATTATTAATAAATCTCATGAAATATAATACTTGGAGTTATTGGATATTAATTTTATCTTACAATTGATAACATTTATACAGTGCCTACTATGTGTCAGGCATTATAATAAACACTTTATAATTATCTCATTTGGTCTTCACAATAATTATGGGGGGGTTAATTGCTATAATCCCATTATACATATGAGGAAAATGAGACAGAAAGGGGTTAAGTGGCTTGCCCAGGATCACTCAGTATCAGGAGCTGAATTTCAACTTGGGTCTTCCTGTCTTCCAGGCATGGTGCTCTACACACTCTACCAACTACCAGTATTCTTTCAAACCAATAGACAGAAATGTATGAGAAAATTGCTACATGTTTCCTTGGTTTCCTAAACAACATGATCCCCTAGAATTCTTCCTATAGCTTTGGCTTTTTGACATCTTTGCTAAAAGCATGGGTACATGGCTACCTGCCTCTATACTTTATCCCCTCATGAGTATCAAATAATGTATAATCAATAAGATAGTTTTCTTCTACATAGGACTCTTTTTTTCTAGTTTAGGGAGAAAATAACAAAAATCACAACAATAATCAATTTACTGTTGATAAATTTAAAAAAATTCCTCCAAAGCACAAAGCATGGTGGTGCTAGGCTATAGAGTTACTGAGAAGAAAAATGAAAGTCTCTTTTCTTAAGGAGTTTATAGTTTAATAACTATATCACATGAATACATGCTACAAAGTTAAAGTGATTTGAATTTTACGATCATAGATTTAGAACTGGAAGTGACTTGGGGTAATCTAGTCCTAATCCTTCATTTTTTATCTATGAGGTAACTGAGGTCTAGAGAGGTTCAGTTACTTTTAGGTGGACACACAGGTTCCTTACTGCCAAAGAGGCTGGATTTGAACAAAAGTACTTTGACACCAAAATTAGTGGTCTTTTCATGGTACTAGACAAAGAAGAGATGGAGACACATTTTTATAATAAAATTAGAGGAAAGAGCCACATTAATGCAGGAAATTTATACATGTATAATGCGAAGGTAGAAAAATAATCCTGTAGGTCAGGTGGTAAATAAACGAATGAAATAATGTTTGTATAGTATCATTGATCTATAGAATTCATTTCCTTTGAATTTTTCTTCCTCTTTCATTCCATAATCTTATTTCTCTACCAAATTGTAACCATCTAAAATATTTTTTTCAGTTATATATAGAAACAATTTTTGACAATTGTTTTCTGACATTTGAGGATTCAGATTTTCTCCTTCTACCCCACCCCCTGAGGTGGTAAATAGACTGATATAGATTGTACAAATGCTTTCATACTATCCATATTTCCATATAGCTCATATTGTGATAGAAGACACATATTAAACATATTTAAAAAAGAAAACCTCATGAAGGAAATAAAGTGGAAGGGGTAGGTATACTTTGATTTGCAATGTTGGCTATGGGTAGCATTTTTCATCATGAGTCTCTTATGGTTATCTTGGAAATCTTGCTTTGCTAATAACGGTTTAGAACTCAGCTGATCATCATCTAATATTTCTGTTACTGTATATATTGTTCTCCTAGTTCTGCTCACTTTATGTATCAGTTAATATAATTCTTTCTAGGTTTTTCTGAATTCATTTTGCTCATTATGTTGCAATAGTATTCCATTATAGTCATAGGATCTATTCCTCAATTGATGGACAATCTCATAGTTTCCAGGTTGTTTCCATTATGAAAATTGCTGCTAAAATATTTTGGTAGAGGTAAGTTCTTTCCTTAATCTTAGTTCTCTTTGGGTACAGTCTCTGTTGTGGCATTGCTAGGTCAAAGGGTATGTATGCCTTTAGGTTCCTCTGAGGATGAGAATCATTTTCAAATCATGAATAGCGTAAGGTACTAAGATGATCAAAGAGAAAGACACAGTCACTTTAGTAACCCTAAAATAGATTTATTTATTCCTACAAATACTTCTACTGACCCTTAATTTATTGGAATTTGCTTACAGTCATCTGGAAAATAAAGAACTCTATCAGGGAAATTAGGAAAGTTTGCTATTCTGATGTCTGGAGGAAGTAAAAATTGCAATTCTTTGTTTTCTACTAGTTGAATTTTCACTTTTTTTCCTGTCATTAATTAACTCATAAAAAATTTTTAAAGATGAGGATTTTTAATTCCCTGCTACCTACATTTTCTCCTCTCTGGAAAGTATTTATATGGACCAATGGATATGTCAGATGTGATGTCATAATTCCAGATATATAATCATTAATCAGTGAAAAAATTATTCTCACCTTAACCTTCTGTTCAGTAAATTTTGATACTTCAAAGATCCATGATCTCATTTGTATTGTATACTTTTTACTGGTTCAGACTGTGAACTAACTATGCTTTCACACTTTTGCCCATGGCCTTCCATAAACTTTTAAGAGAAAAAATCCATAATCATTGCAAAGGCTTCTTTCACAAAAAAAAACAAAACCCAAAACCAAAAATATTTCATTGGGGAAATTAGATACAGATTCAGATACATGGTGTGATTGGTTGAAATAATGCTATGGGAGTTCAGAGTCCAGAAAAGTCCCTTTTCTTTGATTGTATTATAGAAAGATTTTTGGCAGAGATGTTTTCTGAATCTGACAGAAGAACTTTACATGAGGTCTTTGAACTATTTTTAAATGAATTTTTTGATGACTGTGGTTCAAAATAACTGGATTCCTCTATAATCCTTTATATTTTGTATAATTAAAACCACCACTTTGAGAAGGATTCCTTAGCCTATACTAGATTCCAAAATGTTCCATGGTACCAAAAAAAACCACCTCAAAAAACTAAGAAACTCTGAACTAAGAGATGAGCAAAATTTCAATAGATGATAAAAGGCCTCCATAGACTATTAATGTGGAGACTGTGAAGATTAAAATGAACTCCTCCCTGATTATGAAGATTAAAATTGTAACCCCTGACTATTTTTAGATTTTAATCATCAAAAGTATAAACACCCTACTTAAAAGTTGAGTATGGAGATCTGCCCATTTTTAGGTCTAATCACCAAAAGTGTAAACATTCCAATTAATCATTAAGTGGGAGGTCTGTGACCCATGTGTGTGATAGTGGGTGATGAATCAGAATAGACTGACTGCCTCATGGGCAGTCCTAAACCAGGGATTCAACTATGATTGGTAGACATAGAATTAGGGGACAGCACAAGTGATGCAAGAAAAAGTGTCTTTAAAAGGGAATAAAAACTTCCTGAGGGAGCTCTACTGTCAGTAGTTCATTCTTTGAAGTGGAGGCTGGTGAAGAATGTGCTGACTGGACCCGACACCCTGCTCCTGGTGAGGCTATTCTAAAATCTCTTCCTTTGAATTGACACATGGTGAATGAAAATCTGACTCTTAATTGCTGCATTTTCTGAAAAAAAAAATAACCGCTTGAGAGAGAGTTTCCCAGGTCCTTGGCTTTGGTGAGGGGTGAAGGAGTAAATTGCTTAGTGCTTAGGCTAGATATCTTATCCTATCCTTTCTGATTTTTCTTACTTCACTCTTTATACATTTTGTAAATAAATAGTAAATAAATCTCTTTGAAATTAATATAAATTCCTGGCTACCACACTCAAATAATCCAAATTTTATATAAATTAATCCCCTTTTCCCTCTAACAAGATAAAAAGGTACAAGGGATATTTGAAGGATGGCAAATTGTCCAGGTTGTCTGATATGTATCATTCTGCTAGGAGAGTCCATCAGAAGAAAAAAATTTTCTTAGTAAGACTAAGATATAATTTACCCATTGCACTCCTTCATTTTTTCAACTGTATATCTGTTGGAGATTGAATTTTCTTTATATTATTCAACCAAAAACATATGATATCATTTTGAATGCACAGATATTCTGAGAATGCAGCTATCTTCTATTAAACTAGACATTAAAGAGATTTGGGAAAGTGTTTAAAACAATCCCATTCTTCTCACTAATTGTTTTAGAAAATAGTTATTTTTACTAAATATTATTTTAACACATAATGAATGATATTTTAATTAATTAATTAATTTTAATCCATCAATTTTAATTGATAACCTGTATAGAACTGTTAACTATATACCACATAATCAGAAACATTTTGAGAGCCTCAATAAAGTGTAAAAGGGTCCTGAGACCAAAAAGTTTGATAAATGCCAGTCAATACTATATTGAGTGTTAGCAATGGAAAAACAATGAATTTTTCTAAATAATGGTAATGTATAATAGAAGTATATGTTACAAAATATCATACTGACAGAGTCATGGAGAAGAATTGGAGCAGGATGAAACTGTAGTCAAGGAGATAATCAGAGATATGAGGTCTCATTAGGGTAAGGATGAAATAAATGAGAATGAAAAGGAAGAGACAGACATGAAACCTTTTAGCAGTCTAGTATGAATAGCTGAGGCAACTGGCCTTGAATAAATTAAATTATAGCATTTTGCCTAATTACTAAGTTAAAGAATATTATTTAAATGGTCTCTAGGGAACTATATTTTCCAAACAAAGCAGAAAACAGAAAAATAATGAAAGATTGAGCTTTATTTTTAGTACAGTAGACTAACTATTGCATATGTGTATTATGAATGTTGGCTTCAGGCTTCCAGCTGTTCTAAAACAGTCTTCTTTTTAAGCTTTTCACTGAATAAATTTAAAGGATAATTGTTTTGTAATGTTCCACACTTCAGAGCAATTTTTGTGTGTTTATAATTGAATAGTCAAATCCTGTTAATGTCATTGGTATCTAAAATATTACCATAAAACATAATTTAGATTTCCTGAATACTTCACATTAGTTCATTGGTTTGCCGATATTACGTACTTTTATTACATAGGCAACAGAATACTTTTCTTTTACTTCAACAGTTTATAAATCAAAGCTTTTAGTAACATAAAACTCCATTTATTCTGCAAGAAAAATCCACATTTTCATACTATTCTATGAGGAATTCTAGTTTTTCCCAAACTCATGAAAATTATTCATGTGTTCCTATTTCTCTCTCAATATGCAGAGCCTCCTTTTCTTTCTTTAGTTATTTGATTCCCAAGGTAGTTTTTGTTAAACAAACGAGTATCACAATTTGGGCTCAGAAATTTCATAAATAGACACAACCATCATTCATGCCATCTTTTGATAATATAAAAAGCACATATATTAATTTACATTTAGAGTTTTGTATATTCTTTCTTCATAAGAAGTTTATGTTTGTCCTTATGTCCCATTTTATAGATTAGGAAAATGAGGCTGTAGGAGTGATTGCTTTCAAGAGGAGGAAGTAGAAATTGAATTTTAGACCTCTGACTCCCTGGAAGTCCTCTTTCTGCCACAAACTGACAATCACACACTATGAAGATCTACTTAGACAGTCTAGAGAAAGAGTTAATCTGACTTGCTCATTAGGAAAAGGAAATTACATATTTTTTGACTTCAGTAGTTATCATGGTTAGAATGAAAGAATAAATATAATGTAAGGAACTTTGAGGGAGAACCTTGCTCATTCTCTGTCCTTAAGGAGAACTGTATTTTGGATTATTAGTGACCAATTGTTTATGCAGATTTACTTTTGAGCCATCTCAGAAAAAGATGCATTCTGTTTTAGGATTTTCTGTCTTTTTGTCTCTGAAACTTTTATTCTAGAGTCCCCACAGTAAGAGAAATTCTAAATCTTCTTGTTAAAGCAATGCAATATTAAGACATCTTTGTGAAATTCTTCCTTAGAAATACTTCATATTTTAGACAAATATGATTGCTAACAATGAATGAGAACCAATTAACAGCAGAAACTACCACAAAACAACTCTCTAAAGTTCATCTTAAATATGATATTTTAAAGGATTTTGGCCAGAAGTTGGCCATTTTTCCCCCTAGGACATAGACACAAAATCTTCCACTGAGTCAATCACTCATCATTTATTATTCACTTAATATTTTCCAGGTACTGTACTAAGTTCTGTGATTACAAAGAAAAAAGTCTCCACCCTGAAAACACTTACATCCTAATGACAGAAATAAATATTACATACATGATATCTACTAAGTAGTTTTCAAGTCACCTTGGAGGGAAAGGCATTCACAGTTGGGAAAACTTGGATAGGTCTCTCACAAAAGGCAGTGTTAGAATTGAAGTTTTACAGACAGGGATTACAGGAAATGGATATATAAAAGGAACGAATTCTAGGCAGAGGAAATAGACAATTCAAAGGCATAGAAATAAAATATAGGAATGTTGTTTGTGAAGAACTGGAAGTAGTTTAGTAAGGTTATAGAACAGGGTATGTAGAAGGGAGTTAGTTCTGTGTAAGTACACCTGAACAATAGGAAAGGACCAGGTTGTGAAGGTCTTTGAACAACAAGCAGAGCAGCTTAAATTTGTTTCCAGAAGTAATAGATTTGAATTTATTGAGTAGGTTGAGTGACATTGTCAGAGTTGAGCTTTAGAAAAATCACTTTTCCAGGGACAGAATTTCATTGTGTCCCCCACCCCCAACTAGATTGCAGGCTTTTTGAAAGCAGGGACTGTTATAGCTCATTATAATCTCACTGCCAAGCAGAGAACCTTGCACAGAGAAAATGCTTAATAAATGTTGATTAAATTAAGTTGAACATATTCTCTTGGCTTCAGTTATTCTCTCTCCTCTGATAATTCATGTGCTTATCTGTCTGGGATAAATTATTCTATCTCAATACCGTTCTTATCCTATAGTACAAGGAAGTACTCTCCTTCCACTTTATTTTATGTTTCAGTATGCCTATAAGCCATACTTAGTGGCTACCATATTAAGCTTAGCATGGTCATTTTGATTAGTTCCCTCAGTGGAGTTAAGTAATTAGTTCTTCCATTCCCTAAACTCCAAGATAGAAATGCTGACATTGCCTTTGATATTTCCTTTTTGCTTGATCCTACCATCCAGGACAAAATTAGTCTAATGTAGTACTTTTAGAGAGGATGAAATTTAAACTATTATTCTTCCTACCCGGCATTATCTTATTTGTCAATATCTCCTATTCCAGAAGATTCACATTCTCTCATGAGATTGTCTTTTATGATTCTTTTATTCAGAACATTCTTATCTTCTTTTATTGTATGTGAAGTCCCTATTATTGAAGCTACACTTCCCTGTTCTCCACTAAAATTACATACTACCTCTGGGAGTCTGTGTACACAAACATGGAATATAAGGAATGATATCTTTTGTCCTTTAATGTCCTTGTTAGCATTTTGCAATCTTCTGTTTTTTAACTCCTTTATCTGGGTGTCATCCTTGACTGTAAAACATAGGAAATCAGGGACCAAGACTATGAAGTTCATTTTGTATAAAGTCTATAAATGGTGTCACTTGAGACTGGATACTTTGACATATAGGATATTTAGTAAATCTTTATGTTAGAACTGGAAAAGAAATGCAGGTAATTTACTTCAATTTGCATTATATATATTAACACAGAAGAATATTAAATAATTGTTCTAATAATTTCACATAATAATGTTGACTTCCCATTATATTTTCTTAAATGGCAATCAAAAATATTTTATCAACTTAATCCATATACTCTTTTTTCTATATTCCAGAATCCTTAAATATCCATTCCTCAGTTTTCTATCATTTACATACATGTCTAATGTAGTTATTATGAGGTATAAATTTAAAAATATAGAATAATAGTTTTCTTGGGGTTCTTAGTAGTAGTAGCCAGACATTGCATCTTTTCAGAAAGATGTGATGTAACCTTTGCTCATTTGAAGTCAGAAAAGAGTTGTAATTGGAAAGTTCTTAAAGCAAATTCTTTCACAGAGTAGGACTGGGGTTGAAGGTTGTTTTGAAGTAGTGGTAACCATACACTGGAGTGAATTTGGTTATGTGAAAACTATTGAGTCAAACCATTTTAAGCACTAGGAAATTATTATACATAAAAGGAAAGAGGATAGAAATCCATCAGAGCATATCCAAGACAAGATGTCTGAATTTGCAATTCTATCTAGCATGGAACAGATGGAAATGATGGATTTGTGTTAGGATATAGTCAGAGGAAACTAGAAATTATCAAAACATCTATGGACTAGACAACTATTGATGGCCTTAGATGTCATAGAGAGCATCTTCTGTCTGCTCTCCAAAACATTGTGAAGGCTAGAAAAATTCATACATATATCTGTATATATACATGTATAAATATAAACATATATATATATAACATATGTGTATATATAACATACATCTGTATACACACACATAGTCTTATCTGTGAGTCATAGAATATAAGATTAGATTAAGCCAAAAAAAGGACAATGTCACAATAACATCATGAGAGTTATTGTGACATTATAACAGACCACTACTTAATACATTGCCACTAACAGTGAATCAAATTTATGCATTTCTGAAGTAAATAAACCTTTAATCAAATCTCCTAGCTAAATTCATATAACTGTTTTTGTGTTATTTTGTTCAATATTTGTTATTGGTTAATGAAAGCTTATCCTGCCAATCATATTGTCATCATTTAGTACATTGCACAGAAGCACCTATGAGTATCATTGATCAGAGTGGTTATTGTGTAATGCGTCTCTGCACAGACTGCTTGAAATGTGACATATGGTAGAAATCTGACCTTCTAGTAATATGTAGCATAAAGAGATAAGTGCTTAATCCTTATTATAATTTGGAAGATATCCCCTAAAAAGGAGAAGGATAAAGAGATTGAAATTAGGTTTTCTCTGTACCAGTAATGAGAAAGAGGAACAACAACTTGCATCATATTTGTACAAATTTTCAGTTTTTATAATGAAAAAGAACTCCTTACTTAATTTGTCTTTAATCAAACTGTAGTCAATTAACAATATGTCATTTCAAAAATTTCACACCTTGATCTCTTTTAAAGTCTTTTTCTGATGACCCATTAAAACCCTGAGTGACTATGCTTTGACATTTAAAACTACACACACACATTAAAAGCAAAAGTTCTGATGGTCTGAGAGGTAATATCAAGATAGACACCAAAACAATCTCTTTTTTACACCCATACTTGGCATTCCATCTCCTGGCTATGTAATTTTGCACAAACTTGCCCACTCATCTCATGTCACTTCCTATAAAAATCCTTTCCTGATTGTCCCCAAGATGCTAAATGCTTCCACCTCAGTTAATATAATTTCATACATTGTGCCTCCTCATCATAAAGTTCTTTCTTTGGACGAGACATTTCAAAAATATTTACTTAGTGCTTACTATGTGCTAAGCATTTTGGTAAGCATTAGAGATACAAATTGGAAAATGTGAAAGTCTTTTCCATTAAGGAATAATATTTAAAAGGAAGAACCAATACATAAAAACGAGGTTCATTTGGCAGTTACTTCCCTTCTTTTGAATGCAGAAACTATTTTTTCTTGCCTTTGTATCTTCCTTACTTAGTCCAAAGAAGGATCTTTATGGAAGCCTGTTGATTGGAAAATCCAAGTCTTGAGAGTTAGAGATGCTGAAGCAGTTAAATGAGAAAAATTAGATGAGTGTTCGAGTTTAAAGGAAGAAAATCTGAATTCAAATTCAGTCCCATTTAATAGCTATGTAGTATTTTGAATTTGGGTAAGATATTAAACTCTGTCTACCTTAGGTACAACAATTAATAGAAAACACTTATCCCTTAGGGTTGTTGTAAAGATAGAATGAGATCATGTTTGTAAGGTGCTTTGCAAATCTGAAAGTTCTACTATGATGCTATTTATCATTGTAATTTTTGTCTAAAATTTCAAGAAATGTCATTTCTGTGAGAGGAATCAGACAGAACAAGATGATGAATGGTGATTTAAGTTAATTCTATATTAGGAATAGAACTTAAGCTTTGTCTAAAAGACATTTTCACCAAGAATTCACATAATAACTTCCTACCTTTGTGACCCAGGGCAATTCGCTTAACCCCCATTACCTAACCCTTACTGCTCTATAGCTTGCAATCAAAATACAGTATTGATTCTAAGATGGAAGGTACATTTTTTTTAGAATTAACAACATAAATTTATTGTTATGCAAAGATTTAACTGTAATCTCTATGCAGATGATTGCCTGATTTGTATATCCAGTCCTAATCTGTTCACTGAGCTTCAATCTTACATCACCAGTTGCCTATTGGTCACTTTAAACTAACCATCCTGGTATAAGCTTAAACTGAGCCTTATTTTGAAATTCTATATTGAAGTCATTGCTTTACTTCCATTTTCTTAGGTTCATAATTTTAGTTTTTTCTTGGACTCTTTATTCTTTATCACTGCACTTGTCTAATAAATGGCCCAAACAACCTTGCCCCAACCTCTCTTTCCATAATCTTTGATTATTATTCCTACTGCATAGCTCTTTAAAAAAGATACATTGTCTTTTCACAGTGCCTTCACATTGTCCCACATTCCTATAGTGCTCTCCCTCCTTACTCTGCCACATAGGGCACCTAATTTGTGTCATTCTAATCATCTTCTATATGAAGCCTGTTTGAGTCTCCCCAATGTCTTCTTTCCAAATTACTTTGTATTTTACTTCTATTATGTACTTAGATTTATTAACTATACATACATGATGTACAGGTTTTAAAGGTACTTATTATTTTCCCTATTCAAATCTGAACTATTTTAAAGTAGGGATTCATTCATTCATTCATTCATTCATTCATTGTACCACCATCCCCATTGACTGACAAAGGTTGGTACCTAGTATAAACTTTAAGAGGTTCATTAGTAAGTATTACAACAAGGTATAGATGTAGTAGAATTAACAAATATGCACAATCTTTTAGGGCTTCTTTCCTGATGTTTGGTATACTTGGGCATAAAAAGCATATGAACATCAAGGAAGCTTAGAAAACCAAGCCACCATAGCATTAAATTTCACACATCCTACAAAATCATCCAGGATTTAGTCCTGTTCTTATGAAGGATCTAGACTATCAACAATTGAAAAAGTAGATCTTGCTGATTATATATACATACATACATACATATATATAATATACCTGATTATAAGTTTTTAAAAAAATCAAATACTCCTATGAATATCACTTGGACCTCTATTCCCCAAAACACTCCACACACTACCAAAACAGCAGTGAAATAATGCCATTCAGCTTGAGTAACTAGGAATGGCATATTATTTTGTTTCTTAACCAGACCGAGGACCCTTTAAAAAATTCTTGTCATAGTACTAAGCTTTTCTGCTCATAAGATTACAAACATTTTTCTGCTTGCTACCATGATGTAGAACTCAAAAATTTTTGGAATCAGTAAGGGCTCATTTACACTTTGAACTTCAGAGAATCTCTGAATTTCTGAATGGGGAAAAATTCCTAAAAATTAAAGTTGTCTTGAAGCAAATCAGATATCTTACAGGAGTTATGTCCCCATCAAATAAGAGTCTTCCATATCTTTAGATAACTCAAGCAAAGGCAGGGTATGGCAGAGGAAATTCATACATTAGATTTGATCACTTTTTGGTTACTTTCAATTGGGTCCTACATAAACCAGTAATTAAACTGAAATTAAAAGAATTCAATTATATAGGCCATTAAAATTATGTATACATTATATATAATAAACTATTTGTCAATCTATAGCTTATTATACATTTTAAAATATCAATTATTTGATCATGTCAAAAGGATTATTTATAATATTTTACATGTAAAATATAGTTTTCTAAGGAAAATAAAATGCAAATTTTGATTGAAGTGAGAAGCATATCAACCAAATTTCTTATTCCTTCAAATACTGGTGTGTATAATGTATAATTATTCAAAGCCTATTAAAGTTGCAAATGGAAAAAAAAACTAGTAAAAAGAAACATTCTTTTGACTTCACAGTGGTGTTTTGATTATTTTTATTATTATTTAACAATTATGGAGCACCCATGCTGAGCTAGGCATTAATTTAATGTTTATGAAGTATTGTGAAGTACTGAGATGAAGGGGGCCAATCTAGCATTATTGTATTTATGAATTTAAAATATCTATTAATCACGATGTTTTATTAGTGCAATGCTCTTTTCTGTTACTTTTAAGTATTACTGATTATCATCCTTTTATTCTTATTAGATGTTAAAATATTTTATGAGCATTTGATTTTTGCGACAGAGAATTACTTTTAGTTTGAATGACTAAACAAGGTTAGAATTTTGGTAATGATTTCATGTTCTTGGTGGGTGTGAGCTTGTCATTAACAAAGGTGGAAAAAGATCCAAAGGTAAAGTGGATAGGACTGTCTCATGTATATTTAGGACCAGAAAAGACTCTAGGGAGTCATCTCATGTGATCTTCCTTTAGATAGGATTATTTCTAAAGAATCTCCAAAAGATGCTATTATTCCACTTGCTGACTACACTAAAGAGGATTAGCCCATCATATCCTTTTTGAGACAATGAACATTTTTATATTTTGCTAATTTACAGGGGGGAAAACCTACTTTTCCTTAGTCTTTCTCCATTCTCTTTTCCTTTCTAGATGATGTTGTTCAGTTGTTTCAGTCATTTCAAACTCTTTGTGACCAGATTTGGGGTTTTCTTGGCAAAGATGGTGAACTGGTTTGCCACTTTCTTTTCCATTTCATTTTTAAAATGAGGAAACTGAGGCAAAAGGGTTAAGTCAGTTGCCCAGGATGAAACAGATAAGTGTCTGAGGACAGAACTGAACTCAATTCTTCTGACTCCAAGCCTGCAGCTCTATCCACTACTCCACCTAGTAGTTAACCTTTCTAGTAGCTAGTTCCTTCTCCCTAGTCACTTCAATTGAACTTTATCTACAGTGTTCAAGGAATAGGATCATGTCTCTTCTCATAAAATATCTGAACTATCTTAATCCCCAACAAAGATGCTCTGAATAAAATGAAGATACAGCCTTCTACCCTATTCATAGAACTGGTGAGTTTCATGTAAAGATGCTCTAAGACTATCATGGATCATGGACCACCTTCCTCAAGAATGTTTTCTGAAAAAAAAAAAACACAGTGGCAGACACTGCCTAACTGCACAGCTACTAGGATATTCTTCCTGACTTTGCCATTCTGCTTTTGAAGCATTTGATCTAGCCCTAGGATGGTTGTTTGCTGGGATACTGTAGTATGAAAGTGTCAGCTGCCAAAAGAGTGTGAGATTCTACTTTAATGCCTTACAACCCTCATCTTTGTGTTCTCAATCAGTGATCTCATAGGTAGAGTTAAGATTTGAGATCACCCCTTAAAAATTATCAAAATAAAACTTCCTGTTAATTTTAGCACCAAAATTCTTATCTCTTTTTTCCTTAAGTCCCAGCAATAATGTATTTTGTTACCAAAATATGCTAGATATTGTTTTCCTTTCAATCCTTTCCACATTTCTTTGTTGTGAAATATAAAGCATATTAGAATAAAATTTGAACAGATGATATCATAGCCCTTCAATTTCTAGTTTAATAGAAGAAATGTCTCTGAATCCTCCAGTATGAAATAATATTTCCTCACACAAGATCCACATTTTAGTATACAAACCTCAAAATTTGACAATATGTCTATAAGAATATTTAAACTTTTCTTGAAGCCTGGGTAATATATGTTCAATCTTCCCTGGTCCCTAGCAAAGTGAATTGAACTGTATTTATTAAGCACTAATAGAGGCTTATTGAAAGAAAAATAGATGAAATAATTAAAATGAGGCATTAATTTTGAATAAGATATAATTAGATGCTTTATTTGCCAAATTTGTCCACCCAAAGGAATATTAAGTTATAGAAAATCATCTTACTGTTTATTTCACTGTATATATATAAAAATATATCACATTATTCACTGAGCATTGTACTCTTTAAATCAAACCTAATTATTTTGCTCATTTTGACATATTAAATGAAATGGTACATTATTTCCTTGATGGATGAATTTAAACCAAGATGCTCTGTCCACCTTTGGGTTAAAACCATAAAATAGAGAAGCAACTCTCTCATGAAGCAGACAGTATTTATCACAAACAAGCTCAGGGAAACCATCAAAAGCCAATGCTATGTTACTTGTCAAGAGAATTCATCAATAGACCAGTCACATGATAGTTCCATCCAGATGTAACTTGAAAGATGCTAACACAAGTGTCTGATGGAAGTCTCTAAGGAGACAGATGCCAGTGTTGGAAAAATAGCCTACCCAACTTCACACTGGGGTCTCAGCAATTTATATCACAGATGGGGTTGCCAGAAAATATTGGTGGGTGTTTGAAAAACAAGACCTAATCTTTCTATAATTGGGGAGGTTTTCTAATTGTGTAATAATTGGTTTCACAGTTGAATCACACAACACTAACTGCCTTTTACAAGTTAAAATATTAGCCAAGCAAACATTTTAATTCTTCCTAAATGCATGTTCTCAGTAGATTTCTCACATATGAGTTAAAATAAAATATTTCACATTCTACCTTTGGGGAGATATCTAAGGGTCTTTTTAGATAATATTTTAGTCCACTATTTGTAGCATAGCAGGAACCTAATTGTGCACATAAATATTATATTCAAATCATAGGAGATCTGGGTTTAAATCCTGATTCATATTTGCAATGTATACAAATGTAAATTATATAACCATTTGTATCCTCAGTTTCAACATCTCTTAAATGAAGATAGCAATACCCATACTACCTCTTTCTTGGAGTTGTTGAGAAGGCAGCACTTTGTAAATATTTAAGTGCTAAAAATATAGAAACTATTATTGAGATTTCATTGTTCTCATATTAGTTTGAGGATATTAAGATAGAGATGGTCCCAGGGCAGGACCCTATCCTACTACTATTGTTTTTATGTTGGATAATCTGCAGAATAATTTACAGGTAGATAAAATGTTGTTGTTTTTTAATTGAATAAAATTTTTATTGGATATAAATTTATATTCTGCAGGCTCACTGAAAAAAAATCTTCAGGACAACTCTAATGACAGGCAGAGTAATGGGGAATGGCATCTATCCCAATCTGTTCCCATATTGTTTTACCTTTCCCCATCAGGTTTCTATATTATGAAGCCTTTTTACTGAATTGATTTTAAATGTTACCATGCATATTTTACAAATAAAAATCACAGAAAGCCCTGGTTTTCGTTTATACACATTTTCTTCATAATTGAGACTAAACTTATAGACTGTTATCTGCTTCAGAAAAAAATATACACTTAAAAGAAATGTGCTATGATTATTAGTAGATAAATGGAAAATATAGGAAAATTATATATTTATACCATTTTATTCTATAGGACAATTCAAAAGAAATAATGGAATTATACGATAAACAGATGTTATATCTCTGGGTCTTAACCAGCTAATTTCTTATTTTATGTTAGTCTCTAATTCATGCATCAAAATGATGGGAGCTCCATTTTTTCTAAGAAGATGGTTTGTTAGAACATATTTAACTGGTGTTTATTTCACAAAACTTCCAAGTACGTGCATGAATTATTTAAATTGGTTTTCTCTAGCACCCACTATATCCTGCTATGCTTTCTGACTACATATTTAATTTTCTTAGAAATCAAAAGTAAAATCCACATCCTTTCAGCTGCAGAAGATATTGTGCTTATTTAATGTATACAATTTTAAGTCCTTGTTGTTTAAATAACACTCTAAGTTTGAAAGGAGTATGCTTTTTAAAAAATGTTTCTATGAATTTTCTCCTTTAAAAATCTATTAATAGTAGTTATTAAAAGAAGTACAAAAATAAAATTAAATGAAAGTTTGTCTTGCAGAATTTTAACCTATTATATTATTTTTAAAGTAACTTGATTTTCAATGAAATGTTAGAAAACTCTATCTTGGTACTAATATACCCTCCAATTAGACCTCCAGAGACTCTGATCATAAGGAACCAAGCCACCCATCTTTGAGAACATCCATCCCCATCTTCTCCTAAGCCATTTCCCACCAAATGACCATGTACACTCCTCAAATTATTCTGCCTTTCTACCTTGATGAAAAGGGTAATCAAATAAATACTGTCATTGCTTCTGGAAAGCATAAGCTACTTGACTGCCCTGTCATTTCATTCATGAACCCTCTAACTTCTAGACCAAAAAATATATTTTTCTGATCACTGGGTGTTGTCTCCTCCTTTAAATATAATTACCGGGGACCATATTATGTTGTATTTATAGCTCTAGAGCTTAGCATGATGTTTGACATGTAGCAAACATCCAAAATAAAAAATATTAATTCATGCCTATTGACTAATTTTCATAAATACAAATTAGAAAATATCTAAAGAAGAACCATGTTAGATTACAGGATGATGTATTGGGCCTAGCTTTGGACTGGGATTCAAGGACTTTCAAGTTTCTGGTCCTGGCTCTGCCCTTATTAACTGTAGGAAATTAAAAAAAAATTAATGTCTATGGGCCTAATTTTATTTTTATTTAAACTGAAAGTGTTGAATTAGGTGATACTTAAGGTATCTATCTTCCAATTCTTCCATTGGTAGTTGTATGACATATTAAGTAATACAGGACAATAGAATGTCAGAAGTGGAAGAGAAATGGATAAGCAACTCATTATTTTAGGTAAATAATTCAAAGGGATATATAGACTACTGAATAAACATTTTTCATTTTTGTATTTTTTCTTATATTTATTATCAATCTGAGATCGTTTAACTTCAGTGCTTTATACAGAGTAGCTACCGAACAACAATTTGTTTCTATAAACCTTATAGTGATATAAATGTACATTTTTATTAATTATTGTTATTGCTTGGAATATCTCCCTTCATCTGTACTTGCTACTCAGATGCTCATTTCTTCTACTCATTTTTTGACCTTCTATATTCTGGTTTCTCAATTCATTAATCCATTGAAATTTCAAGATTACCAGTAATTGCTTAATTTTAAAATTTATTAGTTCTCATTTAAAAAATTTCTCTGAAGTACCTGATAGTATCAAGTTCCCCTTTATTCTGAATATTTTCTTCCCTGAGTTTTTGTGATCTTCTTTCACCAATTATTTTTCTATTTCTTTTCTAAATTCTTTGCTTGATAATTAACTATGTAGTTCTTCTCTCTTTCTCTATGGGCATATTTAAGCCTCTGGCCCCTTTTCTGGTCTTTCTCTACCCTTTCTTTATAATTTCATCAGCTCCAATGTATTTAATTTTCATTTTTATACATTTATCTCAAAAATACATATAACATTTTAATATTTTTCTTGAATTCTAGGTATGAGGATCCAATAGCTTCAGATCAAAGATATCTCTGACTGGATGCTACACAGTTCTTTCAAATTCAAAATGGCTTCAGGAAATTTCATTATTTTCTTTCCAAAGTCACTCTTTTACTTAACTTCTCTTTATCTATTGAGGGACAACATACTATTCTCATTCACATCATTCTTTGTCCAGTTTTTATACTGTATTTTCCCTCCCTGAGATATTTTTTCTCCTCATCTTTGACTTTCAGAATTCATAATTCCATTAAAGGCACTATGCTAAATGTGGGGTACATAAATAAGAAAAGAAATATATTCCCTGCCCTCAATAACACTATCTAAGGAGGGAAGACAATACTAAAAAGGAAATTGAAATAGGGAAGCATGTACTGTCATATCTAAGGTCTTGTATAAATGGAGTATTCATTTATTTAATCAGCAAATGCCTTCTATGAATATGCAATGTTAGTTTGTCAAAGACATGATCCTAACATAGGCATCTGGGTTCATAAAAGTTTGGGGTGTTTTTCAGTGAAATGGCGAATTATGATGAATTAATTTCAGTTCAGTAAGAATTTATCCAATATCTTCTATGTGGCAGACTCAGTGCTAGGTGCTTTGGATATCAAGATTAAAATTAAGAAATCCTTGCCATTAAATAATTCAAATTCTACTACTGAAAGGAGACACTCATTGCATATAGATAAATAAGTGCAAAATTCATACAAATTAAATTAACATCCTTTTCAAGAAAAGTGTCAATACTTGAAAGGTTACTCTCCTCTTCCCTTCAGAAGCAGTAAACTTGGATTTCATAATAATTCAATATCAGCTAATACATATCTAGGATATGATCAAGATGTATTATTAAAATGGTAATATAAGAAGATTATATTTTTATTAAAACACTCTCCATTTTGCATGTAAATGGTTTTAATAATATAAAAACGGACAAGACAAAAGCCAAAATTACTCTTGATGCCTTTCTGGGACAGCAGTTAACATATAACATTTTAAGATTTGCTGAGTTTTTTTCATATATTGTGGGTTGACTAGGTGGCACAGCAGATAGCATTAGAAAGACTTGTTTTCCTGAGTTTGAAATTGGTATCAGACAAATACTAATTGTGTGACCCTATGTAAGTCACTTAACCCTATTTTCCTCAGTTTCATCATGAATAAGATAAGCTTGAGAAGGAATTGTTAAACCACTCCAGTATCATTGCCAAGAAAACCTGAAATGAGCTCATGAATCAGACACTACTAAAACAACTGAAGAAAAAACCCTGCTTATATTATCTCACTTGAGTATTAAAACAACTTTTTGAAACAATACAATTGTTATTCCATTTTAACACATAGAGAAACTGAGGATCAGAGAGGTTAAGTACCTTGTTTAAGGTCCCAACCTACACTTATTTGAGGCAATATTTGATTCCAAGTCTTCCAGTCTCCAAAATCAGTACTCTGTCATCTATTATTCTACAAGACTCATCCAATCTTTAAAAAATCCAAGCCAAAATTAGTCACAGGAGGATATTTTGATTTTCATAAATAAATATTTGATAAATCCATTAGAATCAGATTTATGTATTTTTGAATGCAACTTAAATATTGATATTTTATTTTAAAAGTTTTAATGAAAAAATGATAATATCAATTTTTATATATTGCAACTATGTACAATTACAAATATGTCAAGGCAAAAAGAAGACAATAACTTTAAAATACTATCAGTTACTGTCATGAATCTTCAAATATTTTTAAGATCATATTCATGGCTGAGCAAAAGCAATAAAGGCAATGTAAGAACCTTAGCAAGTTAACAAGACTTTTACATCCATTTCAATTCACAGACACTAACACTAAGATAGGCTAAGACCTTCCAATACTTTATACACATATCTATAATTGTAAATTCAGTGCAAAAATAAATTATTTTATTTGAGAATTTCAATTATCTTTTAGATCTAGTAAAATTTCCACTTGAGGGAAAGAAAAAAAGACTTGTTTATGAGTTGACAAGCTGCCTTCTGAGAACTGGTTCTTGTGAATCAAGCTTGAAAAATATTCAATATTAGGCCTTTAGATAGCTAGGTTTTCAATCATTCATCTGATTGAATGATTTTAATCAGAAAATAATAATTGTTTGATATGAGGCACAGTAAGTTCATGTGTTGGCTAACAGATTTATTGAATCTATTTAAACCTGAAACTATAAATCTACAACCCACTATACTATCGCAGTTTTCTTTTATAATTTTTAAAAATTTTTTCCAAATTATATGCCAATATATTTCTAATAATCACTTTGAAACATTTCATAACCCATGTTCTCTCCCTTTGTTCTATCCTTTCCTCCTCTCCAAGATGGCAGGTAATATTACATAGGTTGTACCTGTTTAAATACAATACATATTTCCATATTTACCATGTTGTTTACACTAGAGAAAAAATCATGGGGGAAAGAAAAGAAAGTAAGGAATGATATGCTTCAATCTGTATTCAAATTCTTTCCATTTCTTCTGTGTTGGTAGTTAGCCCTTTTTGTTATGGAATTTTACAGTTTTTCAAACTATTTCCTGCATTTTAAAGGGAAAGTTCATATCTATATTAGGTGTCCTAAAAGTCTTAGTGCAGCTTTAAAAATCTAATAGCTTAAATCACCTTTACTGCAGCTTATTGTTTACAGTGTAATTCACAACAATCTCCCATTAGGGAAGCATAAGTTATTATTACCCTCACTTTGCAGATAAGGAAATTTGGACTTAGTGAGTTTTGATGATTTACTCCTTATCACACAGATAGTTAATGGAAATATCAGGCCTTGAAATTCTGACCCTGATTATAAATGCTAAGGTCTTTCCTGTATATGAACTTGTGGAACCATAATGATGAATTTCCCATTTCTTTAACTTCTTTTCATTGCCCAAGAAACACAGACATATGTATGTGTGTGTGTGTGTGTATAAACAATAACTAAAATGAATGTTAAACTCCTTTTTATTTGTTTTAAGAGCTTGACATAACTTCCATAGTTATCAGCAACTCTTAGAATGAATTTTTTTAAATCCCTTACCTTCCATCTTGGAGTCAATATTGTGTATTGGTTCCAAGGCAGAAGCATGGTAAGGGCTAAGCAATGGGGGGCAAGTGACTTGCCCAGGGTCACACAGCTAGGAAGTGTCTGATGTCAGATTTGAACCTAGGACCTCCTGTCTCTAGGCCTGGCTCTCAATCCACTGAGCCACCCAGCTACACCTCTTTGAACTAATCTTAATAATAATATATAGGTAATAAAATTTGTATAGCACTTATTAGATTTTTAGGCACTATGCTAAACATTTAACAATTATAGTCTCATTTGATACTCAAAAAATATTGGGAAGTAGGAGTCTAGTATCTTTATTTTATTTTGTAGGTGAGGAAACTGAGGCAAAAAGGGATTAAGTGATTTTTCTAGAGTCACACAGCTAGTGTTTGAGACCTTATTTGAACTCAGGTCTTCCTGACTCCAGGTTAAATCCTTTATCTAGACCTGAGTTCAAATAAGGTCTCAAACATCTAGGTGGCTGATGGGAGATCATATTTCTGCTGACCCCTCTCTCCTCCTTACCCTTTCAATCTGGATAGAGTACAAAGAAAATCCACATTCTTATTTATATGCCCCTGTTTAAAACTTCTTTTTTAAAAAATATAAATGATTGTGTTCTTCACAGAAAGAGGTAGTGTAGTGGAGAAGATGAATCATCCTGGCTTCAGATCCTGCTTCACCACCAAGCTGCCTTAAATTTAGTTCATTCTTCATTGACAATATGGATGTGTTTGAACTGTGAATTCTAGGAAAGAATTCAATAATTTTAACATCCTTTTCACGGAGGGGCAGGACATTATGGGAGAATATAAGGACTGGGATTAAGTTCTAGGGAGTAATAATTGCTGCAGTGGAGTGAGGAGGGAGAAATATAAAGTAAAAATTTGTGGTAGTTTATGATGAGAGACCAGCTAATCTTAGAGCCAAGAGAGTGGCGTGACAATAATACACATGTGATTTAAAGGGCATCAAATGTGTCAGTAGCTCATCCTCAGTAGCTACTGAAGTTATTTGTCTCTTCGACAAGAGATGTGCATTTTAACTGGGAGATGTAACACATTGACTAGTTAACAACTTCATAGATTCTGGCTCTATGATTAAATCCACTAACTACTGTAGTTATGCAAAAAGTAGATCTTAAGGGAATGGGGATCAGAATGAATGTTTTGATAGCATAAGAAAGTTTATAGTAGGAAGTCACTGCCCAAGCTGAGTCACAGGATAGTAGAGACAAGAGACTGTGTAGAAACTGTGTATTAATTACAAATCTCCCTTAAAAAGCCAAAAGATCTCAGAATCAAAAGAAGTGGCATCATCAGTCTAATCTTTACCAGGTCTGTCATTTCTCTACTCATAGGTATTCCTCAACCTTGAA
This sequence comes from Monodelphis domestica, assembly GCF_027887165.1. Classification (NCBI taxonomy): domain Eukaryota; kingdom Metazoa; phylum Chordata; class Mammalia; order Didelphimorphia; family Didelphidae; genus Monodelphis; species Monodelphis domestica. The sequence continues at coordinate 395,537,035 of NC_077228.1, read as the reverse complement.
CTAACAGCTCAGATGATAAGATCTTCAAAAAACAAACAAACCCAACCCAAAGTAGTTGCCTATTTCATTCCTGGGTAGCACTGAATATTAAGAAATTTCTCTTTGGACTGAGCCAAAATATGCTTCTTTTTTAGTTTTTCACCCTTTGCTTTGACTTTTGGCCTTTAGGAACTAGTAGAAAAAATATAATCTCTTATCCACATGATAATTCAAATACAAATCTTATCTCACACTCTTATAATCTGTATGATCCAGGGCTAGTCTCTCAACATTTTTCAACTTGTGTCCTCCTTATAAAAAATGAGTAAATAAATAGGGCTTTTTTCACAATTATAAGGATAAAATATAATAACATACTAAAGTATTTTATAATTTTAATAACTATTAGCTATTGTCACTATTCTTATTGGTGGTCTAATCATTATTTTTTATTATTTTCTCTTTTCTATATGAAATATTCCTGGTTATTTGAAATGATCTTTGTATGTCATGATTTCAAGTTTCTCCACAACTTTATAGTTTTACATATTGTCAGTGTTCTTATTATATGGTGCCCACGCTGTTACACAATAATTCTCCATACTATGATTATCTCTTAGTTTAGCTTGATGAGCTCTGAATACATACATTCAATTTTTTTTGCCAGCCATATCACAGCATGGATTCACACTGACCTTGTTTACTCCTAAATTCCCCCAATTTTTTTAACATGAAGTACTACCTAAAGCACATCATTTACTCTGCACCTATGCAATAGACTTTTTTGAAAGTAAGTGCAGGATTTTCTATTTATGTCTAGCTAGTTTCATTTTATTAGTTTTGGCCTGAGGTTTCTATTCTGTAATGCTTTCAGCAAGATGACTGAGTTATAATGTTTATTATTCATTCTCATTTATTACTTCAAAACAGCAAGAAATTTATAAATATAGTAAAAGAGCTACATAGAAAAGCAAAATGATCCTCGTAAGAAAACTGATGTGGGAGGGGAAGGGGAAGAACAAAGCAATGGAAAGGCTAAAGAAATAAATATACACAAATATGCATGAGAAACATTAACAAAAATTTATGTAGTAAAAGAATGTTAGTAAAAATCTTCAGAAGAAGATAATAATTCTTCAATAACTACTGCTAGTTCACCCTTCTACCCTATCAAATGAATAGAATTGTCCACAAGATGCCCAAGTAAAGATAGGACAAAATAAAGAATGAAATTTGACTTTTTAAGAGACAACCACAAAAGGAAAATCACTTTGTTAGAATAAAGATTGGAAATGTTTGATAAATGGAGAGATATCCCGGAAAAAAATTAGAATAGACAATACAAATGTTATATCTAAAATTAATATATCTCTTAGTTATTTTTCACAAAGTTGATTCATAGAAAAGGTAGATACATATAAAGTTAAACCTCTCTGTCTTACTTAAACCACATGTGCCTAGCCTCCAAGTATCTTCCTCTCCCTTTCACCTGTCTCTCTCCAGCCATCGAAGCAAAAAGCCTAGATATGCCCCACCTACTTTCTTTTATTGATTTTATGATGTTCACTGACCAAACTCTGATATGTGGGGAATGTTGATGAACTGGGCTGGCCCTCCAGGAGGTGTAAAGGATAAGATCCCCTCGACACACAAAAAAGTGACATGCTTTTACCAGAAATAACAGAGAAAAATATGGCAGGAAAATTAAAGGAATATATGAGGTCACTATAAATCAAAGTAAACTACTTTAACGACAGAAATTAGTAATAAAATTTATGAATTATTTGCCTTCCAAAAACTATCTTTAAAAAACTGGATTATCTGTTTCATAAACCCAGGAAAAAGTGGCTCAGAAGTAATTGTGCTAAAGAGCAAAATACAGATTTATTGATTCAATAAAGAACATGTAGAGAGAAACCCTGTGTTTAACCCTCATCAAAATGTAGTCATCAAGTTCCACAGTTTCAGCATTCAAAATAAAATCTTATAAACGATGATGAAGAAACAGCTGAAATATCAAGGAACTCATGTGTGAATCACCCAAGGTTACTTATCAACAAAAAGAAATGAAAAGGAGGGAATGGGCTACCCTGAAAAGCTTACACCAAAAATTTATCTCTTCTGATCTGAGCATATCACACAGTAGCAAATATTTTCTCACATAATTAATGACTTTTAAGCATTCCTTTTGAGAAAACCAGTTGATCAGTCATTGAGAAGTAAACTCAGTCAATTAAAGAAATGTGAGAAAAACAAACAAGTTGAAATGGCTCAAAAGGTGATAGATAGTCTCATTGTTATAAGATTGCAAGGAAAAGGCAAGAGTGTTGTCCCTAATCAATCCTGCCTTCTTTATGCATCATGAGGAGACTAGATATATAAAATAAATAAAATAATGATATAAAAATAAAATAAGATTCCTCAGTATATTTTGTGAAATCAATTAATAAAATTGCCCAGAAATATTAGCACTAGAGGTTAAAGTACTGATTGATCTTCTCTACAAGGAACATGTAGCAAGAAGTCCTAGGTTTAATTCAAATCAAAATTTAGTCAATAAGCCTCATAGATTTAGAGTTAAAAATTTAGATCTGAGCATTTCAAAAGATTATAGGATAGATGAACAAAGGAGGAAAAGAGGAAGAAGGTAAGTCAAATATTTAAAATGTCACAGATTCAATAAGGAAATGAGGGATGGGGTTGGGGAAAATATTTTTTAAACTCCAATAGTAAAAGTAGAATAAATTTATCGGGGGGGGGGCGTAGATTGTGTCTGTTAGAAGAATAAGGTATAATTCTACCTTTAATAAGAGGGTGGAGTTGGGAGGGGATTTTTAATATATAAAATAAATAAACCATATCTATCAGATTTGGTAAAGATCTAGTGATTTGGGTCTTTGTGAGGAGTGAAAGAGAAAAGGAAGAGATCTAATTCTCTTATCTGACTTTCCTTCTTCCATACTAAAGAATGATTACACTGCAATTTGTTATGTTGGAAGGAAACATATATTCCACAATCAGAATATTGAATATTAATGAATGAAATCCATAAAACAGGAGAGGACTGCAGAATACATTACAAAATGAAAGCAAACTTTTTTTTTTGTTACTTACAAGAAACATTTAAATATATATCATCACAGAATGAATATTAGGGGCTAACACAGATGATGTTGTTTCTTGAATCCATGAATCCAAAAAAAAAATAGACCTCAAAATATCAGAGAAGGTAATAGGAAGTATAGATCCTTAAGGAGGGAAGTTACTTTACACTTAAAAGATAATTAAAAAATATAAAATTAAATAAGTTACATAGATATATCAGTATATCTATATATTATACCCATCTGTTGACTAAGTGATATAATACTCAAATATTTAATGCAAAAGCTAAATAAATTACTAACATGCTTAGTAAGACAAATCATTGGGATCTTCAACTTGCTACAGTTTTCACAGTAGAAGAACAAAAAACTAGACAGCAATCATGAATGTGATAGAGACTTACAGATATAAATACATGAGAAATTTGATCCTTTTTAAATGGAAATCTTAATTACTATCCTACTTCAGAATTACAGTCACTTTAATATCATTCATCTCCTATGTTAACTCCTAGAGAATTAAAAAAAACTAATGTTAAAAGGTATAATTATTAAATATAACTCTTAGAAATCATGATGTGATAAAATTGCATCAATATGGAAATCATAGATAAATGGACACTTATAGCAATATTATCATAGGTATTGTTTGTCAAAGAATAAATAAGGGGAAAAGCATTTAAAAATGATAAAGAAAATAATTAAAATTTGATAATTTAACAAAACTTATGGAAGGTAAAGAAAACTCTGTATTTGTGCATATATTATTGATGAATTTAAATGAAGATTAATGTGCTATGAATTTACATACAAACATAATCATAAAATTAATGATATCTAAATAAACAAAATACCAAAAATGGAAAATAATAGAGAAAAAATAACAAAAGACATTATGCTGATAGATAAAAATGAATAGTTTGATTTCTAAAAAGACAAATGAAATAAACTATTAACCAATTTGATTAAAAGAGAAGATATACTACAATCAAATTACAAATATAAAACTAAAAGATGAAAAAAGGAAAATTGTGTAAAGTTTTATACTCAGTTATGTAGCAATGGAATTAAAATTAAATGAAGAGATATTTCCAAAAATATTAATATAAAACAGGAAAAAGAAATTCTAAAAATTCATGATCTAAGAAAGTAAAATTGAAATCCACAAATATGTAGGAAAAGTAAAAAAAAATTTCTAAGAGATACATAGGTAAATATTGATACCAGATATTTAAAATACAAATACTCTACTACATAAACCATGAAAAAATATGAGGAAGACACTTTACAAATGCCTTTGTAAGAAAAATGGCTTTGATTCCCAAAACAAGATTGAATAAATTAGAGAAAGAAAATGATAGATCAATGAATTTTTATAAAATATATTAAATTTAAAAAATTAGCAAAACCAGATAGCAACATCTTTTCCCCTAAAATCATTATTATGTAGTAAAATTTTCCCAGAAATAGGAAAATGTTTAAATATTACAACAATATTGCCAAACTTCAATTCTTTTAATAATAGAAATATTATAATCCAATCAATAGAGAAAGAAAAGCCTTTGAAAATACTACTCATGAACTGAAATGTTAAGTACTGTAATAAAATGATCTTTCCACAATACAATTAAAAGCATCTATCTAAAATAAAGTGTTAAAATTATTTCTAAGACATAAATACTGGTAACTTTACAAGTAAAATTCTTAACAAAAAGAATGTCTGCTGCCTCCATTACTCGAATTGCACTAGCAATAATTACAAAGAAAGAAAAAGTTTAAATAAATGATGAGCAAAGGGGAAGCAAAGTAATTTTCATCTATAAAATATATAATGACTTACTTAAGGAAATCTATGGTATCAACAAAAATGAATTGAAACGATTGATCTGGTAATAAAGCAGAATAGAGAATTGACACACAAAACTAATCACTTTTTTCCATATTTCTAAAAAATACAAGTAGGAGATTAAAAGGAGACATTTCATTGGCAATAGTAAAAAAATGCTTAAGTATCTATGAGTTCACTCATAAAAATGCACAAAGAACTACATAGAATAATCATAAACCAGTTTTTACCAAATTATAAGATGTGGAGTGACACTAAGTGTTAATGTCTTGAACATGTAAAAATGAGTTACCCAAATTTTCCTACATACATGGTACCACACTAATCAAGTTAATGAAAAGGTTATTTCCTTATTCAGAATAAATATTAAAATTTAAATATAAGAAAAATGTTAGGGATATATAAATCCCTATAGGGATAAATAAAGGGATATATTATGGAAAAAATAGTAAGGAAGAAAGCTTGGAGTTCCCACATGTTAAATGTTATAAAGCAGTAGTTGTCACTGTTGGTAATAGATTTAAAAGTACACTGTTGAGTAACCTCTATAACAAGGCCTAGCCATGATAAATATATATACCTAATATTTCAAAAGTCCCCAACTTCAGACTACTCCAGTTTTAAAAGTTATAAAGAGTTCTAAAGTGTTATAGATCAGCATTTTCTGCCATATGCCATAATAATTGCACAAGGCTTAATATCAAAGCACAAGATGTCACATAATAAAAAAGAAATCCATTTGTTTAATAAAAAGGAATATGGAAGGGAAATTATACAAGAGATAGATGTTACCAAAAAAAGACAACACATCAATTTAATGATGTAAAATTATAATAGCTTTAAAAAATTTTGCAAGTATAATTATGAAAAAATATGGTATAGAAAAAATTTCTTTGAGAATGTTGGACATCTAAAATTTAAAAGAAAATTATAGAAAAACTAGAATTTTGAGACATTTTTCAATAAAAATGCATCAAAGGACAATAGTTTGTTTTTTAAAAGAAATAAATAGGGGGCAGCTGGGTAGTTCAGTGGATGGAGAGCCAGGCCTAGAGACAGGAGGTCCTAGGTTCAAATTTGACCTCAGACACTTCCTAGCTGTGTGACCCTGGGCAAGTCATTTCACCCCCATTGTCTAGCCCTTACCACTCTTCTGCCTTGACTCCAAGATGGAAGGTATGGGTATAAATAAATAAATAAATAAAAGAAATAAATAGAACTACTTGAAAATGGTTCAGTCTCATTAATAATCGGGGAATGTAAATTAAACTCTCATGTATAAAGTCATATTCATTAAATTAGCAAAGATGGAATAATTCATCATGTGACTTGACAGGCATGCTTGGTTCACTATTACTGGATCTATGAATTGATTCAGCCATTCAAGAAAATAGCTGGGAATTATCTAATAAAAGTAGATAAATATTCATTCAAAGGACAAGTCTCTGAACTACAGATTCTAATACTCTGCCTATGCCCAATGAGGTTACTTAAAGATAGAAGAGGAAACAATCTATAGGTTCATTTGCTTGTGGTAAGAGATAGCTGGAAATAAAATATGTAAGAAGTGATTTAGGAATGGCTGAACAAATGAAGATATAAGAGTACAGTTGAATATTATTGTATCATAAGGAATAACAAATATGAAGAATTTAGAGAAAGAAGGGGAAGACATGAAAAGATAAGTACCAGCTTCTAGTCTTATTTAGTAAATCAATAGTTCTTTGACTTTCAATTTTATTAATTTCTCCTTTGAGTTTTAGGATCTCTAATTTAGTCTTCATCTGAGGATTTTTAATTTGTTTGCTTTCTAATTTTTTAATTTGCAAGGATATGAAAAGATAAAAGGAGAAACCAGAATCAAAAGAATAATATAAACAAGCACTACAAAATGTAAATACATTTTACACTGAAAGACAACAAAACTCAGATTGAATACAATGGTTAATATTGGTGTTTTCCTAGTGAACTGAAAAGATTCATCTTTCATTTCTGTTAGAAATCGATAAACTACACAAGTAGAACCTGACTGTGACCTGTGTGATCAGCCATCATCATGCTATTAGGAAGTTTTGCTGGATTTTTTTTCCAAAGGATTTACTCTGTTGATAATGTTGGTGTTGGTCAAAAAAATTATTAATAATTTTTAAATGGTTTAGCACAGAAAAAAAAACCCTAATGAACAAGAATTATAGAACATTGGATGCTTAAGGAGGAGAGCTACATAAAGTATGTGGACAGGCATTGGAAAAAAAAACACAACTTTTACATGTGCCATTTGTTGAAATGTTAGGAGATTCATAACACAATCATTAACTGTCAAAGATATTGAAGTGGAAAATATTCCAAATTAGTACTAGAAATATATAATTTCCTAAATGCTTAAAATTCCCTTTTTATTTGATTCTCAAATTTAATGTTCAATAGCATAACTTGAAAGATTTAATGGTTTCCTTTTATTTTATTATTTTTAAAGCAATTTCCAGGCCAATAGTTTCATTTCACTTGGAAAGCCAGAGTTTTGTCCTCTGTTACATGACTCCATGGAAGACTAGTCCCTAGCAACTTGACCTTTGACTTAGCACAGCAAGCAGCTAACAGACAGACACATAGGTTGCTAGGCAGTATTTCTTTTGATATCATAGAAAAAAAAATAATGATTCATTTCTCCCTTTAAGGTGCTGCTGTTGATTCTTGCCTAAGGGAAGCAACAAGGAGAAAGAACAAGAATTTGCAGGTCTGTCTTCTTGCACCTGCTCCTGGTGGCTCTCCCCTTCCAGACAAAAATAAAGGAAAGTTGCAGGCTGCTGTCAGTGTAGCAGCTTGAGCTCGAGGCATCTTTCAGCAATAAAGTGAACTTTCATCAAAAACACACTTACATGGCAATTATTTCGGGTCACTGGTGTTATCATTGTACTTGTCAGTGTAAACAGACAAATGGAAGAGACAGCAGGTCTCCTAGAGCTATTGGTTATAAAGTATATAAGCGGCAGAAACTTAGCATTTCTTAAGGGCATCCTGTTAATATAGGCACTGTACTGCTAAACAGCTCTCTAATTAAAGCTATTCATTCACTTTATTTATGTATTCATTCCAATAAACAATTCCGACATTCAAGGCCACCAATGACATTCAGTGAGCTAATTAACTTTGCTAATTGCAGGTATTGCAACATTGTCAAATGGAAAATTCTGGAATTCACTACAACTTGAACTGATAAATAAATGTTTCTTGCCTTCTAGGAGATAATCGAAGAGTCATGAACGGACACCAGAGGGAGACTCTTTGGGGAAAAAGATGGTGAGTTTACTTTTTGACATGTTGCATTTGAGGACATTCAGGGGAAAATAGCTAGTAGGTAGTTGGACATTTGGGATTTGAATCAATATATACTTTTAGGCATCAAAATAATAATTACTAGATCAACCTAAAGGAATCGCCACCATATATTTTACTTTTCAAAAATAGTTTAGAGTTTACAAAGCATTGAGAGGTAGATGAAAGGGACTCCATTTTATTAATAGAATTAGGTGATAAGGTGATAAGGTAACAGTAGGGATTAGGGAAGGTTGATAGACTAGAAATCACCAGATGAACAAGGTACCTTCAGTTAATACGGAAGTAAGCCAGGTTAGTGACAGGGGAAATGAAAAGACAAAGAATGAAAATAGAGGTATTTCAGAGGTAGGACAGTTAAAACATAGTTACTGAATTGGATCCAGAAGGAAAAGGAATAAAAATAATAAAACAAAATACTGAATTTTAGAACAGATTATTTTTAGGTGACAAGAAAAAGTGTGCTAACATGAGTTGTGAGAGGAAAATTAGGAAAGAAAGTACAAGATAATGAATTCAATGTGTGCAGATTGAAGGAGAAATGCAGGTATAGAGCTCAGGCAATAAGGGCATGAGATAAAGATTTGTGAATTATTCTCATAAACATGATAACTATGGTCATGAAAATGGATGAAATTACTATGAAACAAAATAGAGAGAAAGAAAAGAGGAAAAGGGCCAATGACTAGCCATTGGGCAACAGAATCATCCAAGATGCCAGGATAGGCTTATAAAAGCAGAATGAAAAATTAGACAGTGCAGTGTCACAGAAATCCTGACTGAAGAGAGTGTCAAGGGGGAAATGTTTATTATAATGAGAGGTCAGGAAAGATAAGAAAAGGACTAAGAAAAAGGCATTGGTGACCTTAAAGAGAGTAGTCTCAGAATAGTAGTATAGCAGAAAAAATCAGATTGCAAAAGTTTGAATCAAGACACTATAGTGAGGAAATTAAGGAAATGTATGAAGACTTCTTTATAGAAATTTTACAAGGTGAGAAGAGAAATGCTAGTTGTAGTTTATAATGAGGTGCTAAAAATTATATCTTTCTACAGAGGAAAGATTTTAACTAGTTAATGGAAGATAAAGAATTGGATGAAATGAATGTTCTGGAAAAGAAATGAAAACCAGTAGAAGGCATAACCTTACAGAAAAGTTTCCTCCTGATGTTTTTCATGTATAAGCACAAGGAATTGAGGATATAGACTGTTGAATAAACTAAAATCAAATGGCAAGGATATTCTCAGCAAAGTGGAAATCATTGTCATCTACCTTAGGTGAATGTACAAGGTTTGTTGCTAGGGATATGACCAAATTTTAAAAAAATGTGTGGAACAACTATTGCAGAAATATTCATAAGGAATTTAGAAGAATTGAATTAAAAAAAAAACCTGCCAAGAAACAGTAAATACCCAGCTGCAGCTTGATACTAATTTGTAGTGGACCCAATCAATGCATTTTAATGATTTTCACCAGCATTATTTGAAGCTGATGAATAAAAGCTGAAAAAGCAGTGAATTGTGGTTACACAGCATTGGGAATTGGCATGAAAGATGCTGCAGAATTCATGGAAGAAGGCAGTGTATGTAGTAGAAAGAATACTGGATTTAGAATAGAATACCTAGGTTCATAGTACAACATTTCTACCTCTCATGTGATTGTCAGAAAGTTAGTTAACTAGTCTACATATCAGCTTCCATATATTTGTAAAATGAGGAGGTTTGGCTAGATGATAATTAAGCATCTAAATTAAACAATTACTCTCTTAAATTGCAATGATTCTTATGAATTTCACATACTGATAAAAGCATGAATGAAATGGTTAAACATGGGATAATGAGATAAATGAAAGAAGAAAACTGATTAATACTAATAATAATGATGAAAGAAAATCACATTTTATTATTATTAGGAGTTACTGAGTTGAAAATGGATAAGAAAGGTTTTTTTTTGGTTGTTGTTGTTGATTGTTTGCTTTTGTCAGCAAGAAGAAATCCAACATTTAAAACCTTGGTATTATGAAGTTCTCATTGTAGCAGTGAGAAGGTTCTAGGTATGAGCAAGGATGGCCAGAGTAGAGTAAATATATTGCCATTGAAGAAGTTGAAGAACTGTGAAGTTAGGGTACTGAAAAAAATGTTGAATCACCAAAGAAAGATGGCAGTGTGAACAAGGTGGAGAGGGAGAATGTAAACTGGGAAATGACATGAAGATTGGTAACCAAGTGAAGCAAGGACTGATAAAATAATACTTTTGACAAAATTAACATTAAAATATAAAAAATAAATACTTTATTGAAATTTAAATTATTTTAGAAAAGATATACTTATGGTTAATTTCATGAAACAAAAGGTACTCCTGTATATTCTCTCATACTTCAAATTCAGATAAGTTCTATTTCTATTTCAAAACAATCATTGTTATATAAAAGACTTTTAAAATGTATAGTATCTTCTAATTGCTTACTTTTAAAAAAGGATCCTGGCAGACTCTGTTTATGTTTGTTGGTACTTAGTTTCATTATGAATCATTTCTTATCTTTTTTTTTAACAGTGGAATATTAAGAGCTGTTAAAGATAATATGTCCATACTTTAGTATTTGTTTTTTTTTTTAAACCCTTACCTTCCATATTGGAGTCAATACTGTGTTTTGGCTCCAAGGAAGAACAGTGGTAAGGGATAGGCAATGGGAGTCAAGTGACTTGCCCAGGGTAGCACAGCTGAGAAGTGTCTGAGACCAGATTTGAACCTAGGACCTCCTGTTTCTAGGCCTGGCTCTCAATCCACTGAGCCACCCAGCTGCCCCCCCCCATACTTTATTATTTCTAATAATTTTTACATAATGGGTTTCCTTTAAAGGGCACACCTTGATTATGAATCTCTCTAAAATTAAGTTTTATAACAACTTGATATCAAGTTTTATATCACTGAGCTGATTTTAGAAGAGAAAATTTCCATATAAAAGGGATTGATTAAATTTCTCTGTATGTGGTGACCATTTATTGTAATTATTATTTCATTGGAATTTCTCTTTAACAATGGGTTAAATGATTCAGTGACAGTCAATTGTACTTAAGAAGGTGGCTTTAGATAGCATATAATTAACACATTTGAGCACAGTATCAATTTGAGCTGAATGCTCCATTAAGAACATTTCACTGAAGAGGCAAAGTATTCAGTAACAAGGTTTGGCCCTTGGCTTAATAAAAATAGAAAACATGTCCATCACTAGGCACGAGTCTCTACAGGCAAATGGAGTGTAATTGAAAGAATTGGTAGAATATTGAAGACTTTCAGAAATGCCCTATGGCAATGCTTCCCTTATAGGAAATGCTGAGGGGAGATCCTTATTAGATAGTTTATATGCAGAATGGGTTCAGTTTTGATTGGCTGTTAGCTCCACCCCAAACCCCAGCTGATAAGGAGGTCTAACATGGGAGCCAAATGGGAAATGCAATTTCATAAATTAATGAAACTCCATCAGCAACATTTATTATTTTCAGAAGGTCATAGAGGAAGCCCATGAATGTCCCTGAAGGCATAGTAAGTGACCCTTCCACATGACCTATTTCAGAGCAGCTATATTCAACAGTGAGCAGAATAAAAAAGTGCTAGATGCCTATGAAATGACAGGGGAGAAAACACTGAATGGCAATGAGAAAATTGCATTTTGTTGTTTTATTTTTTCTTGGCATTCTTAAAGGTCATGTGGCATTTGGGCCCCAGTGAACACAAATATATATATAGCTCAAGTGTGGAAAGCCAACTCTAAACAGCCTGTGAACTGTCCTCATTTTGCATAGTACAATATTGACTATGCATCCAGCTATTTTGTAAATACAAGAACATGTATTGATTTGCCTGTTTGTACTAATTACATTAAAGTGCAGGATATAGAATAGGTAGCCCCAGGTAGAGTATCCATTTCCTGGTTTCTAAAGAACTGTATTACTATGGTATTGATTTTTAGGTTTTTAAATAATGCTGTACCTTAACTAAACTTTTAAATCAAGGTAAAATAATTTCCAAAGTAATTAGATTACTGAGAAATGTTCTAATTCAGGAAGGGATTTGTACAACTTTTGGAAGATACCTCCATTTGGGTATCCAACCTATAAAACTTATATTTGTAATTTATTCTTATAGTTGGTGATCTCTAGAATGTATATAGTATTTGAGGGAAGGTTATTTCTTTGTATTCTCCATAAAATCTAGCTCAGTGCTTTTTTAAATGATAGGAGCTCTGCAAACAACTAATGATGAAATCCTTTTTTTTTTGCATATTGTGGTTGATAATTTTCACAATTCCATTATATTGATATTTATGAATTATCTAATTTGTTTACCCACATAACCAATATTGGACCAATTCCTATTTCTTCCTTTGTGAAATTTCATTCTGATTTAATTCATTCTTCCATTTCCATGGTTATCACTTTAATTCTATTGCACACATGAGTGGACACAACATTACACATGGAAACTGATCAATGTTTATACTAGACAGTATTTTCAGTATTGGAAAAAAGGAGAACTAGTAGAAATACTCAGAAATTCCCAGGAGAAGAAATTTAAAAAAGGATCCATTAAGGCAAGTTATGGTCTAATATAAAAGTGCCTAAACTCTGGACCCTGAACTTAAGAATAAATGTAAGACTGTGTGTGTGTTGGGGGGAAGCATTGCTCTGAAGTCATTGAATCTGGTTTCAAATCATGTCTTTGATATTTACTCCCTGTGGGAACTTGACAAAATTATAGAACTTCCTCAGATTTGTAAAAAGAGAAAGTTGGACTAGATAGTTTCTAAGGTCCCTCTCAACTCTAAAACTAAGTTCCTATGAATTTAAGAACTTAAAACAAGATGAATTTAATCTCATCAGTATCATTGAAACTTCATGGAATGATACTTATAACTGGATAATAAAATAATTATATTATTTAATTTTTATACAATGATTATTATGTGCCAGGAATTATGCTAAATGATTCATAATTATCTCATTTGAACCTCACAATATTGGAATGTAGATGCTATTATTATGTCTAATTTACAGATGAAAAAACTGAAGACAAGAGAGTTTAAATGACTTGCTCTGGGTATCCCAGATAGTCGGTGTCTGAGGTCACATTTGAACTCAGATCTTCCTGACTCTAGACCCAATATTCTATCCAGTGTGCCACCTAGCTGCCCAATTTTCCTTGGGCAAAGAAATCCAGGGAACAAAGAGGAACATCCCTGTAGAAATCCTTTTGGTGAAGATCAACAGAGGCAGAAACAGGAGTGAAATTGTCACCACTATCTAGACAGAAAGAAGACATAGACGAAATTAGGGAAATGCATCACAATCTGAGTGCAATTGCATGAAGAATTAGTGATGGGCCCTCACATCTGCACATCTCTCAGAGTTCCCAGTCCTGTGATAAAAATAAACAACAATTTCTTGTCCTCCTTTACTAATCCTTAAAAAAGGTATTGAAAGCAGTGAAAAGAACATTTATAACATCTGATTCTTATCAACAACAAAGAACTATTGATTTGAATGGATACGATGGGAAACAGGTTTGGGGAGTAGAAAGTGACTGAATTTAGAATGTCATAAATAAATAAATAAAGATCATGTATAGTTTGCCTCATGGATCCTATATTTTAAGAAAAGGGATTTCAAAAGGCCCAGGAAAAAAAGGTAGTATAAACTACCATTTGAAAAGGGATCTGGATGCAGGAGGGAAGGAAAGGTTTCAAGAATATGTTTCTTGAAATAACAAAATAAAACAATATCAATGAAGAAGTAAAAGGTGAGTTAAAGAAAGAAAAAGACATGAAAGTCCAGAGAACTCATCAACCAGACTTGGTTATTTTAGAACAAAGTTCAAAAAGCCATTTTAAGAACATTTTTCTATCAAAATTTAGCCTTCTCTGCTCTGACCTTAATCTACTTTAATCTATACATATAACTACCTTCAAATTCTGGACCAAAATTTATTTCTTTTGAAAATGTCATTCATCTCATTCTACAGACAACTTTGACCATCTCTGCTAATGTTTGGTTTCAAATGTGTCTTAAGTTTTAAAAATATTCCTATTTGTTTCATCCTTTTGTAAAGACTTCAAATCTGTTAAGAACAAAATTAAGACCTTTCAATGAAAAGTGTCCTAAACAGAGATCTCTACTTTAAGTCTATGGAAACATTCCAGGGGATTCATGAACTTGGCTGGGGAAATAGACATCTTTATTTTCACCAACTTGAAAATTAAATTTAGAATTTCCTTCAATTCTATTAATACCTTATTCTGAGCTTCATTTCTCCATTAGACTATTAAAAGAACTTATAAAATAAAAAAAGATGATCTCCTGTTTAAAAGTTTTGTTGTCATGTGAACACCACTTTGAATGCTGCAGTGCAGAAGACAATTTTGTTGATTTCATTCTAAATCTTAGTACCTTTTTTTCCCTACCTTGTAAGGTCTAGATACCAGATTAGGACCTATAAGGGACCTTTGAGGTCAACATCAAATACAGCCCCTTCACTTTTTAGATGATTAAACCAAAAGCCAACAGAAGTTAAATAACTTTACTAAGGAAACATAGCCAGTAAATGACAAACTTAGGATATGAATATAAATTTTCTGAATCTGAACCATGTACAATGATGCATCTTAAGTAATATTTCCATAATATTTGTTGATTTCCATTGTTTTGCTTCTTTACTAATAAAATAAGGTAAGGAGAGCTTCTAATTAGTATGTTTTAATTAGTTTTTCACATAGACCTTAATTCATAGTTTCTGGGAAACTTAATGAATACCAAAAAGTTAATAGTGCAGAACAATCTTTCTTAAATTTCTAAATTTCTCCATAAAATATATAAATTTTGTAATATGTAAGAGTAGTTAATTCAGTATGTCAGCAAGCACCTTACTTGATTAGATTAAAAATACTGGACTGCCTCCTGATGATTGGGCTGACATATGTCAGAGTTTCAAGTTTCATCTTACTTTGTGTTATATAAAAATGACTATGGCATCTGAGTAGCACAGTGGATGGAATTCCAGGACTGAAATGGGGAGGAACTGGGTTCAAATTTGACTTTATACACTTGTTATCTGTGTGGCCCTGGGAAAATCACTTAACCCTAATTATCTACTCTTCTGTCTTAGTACAGATAGTAGGACAGAAGATTATGACTTAAAAAAATAAAAGAAAAATAAAAATGAACTCTGAAGTAGATTTACTGATTTTCAAGTGTTTTGTCTTCTTTAGGAGTTGATGTTCAGCATGAAGAATAGGAGTTTTCTTCCCTCTTCCACTTTTCCAGCAGACAGTAACTATGATTTGTAGTGGAAATTATTAGATGAAAGTTACTAGACATTCTGTTCCCTTCTGCCTTCTTCTGCCATTTTGGTTTCCCTTTCTAAGGACTATTGATTTCCTTTTCATAGGCTTGAGTTCCTGAGAATGGTCTTGCCTACAGAAGATACAGCAATAGCCATGCTATTGATGAGTGTTTTCAGAAGCCTACAGCAGTCAGACAGACACATTTCCAGATAAGAGAGATTTAAGAATAGCCATTCCAAGGCTCAGGTGGTAGCTCTGTAAGTCAACCAAAATTATAGGGTTCCATGACTTAGTTATTCCTGAGTTTCAGCCTTGCAATTTTCCCCCACATCTGATTATTTCTCTTAAAGCCAATGAAAACAAGCCAAATTCTCTGCCATCTGCTACCACTTTATCTCTTTCTCCCTTTCTCTGCTCCTCCCCTTTTGCATTTTTTATTCTTTCTCAATCTTCATGAATGTATACATACAGTTAGCATGAAAATGTGTTTATAGAAATTTCAGTTACATATTGTAAAGTTACAAACATTTAAATATATTCACAAAGTGAAATACAATAAAGAAAATGAATATTCATAAAAAAACTCATGAAGTCAAAAGTAATTTTCCAAGTGATAAAATGGTAAGAGGTCTAAACAAGTAATTAGAAGGATGAGTTGATGATCACAGCCTTGCCACCAAAAGAAGATAGGGATGAAGAAAGAGACAGCAAAAAGACATATTGACAAAGAATTAAGTGCTTATCATGCACAAGACTCTGTACCAAGCCCTAGAAAAAGCAAGTAAGCACAGAAAAGTTTCTATTTTAACTGAAATTATGTTCTAATTAGAAAAGACAAGCTCCTAAAAGGTGGTTGAAAAATGAAGAGGGGAAGGAGAAAGAGGGGAGGACAGCTGACAAGGAGGTAAAAAAGGCTAGGAAATGAATGGCACAGGGTTTGAAGTGAGTATGAGTAGGCTTCTCTTGAAAATGTGGTTCAAATTAGGGACTCAACTATCAGGAAAGAGGGAAATTGGTGAGGACACTCCAAGTTGGGAAGACATTGACTTCTTCATGTCTGGAATCTGAAAAATTTGGGTTTAAATCTTGCCTTTGACACTAAGCTAGCTGTGAGATATGGACAGTCTCTTAAACTATTTGAGCTCCAAACAACTTGAAAAGACTTGTTTATTAAGTTTCAGATCAGCTGCCATTTGCTTTTGTGGAGGGAGTTCCTATTCCAAAAATAATCGTAGATCCAATCCTTGTGGGGTTATTAGTATCTCAGCTCAAACAACTAAAAGGTCCTATAGAATGTCGGTCCCATTTTTCTGTTCCACAGGGTTCCTTATTTAAAAAGAAGGCTCAGATCAGCAAAACTTCTGCAAAAACCAAACAAACCAAAAACAATTATGTCTTATGATCAATAAATAAAATTTACAACATTAGAAAGGGTCTATTCGTCTTTGCAAATAAACAATATGTCATGACATGCAAACAATTTTTCAACCCATCATGTGAAATAAGTTATTTGCCAGCAGGGTAATTCCTAATTTATTTTTCTAATAATCCAGTCACTGAATAGCTATAATACCTATTGATCCTGGTGCTCCCAGGTCGATAGTGCGTTGTCAAAACAGCCTTTCAGTTATTGCACACAAAACATTTGATAAAGAGGTAACTGTTTGGTGGAAGTGGTAGTAAGCCCTTCTTAATCAGTGGTCATTGTGTGACATTAAAAACAAAGCCTGACTTTCTTTCCCAGGTTATTAATGAGTATAATGTTTTCTAGACTACTTGCTCACATAATCAAGAATGCTTAATTAAAGAGGTTGAGAGATTTAGTCAGGAGTGATTTCATATTTGTTTGCCTCAATGACCAATATTACTGGTGTATTTTATGAGGACTTTCTGAAACCCAGCTAAGGAAGAAAAGTATATAGTGACAGTTGTCAGGTCTCAATAAGCTGTCATGGAGCAACAGAGTGCCTTTAAATAAATACCTGAGGGGATTAACTCATAAGGCCCAGGCAAGACTGTCCAAAGGGACTTCAAGATGGAAAGAAAAAAAAGGGGTGGGTGGTAAATGGTTGATTGCAGATTCCTAGGGTCAGAGCATTATTTGCATTAGTCTTTAGAGAGTTCAGAGACTACGGGTGGGCGATGGAATGCCAAAATGGTAGGTTTAGACAAAACTCGATGGGGAAGCTGGTGATGAGTTGTCCAAGGAACTGGTAATTCAGATGTGCAGAAGCAGAGACTTGGGAAAGGAGCTACGTTAGGAATAAAGAAGTTAGTCAGATGTTCATGAAATATGGGGAGACACAGAGAAAGGAGAAAGGTTGCTGTGGAATGGCTGCACATCTGTGGAGCAGCAAATGGACAATAATTATTCTCTTGCCTTAAAAGGAACAGCTTTAAGTATTCAATCCAATAACCATTTATTAAGTATTTACCATGTGCAGGGCAACATAGCAAGTTGTGACAATATAGCAAGCAAAAAACTATTTCTTCATAGAATACATGATCTATGTGTTCTTGATTATAATAAAATAACTATCAATGGCTTAAATAATGTGTGATTTTCAGATAAGTTGCCTGTAAGTGCTTTATAAAACTATATGAGAGGAAATGGAATCGCAAATGCTGGGAGAAGAATAATACGGTCTGGTGGAATCAAGGAGGCATTTTTTTTTGAGGAGGTGAGGTTTAAAGGCTAGAGATTAGAGAAGGAAAAAAATTTGGGCAATAAGATCTGCTGAGAGACTGTCCTAATAATGTAGCCTATGGATCATAAGGACCTCATTAAAGGAATGGCAGTGGGGAAAGAGCAAGGTTGTGAGAGATGCTGCAGAAATAGGATAGAGGGGGCTCTGTATGAATATGGCTTATTTTTAATATTGTCAACTGAATGCATATGAGAGAGAAGGGAAAAGAAAGAATCAACAAGAGGAATAGTCTAATCAATACAGACGAATATGTCAGCCTAAATTCTGCTCTAGCAGGCATTCTGCAAATGAAAAGGAAGGCACTTTCTGGCATGTGGTTCTAGCACAGACTTCTCTAAAGACCTACAAATCCACATACAATAGAAAAGTCATGGATAATTGTGTGTTTTATGCTTTGCTTTGCTTCCATTTGTAATAGACAGCAAATAGAGTGAAACCACAGGTTTTCTGTCACCAAAGCAGGTGACACTACAAGCTGACAAGAAAATCACAGCACCCAGCTGAAGGATAAACACAGTGGCTAGATTCTGTTTACTGAAGCATTTTATATGTATTCCTGTGTGGCGACTCTGCTGTAAGCTCCTCTATTAAAACATCTAACCCTGATGTAATATCTTCTCCTATTCCACTCGACCACACATAATTTCCACCAAGCTCTTCGATGAGAGGGAGGCCCTTTATAATTAGACTGAATAGAAAGCCTGGGATAATGAAAAGCCCATATATGGTTAAGCAGTAATAACATTATTTTCTACTTTATCATAATGCAATTTTACATTCCTATAGCCTTATTCTTACCCAAAGAGTGCAAAGAACTTTGTAAACACTTCTACTTTCATACTGTAATTGCTTCATGCACCAACCTCTGGGTTAGGCAATTATCATTTAATGGTTTATAGCAAGAACACACCACAATTAAGGATGACAAATGAAAAAACTGGTCTATGCAATGGATGCAATGGATCCTGCCAGAGAGAGGCAGTTCTACTTTCTCTGTTGTTGGTTCTGCCCTCTCATCCCTTCACACTTACACATAATCCCTTCCCAAAAAACCTTCAGAATGATAGAGTCTTGAAAAGCAAGATACTTTTTCATTTACATTTGGGGGTTTGAGGAGTATAAATTTCATATGGAGCAGCTTGGGTCAAGAGGGTGAAAATAATTTCAGGATCAAAAGTTATCAAGTTGACTGTTAGTAGTGATGTATTTTGTATTTTTAAAGAAAATAATTAGGGACCTAGAAATACTGTGACCCTTCACAATGACATTTTTCCTGCGTGATGTAAGTTTGCTGCTAATAATTAGCTAATTGTAGTTGAACATGTTAAGTGAACAATTATTCATGGGCAAGTATAATGCACTAGTTGTCCTTATTTTGAGGTTATAAGTAGGAAAGTATCCCATTATCTAGTTGTGAGCTCAACTAATGACTTGTTTAACTTTGAAAACTGAAGCTAGTATAAAGAATAATAGGAATAAAACCCAAACTATGGGACAGTGAGACTACCTTAATAGTAATCCAATATGGAATAGTTTTTTTCTCTGCATTTTGTCAATATGGTAGAAGCTAGAAAGTTTATCTTAGCCACTTGGTTAGTGTTATTTGGGCACAAGACAATCTTTACTTGATTCCTGAGAGGTATAGGTTAGCCAGATAAACAAATTTGCAAACATTCTACTATGACTCTAGATGTTTCAATATCTAACACTAAGGTATCCTTGAGAGCAAAATTATTTGGTGTGTTCCATGTAGTTTCTGCAAATCTAATTCATTCAATCAGTCAACCAGCATTTATGAAGTAATTAGTATATCCTAGATACTGAGCCCTACTCGTATTTAGATGAGATACTATTGATGATTCTGCAAAATAGGCTGGGAAAGAATGATCACAAAGGTAGACAGAGGACCAAAAGAGAGGAGAACCTGGTCAGTATTGAGCAAAGAACAATGGAGGTGACAATGAAGAAATCTCTAGTAACTTTGGAGACAATTGTTTCAGTTGAGTTTTGAATAGGAAGGATCAATGTAAGAGGTTGTGAAGTCAAAAAGAAGAGAAGTGAAAGCAACAAATGTAGACCTTTTTTTTTTTCCAGGACTTTTGTTGAGAATGAGAAAAGAGATTTAAGAAGATGGTTTGAGGGCAGCTGCCCTCCCTTTAGAATTACAGAAGTGAGGATTTTTTTTTAAGCACAAGGGAGATCTAGCTTTATTTGCTGGCAGCAGGGAGATAAGGAAAGATTGAAGATTATATGCAGTTGGACAAAACTGTTCATGAATTCTACTGGAGAAGACAGGTGAGGTTGTGATCTAACTTCATCAGAGACTAAAGTAAAGGGTGAGAAATTGTGAGAAAATGTCAATATTATAGGTACAGTAATAGAGAATATTGTAGATAAAATTGGGTTTGATAATTGGGATATATTAAAGGCCTACTTTCATTAATTTTTTTAAACCCTTATCTTCAGTCTTGGACCAAGGCAGAAGATTGGTAAGGGCTAGGCAATGGGGGTCAAGTGACTTGCCCAGGGTCACACAGCTGGGAAGTGTCTGAGGCCAGATTTGAACCTAGGACCCCCCATCTCTAGGCCTGGCTCTCAATTCACTGAGCTACCCAGCTGCTCCCTACTTTCATTCATTTTTAATAATGTTAAGAAGTTTAAGTCACCAGAAATACTACTTTCACTAGGCAAAGGGAATTTGCTAATTCTAATTTATTTTTTCTGGTTTAAAAAAATTAACATTAATCTTCTTGGATATAATTTGACTAATTGAGTCTTCAATCTTCATTATATATGTCTTCTTACACTACCATTCATAAGATTATAGATTAAAGACTAGGATGGATTTTAGTTATCATCATTTTTTAGATGAGGAGATGAATACCAAAAAACTTAAATGATTTGTTCATAGTCATCCAGGTAGAGTGTGAATCAGATTTGAACTTGCATATTTTGATTAGAAATTCAAGGTTCTTTCTGCTACACTCATTTTAAAAAATGGGCAATTTATATAAATCTTATGGCTAACAGTTTTGAATTTTTTGAGATAGTATATGCCAGCAGCAATTATGGGATATTTAACTATGTCTGGAGTATCTAGCATTAAAATATTATTCTTTTATGTGGGAGGTTTTTGAGTACACAGAAAGATAAGAGAGGATAGAGGAGGAGAGATTTCACCTTTAGGATTGGTTGGGAATAGTCTTGAGAAAAAAATGCTAAGCTGTCCTAATAGTATATAATTCCATTTAAAAAAGTTTTAATTGTTTAAATTAAGCAAAATTTGCCTTATTAGACTTCATTATGATCCCTTATGCTGAAAGGGTTCATAAAGGACACACCAAAGGTATCTTCTCCCCATATTTGAATGTATGTAGTTTATTTTTAATCCTTTATCATTGTTCTTTCATCTTATGTTGCTGTTCAGTCTTATACTTCATGATTGCATGAATTTGTCCTTGAAGTTTTCTTGGTAAAACTACTGGAGTGGTTAGCCATTTCCTTTTCCTATCTATTCACATATTATAGATGAGGGACTGAAGCAAATATTTTAAATGGCTTGTCCAAAGATACATATCTAGTAAGTATCTGAGGCTGTATTTGAACTCAGATCTTCCTCACTCCAAGCTCAATTGATGGCTTCACCTAGCTGTCCTCATTCAAGTTTATTTTTTTTTTATATTTGTCTTTATTTTTGTGTTTGGACTTCCAATGCTTCTCTGAAGTTTTTTTTTTTATCAAGAATATTTGAAAGACTCTTATTTTATTAAAGATACATTTTGCCTCATATAGCATTACCCTAAGTTTTGCCAGTAAGTTATTCTTTCCTATAAGTTTATATAGATAATCTTCTGGAACACTGAGTTCCTAGTTCTCTGTTTATTGAAGCAGAGATTACTCATCACATATTACTAACTGAGGCTTCTTGGCAGTTGGATTCTGCCTGAGTGTGTGTAGTATTTGTTTTTAATTTAGAAATCTTTCTTAAACTAGATTTGAGTTATAGTGTTCCTGGGAATTTTCATTTTGGGGTCTCTTTTAGACTATGACTCATATTCTTTATTTTAATTTTCCTTTCTGGTTATAAGAGACCTAGATATTTTTCTTTTAAGATTTCTTGAAATAGAATGTTCAGGGTCTTTTTTGGTTCATGACATTCAGAGAGTCCAGTGATTCTTAATTTTTTTTTCTTGATTTATTTTCCCAGTCAGGTATTTTTGCCATGAGATTCTTTATGTTTTTTTTCTCTATTTGTTCTAGTTTGGGGGATTTGCTTTAATATTTCTTATTGCCTCATGGAATTATTGATTTCTTTTTGATCCACTCGATTTTCAGGGCATTAATTTCTTGGGCAAGGTTGCTTTTTACCCTTGCCCAAGGTTCTGGATCCTGTTAATTTGTTTTTCCAAATCTTTCTTCCATATCTCTTATTTCTTTTTCTGAAAATTTCCTCAAGTGCTCTTATTTCATTTATATTCTTTAATTATTTAAACTCCTTTTTCTCTCTTCCAGAAATTCTAGTTGAATTTATAACTCAGTTATGATTTTCTCTGAGGTTTTGCTTATTTGATGGTTTGAAGTTATTCTTTTCTAGATTTGTGTCTTGACCTTTGAGTCATAACAGCTTTTTATGTTGGAATTCTTTTCATGTTTGATCATTCTTATAATCTACTTCCTGATTTCAGAATTAATGTTAGGACTGAGCTCTACAGCACTTCTGAAGGGAAGGCCTGGCCTGGTCCTGCTGGCTTTTTGGAATATGGAGTGTTGTGTTATTTCAGGCTCTCAGGATGGATTAGGGACCTGAAACTTTCCCATTGTGGCTTAATGGGTGGCCAAGTATTTTGGTTTTTATTTGATTAATTTTTGAGATGTGTTTCTCCGAAGACCTCTAAAATCCTTTCTGTGTTGAAATCTATTATTCGATGATCCCAACCTTATACAGGTATCCTCAATTATGTAAAAAATTTAAAAAACCTTTGCAAGCACAAATTATCATTACTGATTCAATGATGGAATATATTTTCTTTTCCATAGTCATTATCTTTCTTAATTCCATTCCAAAGATGACCAAGCTAAAATAATCTCACTTGGATTTGGAATTGCCTGGTCCAAATCATAAAATCAGAGCTTCAGAACTTCAAAGTAACTCAGTAGTCAAATTCAAACCTCAATGCCAAATTTTACAGATGAGGAAACAGAGACCCAGAGAGGTCAAGTGATTTGTACAGTGTCACATAAGTGGTGTTAGAGAAGGGAATTTGATACTACTTCCAAATACATTAAACTTTAGCCTGAATCTGATACAGATTGGAGAGGTTAGGATATATAGATCTCAGATTTAAGATTTTGACATTTATATATATATATATATATATATATAAAATATATATTTATTTTGAATATATTCTGTGTACGGATATGTGCATAGAGCATCTCCTGATAGAATATAAAGTCCTTGTGGCAAGGAATTGTTTCTTTCCTTCTTTTCGTATTCCTAGCATGTTGCATGGCACATAGTAGGCAAATAGATTTACACAAGAATAATATTGCATGGTGGATAAAACAATGGCCTAGGAATCAGAAAAACCAGGGATCAAATCCCATCTCTGAAACTTTACCAGATACTGAGTCCAAGGCAACTTATTTTACTTTCTGGATTTACCTACTTATAACTTTCCTATTAAGTCTTAGATGGATTGTGCTACATGAGAGTGGAGGAATCTTCCATAGTTGGAATTCCCCCACTAAGAAAAATCACTCTTTTACATATTCACAAAATAAAAAATAATCAGAATTGAACATCCAGCGACATCCATTCCAAACAATAAATCATCAAGTATCCTCTCAAAATCAGTGATAAGTGTTTATGTAGCCTTTACTGGAAGAACTCTGGTTAAGTGAAATCTACCTCCTCCAAAGGTAGCCCTGGCTACTTTTGGATAGCTGCTACTTTTTGAAAGTTTCTTTCATATATTCTTATCCATAGACCAAAAAAAAATGTGCTTTGTGTTCTTTGTATAGTATTGAGGTAAAGTCTCTTAGAAATAGTAGGACAGATCAGACTTGACTGGAATGAAAATAATTACTTTTTAGAATACTCAAATTTATGAGATAGAGGGCTCCATAGAACAACTCAAGAAACCAGATCTTGAAATGTCTAAGAACTAGGGAAAAATGTAATAGTTGCCTGTCATCATGTGATTTATGTCAACTAATCTAAAGGATACTATTTCCAAATGATGAGATTTTTTCCCCCTTTCTCAGATATATCAGTGCAATCAGGCCACTCAGAGGCAGAAAGAAGCATCTATGCAGATGTGAAGTGTTTATGAGATGATTCTTAAATCTTATTTTATTTCTTGCTTTATAGCACTTTTCTTTAAATAAGCACTGTACTGATTAATCCCCTAACCACCTGGGCTTCTATTAGTTATTCTATATGGTGTATGATAATAAAATTACAAATGCTATCAACTTAATAAAATCTCTGTAAAATAGGGAATTTTTCTACACTCTGACAGAGTAAGGTATCATTAATGTAATAATACCATAAAATAACCTGTTCCTAAAACAAATCTCAGTTTTTATGACACAATATAAATTTAATAATGGAGTAAAATCTGAAATGTGGCTTTTCATATGGTAACCATTTAGAATTGAAAACAAATCTCATTATAGTCTAATTAAATTTCAATCTACATTAATCTTTTGAAAATATACTTTATGAGAGGAGCATCACCAATGTTATGAAAAGGTATGAATTAATTTGGAAAAGGGATTATTTATGAGTCTTGGAAAACTTAATTTTGAAAAGAAGACTGGAAAAGGAGGAACATAAACATCTGAATATTCTCCCCTATTTAATAATTTTAAGCCAACTGAAACAGATTAATAGCCATTGATTTTTATAGTAATCAACATTTGATTTTCAAATTAGTATCTGACTTTTCCCATCAAGAACAACAGTTGTTGCATTACCTATTAAATGAAAGGGATGCAATAAGATATTCTCTGATATTATTACATCTTTAAAAATGAGATTCTAGAAATGTATTCTTCCAAACATCAGCCTTACCTGATAGTTTCTATTCATTGTCCCTTTGAGAAATGTAGGCCAATTCTCAAGGGCTATCCAGTGGAAATTCTTGCTATTCTTTCTTGGCCTGCTTGAATTCTGAGTACTAAATACAATGATCAAAGTTATTCTTGCAATCCTGTTACTGAATATACATTATTATGCATTAAGTTAAACTCCTTTCATCTTTGTTTCAATATCCTTCATGAGAGCATTTTGTGTCACTGAATCTCCTTTATGTTCTAATCTCTAGTGACTTAAATTCATAAAATCTATGACAATTGATCTCTATTCCCTTAAAAAAATTTCCCATTGATATTTCCATAGCGACTTTCATTCCACTGTTCCTTCCTTTGTGGTATTAGAAAGTACTCTATATGTCTTGTCATAATAAAACAATATAACTAGATTTAAATCATTGATCTTACAATTCCACATTACAATATAAACACTGTTAATATTTTTGTTTGTCAAAAAATAGATTCTATTCCTGTTGTGTTCTTTGTATATCATTGTGTCATCTAGTTTAAAAAATATGTATGGAATACCTGCTTCTTAATGCAATTCCAGAAGTAATATTGAACAAATGCTGGATTGTAAGACTACTTCCAACTTGTGAATTACCTGCTATATTTTCAATATTTTATATGCTTATTATCAAACCAACTAATTAGTAGCATTGTGAAGTTGTCACTAGCATATTGGACATGGGGTATGAAGACCTGTGTTCAAATGCCATCTCATATATTTACTAGCTATGTTAACTTGGGAAAATCACTTATCCTTTCCATCTCAGTTTCTCCTTCTGTTAAGTGAATATAAAAGTACCTATCTAACAAGATCATGATGATAATAATACAAGAAAACTAATGCAAACTGCTTTGTAAAATTTAGAGTGCTATAAAATGGGAGCTTTGTTCTAGCTATCACATAATTTATATGAATCTCTTCTAGAAATAATAAAAAACAACTCATTTTGAAAATTTATTTCACATTGAGCTCAAAACACATTTAGAAAAGAGGTTGGGACCAACTTATTTACTGTATATTAAAAACTCCTTAAATATCCTAAGTCTGTTTCTCCTTGTTAGCCCTTGTAGATACTAAATAAACTCTTGTCAAATGAATAAATGGTTGTTTTTCAAAGAATTGTAGAAATTATCTAACTTTGCATAAAATTATTTGGAGAAATGGATCTAAGTTCCACAGAATCTCTTTGAACATTTAGGAGAAAGCCTACAACCATGCAGTGTGAGTTAATTTTGTTAGAAATCTTTAATGAGCAAAGGAAAAGAACATTTAGGGGCACCTCAGGAACACAGCAGAATTCTATTGCAGGTGTCTAATTGGTAGTGATACAGGTATCATTGGGATACACAGCAGGTTGCATGACTAAATTAAAAAAAAACTAAATATTTCAAAGGAGATAAATGGGCTTGGTAAGAAGAAAGTATAAATGCTGGTGGCAATTGAAAGGTAACTAAATGAATTTCTTAAATACAAAATGCTCCAAGGAAAGCTAATTGGAGTAAGCACCCCAAGGCAAAAATGGAAGCAGCTAGATTTCTCAGTGGATAGAGCTTTGGTTATGGAGTCAGAAAGATCTGAATTCAAATGTGGCCTCAGACACTTACTAGCTATGTGAACCTGGATAAGTTGCTTAACCTTGGATTGCTTCAATCAACTGGATAAAGAAATAGCAAGCCACTCTAGTATATTTGCCAAGAAAACCCCATTCAGAGAGTCACAAAGAGTTAGATGAACAACAGCAATCAGCAGCATCAGACCATCACACTATTGAGAAATCCATCAAAAAGAAGCAGGGGAGTAGGGTCATTAAGGATATATTGGAAAGGATGTAGTCTAGGTTTTTAATTGCTTGAATTTTAATAATGGATTGTTCAAATAGGAGTGGAGCATTACTGGTTAATGGTAGGAAAGGGATCAGAAAAACTTTTATGAAAGCAATAAGGAAGAGTTTAAAGAAGAAATGGACTTGATTGATGGAAGGATTTCATTTAGGAATAGGAAGTATAAAATATGTTTGAAAGAGGACATTAAGAAGAGAAAAAAGGGAGTTGGAATGATGAAGAACGGGAGATGCTTCTATAAATATATGGTAGGATACCATGAATCAAACTGAGGAAGGACCTAAAGACAACATTCTCCAAATTTTAGACCCTTTGGTCTTAACCAAAGGGCTTAGAACTTTGGTCTTGTTTCATTTGTCCCTTCCAATTCTAGGTTCAGGGAGTGGAGGCCCATTTATATATGTTTGAACCATGGGAACCTTGGAGTATAGGATTCCAAGTCTTATGTTGCAGCCAGCTTAGTATGGAAGCCCTAGTAAGCCAGGGTCCTAAGCCTAAGGGGAAGGACAGAAATCTTTGGACTTAGAATTCATTGGAACTAATGCTATGTAGGAATTAAGTCATGAATTTTATCACTCTCCTCAAATATCAAGATGTTGCTATGCCCTGAAGCATTATGTTTACTCTTGTTATACTTTTGAAGTAAATATTTATTTGTAAAGGGTAATCTGGATGTTAAATGGTAAATAGAACTTGGAAAATTGGTCCTATAAAATTTGAAGATAATTAATGGGCACTTGAACAAGTGGAAGAGATAGAAGGCTCCCCACATCCTCCAAAGCCCCTGAGGTTTAAGCCAGTAGAGAAATCTTGGGAAAAAATTGAAATATAGCAAACTTGATCTTAAATCAGTGGATGCCAGACTACTATAATAGTTGGCTAAATGAAGTCTACCTCATAGAGCTTCTGTCAGGATAATCCTTCTCTCAGACTACTTCCTGGAATACGTACCTTCTGTCTGTACCTTCATTGTCCACTTCCAGTTAAAAATATTCTTTGGCTTCTTACTGAAGGGCACACATGAACAAAGTCTCTTCCTTTGATTCTATCCATGAGATAAAGAGAATATTTCTCCCCTTCCCCTGCTTGACAGTGTGTATTTTTGGCATTTGGTGGCAAGAGAGTGAACATAAGGTACAATTTGTTTGTTTTTATTTCTCTCATTAAATTGTGAGCTTTTGGAGGTCAGGGACTATTTTTTTTTACCCTATCCCCTTTTTATGATGTTTAATACTGTGTTGAGCATGCAGGATGTGCATAATAAATGCTTATTTACCTCCTCACTGGTTTTAAAGAGGACCAAGACATGATTCTTAAGGAAGGCAGAATTTTATTTAAGATGTGAGCCATGCAAGTCCTGTAGTAGAGATCAGGAGGAAGAGCATTCCAGATAAAGGAAATAGTCAAAGAAAATGTCCAGAGTTGAGATATAGAGTTTCTTATTTGTGGAACTTCAAGGATAACAACATTGGATAATAGGATATCTGAATGTTGAATAAGGTATAAGAATACTGGAAAAAGTGGATGGGTGTAGGCTATAAAAGTTTTAAAAACCTAAAAAGAGGATTTTGTATTTGATCTTTGAGACAACAGAGAGAGTGGAATTTATCAAATACAGGGGTAGCGTGGTCAGACCTGAACTATTGGAACATCACTTTGCTAACTGAATAGAAAATAAACCAGATTTGGAAGAGTTGAGAGATGGTGAACAGCTAGAAGGCTATTAAAATAGTTCAAGCCTGAAATGATTGAGGCCACTGTGATGGATGTTCTAACATTCTAATGGGAAAAAAATACTTTTCCTTTTAGGCCTCTTCAAAGACTATTAGACCAGTTAATAAGATAAAGAAAGGTACCATGGTATATTTGTAGGGGAGTGGATTGGTTCTATTCTGAAGGTTTGAAAAACGAAAGGAAGTAAGGTTAAAAGCACTATGACACTAATGTAGAAAAGTGGAATAAGTGGGTGAAACTTGCTTTTTTCTCATAACTGAGATGTTTGAGAATAAAATTATATACCAAACATGGAGGAAGAATTAGACAGAGGGGGCATCTGTTGAAACTCACTCTTACTTGAAATAGGCAAAAGAGGATTGAATACATACAACACACATGCACATATGTATGAACATAAACATATAGTTTGGCTTAGAAATGCATCAAATTTAATAGATAAACAAACAGGAGATAGAGCTCATGTTTACAAGTTGACTAATATCAGGAAGGTTATAGGTGAAAGTAATGAAAATTTCTCAACCTGAAGGCAAGATCAAAAGGTTTGGAAAAAAAATCTTAGATGGCAATTTTGATTGCCTCTGAGACAAGGAGGAAATGACTGAACAAATGGTAATATATGGCTGTAATGGAATATTGAAGAAAAGAGATGATTTATGAAAATCCTGGTAGTATGATATGATACAGAGTGGAAGGAGCAGAACCAGGAGAACATTTATACAAAGACAATAACACTGTATAGAAAACAACTTAAAATATTTAACTTTGCACATTACATTGATCATCCATATCTCCAGAGGACAAATGATGAAGTTTGTTACCCATTTCTTGACAGAGTGGTGATAGATACATGGTGCACATGGGTTCTTGACATGTTTTGATAAACTATCATCATTTATAATAAAGACTTTAAAATACTTCTGTCTTGGTTTTAATGAGGGTAGTCAGGGAAACAGTAGTGTAGCAATAATGATGCCTCCCAAAAAGAGGGCTATTGTAATATTTTTTACATGCATGGAATAGAAGGAAGCACAGAAAAGCAAGACAATTTCAAAAATAACATTTAGAATTTTATATAGCTTTTTAAAAAAGTCAAATGGTACGAAACAAAAATTCATAGACTTCTAGATAATTATTTTGTTGTTTTCTGCTGTTATGCATGGAAATGTTCTTTTTTGGTATAACGTTCAGAACTTAAAAAAATAAAAGAGACAACCTAGCCTCATTTAATACATTCACATCAACAAGGTTGGATGTTATATGTTAGGGTACTGAAAGATATGACTGCAGAGCCAAAAGAAAGACCCTTGAGGGCATAAATATTAAAAAAATGAAAATGTCCTAATATTCAAAATAGGATAGAAGTGTGAAAATCTAAAGTCTTGGTTGATCAACATTTAGAAAGTAAAGTGCTGTTTTCTTGCTTCATCAAGAATAGAGCATACAAAAAAAAAAGAATGGATCATGCACAATTAACCTCCTTTTTTCTTTTGACTGGGTTACTAAAGCCGACAATCAGGGAAATACTATAGAAATAGTGATCTTGAATTTCAGTATAATATGTCTATCATGCTCTCCTTGTGGCAAACAAATAGCCTAGATTTGTGGTACAAATTGGCAGAAAGGTTAAACCCAATACAATAACTATTAATAATATAATGTTAAATTAGGACAAAGTCTGAAGTGTTTTAGTGATCTGTCCTTTGTTCTATAATTCTAAATATTTGTCAATGATGCGGCATACCTTTCATATTTGCAAGTGTTGTAAAGTGAGGAGGAATAACTAAAACTTTAGGTAAGAGGACACAAAAACATTATGATAGTCTAAAATGTCAGTGTAAGCTAAAATGAAATTTAGTAGAGAGAAATTTTGATAAGTCCTGAGGGGAAGAAAAATGGTAAGTACCAAGTAAGGAGGTCCATCTAGACAATTTCTGGAATCTATTTGGAATTTTGAAATCTTTAATGGATTACACTCTCAACATATTGCCTCATTCCTCTCCATGTTGTACAACTAACTCATCTACAAAGGACTTTACCAGTCCATAGAAAACTCTTTGCTCTTGAATCTCATTCCATTCTTGAACTATTTCTTACTCTTAGAAGTACCAATCATCCCTGGAAATTCTCTCTCAGATGATCTAGTTCCGTCCAGGATGTCCATACTAAAAAGGAAGCTAATCATGTCTTTCATTTTCCACACCCCAAACACACACACACACACACACACACACACACACACACACACGTGTGTCAAGGCTGACCAGCTAACTCACCAAATTATTTCTACTGTGTCTCACATGAGGGACCTTCAAATCATTTTTTGAGGGAAGAGATTGTCCTTTCTGTTTGCATTTGTAGTCCCAGCACTTTAGCACATAATGCCTGACACATAGTAAATATTTTATTAATATTTGTTGACTTCACTTAACTATTGCTATGCCACATAAAGGAACTAAGGTTGTTGGAATTGAAGGAACTAAGGCAGTATTTTTTAAATTAAAAGTTTTCTTTACTTCTGAGGCATTTTCATAACTGCATTTTCTCTTGGAAGCATCTGTATCACAGCAGATTACAACAACTTTGGGATAAAAGACAACTGATAAACTGTTCAATACAAGGTTTCAAATAACAGTTCTTATTGGCCCCTACCCAGACATATCCCAGATATAATTTTTGATCAAAAAGCATGAAATAGATTCACCTCCTTATTTTAAGCATATTAAAAAGGAAACTAATTGGACCATTTCTATTTGTCTATTTTATACAAAAAGGCTACACAATATTGCACTTTATTCAGAATACAATTAATATAACATAAGTAGGAACTATGGGTGGTAATAATAATTATGTAAGTTTAAGCTTTATGTGAGGAAATCTTCTTAACAATTATAGCTATGCAAAAATGAAAAGGGCTGTCTTGAAAGGTAGTAGGTTTCCCTTAACCAGAAGTCTTCTAAGATGCTAGACCACCACCTGTCAACAATTTCGTCTAGGGGATTCATGACACTTTAGACTTGAGTCAAATCAACACACATTTATCAAGTGCTAATCATAATAAATGAGGCGATGTGCTAAACTCTCGGGATGCAGAGACAGTCTCTGAGGTCTCCTCTAGCCTTGAGATATCATATTTCTGTAGTGTTCTTAAAGGTTTCCAAAGTCCTTTCCTCACACTTACCTTGTAAGGCCAATGTTAGTTGTGCAAATAGCTTCAAAATGATGGAAAATAAGGCCTATTTGCTCTTCAGGGAATGTGATGGATGGATTGATAGATAGATAGATAGATAGATAGATAGATAGAGAGAGAGAGAGAGACATTCAGAATATTCAGAATACAATTAGAATGATAATAAATTAGTGTTCTACACCATTATTCAATCAGACAGAAAGATATAAAGGCAGACAGACAGACAGACAGACAGATAGATAGATAGATAGATAGAGAGAGAGAGACATTCAGAATATTCAGAATACAATTAGAATGATTATAAATTAGTGTTCTACACCATTATTCAATCAGACAGAAAGATAGATATAAAGGCAGACAGACAGACAGACAGACAGACAGACAGACAGATAGATAGATAGATAGATAGATAGATAGATAGACAGATAGAAAGATAGACAGACAGAAAGATAGATAAATAGATAGATAGACATTCAGAATATTCAGAATACAATTAGAATGATTATAAATTAGTGTTCTACACCATTACTCGATCAGTCAGAAAGATAAATATAAAGGCAGACAGACAGATAGATAGACAGAAAGAAAGACAGAAAGATAGATAGATAGATAGATAGATAGATAGATAGATAGATAGATAGATAGTTCTTTTCAGGAATATTGTAATTCATCACAGTGTGCTAGAGTTTATAGGATTTAGAAGATATTATTGAGGCCAATTGTCTGAACTCATTTTATAAATAAGAAATCTGAGACTTAAAGAGAAGTCACTTGCCCATGGTCATGAGAGTCATATTTAAATGCAAGTTCTCTTACATTAAATTCAATGCTTTCTTCCACTATTTTGGGCTTAGCTGAGATTTCTAAGTCTTCCTTGAAATGTCAGGAAGAGTTTGAGTTTCATTTAGTCAGGTCCAGGAATTCTCCATATCATTGTGATTTACTATGATTCTTATTTTCCTGATTATAATAGAGGGACTGAGGTTGGGCCTCCCTTATTCTTTATCCAGTAGTCTATCATTTGGAGGAACTGATGGATTTACTTTGCCCACAAGTCATTCTCAGGAACTGTGTGATTGCTTTAGTTCTCTGGGGGGCATTTATGCATTGCCAGCAGATGAACTGCTCCTGCAAAAAATGAATGTGTCATTGCATGGGGGTTTCCATCACTCAGGAATAAATGAAGATTAAAAAAAAAACCAAACAAACTATTTTCCCTTCTTCTTGAACTTCATACACTATTGTGGCTTTTATTTGTTTATTCTGTAACAGCTTGTAAGCACCAGGATGCTGGAGCCTCCATATCTGCCCTTCTCATGAACTCGAAGAATTCTGTGGAATGTCAAGGGACTTGCATTGATGGGTGCAGGGACCTTCGGATCACTCCTGCTGTCTCCCCATCCTCATGTCTCCAAGGATGAGACAGAGAACACATTTGCCTGCTGTGTAGCAGGTGCTGGATGTTAAACAGTGCATGCAGGACTGTACCTCAGATGGACTCCCACTCACAAGACTGTACCATATGTCGTACAGGCCTGCGTGCTCTCGTTTGTGTCCTGCACCTGTTACACAGTGGGAAGGGGAATTTTTTCTCTGCTGTTTATAGTCTTGGAGCTAATTCCATTTTCTTCATGACCGCTTCCCTGTGACTCACTGCTGGCTCTCCTACAACTTACGTCCACTTTCTAAAAATTTTACACAGCTTAACAATGTAGCCCATCCAGTAGGAATTTAGATGGGATATGACACTCCTCCACCATTATTTGGCTCATTTTGGGATTAATGGAATGTAAATGACATCTACTCTTTCCTTATTCTTCAGTCACATTCTTTACCATTGAAGAAACACCCGAAAGAAAAATTGGTTTGCTGTTCCCTGTGAGGGAGATTATCTTCCTACTTTGGGTTTGCTTGCAATACCACTCCCTACTGTAGTCATGCTCAAGGGTGTTGTCAGTATATGGACTATAGACTCTCTTCTCCCAGGAACACAGCAATAGTCCACCTACGCCTAATGTGACAGGCTTTTGAATAGGTAAATTGGCCAAAGGTGAAAAAGGCTACCAAGCACATCTGAACAATTCTCTACCTGAATTAGACTTAATTTAAGTTCCTCCAGAAAGCTGAAGTCAGAAGCAGAGAAATACCTGATTTTTGGTTGTTACTGTATTGACTTCCACAGCTTTTTGATGTATTTTGCTGAACCCTCCAGAGAGGGAGGAGAGATTTCAATTCCATTTCATGTCCAGTGGATGACTTTCACTGATCACAGATTGCGAGTTAAAAAGGCCTTCAAAAGCATCTGTTCAACCTGCTGCTTTTCAGATGAGGAAACTGAGGCTTTGAGAGATAAAGTAAAGGGTCCCAAATCATACCAGTATTATGAGAGCCAGGATTCAAATTCACCTTCTTACTACATGTCCGGTGCCTTGTCCTCAGGCACATCACTGCATCTCATCTCTACATTTCTTTTCATTTCTATAAAATGATTTCCTGACTTTGTGTGCCGATAAATATCAATCAGATTACATAATGATAGAGCTAGAGCTTAAAGAGATTCCTGGAGGTCATCAGATCCAAAGGACTCATTTCACACATGAGAAAATAAACCCCTGTTAAGTTGCTTCCTCAATGTCACACAGGCAACAATTTGGAAGATCCTCTAATTAAAAATCCCGTGTTCTCTCACTGCCCTGCATTCTCACTCCATTCTATTATATTACACTGCTTCTCATTTTTCTAAAATATTTTCTTGATCTTAATCATGAATAATTATTAATTAATTTACTATTTAAAAAACAATAATATCCTTAGATATGATTATTAGAAAGAATGCTAGACTTGGAATTAGAGGGAGTGGGTTCAAATTCTAGCTGCTTGGCTTCAAATATTCACACTAAGGGAGGTCAGGCAAGGCTTAGACCTCTTTGAGGCTTAATTTCCTCCCCTGTAAATAGATGATCCCATTAATACCTACTTCTTAGTGATGTTGAGTCGAATGAGAAAAATACCCTGTAGTCCTTTGCGAACCTTACATCGTACATAAATGTGAATTATTACTGTTTTAATCTATGTAATCTTAGACCAGGACTCTCCATTTTTTCCAACATGGGTCCTACCTAGCTGATTGATTACTTCACCAACTCAAGTGAGGTTGTGTCTACAGATAAACAAGGAGCAGGGGTCTCCGGTGCCAGTTTTAAATCCAGACCAAAGAAGCAGGAACCCAATGTAGCCTGGGGGAGAGAAGGCTTGAGCTTCAGCCCTAAAGTCAACCTGAGCATTAAAATCAACAAGTTTTTGAGGGGGCACAAATGAATATTAACTTTGCACAGCCCAATTTTTGTATGCACTATGTTAAGATTAAAATTAGTTCCTCTGCTAAAAGTATTATATTTTATGAGGTTTATTAAAGATTAAGAAATAAAGAAAATAAAAAATAAGAAAAGCACATGCAACCTACATCTTGCGGGCCTGGTAGAGAGTTGCATGAGCCTCAGAAGAGGAAGCCAGGAGAGAGTGTAGGCAGTACAGTCAGTTTAAATACCCCTTTTGCTCTCTGCCCAGGTGAGGACCTCCTGTGAGATTTCAGGGAATTCTGGGAACTACCAAGGACTTCTGGGAATTGAAGTCTGGGGTTCAAATCTCCATTTTACAACTAGAGGGGGGTGATTTATTAGTGAGGGGCTTCCCGAATGCCTTCTTTGTCATTTATTGCCTTAGTTTTGAAGGGGCTGGGAGAAACCCAGAGACTAATCCAGGGCTGCCCAATCAGTTTATGCCAGAGATATAGTTTGAATCCAGGTATTTCTTGTTCTGAAAACAACTTTCTATTCATTATACCACCATGCCTTTTGTCACTGGGCTTTGGTTTATTTGCAGGTAAAATGCAAGCGTTTCACTTTTAAAACCTGCTATTTTCTGAGTCTATTAAAAAGCAAATATCCCTGCAAGAGGTAAGAACTTAAGTCTTGTCACCTGTTTTTACCTTTCTTAATATGGAATCTTTAAATCCCGTTCCACATTTCTGAATATGGGATCTTTAAATCCCTTTCCTGGGAGGCTTTCAGAAGGGGTCCAGGGGAAAGACCATGAGGAGGTGCAGAGTAACTAGACATGGGAGGGGACCTTACTTGGGGGATACAAAAAGGGAGACAGGGTATTTGGAGTCAGTGAAGGAAGGAGAGAGGGGGGAAAGCATTTATAGAATACATTCGATGTGCCAGGAAATGTGCTAAGACTTTTACGAGTATTTCATTTAATAAAGTCAAACTTCATTTACTACACAATTGGGTTTCAGTCTGATTTTGAATGCAGGGGTTCAGGTGTTGTGGTTTCAGACTGTGATCTGCATGGTCTCTGAAAGAGGGAACGCGAGGGGTTTGGAGACTAGTTTTATTTGAAGAATCTGGTTTCTTCCTAGTCGTGCTAAACAAAATGTTTAGCAACATTCAAAACTCGGATGGAAAGATGGGAAGCAACTAGGTGGTTGCATGGATATAGAGGCAGACCTAAAGACTGGAGGCTGCAGGTTCAAGTCTGAATTCAGACAGTTTCTAGCTGTGTGACCCTTAAGGAATCATTTAATCCTCATTGCCTAGCCCTTACCATTCTACTGCCTTGGAACCAATACACAGTATTGATGCTAAGAAAGAAGATGGGGGGCGGGTAAAAATAACTGTAATGGGCTATGTTTTTACCAGTCTGTAGAAATTACACCAAAAAAAAAGTTTTGCACCTCTTTTTGTTTGATTTGAAGAAGCAGCAGTAAACTCTCAGAAAAAAAAAAAAGCACAATACAGTTTTCAACTAGATGTTAGGAGGTTTAAACTCACATCTGGAAAGAACCCACAATTGAACTCTATCCTT
Source organism: Monodelphis domestica (assembly GCF_027887165.1). NCBI lineage: Eukaryota > Metazoa > Chordata > Mammalia > Didelphimorphia > Didelphidae > Monodelphis > Monodelphis domestica. The sequence goes on along the minus strand of NC_077228.1, from coordinate 395,499,986 downwards.
TATCTCTGGATTTAGGAGTTAGCAATTTATATTTTTCACATTAGCTACTGCTAGGTGTTATTCTTCTCTGACTCTGTGACACTAGGTTTACAATTCTCCAACTTATGTGACTCTTTTATTAGGGGTGGGTCTAATAAGAAATTATACACAAGTTTAGATGAGGATACTATTTTATTACAGAAATAAAATGCATTAAAAAAAACAAATAAGCTCATTTACAAGTAGTCCTTGCAAAATTCTAATATCCCTTTAAGGGATAAGGTCTTAATTAAGTCTTATCAGCTATTTATACCTCCCTGTGAAAGAGTTTATCAGATCACTTTCTCAGTTAAATTATTTTCCTCAATATTCTCAACGACAAGAGGGGAGCACTCACTGAAATCATTTGTTAGGGTGATTAAAATAATTATTATGTTTAATTAGTTTGAAATGCATGTTTCAACTTAACCACAGAGAAATAATTTTGAAGAATGGGGAGACTCATTAAAGTATGTTATGTCTTTCCCAATTCTCAACCTTTAAAATTCATAACCAGTTCACAAGTCACTGAGAGAGGCCCCAAATGTCCATGCTTTATAAAATGTCAAGTTAAACGCCTAACTGTGAACCAGATTGCTTACTATACAGGCCTTTCAACTATAAATATCAAATGCATAAAGGACAGCATGAATCTTTTAACTTTATAAAGATGGCATGTGGACTGTAACATTTTCTGAAAATTAAGTCTCTTACTAACATTTCTAATGAAGTATGCATTTCAGTATTATGCTGAAACCTACATGATCAATTAAGCAGAAGTCAAAATGTCAGGAAGCAGACACCACCATGGTACTAAAGGTCTCAGTTAAAAAAAAAGGACTAAAACTATTTTTTCATCTAACAAGAAATAAAACTCCAAAAGAGCACTGGGAAATGAAAACATTTATACTTCTCCCAAGTAAATCGTGAAAAGCTTGCTTTTAAATTAACACTCATGCTAAGCACTGAGACCCTGTCTTTCACCTTAAAGAGTCTTGCCAAATTTCAAAGATTCAGATAATTATTCTGGTTAGTCAATTTGTCCTTTCATAGAAACAGGAATGAGGGTAAATGAACTGTTCATGGTCACAAAGAATTGGCTTGTGAGAGCCAACATTAGAATTAGAAGACCTTGTAATAGATTCAGAGTGAAAACATAATGAATAATGTTTAATATTGTTTGTTTTGGCTTATGTATGTATATGGGGGGGGTGATGGTAGTCATTTTGTCTGTAAGTATTTATTAGTAGCACATGGTCTATGGACACTGGTGGAGACTGGCTAAGAGAATAATACAGCAACAATGGATGGAGAACATTCCATTGCTCAGGGACAGAAAAGGGTTTGAGCTCCAGCATTAAGTAAGGAGGCAGAGATTCCATAGATCTCCTGAATTCCATAGAGCCCCTGAGCTAGCACCAGTAACAGGAGCAAATTCAATATGGCAGCTCTGCAATTTCTTACCCATCTCTAGGTCATAGTTCTGGGGCAGAGAGCAGTCATTCTAAGGGAGCAGCCCATAGCTATGTGAGAACAAGTTCCAGAAATATAGTTATGTGGTTGTGAGCCCAAGAACAGAGTGGCATCTAAATTCTAATCTTTAGCCCAGCACATAAGAATGCAATAGAATAATTGGGACCAACACTGAGAAACAAGAGGAGATAGCTTGTTAAATCTGCAGAATTTTTCAGAGGACAAACAATGGCTGAGTCCACTAAAACTCAACCACACAGACGCCAACAGGCTATTCAGAGTTTAGATCAAGATGGCAATGAACAGACTTCTTCCCAGGTCATACTATCCTAGAAACACCAACAACTTGCCACCCCTCAGAGTATGGTAAAGCAGCAGAAGAACTTAAAAGGACAGAAGCTCAGGCTAGATATTCTCTTTTCCCCTCAGCCCCCCAAAGAGAGAAGAAATGCTGGAAAAGTTTGCTATTTCCTTCTGTAGCTCATTTGACAGATGAGTAACTGAGGCAAACAAGGTAAAGTGACTTTTCCAGTGCCACATATTTAATAAGTATCTGAGGTCAGATTCGAGCTCATGAAAATGATTTTTTCCTGATTTCAAACTCATTGCTCTATCCCATGTACCACATATCTACCTCTGCATGGCATCTATGCATATTTACACCAGTTTAATTGACACATAGAAATGATGAGTATTTCATAAATGTTTTAAAGTACTTTTTATAAAAATTAAGTAAAATAAAGTACTTTTTATGAATTTATATTGCATATTCCAACTAATTTGTAAACTCCATAAAAAAAGGCTTAACTATTCTGTTCCATTTATTTCCTTTCTTTCTTAGTCCCTGTTTCTTATCATAATATCTTCACAGTGATGAGTTCGGTAGGTATTCAGATACTGTTGAGTGATTTTGGCAACATAGTCACAAAGTCCTAGAGCTAAGGGTAAGTACTTAGAGATCTTCTAGTCCAAGTTCCTCATTTTATGGATGAGGAAATGCAAGATCCCCAAAATTGTGATTTGCCCAAAGTTGGAGACAGAAGAATTGCAACTAGAACCTGGGTTTCCTGATTTCCTTATTTTCCACTATCAGTATTGCATGAAGGTCAAGTATATTTGGCCATTCATGAAGGATACACAAGGTATCTTGAAGTTAATCAGAAGACAATAATACTCAATGATGTTATGAAAATGATAATTGAGGATAAAAATTTACTGAAAATGAAGAGATGTACTTTATTTGAATATTTTCTTAGCTATGTTCCTATTTCAATTCTCCTCAGGAAGAGAATGAATAGTATTTAAAGTACAGACCCTACTGAATTGTGCTTATCACGTCATTTATGCAACATATGAGTATAATTTAATTCTATCCATTCAGAGCTCATATGATTGGACAACATATTTGTTCTACTCAAAGGTCATATAATTGGACAACATGACAAGGGAAATTATACTTCCTTGAGGCAATTTAGTACTTCTCCTAATACAGATTTTCCAACAATGTACAAAATGGATGAGTGTTCTAAATCCGTGAGAGTGCATGAGACAAGGAAACATCAGGTAAAGACATGTCATACAATAAATACAATTGGATTTACAGTATAAGAGGAATTTGGGCTTTGCCTCCCCTGAATGAATGAAAAATAAGCTTACATCAATTTGGATATTTGAAATAAATCACTTACTGAAATATGCTACAGAATCATAATCTAGAACTTCACTGTTTTGAGCATGAATGCATAGGAGGCTAATGGAGAAGCATTTCTTATACCTACCCTAAAAGTGCAAAATTGGAGATTCAAGAAGCAAAGCATTTCTACTTTAAAGAATGCCTTGTGGGCTGCAAAAGCTCATTACCTCTGTACCATGGGAAAGTTTTCATTTGCAATTGCCCTAGAAACATTTTAAAACAGTGCTACCTTCAGCGTGTTAACCTCTTCATTTTCAATGGAAGGACAGGTAGGAAAGGCTCAAATGGGGCCATTCCAGCAAATTTAACAGCAATTCCATTTACTGACCCTTTGGGAATGAGCCACACTTGCTAGCATTCCTGTGAAGAGATCGCCCATCACTGGGTGCCTGATCAGTCAATATTCAGAGGTGCAGAACAATACAGAGAGCTTCCTTGACTATTCCCAAATCTTGAGTCTGACAAGGATGTCATTCACAAAACAAGAAATAAATACATCATTGTAGAAAAATAACTCTTGAATACACCAATAGAAAAGACCAAAGGTCTTGAATGGACCTTTAGAGAAAGGTCTAATCGGTTTAAATTAATGTAGCCATTTGGAATGAAAGGCAGGCTTAGACTTTTCTGTTTGATTTTAAAACTGTTAAAAGAATTCATATCCCAAGTAAGGAGACTAATAAGGATTGTTTGCCATTCTACTGGCTAGCTGGCACCCTATCCTGCTGACCAGCAAAAAGAAAATACACAAAGAGCAGTCTGGGAGCAAGAGCTATTTCAGCAGTTAAGCTCTTTTCTTCCTAGCCTCAACCCACACCCAAAGCATTGTACTTCACAATTATGAATGGCAATCTGATAGGAGAGGTTGTAGAGTTTAAATAAATTTAGATGTCCTTTCTGAGTCAGCTTTGTAATACATTTTCATATCAATACATTGATTTTTAGAGGAGCTACACAAAGCTCTCCATATTGAAGAGGGCCAAATGCCACTTGAACCTCAAGGATACATTAGGAGAATGAAATAAGGCATTCTTTCAGATACTAAATTCACTGAATATAAAATATAGATAAGCACATGCTTTTCTTCTAACTCAAATGTGAAACAGGATTTCTTTTAGTCTCTTCTCTAATGCTATGCAAAATTCCAGATGCCCTTTGGCACAGTATTTCCTTTTTTGTCTGGTATATAGGCATATTGCTTCAGTTTTATTCTGGTCTAAGTTACAGATTTAGAAAGTCTGTCCTTTCATGGCACTGCTTAATGCAAAATAATACAAGATAGATGCTATGCCATCAAAAAGGCAACTGGATTTTCCTTTCCAGACAACTGGCCATGAAGGTCTGTCTGTGGCTGGCTAACATACAGTGGTCTTAGTCAAGACCCAGTGGTGGAGAGAAAAAAACCTATTTATTTTTTAATTTATTATATTTTAATTTTAATTATTTATTTATTACTGATAAAGTTTCTTTTTTTCCCATAATGTATGATTTCAGCTTGATCAGCTTGGTTTGTATAAATTCAAAAGATTATTTCAAAATGAATTGAAAGAGTATCATAGCCTTTAATATACTTTGTAAAAGGATATTACAAACCAGGACATGCATTTTGTATTAAGTAAATAAATTTGAAGTCTGTATTTTTTTTCAAGCTTTGCTTAATTTCAGGAATTATTTATATTTTCTCAGTATGTTTGTATTAATTTAAAATGAAGATGTTCCTTCATGCTATTTAAAATACTTAAGAACTTAAAAATGTGTGAAGTAGAGGGGGAAGACCTGGATGGAGAATTAGGACACATTAATTTCAGGTCTAATTTTTCTGTTAGCTAGGTCTGTGATTTTGGATAAATCATGTGATTTTTCTGGGACATGGTTTTCTCATCTGTTAAGTCAGGTTGAACTAGGTAAGGCACAAAGTTTCTACCAGTCCCAAAATTATAGGTTTGTCAATAGGATACTAATTTAATTGCTACATATGTATACACACAAATATACATACAAGAACATGCAAATATATTTATTACAAAATATTTTTCAGTTCAAAAATTTCAAGAATAGCTCTTCTTTCTTACATCAAACTAAGAACTCCCTTTCTATATCCAACACAACATCAGCTCTGTCCCTCACAGTTATCTACACCCAGTTCTCAGAGTAGTGGCAACTAGCTCCACTCTTGCCATCAGATCTACATTCCTCCTTTTCCAGTGGTCATAGGACTAGGGGCTCTCCAGCACTCTGGCAGCAGAGCAGATGTAGGCTAAATATATTGCTTCTATGAGTAGGGTGCCACCAACTATAATGCTTCAGGAACGATGGAGAACAACCTGCCCTACTACTGAGCCTTAAGTACTATTTTTAAAAAATTATTTATTCTACTTCAAGAAAGACATTAACATGAACAGTGTTGAAACAGTATATTTCAAATTTAAACATTATTTCCATTGTGAGACAACATGGCATAGGGGATGGAGTTGAATTGGAGTAGAAAGACAACTGTTGTTTTTGATTCTTTGTTTGTTTGTTTTTTTTTTGTCTGTCATACTCAAGCACCAAAATCATATCCATATGTTGGATGAGCTTGGGAGGCTCTCCTACAGGTTGATCACAAGTAACTCACATAAAACTTTGGGTTGGAGATAGTTCTAAAGATATGAATCTTATATTTCTTTTAAAATGTTTTATTTAATTAATTGATTTGGAATATTCTCCCATGGTTACATGATTCATGTTCTTTCCCTCCCCCCTCCCAGAGCTGACAAGTAATTCCACTGTGTTTTACATTATCACTGTACAAAACTTATTTCTATATTATCAATATTTGCATTAGAGTCATCATTTAAAGTCAACATGCCCATGGAATCATGTGATTAATCATGTTTTTCTTCTGTACTTCTACTCCCACAGTTCTTTCTCTGAATGTGGATAGCATTTTTTCTCATAAGTCCCTCAGAATTGTCCTGGGTCATTGCATTGCTACTAGTAGAGAAGACTTTATAAGGCAGCAAGAGTCTATAAAACAAGGGTTCTTGTCCCAAAAGCTGGGATATTTGGGTTTATCATACACTATCTTGCTGAGGTCATTTATACCTAGCCTATTTTAATCCCTTCAATTTCTTTTTCTTCTCTAATTGCTACTGTTAGTGGTTCTAGTACAATGTTAAATAATAGAGGTGATAATGGGCATCCTTGTTTCACTCCTGATCTTATTGGGAAGGCTTCTAATTTGTCCCCATTGCAGAGGATGCTTGCTAATGGCTTTAAACATACTGTTTATTATTTTTAGGAAAGACCAATCTATTCCTATATTTTCTGGTGTTTTCAATAAGAATGTGTGAGTTGCTTCTAGTTGTTGGATTCTAATTATTTAAGACTGAATTTCATCCCTGGCTTTTTGATCATTCTATTCCTTTTGGTCTGTTTTTCTTTGCCTTGTTTTCAAGCTGATCAATTCTGGTTTTTAAGACACTATTTTCTTGTTTTAGCTCATGTGCCTTTGTTTTCAGATGACCTATTTTACTTTTTAAGTTATTTTCTCAATTGTCTTCCACCTCTCTTAATTGCTTTTTGAATTGTATTTTGAATTCTTCCAAAGACTATGTCCAATTTGCTGGAGTTCTTGAGATTTTGCTTAGTGTTCCTTGCCTCCTCTGTTCCATTTATTCTTTGTTCATTACCTGGATAGAAGCTGTCAATTGTAATTTCTTTTTTCTTTTTCTGTTATATATATATGTATATATATATGTGTGTGTGTGTGTGTGTGTATGTGTGTTCCTGCCTCCCCCCTCCCTTTATTGGCTGTATTCTTGCTTTTCTGTTTATTTGCTGGATTTGTGGGTTTGGGCTATTCTGTCCTGAAGGGGTTTTTTCTCTGCTCTGCTAATTAACTAGATTAGACTGATGGAGCTGACCTGTTGTATTAATGAGCCCTGAGGCCAGCTCTTCTTTGGTGCCAGCAGAAGCTGAAGGTGAAGGTGAAGGTATAGAGGCGAAAGGTAGTTACCCTCTTCCTACTCTCTACTCCTTAATGCCAGCCACCTCCCTGCCAGCTGCCAGGTCAGAGCCCTGAGCTTCCTGTGGTGGTACCAAGGTATTCTGTCACAGTTAAAACCTTTGCCCTGGGATCCCAGTCAGTCGGATTCTTACCTTGGGTCTCAGAGCAGTATGTGGGGGAGACTGAATTTTCCTACCCTCTGAAGGTTTCTTATCTGCACTATTAATAGACAGGATTAAGTCAGAGTGAACTGAGCTACAGAGCTGGATTTATCTTAGCACCCAAACCTCCAGAGGCAGAGGCCCAAGAAAGCTGCAACTGCGCTGCCCTCTTCTCTGCTCCTCTCCTCCAGCTGCCTTCCTAACAACTGTGGTCAGAGCCCTGAGCCTCACATAGCTGTGGTTGCAAGGCTCTCTCCCCTGCCTGGAGCCCTCACCACAAGATCCCAGCAACCACAGGAGTCTTAGCACAGTAGGAGGGGAAAGGGTTCTGGGATCTTCCTTCTTTCTTAATTGGACAATTCACCCTTTCCTGAGTACCTTGTAAGTTTAATTGAGCAGGAAGGTCTCCCAGCTCTGTCCTATTGTATCTGCTTTTGTGTTCCTCTCAAAAGGGCTTTGTTTTGATTGGTGTGGAAGGGTTTATAAAGAGGACTTGACTTTTGCTGTTTCCAAGCTGATATCTTGACTACACTTTGCCTTAAGTACTATTAAATCTTACCAGAAGACCAACCACTTTGCACTCTAAGACCCTAGGCATTGCCACATTCTTTTTTGCTGTTCCCTAAGAATGGATGCATCTTTTCAGCTGTTCTTACTTGATCCTCTCATATGTGTTGGTGTCTTCTAAATAGAATGAGACTTAACTGAAATTAGGGTCCAAATTGTTTATCCTATTTTATCTCAAGCAGTTATTATACCACATATATACCAAAGTATATTGCTAGGTATATATTAAAATATTAATAAATATTTTTAAATTTATTCATTATTTGACCAAAATTCTTGGGTTTAGAAACCTATTTCAAATTTTGTTGTCTATGTATTATTTCAGGCAATGTTTAAAATATTTGGATATACTAGTTTATTTAAGAAGCTAGTTAACTAGAGAATGGCTAGACACATTGTGGTATATGAATGTAATGGAATATTATTTCACTGTTAACAAAATGGACAATTCAAAAAAACCCATGGAAAAACCTGTTTGAAGTGAAGCAGAGTGAAGTGAGCAAAATGAAAATAAATTATGCAAAAACAACTATATTATAAAGAAAAATAAGAACAGCATCTTAATATATGATAAACCTAATGAATGCTAATGACCAAAGTATAGGTAATAAAAACATGCTATCCACCTCCTAATAGGTGAGGGAATCAAGAGACAGCATAAGACATTCATTTTCTAGACACATAGAATATGGGAATTTCTTTCACTTGATTATGTACATTTGTTACAACAATTTGTAAATTTTATTACTGTATTTTTTGTCATGATTATGTTGTGAAGTTAAGGGGGTAGAAATAAAGGAAAATGGGGAAAGGAAAAAGGAGAGGTGATAGAGGTAGGCAGTGGAGGGCAGAACAAGGGAGATGAAGGAAGCAAGCTTTACTTAAGATACCTCTGCAGTTTCATGTTCCATTTCACATGTGTGTGCATAAAATGTATGGAATTGTGCACTTTATTTTATGTTTGTTAAGTTCAGAATGAAAATTCATTTAAAAATTTTAAAAGAAGGTAGTTGATAAAATAATTCGTAGGAAGATAGAAACCCGTGTGAATAAATTAAAAACAGTTGGAAGGACCCAACATGTTATGTTAAATGTATTCTCTATAAAGAGGAAGTCAAAAGTATTCAGGAAAAAGAAGGTAGAGGGAAAAAAGCAATGGTATATAGCTAGCTACCTATCAGAAGACTCTAAAAACCAATAAAGTTACAGTCTTTCATACTAAAAGAAAGAGTACATTAGGAAGACAGTTACTAATTATAATCTAAAAATTAGTGGCATATAGACTTCCACAGAAACCAGTGAGATAATAAATGGTGAAAATAGTCTGTGGCCTCTAGAAAAAGAAAATAAGATAAACAAAGCCACCTTAACTGTAACGAGAACAGAAAATAATTAAATTATAAACAAATTTCCCATTGTGTAAGTAGGAGTTTTTGTTTCATTTGTTTTACTGCACCTGGAATATGAAAAGTGAAATTAATTTGTTTCAGTTCTTTTTTAAAATTTTTATTTAGAATATTTTTCCAGGGTTACATGATTTGTGATTCTCGCACCCCTCTCTCTCCTCCCCCATCCCAAAGCCAACAAGCCATTTCACTTGGTTATACATGTATCATGGTTCAAAATCTATTTCTATCCAGCTCTTTATCTGGATATGTATAGCATTCTTTCTTCTAAGTTCCTCTGGATTGTCCTCGGTCATTGCATTGCTATTGGTAGAAAATTATTAAATTCAATTGTGCCATAATGTATACATCTCTGTGTACAATGTTCTCCTGGTTCTGCTCCTTTCACTCTGCATCAATTCCTGGAAGTTGTTCCAGTTCATGTGGAATTCCTCCATTTCTTTACCATTTTCAGCATAATACTATTCCATCACCAACATATACCACAATTTATTCAGCCATTCCCCAACTGATGGACATGCTTGTTTTCCAATTTTTTGCCACCACAAAGAGTGAGACTATGAATATTTTTGTACAAACCTTTTTCATTATTATCTTTTCGGGGCACAAACCCAGCAGTGCTATGGCTGGATCAAAGGGCAGGCATTCATTTAAATGCTTTTGTGTATAGTTCCAAATTTCCCTCCAGAAAGGTTGGACCAATTCACAACTCCAACAGCAATGTATTAGTGTCCCAGTTTTGCCACATCCCCTCCAACATTTATCATTTTCTTTTGCTGTTATATTGGACAATCTGCTAGATGTGAGGTGGTACTTCAGAGTTGTTTTGATTTGCATTTCTCTAATCAGGAGGGATTTAGAACACTTTTTCGTGTGCTTACTGATAGTTTTGATTTCATCCTGTGAAAACTTCCTATTCCTGTCCTTTGACCATTTGTTGATCGGGGAATAGCTTGATTTTTTGTAGATTTAACTTAGTTCCTTATACATTTGGGGAATTAAACCTTTGTTAGAGAATTTTGTTATAAAAATGTTCTCCCAGTTTATTGATTCCTTCTAATTTTGATTGTATTTGGTTTTGTTTGTACAAAACCTTTTTAATTTGATATAACAGAAGTCATTCATTTTACATTTTGTAATGTTCTTTATTGCTTGTTCTTAAATTCCTTCCTTTCCCACAAATCTGACATGTATACTAATCTATGTTTGCCTAATTTATTTATGATTTCACTCTTTTTATTTAAGTCATTTACCCATTTTGAATTTATCTTTGTATGGGGTGAAAGATATTGATCTAAACCGAATTTCCCCCATATTGTTTTCCAATTTTCCCAGCAGTTTTTGTCAAATAATGAGTTCTTTTCCCAAAAGCTGGGGTCTTTGTGTTTATTGAACACTAGCTTACTGAGGTCATTTATCCCTAGTCTATTACATTGTTTCAGTTCTTTAAAAACAAATTTATATTTTTTATTTCTCTATTAAGCATATGAATGGGTTAAATGAATGTTCTGGCTCCCATTTTTAGTTTCTTATGTCTGTAGTAAGTTTAACTGCTATGCTTACATGACCCTAATTAGGTTCTACTAATCAAAAGGTGGCAGTTACCAGAGAGAAGGCTTTTTAATTTCTATCAGGGAAGGAATTAGAAATCCTCTATAGAACTTATTTAAAAAAAAAAGATCAAGTTCAAGTGATGGCAACATCTTAGAGCAATACAATCTCTCCATAGGGGAGAATGGATGAAGTTCCAGGACATAAATAAATAATAATTATTAGACAAGTGATGAACGTAATTCTTCAAATGCCTTTTAGATAGCTTGATAAACACTTCCAAGGCAATACTTTTTAACTGTATCTTAAGAAGCATTAGAACCTTTTATTATTATTGTTACTAAGTATGTTTTTGAGTCATTTTCCTACTGCTATCAATTTCTATTAAGGCAGTGAGCAATATTTAAAACCAGCTATATGATGTCAGAGCCAAAATTTGTTTCATATAATTGAAAATTGTTATTCTGATTTTCTATTAACTCTGCTTTTCAAAAAAAAAAAAGTTTTGCATCTCTTTCAGAAAGAGAGAAAAATGAAAACCGAAGTATGTAATTGTCAGGTCAGAAAGATGGGTATTCTTTTTCTCATGGAAGCTAAATATTGAAACACTTCTCCAAATTCTGGATTTTACCATCCTTCTAAGTCTTTTGAGACCTTGCTTCTTAAATTTCTCCTACAGTCTATTACTCTTAAATTGCCTATCTCTATATAGAGTTTCTATTCTGACCAGTAAAGTTCAGGTCCCTTACATGTGGAAAAATCTTTATATTGCTCTGTGTTCTAGCTATTATCTATTTAACTTCCTTAAACATGTGTTCTATATACTGTCTTCTACTTCCTATCTAACTTCTCCTACCTACCCTGATAAACTAATCTCTGATAGTTCCATTCTATTGGGATTAAATCTTTGAAAGCTAGTCATGACTCCCTCCTGTCTAAATCCATTTAATTTTAAGTATTTATTTATTCCAGTTTTTGTTACTTAATTTTGTCAAGAAGACAATTTCAAAAATGCTTTTATTGGTATATTTTGTTTTTACATGGTTATACATTTCAATTAATCCCTAAAATGCTCTAAAATAAAGTATTTTTAAAGGGGAAATGGTTCAATGAATATATCAAGATGGTAAGACATATCCTGTTTCCCCCTACTATGTAAAGAATAGTGGAGAGGTGCCCTATCATTTCTCTTTCTTGGGATCAAGCTTTATCATAATTCTGCAACATTTAGTTATGATTGCTTTGCTATTATTCCAGAAGTTTTCATGAATCTGCTTACTTTATTCTCCATCAGTTCAGATAAATCCTCCTATGATTCTCCATAACATTCTTATTCATTGTTTCTTAAAGCATAATAATTATTATATTCCATATTAATTTTCTAATTGTTCCATTGCTTCATGTATCTCAACTAATTTAGACATGACTCAAATATGCATTGGTTTCACAGTTTTTGCTAGCCTGAATATGATTTTTGAAACTATTTTTTGTCTTGCTTTCTGAGGCATTTTTATCTATTTGTTCTTCCTCATAGCTTTCTGATAACTCCTTCAATGCAATTCAAAAATTCAAAAATATATAAAATAATAATTGCTTAAATTTATATGGACCTATAAGACTTAGAAAGAATGCTATATACATTATTTCATTTGGTTCTCACAAAAGCCGATGAGGTAAACACTATATTTAGCTTCATTTTGCTAAGGAGGGAATTGAAACTTAGAACAGTTAAATGACTTGCCCAGAAGCAAATAAACAGTAGCTGAGGTGAGATTTGAATCCAGGTCTTCTTGATTTCAAGTCTAATCCTCATAACAGTATGATTTTGATTTCAAAGTCTATATATTTAAATATAAATTTAATTCTCATCTTTTTTTTCTATTTCTGTTATCTCAAATGCCTAGGATCAAGTATCTCTTGACTAATATATTGGATTCATCACCTTCTCTTCCAAACTGAGAATTCTTCTCAATCATCCTATTTTTGTCATTGATATCTTATTCTACTCACTCAGTCTTGAAAATTTGAAATAATTTTTGGCTTATTCCTTTCCTTTATATATCTTTGACATCTTTCTTACCTATTCAATTTCTACTTATAAGTAACTAAGTCCAGATATTTTTCATATGTCTAATTAATTAAAATAAGTTTTAATTAAAATAAAAAGTAATATTTCTTTGGAATCAATATAATTTTAAAAATATAGGTAAGTTGCCAATGAATAAGTTCTAGTAAAAATCTCCAACTTCAGTTTTTCCTTTATTCAAACCATTCTACATGAACTGTTGCACTAATTTTCCTTAAACACCATTTTTTGCCTTGTCATTCTTTTGTTTACTTGTGTCGGATGGCTTCCAATTATTTCCAAAATCAAAAGAAAATTCTTCTATTTGATTTTCACGAATGGCTATGATCTAAACCTGCCTGATAAACTTCAATATAATTTCCTATAACTGTGATAGTCCTTCCCTCTCCAATCTAGATGGTCTCTTCACAGAGCCTAAAATATACCATAGTTATGACAACTTCTAAGCCATTTATCAGTCTTTTTTCTTGAAATAATCATTCCTTCCTTTTTCATTTCTTCATCATTTAAAGCCCAGATCAAGTTCTCCCTCTATGAAAAAGTCTTCTTGATCCTAGATATACTGTTTTTTTTTAACTTTCCCAATCTGTATTTCACTTGTTGATGATGACATTGATTGATATTTGTAAGTCATTCTGAATTTAGTCCTCACAGTAACCCTTTGAGGTAGACATTATCCTTATTTTAGAGAAGAAGTGATTGATATACCAATAAGTTAAATAACTAAGTCGAGGTCATATAGCTATCAACTCTAAGAAGTGGGACTTTACTACAAGTTTATAATTAAGGTATATGCTGTTTTTGTTTCACACCTAAAAGCACTATCTCTCCAATAAAATTGTAAGGGACTATACTTTATATTTTTTTCTTGTTTTCTTTTCCCATAAACAATGAGTGCAATAGTAGACATTCAGTGAATATTTATTAGTTAATTGATGTACCTTCATTCAGAGGTTGTTGAATATATGTATAAAACAAAAGTATTTAGATTCTCATGTTACATTTGGAGCGTTTATTTTATTTTTGTTTGTTTTCAGTCTTCAAATTGGAAGAACCTGCAAATACTCTAGGTATGACTGAGAATATGAAATATGAAGGCTCAGTATATTGCTTAAAAATTGTAGTTATGGGGAATGATTTGCCCTGGAATTCATTCTTTCCTCAACAGAGATATTGCTATATAAATTCTTCACAGAACCTTGACTATGGTCACACAGACCTCTACACATCAAATGTATAGAGCAGGATAAAATTTGGGCCAAGGGTCCTTTCATTTGTAATAATACTTATCCTATGAGCTCTCTAACCTTGTAAAGATGTACAAAGATTTTTATCATGTCTTAAGCTGAATTTTCCACCTTTGACCTACAGACAAAAAATGCAGATCCAAAATGTTCTCTTAGGTGTAAGAAAGAATATCTTTTTCAGCTTAAAAAAAACCAAAATACAATGTGGATTTTGTTGTTGTTAAGCCAGAAAACAGTAGAAATCTTAAAACTTTCATGTTAATGAACCAGAAACATCTTTTGATAAACTGGTAATAGATAAACCAACTTCATGATACCGGTAAAATTTTGTTGATACAAGTTGATGTCTCCAGACTGCAAGAAAATTTTTCAGCTATTAAGAGTTCACTGTTGAAATCAAGTGAAATTTAAAGGCCAAACATGAACATGATCAGTTAAAAATAAGTCTGAGAAAATTGCAGAATCAGTAATATTGTCCTTCTTTTAATTTTCCAGAACTGTGTTATATGCACCTCTCCTCTCTCAAGATGAATCTATAAGCACTTTTAGGGAAGACATCCTGCTTTATCCTTTTAAAAAAATTCTATGGCATAAAATAGGTCTATATATAATTTACTGAATAAAAGAATCTCAGTTAACACAAATTTAAGTAATATTCTTGCTTAGAAGTAGATCTGAAACTAATTGCCATAGTCTAGGAATAGGATCCTCATGAGGATGGATGGAGAAAAGGTTGTTTATGGACATATGTATAGTTATAATTATAATCAATATATGTGTATAAATACTTATTTATACACATATACATAAATTCATACCTAGAATCAATCACTTCTTAAGTGTCTATTATATTATAGGTAATGTGCTTAGGAATATAGACACAAACTGGGCAAATGGCAGTCCTAACTCTCAAGGAGTTTAATTTTTTTACATTTTCTTTCCTTTAATTTTAATTTTAAGTTATGAACTCTATCCTTCCATTTACCCCTCTCCCACCAACTGAGAGACATGAAATACAGTACCCATTGTACATGTCAAATGTATTTCCATACTATCCATGTTGCAAAAAAAGCAAAAAGTAAAAAAATAAAAAAGTAAAAAATCATTTGAATCTACACTTGGAATTGGTCAATTCTCTCTAGAGGTAGATAACATTACTCAAAATGGTTCCTTTGGAAAATTGTTATATGTAATTGTATTGATTAGAGTAGCTAAGTCTTTCACAGTTGATTTTCCTTAGACTATTGCTATTACTTTGTACAATTTTCTCCTTGTTCTGTTCATCTCATTTGCATCAGTTTATACAAATTTTTCTAGTTTTTCAGACACCATCCACATAGTCATTTTTTACAGAGAAAGAGTATTCCATTGAGATCATATACCACAACTTGTTCAGCCATTCTTCAATTGATAGTCATCCTCTCAATTTTCAATTCTTTGACACCACAAAAATATATTATAAATATTTCTGTTCATAAGATTCCTTTTTTCCTTCCTTTGATCTCTTTGAGATACAAACATAGAACTGACATTGTTATATCAAAGGGTATGTATCTTCCCTGCATTCCATGAAGCAGTCTGGGAAAGTCTGATCTAGTACATTATACTTATAGTACAAATAAGAAAGTTGAGGCCAAGAATAATAAAGTAACATAAAAAATATCACAGTGGTCATACATGAGAACAAAACACAAGTCCTCTATCCTCTAAGCCAGACATGTCAAACCCAAGCCCACAACGCTCCCAAGAGTAGCCCAAAGCAGATTATATTATTTTTAAATGAATGACAATAAAACAAAGATAATAATATTTTTCTATGTTAATGTGCAGCACACAAAGATACTTACATATGGTTTATTGTTGTTCACTCATTCAATTATGGCTGACTCTTCATGACCCTATTTGCCATAGCATTGTGGGGTTTCCTTGAAAAGATAGAGTGATTTGCCATTTCATTCTCCTGTATATCCTTTCGTCAAGAAATCAGAGTTAAGGGACTTGCTCAGGGTCAAACAGTTAGAAAGTCTTGGTAGTTGGATTTGAACTCATGTCTTTCTGACTCCTGGCCCAGTGCTCTATTCACTGAGAAACTTTCTTTTAATTTGAATTTGACACAACTATTCTTGTTTTTTTTTCCCTTTACATCAAACATTTGACACACCTCAATTTTTCAAGGAATGATAGATGAATGAATAACTATTGTACCTAGATGGTATGCTGAGCACTATATTATTTACATATACACATATATGTATCTATGTATACATATATAGGGGGATATGGAATGCAGAGAGATGTGATCCTTTTATTGATGATCATTAAAAATATTCTAATAGAACTTGGTATATTTTTGTGATCTCTTGTTATATTTACTTTTGTGATGCTAACATGGGCTTTAGAATGAATGGCTAATGATGAAATTATATAATAGAATAATTTCATGAAATTCTGGAGCTGAAATCCTCTGAGTCCTAACCAATAATGAAAAGACATCTATATCTGTTGTGATATCCCTTTGACTTTCCTGCCAGTGTCATCTGCTTATCAATCTTCTTTCCATAGTGCCATTCTATTACATAAATGCCTCAATTTAACCCTAATCTTAGGAGCATTCTTTTTGTGGACAAAAGTGGAATCAGAAGGCATGTGTGATACTGATAGATGTTAGGTATAGGGCTGGAAGAAAAAGTATAAAAAGAAAAATTTTGGAGTAATTTTGAGAAGAGGAATTCGGACAAGATTCATTTTCTTCAATATTTGGCTAAAAAAAAACCCCAAGATTTTGTTTTCATTTTTTGAGAGCTTGGGTATTGAGAAAGGATACCATCATGGTAAAATGATTTAACTTTGTTCATAAGAGCTCCAAATTGACCTAACCTTGTTTATTTTTTTCAAATGAATATTGGTGGTATTAAAAAAAATTATACAAAATTTATGTAAATTTCATAAATAAATTCAATTTTATGTGTATTGTGTAACTCATATCTCAGAAAAATTCTCATATATTTTTTCAGTACCACATTTTAAATTCTATTTCATCCATCCATACCCTTTTAGTCACTGAATTGCAGGGAGGGGTTGAGGAGAAACATGATAAATATTAATATAATTCAATGAAGATTGGATATTATTTATTAAAAGTGGACATTTTCATTAAAATCCCATTCTTATCTATGAAAAATTATAAAGGTACATTATCTATACTGAATAAGTATGTTTTGGAATGTGCCTAAAGGTAATAATACATTTTAAAAAAATGATGGCTGACCAAAAGCAATTTCTATTTTGGTGGGATTTGTTATTGTTTTGTTGTTGTTGTTGTTGTTGTTGGTGGTGGTGGTGGTGGCTTTGGCAAGTTACACCTAGGAGAATGCAGGATTTTATTAAAAAATAATAATTACAAAAATCAGGATAAGTAGGCAAAGATAATTCAAGGTGTGACATATTCATATATTCTTGTTTCTGATGAAAAAAATGAATAATCTTTAGGAGTTGTGTTTTTTTATTTTATGGCTAGGGTGGGTTTACAGATGGACAGAGTAGGATTGAAAGACATTAAACCTCATCTTTTCCACTCTTTCATTAATCCCTTTAGACTAAGATCCTTGAGGACAGATACTCATTTTGCCTTTCTTTGTCTATTTACCGCATGGCACATGTTAGACACTTCAATAATAATTGTTTTCTGACTGAATCATCATTTAATCATTGTGAATCAACGTACTATAGAGTAGGGGTTAATCATGGTATTAAGCATGTAGATATAAGTAATAACAGTATCTGCAAGGCAGTTTAAAAACAGTATAAAGAAAATGGACCTTGGAAAGGCAAATTAGGGACTCTGCTATTTTCTCTGCAACTTTAGGACAGGCAATTCATTTTCTTGTTCATCATTTTGCTTATTGGTAAAATGTGAATAATATCATCTTTTTTTACCTACTTCCCTGGTTTCTTAATAAGGATTAAAAATTACATATTAGCATATACTCAGATTGCTAGAAATCCTTTAAAATGCAAAGTGGTCCTATTACTGGAAAATTGGACTAAAATATTTGACCAGGGGTGGGGTAGATGATAATGAAATATACGAGCAAGAGAATGGTGACTTGGCTAATTTGAAATCCTTCTGCTACAAGTATGTTGCTTCTATTTCATAAGAAGTGAGTACAGTAGAAGAAATAAAATGCAAAAAAAAAATTAAAACTAAAAGGAGAAAAAGAACAGTTATTCCAGAGGCATTAAGGCCCATCAAATGGTTTCTCTTCAGACAAATTTGTCAAACTGCCACCAAATATCATGCCTTCCAATCATAATGGAGTTTTTCTAAATTGTGCCAAATTGCCACTTTCTTGGTCGCCAGAAAATGTTAGCAAAGCCTCATGAATTCAATGATGAGGGCCAAGTTGTTAAACTACTACTGTTGAATTCACTGGCTTGCCACCAGTTTCTGTAATGCTACACTTGGCAATATCCTCAGGGAGAAGATGATATAAGGAATAAGGCTCCAAAGCGAATTCTGTCACAAAGAGACTGGAACCTTGGCTCTGCCACCCAAACTGAAGACTGGAATGGTCTTTCAATGGAATCTGTGTTTGGAATAGCTTATAATGTCCATTAGTTCAGAAGAGTTAGCATAAGACATTTAGACTGGATCTAATCGAAGAAAATGTTTTCAAATTCAATTGCATTATTTAATCCAGAGGACTTTAAAAAAAAATGTCTCTTTATATTCCTGTCTACATGCAAGGCATATTCTCTCCTAGTTAATGGTAGATCACATTTTTTCACCATAGAATAATAATGAATTCCCCAACAACATCTAATCAGGAGGCATCTGACTTAGAAAAGTCTTCAATGTAACTGAAACATATTTTTCAGAATCAAAGTGGAAAAAGAGATCCATCTAGTTCATATGCCTGTACCTATGTCAATTTCCCCTGACAATCTCATATAATGCCAGCTCTTACTTTTTCATGAGCTTTAGAAACAGTGCTTGCGACCAATCTATGATATAAGTAATATAGTTAAAGAGTTAATACTATAGAGATTATGAAAATAGTGAAATTGAGGCTTTTCTTAGTAATAAGAATAACTGATTCTTTAGTGATGTATATTTGGCAAAGTGCTTTCCTTTCAACAACTCTGTGGAGTGAGTAGAGAAATTACTTAGCAGAGTACAATGCTTGGCACATAGTAAATACTTCCTAAATGCTTATTCAGTGAGTTGTTAATATCCCCATTTTACAGATGAAGAAGCTGGATCACAAACAAACTGCATAACTTGCCCAAAGTCATAGAGCTAGTAGGGGCCCAAGTTGAAACTAAAAACTCAGATATTCTGCCTCCTCTTGTGGTATCATTTCCACTATACCTTTCTGCCTCATATAAGATGCTTTATTTTCTAAGAAAAATATTCATGGAGGCCCAATGGAAATATATATGTATATATTCACATATACATGCACACGTATTTAAGCATGCATGCAGCTATATATGTAGTATATATGTATTCACCTACTTTCAGATGAGCATACCAAAATTAAGTTATACACACTGATTGCCTACTTGCTTTCAGCCCATTATAGTTAATGCTAATTTATTTCCTGCTACAAGGTAGAACAGTGCACAGAGAACCAACGTGGAGTCAGGAATATTCATTTTTCTGAGTTCAAATATGGCTTCAGACATACTAAATGTGTGACCCTAGGCATTTCATTTCAAACCCCTTGTCTCAGTTTCCTCATCTATAAAATTAGCTGAACAAGGAAACAGCAAACCACTCCAATATATTTTCTAAGAAACCCACAAACAGGACCAGAAGAGTAGTTAATCAGAAAGGATTAAATCAACTGAATAAAAATAAAACATAACCTAGAATTCACCTAGAAGTCACCAATGGCAATATTTATGCCATCTCAATTATAACTAAATTATTTTAAAACGTGTATCATAATTTTCATGTGCATAATATCCACTAAGTGAAAATTGGCTTTGCTGAATTTTACTCCAAATGATTTGAAATTATAATTATGTCTTATAAGTTTATTGAAATAAAAGGTACCTATTGGAATTTTCTTTATTATTTAATATTAAACTCTTGTGTCAAAAATGCTAGCTTACTACAGCATCTAGATATTTTTGCTGAAAGAAAAACAAAAAATCATCATAATTTTGTTTGTATAATAAATTTAGCATAATTTTTATTATTGGAAAGATATTATAAAATAGATAATAATAGTATATAAACACATCAAATATTTGTCAAGTATATTGAAATGGTTGGATCTAACCTACTCTATGTTGATTATCCCAAATCCAGTAGAGAGTAGTAGTTTTGGTTATAGGTGAATATGACATGAGCATTTATCAAATTGACTATATGATATTCAAATATTAAAAATGGAAGAACTATAGCATGATGGAATTTAAAAAATCAACTAAATTCCTTTCTGAACTGATGTACTCAGTTTCTCAAGGGAGGTGATTTTTGATTGTAAGTCTACATCCTCTGCTTCATGGAATACTATATTCAATGCCTTCTGATCCTTTAATGTAGAAACTTCTAAGTCCTGTTTAATCCTAATTGTGATTCTTCATTATCTGATTTTTCCCTTGCTGTGGGTAGTATTTTCTCCTTTACCTAAATTTGACTATCATAGTTTTAGGACTTTTAAATTGGAGATTTATTTCAGGAAATGACAAGTGGATTTTTTTACATTTCTATTTTCCCCTCTTATTCAAGAACAAAAGGACATTTTTCCATGATAATTTCAATATGGTGTCCAGGTTCTCTTTTTGATCAGATCATAGCTTTATGGCAACCTAGTGATTCTTAGATTCACTCTTCTGGATCTATTTTTTTAAAAATTGTTGTTTTTCCAGTGAGATATTTAAATTTTTCTTCTAATTTTTCATGCTTTTGAATTTGTGTTAATGACTGCTGTTGTGTCATGAAGTTGTTAGCTTCCATTTGTCCATTCTAATTTTTAGGGAATCATTTTTTAAATGGAGACTTTGTACTTTCTTTCTTAAGGAGTTACTTTCATGTTTGAGGCAATGCATTTCTTTTCTTTATTTTAAGGGAACTGTTTTCATCAGTAAGTTTTTGTTCTAAGCTAGTGATTTTTTCCCCATCATTTTCTTTTCAATTTTCTTGAAAGTTTCTTACTATTTGTTCTTCTATCCTTTTTTGGAAGCTCTTATATGGATTCATTTTGTGGTTGGTTTCCTTTCCATTTTCCTTTGAGGCTTCACATGTTATCATTTTTGTATTGTCTTCGGAGTTTGTATTTTCATCATCTCTCTTATTGAAATAATTTTTTCTAGTATCAGCTGTTTTCTTTGGCTTTTGCTCATTTCAGGTGTTATTTTCTGCTTTTGTTTGTCTATTTGATAAAGCTTAGATCCATTCCTGGGATGGAGTGACTACACCACTGTACTTGCATGTGCCTAGGATCAGCTCAGTTGTCTTTGTTTCAGATTGAGCACTCTTCAGAATCAGCTGGGTTGGCTTCTCTGTATTGAGAATAAGAGTTTTCAACCTTTCCTTCTTTTGAGTAAAGTACAATAATGATACCCACGTGATCTCTTTTAATTTTTATCACAACCCTTTAAGGCAGATACATAATAATATAACCCTATTCTAAACTGCATTTTACAAGTCTGTCTACTGAATTACAGTAAGACTGTCTATCTTTACACAACTGAGGCAGAATTCAAACTTATTTTCCTGTCTTTAAGTCAAGGGTTTTGTGAGGCTCAGATAAGATAATGGATATGAATAATTCTGCAAACTTTTAGCCAATATTAATATTGATTTTTTTATTATCAGCCTCCAGTCACTAGGCCTCTAGTCTGTCTTCATTTCCTATGCTTTCCTCTGAGTTTCTATTGAGCTCAAGCACTGTTTTCATGGCAATATAGGAATGTAATGGTAATATTTTAAAACTCTATTTCCTAAAAACAAAATATTACTATGTACATATTAATTATAATTTCAATATACATTTAATCAACAAAACAATGAGTCAAACCCTGATATATACTGATTCCTAACTTTTGAAGTATAAATGCTTACACTAAAAATTTATCATTGAAGCCTATAGTTAGCTTTAACCACTTCCAAGCTCAGAATTCTGTCTACTATGCTGCACTGTCAGCTCACATACAAGCAGCTATTGACAATGCATCTTCTTCACTGTGACAACAGAAGTGTGAATAATGTTATGCCCACCTTACAAATGATGAAAATGAGAAATTAGAGAGGCTAATAAGTGGTAGAGCCAAGACATAAACCTTGTCCTTTTACTTGAAATATATTGATCTCTCTACTCTAACACTATGCTTTATAACTACTGATTTCAGTGAATAATAATCAGCAGTCTTTTTTGTTGTGCCTATAATTATGGGTCTTTAATATATATGCTTTGGAGTGAATATATGAAAAAATAATAGCTATCAGTAGAAGATTCCTAATTCTTGGCTCACCCCTATATTGACTCAAATGGATAACTTTAGCCCAAAGATTGGGTGAATATTTTCTAAAATTAAGAAGCACAGCTCACACTCTCCTTCATGTGGTCTACTCTGATCCATGAGCTGAATGTCATCTGCCCCTCATTAAATTTTCCTATAACATTCTAGATTCATTTCTCTTTCCCTTCTATCACAATATTTCTGTACAATGCATAATGGTGGATATATCTCTACAATGTATTTTTGTTTAAACTTTTTTTAAAAAGTTTTTTTTTCCAGCTTACACGTCAATCAAATTCTCAATAATCATTTCCTGATATTTTGTCATCTATATTCTCTCCCTCTTTCCCACCCCTCCCTTTTCCAAGGATTTCAGGTAATATGAAATAATTTGTCCAAATGTTATTATAAGATGCATATTTCCAAGTTCATCCTATAGTTGTATAATTGGAAATTCTTGAACCCCTAAAAACACATTACCCAAAATTCCTTTCTATACTACCCAGAGTGCTTTTCCCTTTGTGCATGTTTACATGATCATGTTATTGTTAATAAGTTCTGTAACTCCTCCATATCACTCTTTTCTTTAGCAAGTGGGCTGGGTGGTTTAGGTAGTTCTTTTATCTTAATTGCTATTAATAAAATTTTAAAATATGATAGTTACTGATTATTAATTATAATTTTTATGTTGTGAAAGAAGACACATTTCACATGAGAAAAAAATCATGGAGGAAATAAAGGAAGAATGGTATGTTTCAATCTGCATTTAGACTTTGTCATTTCCTTCAACAACAGTGAATAACCTTTTTCATCATGAGTGCCTCAGAGCAGTCCTGGATGCTTGTTTGTGTCACTTCAGTCTTTCCATGTTTTTTTTTCTGTCATCTTGTTTGTTTTTTTTTTATGCCACAATCATATTCCATTTACAAGCATATACCACGAATTTTTCACTCATTGTCCAATTGATGGACATCCCTTCAGTTTCCATTTCTTTGCCAGCACAAAAAGAGCTGCTATAAATATTTTTGTACAAGTTGGTCTTTTGCACCTGTCTTTAATCTCTTTAGTATATAGGCAGTGTAGTGGTATTGCTTGGTCAAAGGGTATACATAGATTTATGGCTTGTTTCTTTCTCTATTTCTGCCTGTTTTGCCTTCTCTCTTTCCTGGGATCCCCCAAGGCTTCCTTTTTTTCCTCCCTCCCCAACACATTCTTTTCCTTTCACTGTCCTGAATCCTCCCATTCTGTCTCTTTCAGAAATCTTCATCATATCCATTTCTCTCTCCCCACTAGAGGCTGGCCCCTCCCCCTCTCCCAGTCCTAGAAGCCCTTTCCCCATAACATGACTCTTCCTCCCTTGCTCAGCTTTTGTCTCAGTGTCCCAACTCACTCTCTATACTACTCCTCTTCCTCTCTGCTCCTCTTTCTCCACACAGACTTTCGCCTCAAAAGTGGCGAATCATGACTCCCCTAAAAACATGTTTACTCTGAGAGTGGTAGCCATGCATGACCAAAGAGGCAACATGGTAAAGTTAAGTTAATATTTACTTTTCAGCCTCACTAATCTCATCGTGTGGAGTGAGGACATCCCTAATTTTGACCATGACTCCACTGAGATTTATTCCATTTGAAGCTATCTTTAGGGGGTTTAATCTGAGTTTGTGTGATGTAATGGATTTGATGTCTACCTTACTCTCTGAAGACAAAAGGCATTTTTGTGACTGCCAGTATCTCAAAATTGTCATCAAAGGACCCACAATGCTTTCCTACCCCAATAATCCCGAGGACTATGTCAGTTTATATGTTGTGTATGATTGAAAAGTTGTTAGGGATATACAAATGGCCCTCAGCTCTGAATGGTCTTATTCAATTTCCATTCATGGCAGAGTACAAAAAAAGAGGTATAAGGGTTGTGCAATTAGAAAATCTTGAACCCTTGAACTTCATCTCCCAGAATCTTTTTCCCTTTGTTCATGTAGTGATCTTACATATTATTTATAAGTTCTGTAACTCTGCCTTTTTTCTCTCTTTTCCTGTGTCTATGGCTGGGCTAACTCCCTCATTGCTCTAGTTTTTATTTTCCTTTTCTTCAAGTTATTATCAATAAATCTTATTAAATATAATAATTGGGGTATTTGGATATTAATTTTTAATCTTAACAGGGTACTAAGTATAATAAGGTATGGGGCTATTTGGAGCTGTGAAATTGAATGGACAACCCATATGTATTAATAAATACATATAAATTTATAAGAGATGAGCAATGAACTAAAACCAGATTTGAGTAAGGAAGACTGCTTTTAATAATTCTAAGTTTTGCTCTAAATTGAAGGAATTTATTTTTAATTTTAATATTCTTCCAAGGATATTATATGATTGGGGATCAAGGAATACAACAATCTTGGAGCACAAAAAATATTGAGAGTAGCAGCACCATACCACTGCCACCTCTCTTGACTCCAGACCACTGGTTCCGGTTCTAGGCCAACCCTCTTAGGCATCATCTAGCAAAGCTGTTCCTGTAGAGAAAAGCCCATCTATACCTACCAAAAGACAATCACTTGCCATTCACAAGATAATCCTAGTACCTTAATGTTTCCCTCATTTTGGGGCAGGATTTACCTCTAGGATTCTTGTGTTTTTCTGAGTATGGTTCACATCTTTGGACAGAGATCAATTCAAATTAATAACAGAGATAATGGAATCATTTAGCATATAAACTTCAGAACTAGAACTAGATATGAATCTTCCTTGATTTCATTCCTGCTTGTTCTCTGATTACTTAAATGCAGTACTCCTTGTCTAGGTAAACCTATTTGGAAGCAGTTTAACTGTTCCCTGCCTTAACTTACCAACTCTAACTTTGACTTTTGTTTTCTCAGATATGCATTATTTGTCAGGTCCTTCTTGATTAGTTCTACTCACAATAACTCCTGGTTCTTCCCAACCTGCTCTGGCCAAATAAATTTGCTTTTTTAATGTTTTAGTAACTTGCTGTGAGGATTTTTGTGATAAGTAAAAATTCATGAATCTTGGTCCTATTTTAAAGTCTTGGTTTATAATTTCATTTGGTAGCATCATAGGGAAAACCATCTACCCCTCAAATAGATGAACAACCTTGTATTCACTTTCCTTTACTCAACAGGGAATTTCAATATGTTTCCTAAATAGGCAGTTTTACTTATATGTGTTTTTGGAAGGAAATCTACATTCTTCAAATACACCAAAGAAAGTCATGAATCATAGTAGTGTGCTTAGGAAATAAATAGCAGATTAAATACATTTCATAATGACTCCCTGTGCACAGAGCAATATTTTGATTAATTCTTCTTTATATAAAATTAATTCATAAGTTCAATCAATACAGCATGATTCATTGTTCTTTGCAAACTTCTTCAGGTGGCTTACTGAATTCTTCAATGAGAATCAAAGATTTAGGCCATCTAGTCCAATCCTTTTGTTTTTCTTTTTATGTGAGAAAACAGAAGCTCTAGGATGTTAAGTGATTTGTCCTAAGCCATATAAGTAATACACGGTCAAGGAAGGATTTGAATATATTATAGTGTCCAAAATACACTGCATCACATTTCTTTTTTTTTTTAATTACTTCTGTTGATGTGTATAGACAAAGAATGAAAGGATAAGACCAATGTAAATGATTTCTCTATCTTGCATACCACTTCTAGGTTCATCTTTGTTAAGCATTATTTTTCTTTTGTCACCAGTTTTACTCTCCTCCAAAAAGTTTTAATCATTCTCTATTTCCTACCTTAAATTGTCTAAGCCCCAAATTATGACTTTTAAGGATTTTTATAATCTATACCCAATTAATCAGTCAAGATAATTTTCCATAAACTTCTAGCAATTCTGACTGCATTATCAAGGTTTTAGTTGATAGTGTTCTTATGTGCACATTGCCAATACCTACTTTTGCCTTGTTTAATATTCTTCAACTTGAAAATATTCTCTCCTTTTGACCAGATTAAGGACTGAATCAAGTTCTACATTCTCCGTGAAGCCAACTGTGTCACCTTTGTTTGAACTAACCTCTTCATATAAATTTCTGATGGTTAGCCCATACCACATTATTTTACAAATATATTTTCTCATATATTTCAGTATTTCATATATTTCATTTCTCTAATGCCTCAATTAAACTGTAAAATCTTTAAGGACTCTTAACTCTTTTATATTCTATTATTTCTTCTACTTTGCCTAGCACAGTGCTGATCATTTCAATTTAACCTTTGATTGTTCTGCAGTTTTGTCCCAGATAACTACATGACAATATGATATATGTATCTTATATTTTTGGAGCAAAACACACACACACACACACACATATACAGAGATCTGGCAAGGATCTGTGATTTCATCAATATGGCGACTCTCTACACTGGGAAAACACCTTATCTATATCTTAGTAGATTTTTTCACAGAGCATTGCTAGAGACATATAGTAGTTAAATGATGTACTCGTGGTCACATAGTTAAAGCCAAAGATAAAATTTGAACCTAAATTTTTCTTCATTGAGATTTAGAGTTCTCCATTAAAATGAGAAAATTCTCATTCATGAATTGGTTAAATGAAGTACTATTTATGAATCACAAAATTTTGTGTTACAAGATCAGAATTTAGCTACCTCCTTCTCTGAACCATGTCTCTGACTATCCATCAGCTATTATGTATGGTGTTGTATCTATATCTTGCCTTTCTTCTCAACTTTTGGGATTCCTTTTCTCTAGACAAACTGTGAGTGCTGTCAGGTTGATATATTTGCATTTGTTATTTCCCATTCATAAATGTCCAAGCTGTACTGTTTGAAATTCTTTAAGGAGTTTATTTCAGGTTTCTTTGTTTCAAAGTCTAGGAACTTTTTGCTTATTCAAATTTTACTCCCCTGACAACCAGTCAATCAAAGCTGCTGGCTGTTCAGCAATTATGCTGTTTTCCTATATTCCCTTATTTTACTGGTGATCATGACTTATCACTAGATAATAATTATACTTCAAATAAAAATTAGTGTTACATACATGTATAACATATGTAATTATATATGCATGTGTATAAATATGGATATATACATACATATTAATCATCCCATTTTCTGCATGTGCAAGCAGAAAAGTTTGATGAAGTTTAAAACTCTTGGTATTGTAAGATTTTATTGGAAACACCACATTAAAGGTTTCTCTAAGTCAATAAGATAATAAGACAATAATAAGGTGAGTGAAAATAAAAACAACTGAGAGGATTGGCATCATACCCAGAAAATTGATGAATATTTTTTTAATGGCAGTAATCACTTGTGGAGGTGTTGTGGAATGATTGGCAAACTAATAGATTTTAAAAAACCAGTAAATATTATTTTTTCCAGATTATATGGCAATACATTTTCTTAATATTTATTTTCTGATATTTTATATTCCATGATGGTTATGTCTTGTTTTGACTTTAATTTCATCCTTTTCCATAGGCCTAACAGGGAAACTATTTTGTGTTCCCCTAATTTCTCTGTAATATCACCCTTTATTTCTAAATCATGAATCTGTTTTGATTTTATGATGGTATAAAGCATGAGGTATTAGTCTATGCCTAGTTTTTGCCATACTGTTTTAAAATTTTCTCAATAGGTTTTGTAAAATAGTGAGCTTTTCTTGTATAATATGGATCTTTGGGTTTGTCAAACCCTAGGTTACTATGGTCATTTACTCTTGTGTATTGAGTACCTTTGGTTCCATCAGTCTTCCACTTTATTTCTTAGCCAGTACCAGATAGTTTTGATGGTTGTTGCTTTATAAAATATTTCGAGAATCTGTACAGTTAGGCCTTCCTTCATAATTTTTTCCACTAATTCCATTGACATTCAAGTTCTTTTGGTCTTCCAGATGAATTTTGTTATGATTTTTTTCCAATTCTAAAAGATAATTTTGGGTAGTATGATTGATATGGCACTAAATAAGTAGATTAATTGTGGCAGAATTGTGATTTTTATTATATTGGCTCAACCTTTGTATGAATAATGAATGTCTTTCTAGCTGTTTAATTCTGACTTTGAATAAGTGTTTCATTTCATTTTATAAAATAGATCCTGACTTTGCTTTGCAGGTAGATTTCCATGTATTTTATATTGTCTACAGTTATTGCAAAAGACATTTCTCTTTCTATCATTTGCTGTTGGGCTTTATTGATAGTACAGAGAATTACTGATAATTTTTGTTGTTTATTTCATATCCAAAACTTTGCTAAAGTTGTGAATTGTTATATTTCTTGTTGCTTTTCCAGGATTTCCCCCACTAATACATTCTTGGTTTAGTGGTGACATGGTAGAATAATTTTGGGAATGAATTTTAAACTATACAAATAAAATAAATAAGATACTATATTCTCTGATCCACAACTATATTATTGGGCTTATTATTCAAGGAAGCTATATATGAGAAGAAAAATGACAAAAAGTATTTGCCATTTGGGTCAACTCTCTGGAAGAAGAAAGGGAAGGGATACATGTGATACTATGTGATGTAGGAAACAGAAAATATTACTAAAAAGTCCATATATTCACCCAAATATTTGTATCAGACCGCTTTGTTATAACACAGAACAGGAAAGAACAGAGGTGCCCATAAACTGGGGAATGGCCAGACAAATTGTGGTACATTAATATAATGGAATATAACTGTGCAATAAGCAATATGTATAGCATAAATATAGAAAATCATCCAATGATTTGTAGTAACTGATGCAGAATAAGTAAGCACTGCCAATAAAACATTAAACTCAGTAACTACATTAATGTAACTGAAAGAACAACCATAGCCAAAAAGCAATAGTGAATGTAGCAAAATTATAAAAATCAAGCCAGACTAGATTCAAGAAATTGAAAGGGCATACTTAACCCATCCCTTCAGAGAGGTGGGCAGTCTGCAGGTGTTAACGATTGCAAGTTTGTCTTTTTGAATGTATGGATAATCTTTGTTGATTTTGTTACTCTTTAAAATATGCTTTGTTACATGATATTTCTTTCTGTGAGATGGAGAGACAAGGATATTAGAAAACTAAGGTGATAAATAAATAGAAGATATCAATAAAACTTATTAAAATAAACTTGTTCTGTTGAATTGAAAAAGATTTTTTTAGAAATTTATAAAATCATTTGAATACCAGCCCCTAAATTGATATGTAATGAATATCAAATGATGTCCTCACTTCAGTTCAGTTAACTCAACAGATATTTGTTAAGTACTATTGTATACAGAACATTCTGCCCAAATAAGAGTGTGCAAAATTGACTTAATAAATCTAGTCTAAGAACCCAGCCTTGCAAACATCTGAGAAGATCTCCTTAACCTAACAAAATAGAATATGCCTTCTATGTTGTCTTGGAATGTGAAAAAAAATTTCTCTGGGCATTGAAATTTCCTAACAACTGTAGACCAATTAATGTTGTTGCTTCATAATTCCCATCTTCAAAAATAAATGTGAAAAAACTGACTGCTGCCACCATCCAAGTATCTCATGACTCGCTAACTGGCAAGCTCCTGGCCAGAATCCATGAAAACCAGATGCTACAACACACTGACAACAATTCTTTTGAATTGTAGTGTGGGTGTAAGCCATCATGTATTATATGAGACAAGATCTTTGCAGCATGGAAGAAAAAATTAAAGTTAATGCCATTGAGAGCTCTATTTTATATTCAGTCAGCATTTGGGAAGAGCTCTTGAGAAACATCAAAGTGTTAACTCTGTCACTTATGAGCAAGTAATTTTGCCATTTTAGGCAAGTAATTTTTCCATCTTAGGCAAGTAATTTCTTTTCTCTGAGACTCAGTCTCCTCATCTAAACAAAAAACAAAACTGGAGATAGTTCAGGACATTTGTCCTGTCTTCTTCACAATGCGTTTGGGAAAGATGAGAAAGGGTTACGAGCATGAAAGTGCTTAGTAAACTTATAAGTGCTGAATAAGTAATAAATATGGAAATAGCCTGTCATCAAAGCATTTTTCTGCCTGCATTGTCAGGGAGGTATACTAGACCAAGGAATTCAAATAGGTTCGTCATTCATTATGTCTTTGATGCCAGCAGCCTTGTTATAGGTGAAATATACTTCAATTTTTGTGCCATTCAAGTGGAATGATAAGTTCAAAGTTCAAATCTAGACACTGATACTTACTGCTTATGTGACTTTAGGAAAGTCATTTAGCCTCCCTGGGTCTTAGTTTCCTCATATGTAAACACAGAAATGAGATTGGCTAATGTTTAAGGTTTTAAATCTATGATCCCCTTCTAATGCTTATCTAATCCTGCCAGCAAAAGACCTGACAGACAGGCTAGTGAAATAATTTGCCACACAAAAGCTAAATGGCAGAGTTGAAACTAAAATCCAGACCTTGACCTCCTAGTATTCCACACTTCTCAACTACAAAGCTGCCCAAAGTTATAGCAAAATATTCCAGTGGGCCTAGTTAAGAACTTCATTCTAATGCAAGTGTTTTAGAGGGTCAAAGGACAACATTTTCCCCCTTAAATCTGCATGGAACGGATATATATTTATGTTTCTTTGTGTGAATAAGATTCTACTAGAGAAGTAGCCTTTGGCTAAAAGTCTCATAAACAAAACTGCTTGTTAGAGAGTTCAGTTCTATTGGAAAAAAATTATTGTACTTCATGTAAACATGAATAGAAAAATCAAATGATTTTACCACCAAATTGAGTTATTTAGAAAATAGTCTTTACTTCTAAAGGGTGATGATAGATACAAAAACAAAGACTTTGGGCACTTCGAATGGATCATGATTTTTGTCTATTAAAGTAATTATAGAGATCTCTGACTCTACCCCTATGTGCTTCTTTATAATAAAGTCAAGGTATATTTAAATAAATTCCCAATACTAATGTTCTCTTCTATTTGATATGACATTTTCCAATATAAAAACTGTAACAAGTGCAGTATGTCTTTTTTTAAAAGACTTTAAAATAAATGACTGTTTGACATCTGACAAAAAATAACATAAACAGCATAGTATGTTATGAAGCTCACTGAAAATTCATGATGTTGAAATTAACCACACAGCTAACCTCCATTTTATTTCTAATTAGGATAGGTCTAAAATGAATGACTACCAGAAGATTGTTGAATACAATAACAATAATGTATGATGATCAATTGTGAATATATTAACTATCAGCAATGCAAGGATCCAAGAGACTCATGATGAAAAGGGGTATCCATCAGCATAGAAGTAACTGTGTAAAAATGGACTCGAATCCAGAACTTAAATCCCCAGAAGTCCTTGCTCCACTTTCCCAAAATGCTTTGTAATCTCACTGAATTCTCACCTCCGCCCACGGCAGGGGCTTCTCTTCCTGGCTCTGCTGGCAAATAGACGTGTCTCATGATGTGAGTGAAATTTGGGTGGGCCTCCTGGCCCACCTAGCATGTGCTTCTCTTGCTTGTATTTTCTTTAACCCTTGACCTTTAAAGAAACCTCATAAAAATAATACTCCTTGCAGAGAGAGAAACTAATTTCTACCTGCCTCGGTTTTCCTAAATTTTAACTGTTACACTGACAGAATCTGAATGTAAATTGAAGTGTACCATTCTCCACTTATTTCCCCCTGAATATTTCTCTAATGTAAGTGATATGTCTTCTTTAACAACATCATGAACTGGGAAATGTGCATTGTATGATAATACTTGTACAATCTATATCATATCACCTGCTATCTTGGGCATGGGGGAGAGGTAAGTGGTAGGGAGAGAACAGGGATCAAAAATATAGGAAAATAATTATTAAAAATTGTATCAAAATGTTAAAAAAGAAAAAGACAAAAAGAAAATGATTATTATTGAGCACATTAATTATCATTTAGTCTGATGTTTCTAAAAATTTCTAGTTTGTTTTGGAGTAGTCTCATTTAAATAAGGGGAAAACATGGTACAAAATTTTTATAGCATTGTCTTTTTTCATGAAACATTTTGATAGAAATGACTAAACTTGCTTAGTGATTATTTACTATTGAATTAATTAATGGCAACTCCAAAAATATTATAACACTGGTTGAGCAACTTTAAGATGCTTCTAAATATTTCTTTGTCTATTAACCTCTCATTTACCTTTCCTCATATGATGGTAAGGTGTATTCCATTCTTCATATTAATTTTAAATATTTTATATCTCATTTCTATTACATTGTATAAGAGGCAATGTGGAACAGGGGATAGAAGGAAAGCCTTGAGTCAGGGAGATCTTCTGACTCACAATGGCAAACTGGACATGGACAAACCATTTAACCTCTCAATGTCATATGAAATGCTTTATAAAGAACAGTTTCATATGACTGGAATCTGAGAGAATTTCTACCTAAGCTTTCCTCCAACTGATGAAATGGCATGGCCAGACAAACACAATGTACATACACAAATGTTACAAAAATGTTAAGGAGTACCAGTGAAAGTCAAGATCATTCTCTAACTACTGCTTTGACATTAAATACTTTATATTGGACCAGAATTCTCTAAAATACCAACATTATAACAGTGGCAGTTTTTCCACAGTGCTTTCTTTCTTTACACCTTGTCATTTAAACTTAAATTGAACCATATCATGATATTAATTAAGCTTGCAGATATATTTATATTTGGGCCTTGTGGTACTCAGGAGAACTTATACAACTCCTGCTCAAATTTGCATAGGTTTACTTACCAAATCATAAGCTATTTCATCTTCATTATCATAGGAAATTGCCAAGATTCAACTATTCAGGCATATTCCCCATGTGACTTTTCATAGCCTAAAATGGAATATCAATAGCCATCTCTGTAGGACTTTGCATTTCAAAAAAAATTGGCTAAAACCTTGTATATGGCATGCGAACAAGAAACAGAAAAGATAAGAGTTCCATGCATAGGCATGCATAACGATGTACAACTCCCCACCTCAGTTTCATAAGCCCAGGGGATATTTCAAACCACAGATTTTTCAGCACTGTCCTTTGACTGCTGGCTCAGTCATAATCATGCACATATATAAATAGTTTCTATTTCTGCTGCTGAGGCTGGCACTCTCTACTATTTTTTTTTCTATCCCCACACTCAATGTAAGTGACAGCTTTTCCCATGATACATCAATGAAAGTTTAGGCAAGAGAAGCTCCAACTCTCCACCCCACTGGGAGACTGTAATAGAGAGTAGGGCAAGAAGCATAGCTTTGCCAATGAACTAGTAGTAGCTCAGTGACCAGAAGTCTCAAAGGACTGGAAAATGGGCTACTGATGCTTCATTTAGCATTTAATGTCAGTACTTTTTAAGTATAAAAAAGCAGCAATGATCAATGCAGATAGGAAAGGATGTCAATCAGTGAAGCAAATCTAAGCGTATCTTTCAAATATTTTATATCATAAATGTGGCTGACAGAAGATAGAGCATCCAGAGAAGCTTCAAGAAGAGAAATGGTTTCTGAAGGCATTCAGTGGGGAGAAGAAAGAGATAGGAAGAGGTGTGACATGGCAGCTTCTGTTTACACTAAGATTTGGCAGCAACATGACAATTGCCAATCAAAGGCAGCTAAGGAAACTCAATATAAATAAATAAAGCCTTACTTGGGAGCCTTCAGCCTGCTCAACAGGCAATTTGCCACAGTATTTCATCACATGCTCTACCAAGCACAACAAATGACTGGAGATCCTGCCTACAGAAATTAGGAAGAGCAAAGGGAATTTTGACATTACCTGCATAGAGTGTGTGATACATATGCTTTTGCCAGTGACAATATCTATTTTTTTTACACAAATTGAAAAAGTTTTTGTAGAAGATAAGGTAGAAGGACTGAATGAATCCTGTACTTTCTAAATTACACAAGAACAGGATTATTGTTCTTATTTGTCCTTGGTCTTAAAGAGGACCATTGGTGACACATGGTGATATCTTAACTTGGATGAATTGGATTTAAGTGAGGCAGAGTTGCACAAAGTCCTCCATCTCACTCTATCTTTCAGAGTCACTGAAATTCAGTGTCAAGCCAAAAGGATGGATGACTGGTGATAATTTGACAGTGATGAAGCTCTAGGCACTCCCTAGCACCTGCTTCAGATTCCTTCCTGGCCACTGGAACAAATCATTTTTATTCACCCATTTTTTGGGGAAAAAAGTTTTCATATGCTTGAAGGTGTCATCCCCCTAACTCACTGCTGATGGGTTAAAGGCCTGCCACTTATCGTCCACCTGATTTAGTCCCTTTTCAGAGATGGTTTTACTTGGATGTAGACACTATAGATGCTACAGCTTCTGAGAACCACAGAAGAGAGTTGAGTGAAAGATGGACACCAAAGGTAGATGAGCAGTCTTGAAAAATGTGGGGCAAACCCTCATACCAGATGTGTTAGTCCTCCCTGAACACCCCGTAACCCTAAACAGCAAGTAAATACTCTTTGAAAGAATGAAAACAGCTTTTCAGAGAGAAAGCCAAAGAAGCAACCTGAAGACCCATTGGAGGGTGCTTTTCTGTGTCAGCAAGTTGGAGGGTGTAGGAAATTGTCATAGAAATAATTGGAAGCGGAAGAGATGCTAAACATTTTGTCTATGCATGTGTGTTTGTGTGTATATAGACATTATAAATGGAAATATGTGTGTGTATATATATATATATATATATATATGTCTGTCCATTTAGCTATCCTATCTACATAGTGCAAGGAATTTCAGGATCAATATAAGAGGAAGAATAAAAGTAAAGAGGATTAATAATTT
The DNA here is from genome assembly GCF_027887165.1 of Monodelphis domestica. Taxonomy (NCBI): domain Eukaryota; kingdom Metazoa; phylum Chordata; class Mammalia; order Didelphimorphia; family Didelphidae; genus Monodelphis; species Monodelphis domestica. Next base: position 395,464,567 of record NC_077228.1, on the reverse strand, counting down.
GCAAGAGAAAACATTAAAAAATTGCTATGAGACCTTGAGCACACGTACACATCACATATACACATGTGCTCTCTCATTATCTAGTTAAAAATTTACATAGATATATACATATGTACATACACATATGTGTGTATATTTGTAAAATATAATAAATGAACATGGCTAATTCAATTTTTGGAGAGGGTTATATTCAATTGCATCAAAGCCATTAAGACTCATTGGAAAGAGTTTAATTATCAAAATAAAACTATGGAATCATATAAATATTAAAAGAGGAGCATATTCAGTAAAAAGCAGTAAAATAGCATTGTTTTAATATATACTCATGTGACTGAGCACAAACCAGAAACACATCATGGCAGAGAACATTGGAATGAACATTACTATGGCAAAGGTAGAAACAACATCATATGGGGATATAATAGAGACAAAAGGAAGAAATGGAAAAGTGATATCTGAAACAGAAAAATAATTGATCACAAACTAAGTACACAAAACCTAGAAAAAATAATTTAGGGTCAAACAATGCTGAAAGTTTAAAAAAATCTAATCAGTACAGTAATGGTGGATCATAATTTCAGAAGCCTGATAATGATGTATAGAATGGGGACTATATTTTCATATATGAGCAATGTGCTATTTTATATTTTTTAATTATTTATTATAAAGCAAGTTTCTTTCGGTGAGTTATTCAGTGGGAAGGCATTTTGGTATAAAAGAATCACGAGTAAACCTTTTACATATAAAATAAAATGCTTCTAAAATAAAGAATATATCAGTGATTACTATGTCAGCATTACTTAAGGACTTCTTTTCCCTTTAAAACAATATTACTAATTCAGAAGAATGCTTTAGAAGTAATATGATTAATTTTTTTAAATGTTATTTAACAATATTTTTTGAATAGTGACAAGTTGTAAACATGTCAGGAAGATACTAATAAAATTAGGTGGATTCAGAACTGATTAAATAGCCAGACCCCAAATACAGGCATTTAAAAAAATTTTCAGCCTGAATGGAGGACTCTAATGCCATCTTCTAAGATCCTTAGTCCTATTCTATTTTTGATGATGTGAAGCAAGGTATAAATGCCATGGTTATCAAATTTCCAAATACTGTAAAACTAAAGACAAAAAACCAGTGTATTAAAGGGCAAATTTGGGCTACAAAATGTTTTGTATAAGATTGAATAGGATAGTCTGAAGCGAATAAGATTAAATTTAACTTGAATAAATGAAGGTTTTTCATTTTATTCAAAAATCTCAACTGCAAAATTATAAGATCCAAGGAATGGTTATGCAATAGTTTACATACAAAAAGAACTGGAAGTTTGGCTGAATTTCAAACTTGATCTGAGAAAACTGATGAGTCAACAGTAGTTAAGTGTAACATACTATGCCAAAAAAATTAATGCAACATTAGGTAATATTAAGTAATGTGGTTGGAATTTTATAGATGATGATTATACTTTTTAGGTCAGACCATAGTTGAAATACAGTGTTCAGTTACAAGTGACATTTTTGAGGAAAGCCTTTGGCAAGCTAGAACACTTGGGACCTATACTACCCAGAAATCAGCTGAAGGAATTGATGATGTTTCTCTTTTAGAAGAGAACTCTCAAAGATTAATTATAGCTGTTTTCAAGTATTTGAAAAATAGGAAAGAGAAATTAAGATTGTTTTACATGGCCTAAGAAGAGAGAACTGTAGACAATAGGTAGGTACTGTTGAAAAATGATTTTTTCTTGGTATAAGATAGATTTCCTAACAACGAAAGCTTTCCAAAAGTAGTTTTGATTGCCAAGTGTGTTTCTTTTCACTAAAGATCTTCAAATAGGATTATCTTCAAGCAGGTTCTGGATGATCAACTGTCTATTTTAGAGCAAGACCTTTGGGGGGTGGATTGTGTGAGATGAGCTCTGGGATTTCTTTTAAAAGAGATTATGTGATCCTGTTGAATAAATTGCCAATCTTATATTGCAGACCCTTTTGGTCCTATATAATCCAATATTTAATAATTTCTAAGATATAAATTTAACTTTGCTAATGAATCTTTTAAGCTAAAAATAACCTCTTTAGGACCTCAGATATTCCTATCAAGCTGTAAATTTTACATAAATTGTATTTATATTTATCTATATTTTTCACTTTCTATACTATTCAGAATGACTCCCTTGTTTGCTTTCCTGTATCACTGAGCCAAGAGAACACAGTATCTTATAGCTGAAAATACAATTCCCTGAAATATTCCTAGATAAAACACAGATTGCCATAAAATCTCAGAAAAAGAATAATAGAAAAAAGAGGTCAAGCTTATTAAATCTTTTCTAAGCCCCCTGTTTTTTTTTTCTCCTCTCTAGCACTTGTCTTCCAGTGCCTCTAACAGCTTGGGGATTGAGACTAACAATCTCTTCCCATCTGCCTATCATCTTATTATGAGAAATGAAAAAGAAACTAAAAGCAACCAGGAGATTCTGTTTTTAAGCAAATTGCTTTCCCTACTGTGTCCTACTTTCAAGATGAACAAGTACTACCATTCCATTTAAATGCTATACAGCTTTAGGGGGCTTTGATAGGAACATCTGGGAAATGGGTAGATGCCCCTGAGTAAGCACATTTTCTTTTTCAACAAGCATTAAGATACTGCGAGGTTGGATATTTCCTACTTGTTTTTTTCCCAGCATAGCTTCTGTACCAAGAATGAGAGATGATCAGGAAACAAAATACAAACACCTCATAGTGCTTGGTTAAGGTTATGGACTAATTTAATTATGGTAATTTACAGCCCCATTGCACAAGGTTGTTAAAAAAAAAAGTTCTGCTTCCACTGGCCAGTAGGCTGACACAGACTAACAGTGTACTTTTAAACTAAACTAGCTCATTAAATTTTAGGAGTCTATTATTCCTTGTCTTATTAGTATTCTAAATACAGTATTGTGACTTCTATGGTTCATGCAAAGGAGCTCAGGATAGATTTCATTTTGATATGCACAACATTAATCATATTTTCCCTCCTTCAAAAAAAGACAACACTGTCACTTATATAGGTTCCATCTCAGTCAAGAAAAAATGCCAGTCATTATTTGATGCTGAAACACCAAAATATAAGCAAACATCACTTAATAATCCTCAAAATCTCAGAAAACAAAGACTACTTTTGTTTTCTTTCAGTTAAAAAGAATTCATTAAGTACCTACACTGTTAAACACTGGGTACAAAGAAAGGGAAAAGACAGTCCCTGCCCACAAGGAGATCACATTCTAATGGGGAGAGGATAACATGCAAACACAGCTATAAATAAACTAGGTGCAGGTTAAATTGTAGGTAGCTAACAGAGGTAAGAAACTAGAATTTAAAGCATCAGTAAAGACTTCCTATAGAAGGTAGGAGTTTAGTCAGGGAAGTCAGAAGGCACAAATGAAGAGGAAGAGCATTTCAGGCACAAGGGGCAACCAGATAAAATGCCTAGACTCAGGAGATGGAGTGTCTTGTTTAAGGAAGAGGATGACTTTTTTTGCTTAAAATGTTTCCTAGATATTGTCTTAGATGAGAAGCTACTTGACATTCTTTTTTTGCCTATTAATTTTTAGAAAATTTGTTTTTCCATATTATGTTAATTTCTTAATATTTATTATCTGATGTTTTGTAAATCATGCACTCTTTCTCTCTAACCTATCCCCAAGAAGATTATACATATTTTACCATATATTACATATTTCCTTATTTTTACTGTTGTGAAAGAAGACACATGTTGCTTAAGAATACAAAAATTCATGGCAGGAATAAATGTTTTAATTTGTATTCCTTTTATGCAAATGGATATCCTTTATTTATTTACCTTTTTATTCATATATTTACTTGTTTGTTTGTTTATTTATTTATTTAACTAGTTGTTTATTGTCATGATTCTCTTGATCCTGCCCTGAATCCTTGTCCTTTTTATAACAGTTGTTATACCCAGTTAATCTCCATACATTATTATTATTTACCATGTAGAATCTACTTTTGTTTTGCTCACTGAATTTTGCATCACTTCATATAAGTATTTCCAGGTTTATGTTATATATCCAGATTTGTTTGATGTTTCTTATGACATAATAGTATTCAGTTATAATCATAACCACTGTTTGTTCAGGCACTCCTCAATGGATGGACATCCCTTCACTTTCCAGTTCCTTGTCACCACAAAAAAAAAGAGCTACTATAAATATTTTTGTGCACGTGAATTCTTTCCCCCTATATTTAGTCTCTTTGGAATAAAAACTTAGTAGTGGTATTATTGTCTCAAAGAATGTACACAGTTTGATGGTTTTTGGGGCAAGGTTCCAAATTGTTTTCCAGAATGGTTTAATCAGTTCTTACCTCCTCTACCAGCAGTGTATTAGTGTACCAATTTTTCCACATCCCCTCCAACATTTATCATTTTCTTTTTTTGTCATGTGATCCATTTTGATGGTGTGAGGTCATATCTCAAAGTTATTTTAATTTGCATTTCTCAAATCAATAGTTTTAGAGCATTTTTTCATATAACTAAAGATAATTTTAATTTCTTTATTTGACAATTGCCACAGACAATTGGCCACTTGTCTATTTAGAAATATTTTGTAGTTTTATGGCTTTAACCTGGTTCAAAATTATTTGAGAAGTGAAGCCTTTGTCAGAAACACTTGTTATAAAGAATTTTTCCCCAGTTTGTGGTTTGTCATTTAATCTTGGTTGCATTGCATTTTTGTTCATGCAGAATCTTTAATTTAATGTAGTTAAAGTTATCTTCTTCCCTTGTCCATAGGTCTAACAGGTAAACTACTTTGTGCTCCCTTAATTTGTCTATGATATCACCCTTCATTTCTAAATCATGTATCCATTTTGATTTACCTTTGTATATGGCACAAGATGTTGATCCATGGCAACTTGAAATTCTTAAAGGAACATGAAGGACAAATTACGAGATCAAGCTCTTTCATTTAAATAATTGCTGAAACTTTTGTAAGTTACCTAACCTTTATGGTTCCTCATATGTAAAATTGAGGTAATTGGATTGGATCCAACAAGTCCCCTTTCTTCTTTTAAATTCCATTATTCTCTAAACACTCCAATATAGGAGTAATCATAGCAGTTATTTTATTATTAAAATGTAATTTTTATTTTATTTTACTTTTTGTCAATTAACAAACTTTTTTTTCTTCCACCCATCCTCTGAGGGGAAAAGAAAAATAAAATCATTGTAACACATATGCATCAGAAAGCAAAATGAATTCTCACATAGTCTACATCCAAAGACACATGGATCATTCTGTAGCCTGAGTTTAACATCTCTGAAATCAAGATAGATCAATTAATTGATAAAAAATGTTCTATATTTATTTGGGCTAAGGTATAATATTTTTTCTCCAGTCTCTTATTTAAATTCTTCATGAATCTTCATGTTTCAAGTATGTTTCTTATTAACAACATGTTGTTGGATACTCTGTTCTGCCATCATCCATTTTATGGATGTGTTCATCCCATTCAAATTTGTGATGAAAATAATTTTGTCCCTATTTTCATACTATTATTTTACATTATCTAACTTTTTCTTGTCTTTTTTTCTTACTTCATTTTTATAAAAAGAATATGGTAGAGAGAAGGAATGGGTTTACCATCTGCATTCTAGGTTTGATTCAATCTACTTCTACTTTTCTATCCCTCTGTTTTTCCCTCACCTGAGCACCAATTTATTTCTTTTAGGTAAACTCTTTTTCAAATGAGAGAGGATCATGTATGACATTTCCCTACCTCCTCATTTGTGATTACATAATGATCACATAAAATCATTTTTTTTCATCTTTCTACTGTATCTATCTTAGGGTATTTTTTCACCCTTCCTTTCTATTGTTTTTTTTTAATCAAACAAAAAAAGGAAATAAAGGCCTTTTCCAAACTGAGATTTTCTTTATTACCACTGATGATAATAGGTGTTCTGAGAAACATACGTATTATTTAATAACATTAGAATGTGATAAATTTATACTTAGTCACATGACTTCATTCATGTTTAACCTTTTTATATTTCTCTGGACTGCTGGGTTTGTTCAATGTTTCAATGGGCTCTAGTCTTTTAACCAGAAATGATTAGATTTCTTTTTCATTAAAGTTATATTTTCCCCCTATAAGATTATGATCATTTGCCTCCTGGAATATCATATTCTAATTTTTACACTTTATATTGGTGGTTGCTAAATCATCTGTGATTCTTATGATGGTTTCTCAGTCCTCAAATTTGTTCTTTGTGGCTATTTGTAGTATTTTTCTTGAACCTGGAATCCTATATTTTGACCATAATGTTTCTGGAAGTTTTGTTATTGCAGTTACCTGGTATTTGCATTAAAGTGAATTCTAACACCTTCTAAGCATTCCTAAAGAAAAGTTCTGACTTAAACAGAAAATGTGATGCCCATATACAGAACTCAAGAGAATCACCAAAAGGTAATTAAGAAAGGGGAAAAAAAATTTCAAGGGACCAAATATGTTCAAATGATTTGTATTCCTATAGGAAAAGATAGTATTAGTAACTCTTAAAAATTGTTATTATCATCAGTGTAGCTAGAAGAAATATATTTAGAGAGAACAGTGACAAACTATAAAGGATGATATGTCAAAAAATATAATAAACTAGGGGTAAAAAAGATAACACTAAGAGAAATGGGAAAAGAGATAAAATGGGGTAAATACATATTGCATAAAGAAGCACAAGGGAAGGTGGGGAGAAGACCAATAAAATGAAAGGGTGAAAGAGGTTGCAGACAGTCTCCAAGAAAATTTTAATCATTACAGTGTGAATGGTCAGAATGGTTCAAATGGAAAGAAAACCTCCAACTCCAAATTCAATTGTCATCATCATCATCAACATCACCATCAATATCATCATCATAATCCCAACATCATCTATATCACCAAAATTAACAACATCATTAATATCATCAATATCAACATCATCGTCATAAACAACAACACTATTGTCATCAACAACATCAACCTCATCCACATCCACATCACCAACTTCATCATCAACATCAAAGTATTCCTCTCATCCTGGCTCAGGAAAGGTTTTTGCTGGGTAGCTTGACTTGATAGCATACTATTCAGAGTACTAAATGAGAGCCAAAAGACCTAAACTCTGGGTTTGAGTGCCTCTTTGTGTCCTTTAGGGGTAAAAAGAAAGCCTTCTTTTTCTTGGACTCAGCTTCCTCATTTATGTATGTGAAGGTTACCTGGACTCTGCATTAAGTTAACCAATTAAATGAAAGGAAAAAAAAAACAGGTGTAAACAAGTAAAAAAAAAGCTTTATGTAGCATGGTTGAAAAGTTCAGAAAATTAAAACTCCTGGCATAGCTTGGCCCCTTAAGTCCCTGCATGACTAGGGCACTTTGTTCCTTCTCAGATTGGAGACTGTAATAATTAAAATAGTGGAAGACATAAATTGTGGCAGATATTAGAGTGGTTGCCTTAAATTGTGACCACAGAAAATATGTTTTCAAGACAGTGTCTTGTTTAAATCAAAATATACGGTGGTCACCAGGGAAATATTCCCAATTATGAAATATGAAATATGAAATATACCCAAGTCAACTGGGTTTTATAGAGATTTTAATTCATACAAATGAGGAATTAAAGAGAGAAAGAATAAGAGAGGAATAAGTATGAAGGGCCTTAGCCAACATGGCCTAGACCTGAGTCTTAAGAGAGAGATCAGTCAGTCTTAAATCACTCACCACAAGATTTGTCCAAGCAAGGATTCTAGTGTGTTCAGAGACACCAGTTCAGCCAGCCATCCTTCTCCAGAGAGAGATTCTTCTGACTGTCCCGAGACTCAGCTTTTCCTCTCCTTATAAAGGGAATTTTCTCCTATGTCACCTCCCCTAAGTTCTCCCATCTACCAATCACAGTAGACATTTTCCAAAGGACAGACCATTCTTAGTTCACACCTAAGAAGGCTTAAATTTTTAATTAAGTTCACACCAGAAAACCTCTGGGTAAGTTTCTCACCTCTTTGCTCCTTGTAAATTCACAAGTTGCCCGACCTTTATAGGTACTTAGCACCCTTTTGTATTATATCTAAAAATAGGCACAGCTTAAGAACTTTTGTCTTACTATAAGTATGGGTTTAATTATTTTTCATTGTTCAGCAAGGAGTTTCTTCCCCTAAAGCAAGCTTAAGTAGGGGTGGAGTAGAGGTCTTCACATTTCTGATCTAAGTAGAGTTCTCACATTCCTGATCTAAGTTCCTTCATTGTTTAAAGTGGGGAATGGTCTTAACCCATGTAAACCTTAAAATTTCTTAGACTTATAAATGTTCGAAATTTCACCATTGGGAAATTTCATACTTGAAAAATTTCCTACTGATAGTCTATTGGAATGTGAACCCCCCCTTGGCATGGGAGGGTCCTTCTCCCCCTACTTAAGATTACTTTAGGACAGAAACCTTTTGCTGAACAATGGAAAGGGTTTTGACCTATGCTTAAGCATAGAACAGGAAGTTCTTTGAGTCATGATTGATTTTAGAATTGATACAATAGAGATACTTGGAATGACAGAACCAGGTCTTGGAAAATACAATTTCTACCCTACTTAGAGTAACAGGATTTAGGAAGGGCTGCAGCAAAGGATCAAGATTTAATTATTTGAGAATATGACCTTCAACAGACATGTGCAAAGCCATAGACCTCTGGGCGGTCCTGGGTTAAGCTAGAGCCACCATTGGCACAGGGAAGACATGGACAGTGATTGGTAGATGTGAGAACTGAGGGGAGGGAACTTAGATGGTTAGGTGGGAGAGGTTTTGCTCTGAGAGGTTGTGCTCTGAGAAGCTTGCTCTGAAGGAAGCTGGAGGTGGAGGCCCTTGAGACTGTTTCTCCATTTTGGTCACATGAGTGATAGGGACTGATCTCTTTTCTTTGCCTCAGCTATCTAAGGGCTTGGGCCTTTTGGCCCAGCCTAAACAGAGGGGGTATTTAAGCCCTATTCCCTTCTCTCTCTCTCTCTCTCTCTCTCTCTCTCTCTCTCTCTCTCTCTCTCTCTCTCTCTCTAATACCTTTCTTCCTCCTGTTTGTAATTAAACTCCATAAAAGGTTGACTGCTGACTTGAGTTTTCATTAAGGAATTACATAGCTGAATTCCTTGGCGACCTTAAATTAATATATATCAGTCTTTTAAAGTGATTTCCTTGTCACACCCAACCTTATGAAGTAGGGTCTGAGAATTTTTAAGGTTCACAAGATATTTACTGTGTCATCCCCTTTTTCAGTTCTACACCTAGGTGTTCCTTGCCAATGTAGTTTATGCTTAACATGTTCAAATAACACTTGATTCAATTTAAAGAGAACTTAAATAAAATTGAAAAAAATATTAAATAACAAGGGAAAAGATCCCATGTGCAAACAGGTATGATTTCCCAGAGATTCTCTATGTTGTCAGAGGGAAAGAAACATTTCCTGATCATTTCACCCTATTCTCTCAACTCAAAGTCTTCTGATAGCTTTTACTGTTAAGGGTCATTCCTCATTGAAGTTCTATTTTGTTCCTAACACTTATTTTCTATAGGGTTGGGTTTTTTTTGGGGGGAGGGCATCTATGACTAAGTTGATTTTCTGCTGAGTTATTGTCATCTACCCAATGACTTCTATTATTTGAGCTACTTCTTCAAAGGGAATATTATTAGATTTGGGGAAGACTACTATTCCTACAGTCATCTGAGGTCTTTTGTTAACTAGGCCCATAGATACACCTATCCAGTACAGAAAAGAGTTCCTAAATTCAATATTTTCTTATTTGGACCAATTCCCTCCACCATCAGGATTTACTCCAGTCCTACTTAATGTGTAGATTTTTGGTGAATGTCAATTCTTTTTAAATTTCTATAATTTTCTCTCTATTCACCCAGTCAATGGCTTAGTTAAGGCCATGATTCTCTCTCATTTGTACTATTGAAATAGCCTCCATTTGTTTTCTAAACTTCCATTTTTTTTCTCCTCACAAAACTATATTCCATTTAGTTGTCAAGAATTATTACTAAAGGATGCCAGGTCATGTTACTTCCCTACTTAGTAAACTCTTAGTGTCTCTCTATTGTCTCTACACTTAAAAAAATACTCCTTTAGTTTCCTTTGTGAGGGAAAGTCTTTCATGATTGATGCAGTTCCATTCTTCTTTTCCAGATTCATTTCTCCTTTAGATACTCTATATTCCAGTAAACTGCTTTGCTTCTTGTTCTCCATATATAACATTCTTGGCCATTTCATAGACTTTCTCTCAGGCCTAGAATGCATTTCTGCATCAATTCTACTTTTTGATATTCATAACTCCCTTCAAAGTTCAACTGCATCCTCTGGACGATGTGGTACCCACAGAGCTAGTGATACCTCCCTAAAAGCAACTTCACTTATATTTTGTATTTCATATTTAATTTTTAACTTATGTGTTCTCTCCTCCTAGTAGAATATTAGTGACTAAGAGAAAGTTTGCTTTTGCTTATTGAAGACAAATTTTAAAAAGAAAAGAAAATATCAACAAATAATAATTACATTTTTGCATATGTTCTTGAAATAATGTTCATTCTTAAAACTACACATTTAAGAACATAAAAAAGAGTAATGAAATGTATTTAGTCAAAACCCAGAATTCATTTAACAGAGAGCTAATTAAAGATGGGAAAACCAGCTCAAATTGGCTTCCCCTTATCAGGATCAAAAGTTCTAAGGAAGTTTAATGTCCTGCATTCCCCAGAACCAGGCATGACAGTTGTGGTCATAAAAGAAACACTTTCAAATCATTGCTTGTCACAAATTATTTGCACACCACTGTACATCAGTCAGGAAGTCGAGCTATAGTAGCAATAGAGTCAACAAGATTAGATTATGCAGAGACATTTTTAAGATGTATAGTTGTTGAAATAAGTCCTCGATTGAATTTGTAAATGTAAGGGCTGGATCTAATTCCTATAGAGTAGATCATAAATTTTTAGAAATGACGCTTGGTTTTAAACTTCCTCATTTCTGAATGCTTCTGAGTTATACAGGTGGCAAGATTCTCAGGTCTTAAAAATAGGGGGGATAGCCTTTTATAGGGACATTTCCTACTTCCTATGTGATAACATTAAAAATGGACCATGGTATTTCCAATGTTCTTATCACTGTATCACACATTTGCTAATAGGCATTGTTACTAAATATAAAACAGCAAAGCTAATAAAAGATAATAGCTGAATCCAAGGTCAGTATCAAGCATGTAAGAGACAAAGCAAAATAATATGGAAAACTGCATATGTGGAAAAATAAATCAACTTGAAATTTTAGATATCTTGAAAATTTCCCCTAATTTTTCTAGCATATTTATGTTTCTTATTTCAGTTTTGGAGTGTAAAGCAAATGTTCTTTCTTATTCTGTTAAATAGTTTAAAATAGGCTCCTCAAATTATTTCAAGATAACTAGGCCTTCACAGCAAAAGATTTTGAAGAACAATACATAGAAGTTTCTTCATGTTTTGCTTTCTTACATTTGTACACAGGAAGCAAGAGATAGGGAAAGGATTCTTGGGGGAAAGGTACTCTTAGAAATGAATGAACAAGATTCAGTAGACTTTATGGAGGTTAAGTTTGCTTACAAGGCTATTCAACAAGAAGGTTAGACTTGGTCAATCTTTTTTCCCAAACTCTTCTCTACTTTTAGAGAATAATTACCTCTAAGCCAGCAGGTCTAATGGCTTCCAACTCTGATGCTACTGTGTGCCTCTTAGAAAAGTGATCAAAACATAGAACCATAGACTTCAACGTGTTAGAAAGCAACATGGCAATCTACTTAAATACAGGCAATTTATAAATGTAGAAGCCAAGGCTAGAGGGTTTTTTCCCCCTAAATCACATAATCAGCTGGTGATAGGAGCTGGAACCCATGTTTCCTGGCTCCTTAAGGAACAATGCTCTGAAACAGGGGTGGGGGTGGGAGAATCACTATAATTTGCATAGGACTCTATTTGGGAATGCTTCTGTGCAAAATGCAAACATAGTATTTTATATTCTTCTCCCTCTACTTTCTGCAGCCTTTTCATTCTTGAGGGATAAACATGTTCTACCCTCCATATCTTGTCAAATTTCTAAATACCAAGCATGCAGTATCTCAATGAGACATGTCTCTTTCCAAAATAAAGATGTTTTTGTTGGGGACCTTCCCCTTTCTGCATCTCAAAATATACCATATAGAACAACCCAGGGTTTATCATGCAACATGTATTCATATGTATAACTTGGGAAATTATCTTTGAAATTCAATCGCCAGGAACTTTTCCAAAATGCCTCAAATTCTTTCTGAGTATGCAGGAAAGGTGATGTAGGAAGATGTAGGAAGATGATATTGTTCTAATTCCCCTGAAGTCCAAGCTCCAACTGGAAGAAAAGGCAGACTCTACATGACAATGCCTCAAGAAGACAAAACCTTCTTTTCAGGTGATATGGAGATCTATAACTTGAGACCACATAAAGATGAAAGGGAGCAAATAGGACCCTATAGACTTGCTTCCTAATGCAATGAGAGAGCTTTAGTGAGTTTCATTAAAAGGCAGGTTTATGTAAGAACTATAAGATACTGTGGCCATCACCCAAAAGGGAAAATTGTCATGATCTGTCCTTTAGATGTGGGGCTCTGAGAGTAATTCTGAGGTGTCCAAAAGACAAATGCTGGGAAGTTTTTCAGGAGGCTAGAAATGCTGAAAACCCTCAGTAATAAAAGAGACACATTGGAAGTAACAAATTTAGAAGTTGCCAAGAGAAGCTGCTGCAAGAGGAGCATCTGGCAAGAATCACTCTGACTGAGAAAGCTAGTGATAGCTGCTCTGGGGAGCCACCGTCAATACCTCAACATAGGGAAATCTTTGAGCTAGATTGTGTCTACTCATTTTCACCATACTAGCTTGAGTCACTCTAGGAGGAAAAGCCAACTTTTTTTTAAAGTACATGTCAAGCTAATTATAGAGATTTGAATTAAAAAATAATGTATATCTTGGATTCTTCACTAGTCTCTTTCCCTATGTCATTTATTGGTTATAAACCTTTGCAGACACAACTATATTAGCATCAATTTCTATAGCACTTTTTGACTTAGAAAATTTTAAAAATCATAAAAAGGTTGTGAAGTAGGAGGTGAAAATATTATTATTCCTATTCCTATTGTACAGATGAGGCCACTTAATAACTGAGGTTCAGAGAAGTTAAAAGCTATTCTCAATTTTTCAGAATGGGGATTACAGTCAAATTACCTTTCTCTTATTACAGAACTATCTCCACTGTTCCACTACACAATCCTTACTTACCCATCTTAATTTGATTGGCTATTCTTGTATTGTCTTGGATAAATTTATGACCTAGAGAGTAATTTAATTTGCTTGGTGTGCCCTTGTCATCAAAGGAGGAAGAAAAATTATGCAGCAAAGAGTTGTCTAGGGTTGGGGTGATCTGGGTTTAATATAATTCATGGGTGAGCTTGGCACATTAAAAAGGCAGAACTATTTATCTTCAAGATTCAACAACCTTTGAGTGACTATTGACTAGATGACATTTCAAGAACTTAGCAAGACTCAGGGCATTAAAATTTTTGAAAAATTATTTCTTTTAATTCTTCACATATAGTTATGAGATTTTGTATATTATTTAGAATTTATAGATTAGGCAAATATATGTGTAATGTGAATAAGTACTAAGATTTTAAGGGATTCTCCCTTTGTCACCCTCCTAGTATGTCTTGCTGCCACCACCTTTGAAGATGAACGATGTCGACATCTTGCCGCTGTGCATGAACGCAGACACCAGGCTACAACCGCACCTCCCGTAACAACTGGCGTTCCATGCCCCATGTGCCACAAACTTTGCACCTCAGCCTTTGGACTTCAAAGCCACATGAGGGTACATCAATAGATGATAATGCACAAAAACAATTGTCATTCTCGGTCACTGAGAGACTACCACTAGTATGTCTTGAGGTAGGTCTTGAGTGTATGCTTCCTGGTTTCATGGTCAAAACTGTTCTTTGTGAGTATAGGGGGTTTTGTGTTTGTGTGGGTACTTGTTTGTGCGTGCGTGCGTGTGCGTGCGTGTGCGTGCGTGTGTTTGTGTGTGTGTGTGTGTGTGTTTATATGAATGTATATAGATAACAGGTAGTGACTGAACTTTTGTTTTCATTGGGCTAGAGAATGTTCAAATAAGAAAACTTGTAGCAAACTAATACAAACTTTCCTTGAAAATTATCCTCTGGGGAAATTTCCTAAAGCACTGAAAATTTAACTGCAGGGTCACATACTAGTATATGAGGCAGGATTTAAACTCTGGTCTTCTTGAATGGCCTACCTGGTGGAGGTTAGCACTTGTCATGTATACCAACAAGGATAAGGCCACAGGCATGGTTGATTACAGGTAGGTAGCAGGTCAGTCAGGGAAGAATCTGAGTCAGAATAAATGGTTTAAGTGGGATAAAGAAGCAGGTGGCAAGGGAAAAATTCTAACCCCTGAAATGATTGTAGACAGTTTCTTAGATTAAGTTTCTGGCATTTATTCATGTTGTGGTCTTTAGGCAAGAAAGGCATGCTGCTGTTTTGCGACTTAGATTTCCCATTTCTAAGATGTAATTACTTCCTCTGAGAAACAGAATGAAACCCAAGTATTCCATACATTTTGTTTCAGTTTTTCCTTCACATGTAGATAGTATATGAAATGTTTATGACAAAAGGAAGTTTTATAGACTAATATTTGAATGATCAATTCTAATAGGGCAAATATCTTTTTTAAAATAGCCAGAGGTTAGAGTAATGATGAAATAGTAATATTGGGAGAAGCAGCAGAGATTTTTCTTTACTTCATATGTGCCTTTATGTTTCACTGAATTGGGTATATATTCACATTATGTATGCTACCAATCTAATTGATTATGTCTATTGATTTTTGTTTTAAATATATTGGTCTAGCATCTGTTAAGCATCTGCTAAATGCTAGGGATTGTGCTTAGTGCTGAGGATAAAAAAAACAAAATTAATAAATTATTATTATTGCAATACTACAGTGGTACTTTCAATGTGGCCACTGCTTCCAACAATGTACACTACAATATATCCTTCTCTCTTCATAAATTAACTAGAAGCATGCTTGGCATCTTCCTTACATACCCTTTACTTTCTATAGCTACCAAAGGATTATCATGACCATCAGTAGTCTCTTGTCATTACTATATGAACAAGACAACATTTTCCCAGTTATAAAGAAGACAAAATAGTACAATGTAAGGGAATACTAGCGTTATAGTCAGGAATTACTAGGTCCAAATTCTGCCTTCAACCATTATTAGCTATATGGCCATGGGAAAATCTCTGTCTTCAACTTAAGCAATATTGTAAGACTAAACTTAGGCCTAGGAAATATCATAGGATAGCTCTATGTGGCATAGTGGATACAGTGCTGGGCCTGGAGTCAAGAAAACTCAAATACTTGAGTTTAAATCTGGCCTCAGACATTTAATATCTGGGTCACCCTGAATTAGTAACTTAACCATGTATTATCTCAGTTTCCTCATTTGTAAAATGATCTAGAGAAGGAAATGGCAAACCACTTCAGTATCTCTTCAAAGAAAACTCTAAATGAGGTCATGAAGAATTGGACACAATTGAAAAACAACTGAACAATAAAATGCTATGGTCTGCATTGGTAGTATTATTAAAAGCATTATTAAACAAGGGGAAACATAACAGCAAAATCATAGAACCTTATTACAGTTGAAGATAGAGGTTAAAAGAAAATATGTTAATGTTTTTTAAAATCTGTTTTTTTATGATTGTGAGTACTCTCACTAAAACTCATATAGAGTTTAGGAGATCTTTTTAGATGACCTGCATTATCATAATTCTGTGAATTACCTACAGATAAGTCTTCTAATATTACTACAAATATTAGTTTTATTAGTAGTAATTATCATAAAAGTAAATTAACATGCAATTTTGTATGCGTATAAGATACAAGAGTTTTATTTTATGCAATACATCTTTTCAACAGAATCTAACATTTGTATTAAAGCATCTTAATTTAACAATTATATATGAAAACAGATTTATTTTACCTATTCTTACTTGGAAATAATGTCTCTCAGAAGCTTGACCTTTTTGGTATCACGGGGATATTCTATTCTTCATTGAAAACATTTAGAAAATGAAATCACTAATGATTTCTATGAGTAGGGACTAGATCTGCTCAGGAGGTTTTGCTTAGAGGAAGGATCAAATAAAAAGGCCCTTTCAAAGATTTCTACTTTAAAAGAAAGGAGAACCCCAGGGAGCTCAGTGAAAAGCCCTTGTCTTACCATTCAGTTAGCAGAATATACAGACACATTTGATAAAAGGGGAAAGGAGAAGATTCATGTTGACTTCTTTTAGCTTAATGTATGTCTCTCTTGTCAATGGCAGCTGGATACAGGTAAACACATGAATATTTCTCAATGCATACTTTACCTTATTCAATAAAGGAGTATTTTTATTTTATATTCAGGAAATCTATAGAGATTATCATGTTTCTTAAGCAAAGAAGACATGTTTCCCATAAAAACCCATTAAAATGTGCCAACAATTATCAATTTCAATTAGGCTTATATAGAACGTTCGTATAAGCAGAATGTTAGTCTAACTGAATTATTGAAGGAGTCACAATAGTTAAGTATCTGTCTGCATACTCATTATAAATCTCATTTTGGAAGGGTTTATAACTTAGCCAGTTTAATTTGCTGTGGGATGAGACTTGCCACTCAGGTTGCCAACCATAGATATATTTTTAACAATTTTCAAATATATTTTAATTGCCTTGTTCATTGCATAAAAATTGTTACACAAAAATGCTTTAGGGTTTTTGATAATCCACTGATTTCAAGATTTTTTTTTCTTTTTCTGAGCAAGTATGAAGAATCATTTCTTAGAGTTAGGATTATGAAGTTTTGAATATGGCTCTCCTTGCATTTGATATCCTATATTTATTATAAAAACCTCTTTAAAATGACACATAGTTATGTCCCCAATTAAGTCAATGCAGAAACTAAGTATTCTATATCTTCATCACAACTCTCCACAGAACTCTGTATCAAAGAGGACAACATAAAATTAAATTATAATGTCATTTGATAGTCATCATGAAGCATATCAATGTATGGAAATATGAAAAACCTATTTAATTGTGAAAATCTTGAATCTTTCATGTTGCTATTATAGCTTTCCTCTTTTATTTTAACTATTCAATTATGCCTTTTCTGTTCATAAAATCAGTAAAATTTATCTTTAGAAATATGCTTTTATTTGAATTTTTGTGGACGAAAGAATAATAGTTGGCAACTATATGCTTATACTCTGTGATTCAGTTGTGATAGTTGAAGCAATATTTATAGTATACTTTCAAAAATAAGTGTGGAAAATTCATCTGAGAGCATGCTTCATTGAGTTGTCCAGTAATGGCAATTTCTTATTCTCTTGTTTCCTCAGAAAAGCAAAACAGACCAACAAATAAAATGGATCCTTTCACCAAACAAGAGTACTGTATTTGAATTTTGTTGTCATCAAAACCTTCTTGTTACCCACTATTTGTCTGACATTGGGCCAGCCACTCTACTTCTCTAGACCTCAGTTTCCTCATTTGTAAAATGAGAGAGTTGATCTACATGGAATCCAAAGTCTTTTCGAGTCTTTAGGTCTATGAAATGTTATATGAGAATTGATGGATTAATAGGAAAAAAGGAAAATGGCATTTACAATATTGTAGGATTCAAGAGATAGAAGATACCTAAGAGATAATTCCAGGCCAAATCTTTCATCATGCAAATTAAGTAACAAAAGCTCTCTGAGTTTAAGTGACTTTCTTATAGCTAGGCACAGAGCTAGTTAGTGACCTTGTTAAGGTCAGGAACAACTTTAAGATTCAGGATATTCTTTTGTAGGACTTGAGGACCATTACTGAAAGAAGTTTCATATAGGAGACAGAATATCATGTAGAAAGAAGGGAAGAATAGCCAGAGGGAGGCAAAAAAATTTACCAGATAATTAATTCTCAAAAATTGATTGATTAATCAAGAGCAAAACACAATCATCTATGATACATTACAATACTACCAGGATTTACATTAAAACCTATAGGCATATTACATTTCATTCCATGTACATTCTTTGCTTTTCTAGACTTTCAGGGAAAGATAGAGAGGGAAGATAAAAATCTAGAACTCTGAATATGTGTTCCTAGGAGGAATAAAATATGTTTACTTTAAGTAGAATATGTTCACTAAAATCTCACACTTAGGAATGCCTGCCTTACAATCTTCTGTAAATTGCACTGGCACTTCCTTCACTTGCTTAGCCTTCTTTTTACTCGATTCTCCATATGAAGGGAAGTTTTTTTCCTGTTAGAATTCTAGACACAAAGGCATTTCCCAGAATTACTAAAACAAATTGGAAAAGACAAAAGGGGAGAATATAAATATAAACAAAATAGGAAGGAACACAACTACAACCAACTGCTTTGTGACTCCTTATGCTGAGAGAAAAGAAAATAGGTCCAAAAAATAGTCCTTCCTGATCTGGCATCATATCATTAATATTTATTTTTAAATGTTATCAGTTTTTCAAATACATGCATCCCATGACTACATTTGGCATGCCAACTATAAGAATTTATTCTATTTAACTGGTTAAAAGGTTTCTCCTCTTCTTTAAAGCCTGTATATAATAATTTATGGCTGGCTATTAGCCAGCTGGCCACTAAATATTTTAAGGGCTTTACAATCACTGCTTTAAAAGAAATCTTAACTTTATTACTTCATTTACACTCAATCATCATTTAACAAGGTATGAACAATGTCTGTGCATTATAATGAACTACAAAAAGTGACCTCAGAAACTGGGAAAAGCTGCCAAAATTTGAATTACATTCCAAACAAGAATGGCTGTTTTCTACTACTTTCTGCTTAATTCAGAATGCATTATAATCCCGGTACTGCACAGCTGTGATTCTATCCAAGGAGAATGATACTTGCTTTTTTTTTTTAAATGATCTTCCTAA
This sequence comes from Monodelphis domestica, assembly GCF_027887165.1. NCBI lineage: Eukaryota > Metazoa > Chordata > Mammalia > Didelphimorphia > Didelphidae > Monodelphis > Monodelphis domestica. The sequence continues at coordinate 395,445,473 of NC_077228.1, read as the reverse complement.
TGAAGTTTGATACCTCTATCTGAATTCCTGTCAAACCTCTTGGGGCCTATATGGCACAAATCCTGTAACAGTGGTAACAATTTTAATGTTACCTCTCAACTAGTATATTTATCTGGGCTTTGACATATATACAAGAGTCAAAGAGACCATTGTAGAAAAAAAATCTGCTTCTTATTTTTTCTTTCAAATTTGTAATCATATAGTGATTTAAGCAAATGATCAAAGCAAAAGAGAAAAAGAAATGCTATTGTTTTTGACCCTTTACTTTTCAGTCAGTGAATTCTTTATATTGTTGATTTCCTCTTTGTAAGAACACCAGCTGATGGGCTTAACTTTCCAGCAATATGAAAAACTGATAACCTGGATGAGATAATGACTTCTGATGTTTTTGGCTCCTCCCCTTAATTTTCTATTAGACACAGAGATGGTGTGTATGGATTGTCAATCCAGTTGTTTTTATAATTTGACACAGACATCACAAAAAAGAGCAAAGTGACAACCTTTTGGAATGTATATTTCTGCATACAATTTGCTTCAGTGCATGTTCCTGTATTCTCTAGGACGTACTAGTTGAAGATGTGATACTATAAAAGAATAAAATAACTCAGCCTAGATATGGAGTCAGAAGCCTTTGGTTCAAGTCCTGGCTATTTCATTCAGTGCAATTTCCTCTTTTTGGACCTCAGTTTATTCAATGGCAAAAGGATGGGGTTGAACTAGATAATATATCAAGCCCTTTCAAGTTCTCAAGTTTTATCATTATCTAAATAATTTAGCCCAATCTCTTCAAGAAAGAACTTACTGACTATACCATTTTCATTTTAAGGGTTAGAGAAAACATCAATGACCTACTTTAAATGTCACTTCCTTATTATGATAAAGAGTATGAAGGAAAAAGGAAAGAGAGAGAAAAAAACCAGTATTGTATTTTTTTTCTTTTGACTTCTATATGTTTATTTGAGAAAGGAGTGTAAGCTAAGACCCAATATTTAGAAAATGTTTCTGTAGATGGGAGATTGATTAGGATAGGACTCCACCTCCTATCATAGTCATTTACCCTCATCTCCTGATATTTTTAATTAAATTCTCTCTCTGATTGATCAAAATGCTCATTTTACGTCTTATTTATCACAATGCTCAAAATAGTCTAGAAATTCATGCTTGAATATCTTATAGACTCTACAATTGGTAAACTCAATCCTGACTGCATTTAATTAGTATTTATAAGTTGGGTATCTGTGCATTTAAATGACATTACCTCATTTCTCCAGCCCAGAGAAGCTCATATATTGTTAGTAGAATCATGAAACAAATGGGGGAAAAATGAGCTGAGGTTTAAAATGGTAATAGCAGTAGGTTTAAAAAATGATTGTGTGGGAATAACAGGGATAGTCGAGAATAAAATAAGTATTTTGAGGAAATTAGAGGATTCCTGAATATGCCCATAAAAAGGCACAGTTATAGGCACATTTTTATTCCTCTATATGCCATACCCCACATATATATTTGTGAATGTGCATACACACACACACACACACACACACACACACACACACACCATCAATAAAGGATGTTCAGTTGAGTCGCAGTTCTCCAAAAAACTAAATTCTGTGAATTTTGCATGCTTCAAAATAAGACCAGAGTTTCCTAGTCAAAGATTACATAGACTATGCTATTTCATCCTTAAAATAAGTACAAATGTCAGAGCCCAACCAATTAACAAAGAACCATTGATCAATCTATAAGCTCAAGAATGACAAAGACCAAAGATTCCAATTTCCCTGGACTGTATATGCTTCATTAAAAATTAAGAAAAAGCTAAAAATTGAAAACTCTACTTCATAGCTTCACTATATCCAACAGGTATCTCCTTGCCTTAGAAGCCTGAGAAACTCTTTTTTTAAAAGGAAGATCAACACTTCAAGTTTTTCAAAGGATTTCTTTCCAAAAAGAAGTACCTCATCAATTTTCTCACATGAATCTTCAAATATGTTTAGGAAGAATTGAATTTTTAAAGTGTATTCAGTTATATGCTAGGCAGGGGAAGCCCTTAAAGAAAAGTCTTTGAATCTGAACTACAACTCACCATAATCTGGTTAAAATTATCTCCAGCACCACCTGTGATTATTACAATGCAGAAAGGGGAGAGGGAATACATTCAGACCAGCTATCCTCTTCTGACTGTGGCCCATCAGCTTCTCACGGTTTCGTTTTAGGATAATGGCTGTTACCTTTTCATTAAGTTCAGAGTTTTCATGGAGTTGCTGAAGATATTACATGTTCAATTAAAATATTTTTCCCTAGGAAGATATCATTAGCTTAGTAGCTTTCCCATCTAATTCCTGAAAGAAGATTTGTGAGTCTTTTACATATTTCAATCTTTGGGGTTTGTTTTTAATCTTGAAGTTTAATAAATTTCATTGGCATTGAAAATTGTTATGTTGTTTCAGAAAGTGATGTGACCAAGCATAAGCATCAATGCATTAACCATTACATCCAATTTAACAAGAGCTACCAAGATGAATTTCAAATGTGTGGTCCTGATAATGACTAAGGTCTGTGGCAAATGACTAATGACTGAGACACTAGTATTCCAAGCTAAACTAGGAGATAGTAATTTAGCTATGTTTCATTTATTTATCCTTGGTCTTCCTTGGCAATAATTTGCTTTTTATGAGTATATTTTTCTGATATATATCAGAAAAATCTCTCTCTCTCTCTCTCTCTCTCTCTCTCTCTCTTTCTCTCTCTCTCTCTCTCTCTCTCTCTCTCTATATATATATATATATATATATATATATATATGTTGTTCTTCAGTCATTTCAATCATGTCTGACTCTTCATGGCATTATTTGAGGTTTTCTTAGCAAAGATTCTGGTGTGGTTTGCCATTTCTCCAGGCCATTTTATAGAGGAGAAAACTGAGACAGACAGGGTTAAATGAATTGCCTAAGGTCACATAACTAGTCAAGTACCTGAGGCCAGATTTGAATTCAGGAGGATTTGCCTTCTGGACTTCAAGCCTGGTATTCACACTGCAAAGCTACCAGATAATAATGCATACACATAGGTATGTATGTGTGTATACATGAGACTATGTATTGTGACAGTGTAGTATAATGGATAATGTAATGGTTTGGGCATCAGGAATATCTTCATTCAAGTCCCATCTCTGTTTCTAAACTGTAATCTAGGATAAGCTAATGTAAGCTCTCAATGATCCTGGTAAATCTTTAATATTATACATTGCTGGTGAGTTACTTATTTCTATCCAGTAGTTTATTTATCAGAGCAGGACACATTGAAAATATAGATATGGAATATCTGTTGATCTTTCTCAAGTCCAGACAATAAAACAAATGGATATTCATGCACACATTTATTAGACAAGTTTAGCAGATATCTCCAGAATGCTCCAATGGCCTGAAAGTCACAAGCTCGCTTATTGACTTAGGACAAATCAGACAACAAAAGTATCATTGTTATTTTTTGTAGTTGCTAAAATTCCCAGTTGAAAAGTGTGTACAAATTTTAAACTACTGCCCTTTTAGTCTGCCACTTACTGGGACTCCAAAAGTTGGAGATAGTTAGAATGAGAGAAGGGAAGAGGAGAAAAGGCAAGGTGAGCTTTCCAAATCTGATAAAATACTTATCAGATTGCATTCCATGTGCATAGCCATTACAGTCAAATTACCTATAGATGTTGCCTCAGGGTCTTCTCAACTTGAACTATGATGTTTTTATTAGATTTTCTTTGGTTATCTTACCTTCCCCTCCCTCAGAAATCCTTATAAGAAATTCATGATTTCTCTACCCACATTTTAATACACTACCAAATAATCCTTAGAGGTCTACACTAACTCGGGGACCTCATAAAATTTGATTGGGAATGCTGAATATATGAACACCTCTAGAGATCTTTGCCCAGTGGTTTCTTAGGGATAAATGGATGCTTTAAGTTACCTCCAATCTGGGTTCCATTAGGGTGGCCTAAGGGCTTTCCCTCTGGTCATAACTTTTTTCTTCTTACTTTCCAGGTATCATTTCCCAATAAATACAGTTTTCCATCAAATATGTAGACTTTGACTTGAGTAATTTTAATGGCTTGGCTTAATGATTAGAGAGCTGGCCACAGAGATAGGAAGACCTGGATTTAAGAATCACTTCTGACCTACAGTGGTTTTGTGACCCTGAGAATTACACATGACATCTCTGTGCTCTGATAACTCTCTAAATGGAAATAGGTATCAAGCAATAACATTTGTACAACCCAGTGAAATTGCTTGTCTGCTCGGGAGGGTCAGGAGGGAAGAGAGGAAGGAAAGAAAATGAATTATGTAAACATGGGAAATTATTTTAAAATAAAAATTTTTCCAGCTGTGTGACCCTGGGCAAGTCACTTAACCCCCATCGCCTAGCCCTTACCACTCTTCTGCCTTGGAGTCAATATTGACTCCCAGAGGGAAGGGAAGGGTTTAAAAAAATTTTAATGATTAAATTCTAGATAATGTTGAGTATATCACCCAGGGTCTCATAGCTAGGAAGTGTTTAATGCTAGGTCTTTCTGACCACAAGTACAATATTTGATCCATTGTGCCATAAGGCAACAAAAGAAACTAAACAATGTTTAATCCATTATGCCATAAAGGCAACAAAAGAGGCTAAACAAAAGAGGCTGGAGATTTTTTTTTAACCCTTCCCTTCCCTCTGGGAGTCAATACTGTGTATTGGCTCCAAGGCAGAAGAGTGGTAAGGGCTAGGCAATGGGGGTCAAGTGACTTGCCCAGGGTCACACAGCTGGGAAGTGTATGAGGCCAGATTTGAACCTAGGTCCTTCCTTCTCTAAGCCTGGAGACTGGAGATTTTGAGCAGGATCATATTTAAGCCTTAAGAATATCAATTTATTAGTCATGTGGAAGTTAAATTATAGAGGTAAGAGACTAAGTTAGGAGGAATGATTATGTGACTCTTATGAGTCATGTAAGAAGTGGTGAGTTTTAAACTGGTTTGGTATATATTTGAGTGGAAATGAAGGGATATATGTGAGGGATGTTATGGAGGCAGAACTGAAAATCCTTGACAACTGATTGGTTGTGTTGATGTGGAATCCAGAAGCCCTCAAACTTGTAGCCTGGAAAGAGTTAATGAACCCCAGTTTACTTAGATTAAAGGTAAAGACCCAGGTTTGACCTTGTCACATGAGAGTTTCTCCTTGAGGGAAGGTCCAACTTCACTAGTCTCAGAAAATCCATAGACCTTAAGGTAGTTTAGGAAGGAATAGCTAATCCCATCAGATGCTAAGTATTTCTTTTGTCCCAATGGTTTCTTCCCTTTAGGCCAAAGTCCTTTACCAAGTTGGCCCAGCCCTTGGCTTGGTCTTTTCCTTTTGTGTCCATTGTAAAGCATCAGCCCCTCACTGTTATTCCTGTCTGGGATTTCTCATTTTCCTTAGTTACCACTGTAAAGTCAATCAACTGTCCCTCTCATCCTTAGTCCCCATGTTCCTCTAGAAAGGTATTTAAACTTCCCACTTTAATGGCTCCTTGGAATTATCCAATCTAGTACCCTTGGCTTTCCCAGGGGTCAGGGACCAGAGCATCCAGAGTTCAATCCTCAAACTCTGCATAGACATGTGGCGTGCAGCTCTGTGTAGAGTCCTAACTCAGCCCTGTAGCTCTTTCCTTAATTAAAGAATGTTTTTTTCTGACTATTTAATAATTCTGTGTTATTTTCTCAGTTAACAGATGTGAGGAATGAGGAAAAGGGAAGAATCAAGAATGACTCAGTTTCCTAATCTGAGAGATTAGAAAGATAGAATTAGGCAAGTGAGGAAAAAATGAGGATGAGGGTTATTTATGATAAAGTTGAGTTAGCTGTTAATAGTTTATTAAATACCTATATGGTGCATGCCATTTTACTAAGTACTGATGGTAAAAGATCATGTGAAAGAAATCTACATTTCACATTTTACATTTAATTAGTTTCCCATCTCCACAATTTAAATCAAATCACAAATCTTTGCCAATAATGCTCTTTATAATGTCACTTTTTTTTCTCTTTCTAATATTTCTTCTAGATTCACAAATTATTACAACCTGGGGACACTGGGCTGATTGCAGTTCCTTGAATACAATTCTCAAATACCATTTGTACTCCTTTTCACTTGCTATTATTCTTGCCTGGAACACTCTTTACTCATCTCCATTTCTTAGTTTCCTACACGTATCCCAAGAGACTCAGTTGCTAATGCCTTTTCCTGCCTTCCATCTACTGTCATATTTAGTATCTACCTAGCTACTTACATGTTATATTACCCTTTAGCATGTAAGCTCCTTGAAGGCAGAAACTAGTTTACCTTCTTTTTATCTCTAGTGTATATAGCACAGTGACTGACAGATAGATGTGAACAATCAATAAATTCTCATTGATTGACTAAATTCTTAAAAGAATGCATATGCACACATAGAGAGTAAAATGTCTACCTCCCAAATAGTAGAGCTACATAATTATGCTTTGTAGTAATTAAAAGAGACCCTTGATGTTGGTCATTAGTAAACATAGATGAAAAAAAAACATATATTTTACTCAATAACCCCATGCTTTATCCACATAAAAACCCTCCTTCGTGTGCTCAAAATGATTAAATGTTGAGTCTGGAATTATTGGTAACCTTGTGTTTAAGGTCTTTCTGACACGTTTTGACACATGTATATAAAACTAATGATTTGAGCTGACTGATCTGCCAGGTAGAAGGGCCAGCAAATGAGGCTAAACAAAAGATTGTAGTATGACTGATTCTCAAATGGTACTGGCACTGCCTATGTTGATAACAGCTGTCAATTCATGCTTCGATTCTGCCAAAAAACCTTTTGGCAGAAAAGTTGGCTAGTCCTCCCAATCGATTGGCAATGTGTCCTTTGGAACCCTCATTCATGTGGCAGTGATCTCACTTACATACAGGTTAGAACTTTTCTTCTAATATTTCTTCTACTTCATCAGTTTAATTAAAGCCTTCTTTTCCTAGAAGGATGATATTTTCCTTTCAGTTGTCTCCACAAAAAGCTACTTCTGAATCTCTCCATAAACCTCTAGGTAAGGGGATGGTGGGGAGTTCTTTCCGGATTATTCTTCAACCTTGCTTTCTTGATAACCTTCTCTCCATTGAAATCCATGAAATCAAAAAATACCAATCAATTTTGCTACCAAACTACCAAACTATTCAATTTTCTCCATATGTATCACGTATACCATTTTCATCATTATAATTTATTTTTCTTGCTGGTAACTCCTTGAAACTTGACCATATGTTTCATCAACCTCTTTAGTCACAACAAATTATTTTTCCACCTGAGCTAAGTCATATACCAGTGATGGTGAACCCTTTAGGAGGCAGGTGATATGAGCAATGTCCTCAGGCACCAGTGGAGAAGGAGAGGGAATCAGCCCAGTCCTGCATCCCTCTGGCTTTCTAGTAATGAGTGCTAGTTAACGCTGCGATGGGGCAACTATGTGTGTGCCCCCAGAATGGGCTCTGAGTGTCAGCTCTGGCATGCATGCTATTGGTTTGCCACCATGACCATATACTCTCATCGTTACAACTTAAACCTCAAATTCCATTCACCTATACCACCTATAATATTCTGAATTTCACACCTCTTCTCTTTTCACCTTATGATTCATTTATTTATGTTGAAATTATTTTTGTCCTAATTGTGAATGCCATGGAGACCTTTCTCTAGTCTACCATTAAATCTTTACAATTCTGAATTCATTTGGCTTCATATTCTATCTTCCAACCACAGCCTCCGACTTTCATGATTCAATATTCACTACTGTGAAATAATTTTCATACTGTAATCATTTTCATATCAAACTTCTAACATTCTTTACCTGATTTTCTTAAACTCTGGTTAATGAAATTTATCTGATTTCATTCTTTTATTTTTATGTTGCTATGCCATTCTGAAAAAGTTATACAACCAAGTTGATTTCTTCCACTTTAAATTTATGATACAATGTATTATAGGAGGTAGAGGATTCACTTTAGAATGATGAAAACCAAAGTTCCAAAAACAAATCACATGATCTCTCAGGATTCATATCTAATTCAGTAAGTTACAGAAATAATGGTGTTCTGTATAAGTGAAAAATGTTTCCAAATTAGTACTGCCAGAATCCATTGAAATCAGAAATCTGAAACAATCAAAATATCATTTGAATACAAATACCTTCTACTAACTAACCCATTATTAACCCCTAATCATTGTGGCATGGTAATGAACTGGGGTCCTTCAAAGTTATGTTTTAAAAAATCTCTTTCATATTTCACCTAGAAGAAAAGAAATAGTATCATCTCAGCAATAGCCCACTTATTCTAAGGATAAACTTAAGTATGTACAAAGGAGCTCATTACCATATTGTTGTTTTTTTTCTGGGTTGTACATATATTATCATGCAAAAATTATTTCCATATTATTCATTGCTGTGAGAGAATCTTCATATAAAATCAAAACCTCAAATCAAAATCCAAATAAACTAATATGAAAAAAGCATCCTTTGATCTGTATTCCAATGTTAATAGTTCTTTTTCTGGAGATAGATAGAATTCTTTGTCATGTGCCCATCAGAATTGTCCTGGATCATTGTATTGTTGAAAGAAGCTGTCCTTCACAGTTGATTATCCCATAATATTGCAGTTACTTTGTACAATGTTCCCTTGGTTTTGTTTCTTTTACTCTGCATCAGTTCATGTAGGTCTTTCCAGTCCTTTGTGAAATCATCTTGTTCATCATTTGTTATAGTACAAAAGTATTTAATTACCATCATATACCATAATTTATTCAGTAATTCCCCACTTGATGGATATCCCCCTCAATTTCCAATCTTTGCCACTACAAAAAGGGCTGCCACAAATATTTTTGTACAAATATCTTCCCCTAACCCTTTAAAAAAAATCTCTGTTGAATACAGACCTATTATTTATATTACTAGGTCAAAAGGCATGCAGTTTTATAGCTCTTTGTGCATAGTTCCAAATTGCTCTTTAGAATTGCTTGATCAGTTCACAATTTCACCAACAATGAATGTGTCCCAATTTTGCCACACCATCTCCAATATTTATCACTTTCCATTACTGTCATATTGGCCAGTCTAATAGGTATGAGATGGTATTTCAGAGTTGCTTTAATTTGCAGTCTCTAATCAAAAGTAAATTAGAACATTTTAATATAATTATTGATAGCTTTGATTTCTTCTTCTGAAATCTGCTTGTTCATATCATTTGACCGTTTCTTATTTGGGGAATAGCTTGTAGCCCAATAAATTGGACTTAGTTCTCTATATATTTGAGAAAATGAGACCTTGATCAGAGAAATTTGTTTTATTTTCCCAGTTTGTTGTATCCCTTCTAATCTTGGTTACATTGCTTTTGTTGTACAAAATCTTTTTATTTTAATATAGATTGTTTATTTTATATCTTGTTATGTTCTTGATCTCTTGTTTGATCATAAATTATTTCCTTTTTATATATCTGAAAGTAAATTATTCTATGTTTCCCTATTTTACTTATAGTACCACACTTTGGCTTTATTTTAGTATATGGTGTGATATATTGGTTTATTACCTAGTTTCTTTCATACTCTTTTCTAGTTTTCCCAGCAGTTTTTATCAAGTAATATCTTCTTATCCCAAAATCTGGGAGTTTTGAGTTAATCAATTACAAGATTGCTAAGGTCATTTATCCCTAATCTATTCCTTTGATCCATCATTCTATAATCAGTACCAAAGTGGTACCAGATAGTTTTCATGATTACTCTTTTATAGTACATTTTGAGATCTGATCCTGGTAGGACACCTTACTTCACATTTTTCACTAATTCTCTTCATATTCTTGATCTTTTGCTATTCCAGATGAATTTTGCCATTTTTTCTAGTTCTAAGAAATTATCTGGCAGTTTGATTGGTATAGAATTGAATAAGTAAATTATTTTAAATAGAATTGTCATTTTTATTATAATAGTCCAGCCTATACATGAACTATTAATGTTTTAGCAATTGTTTATATGTGACTTTACTTGTGTGAAAAGTGTTTTGTAATTGTGTTCATATAATTATTGTGTTTGCATTAGCAAGTAGATTCCCAAGTATTTTGTATTGCCTAGACGGGTTATTTTTAATGGAATTTCTCTTTCTATGTCTTGCTGCTGGACTTTGTTGGTTCTATATAGAAATGATGATGAGTTATGTGGGTTTATTTCATATCCTGCAACTTTTCTAAGGTTATTAATTATTTCAACTAGTTTTTTTAGTTGATTCTTTAGGATTCTTCATTGCCACATGGTTGACAACAAAGCAATGTTTTTTTGTTTGTTTGTTTGTTTGTTTTTTGTCACAGCCGTTCATAATGTGATTTTTTTTAACTTAAAACTCTTTAGGCCTGTTCTTCTGCATTGACTTCATCTACTTCCAGTGAAAAATAGGAATAATTCAGATTCTATTTTAATCACAAATGTATTTAGACTTATGAAGGAATTACCTTCTTACCCTGATAATCTACAAGTACAACCATTCATAGATGCTTTGTATACAGTTCAAAAAAATATTATTTCTATGACAATATTTTTTCCTATTTAGTGAGGTAATTCTGAAATCAATCTTTTAGAAAATAAGTAATCTTTTTGATGTCACAGGTGTGACTGTGGGAAAAATTTATTTGCTTTTTGCATCTAATTTTTTATAGGAAATGCCTCTTTGTTTTGCATACACATATTTATTTCATTTTATTTAATTTTTATGTACACCTCCAAGATGTAACTTAAATGACTTGTTTCCAATTATCTTTCACTTAAATATTCATACAAAGCAAGAACAGTGGTGTTGCCTTGTTACCAATAATTGTACTTATAAATCTCAGTGACTCAATTGATTATATTTTCTGAATTTGGACTTTTTATTTTATTATACATTTCTACTACATAAGAGTATTTCTTTTCTTTGCTTGTAATGATTTCAACCACTCTAGTAAATTTGATCCTCAAAAACTTCTATGTATTTGTGAGATTTAAAATAGTGAAGCCCATAAACTGTAGTGAGTTAAAATGGTGGAAGATATAAATTGTGATAGATATAAGAGAGGGTGAGTAAATTTGACCGCAGAAATATGTTTCACAACAATGTCTTGGTTTTTAAATCAAATATAAGGTGGTCGCCAGGGAAATATTCCCAATTATTCAATTACCCAAGTCAACTGGGTTTATAGAGATTTTAATTAATACAAATGTGGAATTAAAGAAAGAAAGAGAGAAAAAGGAAATAAGTATGAAGGGCCTTAAGCCAACATTGCCTAGACCTGAATCTTAAGAGAGAGAGATCAGTCAGTCAGTCTTTTAACACTCACCACAAGGTCTGTCTAAGCAAGGATTCTAGTGACACCAGGCCAGCTCCATCTCAGCTGACTTCACCAGAGAGAGTTCCAAAGGGCCTCTCTCCAGAGTCTCCAGAGGGACAGAGTCCCCTCAAAGGAGCTCCAGAGAGATCTCCTTAGAGATTGTCCTCCAAGAGCTTCCCTTCTTCAGAGCCTCTCTCAAGAGATTCTTCCCAAGCAATCGTCATCAGAGATCCTCTAAAAGGATTTCTTCAAAAGGATGTCTCTTCAAGAGATTCTGCTTTTTCTTATATAGGGGTTTTTCTCCCATGTCACCTCCCCTAAGTCCCTACATCTACCAATCACTGTAGACGCTTTGCAAAGGACTGCCCATCTAAATTCCTGCTAAGTTGACCAATCTCCTCAGTAAGTCTGAACAAGAGAAAACACAGCTGAGTCAACTAATCTCATCAAGAGAAAACTTGCCCGACCCTTTTAGGTACCTAGCATCCCATTGTATCAATTCTAAAAACAGGCCTGGCTCAAAGAACTCCTTGCCTTATAAGTATGGTTTCAAGTACTTTCATTGTTTAGTAAGGAGTTTTCTGCCCTAAAGCAGTCTTAAGTACCAGTGGAGTAGGGATACTCCCATAGCAAGGAGTTTTCACATTCAAGTAGAGTTCTCACTATCTGGTAGGTAATTATTTCAAGTAGGGAATTGGAGGATTCCTCAATGTGGAATAAATTTTTAACATTCATAAGTCTGTGAAATTTTAAGGTTTACAATTTTCAACTATGAAATAATAACTATTTCACAAAAATGAAGAAAATTTAAATCTTTTAAATTGAATTATTAAAAATTTCAATTATCTAAAATATTCATATCTTTCAAAAATTTAAAATTCACAGATTATTTAAAAATAACCCTATTATGTCTGACAAGTAAAAGATGTTGCTAAATGTAATAGATATTATGTTACATTTAACTTCCTAACAAATTATTTAATTTCTAATATGATAAGTTCAAATATAACAGGCAGCATGACAGAACTCTTCTATATTATGTTTGTCAAATGAAGTTCACAGACCTTCCTATATATATTCATCATATATCAAGTCTAAATTGACCTCATTTATACAAACCTTGTTCAAAACTTTCTGCATTATATTCCCTGCCTGTGGAGTTGATTAGCTATTCTGGTCTTTCTTTTATCTACTTTGACTTAGACTTTATTTGTATTGAATAAATAGTCAAAAATGTTATGTTAATTCAAGAATTTTCTTTAAAAAATTGGACTCATTATTATGTGTGCCCAATCCCCTATTTTAGAAAACTCAGTAGTAAATTGTAGAAGAGTTGGATTGAAAGGTAAGACTCTACACATCTGAAAACAAAAAGATGATATATCTTGAAAACAGTGAATAAAGAAGTACTGATCACTAAAATTATTCAAGATTATTATTATCTACCCAGAAACAATGAAAAAGGCCTTTGTCACTAAAAGAAAAAATAATAGGCCACAAATATGTAGCTAGTATTTAATCTTGTACATTATTGCTTATGCAATATAAAGAAAATATAATTACTATTATAGATTGCACCAGTTACTAAGTAAAAAAAAATTCTGACTTCAGAAACTGTCATCTGTATCTTTTATCTTAAAACACATTTGTATTGGGCAGCTGGATAGCTCAGTGGATTGAGAACCAGGCCTAGAGACTGGAGGTCCTAGGTTCAAATCTGGCCTCAGACACATCCCAGCTGTGTGATCCTGGACAAGTTACTTAAGATGAAAGGTAAGTACTTAAAAAATTTGTAAAAGTGATGTAATAATTTGACTAATGGTGTCCAACAGTGATCAATATTTAAAGTGATCAATAATATCTTTGCTCTTGTAACAGAATTTGGTTTCATTGTTTAGTAGTAGCATTTACACATCCCACTATTTTTTCTGGGGCAGTTGGGTGGTACAGAGGATGGAGTGTCAGGCCTAGGGTCAGGAAAACTCATCTTCCTATATTCAAATTTCGACACTTACTAGCTGTGTGATGATGGGCAAGTCACTTAACTCAGTTTGCCCCAGTTTCTTCATCTCTAAAATGATTTGGAAAAGGAGATGGTATAAAGTATGAGGATCTTTTCTGAGAAAACCCCAAATGAGGCCAGAAAGGACCAGACATGTCTGAAAGAAATGAACAAGAACAATACATGGTATAGAAATAGACTTGTGTGTATGTGTGCGTCTATTTATGGAGGATGTGGCAATTCTAAACTATGATTTCATCTGAGGAAGGAATGAATGTTCCTTATGGAAAGACACTCTGAAAATGTAGATCTGAAATTCAGCCTTACTGAACTGGATGGGATGCAAAGATATTTATTTGACTGTGATCTGGAAGCTAGAATATGTTAGGGATAAGATTTTAAGCCAGATTCCCTATTCCATGACCAGTTCTCTATCCATTGTAGTGTAATGCCTAATACTTCAGATGTTCACTCCATTGATAAGTTGGAAATATTAGTGCGTGTATATAACATTTAGACTATTTTGTTGATAACAAGTAATATATTTAAATAGGTATGTGTGTCTATATCTATATGAATCCAGCAACTATGCGTCAATATTCAGAGAAGGTTGCATTTATATTCTAAGTTGTTAGCTATGGTAAGACTTGTTTTATTTACTCAGAATACCACGTTTCTCTCTATTTTTATTCTAATGTCTGAATATATTAAAGAGGTCCCCAGCAATCTGATTGATTGAATGAATGATTGATCCATTTGTTCAATACATTTTTGAATGGCTCTACTACATCTCATGATAGATGCTATTCATTATACAAAAATGTGTACGTAGCATAGTCTGAGCTGAGGTATGTATAACTTTCAGCTGCACAAAGAATGAGCACTGCTATTATGCTATAATCATGAGAGTAAGATACTCTCCTATGCAGTATTTTTAAAAATCTTGCTCAATATACAGACACATTCTCCTCCCCTTTTGTATGTCTTTTGGACTTGTGACTCTACCATACCATCATAATTACTTGTCTGGCCCTCTTGAGTTAATCTCCATAAATTTTGGGTTTTAAATTTAAGAAATTTCCCATATACTTTCTGTATCTCTTAGTATTAAAGTCATATTCTCCTTTCTCTTAGATATGTCAGGAGATCCACTAACTAGTTTTAAATTATTTTGATGTAGATCAATTGGAAACCCTCCCATACTTCTTGAACCTAGGGGCAATCATATACTACATTCAATCAGCCACCCAAAAGATTTTAAGAAAGAGTTCCATTCTCGGTAGTAAGAATTGGTTTCACACGCTATTATAGAAAACAGAATTTTCAATTCATTTATTGAACAAACTTTTAAAGCACCTATAATATGCAACACACTATTATTTCATTTATTTAAGAAAGCATCTAGCATAGAGACCTACAGCAAGGTCACACATTATGAAGGCTTGCTTCCTCCAAAACTCAATGCAATACTACAAACAATTTACAGCAGGATATAATTTATAATTTGAAATAAAACCTACCCTTGTTAAAAATCAATAAAAAGCATTTACTTTGTGATAGGGCATTCTTGTTTTTATGAATTGTGCTTCCAAACCTGCTTATTTTGAAAGCTCAGTTATTCAGGGAACTTTATTGACCAATATTGTGAGCTTCCACTTTATATCTTATTTGAGTTCTCAAGTTTTATTTCTTTAGAAAATTTTATACCACAGGCTTGATGACAGGATGGAAAGATTGCTGAATCTGGAGACAGATGAACTGGGTTTGAATCTTCTTAGAAACTTAATAACATTGGTGAAGTCATTCAACATCCCTGGGCCTCAGCTTCCCCATTTGTAAAATGAGGAAGTTGGACTTTTGAGTTCTCTTCTAAATATAAACCTTATTAAATCCATAGGGATAAGGATAGAGACTAGACTTTATATAGGAAACTATTTCAACTTCTCTGTATCTTGAAATCTTAGAGAACTACTTAAAGTAACAAATGATTTTCCTAGTCACACAGGTGAAGATATGAACCTGTTTTTCCTTATTCCAAGGCTAGTTCTTCACTATGTTTCTTGCTGTATAAAAATACATTTTTAAGATAGCTATTCAGATGTTGTAGTACAACAATACACTCAGCATTGTTCCTAGCAAATAGTGAGTACTTTAATCTTTATTGATTGCATGACTGATTCCAAAATTTCTGAAGAAAGTGTTTTAGAATTTTTATAGAGTAGCCCAGTGAAATTTCCTTTCTAGAAAAGTAACCTGAGTTCAAGATATTCTTAAAGGAATTCTTAAGTTTCCTTCCCCATTTTTACCTTAAATAAAGTCGTCTTACTTGACTATACATATATGATATATATATGTATATGTATATACATGAATACACATATATATGAATATATATCTTTTAAATGAAAACAAAAAGATGTAGTGGAAAAATTACTGGAATTTTAACCAGGAAGATGTATGTAAGTTTTATTTATAAAGTCTGAAGGGAGAAGCTAGATGACTCAAGAGACTGAGAGCCATGCCTAGAGATGGGAGGTCCTGGATTCAGCTCTGGTCTCAGATACTTCCTAGCTATGTGACCCTGGAAAATTCACTTCTATTGCCTAGCTCTTGTCACTCTTCTGCTTTGGAACCAATATACAGTATTGATTCTAAGATGGAATGTAAGTGTTTAAAAAATTAAATAAAATAAAAAGTCTGAGATCTTGGGTAAATCAATTAACTTTTTTAATTGCCATTTAAAAATGCTAAAATCTAATAAAATTTACTTAACTTTCAAAGTCATAAAAACTTCATCATGTAATGATTTATCAAAGTACATTAAAAATTTAAAGTGCTATGTAAAAATTATTATTGTGTTATTCAATACAATAATGATATAGTGCAGATGACTGGGTAATAAGTGGGAAGATATTATTACAGATAATTAAAAAAATTTGTGTGGGGTTCAATATTAAAGTGAATTTGGTAACAGAGATATTGTGGACTGTTGGATATTCTTTATTCATTATTTGGTCATCCATTGAACAACTAGAATATGCTTCAAGAGAATTTTACATATAAGCATAATTATACAACAAACCAAAAAACCCTGAAAGATAGGAGCAAAAGTGCTTACAAAAACACAAATCTTTGAAGTTTGTAGAATCAAGAACCGAATTTCAGGAATTTAAAGTCATTCTTCATTTTGATTAATTTTCTTCAACTTTTCTCCCCCTGATTTCAAAAGGTAATGGTATGTGAAATTTAAAATATTCATATCAAAGATGATAGAGGAGAAACATATAAGAGTTTATGTACATCAGAAGGTTTCTGGTTAAATGACCAAGAGGGTATATATTTTAAAAGTTCTTCTTGAATTTCTTAGCAATTTATGTATTATCAAACTTTCATAGTGATTATTGCAAAAGAGTCAGCCTCTCAACACATCCATTTCAATGCATTGTTATTGCCATTGAGATGAAACTTTATAATTTTTTGCTTCACTAAAGCATTTAGAGTCAGCACACATTTTAGTGTCTGAATATTTTCCAAATATTTTAATAAACCAGCCAGTACCATGACACAAGATCTGAGCCTGTGTAACTGGTGACTAGAGATCATACTTTAAGAACCAAACACTTGTTTTTACATATGGACTTGTGCCTTTATGGCCCATTAGATTTTCTAAAATGGTACAAATAAACATGCTAAATGACACTTTCTGTTTTGTCTATAGCCTTGTGATTTCTTTAATGGACAAAAATAATAATTACTGGAAAAATTATTTAGAAGAGTTTTAAAGTCAGAAAAATATAAATTGAGGAAAACTATCTTTGTAATCTATTAAGAACTATAATAATTACTTAAAAGTTCTATATGTCACTCAGGAAAAATCATAAATTAATATCTGCTAAATTACATTTGTATATATTTGAGTATATACAAAACTATGTTTATAAAATTAGTAGTTATATCAAAGTTTGCTTACTATGTAAAAAACAACCAGGCTTAGCAAATCTTATAAAATTTTTTATCTCTATTCAAATATTCAGCTAATTCAAATATGTAATATAAAAACATCTAATTAAAATACTCTTTTCTCCAATTTTGTTTTCTTTAAACTCAATGAAATTCCTCTGAAAATCTATCCTCCAGAACATTAGATATTTAAAATATTCAACTAAAATATAGATTATATTTTGTATATATCTAATCTGTATTGAGTTGTTCCATTCGACAACAAAAAAAATCATAGATCATTAATAAAATTATTTAGGTGTACACTAATCTTATCAGAAGCCTTATCTATTTCGGTGAATAACAGTTTTTTTGTGAACTAAAATTAATTAGATATACAAATAATGTATGAGATATATTACTGCTTTTAGTTCCAAGACTTCCTGTTAAGTCACAGACTAGGGAGAAAAAAGTGAAGTAGGGTGTGATAATATGTTTTTCCAAAACATTTACAGGGCTGGTTATTGAGGCCATATCTTGTAAAGGAAAGAAAATTACCTTCGATCAAGATTATGAAATCAAATTGACATCCTGATATCTTAATCCTAAAGGTGAGTAACTTTGGATGATGCCAAGGAATATTCAATATATAAAGTAGTCCCTATAAAGGGAGGGATTGAGCCTGACTGTCTTGTTTTGAAATTAAACATAAGCCTTAAACACCTTGATAAAATGAATGCAGTGTTATTTGAAGTGAATTCGCATTTTTTAAAGGCCACAATATGCCACTATGTTATAAGCACAAGTTATTGTTATAACACTGGGTAAATTTGGCTCGATTAAGGTCTGGGTGGACCATATTGCATTTCCTGCATACATTCAGCTTGACATATGTACATACGGTATCTTTCTATTTTGGCAGCAGTTTAAAGAGTTCACCATCTGGACTAGGAATAAAGTGATCAAATATACCAAGCAGGGGAGGATAGTAATAATAGAATTAAAAAGAATTTCTTCCTATAGAATATTTCTATTTCTGTAATGGGTCATGAAGCTAAATCAATCAAGACATGCTAATATATCCATCCCATCAAGTAATATTTTGCATATCTAAAGAAGAAAAAAAGATTTCATCAAGCAGAATTATTTGAGTGGCAGAATAGATAGAATGCTGGACCAAGAGTCAGTAAGAACTGATTTCAAATCCTGCATCAGGCACTTACTATGTGACCTTGGAATGTAATCTTTGTCTGTTTCAATCACCTCATTTGTAAAATGGGGATATAATAGCAGCAATATTCCAGTGTTTTTATGAGAGAAAAATGAAATAATATTTAGAATGTACTTTATAAGCCTAAATGAGTTAATTAAACACAAATTCATATTATCATTAAATTATTATTAAATTAGATTGTATATTGTTTTATGCTTCTTAAAAGGGAGGGAAACAGAGAACTCACCAAAGGAAATTTCCCACAAATAGCAAAGAAATAATTAAGAACATTTGATATAATTTATAGACTATTTAGAACAAAAGAGGTGACAGAGTTCTAACAAATTCTGCCTTCTCAAAAAAAGAGCTTTTTGAGTTATACTTCAGTATTTGCATAAAAGATAGTATTCTAAGAGGCAGAACCTTTCTCATGTGCTTTTTCCAGAATTATGAGATTGCAATTAAATTATCCAAAAGCATAAGATGAGTCACCTTTCATAGAAGCCTGACTAAAGCAATCTGTTCCTACAACATAATATTTTCTAAAAATGTCACATTTCCAGTTTGGTTCAAAATGTCACCATGGATTTGTTATAATAGTATAATTGTGTCTTGCCTTAGGGTGTGAACTTTGCTCTCCAGAAATATGCTGACTCATATAAATTCCATTGATTACTAATTTGATCACCTTTTCAGCCTCTGAGAAGAATAAAAGTGAAAAGTAGCCAATGAAGTTGGCTTCCCTTAAAATGTTGACTGAAATTAGTAAAGAGTTATGACTGTAGACATCTCCTGTGGGACTACAGAGCTAAAAGAAAAGAGCAGGATGAGCAATTATTTGAAGAATTTTTAAAAATATAAACAATCTGAATAATTTAAGGGAATTGGATTTTTTCACCCAGTTAGAGAAAATGATCTTGAAAGAGTGTCAACAATTGGGACTTTTCTCACCTATGGTCTCTCTGAAAGCTATTACAGGTTCTGTATACTTCAGGAGTCAGAATCTTCTCTAAAGATTTTTAATTTGAATAGTAAGATAAAGGACACAGTGAAAAGCAAACACATGTAAAGGAATAGCAGCTTAGTAATAAAATAACAACAGATCATCTCATTCTGCTGGCACCATAATTACAGACAATATGATATATTCAGGTTGGCTACCATCCACACATTTGGATAGACTCTACCTCTTAATGGAAATGTTCTTCCACCTCACCGCTGGCTCCTATAATTCCTGGTTCCTTTCATGTCTTAATTCAAGCATCTCCTTTTAATTTCTTCCTGAATGTTGTGCTGCCTCTCTAAAACTTTGTATTTTGCTATTCCTATCTTGCATTGATCTAAGAATATGTGATATCTCTGTTCAAGAAGTTAAGTTTCTTGGGCCCCTTTTTTATGTTATCCCTAATCCTAGTTATCTTCTCTAACAGTAACTGCTGTTTAGCAGGAACTTAAGAAGTCAATCAATCCATCCCTTTTTTTAGATATTTAAAGGAAATACAAGAAAAGTGAAATAATTTGCCTAAGATCACAGAACTAGTTAATAGCAGTCAGGTCTAGATACCAGAATTCATTGCTTGGAAATTTTTGTTTTTTCCTCTTTTAATTTTTTTCTTGTTTGACCAACAAAAATCTTTCTCTTTCTCTCTCTCTGTCTCTCTGTCTCTCTGTCTCTCTGTCTCTCTGTCTCTCTGTCTCTCTGTCTCTGTCTCTCTGTCTCTCTCTCTCTGTCTCTCTTTCTGTCTCTCTCTCTCTCTCTCTGTCTCTCTCTGTGTCTGTGTGTGTGTGTGTCTGTAGGGAGGGAGGAAAGTAGAGGCAAAAGGGAAGCAAGAGAGAAACAGAGACACAGAGACAAAGTCTCTATCTTTTATCATAAACTCAGAAGTAGAATTTTGAGTTCTAGCACTGATAAGATTCTCAATAAACTCATTTTTACATTACTTAAAAGCTAAAGTTAAGAAATTTCAAAGCAAGAATTTGACATTTGTTAGTTGGTGGCATCTAAGGACAGTCTCTGAGGAGTTATGGTTTTTCGGACAAATCTATCTTTTTCCTAATAAAAGAAGGGATGAAATTTGGTGATTATATACACTCTTTGGCTACTTTTACAATGGTGTAAATTTCCCCCCTCTTTTCAGGACTGTTTTTATTAAATTTTATTAAAATTAAAAAAAGCTTTATATTTCAATGTATATGAAAGTATATGACATTCATGTTTTAGAAAAGTCTAGTTATTTTTCCTCTTCCCATACATATTCCTGACTCTATATTTGGTTCCTTATATAAAATAGAGAAAAATTCTAGAATAGGGAACAAAATGGCATCACATTCTGCACGTCTTATAAGATGAAGCTGTTGTATGCCATTGAGAAGATCTATTTTAACTCTCATTTTCAGGTTCCCTCCTGAGGAGAGCTGGCTATCTTATTTCAAGGTCAAAGCCTTTGATGGATGAGGAACATGAATGGTGATCTCAGTTTCACTCCCAACTAAAAGAACAACAGAACAAAAGATTAACCTGTCCCAATTAATCTAAAACAAGGCCAAGGGCAGGTGACTTTTATAATAGTCACACTGGCATTTCATAATATGAATTTCTAATATCATCTTCATTTTGATAGCTCCTAGTTGTATATTCTCTGTCAGTAGCAAGCCATATAACCTATCTTGTGGAGTTAGAGATAGTATTTTAACTAACAATTATATTCTCTCATCTGGGCATCTGAGACATATATTTTGAAGTTACAAAGCAGCTTTAAGAGCCTCCTGGAGTTATTGGTGAATTAAGGTAGTTATTCGTGAGTTAATAGTTCAGGAAAGGGGGCTAGGATCTGAATCAACTTGCACATCACATAGCTGAGAAAAACCATACCTTCAGTAATATTCATTATCCTATGTACCACCAAATTAGAATCCTTTGAATTTTATTTGATTTTACAAATAGTGTGCTTCTCTCTTCTTCCAGAAGTCACTTTTACTCCATTAATACTCCAAAGTTTGGAATTAAAAAATAAACTCAGTTACCCAGTCCTTCTTTCTCTAAGATATGTCTAAGGTTTCTTTCCCTTTCCTTTAATAGTCACATATCTAAAGGCAAAGGCTAGACAAGATTTTTTTCTAATTCTTCCTAGATACATTATTCACTTACACTTCATTACATATATATGAATATGTGAATATATTCATATATATATACATACCTACACACATGTGTATATATCCATACAGATATATAATAAATATAAACCATTTTAAGATAATTCATTAATATATACATATATATGGGGATACATATATGTGTAGTATACATATATGAAAATAAATGTATGTTGATCACTAGTGATTACATGAGTTAGGTGTATATTTTAACTTGTTCATTGTTAGTCTATCGGTTAATTGTTTAGCTAGCCACAGTTAAAACAAATTTTCCTCCCTTTCAAAATATTTTATGATAATTTTTTTAGGAAGCAAAGGGCCTGAGAGATCATCAAGACTAATCATCTGTTTTTTTAGATGAGGAAGCTGATGTTCCAAAGAGATTTTTTAAAAAGTGGTCATTCGGTAATTAGTGGTGGATCTGAGCCAGACCCAGGCTACCTCAAAAAAAAATGATCTTGTTTTCTGAACAAGGAACCTATGAAGTAAGCAGAGGGGATGGAGTGGTGTGATATGTCAAAGAAAAGAAAAATAATTTCGGTTATCTTCACTAATTCAAGTTTTTTTAATCTTAGAATAAAAAAAATAAGCCATTATTCTTTCATGTTGTATTGCTACCTCTGTTAGAAAATTGGGGAATATGTGCTCATGTTTTTTTCTTTTTTTCTGAATCCTTTATAGATGAAATGTTTAAAATGAGTTATTTTCTTTTGAGGGCTCTAAAAGTAAAGACTGCTGTTTCATTGTTCGACTGCATATTTGAAAACATCAATATTCACCATTCTTCCCTTTATTTCCTGCATGAATATTTCTGTAATGTAAACAATATGTCTTTTTTTCATAACATGACAAACATAGAAATATTTATTATATGATAGCACATGTACAAGTCTTGGGGGAAAGGAAGGGTTAGGAGGGAGAGAGAGAACACTGATCACAAAGTGTCGGAAAAAAATAATTAAAATTGTATTGATATGTAATCAGGAAAAATAATTTAAAAAAGAGAAAGCATCTATATCCCCCAACCCCAGAGGAAAGTATAAGAAAATAGGCATTCTCTGCTAAATTTATAAATTATAATTCTGATTTAAAAAACAACTTATGTTATATTCAAACACAATAAAATCATTAAATTGTTTAAGCAAATTTTCAGGAACAATGATAGGATAAAATGAAACACCAAATCAGGAAAAATAAAGTATTTAACAAATTCCATAGTATTTCTATGCATCCATTTTTGTGTCTAAAAACGCAGTAAATTATTCTCTTATTAAGAAAATATAAAGGTGTTTTTGATTTTAAAAAGCAGAGAATTTAAAAACAAAATTTGGCTATTCCCAATGACCAGAAAAATGGGATTGTTTGTGTCTAAGCAGATTAAATGGCTAGAATTATAGAGTAATAGCTATGTTGTAGAAATTGTATCTTCTGACATGATTCCCTAAAATGGGAATACATTTAAATTTTATCCATTTCTCTAAGAATAACAAGGCAGATTTGGGGTTAGTGTCTATTAATTTCAGTTGGTTAACAAGGTAGCAGGAGTACTATAAAGTTGAGCAAGTAACAGTTAATTAAAGGGAAAGAAAATCATAGCTTGAATTTGTCACATTAATAGCATAATTGTGCAAAACCAATCAGTTGCATCACAAAGGCAATCAGATCAGCTTAAATCAATGCAGAAAGAGATAATTTTGGGTCATGTTTGGATATAAATCAAATAATCAGCAAGAATATTAATTAGTTGTTAAGTGCAAAGCAGCTTGGCATAGCACATGTCCACATAGTAGCTGTCCTCAGACTCAGGAAGACAAATATTCAAGTCCTCCCTCTAGCATATTCTGGTTGTGGGATCCTGGGGCAATCTCTTAACCTAATGCAACTCTCTAAGATTAGAGGGAACTTCCTCATTGGGAATTTCCTATGCCAAAGAAATCATATCTTTAGTCCCACAAAATTCTAAAGCAGTTGTGATTTTAATGAGGTTCTATTTCTCTTCTAACAGCTTATATTCTAGATGGAGAGTCAACAAATATTAAAATGTTAAAAACAGTCTCTAAGAAAAAAGAAAGTGGTTGATGAAAGGGGAAAAATAAGAACAATTAGAGAAGAGAGGTCATTGAGTGTCGCTGTAATCAGGGATGGTTTCATGGAGAAAGTAGGAACTGAAGTAATTCTTTCAAAATAGAGCAGGATTTAGATACATACAGAAAAGAGGTGATATGGAACCCAAGGAGTTGAGGACAGAGTACATAAAAATATTATCATAGAGGTAAGAAACTGAAGGCTTTGTTTGGTGACAGAGTAGGGATACAACTCTAGCTGTAGCAGCAGGCTCATGTAGAGAAAAAAAACAAACAAGACTTAGAAATATGGTTAAAACAGTAGGTTGGAAATATATTGTAGCAAGCCTTCAATGTCCAGTAAAGGAGTTTGGACCTCACTATGTAGGGAATTATGAGTCTTTCAGTAGCCAACGACTAAACTTAAAGGGGTTTTAAAAGGAAAGTACACATACATATTTAAATTAAAGAATATAATAAATATAAAATTTAATTCTATGTTAGTCAAGCAATTAAGAGTGAGAAAATCAAAGCAGGTTGGCACTTGTCTTCAATTTATAATCTTAAGATACTTGGAGGTTAGATGACTGGTCTAATGATCACAGTCAGAGGCAAGATTTGAACCTAAATCTTTCTGAACTCAGTCATCTCTTTATCTGATTCATCTTGCAACTGTTCAATTTCGAAGCAAGAGTGGAAAGATCATCATAAATAAATTGTTTTGCTTTTAAATTGTGGCTAGGAAACTGAAATCTATAATGAAGATTTCCACTTAAATAAATGTATTTTATGAATTTTCTGCATTTATGACACAATAAGAGCAAAGATTTTCACTGAGTTAACTCCTAAGAGTATCAGGCTTAATGCAGTAAAAACAAAGCAGATTCAATTCTATTGCTTAGAAATTCATCACATCACTAAACTGGTTGTTTCCCATTCTAATAGACTTCAGTAAATATATTTTCTTACACTTCTGGCTCAGTGGTTCAGTATGAAACTGTGATACAACTGAAGAAAAAGTTCTAGGTTTTCTTCATAATTGCTTTTATTTAAGCAAATTGTAATAATAAAAGTTACATTAGATTCTGTTTCTTACATATCACAATATACGTTTATGTGTTTCCACCAAAGTAAAAGTATGATAAGTTCATTTTTATATACATGAAATTCATATACATTTTATATTATTTATCATTAACATTTGGGTGACTTTTAGGGAGGGCAGCAAGATGGCACAGAGGATAGAGTGCCAGGAGTCTGATCTCAGGAAGACTTCTTTCTGAGTTTAAATCTGCCCTTAGACACATACTAGCTCTATGATCCTGGGCAAGTCACTTAACTTTGTTTACCTTAGTTTCTAATCTATAAAAATGAGCTGAGGAACAAAAAAGTCTATTACTCCAGTGTATCTGCCAGGGGAACCAAAATAGTGTCACAGAGAGTTGGGCACTACCAAGAAATTACTTAACAACTCTTCAGAATGATTTTTCTACAATAGAATTTAGGTCCTTAAATACTTACAGCATATAGCATTCATATAGGGTAAAACTTTTTTTTTTAACTTTAGTTTATATAAATAAAAGATTGCTTAAACATCTAATCAAAGGATTGCATATAAATCAGCTGTCAGTCAACCTAAGTAGGAATCTGAAATGAAACAGGGCCATTAATTGGATAGGGCAATCAGAACTTTGCTCTAAAACACTGTAATTGGAAATGCATTGATAGCAGTTTTGATCTTTCAGCAATGTATGAGATACTGAGTTTAGCATCTAGTTAGCAGCAATAATCAGTTACTACAGAAAGCTACCAGAGGGAAGTTTCTTTCAGCAGAAGATAAAAGGCAGATGAACTCCTCTCAGGACTGCTTCCACCATAATCTCCCCTACCATGATCTCAACAACAGCCTTGTCAGTCATGGCTTCATGAGGTCCTGGGATCTCTAGTACATACTCTCCTCACTTGTCAACCTGGATTGAGGACAAATTTTCCCCACTTTTCCAGGCATGAGAACTGCTAGAAACAAAAATGAGAACTCAAAATATACTAGATTGAATTTTTTTGTAAAAGTGAAAGCCTTAATGGAAAAGCATTGCCAGTACCTTAATTTTGGAGAGATTATATGGACAGTATAGTATCATCATCTGGGAAAATTAGATTCTGGTATAAGATAAAAAAATATTGGACCCTACATGCAGAACAACTAGAGAAACTAAAGGTATTGTCATCCAACCCAGTTTGATTTGTTTTACTTTTGTTAGACAAATAGAAAACTCAACATAATATCATGGTTGTAAAAAATGGAATTGTTTTTAATGTATATGAAAGTTTGGGACTGATATATTGATTTGAATGAGCTATGTCAATGTTTTCTACTATGAATGAGGATAGATCAGATGAATGAGATATAAAAGTGCAAAGAGTAGAAAGAATAATAAATACTGTATTATAGGTCCACATTCTGAGACTTATTAAGTGTGTGACAACAGGAAATAATTTCATTTCTTTGAGTCTAAATTTCTTCATTTACAAAAGAGGGGTAAGTGATATAGCCTTGCTATATGGATCAAATGACATGATATATTTAATACATTCAGTGATCCCAGTTATGCTATACAAATATAAGCTGCTATTAGTAGAAATGACATAATATTAGAGAATTCTTCATTTGCACTTATATTTTAAAAATGTTATACTATAGTCATGCTATTTGTAGTGGCAAAAAATTGGAAAATGAGGATGTGTCCCTTGATTGGGGAATGGCTGAAGAAATTGTGGTATATGATGGTGATAGACTACTACTGTGCTGTAAGGAATGATGAGCTGGAGGATTTCTATGTGAACTGGAAAACCTCAATGAACTGATGCAAAGTGAAATGAGCAGAACCAAGATAACATTATACACAAAAAATGAAATATTTTGGAACAAATCAATATAATGGACTTTGCTACTACAAGACAATTTCAAGGGACTTATGAGAAAGAATGCTATCCATGTCAAGAGAAAGAACTGTGGGAGTAGAAATGCATAAGAAAAACAAATGACTTATAATTTGTTTATGTGGATATATGATTGGGGGTTTTGGTTTTTAAAGATTTATCTATTGTAAAAATGAATAATATAGAAATAGGTATAAGTGATGACATTTGTATAACCCTGTAGAAGTGCTTATTGGATCTGGGGGGGGGGGGTAGAAAATGAATTATATAAATTTGGAAAAATATTAAAATAAATTAAAAATATTATGTTAGAATAAAGCATGAAGGCTTTAAACTTGAATTTAAAGGTCAAGTTGAAACAAGGAACAGTGTCAAAATATATAAATATCTTAGTGCTTTCTAAGTGAGGCACATATATCAGAAAGCTATTAAGTAGAAATTTGTGCCTAATTGTGTTAAGATAATTGTTGGCATCTTGAAATAAGAGCTCAATCAGAATGTAGAATTGTGTAATTGTAACTATACCATTACTGATTTAAAAACCCTCTTAAGATCTTTAAAATACATGGTTTATCATAATAAAGTGATTACATAGCAAGATAACTATAAGTAGGAAGTAGTGGGAAGAGTTAACAGCTGGTCAAAAACATGCAAATACTTTAGTAACAAACAATATCACTTTGCTGAGTGAAAATGAAGACTGTTAATGAGTACATACAGAATTTAGCAAATTGTGCACTGATTCGATGATCTAGACTTCAATGAAAAACAAAAACATTTTTAGCATTAGTATTTTTGACAGAGAGCCTAAGCAGTTGGGTTTTGTAAGCTATAAGATTGAATTAACAATATACTTTGTTTTATTTACTTTAGAAATATTTTTAGAAAAAAATTTACTCAGTTTTAATTGAACCTATCTCTACTCTTTCCACATCACAGAAATCAACATCTGGCAAAATATACTGATATTGTCATTTGTCTTTTCATTTCTCAGTTCATTCTGTGAAGGTGAACATTCAGGAATTATTCTTCAAATATTAAATCAGTAGCTGTATATAATGTTAACTTGGTAGTACTTTTTTTACTCTTCATTATCTCATGTAGTTCTTACAAGATTTTTTTTTCTAATTTAACCTGTTTATTGCTTCTTAATGTAGAGTAGTATTTCATCACAATAATATACCTCAATTTGTTTAGCATTTCCCCAATTGATGGCCATCCTCTAGATTTTCATTTCTTTGCCACCACAAAAAGAGTTGCTATAAATATTTTGGACCACATAGATTCTTTCCCCTTTCCCTTGCTCTCCTTGGCAAATAGACCCAGAAATATTATAGCTTTTTGGACATAATTTCAAATTGCTCTCCAAAATGATTGGATCAGTTCACAGTTTGACCAATAGTGCATCAGTGTCTCAATTTTCCCACATTCCCTCCAATACTTATCATTTTGACTTTTCGTCATTTAAGTCAGTCTTAAGAGTATGTGATGATATATCAGAATTGTTTTGGTTTGCATTTTCCTAATTAGTAGTGACTTTAGAGCATTTTGTCATGTATGTACATATAGCTATGATTTATTCATCCAAAAACTATCTTTTCATATCTTCATCCCATTTATCAATTAGGGGATGATTGTTATTTCTATAAATTTGACAACATTCTCTTTATATTTTCAATACAAGACTAGAGAGTTTGCCAAAGAAATTCCTACCCCCTCTCAATTTTCTGCTTTCCTTCTAATCTTGGCAACATTTGCTTTATCTGTACAAAAATGTTTATTTAGTACACTCAAAATTACCCATTTTTTCATGCCACAATGACTTCCAGCTTTTCTTTACTCAAATTCCTCTCTTATCCATAAATCTGATGAGTAATATTTTCTATTTTAATTTGTTAATATTTCCTTTTATGTCTAGAGAAATTATGCATTTTTATTTTAGCTTGGTAAATTATGTAAGATATTGATCTATACCTAGTTTCTGCCAAACTGCTATCTAGTTGTACTAGCAATTTTTTTTTACCAAATAATGTTTTCTTATCCTGATAGCCTGGATCAATAATTTTTTTTTTTGTCAAATACATGGTTACTATAGGCTTTCTATTACTGTTTATTGTATGTCTGTTCTGTTACAGAGATCTATCTTTGTATTTCTTCACTAGTATCAGAGAGTTATTATAATTACTACTCTATGGTATAGTTTAAAATTTGATAGTGTTAGACCTCCTTCCTTTAGCTTTTTCCTCATTAATTTTATTCTTGACTTTTTACAAATGCATTTTGTTTTTCTTTTTTCTAGCTCAAATAGATATTTTTTAAGTAATTTGATTAGTATGGCATTGATAAGTAGATGAGTTTAGGTATGGTTACCATTTTAATTATGTATGTATATATACATATACAATCCAATGCCAATCAATGAACAATTAATATTCCTACAGTTATTTAGAGCTGACTTTATTTGTGTAAAAAGTGTATTATAATTAGGTTCATGAGGTTGCTGGGTTTGTTTTGGTAGGTATACTCCACCTATGAACAATGAATCTTTGTTCAGTTGTTCAGATTTGACTTTATTTGTGTAAAATGTGCTATAATTTTTTTTGTGTACTTCCAGGGTTTGTTTTGACAAGTATTTTATTTTATCTGTAGATATTTTAATGAAGTATCTCTATCTCTTCTTATAAAACTTTGTTATAATATAAAAATATATATTTATATATCTCATATATAAAGAATATAAAAATACTCATGTAATATAAATATAAAATATTATAATTTACCAATTATTTATACAGGTTTATTTTATGTCCTGTTATGTTATTAAGATTATTGATATTTCAACTAACTTTTTAGTTGAATATGACTTTTTACATTAACCATAAAATTGTCTGTGAAGAGAAATGGTTTTATTACTTCTTTGCAAATGTGTTTGCTTCAATTTCTTTTTCTTCTCTTATTGTTATTGCTAGCATTTCTAATACAGTGTTAAAATAATATTGGTAATAATGGGCATCTTTATTTCACTCCTGATCTTATTGGGAAACCTTCTATCTTATCCCCATTACAAATAATATTTGCTAATGCTTTCAGGCAGATGCTTCCTATGCATTTGAAAAAAAATCCATTTATACCTATGCTTTCCAGTGTTTGAATAGGAATGAGTGTTGCTTTATCAAGGGTTTTTCCTACATTTATTAATATAATAATATTATTTTTGTTACTTTTGTTATTAATATGATCAACTATGTTGATAGTTTCCCTTATATTAAACCATTCTTTCATTCTTGACATAAATCCTTTTTAGTCACAATGGATGTAATATTTGTGATAATGTGTTGTAGTCTCCTACCTGGTATTTTATTTAGAATTTTTTGCATCTATATCCATTGATGAAATTGTAGTATAACTTTCTTTCTCTGTTTTTGCTCTTCCTGGTTTGGGTATCATTATCATATTTGTTTCATAAAAGGAATTTGGTAAAACTTCTTTAACTAGTATTTCAAATAGATTATTCAATTGTGAGATTAATTGCTCCCATTGGATTTCTTGAATGTAACTGAAAGTCTTTTCACCTCTGGATCAAATCTATGAAATAGTATTAATATGTTTAAATGCATTGATATTATATTTAGAAAGAAGAGTCAAACAAATGGCTAATTCATGTAGATATAAATAATCAAAAGAAAGGATTTATATCCACAATTCAGGACAAGGCTATCACCTTTTGAAATTAAAGGTGGATTGTTCTTTAGGAGTCTGGACTCATTTATCAATACATATAATTGAAGAAAATGGTAGAAACTGTGTAAGACATATCACTGCTGGCTACACAATATCACATCTACCACAGCATGATCTAGAGGATCTCAAAAGCAAGCTAATTTCATGGGTTCAGAGATGATAAATTACCATAGATTGTGGCCCAGAATTACAGTGATATATAGCTCAGTCACCTTAAGTTAATTTTCCTATTCACAGTCTCCTCTTTTCCACTAACTTATTATGAGCCAGGACACTGTGAAAAAGACCCCAGGCAGTTTGAGTGACCTTTGACCTCAGGAAGATTCATGTGAAAGTCATCTGTGAATTCAGTCCATAAAGACATCTGTGTATTTAGAAGGCATTTGGTATTTTACAGACTTTCTTTGTTGGCTTTTATCTCCTTACTGGATGCTTTTGTCTTGGGAGTCACTGAGCCTAATTTTAGTAAGTAATACTGATTTGAACTCCAAGATGCTGAATAATCAATTAATTGCACAAGATGTAGAATCCAGGATACTACATTACAAATACAAATCTCAAAATATCGATGAAAATTCAACTAATTAATTTCACGAGAATGCAATTATTATCTTGACAGAATTATTGTCCAAAATCAAGAAGATATAATAGTTCATCCATGAAAACTTAAAAACTTCAGAAATTTAGGAGAAAACTTAAGAATTTTATTATAGGTAATCAAATACTTATAATGTCTCCTTTGTATGGAAAGAAAAGACTGGAAAACATAGAGATATAGCAAAAAAACCCAAATAAACAAACTCAAAATTATGTAAAAATGGAAAGAGACATTCTTATCATTCTGCCCTATAGGAGTTGTGAAGATGCTTTCAGTGAGTCCAGAAACAATGAGTATATAGTCTAAAACTTTTCCCCAAATTTGAAAAATGAGTTATTTTATTCCACCTGCTCAATAGTGTATAGAAGATGAAATACAAGAGAATAATAGCAAGATAGTGACTGGTCTTAGGCCATCTTACCATTTGAATTCTATTAAACAATATGAGTAAAAATGATTTACCATAATAATAATGATAATGAATCACAAATTAATATATAAGAAATTATTAAGTTACAAATATGTGAGTTTCAAAAAATAATTTATAAGGTAACTTTATTTTTCTACTAAAAACTCATAATAAATTATTAGGTACAACTCCACAAGCTACTTTTTCAAATCATATTGCAGATGATACATTATAGGTTGAAAATAATCTGGCAAAATCAGAAAGTTAAGAAAAAAAGAAGACCATAACAAGCTGTCAAAACTTTGACAGAACTTTGTTTTTAAATTCATCTAGAATCCAGCTTCTTCAGGAAAACAGGGGTCAATTTAATTTAAAAAAATTTAATTTAAAATAAAAAAGGGAACTCAAATAATCTGTTTTTAGTTAGAGACTTCAAGGTGTTTTTAAAGACTGGAAATTAATAGCCCTTAATATCGTTATTATATACAATTTAATTAAAAGTATGGTTTATATTTTATCACACAAAGATACACATGGGAAGGGGAGGGGAAGAATACTCTTATGAGTATGAGAGGAAGAGAATGCTAATAGGTAATACTTATACCTCACTCTCAGTGAAATCAATTCTGTGAGAGAAGAGCATCTATATCCATTGGGGTCTTCAATTCTATCTTATCCTACAGGGAAAGTGAGAAGGGAAAACTAAGGGGGGAGAGGAGGGAGAGAGTACAAAAAGGGAGGGAAATAGAGGGGGGAGGGAACTTAACAGATCCTAAAAAAATAAGAAGGGAACAAAAAGGGAGGGGCTAGAAAGGGAAGCATATCAAGGGAGGGGACTAGGGGGACTGATTTAAGTAAATCACTGGTTTAAAAGGATATAGCAAAAGAAGAAAGGACAGAACGGAGAGGATATCAAAAATGCTGGGGAATACACAAGTGACAATCATAACTTTCAACATTAATGGGATGAATTCACTCATAAAATGAAAACAAATAGGAGAGTAGATTTGAATGCACAATCCTACCATATATTGTCTACAAGAAACATACCTCAGGCAGGTAGACATCCAAAAGGTTAGAAATTAAGGTTGGAGCAAAACCTATTGGCCTCAACTGATAGAAAGAAGGCAGGAGTTGCAATCCTAAGTTGCAAACATCTAACAAAGCCAAAGTAAAAATAGATCTGATTAAAAGGGCTAGGGAAGGTAAATACATACTGATAAAAGGGAGTATAGACAATGAGGAAATATAATCAACATGTATGGAACAAATGGTATAGAAATAATTCTAAAGGAGAAACTAGTGGAACTGAAGGAGGAAATAGAGTGTAAAACTATACTAGTGGGAGACCTGGAACTACCAGTATCAAATTTAGATAAATCAAACAAAAAATAAATAAGAAAGAGGTAAGAGATGTGAATAAGATCTTGGAGAAATTAGAGTTAATAGATATATGGAGAAAAATAAATAGGGACAAAAAGGAATACACCTTCTTTTCAGGAGCACATGGTATATTCACAAAGACTGACCATGTACTAGGTCAGAAAAAAACATGACAAACAAAAATAGAAAAGCAGAAATAATAAATGCAACCTTTTCAGATCACAACACAATAAAAATAATAATCAATAAGGTTACATGGAGAGCCAAATCAAAAATTAATTGGAAATTAAATAATATGATTCTAAAAAATCAGTTAGTTAGAGAACAAATCATAGAAACAATTAATAATTTCATTAAAGAAAATTACAATCATGAGACATCATTTCAAAATCTATGGGATGCTGCCAAAGCAGTACTCAGGGGAAAATTTATATCCTTGAGGTCATATATTAACAAATTCGGGAGGGCAGAGGTCAATGTATTGGATATGCAAATCAAAAAACTTGAAAGCAAACAAATTAAAAATACCCAGAAGAAAACTAAATTAGAGATCCTAAAAATTAAGGGAGAAATTAATAAAATCAAAAGTGAAAGAACTATTGATTCAATAAATAAAACAAGCAGCTGTTATTTTGTAAAAACAAACATAATAGACAAAGTTATGGTCAATCAAATAAAAAAAGGAAAGAAGAAAAACAAATTAATAGTATCATAGATGAAAAGGGAGAACACACCTCCAATGAAGAGGACATTAAGGCAATCATTACAAAATATTCTGAACAATTATATGGCCATATATATGCCAATCTAGGAGACATGGACAAAAATATATATTGCCTAGATTAACAGAAGAAGAACTAAAATAATCCCATATCAGAAAAAGAAATTGATAAAGCCATCAAAGAACTTCATAAGAAAAAATCCCCAGGGCCTGATAGATTCACAAGTGAATTATATCAAATATTAAAAGAACAGATAATCCCAATACTATACAAACTATTTGACATAATAAGCAAAGAGGGAGTTCTACCAAATTCCTTTTATAACACAAATATGGTACTGATTCTAAAGCCATGCAGGTCAAAAACAGAGAAAGAAAACTATAGACCAATCTCCTTAATAAACATAGATGCAAAAAATTTAAATAGAATAGTATCAGAAAGATTCTAGCAAGTGATCACAAAGGTTATTCATTATGATCACGTGGGATTTATACCAGGAATGCAAGGATGGATCAATATTAGGAAAACCATTCATTGACCATATCAACAAGAAAACCCAAGAAAAATTACATGATTATCTCAATATATACAGAAAAAGCCTTTGACAAAATACAACACTCATTCCTATTGAAAACAGTAGAAAGTATAGGAATAGAAGGATCTTTCCTAAAAAAAATAAACAATATATATATATGTAAAATCATCAGCCAACATCATCTGCAATGGGGATAGACTAGATGTTTTCCCAATAAGATCAGGAGTGAAACAAGGTTGCCTGTTATCACCTCTATTATTTAACATTGTACTAGAAACAATAGCAGTAGCAATTAGAGAAGAAAAAGAAATTAAAGGTATTAAAATTGGCAATGAGGAGACCAAGCTATCACTCTTTGAAGCTGATATGATGGTCTACTTAAAGAACCCTAGAGAATCAACTAAAAAGCTAGTGGAAATAATCAACCACTTTAGCAAAGTTGCAGGATACAAAATAAACTCGCATAAGTCATCTGCATTTCCATATATATCCAATCCATCTCAGGAGCAAGAATTGGAAAGAGAAATTCCATTTAAAATCACCCGAGACAATGTAAAATATTTAGGAATCTATCTGCTGAGACAAAGACAGGAACTGTATTAACACAACTACAAAACACTTTCCACACAATTAAAACTAGATCTAAACAATTGGAAAAAAACATTAATTGCTCATGGGTAGAACGAGCTAACATAATAAACATGACCATCCTACCCAAACTTATTTACTTATTTAATGCCATAGCCATCGAACTACAAAAAAAAAAAACAAAACTTTACTACTAAATGAGGAAAAAACTATAACAAAGTTCAATTGGAAGAACAAAAGATCAAGGATATACAGGGAAATAATGAAAAAAATGCAAAGGAAGGTGACCTGCAGTGCCAGATCTTAAACTATACTATAAAGCAGTGGTCATCAAAACAATATGGTACTGGCTAAAAGACAGAAACAAGGATCAGTGGAATAGACTTGTTGTAAGTGACCTCAGCAAGACAGTCTATGATAAGCCCAAAGATCCAAGCTTTGGGGACAAAAATCCGCTATTTGATAAAAACTGCTGGGAAAATTGGAAGATAGATTAGGTTTGGATCAGCATCTCGCCCCCTATACCAAGATAAACTCAGAAAGGGTGAATAACTTGAATATAAAAAGAAAACTATAAGTAAATTAGGTGAACACAGAATAGTATGCATGTCAAACCTTTCAGAAAGGAAAGATTTTAAAACCAAGCAAGACAGAAAAAAAATCACAAAATGTAAAATCAATAATTTTCAATTACACCAAATTAAAAGCTTTTTGTACAAACAAAACCAATGTAACCAAAGTTAGAAGGGAATTAACAAATTGGGAAACAATTTTCATAAAAAAAAAAACAACCTCTGACAAAGGTCTAATTACTCCAATTTATAAAGAGCTAAATCAATTGTATAAAAAAACATAAAGCCATTCTCCAATTGTTAAATGGGCAAGGGACACGAATAGGCAATTTTCAGGCAACGAAATCAAAACTATTAATAAGCACATGTAAAAGTGTTCTAAATCTCTTATAATCAGAGAGATGCAAATCAAAACAACTCTGAGGTATCACTTCCCACCTAGCAGATTGGCTAACATGAAAGCAATGGAAAGTAATGAATGCTGGAGGGGATATGGCAAAGTCGGGATGTTAATGCATTGCTGGTGGATTTGTGAATTGATCCAATAATTGTGGATGGCAATTTGGAACTATGCCCAAACGGCACTAAAAGACTTCCTGCCCTATGACCCAGTCATAGCACTGCTGTGTTTGTACCCCAAAGAGATAATAAAGAAAAGACATGTACAAGAATATTCATAGCTGCGCTCTTTGTGGTGGCAAAAAATTGGAAAATGAGGGGATGCCCTTCAATTGGGGAATGGCTGAACAAATTGTGATTATCTGTTGGTGATAGAATCCTATTGTGCTCAAAGGAATAATAAAGTAGAGGAATTCTGTGGGAACTGGAACAACCTCCAGGAACTGATACAGAGTTCAAAGGTGCAGAACCAGGAGAACATTGTACACAGAGACTGATACACTGTGGTACAATTGAATGTAATGGACTTCTCCATTAGTGGCAATGCAGTGATCCTGAACAACTTGGAGGGATCTATGAGAAAGAACACTAGTCACATTCAGAGGAAAAATTGTGGGAGTAGAAACACAGAAGAAAAACAACTGCTTGATTAAAGGGGTTGAGGAAAATATGATTGGGGATGGAGACTCTAAATGAACATCCTAATGGAAACATCAACAACATGGAAATAGGTTCTGATCAAGGTCACATGTAATACCACAATACCCACTGGAATTACAAGTCGATTATGGGAAGGGTGGGTGGAGAGGAGGGAGGAATAGAATATGATTTTTATAACCAAGGAATAATGTTTGAAATTGGCCAATCAAGATATTAAAAATATATGGTTTTTAAAGCTGAATGGGACTGTAGAGATAAATAACATTTTTCAAATAAAAAAAAGAATCTATATCATATACTTAATCCAAAGTAGAATACTAAGGGCTAGATGAGAGGGATTAAATGACTTACCCAAAGTCATATAGCTAGGAAGTGTCTGAGGCTAGATTTGAACTCAGTGCATCTCATCTCTGGTCCTGGCTCTAAATCCACTTATGTGCCTCACTACCCTCAACCCATATTCTTTCCATTAATTTTTGTTATTTTTATTCTTTCCCCCTTATTTAGGCATCTCTATTCTCAGGTTCATGAGTTATAATTAAGGTCATAAAAAACTAATTAAATAAAGAAGGGGATATTTTTTTCTCAAATTTCTGAGCATATGGAGAAGCGAATTAGAGAATGAAAGGAAGCCTATGTATACATTTTCAGTTTAATCATTTCTTAGTTTTGTCTAACTCTTCATGACATCATTTGTAGTTTTCTTGGAAAAAATATTGAAATGGTTTACCATTTACTTCTCTAGCTCATTTACAGTTTAGGAAGCTGAGACACACAGAGTTAAGTGGTTTGTCCAGGCTCAGACAGTTAATGAGTGTGAAGCCAAATTTGAACTCAATAAGATGAGTCTTCCTCACTCCAGGCCCAATCCTCTATTTACTGAACCAAATAACTGCCTATAATATGATAGCTTTTTCCTGAATTTGTGTCTTGCTTTTTCCAAAGGCTACTCTGTGATTTCACCTTTGTGAGTAAACCATTTCTTCCCTCTTGGAAACATTCTTTTTCTTTATCTGTAAAATGAGGAGGTTGTGCGAGGTGATGCCCATGTCTCCTTTTATCATTAAAATTCTATGATTTTTATGAAAAGTGGCAATTAGAAAGATACTTCTGTTAATAATATAAGTCTAGAGTCATAATTCTTAGCTGTCAAATCCTTCTAGGGATGATAATGTCTAATTATATGAAGAATCACTTTTCACCAGTATGAAAACAAAGGAAGAAGGTGGTATTCATTTAATATATCAGATGGGTTACCTTGGTAGCAATGCTAATCTGATCTCAAGATTGTTAACAGTATTAAAACTGAACATGATATCAGACAAATAATTTGTCCTCAAATATTTAGTTTGAGCTCTTTAAATTATTGAAAATTATTTAATATATGATTAATGTCTTTTCTGGGTTTTTTTTTTTTTTGAGTATATGAATTGAATGAGCTAAGAATTGTCAAGGCAGAGAAAAAGTTGAAAGCATGATGCTCTTGAGATGGACAGAAACATACTATTAGGATTAAGGCCATTCTTGTAACCTACTGGTGTCATTCCCCCAGAACAATCTGTATGTGGTCCAAGAGGAAAGAGAACAGATTAGCCTTAAAATGGGTAGGAGAAAAGAAAGAAAGAAATCAGTCAATTAACAAGTGTAATTTTGCTTATATTGGAACATCTCCTATGCAGGCCATTCCAATTTTGGACAACTTAGAAAATTAGGAAGTTTTCACATCTGTCAAATTGAAACAGTTTCCACAATTTTTACCATTATTCTAAGTTTTGACCTCTGAGTTCAAGTGAAAAAATCTAATCCCTAATCGATCTTATAGTCTTTTAAATGCTTGAAGACAGCAATCATATCATGATTGCTGTCTTCAAGCATTTAAAAGACCTAAAAGGTCTTTTACCTTTTAAAAGGTCTAAGAAAGACCACCCTATGTTATCCAACGTATGTCCTAAGTGCTTGTTAAAGTTTTTCCTAAAAGGTCTCAAGAACTTAATAAAATTCTGCTGTTTACTATAGTAGAATATACTCAATTTCTTATTTTTCATGCTGTTTTTCTTATCCAACCTAAAATATCAAGAGTTTTTAGAAACTGTTACACTTGACTTGATCTACTTGAAGTCTATTAACCCAAATAGAGCTTTGATTTTTAAGATAAATTTTTGTCTAGCCTTTACTTCCCCAACTAGAATTCAAGGAATATATTTCTCAGACCCTAATGTAGGATTTTACATTTATGTTCACTAAATTTTACCTTCCAGATCCAAGGAATTTTTCTGATCACTTTAAGAAATTGTACAACATTAATGACTTCATCTATCTTTGTTTTTAAACTAAAATTAGATTATTTCTCTTAATTCCTTACATTATTCACCAGAATTGGGGAACTTGACTCTGTTAAAATTGTCTATCTGCAAAATATAGGCTCATACATTGGAAAAATGTGACTAAAGCAAACGATGGAAAACAATTGTTATAGTTAAAATTATTCAGAACATAGATGACACTATCATCATTCCTATCAAAATGTCAAGTTCATTTTTTCCTAACCCTTTTCAGCTGTCATTAGCTATTACTATTCTACTTATAACCATCAGTGAACATGATGATTTGTAACATAATATTCACAAGCAGTATGTGACACATGGCATACCAAATATGTACAATCTTACAATGTTTAGATATCATGACATATTTTGGTATAAATGTATTAACACAATTCCACTCAAACTAAATAATGCAGAATCAAATGTTACTTCTTTCACGAGTCAAGACAGATGCTAGTCTTTTATGTGTTCTTTTCAGTGTCATTAAGATGCAAAACACAGATAAATCCATCAGATTATTGAGAAAACCTCTGGATGGGTGCATCTTTTGACCCAAATGAGAACAGGCTCCCCTTGGAGCCTTCATCCCTTGAGTTCAATGGACTAAATACTCCAACTAGTTGATCTTAATGTTTTTCTATTCTTCCACAAAGGAATATTCATTTATCTATACCATAGTTGTTGTATTTTGAAAAAAATATGAACTGTAAAACTACATTTTTATGTATGACATAGAGAGCAAAATTTAAAAAGAAGCTAGAAGAGGCAGAATTTAGAGCAATATAAAAAAATAGCATAATGGATTCTAGAGCAAGAAATTACACCCAACCATCTCATTTACAAATGATCAAATAGAACCTCAGAGAATTTCAACATCTTGCTCAGGGTCACATGGCTACTTTTAGAAGCATGATTTGAATCCTATTATGTTTTATTTCATGTCTATCACTCAATTTGTTAGTGCACACTGCTTCACTATAACTGAAACTATTCAGGATTGTATTGGTTATTTTGGGAGATTCTGAGATACTCCTCACTCCACGTTTCAGTTGGAGATAGGATGAACACTAGTTGGGGATGATGTAAGGATAAGTGATAGGGGATAGAGAAAAATGCATGGTTTATCTTTTAGAGGAAAAGAGGAGGATTTAGACACAAACAATGGGAGAATATTCTAGAAGGAGAGGATTATCTTGGGAGTTCACTGGGTTTAACACTCTTTCCTGATCTGACTTTTCTCTGAGCTGCTAAGGAGGATCTTTGCTCTGGCATCCCCTGGGAAAAAGACCAATCTTGTGGGAAAATTAGGAATTTCCTGGGTTGGAGAATTGCCTTAGAGGAGACCTGCCTTTCCCTGAAGTACAGAGCTCAACCTGTCAGGGATCAACGTATCAGAAACAACTTAGTTAAGGTAAACCTAAGGGTGTAAGGTAAACCTAAGGGTTTTATCACCTGGGACTTTGGGTTTAGGTAGGAAGCCAACACAGGCTTTGGATAAGGACTCAGTACATCTGTGAGTCTTGCATCCTCAGCCTTTTAAAGACAATCTGTACCATATACATAGATAGCTTTTGGATCTAGATAAGATCAGGGAGTGAATAAGAAAGGCTTGAGAAGACCAGGAGGTGTAGAAAACAAAATAAAACAAACTAAGACAGATTTTTGTACATAGCTAATGTGAAAATGTACTTCTCTTGGAAAAGCATAATTATTAAAATTTAATACATATTATAATAAAGAAAAATGAATTGTTTTAACAGTATTTGTATTTTATTAGTCATATCTTTCAGATATGTTTCATTACTTTCTTTCAGGAGTGTGACCAATAAGCTATATCATTCATATTTTTAAAGTTTCCTCCTTGAATTTCTACCAAAAAACAAAAAAGATAATCAAGCTATTATAATCATAGCTTTAGAGGTGAGAGAGACCTAGAGAACATCCAACACAATGGTCTTATGTTAAAGATTGTGAGTCTCAGAGCAGTTAAATGACTTGCTTGGGGTTGGATAGCAGGTATATTAAGTCAACTGAAACCAGGTCTTCATGACTCTAAATCAAGCAATCTTTCAACTGTTCCACCTATTAAGGACTGCCTTGCTTATTTTGTATTCTACCTGGAAATAAATAAATCACAAATTACCTTGTATAATACTTCCATGATCACACAGCTTATTTGATTTTTAATGATTATGCAATATTTCAATAAATTTTATGCAATATTTTTTACAATAAAGCTATGTATAAATATGTGTAGTAAATATACCATATTAGATATATGTTTTACTAAATATAGAAGATATAATGATCCCAAGTAAATATGACATAATTTATCATTTTATGTGCCAATTTATTGCCACAATACAAGCTAAAGACCCCACAACTGCAACACATTTTAGTCATTCTCAAGCAAGGGACAAGTTATGTCTCTAACATTTGTGGTTTTCAAACTCTATCATCTTTTCCTCACTGAGATTTGCAATTCTCTTCTCTGCAGGTTTGTCATGGAAATGTTTATTTCTATATATAAGGCCAGGCCAACCAATCTGATTTTCTTAAAATGTATGACTCAGGCAATTCATTAAAAACAGAAAAAACAACTACAACAATAGTAATGACTCCCCCACTCCCAACAAACAAATAATGAATGAATGATTGTGACCTTGTGATGTCTCTCTGGAGAAACTTTATCATCCTTTGCTGGTTACTCAGGCTTCTTCCAAAAAAGGAATTCAAGTTAGATAAGTTAATGTTACCCTCATGCTGGGAGCCTCGCTCTCTTCCACTTTAATATTAGTCAAGCATCTCATCTAGATGAAGCAGATTGTCTGTTGCCTATACAGAACAAACTAACAAGACTTTAGGAAATATCATGAAATTTTCTCAGTTCTGTACCTGGATGTAATAGCATTTGCTAAGTATATTTCCTGACCACTCATAAGATTGCATATTTTATAACTAAAAGTGATTTAGAAATCCTTCAAGTACATTGCCCTAATTTATAAAATAAAGGTAAGGGCTAAAACAAATTTTGATTTGCCTTGAGACTAAACGATAATCCAAGGTAGAGTTAGTACTAGGACCCATATTTCCTGACTTCTACATGCAGTCTTTTATTGTGATGCTGTGCCCAAATACTAAATAGTATAAGTTTTCATCTCCTCCTGCATATCTACTGCTAGAAGGTATGAAATAATGACTTGATTTCATGTATTTTTAATTGTCAGTTTCTTATAAGTAGGTGCTACATTTTTAATTTCCTCCTTTTCTGGAAATGCATCACATTATTCCAAGAAATATGTCTATGCTATCTGAATCACATTTCCTTCAATGTACTGATACTTCAGTCGATTACATTTCTTTCAGACCTTTATTTTCAGATTTCTTCTTTCAGCTGGAAAATATCAGCACCCATTGTACTTAATCAAAAGGTGAGGGGCTGTGCTCCACATGCTGAAAGCTGAACAAGTATTCCACAAAGGCACGTTAAGGTTTTTTAAAATGAATAATATGGTAACAACAATGATATCCAGCTTCATGAGCAATTACAATAGTTGTAGGTTTAACTTAGTGATCATAGACATATAAATGTTGTATACCTTCACTTCATCCAAGTATTTTACAATGGTGTATGAATATTGAGATTAAAGTTACTTAAATGTCTTCAGCTAATGTGCTAGTTGATAAAAATGTGTTTCAGATTTGAATTTTCTCAAACCCTGAATAACCACTTATATATTTATGGATACAATTAAAACCGGAACGATAAATGTAAAGTTCATTCTCAATGTCTTTCTTTGGAAGTAATTTGGGGATCATCTATTTTTAGTTTAACATTGTCAAGCTTGGATGCTGATAATTGTAGGATTTCTTGAAAAGCAATGAGGCACTATTGAAAGACTACATTTGTTTCAAATACTAAGGGAAAAAAATCAGTCCTACTAAATAGCAAATAAACAAGTCACTGGGCATAAAACATTCCCAACTCTTCAATCCATGAAAACCTGCACTTTTCTCTCTCTATTCATTGCTAATGCCTTAATGAAGAATAATTAGCCAGTGGTATCACAAGGTGATTTTCTGAGCACATTTCTAGTCATTGTGAATCAAAGGTTTATGGCCTTTGATTTTAACAACACTAAAAAAAAATCACTGAATTTACTACCGCTCAGAGGATTTCACAATTTTGCCCAATAGCTCTGGGAAAGAAATCAGTCTAATTTGGCTTGTTCAATTGAAATTTCACCTTTTAAGCTACAGCTGGAAATCAATCTATTTACTTAGTCAATGTGTGCAATATTATTCAACCAGAGTCTATTAAAATATTTTATAATCTATATAAAAAATTTACTGAGGATGTTTTACAATATTTTTAAGACTTCACAACTGAGAAAAAATTTAACAGTATATAAAGACCTCATAGTGAGTCTATATGTATGCTTGTACCTGAAACTTCCTGCTCAGATATTTCTATCTTTTGATTAATAACTATGCAATCTCACATATAATTTTACTGCATTGGTCCATTATAGAATATGAATATAGCTGGAGATAATTTGAATGTAGTAAGAGGAGGAGTAGAAGTAGCAAGACCACCAGAACCAGTAGAGTAGTAGAAATTGCATTTATAGAACACATTAAGGTTTGAAAAGCACTTTATTTCTGCTGTATCATTTGATCCTCAAATAACTATTCCTTTTATATATAAGAAAATTGAGACTAAGAGAGATGACTTCCCCATAGTTGTATAACTTGTGACTTATGTAGAATTCAAACCCATATATTCATGGGTTTTCATATGGGTATTCATGGGTATTCATATATTCAGAATTCAAAAATTGTGAATTCTGAAGAGAAACCTGAACAGACTTTTCCTCAATTCCTGTTGCCCATGGATGAGTCAACCTGACTTTCTCTCATGGGAGTTCAGGCTGTTAAGGCACGAGTTCTCCCCAAACTCAAGGAGGGAGGGAAAAGGGTTTAGATAGAGAGACCAGGACCCCCCTTTCCTACTTTCCTTTTCCCATTCTTCCCTGCCCATTATTCCTTTTTGTATTACCTGATTTGATTTAATATTAAAAGTTATCTGTTCCCCAAGCTGAGTGTGAGTGAATGGATCAAGGGGAGACCTTTTGGTCTCAAGTAGTGGAGGGGGGACAAGAGGGACAAGAGTGAATTGGGGAAAGCAGCTTTAGCTAAGGAGAAAAGGTAGAAGGGGGAATATCTTCAAACCCCCTCTCCTCGCTCTGAGCCAACCTGTTACATCTGCTGTCTCCCCTGAACCCCACTTTAATGGAGAGGGTTTCTCCTCTCTCCCTTTCTAACTATAGGTTCTCCTCCCTGTTCTCTTTCCCTCTCTTCATAGCTTGGGGTCCAAGCCTCCCACACCATCCCTTTCCATCCCTTTCCATCCCTTCCTTTTTTATATCTTTTTTTAAGACAAAATATAGGTCTTAATCTCTGGAACAATTCAAATGCTTGAACAAGCAGTAACAGTTTTTTAAGAGGGAGGGGAGTGTGGAGAATAAATCTTTGGTAATATTTTTCTAATGGTCATAATAGTTTTAAAAAGTCTTTTCTGAAAGTCTTGAGAGGAGGTGGAGTAAGATGGCAACAGTTCAGACCTC
Organism: Monodelphis domestica; assembly: GCF_027887165.1. Taxonomy (NCBI): domain Eukaryota; kingdom Metazoa; phylum Chordata; class Mammalia; order Didelphimorphia; family Didelphidae; genus Monodelphis; species Monodelphis domestica. The sequence goes on along the minus strand of NC_077228.1, from coordinate 395,401,216 downwards.
CATAAACCCTTCCTCACTGATCAAAAAGGCAATGCTTCAAGGGGAATAAAAACCACATCTAACAACAGGACAGAGGTAGGGAATTCTCTTCCTGGACACAACATAAAAGGTATGCCCTCCCCCCCAAAAAAAAACCTGAGTAGAAACACCAAAGAAAAACAAATTCTTTTTTTTTCCTTGCCACATTTATTCATTTGTTTATTTAAGATTTATTAAAATTATTTATTTTCCTTTTTTAATTTAAATTTATTTATTTAGTCAATTTATAACATTATTTCTTGGTTACAACAATCATATTTTTTCCCTCCCTCTGCTGCTTCCACCCTTCCTATAGCTGATGTACAATTTCACTGGGTATTACATGTGTCCTTGATCAAAACCTATTTCCATGTTGTTGATGTTTGCACTAGGATGTTCATTTAGAGTCTACATCCCCAACTATATCCCCTTGACCCATGTATTCAAGCAAATGTTTTTCTTCTGTGTTTCTACTCCTATGGTTTTTCCTCTGAATGTGGGTAGTGTTTTGTCTCATAGATTCTTCCAGATTGTTCAGGATCACTGCATTGCCACTAATGGAGAAGTCCATTATATTCGATTGTACCACAGTGTATCAGTCTCTGTGTACAATGTTCTCCTGGTTCTGCACCTTTGAACTCTGTATCAGTTCCTGGAGGTTGTTCCAGTTCCCATGGAATTCCTCCAGTTTATTACTCCTTTGAGCACAATAGTATTCCATCACCAACATATACTATAATTTGTTCAGCCATTTCCCAATTGAAGGGCATCCCCTCATTTTCCAATTTTTTTTTTGCCACCACAAAGAACGCAAATATGAATATCCTTGTACATGTCTTTTTCCTTATTATCTCTTTGGGGTTCAAACCTATCAGTGCTATGGCTGGATCAAAGGGCAGACAGTCTTTTAGCATGCTTTGGGCATAGATCCAAATTGCCCCCAGAATGCTTGGATTAATTCACAACTCTACCAGCAATGTATTAATGTATTAATGTCCCAAGAAAAACAACTTCTTGATTACATGGGTCAAGGAGGATATGATTGGGGATGTAGACTCTAAATGATCATTGTAGTGCAAACATCAACAACATGGAAATAGATTCTGATTAAGGATACATTCATTTGTGCATTGCCTATGTGAAGGGTGGGTGTAGGAGAGGGAGGGAAAGAATATATGATTCTTGTAACCAAAAAATAATGTTTAAAATTGATGAAATAAAATTAAAATTAAAAAAGTATTTTTAGATTAGTCCATGAATATATAGATATATATGTAGATATAGATATAGACATAGATATAGATATAGTTATACATATACATATTCCCACCACCAATGTAGAATCTAAAACTCTGTTCCCTTCCATGCTATGCTATTTTGACTAATACTTTCCATGAATCTACCATAAGGAAACCAGTAAACATAAAACTAACATTAAATATTTAATACATGTACACATTATGTTAATTATACACACATATATCAACATATACATGTATGCATATGTGTTGACATGTGAGTATACACAGAGACACATGCACATTTACACACACAAATACATTATGGTTCCAGTGTATGATTTTGGTAATCTATCCATTAGCTTGCTTTCTTACAACATAATCATCAATTACTTTTGTTCATGTCTTTTATGACAGTTATGGCACTATATGAGAAATATGAGAAATCATATCTAAGAAGAGCTGCATGAGGCAGACCATGATCAGAACTTAGTACTGAATAGGAAAAGCTGGTACAGGATCATATTTGACAAATTAAATAAGTAATGAATAGTTAGCTGGCCCTAGAATATATTACATGAAAATCAGTATTCACCCACCAGCAATTCTCTAGAAGGTACATGGCTATAGCTCATGGAATGATATACACTCAAAAGTTTCCAAAGGGAGATAAACAAGTAGGTGATGAAATACAGTAAGCAAAATTAGGTTGCAGTTGGGAAGCCATTGTGCGCCACATGCAGTTTATTTATCCATGTGACATGTCTTTCTTGACATCACAAACTAACAGAGACATTCCACAGGTGGAATTTCCAACTAGATGTTTATTTATTGGGACCACATGAAAACTGAATCATCAAAGTCTTGAAAAAGAATAAAATGAGATCTAGAGATACTGAGTGACATTTAAGGTCAGATCCTTTTTTGTTAGCATAGGTAAACAATGATGGCTGTTTCATTGAAGAAAGCATGGCCATAGCTTCTTGCTTTTTGTTTAAGAATTTCAGGATCACCAAGGACATAAGTAATTCCCAATGAAATTGCGCATTGGGTGTGGGAAGGGTGGGTGGAGGGGAGTGAGGGAAATAATCTGATTATTTTAACCAAGGAATAATGTTCTAATTTGACTAATAAACTAATTCAAATAGGAAAAAAAAAGAATTTCAGGATCACGAGATTTTTTAACACTAAGCTAACATCACTAAACATCACTAAAAGAATAAGATGATTTGTCTTTGTGACTGAAGATGATAAAATGGTTTAAATTTCTAATGAATTCTATTTCAGTGTTTTTTAGAGGTCAAAGTATTTCAGAATTTCTCAAGATTCTAAAAGCAATATAAAAGAGTATATTACACACAGTTGTATCCCCAATTCCTGGTTTTAGAAGGTAGACTTTTAAAAAGGAACTAACCTTTTTGGAAAAATAGAAAGTGGAGAGAGTGCCATGTAGAATAAAAAAATAATTTTTGTCTATTTACCAGAATTGCATAAATATTTGTCCTCTAATTTGATATGAACACTCAGTACCCTAATACTTATTTATGTCAATTTTACATAACACAACACCCTTATTATTTTTTATCTGCCAGTTACTCATGGGTAAGGCATGCAATTATTTAAAATATGAATAGAATGTCAGTTTCTTGAAGGCAGGAATGATTTTTTTTTCTATCTTTCTGTCCCTACTACCTGGCACAGAGTCTGACATATATTAGCTACATAAATGTTTATATGGAATGGAATGGAACAGATTGCACCTTGACTTTAATTCCCACATTAAAAATTGATGTATGTGTTTATTTTATCTATTGAGGAGAGAAAGTGAAGAGGGAGAAAATATAGAGCAAGAAAGAAAAGAATGATACAAATAAATTTTTAGTGAGTAAAAGAAGTCTTGGCCTTGTTTGATTTAGGGGCCACTTTGTCTGTGGTGAGTTTCTTTTAAATGTGAGATTTGACAACATTGCCATTCATCATTGAACTTATAGCAAATTGCCTTTTTAAAAATATCTTTTTGGGGTGCTGTGATGAGAATTGCTGTCCAGGCTGTCTCCATTTTTGACTTCTACTGAGCAAAGACTAAGATAGCCAATTAGCCCTAATTGTGATAAATTATGTGCCTTATATTCATTCTAATGGAGAACTACTGCCTAGCAGGTAATAACCCCAAACCACTAAACTAATTGTGGTTAAAACCTTGGGTTAGATTTAGAGTGACCCCAGATGTGAGAGGCTAGTGCTTCATCAACCAGGCCATTATTACCGCTTTCCAATTTACATACACAATTAATTTTGTGACAGTGTGTGAAGTTATTAACATTAATATGGTTAACAAGGCCTGTCCTTCCCATATACTATCAGTATTTATCCTAGTACAATCACATTAAGATGAAAATGTAAAAAAGAAAAAGAAAGAAAGGGGGGAGGAGAGAGAGACTAAGGATTAAGCTCATTCAGAATGTTACACTTGGATGTTTTTCACTTGAATTTCTGGTTTAATTCCTCTAATTCTTCTTTACTCTACTGATTTCCCTACCTAAAAAGTTTAAAGCTGTCAGTAGTAAATCAACAGGCCTTGAGGTAGGAAAAGAGGAATGAAAGATAACAAAAATGAAAATTATTTTTTATCCTTTTATCACTTTCTTCTTACTGACAAAAATATGAAATCACACAATTTAAAGCTAGAGATCTTTGCATCTACTATCCTTCTAGTCATTCAGTTTTTCCAACTTGGCATAATCCTCAGTTCCTCTCTCTTATAGCAAATGTACTATCTGTTGCCATGTCTTATGATTACTAACTTCTCAAAATAACCCTTCTCTCTACTTTGGCAGCTACCACTCTCATTTGAGGCTGTCATCATCTCTTGCTAGGACTTATTATAATGATTTTAGGAAAGGGGGGAAAGGAAGGTTACACAGAGGGAGAAGGCACCAGTAAATAAAATTGAATTTATTGACAGGTAAAGAAAAGGTTTTGAGAATGAGGGGAAAAGGTTAGCATTGGACAATTAATCCAATTATTAAACCCACTATCTAAATACTCTAATCTAAATACCTAAGGGCAAGTCAAACAGGGAACCAGATTTCTCACACACAGAGAGTCCTTGGTGGGTCAGGTACAGAGATCCAGCTGAGCCCTCAATTGTCCCAGGGAAAAGAGGTTTTTTCCAAGTTTCACTCTGTCCACCAGGGTGTATGGAGATGTCCTCTTGCCATCATTTGGTGGAATTCAAAGAGGCTGCTTGCTAGCTGTGCAGGGGAGTCCAGGAGAGATCCCATCTTCACCTTCCAGGCTTCACTTCCAGCTCTAATGTGTCTGTTGGAAACCTGCTCTTTTCAACAGGTTAGAACCTGACCCAGTGGTTCTTGGAATCCAGGCCTGTCAATCATCCTCTTGCTATATTTTGCTTCCCTTGCTACAGACTATAGAAATAATCTTTTGAATAATTTCTCTGTCTCCCTTTCTCAAGTCTACACCGATTCCAATCAATCAGTCATCTAAAAAAATGTTTTTACTATCATGCTATAGTGATGTCTTTCCCCACTCAGTAAATTCAAAAATCAAATAAAAAAATCTTATATTTGGCATTTAAAACTTTTCACAAACTAACTTTTTAATAATTTTCCAGTCTTCTAAGTCATTATACCCCTTCACCTTTTTCAAAATCCTGGAGTATCTGTCTTTTTTATTTTCCTTGCTAAGGTCACTACATCACCTCACTCTGTGCCTTTTCAATAGTTATTTCCCATGCCTACAATGTTGGTTCTTCACACCTCTACGTGTTGGCTTCTTATGTTTCTTTCAAGACTGATGCAATTCCATCACCTACAGGAGGTCTCTCCTCATCTTCTCTGACTGGTACTTTTTCTTCCAAAATTGCCTTTTAAAAATTATTATTCATTTCCAGATTACAGGTCAATATAATTTTAATAGTACTTTTCTGACATTTGCCAATCCAACTTCTCTCCCTCCCTTTCACCATCCCTCTCTCTCATTCCTCCCTTATCAAGAAGGCAGTTAATATGCTATAGGTTGTACATGTTACTTTATAATACATATTTCCTTGTTAATCATGTTGTGGAACAAGACACAGCTTACACTAGAGAAAAATTCATAAAGGAAATAAAGTGAAGAATGGCATACTTCAATTTGCATGCAGAACCCATCAGTTCCCTCTATAGCAGTAGAAACAATATGAATCTCTTGGGATTGCCCTGGATCCTTCCATTGCTGACAATTATTAAGCTATTCAGCTGTTTATTGTACTTTATCATATTGTGTATAATGTTCTCCTGGTTCTGGTTACATCACTTTGTATCAGTTCATACAAGTATGTCTAGGGTTTTTTGAGTGCATTCATGATCTTCATGTTTTTCTTGTGTGTGTGTGTGTGTGTGTGTGTATGTTTCAATTTGGTCAATTTCAAACATTATTCCTTGGTTACAAAAATCATTTTCTATTCATCCCTCCTCTCACACCTCCCTCCCATATCTGACCCACAATTCCACTGGGTATTACATGTGTCCTTGATCAGAATCCATTTCCATATTGTTGGTATTTGCACTAGGATGATCATTTAGAGTCTACATCTCCAATCCTATCCCCCTCGACCCATGTAATCAAGCAATTGTTTTTCTTTGGTGTTTTTATTCCCACAGTTTTTCCTCTGAATGTGGCTAGTGTTCTTTCTCATACATCCCTCTGGATTGTTCAGGATCACTGCATTGACACTAAGGGAGAAGTCAATTATATTCAATTGTACCACAGTGTATCGGTCTCTGTGTACCATGTTTTCCTGGTTCTGCTCCTCTCACTCTGCATCAATTTCCTGGAGGTCATTCCAGTCCCCATGGCAATTCTCCACTTAATTATTCCTTTGAGCACAATAGTATTCTATCACCAACATATACCACAATTTGTCCAGCCATTCCCCAATTGAAGGGCATCCTCTCATTTTCCAATATTTTGCCACCACAAAGAGCTCAGCTATGAATAATTATTGTACAAGTCTTTTTCCTTATCATCTCTTTGGGGTAAAAATCCAGCAGTGCTATGGCTGGATCAAAGGGCAGACAGTCTTTTAGTACCCTTTGGGCATAGTTCCAAGTTGTCCTCCACAATGGTTGGATCAATTCACAACTACACCAGCAATGAATTAATGCCCTGACTTTGCCACATCCCCTCCAGCATTCATTACTTTCCAATGCAATCATGTTAGCCAATCTGATGAGTGTGAGGTGATACCTCAGAGTTGTTTTGATTTGCATCTCTCTGATTATAAGATATTTAGAATACTTTTTCATGTGCTTATTAATGGTTTTGATTTCTTTGACTGAAAATTGCCTATTCATGTCCCTTGTAATATTTATTGGGAAAGGAAATGGGAATTGGAAAACAGTTGCCCCTTCCCCCACTAACTGTAAGTCTTGTTTCCTTTCCACACTCTTGCCCTTTTATCAATTGGAGAATGGCTTGATTTTTTTGTACAATTGATTTAGCTCTTTGTAAATTTGAGTAATTAGACCTTTGTCAGAGGTTTTTATTATGAAGATTGTTTCCCAGTTTGTTATTTCCCTTCTAATTTTGGATGCATTAGTTTTGTTTGTAGAAAACCTTTTTAATTTGATGTAGTCAAAATTATTTATTTTACATTTCGTGCCTCTTTCTATGTCTTTCTTAGTTTTAAATTTTTTCCCTTACCAAAGGTCTGACATATATACTATTCTGTGTTCACCTAATTTACTTATAGTTTCCTTCTTTATGTTCAAGTCATTCACCCATTCTGAGTTTATCTTGGTGTAGGGTGTAAGGTGTTGATCCAAGCCTAATCTCTCCCACACTGTCTTCCAGTTTTCCCAGCAGATTTTATCAAATAGTGGTTTTTGTCCCCATAGCTGGGATATTTGGGCTTGTCATAGACTGTGTTGCTGAGGTCACTTATCCCAAGTCTATTCCACTGATCCTCCTTTCTGTCTCTTAGCCAGCAGCAAATTGTTTTGATGACCACTGCTTTATATTATAGTTTGACATATGGGACTGCAAGGCCACCTTCCTTTGTATTTTTTTTTCATGATTTCCTTAGATATTCTTGATCTTTTGTTCTTCCAAATGAACTTTGTTATGTTTTTTTTCTAATTTAGTAAAAATTTTTGGAAGTTTGATGGGTATGGCACTAAATAAGTAGATAACTTTGGGTAGGATGGTCATTTTTAGTACATTAGCTCATCCTACCCATGAGCAATTAATGTTTTTCCAATTGCTCAGATCTAGTTTTAGTTGTGTGGAAGGTGTTTTGTAGTTGTGTTCATATAGTTCCTGTGTTTGTCTCAGCAGATAGATTCCTAAGTATTTTATATTGTCTAGGGTGATTTTGAATGGAATTTCTCTTTCTAATTCCTGCTGCTGAGATGTGTTAGAGATATATAGAAATGCTGATGACTTATGTGGGTTTATTTTGTATCCTGCAACTTTGCTAAAGTTGTTGATTATTTCCACCAGCTTTTTAGTTGATTCTCTAGGAGTCTTTAATTAGACCATCATATCATCCACAAAGAGTGATAGCTTTGTCTCTTCATGATCTTCATGTTTTTCAATTCTTATGACACAACAGTATTTGATTACAAGTATATACTCCAGCTTGTTCTGCTATTTCCCAATTGATGGACATTCCTTCACTTTCCAGGTCTTTGCCAGCACAAAAATAGCTGCTATAAATATTTTTGTACATGTAGGTCATTTGTCCTATCTCTAATCTCTTTAGGATACAGACCTACTAATGGTATTGGTTGGTCAAAAGGTACGCACTAATCATGGTTCCATATTGCTCTCCAGAATGATTATATCACTTCATAGATCCATAATATGACCTTTTTAATACACCTTGTAAGTATATAGTTACATGTATATCTTCTTCACCACTTGAATGTGTAGAATATGAGCTCCTTTGTGTGCCAGAATTTAGTACGACTCACACATGATAAGTACTTATTAAATGCTTTTTTATTAAATGGTATTTAAATTAGATAAGACTATTAAATGCCTGAAAGTCATCTAGCATCTATTTCAGCATCTCTATTGACAGATAACACACTGGCTTCCTGAGTTAGCCCATTCTAATGTGGGAGAATTCTAACAATTAGCAAATACTTTCTTACATTGACTTTAAATCTTTCTGTAACATTTTCCCAATGATACTTGATTTGCCCTTTGAGACAATAATGAAGAATTTATTCCCTTTTTTATATGATAGTCAATAACTATTTGGAGGCATTTACCCATCATAATATCTTTTCTTCACCTAATTCTTTTAGTCACTTCTTATTTGGCATATTTTACAAATCCCTCAGATTCTTCATAGTTCCATAGTTTGTATAGGCTTCTTTTAAATTGAAATATCCATAAGAACATACAATATTCCAAATTTGTAATGACAAGCACAATGTAGAGTAGAATTATGACTGTCCTTGTTCTATGTTTTGTTTTGTTTTTTTTTTCTCCCTGTATCATGAAATAATCACTGTATGAGAGGACAGAAAACATAGGTTGTCGGTTCAGCCCTGTCAGTATTTAACTGTGTGAATTTACCCATTCTATCATTGCAAATTGAAAGGTATAATCCAGGAAAAATAATCTTGAAAGCTCCTATTTGTATAATCTATAATTCTTTTAAGAGTTAATGTGATTTAAGAGGTAGTCACCCAACCTTAGAGCCTATAAGAACTACATCCACATCTTGCTTCTGCTGACACACATAGCTACATGATTATGGACAAGACACTTAAGATCTAGCTTTATCAGGAAAATATACTTTCAAAATAGTCAATTCATATCGGTGGAGTATATACTGGCAATTGTCTACATTGATGGAATGATAGCTTAAGAGAATAAAAATCTGTTAATGGAATCTCAAGATTATTGCTAACATATACTTTTTCTTCCTTCTTAGAGAAAATTGGTAGTTGACATAATCTTTTGTAAATTTAAAATTCCTCTATTAAATAAGTCATAATGATAACGATAATGACAATGATGATGGTAGTGGAGGCCCTTCAAATCTTGTCTTATAAAAATATATTGATGCAAAAGGAGAATTTTAATGTCTCTCCATGTACTATGAGGTAATTAGGTGGTTCAGTGGGTAAAACAATAGATCTACAGTCAGAAAGACCTGAGTTCAAATCCAACCTCAGACAATTAGTGATCACAAGTAAGTCATTTAGCTTCTATGTGCCTTTGTTTCCAACAAGTAGTATTGTTATGAGGATAAAGTGAAATAATATTTATTAAAGTGCTTAATACAGTCTCTGAAACATAATATATACTGTAAAAAGTTTATCACCTTCTTTCCTCCTGGTGGGCCCTGTCTGTATTGAGGTTATATAAGTGAAAGTAAAAGCAATCCTTTCCTTCAGAGATCTCTTATTCTATTTAAGGAGAAGTTGATGAGGGAAAATGTATGCTTACACAAGATAAAATCTTGGAAAAAATTAGAGCTCTCTTGAAGTAAAAATATGTTTCCTTCTCAAAGATCCAACCCTTTGGAAGAAGAAATCACCATTTGACAGAATTGCTAGGAAAACTGGAAAACAGTATGGCAGAAATTGGACACTCAACAATATCCCACACCATATATGAAAGTAAAATAAAAATGGATATGCAATTTAGAAAAAAAAAAAGGGTGAAACCATAAACAAATTAGAGAACCACAGAATAGTTTATTGGTCATATGTATAAATAAGGGAAGAATTTATATCCAAACACAAAATAAAGAACATAAGAATACATAAAATAGACTGGTTTTATTACATTAAAGTTTTAAAAGTTTTGCAGAAATCAAACCAATGCAACCCAGATTAGAAGGGAAAAAACAAACTGGGAGCAAAATGATAGCAACGATTTCTGACAAAGGCCTCTTTTCTCAAATTATAGAGGACTGAATCAAATTAATAAGAACACAAATCCATTTCCAAGTTGATAAATGGTCAAAAGATATGAATAGGCAATTTCAGATAAAAAATAAATCTAAAATCATATAAAATATCCAAATCAACATTAATTAGATGAATGCAAATTAAAACAAATTTGCCTCATATTTATAAGACTGTTTAATACCACAATAAAGGAAGAAGATAAATTTTGGAGGGAATGTGGAAAAATTGGGATACTAATATACTATTGATGTAACTGTGAATTGATATAAATATTCCAGGGAACAATTTGGAACAATTCCCAAAGGACCATAAAAGTATACATATCCTTTGACCCAGCAATACTATATTACTAGATATGCATTCCAAAGAGATCAAAGAAAAGGGCAAAAGGATGTACTAGTACTAAAATATTTATAGCAGCTCTTTTTATGCTGGCAAAGAACTGGAAAGTGAAGGAATGTCTATCAATTAGGGAATGGCTGGACAAGTTGTGGCATATAGTTGTAATGGAATGGTATTTTGCCATAAGAAAGGACAAACAAGATGATCACAAAAGATCTGGAAACACTTATATAAAGTGATACAAAGTGAAGGGTTCAGAACCAGGAGAACATTGTACATAGTAATAGCAATAAAGCACAATATTCAACTGTTAATGGCTTAAATATCATCAGCAATGCAAGGATCCAAGGAACTCATGTTGAAAAAAGATATCCAGTGCTACAGAAGGAACTGAAGAAATCAGAATACAGACTGATGTATGTGATGCTTCACTTCATTTCCCCAATGAATGTTTCTTTAGTGTAATATGTGTCTTTTTTCACTAAATGATGAACATGGGAATGTGTGTTATATGAAAATATATGTATGACTAATATGATATTACATGCTATATTGGGGAAGGGTTAGGAATAGGTGGGAGGGAGAGAATAGTAATCTTAAAATGTCAGAAAAGGGTTATTAAAATTGTACCTACATGTAATCTTTGGGAAAATTTTAAAAATTAAAAAGTCGTGCCTGATGACATAAGGATGATTATACCATCATTAAAAGTCTGTAATCAGGATCTAGACTATTTTTCATGTTACAATACTTAAATGTATTGTAGGACAGATTTTTTTCTTGGAAGGATTTCTTTTTCAGCAAAAGATTGAACAAAATGTGTGTTGAGATATATTCTACTCTAAAATTACAGGGTTGTGTAAAAGGTTTTATCACCATCATCATCCCTGTTATCCTGTCTATTACTAGGCATGTCTGAAGATGTTTTCTATAAACCTACCAAAGATACCTTATATCCAACTGTTCTTATTAAGACACATAAGGCATTCATTTTATTTATGTGTATGATAATTTACAAAATAACAAATATATATATATATATTTTAAATATTGGGATAGTGACAACCTTATATCATTTATGTATGTAGAAGAAGGTATCATGGTACAAATGGGAAAAGTAGTGACTATGATAATACTTTGGTAGAATCAAAATATCTTGGTTCAAATAAAAAATTTGACAAACATTCTCTAAATAATGACAGAGGAATAATATAGTTGTCTTAAGCCTTAGTTTCTGAATCTGTTACATATGGGAGTTGCACAAGATTACCCATAAGAGTCCTGTCCAATTCTAAATTTGTGATTATATTATAAAAAGTTTTATGAATTAAAAAAGAGATGATGGTAATGAGAGCAAAATAATACAGAAGAAAACAAAATCAATGAGTGGATAAATCAATCAGGGTGTTTCATTTAATCAGAACTAGAAGTAAAGCAATCCTTTTCACTTCTTCCCCAAAAGAGAGGGAAATTCTATCTCCCATTATTCATATACTCTACCTCAATCTCTGGGGAAAAAAAAAAAGGACATTGTTTCCTTAATCCAGCACAAGTATGTAGAAAACATACAAAATAGTATAATTTTATCATGAATCAAATGCAATTTTTATGGCTGAAATTAAACAAAGTAAGCCTCTATTTTCAAAAGAAAATTAACTTCCTGAGTTTTCAACACACACACACAAATCTAACTCATTCCTATATAAGATTTTATTATGAACCTGTCATTTGAGTAGGTCCCCATTAACATAAAGCAAGGCAAAACAGACAATCAAAGGTCAAAGGCCTAGTAATAAAATGAAAAAAAAATTGTAGCTATATGTATATTCCCATATATATATTTATACACATTAATCCACTAGGGTCCTACTTATGTGCCATTGGATTTTTTCTATGAATATAGATAAGTGATTTCATGTGGAGGAACCCAGAACAATGATAAAATTGCTTTACAAAGAATGTGAAACTGGACTGAAAGGTATAATTATATTAACCAAGTTGTCCTTTCATTTCTACTTTCATTGATGCATATTTTAGGCATTTTTTTCTATGGACACACAGCTGGGTTAAGATTTTTCTATGTATCATGGCTGATTCTGACATTGTCTTCTTATGTGGCAGTTTTACAAAGCTTAAGCAAAGCCTATTACAAAAGCCCTTTACCTGCCTGAAGTACTCAGCAATGGAATTCCAAAAGAAAAGGTCACTCAAGCAGATTCAGTACCTTGTATGAAAGCTCAAAGCAAATCAAAAGCATGTTTTATTAATTTTTTTCAATTAAATAAAAAGCTCAGATTTATAACTTAAGAAGCAAATTGTTTGATTGGCATCATTTCCAATGTAGCACTTTATATTTTGTTAAAGAAAATAGCTTTCAATTAATGAAAAAACTAAAATCCAAGATCTTGCAAATAAATTATTTTGTGTCATAACTATAACATATCAACTATTGAACAATCAGTGAATCAGATCGGTGTTGCTACTTATATAACACTTATAGTCTTCATCCCTTTGTTTTTGAACTGGTGAAAGAATGGTTCTAAGTATTATAACTTATAAAAGTCACAGAATCTCAGAGGTGCAGGGGCCCACTAAGGCTATTTAGAGTCACTTATACATGATGGAAAATCACTTTTATAACCTCTCTAAAAAATAGCCATCCTGCTTTGACATGAAGACCTCTGGACAGGGAGAACTGACTACATCCTTAAGCAACATAATCCATTTGGTGACACCTACAGTTGCTATGAAATTTTTATTATATTCAGGGGAAATTTGCCTCATTTTTACTTTTGCCCTTTGCTCCTACTTCTGATTTCCGTTATGTATATAATGGATAGAATCTTTCTTCTATGAGACAGTCATTAGATTCTTGATGATAGCTATCATGTTCCCACTAGTCTTCTCTTCTTCAGGCTAAAACCCTGCAGTTTCTTCAGTTAATCCTTGAATATGATAATCTCCAATTCCTTTTCCTCTGCATGCAGCTATCATAACCATGTCCCAATTTTTTCTTTGCCAAGACATACCTCCCAGATTCTTGAAATTGTTCATCCTTTAGATGCTTTTCTTCTCACAAAGTAACTTCTTGAAATTGCATGTGAAAGTGAAAACACTACTTTGAGATGTGGTTTAAACCTCAATTCATCATTTCTATATCCACATAATAGTAGAAAGTTTCATAGTTGCTCACAAGAGTCTTGGATTATGAATGAAAGGTTCTTGTTAAATTATTTTTTTGGTTAAAATATAGGATTTCATGATTAGAATAATTCATCATCTAATTCTAACATTCATTTCATCAATGAAGATACTGAGCCAGCTCAGACATCATGTGAAACTGTGAGATATTGTAGAAAGAGAACTTGCTTGACTTCTGTCTTCCAGGCACATCCAAGTACTCATGATTCCCTTTGGGATTTTCTTGGCAAAGCCATTGGAGTAGCTTGCCATTTCTTCCTCCGGCTGATTGTAGAAATGAGTAAACTGAGTTAACCAGGTCTAATTGACTTATTCAGGGTCACACAACTAGTAAGTATTTGAAGCAAGATTTGAATTCAGAAAGATAGCCTTCCTGACTTCAGGTCTGGCACTCTTCCAACTGTGCAATTAAGTGCCCTACAAGGCAGAAGAGCTCTGTTTAAATCTTGGCTTTCCCATTTATTATCTGGCAAGTGACAGCCACTCTGACTTTGTCTCATCTCTAAAGGAGATGGTAAAAATAAAACTTAAAGCACTATGAACATTTGCATGCTGATTAAATGATTTGATGATAGTCATAGGTAATAGGTCGCAAAACCTAAACCCAGGACTTCAGATTCCAAATGCAATGCTTTTGTGATTTAATAAAGCTTTACTTTTTGTTCTTTTTTTCTTAAATATAATTTGGTGGTTGCAGTGTCAATGATGATGATAAGGTGATGATAAATGTAGGGGCTTAAAATTTATCATAAATATATATATATATATATATATATATGTATACACACACACACACATATACACATACTTAAATTTGTCTTTTCAGAATTTTATCTATCAGAATGCTGACTGCCAAAAAGTAAAGTATACAAGTAAAATTGAGCAAAGGAACTTCCTCCCTCCTCTCTGATTGGTAAATGGATCAAATATAACATGTTGTGAAAATAAGAGTATTGAATCACCTTGGTTACCATATGTAGAATGAAATACAGGAGCACAATGTGTCAGAGCTTCATTCTGTTAAATTTTTTGACAACTGTGAAACACTTGGTTCAGTGGACCATGATAGCTAAAATGATAGGTTAGAAAATGTGATAATGGGCATAGATGTGTAAAGGAAGCACACATGGACATAGATAAACACAAAACAACTACCCATCTATGATGGGGGGAAAAGACTTCAGCTCTTTGTACTTTGCCTAAGCTACATGAAATTTCTAATCTTAAAATCCTGAGAAAACATTCATCTGCTCTATAATTGCATTATATGCAATTTTGGAGATGGAAAGTGATCAATTACACCATTCCATTCAAATTTACCCTTCATCTAGTTACTTTATTCTTAAACCATGTCTGAATGGTCAAATAAATTGAAATGTGACTATGTCCAACTGATATTTGGGGGCCATATTATGACCAAATTAGATTAGTAGATACAAGCATAATAATATCAACCTCCACACAATCACAAGAGATAATATGATATAACAGAAAGAGGTTTTGAGCTTATAATACTACAGTTTGATTCTTTGGCCAGGCCTTTATTAACTAATGTTATCACTTTTTTAATGTCATTCATTTTTAATTATCTTATCCTTATTCAAATGATATTGTATCTACATACAAAGTTACATAATTAATTATTCAACCAAATCATATTTTTATGCCTCAAGGACAAGGAAGTGACCCCTACTTCTTGGAGGCTATGCCTGAAGAGCACAGCCTCTGAGAGGTTCTACCACAGGGAAAAGTTTCACGTATGTCCTGGAAATAGAATAAGTCTTTTTTTTGAGGACTAACCTAGATAACTACAGGAAATCTCAATAGGTTGGCCTCTTGGGGATGTATCCTTAGATCATTTGAAACTATGCATCAGAGAAAATTACAAATTTGGTTATATATGCCTTATATGACATATACTTCTGCAGTGACTAAAGTATGGAGGTTTAAATGAGAAGAAAGCATGTTTAGATACACATATTTTTTTTTTACATAGTCTATATATTTTTATATAGCTGTTGGCATTCTAAGGGGAGATTTTTCTGCAATGGTTGCCACACCATGCTTCTTGCCCTCTAATTTTCATGATCATCAATTCTGCCATACCCATGGAAGAACCTTGTTGTTTGCATTACTAACATCAGACTCTTGATTGGTAAACTTTCACCTTATGTTACCTGGAACCAAGCCTCAACATAACTTCCTACTCATTTCTAGGCCATGCTATTTTCTTCCTTTAGAATATAAACTCTTCAAGGGCAGAGGTTTCATTGATTCATCACTCCACTCTGCATCAGTTGACTTGCCTACTTTCAATTCCATGGAACAAGTTGCTTCTCCCAATTTAAACTTCTAACTTTTAATGTCATTGTGCAGCTAATTTAGCCTAGCTGGCTTCTCTAATTCTTTTCATCTTTACACCTATAATCCTATGACTTCTTTGGGCCTCCATTTTCTTATTTGTAAAATGAGCCTTAACATCCTTCCCAACCCATACATGTGATTCTAATATAATAATGCAGCCACCATCATGTATAGCTGTTTAAAATATGTTTGGCCCTGCTCCCAAACTTCCACTGCTTCAATAACTCAGAGCAACTAAAGAAATCAGACATCAGTGATGTGTGACATGAGAGCAAGAAAGGGAAAGTGTTGCTTTCAATTCATTGAGCCAAATCTTTTCTTGCTCTAGATTATTCCGTAGGTCAACATTTATTATCCCCCTACTGTGCATACAACCACATAAATGGGACTTGGAAAATATTGATACAGATAAGGTGAAAGCATGGTTCTTAGCCTCAAGTACCTGGGGAAACCAAGCATATATACATGAACCAACTCCATACCAATAAGCAGCACATCACCATGCTATTCTATTCGAAGTTAGTATATCATCATTGAGGCAGAAATTGGGAGAACACAAAAAATATGTTTATCATGGTTTGGGGAACAGGACAAAGCAGTGTTAACTTTCTTTTTATTTCTCAACCTAGTTGCCATCTCAGAACCCTAGAAAACTTCCCAGAGCTAAGGTACCCCACAGAGATGAGGAGTAATTAAGCAACCATCAAACAGAAATGACTACTGAGAAAGGGGATATTTACAGGAGCTAAGGGCAATTAAAATGCAATGACCTATTCCTACTTTGTACTATCTGTGCATTATCTCGGACCATGTCTACCACTGTAGTCTTGCACCTGCTGCATAATTAAAACACTTGGAACTTCATGGGTTCCCAGTTGACTAACTAGAATGGTATTTCAGTGTGATGATGAGATTTTTATTTTCCCCTTAGGGTCAGTAGCTAGCTTGAGATGATATGTAACAATTCTTTGCTCACTGGATCAACTGCTTGCATTAGCAAATCAGGGCAGCTTAATCATCCTGTCATGAAAGCATGTTTCATTTAGAGTAGTATTCAGAAATATTGAACTTCCTGAAGTGATGTTTTATTTTATTTTTTAAACTATGCATTTCTCTTGCTGCTGAAATACCCAATTGGATTTGTGATTTGAATAATTTTGATATTATCTCCAAGATTCAAATATTTTGCCCTATCATGCCTACCTTTCCTATTTGATTATTTTTTTGTGTATTCTATCAATTCACCATGGAAAACCATCTAGTGTATTGAAGGATTTTCTCCTAACATTATGATTATACAATGGAGTAGTCAAACAATCTACCTATAATCCCTTGTTTTTGTCATTTGATAAGATCATCTTCTTTTCTAGTTGTATGTTTCTTTAATAACATTCTTTATTTCAATTTTTCTTTGAAAAATCCTTCTTCATTAGAAGTTACTGCTTGTTTACTCTTCCTGCAGGCAGAAAGGTCCATCTTTTTAATATCAATATTTTAGTGATGTTATTTGGCTGTGAGAAACAAAACACTATAGTTTTCAAATAATTAAAAATGATTATCACCTAAAAGGGAGTGGAAAAGACCACTGGGGTGCAGATTTTAGAGATATTTTATAATTATCACTTATAACTAGATAATGTCTAAAAGGTTTCTTCCTTCTCTAATGTACTAGGTCTTTGTAAAATATTTCAGTCAAGTAATAAGTCATCAAATTATGGAGTACTCATAATGGATAAATAAACAGGAAATAGAAATATTTCCTGTCTTTGAAGTGTTTACATTTTAATGGGAGAAATAAGACAATTGATATAGAAGAAAATGTATATATATAATAAAAATTTATGTGGATATATAACATAATACTAACATTAGTTATATCTTAAAAGATGTGAGCTAAGAGATTGGTGGGGCTGAAAATGATTTTTAAAATCTGGCTAGACTTTACTCTAGATTTTTCATTATGGTATCATCACTTCCACCAAGACCAATAGTTTGCTGTTATGTAATGTTATTTCTTTGTGTGTACCTATGAGTATGTATGTAGGAGTGGGTGTATATGTGTGTATGCTTATACAAACTCATAAATTACTTAGTAAGCCAAGAAGGAAGTTACATGCTGTATTTATAGAAAGAATACAAAGATTTAATCATAGAATTCAACTTAGAAGTCACCTAATAAAATCCATACATAATAAGATATATTTACAATATCACTGAAAGGTGGCCATTTATATCCTTCTGGAAGAGCAGTGATGAAGAAGGAAGGTAGAATCTCCTACCCTGCAAGACAATTTATTCCAGTTTTGGTCAACTCTAAAATTTTGAATATCCAGAATTTAATATTGCCTTATTGTTACTATGATAAAATGCTATATGTAGTAATCAAATATTTAATATTACAATACTACATTACTTACTTTATCCATTAGGGCTATGAGAATTATATAACAAGTATCTTATCTTAATTGCAGTGAAAGGTATTTTAGAAGAGAAGAGAAAGAAAGACATTCATCTTTAAAGGACAGTCTATAATGAAAGCTCAAATGTAAAGTAGCATGAGAAGTCATGTAAACAAAACACTGGAAGTTAAACAGGATTTTTTTAGACATCACTCTAGAGCCCAATTCTGGAATGAAAGCAGATCAATTTACTTTTAAATTGTAATTCACTGTGCCAATGTTAATTATAGAAGCTATTTGAATTTAACCCTACTCTGAGAATTTGGTTCCATTTAATATATTTTGCATTATAGAGGATTATGTTGGAATATCAAAGTCTTTTAAAATAGAAATGAATGATATTCCATTTAATTTATAATATATTAGCATATCTCAAAATATCATGAGTAGTAAAATATAATTTGGTCAGAAAGAAACTATTTCAGATTAAGAAAAAATTTAATAAACATCTTTGAGAATGATGAAACTGACCAGAAGATTATGAAAGGAAGAATTATGAAGAAATTAACTGAATTAATGATTTGATTCATAATTTAAATGCTCCTTTTATTTCACTTTCTCTAAGAAACTGCTATGTATTTATCTTATGATTGAATTTAAAAGGGAAAAATGGACAAATATTCCTTTGGAAGTATGGCAAATATAATATTTTTGGGTGGCTTTAAGCAGCCTCATCAGAGCTAAAATTTAGTTTTGCAATAAAACATAAAAATATCTTTTACTTGAATGGTCTCCCACATAAAGAAACATATATACATTTGTATTTAAATCCCTAACAAGATGTTTTTAATGTGACAGAGTGAGCTGGTATAGGAGAAAAGAAAATTTTCAAATCAAAATACATTTTAAAAACTACCAATAACATGGAATATATTGAGAAAAAAGAAACCAGGATTATGAAAGACCAATATATGAACTTATACACAGTTGAACTTAAGAAACAGAAGTGTACAGTATGGAGAAGTGGCTTACAGGTTACTTTGTCATTTGGAATATAAAGGACTAACATATGAAAAGAGAATTAGGCTTGTTTTAGTTGGCATCAAAAAGTAAAAGCAGAAGCAATGATAGTGGAAACCATAGAAAAAAATCTTTCCTAAAAATCTGAGCTATTCAAAAGAATGAATTCCCTCATTAAATTGTTCCCATACTGAGTATCTTTATGTGGAAGCTTGATGATAAACTGTCTAAGATGTTTAGAAGGGATTTTTATTCAGATAAGAGTTAGACTGGATAGTCTTCGATGTAATGCAAAGATTTTATGACCAAGATATTTTGTGAATTTTCTTGGGTTGTCTTATAACAGAAGATCATACCCTGATATTCCATGTTATAGAGAATACATTGATTAAACACCCTGATCTTTAGTTTCTCCATATTGAGGCCAAGTATCAGTATCAAATTACATACAATATTCATGTTGAAGATAAATGGTAAGTTTGAAACTATTATAAAAATTAATGTTCACCTGCAACCTATTTCATATCTGAACCCTGGTCCCTAGAGGAGACAGTCCATCCCATTAAAGAATAACAATAATGACTCAGACTCATACATCTGTAATTTTTATGCATTTGAGAATTAAGGCTAAAACTGATTCAGAGTGTCAATGAGAATAGACAGAAGCCTTTGTAAGCAAATACCACTAGATGAAATGTCACAAAGCTGATCTTTGTCCCTAATTGGCTTATTCAGGTAAAGAACAGAATCATAAAGATATGTTTTTTATGCAAGTGAATTAAATTTTATTTCCTCATCTTGTCTTTCTAAGAGGGAAGGGTCAAAAATCCTGAAGAAAGCTCCCCCATATTCATTTCAGTAAATCCCATTGGACATGACTGACATCTTTGAGAAACTTTTAAAAGTATTTTGTGATGTTGAACTAAAATAATCTTAAAAATCTTTTTAGCAATGCGTATTATTAATAAGTAGATTATTTTTTAGATCACAGTCAAAAGTATTACTTTAAAAAAAGACATCAGAAATAAGTTTCTTAATTGAAATAAATAGATAATAAACAGATGTTATGGAAGCAGATGAACATTATCTGCTGAACATTGTAAGCAACACTAATGGCAGATCTATTATTTGTCTGAGGTGTGTGTTTTTACAAAGGGCTGGGGATAATATTAAATTTAAAAGTTTCCCTACAAACAAAACCAATGCAACTAAAATTAGAAGGTATGCCAAGGGGATCTTATCCCCTCTGCCTCCTGAATAGCCAAACCAGTCAGTCAGCATTCTTTACATGCTAGGGTTGTGCCAGAGTTATGTCCTGAACTTCAATAAAAGAAAGGGGGCAGGTCCTTTTGGGGCTTTTTGGGACAGGCTCTGAGAGAGAGCAGACAGGTGAGGGAGAGAAGAAGATGCTTGCAGGTTGGGCAACATGTGGTCTGAGAACTTAGAGTAAGGCTGAGATTTAACTCTGTGCTTATCTACCTTTTCTATTAATAAATTTTATGAAAAAATAATAACTGGTAGTCATATTAATTTTTAATTCTAATAGTTGGTGAACCACTTTGGTTCCAATTGGATCCTTAATTTTCCTCTGAGACAGTCTTGTGTTTTGAGTACAGTATAGGGTTTTATTTAGAGAGAAGCAGTTTTAGTTTGCTCCTCTCTTTTTCATTTGTAAGACACAACTTAGCCTGGCTGATAACAGGGAAGCAGCTGCTGTTTTTCCTGAATTGTGAGCATTTCCCTCCTGCATGCCCCACCCCCATTCCTTTAGCTTAGACCCAAGTGGGGTGGAAGAGAACAGAACACAAGTTTTTTCTGCACAAATGGGGCCTGAGCCTTTTGCACACCAAGGAAAACTAGGACCCAGCAGGAACTCTTGATATTTCACTTTCCATTGAACCAATACCTCAGTGAAGCTGACACAGGGTTCTAATTGCCATTTTGCTCAGTCCAGTGCAGAGCAGGGCACAGGAATCCTATGAATAAATCCTCAGGGTCCTTCCAGGCTGGGGGGAATTGGTATCAGGAAGCCCTAAGCCCCAGTGTCCTGCCACTTTGGAACTTGACAACAGTGAAGGGCTGAGGATTTGGGGACTACAATCCCATGCTTTTGAGAGCCTGACCTGGGGATGGGAGATCCTGGTTTAGAAATCTGGCTCAGTGAGTGAGGGTTCAGTGAGTCACTGGCAGACAGGAGATCCTTCCCCAGCACCTGTAACTTTGAAAACACATGGCCACTGACTAACCTCTGGTAGAGGGTAAAGGACTGAACACCAAGGAAGTGCTTTTTTGGTTTTTCTTTTCCTCCTCCCTTCCCCCTTAAAACATTCTTTTCTCTCTGGCTCCCTCCCCCCTCACTCACATTCCTTCACACTGACTACTTCCTCTAAGCATGTCAAAAGCCACACAACTCTTTTTCCCCTTTCTTTATCTCTCTGCCTTTTATATAAGGCCTACCCTATAGTGTGTTACCCTCTACACACAGTTGTAGTGACTATTATTAATTTTTAATAACAACAATAATTATAATAAATAACAACAATATTTATAATAAATACACATTCATTATTAGTACTATTGCTGTGTAACAATTATTTCATTCCTAATATTAGCTTATTTTTTCAAACCTACTCTCATTGCCTTCCAAAATAACATGGAAGAAATTTGTGACTCAATTTTTTTCATGTTTTAGGAACTTTTCATTATATAAACTGACCATTTAGCAATACACAGTCTAGTTTAAATAGGCAGATTAATCCAGACAGACTAGACACTATGGGAAATATTGCAACAAATCAAGGGAAGTCAGGAAATATTCCTTCAGATTCACCCCTGCATAAACTTTATAATTCTTGAGGTAATTCTAATCTTCCTAAGGATAATTGTATGTCAAAAAAAGAAAAGGAAGCTAAAAAACTTCATAAGGTCTGGTGGAAAAATCTTTTACATGGCTAAAATATGGATCCTTTGACTTCAAGATCATAAAGGATTTGAAGTTAGCCATTAAAAACAAAGATTCCAAATATTATAAATACTGGCTCTTGTGGGCATATCATGTTGATAAATTAATCATTCCCTCCAGTGGGTAAGCAAGTCTTTCTTTGGATCCAGATCATTCTGATTTAACTCCTTCAGTTCCTCATTCCGAACACTTGATTAGATTTAACAAGAAACACACCCTATCAACCCAACTGTACTGTGAGAAGATTTCTTTTCCTTCTAACCTAAACCAGGACTTGGACCATTAGGCTCCTCTCCCTGTCAGACCTCAGGCATCCCCCACTCTTCCCATCCCCTTTCCTCCCAATCTATCTCTCTACCCTCCCTTAGCATTCCGCTACTCATATACTTGAACGTTTCAAGCTCATCTCCCCTATCCCTACCTGTACCATCCCTACCTGCCTTATCCTTTTCCCTACCCTCCTTCCACTGACAAATCCCACCCTCCTTACTATGACTCCTCCACAAGACCACACCCATTCTATTCCTCTCCACCTCACCTCCAGTACCACTCCATTCCTCTCCTCCCTGCCCCCAAGCCCACCCCTAAACTTTTTGCCCTGTCTCCCCCCTGAGCAGCCCCTACTTCTCCATTCACCATATCCCCCATTTTCCTATTAACCTCATTACAACCCACTCCATTGAAATCCAGAAACCAAACCAAGCAGCAATTATCATAGATGATTCAAATAAGCCCTATACCCTCTCAAGATGTTCCTATTTATAACAGACATAGAGACTTAATAAGCATTAGAAATTAAACACCTTTCTCTCCAAAGGATATTGAGAGATTCAAAGAAAATTTTTCCTCTTTTGAAACTGAGCCCATACTGTTCTTCAATAAGGTTGAAAGCATTTTCCCGTACATATAATACTGTGTGGATTGATGTGGAAGATTTGCTCCATGTCCTGTTAATAGAAAGGGAAAGAAATAACATTCTTTCTCTTATTAATCAGGTCCAGGAAGAGGGAACACCTAGTTGGCCAATTGAAGGTCCCAAATGGAACCCAAATTCAAAGAAAGATTACTTACACTTATGCCAGGCTATAAATGCATTCCTAAAAGCTATGAGAGCTTGTTCTGATAGGCCTTGTACTTGGACTACATTCAAAAATCTGAAACAGGAAGACAACAAAAACTCTTCTCAGTTTATGGACAGGCTTATTGAGCTGGGAGGAAGATATATATAATTGGATCTTGCTAGGGAAGGGGATATTTGACAAATCAGAATACAATTTGTGAAAAACAGTTGTAAGGTATTTAAGAATTATTTTATGACTAGCTCTCCAAACTGGCCTAATATGATGGACCTTGAAGAATTGAAAAGAGTGGCAGTTTATGCTTTTGAGGGACATAGGGAAAAGGAGAAGGAGAAGGAGAACACTGATCTAATTAGAAAATTAAGGAAGGAAATAAAGAAATTAACTGCTAAACTGGGAGAGATGAATAAAGAGCACACTGATTTAGTGGAGAAATTGAGGAAGGAAATAAAAGAGTTAACCAAAAATTTTTGAAAGGTAAAGTAAGGAGAGGCCATAGCTCCCTTAGGAGGATCCACAAAACAATTACTAACGTGTTATTTTTGTGGAAAGGTAAGTCATGTAATTATGGACTATAGAAAGAGAAATCAGGTAAATAGAAATAGAAACTTCAGGAATAATTTTAATAATAGAAGAAATAGCAATTCGATTAAGGCAAATCATAACTCACACCACAACCCCTGTACTCTGTGTAGGGGAACACAAAGAAATATCTAGTAATCTTTCTGTTGGTGTGAGTGGGAATGCTCTAGAGTTGGGGGTTGAGACCTTCAACTTCCCACACCCTGATGTGTTAATGCCTATTATCCCAGTCCATTCCCCTCCCCAAAATAAAGAACCTCATATGACCCTGAAATTTGGGAACATGTATTATGATTGCCTGTTAGACATTGGAGCTTTTAGGTCAGTTTTGATGAGTATACCTGATTCTGATTGTAATTCTATTGGCTCTTTCAATGTAATAGGTATGTCAGGAGCACTTCTACAGGTTCAAAATCTTTCCCCTGGAATGGTGTCTATGAGACCCTTCACACTGGAACATTCTTTCCTTTTAATGCCAGATTTCCCTATAAATTTGTTAGGGAAAGATATTTTATGCAAACTTAGAGCCACAATAGCATGCTCTCCAAATGGCTCTATGAAGCTAGAATGGTCTGAGGAATGCTGAAAATTGTTTTCCAAACTTATTTCAGATAGTCAGGATGTGGGAGAACCCCCCATCTTTGAAATCCAAGCTGATATACTTAAGTCTCTATGGGATACATCTTCTTCTGATGTTGGCCTTCTTAAATCAGCTGATCGCATTCAGATGAAGACAAAAAATTCCCCACCTCTTTCAATTCCTCAGTATCCCCTACCATAAGAGGAAATTGAGGGAATTTCCCCAGTGATAGAATTAGTAATGAAACAAGGAATAATAATCCCATGCAAATTTGAATATAATACACCTATTCTCCCTGTAAAAAAGTCAAAACTAGGCCCTGATGGAAAATGTGTATATAGATTTGTGCAAGATTGGAAGGCTGTGAATAATTATGTCTTAAAAAGACATCTTGTGGTTGCAAACCCAAATGCATAATTTCTTCTGTTCTATGCACAGCCAAGTACTTTACTGTACTGCATTCATGCTTATGATTTTTCTTGATACCAATTCATGAGGATTCCAGGCATATCTTTGGTTTTACCTGGAAAGGCTTCCAGAGGACATGGTGTCATCTTCCCCAAGGGTACCTGAAAAGTCTTACCCTCTTTGTACAAATTTTGGCACAACATACAGATAATATTCAATTTAAACATAGTCGCTTAATTAAATATGTAGATGATTTACTCTTGGCTTCACCAAATGCAGCACCATGCCAAGAAGATAGGAAACATCTTCTGTTAGAACTATATAAGAGCAGTAACAGTCTCAAAGGCAAAGGTTCAATGATGTCTCCCCAAAATGGAATAGTTAGGGTTCATTTTAACTTGTATAAATGGAGCTTTTTAACCTTTGACTTCATTCCCCAGAAGTCCTCAATATTTCCCAACATTCCCTATAATTTCTCTTGTGTCGCCACATGGGCAAGATCATGTTATTGGTATTTGACTGCCAGTAACGTCTCCCAGACTCTCTTTTTTTCACATGATGTAGCATCAGCAGCGATGGTGGTTAAGGTGGGGAAAATTTGAAAATGGCTAATCAGCCATAAACACATGGTTTTTATTTTGTATCCTCTTTATTCCTTGATTTTTAATTATTTTAATAAATCTCATAAACTATATTTTTATTATTAGAGATATAATTTTAGATTTTACAGTTGGTGACCCGAAGGGATGAGAATTACACTCAATTTTTTCATGATTGCCTAGATAATTTTTTTAAACTGTGTTTCTCCTGCCAAGGCTTTTTGATCACCCCATCTACTCACCTACCCTCTCAAAACTGATTCTCTTTATTTGGCTCACATGCTAAATACCAGCAGCTTGCTTCTACTCTTGCTCCTGCTACTGTGCCCACTCCTGAGTTGTCCCAGCCATCTACTCCTGACCTTCTAGACCCAGATTGCTCACCTAGCCCTGACCCTGGCCCCAAGGGACCCAACCCCTAGCCTCCAGAAATCCCCCTCCTGATCTCTGGCTCTTCTCCTAAAATTGTTTTTTTCTAGCATGTGCAATATACTATTTAAGTTTTTTTTAATTTTTTTCTCTCCTTTTTGTATTTGAAGAACATGTCACCAGAATTGAGATTTTCTTTAACTTTTCTTGAATTTGCAGTAGTAATATAAGTTTAAAATATATTTGCTATAATATTAATTCATACCCCAAAATTTTAGACTATGGAAATATGCCATTTATTGATCATTGTTATAGGACTTTGCTTAATAATTCTGTCTGATTCCAGGAGAAGGGAATACAAAAAGAGCCATTGAACAGTGCCAAAAAAACAAAAAAACAAAAAAAAACCCCACAAAGCTAATTATATCGTGCCAAAGAGCACAAAGTCAAAGAAACCAAACTAATCCTACATGGATTGATGACATTCTGTGCAAAGAGCACAAGGACTTGATCATGTGTGAGGCTCAAGGTTGTGACTATTTAACATGTGTTAAATTCAGGACATCCTTGTAATATTCTATATCATATTCAAATACATCAATTGTTCTGACTCCAGTATCCCTGAGAAAAATATGTAAAAATCAGACCAGGGAATGACACTTCCCTATCAGTTCTTTTTTCTCTCTTATAGTATGGCATGGTATAACTTCTTGTAGTCATGGCTGCAAATGGGTAAGTGAAATATTACTACATTTTGTCCTACAGACTTATGGGAAAGACATTACTTTAATTGGGCCCTGATTCAAGGACCTGTTATAAATTTATTTTTCTTTTACAGAGAATTTTTACACATAAGGCTTTGATAGTCATTTCATCCAGAAGTTATCTTTTCTCTTTTATTTGGATTGTTTTTTGATATTTTTATTTCTCTTGCCAATTGATTTGTTAACCTCATACCTCAGTCATGTATTCCTAACTGATCCCTGTGTTTTTCAGCACCCTCTTCAGGAGGGGATGTATACTTTTTTTTTAATTGCAAAGGTTAAATTCTTTTTGAGAGTAATTTTAAGATAAGAAACATGCTACCTCCCTGAATCCAGAAAGTGAACTGTTTGGAGAAGACACCATTAAGATGCTTGCACAGACAACACCTTGCACCAGAAGATCAAGAGTGAACTTTGGGATGTGGTCTGTGTGGTGTTTAAATGCATTTGTTTTGTATGTCTACTCTTATGCCAAAAGGGTCTGCCCCCCAACTAGATTTTTGTCAATGCATCTAGCAATCATTGGTTTTGTTCTCTTTTCCTCTTCTCCTCAAATTATTATAATTTCAAAGTTGGTATGTTTACAAGACTCACTGGAGAGACTAGTCTTCTGTGGGTCTCAGGGGGATGTATAAATGGAGATTTTGAACCTTTGACTTCATTCCCCAGAAGTCCTTATCATTTCCCAAAATTCCCTATAATATCTCCTGTGTCTCTACATTGGCAAGATCATGTTATAGGTATTTAACTGCTGGTAACGCCTCACAGACTCTCTTTGAGCCCCCACTACTAAAAAACAGTAGAGAGCAATCTTAGGGCCAACAGGTTATTGTAGACAATGGATCACTTGCTATTGGGAAATCACAAAACCCCTTATAGTGCTAATAAAAGATTCGATCATTGAACTGCTTAGATTGGACCCAGAATACTTGTCAGCTCTGTCAGATTTAAAACAAGCTATTTTATCTGCTCCTGCTCTAGATATACCACATTATGATAAACCATTGACTTTATACATACCTAAACAGAAAGGAGTGGCTTCAGGTGGTTTAACCTAACATCTAGGACCTTCAGTTTCCTGTTGCTTATTATATGGCCTAGCTAGACGCAGTATCTTTGGGAAAACCACCATGCCTTAGAGGTGTAGCTGCCACAGCTTTATTGGGAACTAATGAGGCTGACTTAGTATTGGAATGCCCATTAACAATTATGTTTCCACATGAAGTAGAAACATTGTTGTTTAGACATAGGACACAAGTATTCTCTGATCAAAGATTCACAATATGTGGAATAACCTTATTAAACAACAAAAATATAATTTTAAAACATTTTATAATTCTTAACCCTGTCACCTTGCTTCCTGATTTGCCTTTCTCAGGATAACCATTATATAGCTGTGAAATTTTAGTGTTCATGACTGAAAAGCCTCGAGAAAATATCCTGGACACTCCTTTAGACAATCCTGATCTGGTCTTATTTACTGATGGTTCTTCTTTCATGATGGATGGTATACATTACACTGGAGCTGCTGTAGTCACAAAATTTGCCACTGTGTGTTCAGCTTCACTGCCCTCAAATTTAAGTGCTTAAGGTGCAGAACTGATAGTCCTAAAACATGCTTGTATAATTGCAAAGGGTAAGAAGGCAACAATTTATACAGACTTGAGATATGCATTTGGAATTTGTCATGCAGTTGGTACATTGTGACTTCAGAGAGGATTTTTAACCTCAGCTATAAAAAACTATAGCAAATACAGAAATTATTAATGAAGTTCTTTCTACTCTCCAGCTACCTGAAGCCCTAGTGGTAGTTCATTGCTCTGCCCATATAGGTGGAATTGATCTTGTTTCTAAGGAAAATATCTGGGCAGATGCCACTACAAAGTTAGCAGCTGTAGAAGGACCTGAATTAATGTTATCATTAAGAACAAATAATGAATCATATTTATCACTTTCCTATAATGAAAAGGAAGTAGAAAAATGGAAGCAACAATTTAAGACAAAACAGATAAATGGAGTATGAGTGTCCTATGAAGGAAAACCCTTGCTCCCTAGAAGTTTTTATCACCGAATATGTCAATCTGTGCATAAAAATGGTCACTTTGGCACTCAGGGTATTGTAGACATTGTTAAGAAGGTATCAATAGCCCTTGGTATAACTACTATAGCCTTAAAAGTGTGTGGAGCCTGCTCCCCTTGCCTGGCATATAACCAACATGCTTTTCAAGGTAAGGCTTTTGGTGGGTTTCCTTTGGCTTACTCACCTTTTGAGCATTTATAAATTGACTTTATTACATTGCCTAAAGGTGGAGATTACAAAGTTTGTCTGATCATAATGGATCAGCTCACCAGATGGCCAGAGGCTTTTTCTAGCACCCAAGTCACAGCAGCTTTTGTTGCTAAAGTGCTTTTAAGAGAAATTATCCCTCACCTTGGCCCACGAGCACAAATTGATTCAGAGAGGGGAATCCATTTTACTGATTCTGTTTTGTCCCAGATTTATTCTTGTCTGGAGATCACTTCCTGATTCCATGTACCATATCACCCCCGGAGCACAGGCCAGGTTGAGAGAATGAATAGAAAACTTAATACCATTATTGGAATATTGTGCACTGAGACTCACTTAAAATGGCCTGACATCCTCCCCTTGGCTTTTTTTTTTATCTTTGTAATAGACCTAGGGGAGATTTACATATCTCACCATTTGAGATGCTTTTTGGATATCCCCAATGCAGACATACACATCCTTACTAGGTGGGGACACTTCTATTGCTTCTTATATAAATGATTTACAGGTAAGATTAAGAGAACTCCATGAATCTGTAGTTGTGGTACAAGTAGGATCTTTTGGTTTCTTGCTCTATCACCTACACCCAGGAGACAGAGTGTACGTAAAGAACTTCCAGCATGCTGGAGTGACTCATCCTGCCTGGGAAGGTTCATTTCAAGTTCTGTTATCTACTCCAACAGCTATTAAAAATTGGAGAAAGGGACTCCTGGATTCATTGCTTCCATGTAAAATGAGTACCTTCTGTTCATATGGAATGGCTGTATCCTGTCACATTTATTGTATTTACTGACTGTTTTAAGGTTTAATTTTGTTTTTAAGTTCACATATTAATCTAATCTATCACATTCCATTATACTATG
Source organism: Monodelphis domestica (assembly GCF_027887165.1). Taxonomy (NCBI): domain Eukaryota; kingdom Metazoa; phylum Chordata; class Mammalia; order Didelphimorphia; family Didelphidae; genus Monodelphis; species Monodelphis domestica. The sequence continues at coordinate 395,371,205 of NC_077228.1, read as the reverse complement.
TCACCTTAAATTACTGTGTTTTGGCTATTAATTATAGGTTCTGAAACATTGTCTTTATTTGCATCTTCTCCCTATGACTGGAGTGGTGATAATACCATTATAAAAGTCCATGGACAAGTTGGAAAAACTCTCTTCTGGGGCAAAGACATTGGTCCTCATGGGTACTGAGTGTGTCATCAGATCCAATCAGAGCTCTGTTTTGTCATTGGCAACAATTCCAGTCCATAGTAATGAGACATTACCACAATTTGCAAAACAAGGAGGTCACATGTTGTCTACACATCCTTTTGCTTTTGTTAATTGTCACATTAATGATGATGGGTGGACCCCATCAAAATGATTATGAAATGTATTAGGGACTTTTTGAAAAATTTGCTGAGCTAAAAATCTCAATTGATTTTAATGTGTCTTTAGAAGTAATTTTCAGATATCTAGGAGCACCACTACCTATGACTGATCATTCACCCACCTTTGACTTGTGTGTAAGAAGAGGTAAGGGTCCATTGAGTAGTAATAAGTACATGGGAGACAAGGCACAGAGCAAAATACTATTGCATTCCCTACCTCCTCATTTATCTGTGCTAGAGTACAGCTTAAAAATGAAATGGATGGGATGTTTAAATACATGACTTTTAAGGCTATTACAATCTCATCCAAGAGGAGGGAGGATTTCCCTTGGCATTTGGTCACCTCTGGACAATTCTATATTTGTAACTCATTGGCTTACTCTACCCTTCCACCAGGATGGTATGGTACTTGTGATTTAGCTTATATTATTGCACCTGTAACCGTGCATGATCACGATGTTGGCTGGATAGACAAATCTCATAATTACAGAAATGCAAATTAAAACAATGCTGAGGTATCACCTAACACCTAGCAGATTGGCCAATATGACTGTAAAGGAAAATAATAAATGCTGGAAGGACTGTGACAAAATTGGGATAGTAATACATTGCTGGTGGAGTTGTGAATTAATCCAGCCATTCTGGAAGGCAATTTAGAATTATGTGCAAAGGGCTTTAAAAGAATGCATACCCTTTGGTCCAGCAATACCTGTACTAGGTTTGTCAATGCTCTAAAAATATTAAGAAATGCACTATATAGAGCAAAAGAATAGTAGTTTAAAGAAGATAAGGAAGAAGATTCCTCATGGAAATTTGCTTTAATTAAGGCAGCAAAGGATGTAAACAAACTTAGAAACAATGAGGATCTCAAAAAATTAATTAAGTGGTCCAGAGCAGGAAATTTTCAAATAGGAAAATTATTATGTCAGAAGTATGATAAATGAATTAGTTCAATAGGTTCTGAAAAGAAGGGAAAGTTCATGTGTTGGTAAGGTGATTTATTTAAGCAAACAGAAATAGAAGAAAAACTGTGAAAGAAAAATTGAAACTCAGAAATTTAGACCAGTAATAGGTAGGAATGATTCAAAGATGCTTTAGATAAGAGTCTAAATAATATTCAATGTAAACACTCAATTCTTTTTATTTCTTCTTCTTTTAAAAGAAGGAGTGGAATTAGAGTAGGATTTGTTATAAGGGTTTTCTAACCCTTACTGATTCTGGGTATTGGATGGTATTACCAATATATTGTCCTGTATTGATAGGTTGTTTTTTTGACTATAGGAAAAGATGGTTTCCCAGTCTTAAAAATTCCAGCTCAGATCAGTCTTATAAAAACAATTTATTGGAAGTATTTAAAAATCAGAACAAAAGGAGAAAGAAAAAGGAAATAAGCAAAAATATATTCATCCTAAATCTAAATCTTTTAACTGTACCCAAAACTCAACTTTTAGGACTCACAAGAATATGTTTCTCCTTGGTATAATCAAGGTAACTTAATCTTCCTATTCTATTAACCCAATTTCTAAGTATCTATCCTAAAACTAAAAATCATAAATTATAACATTGAGAAAGATTTTATTTCTTTCCTGTTGGTTAGATGGGAAAAACCAGCAAGCCTAAGTCTTCTGTCTTACTCCCTTCTGCCACCACTGGCAAAGCAGTGACATTTCACCACAATCTCCTCCTTCCTATTTGGATAACTATCAAGGAGATATTTCACTAGATCTTCTCCAACTTCCAACTTTTGCACCAGAACACCCTCAGACCTCCTTCCTTGAATCAGGACAGACAAAGAGAGAGAGAGAGAAAGTTTGTTGGTGTTAACTGTCCCTTCCCAGAACCTTCAAGAGATTCTTTTTATTTCACATGATCTCCTCTTGAAAATTCTGTTATTCTATTTTGGTTTAAAGAAATCCAGCTTTTCGCAAATTTCCGTAATTATCTATTATAATCAACCCTATTTTCTAATCAAATCTTAATTAACTCTTAATTAACAAATTTCTATTACAGATTTGAAGCAGGGAAAATAAAATTAATACATATAATTGTGAAGGGAATGGGTTTGACACCTACCAAATGGAAAAGGATGATAGAATGAATTGGTATGAGAAAATTATTATTTGAGGGATGCAAGAAGTATACTTAAAACGTGAATATTTACTTTGAATTAAAATTAAAATAGATTCTACCTCTGTTGAAGCCCCAAACAAAATTGACCACTATGATCTTTTACAAAGCAAGATAAAGATTAATCCAATCAAGAAAAACAAGTAGCAAAAATATATTAAATTCCAAGACAAAAGACAAAATAATAATGTCTAAAATTTTTTCAACTTTTTTTTTTTTCCGAAAAGTCCTTTAGACCTATCATCTCATTTGATCCTCATAAGGACTAAGTTAGGAGATGTTATTATTTCAATTTCACAGATGAAGAAACTAGCCTGATGGAGATTAAGTGACTCATCTGGCACATTGCTAGTAAACATTAATTGGATTAATTTTTTATTGTGTCAATCTACTCTTGATTTTGGACAGAGTCAGAACTAGAATCCAGTTCTTCCTATTGCTATGTTGATTTTCCTTTTATTGCTTCATACTTTCCCGTTATTAACAGAGCAGTAGTATTGGCTTCTTATACAAAGGACAACATACTTATGCATAAATTTTACACTGATTGAATGGGTAGGAAAATTATAATGGGAATTTAATTATTCCTATAGAGTTTCCTACCCTGTTAATCGAATTTATTAAGCTATAAATTTCCTGATGTCAAGGTATATGCATTAACCCTCTTTGTATCCACTCTCCCAATTAATGTAGTGAATTTGATATGGATATTAAATAGATTTTGTGTTTTTATTGAATAGACTTGATGATATTCCCACAGTGTAGAAAAGTGCTTCTTAGTCTGAAATTTTCATTATGAGAATCTTTATGTTAATATAGTCCAAAATAAGGAGACAGTGGTAATGTGAAGGGACAACATGGTAGCATACATCAGTACCTAAGGAGGCATTTGATTTATTCACTCCCAATAGAAAATTGAAATATTAAGGAAACATGGGATAAATAAGTTATAATGAGAAAAGTGTAAAGGATACTGGGGGAAGGAGAGCTGATATCAGATTAAGTATAAGTGTGGTGCTCTAGTAAGGATGATGCAAAAGCCAAAAGTGTGTATTTGGAAAGAGTTGTCTGAATGTGAGGTGAGATATAATTTACCTAGTCTCTCTGTAAAGTGCACCCATAGTTACATGTTCAAGACAATTATGAAATGATTCTATCAAACTGAAGATGATCCTCACCTGTTGACCTTCAACAGCTATTTTAGGAGGGAGATGGTTATTTAAATTGTGTTCATTATAAATGTAATTCTGGGATGTTCCAAATACAATATTGGAGAGACTGATTAAGACACCGGATAAAGGTTATTTTGAAAATGTATCCTCTCATATTTATATGGTAAGTCATCTTGTGAGATGATTTTGAATATGAAATAAACACTTAGCTATTTGTTTCCATTAGGGATTTTAGTAATGGTTTCACATGGCAGAGGTTGATTTTGACTTCAGTTTAAAAATAACCCAGCTCAGATGCAGGTGTACTTATGAAATAGTGATATTGTGATAGTGTATTCCCTAGATTGAAATCCAAAATCTTTCATAAAAGTTGAGCAAAATGAGGAGGTGGAGCAAAACAGAAGTTTTAAAAAGTTGTATTTATCTACTTTAATGAGAAATCCAGGAGATTCTAATTTTGTAATTGACAAGCACTTTTTTCTTTAAAAAAAAAACAAACAAACTTACATCTAACAATTTGTAAATGAAAGAGATCTGTAAATGCAACAGATCAGTCTATTTCCTCTGGGTACACAAGTGGTCCTGTGGCTATGTACAGACTGCCACTATATCAGATGGATAATGACAAATGTATTATATATAGGATCTTGGTTGATTGGGGATTCTTTTGTTTCAACCTATGAGGATAATGAATTAGTGTCCTTCATGTAGGCAGTTCTCAGTGGAACACACTAACAACAGTGGCCACAGCAACAGAAACAACACACAATCAGCAATGTATTTGTGGTTTACAAGTGACCATTTTTCAAAGGGCTGAGAGCTGAGAGTAGTTAGAATGCCTTTCAATAAATGGAAGGAAAGCAATGCTGTTTTCACACAACATTTCTGGGAAGGAGCTTCTATCAAATATTCATGGTTAGCCTCTTTGTCTGAATTAGTCTGCTTCAGAGAATAATAATCCTGACTCACCTGGCACCAAATCTCAGACCCTCTCCCATTCCCCATCTAACAAATCTGTGGCTGTCAGTGATGGGAACTGATGGGAAATGATAGCCTTATTGAGCTGCCTCCTGAACTGTAACTCATTTGTTCTGAAGACCCAGACTGACAGCCCTTGCATTTCTCCCTTCGAGCAAAATTGAGTATAAATCACTTTATCATTTTTCCACATGACAGTTTATCAGAATTCTGGAATTTTTTATGAAGTCATAGGGTCTGGGGCTTGAAAATAAGATGCCTGATCATGTTGTTGAAGAGTGTTGCCCTTTTAAGCATTTTAATGCAGCCATAAAAACTTCAAAAAATGAAGGCTATTCCAAACCATCCATTCTCCATCCCTCTAAAAAGGGCATCCCCAGGCTTTTTTCTACTTGGCTTTATTCACATTGGTGAATCTTTTGGGTAGAGGGAAGGGGCAATATGTTGAAAGAAGAGAAGAATTGGTGCTGAGGGGTAATCATCACTTTGTCTTTTCACACCAGCATAGTGACTCTGTCCCAGAGTAATTCAATGAGTGCCAAAGTAGAATTGTGAAATCTTGAAAAGGGGCCAGTTGGAGCATGGAAAGAGGAATGATCCTGTCAGTGGGAGTCTGGTGACCATTACTAGTTTTCCCAAGAAGAGCTCAGTCATTGCAACTCTGAAGGAATTTATCAAAGTACCAATTCTGTGTCTGGAGACCTCCCACAAGGCAGTTTTGCTCTCCTTTATTTTAATCCAAGCACAAGTGCCTCCTCTCTCTATGACTGTTTATCTGAAATTGGAATTTGTTTTTAAAAAGAGATTTTATTGATATCTTTACTATTATATTACTTAATTTTCCTCTTACATCTCCCTCATGACAGTTCCTTATGGCAAAGGTTAAAAAAAGAAAAAGAAAAAAAATTTCTTTTTTATTTTTTAACTCTAACCTTCCGTCTTAGAATCACTACTGTGCATTGGTTATAAGGTAGAAAAAAGCAGTAAGGGTTGGGCAATGGAGGTTAAGTGACTTGCTCAGGGTCACACAGCTAGGAAGTGTCTGAGGTCAGACTTGAACTTAGAACCTTCCATTGTATAAATGGAGATTTTGAACTCTAGACTTCATTCCCCAGAAGTCCTTAGTATTTCCTAGAATTCCCTATAATCTTTCCCAAGTCTCCATGTTGGCAAGATCACAGTTGGCATTTAACTGGCAGGAACACCTCCCATGTGCTCTTCCTTTTGCAATGATGTAGCAAGTATACTGGTAAGCTAAGTGAGGGGATTTTAAATGGTCTAATCAGCCATGGGCATGTGGTTTTTATTTTGTATATTCTTTATTTCTTGATTTCTAATGATCCTTAATAAACCTCATAAAATATAATATTTTTATTATTAGAGATATAATTTAATTTTTACACCATATCTAAGCCTGGAACTCAATCCACTGAGCCAGCCAGCTGCTCCAAAAGAGAAAATTTCAACAAAACTGGTCAACATACACATACACACACACACACATATATAAATGTTGGTATTACATACAGTAATTTCCATACATTAATTTCAATTTGGACAACAAAGTGGGACTCAAAGTCATAGTTTCTGTTTAGTTATGTATATAATCTCAATCAGATCACACTGCATACTGTATATGCACCAATTTCCCTGTAACGAATGTACCAGTAGGTATGTTTATCTTAAGAATAATGAAAAAAGATACATGGGAAATAGTTCTACCTTCATATTTTTCAGATACTCAGGAAAGCATGAGAAACCTTCTCCTGAGTTCCTGGTTCATTGTAAACCATTTTCCCCCAATAAAGATCCAAGAAATTCAATTCAAGTCAATTCATCAAGCATTGATCATCCATATAATTTTAGAGTTATAAGGAACCTCTGTATCCATCCAGATCAATCCATTCCTGAAAAAAAATAATTCTCCTCCTGAAATATGAAAAAAAATCAATATAGGATGAAATGGAAAGTAGTTATTTAGCCCTTCATTCATTCATTCAGTCAAGCATATGTTAAAGGCCCACTATATGACTAACAATATGAGAAGTTCTTGAGATTAAAAAAAAGGCAAAAGACAGTCCCTGTTCTCAAGTAACTTAAGTTAATGATATCATGAAGGCAGACATGTACAAAAATTTATAAAGAAGCAAAGCTGGAGATAATTATAGTGGGAAGGCACTAGCATTAAAGGAAGATTGGGAAAGATTCTCTTTGGGATTTCAATTGAGAGCTCAAGAAAGCCAAGAAAGCCTAGAGTTCTGTTAGGAAGGAGAAACTTCTAGGCATGGAGATGACTAATGAAAATGTGGTCAGACCATGTAGTGACACAGTCAAGGAATGGTAGAGGCATGGGTCACTAGAATTGATAAAGAGAAATAAAATATGAGAACACTTCACCTCCAGAGACTATGGCATATCTTACTGGGTTATGTATGGCATTAAGTTAACCAGTCAGAATATTTAACAAAAGTGAAAACCAGAATGTTCCAGTATGAAATTTACTTTACTTTTCAGGTTACAATAATCAGTCATATTGAATAAATAGAGTTTGTATGTGTGAAATGTATGTGAACATGGGAGAGAAAACAGAAGAGTGTTTGAAGATGAAGCATTGCTTCCATTTCCTTCTCTAGACCTCTTTTTTTTTCTTTTCTGGAGGCTACTTTTTACCTCACCCATTTTTATTAAAATTTTTACAAAACCAAATCAAAGAAGCTTTTCCATATACAAAGAAAAATTAGATTGTGTACAGATGAAGTCACAAATCTCTTATATGCTTAACTTTGCTTTATATCTACATAATAAAAATCTCATCCACAAGTGTCCCAACCCCTTTCTAGCCTCCCTGCATCACAGAATGTATAATCTAAGAAACTACATATTCATACAAATCAAGTCTTTCAGTTCACAATCTGGAAGTAACATTCACAATTTATTCTTTCAGTATTAATTCTATAGCTGTGCATAATATTCTCCTATTTCTACTCTTTTCACTGTTCATTATCCCATGTAGTTCTTTCTAAGTTTTAAATTACCCTGCTCTTCACTTCTTATAGCAAAATAGCATTCTATCAAAATCATATACCACAATTTGTTTAGCCATTCCTCAATTGATGGCCATCCCCTCAATTTCCAATACTTTGTCACGACAAAGAGCTTCTATAAATATTTTGGAACATATGGGTTCTTGAACTTTTCCCCTGATCTCTTTGGGAAACAGGGTTTTGGAACTCTGGCTGTAGTTCCAAATTCCTCTCCAGAATGGTTGAATCACTTCACAACTACACTGAAAATGTATTGATATTCCATTTTCCCACATCCCTTCTAACATTTGTCATTTCCCCCTCCCCTTTTTATTTTGTTTTAGCCACTCTGACGAGTATAAGATAATATATAAGAATTGTATTCATTTGCATTTCTCTAATCAGAGTCATTTTTTCACATACTTACATATGAAATTGATATATTCATCTGAAAATTGTTCATATTTTTAACCCATTTATCAATTGGGGGATCCTTGCCCACTCTTTTTGATAAATTCTCTATATCTCTGAATACTCCTTCCTAAGTTTCTCTGCCTTGATTTTTCTCTTTAGATTGATCTAGGGTCATCGATTTCCCTATTACTCTAAGAAAATGTCCAGGGATTTGAGTATTCACATACACACTAACAATGATCTTTAAAGATTTTTGTTTTTCCTTTGCAAATGCTAAAGTTTAAATTTTTATGATCTTACATGGGTCTTCCCTGCCACCAATTTAGTTGTTTTCCCTATTAGTCTATGTAGCTAAAAATGCTACAATTCATTTTTACCTATAAGAGAATGTTAATGGAATACTTATTTAAAAGAAATAAAAGTACCATTTGTATTTTAAAAACCAATCCCAGCAACTGTGCTACCTTTCAATATTTTCTTTCTGCAGATAAACTATATCAATTTTAGTTACTTCTCTGAAGCAAATGCGAAATAATGACTAAATAAGAAGTCTACACATGTAATTCACCAATATGGACCTTGTATTCAGTAAATAGAAAAAGTGAGAGGGATTCTATCAATCTGTTAATTTGTGGAAAAAGCCTTTAGATTCAAAACAGTTGGCTAGTAGCATTTTCCAAGCAACCTCTGCTTGCAACAAAGGGTCAGAATCAGCCTCTCCATCATACTATAAACACATCATCCACTCTACCCAATATTGTTGGAATAAGCATCTCTAAAAATAGACAATGAATTGCTTATTGTGAGCTTTCAATTTCCTATCAGCCTTCCTCTCAAAAATTCTGTCTAGAAACTTTAAGAGGTCAGACAAATTAAAAAGAGGTTCAAAACTGTTTGGAAAACTCATGAGTTTAGCTATCTTTTCCTTTAATGCATTTTAAAATAATTCACATTTTAAAAAGAGAGGGAGGGGATATCATAGTGGTAATGAGCTAAACTAAGATTGAGGATGAATCCAGGTTCAAATACTGCCTCTGACACAAAATGGCTATATAATCTTCAAGGTAACTCAAATAGCTATTTAATAAAATAAAGAAAATGTGCATAATGATACTGAATTGCTTCACACCAGGATCATCGTATAATGAAAAAGAGAACAAGCCTGGTTAAAATAGCAATAATAATCTTGGTTTAGTTGTGTTTTTTTATCACGGGTTTTTTCTTCTTTTTTTCTTTTGTTTTTAGTACTGAGGGGAAATGAATAGTTTTCAGGATATATTTTTTACAAAATAAAGGCAAAGAAGCTTTATATTGTACATTACTTTTGTAAAAAATGCTTTTAATGCTTAAAAATTCTTCTACATGTTGAAAGTTTCCTTGGGCCTATCTTTTCCTGATACCTGTACAAGTTATTTTTCTCTAAATTGCTCTATCTATACCTATACCATATGCTATGCATTGCATTCAATCATTATTTTAATAGTTTATTTTTCTTATAGATATGATGGTGGTGGGTAGCTGACATGATATAACTTAGCTTTGTGTCTTAAAGAAAGTTCACTTTATGTCTTTATTGCTTAATTTTTTTTTCCTTTAAAAGTTTTCCTACTTCCTTCCCCTTCTTGAATATGACACCACTGCCTCCATGCATCTAGCTGGCTTCTTTTCTCTTCCCACATGAATCATCCTATCTTAGCAAGGTTTCTACTGAGACTTCTTTCTAGAATTCAGATTTATTTTTAGAACTTTAATGAGGATCCTGGTATAGTTACTGCATTAGTTCAAGTTTGGCCTAGGAAAGAAACACAGGTGGCATGCGTACCATTCTTAGTCTTAGATCCAAAAACACAGATTTTCATACTTTTACATATCAAGCTTGATAACATTTAATGCCATCAATAAATTTAGTTTATCATAAATTATATTTCTAAATCATAGACTTCTAATTTTTACTGTATGGTAAGACCACATTTTGTACAAATTCAACCTTTAAACTTAGGTATACATGACTGGCAATAAAACAAATAAATGTAAAAAATACATAAAATATCTTTTCAGTTACATTAAATTACATTTTAATTTTAATTACATTACAATAAATCCATGCCTTTTTCTCAAATGGCATAATATCTTATAGCAATCTGCCCAGTCACATTCTTCTTTGCTCTGAAAAGCATTCATGTGAATACTATGTACCATGCTTTTCATCAAACATAAACTCCCATGCCTATCTTTGTCTAGAGTTCTCACTTGTAAAAAATTATGTTCATATCAGAGAAATGCTTCTGTTTGTTTCATTTATGATATTAGTTATTAATAGTTGCCCCAATCTTCAAGAACAGTGATACTGGTAGCTTCTGATAAAACTTAAGAAGAGTTGTAAAGTGTCTAGGTGTGTTCATAAAAGAAATTCTTATTAAATAATGAGGTTTACTACTTGTGTGATTTTCAATTTACTTAAAGGGTATTCAAATGTATTGGTCATGTAAAATAAGATACTACTGTATCATCTTCCTCTCTGGAGTCCAGGGTCTCAAAGTCTGATAGAAAGCTACTCTAGTGGTTTAATTGACATCAGACAGTAGACCATCAGCATAGTGCCTAAATAAGTGGGGTACAAATGCATTTTCCTCAACTTTGCCTGGAGGAAAGAGATGGAGTTTGGCTTTACAATCCATACAATAAACTTTTATTGAGCAACAACTGTATGCAGAACACTGCTACCAAATGGCCACATACAAAATTTAGATCTTCAAATAACTCTGAGTCCAGTGGGAAGATATGAAGTTTCCTAATATTTCATTTCTTTTTTTCTTCATTCCTTCTTTTAACTTATGCTGTCTTCCACTGACAGATTAGAATCATTGATCATTAATTTATTTATAATATCCTTCCATGTATTTTCTTAAGAGTTCAGGAAGGAATTCAGTCATATGTACATGCAAGCTGGTTTTAGTTCTATGAAAGGAAAACCTGGCTCACAAGATACACCATGATGATCTGTGGAAGTGTTGCAGAGTAACAATGTTATTGGTTCTGGAGTCAGCAGTTAAGCATTGCTTGTATTCATAATGAGGTATTTGCTCTGTTTTACAGTAGAGACCACTGAGAATTAGCCAGGTATGCATATTATATTTGTGGTTTAATTTCTATTTGGATTAGCAAGAAAATGAAAATACAATTTATGAATGAAAATGGGAAATTCTTCAAATGCTACTGAATTTTCAAAGTCCCCTCAATCCCATGTTCAAAAATTAATAAATGATGAAAATTTAAGACTTATCAAAATCAGGGTATTAGACAAATTAAGATGAATGAAGCTAAATAATCAATGGACTGAGTGGATGCGGTATTTATTGACTAATTTAGTAAGTAGCAAAGTAAAAGCTCAAGTCAGGATCCTTACCTATATTTTGGCTTCATTTTCACTGAAGTACACTTGTGATTCTAGATTAAATAACTGGCCTAAGGAGCAGCATTCTGAAACACAAGCTAGCTAAAAATGGAAAATCTTGAGAATTCTGCAATTCACATGAAGTTCTTTGGGTAGGTGGTGTTAATTTGATCATCAACAAGTTGCAAATAATCATTTAAATTATAAGCATATTATATAAATTTGTTAATTCAAACATTTTGTTATAATAGGATTTCAGTCATCATCACACTTCCATACTCCAATTTTATGATCTTGCTGACATTCTTATCTCTTCAATGTAAATCACCCGGTAGTCCAAATTAGTTGCCAAATATTGCCATTTCTATCTCTTTAGCTAACATGTACCATCTTCCTTCTCTCTACTTAGCTAAAATACCATTTTATGCCCACATCATCTCTTGTCTGAAATTACAATAGTTTCCTTTTGGTCTTCCTGACCCAATTCCCTCTTTACTTTTCTGACATTTATATAGTAACCAAAGTAATTTTCATGACTTGAATATCATACCACCTCTCTTACTCAATAAACTCCATTTGTTTCTTACTATTTCTAAAATCAAAGATAAACTGTGCTGGCATTTGAAGCTCCTTACAACTTCTCTCAATACTACTTCTTCAGATTTCTTACCCATTATTTCCCTCTATTCCTTCTATGAATTAGTCATATGAATCTATTGCTACTATTCAGACTTGTCATCTCTATGCCTTTTTACTAACTGTCCTGCATGCCTCCTATGCTTTCCCTCATCACTTTATTCTCTTGGAATTACTACTTTTTTTCTGAAGATTCAGCTCACAGGTCTCTTTTTGCATGAGATGTTTCCTGATTTTCTAGCTACTAATGCCTTTTTTTTAAATTAACTTGTTCTACTATTTTATATAAACTGACATATAGGAATTTTGAACATAGTTGTATAGGAATTTGAACATAGTCCCTCCATGCCTACTTCCATTATTATGCAAATTGTTTAAAAGTAAGGACTATTTTGTTTTTATCTTATTTAAAAAAATCTTTTTAAATGATTGGATAACTTCACAACTATACTAAAAGTGTATCAGTATTCCATTTTTTTCACATCCCTTCCAATATTTGTCATTTTGATTTTTCTGTCATTTTAGCCACTCTGATGGGTGTAAGATAATATATGAGAATTGTTTCGGTTTGCATTTCTCTAATCAGAGTTATTTTTTCACATAGTTATATATGACTTTGATATATTCATCTGAAAATTGTCTGTTCATATCTTTTGCCCATTTTTCAATTGGGGGATCCTTGTCCACCCTTTTTGATAAATTCTCTGTATCTCTGAACACTCCTTCCTGAGTTTGTCTGCCTTGATTTTTTTCCTTTAAATTGATCTAGGAACATCAAATGCCCCATAGACTGACTTAGAAATGACAGAGACTTAATGAATATTTTCTTTAGGGATTACTGTTACATACTACCTTAATGGTAAGTTTCTACATTCATTATCCCCATCTATAAAATGCGAGGCTAGGAACAGTTGGTTTTTTCAAAGTCTGTGTCTAACATTTTGTCATTTTGAACAATGATGCAAAAAGCACTTAATTTATATTTCTTCCTTAAAGAGGTTGAGAAGATTTCAATAAAGTCCTGTAAAGATATCTTCTGGGATAAAAACTGATTTCTTATTTAATGAATAAGCATGTAAACATTGCTTTTTCTTTAACTCATAATTATTGAAAAGAAATAATAAAAAAAATCCTGGAATATGAAACATTAATACCTATGAAAGTACTGGGGTAAACTTTGACAGTACAAAAGGAAAAAAACTCCAAAACTGTGAGGACATTGTAGAGAATTAACAGAAATAAAAGATTACAAAATAACATCTTTTTGTCTATGTAAAAATAACTAAGAATGCCTTTAAGCCTTATGGATAATCCAAATTGTCTTTAAAGATTAAAACCATCAGCAAATGAAAGGTTTAATAAATAAAAGGTGGTAATCAATTCTCTAAGTACAGAATGGCAGGAAATGGGTTTAAGATCTAGCCTAGGATTTGCTTTCAAAATGAGTTTTTTTTTTTTTTGTAAAGAAGAATGCTACATATTTGAAGAAGGTGCCAAGTGATATTGAAGAAATGAATTCCCAGGAGCTCTTTGAAAGTTTGAATGTTATTTGTCAGGAGTGATTTCAGGGTAAATCCCACCTGAAGGCAATGTAATAGATTAGATGACTTTTAAGTCCCATTCAATCCTATAATTCTATTATTCTGTGATACCAGTTGTTAAGCTTATAAATATCAAGTGATTTTGTTGTTTTTGTTTTTTTTTCTTCATAAAATTCTGTGGCTTAATGGATCAAGTCAATATGATTTATTAAAATGAAAGGTGATGAGATCATATTTTACAAAATAACTCATTTTTAAAAACTCAGATATTTAGATATATAAGTGATTCCAATCCACCACAATGGTAGAGCTCTAAGGCCTCTAGGTGGTATGTTGGTAACTGTGAGTTCTCAAGGAATATGCTAAAGTGCACAAATTCTAGCAGGATTTCCTCAGATAGAAATGCTATAAATATGAACTGGCTTTACATCTGACCTAGTACTAAACTAGGTAAGAGTGAAGGGCTCAATCTCATCCCTATTTGCTTTATTATAAGTAAAACAATAAGACATGGAAAATTGTACCTGAATGAAAGAAGAACTCAGAGGTTTTCTTAAGAGAGGAAAGTAAGAGAGTTGGTCACACCATGAACAAAAATATCATTCCTTGGTCACCTAACTTTGCATTATTTACAATGAGCATGGATAAAAAGATAACCATGAAGACAATCACATCTTCAGCTATGTACTATGTGCCTGACTTGATCAAGTTCAGACTGAGACCAAAAGCTTACGCCCAAGCTTGAGAGCAAGAATTTGAGCCATCATCAATCTCATCAGGTAAGTGAATCAGCAGTGGGAAGTGGCTCTTAGATCTCCCAGTCCACAGGCTATCATACTATCTTAGAACTGAAACTTACAGAAACCCAGAAATAAGCCCAAAGGTAACATCAAAGAAGAAATGAAGTTTAAGATGGTTCCCTACTTTTTAATCAAAAGTGAAAGTCAAGAAAAAAAACTAGGAACATTAGAAAATATTAAAACAAAACAAAACACCTAAACATAGAGAATTTTTATGGAGACAAAGCAGGGCAGAGACACAGATGGAAGCAGTGAAAGCAAAGCAAACATGCCCAAAGTTCCAAAGAAAAATATGAATGGGAATCAGATTCTGTAACAGCTTGAAAAAGACTTAAAAGATCAGTTAAGAGAGGGAGAGGAAAAATGGGTAGAGAAAGGAAAGGCAATGCAAAAAGAAATGGACCCAATAAAAAAGGAGACTCAAAAAGATAACAGAAGAAAATAATTCCTTAAAAATTAGAATTTGACAACTAGAAACTAAAGACTTCATGAAACATCAAGAAAAAATAAAACAAAATTAAAAGAATTAAAAACAAAAACAGAAGAAAACATGATATATCCCATTGAAAAAAATAAGTGATGTGGAAAATAGTTCCAGGAGAGAAAATTTAAGAATTATTGAACTACCTAAAAGACCCGATCAAAAAAAATTTTTTTAGCCTGGATATGATTATAGAAATTATCAAAGAAAACTGATCATATAATCAGTATATAATATAATCAATAATCCACATATCACCTCCAGAAAGAAATCCTCAAATGACAGCTCTCAGGAATATAATAGCTAAATTCAAGAGCTTCCAAGTCAAGGAGAAAATACTACAAATATCCAGAATCATAAAAGGAAAGTCAAGAAATTCATTTCAGGAATAGACAGTAAAACTGTACTAGTGGGGGACATCAACTTTACACTTTCACATCTAAATAACTCAAACCAAAAAATAAAAAAAGAAAGAAGTAAAGGAAGTGAACAAAATCTTAGAAAATTTAGAACTAGGAAATTATGGAATATGATAATCCAAAAGGCAAAAGATCTATATGTATAACCCAGAGTCACCTATCCAGTAAAAATGAAGGGGAGAAAATAGTCATTAAATGAATTAGAAGATTTCCAAGAATTTCTGAGGAAAAGACCATCACTAAACAGAAAATTTGAAGCCCAAACATAATATCCAAGAGATGCCAAAAAAGATAAATATGAAAGAAAAAAATTAAGGGACTCAATTCAAATGATATGCATTCCTATATAAAAAGGGGATATTTGTAATTCTTAAAAATTCTTATCAGTAGTAAAGTAATCAGAAAAAGAATACTTAGACAAAGAGTGAGAATTAAGTTGTTTGGGATGATATTATATGCAAAAAATAAATCAAGGGGTGAAAAAGATGATTGAACTGAGAGAAAAGGGAAGGAGGGATAGGGTAAGGTAAATTATATAATAAAAAGTCATGAAAAACTACTACAGTGGAGGGGAGGATGAGGGTGGTGATGGACAATACTTAAACTTTACTTTCATTATTACTGGCTCATATAGGGAATAACAACCATACTTATTAGAGTATAAAATCCTATCTTACCTTATAAAGATATAGGAGAGTAATATGACAAGAAAAGTTGTTTGGAATAAGGGTGAGGGAGAAGTAGTGGGCGATAAAAATCAAAATACAATTGATGAAGGACAGAGTATAAAGAAAAAGAGTGTGAACAAAACTGGAAAAAAGATTGAGGGGAATACAGAGATGGTAATTGTAACTGTGATTATGAATGGGATGAACTCACCCATAACTCATGCTTGTTTACAAGTAACACTTTTGAGGCAGGGTAGCACACACACAGAGTAAAGATAAAAGATTAGAGCTGAATTTAATATGCATAATCTAAAGCAAAAAAAAGTAGAGTAGCAATCATGATCTCAGACAAAGTTAAAGCAAAAAACGATCTGATTAAAAGAGGTAAGAAAGAAAAATACATCTTGCTAAAAGGTACTATAAACAATTAAATAATATGAATATTAAACATATATGCCCCAAAGATTATAGCCTCTAGTTTTTAAAGGAGAAACTAAATAAACTTCTGGAAGAAATAGACAGTAAAACTATATTAGTGGGGGACCTTAACTTTCCACTTTCAGGTCTAAATAATTCAAACCATAAAATAAAAAAGAAAGAAGTAAAAGAAATGAATGAAATCTTAGGAAAGTTAGAATTAATAGATCTCTGAAGATAATTAAAAGGCAATAGAAAGGAATATAACTTCTCTTCAGCTGTTCCTGGCTCCTACAAAAAATTGACTATTTATTAGGGCATAAAAACTTCACAATCAAATGCAGAAAAACAGATTTAATTAATGCATTCTTTTTCAGATCATAATGCAATAAAAATTATAATCATTAAAGTTCCATGGAAAAATAAATTAAAAAATTAATTTGAGACTACATAACCTAATGCTAAAAGGGGGTGTGCGTCAAAGAACAAATTATAGGAACATTCAATAATTTTAGCCTTAAGAATGACAATGAGGAGACAACATATCAAAATTTATGAGATGTAGCCAAAGCAGTATTTAGTGAAAATTTGTATTTCTAAGTGCTTACATCAGTAAAATATAGACAATGTAGATCAATGAATTTGCCCTGCAACCAAAAAACAAAAGCAAAAACTAGAGAAAGAATAAATTAAAAATCCTCATTTAAAGACTTACTTGGAAATTCTAATATTTAAAGCAGAAATTAATAAAATCAAATATAAGAGGGCCATTAAACTAATAAAGAGACTGAGTCAATTTTATGGAATCCAAATAAGATAGAGAATATTGGTCAATTTTATTAAAAAGGGGAAGAAAATCAATTAGTCTGTATCAAAATTGCAACAGGTGAACTCACCATCAATGAAGAGGAATTTAAAGCAATGATTAGGAGATATTTTGCCCAATTATATGCCAATAAATCTAACAGTCTAAGAGAAATGGATAAATATTTACAAAAAATACACATTGCCCTGATAAGTAAATGAGGAAATAGAACCCTTAAATAAACCATATCAGAAAAAGACATTGAACAAGCTATTAAGGAAGTCCCTAAGAGAAAATTCCCAGGGTCAGAAGGATTCACAAGTGAATTATATCAAATGATTAAAAAACAATTAATCCCAATACTACATGAACCATTTGGAAAAATAGGCAGAGAAAGAATTCTACAAAATTCTTTTTATGAAACTAATATTGTACTGTTATCTAAGCCAGGAAGAACAAAAATAGAGAAAGAAAATTATAGTCCAATTTCATTAATTTATATAAATACAAAAAATTTAAATAAGATAATATTGAAGAGAATATAGTAATATGTAACAAGGATAATTCACTATGACCAGGTGGTATTTACACCAGGAAATCAAGACTCGTTTACTATTAGGAAAAACATCAACATACTTAACCATATCATTAATCAAACTAACAGAAATCACATTGTTATTTCAATAGATGAAGAAAAAGTCTTCAAAAAATTACAACACTCATTCCTATTAATAACACTCAAAAGCATTGGCCTAAAAGGATCATTCTTTAAAATGATAAGTAGTATTCACCTAAAACCTTCAGGAAGTATCATATGCAATGGGGATAAGTTAGAAATCTTCTCAATAAGATCAGATATGAAGCAAGGATGCTCATTATCACCACTATTCTTTAAACATTGTATTAGAAATGCTAGTTTTAGCAATAAGAAAAAAAGAAATTTTAAAAATTAAAGTAGGGAATGAGGAAACTAAACTATCTCTCTTTGCAGAGGATGTGATAGCATGCTTAGAGAATTCTGGAGAATCAACTAAAATTAATTGAAATAATTAATAACTTCAGTAAATTTGCAGGATATAAAATAAATCCATATAAATAATCATTTCTATATATTACCAACAAAGTCTAGCAGCAGGAGTTTAGAAAGAGAAATTCCATTTAATATCATTCTGAACAATATAAAATGACTGGGAATCTACTTGTCAAAGACAAAACAGGAATTAGAAAAATATTTATTGCTCAAGGGTAGACTGAGCTAATATAATAAAAATGACAATTCTACCTAAGTTAATTTATTTCTTCAGTGTCATATTACTCAAACTACCAAATTATTATTTCATATATCTAGAAAAATAATAACAAAATTCATCTAGAATAACAAAATGTCAAGAATATCAAAAGAACAAATCAAAAATCATGTGAAAGAAAGAGGGTTAATAGTACCAGTTCTCCAACTATACTATAAAACACCAATCATCAAAACAATCTCCTACTGACCAAGGATCCCAGCTTTTGGAAAAAGAACTTACTCGTTAACAAAAACTGCTGAAAAAATTGGAAAATAATATGGCAGAAGCTAAGTATAGACCAATAGCATAACCTTATACCAGGTCAAAATAGATATATGATTTAGATATAAAGTGTGATATACTTAGATATAAAGAGCGACATTATAATTAAATTAGAGGAACACAGAATAATTACCTGGCAGATGTTCAGAGAAGGGAAGAATGTATGACCAAACAAAAAATAGCATTATAAGATATAAAATGAATAATTTTGATTATATTAAATTAAAAAGCCTTTGTAGGAACAAAATTAATCTAATCAATATTAGAAGAGACAAAATAAACTTGGAAAATATTTTTATAACAATGTCTCTGATAAAGGTCTAATTTCTCAAATTTATAAAGGACTAAGTCAAATTTATAAGAATACAAGCCATTCCCAGTTGATAATTGGTCAAAGGATATGAACAAGCAAATTTCAGATGAATTAATTGAAGTCATCAATAGTGACAAGAAAAAAAATGATCTAAATAACTCTTGTTTAGGGAAATTTAAAATAAAACAACACTGAGGTATCACTTCACACTTATCAGGTTGACCAATTTGGAAGTAAATGAATGTGGCAAATATTGGAGAGGATGTGGCAAAATTTTGACACTAATGCATTTTTGGTGGAGTTGTGAATTGATCTAATCATTCTGGGAGAAAATTTGTTACTATACACAAAGTGTATGTACTGAATTCACTTTGATCTGGAAATACCATTAATGGGTCTATATTCCAAAGAAATAATAAAAAGGGGGAAAGGACCCACTTGTCCAGAAATATCTACAGCAACCTTTTCAATAGTAGCAAAAATTGGAAATCAAAAGGGTGTGCAACATTTAAGGAATGGCTGAACAAACTATGGTACATGTTGGCAATGGGATACTATTGTGCTGTAAAAATGATAAGCAAAATGATTTCAGAAAAAACTGGAAACATCTGTGGAAACTGATGTAGAGTGAAATAAGCAGAAATGGGAGAACATTGTACACCATGACTACAATATTTGGTTATGTTTATCTGAAAACTTGTCTTCTCTCAGCAATACAATAATCTGGGACAATGCTAAAAGATTTATGACAGGTTATGCTATCCACCACCAGATAAATAACTGTTGGAGTCATCTTACACGTCAGTATATTTTTGGTTTTATTTTGGGGTTTTGGTTATGTATGACTTTGCTCTTACAAAAAAGGTCAATATGGAAGGGTTTTACATGACAATAAACATTTAAAATATGGGATTTAGATTTTTTTAGGATTAGAATTTTTAAAGAAAAATCTTATTCTACATTCTTCCTTAATCATTCTTAATAACATTTTCCTACAATGTCATATTTTAATCACTGTGGCCTCTCACTTGTTATATTAAGAATTATTGGTTAATTGGAAAATTAAAATTTACTTCTGAGAAAGACCTGCACTGATTGTTGCAACATGAGATGACTGAAAAATCCCCCAAAGACCCTATCCATTGCTACATTTAGTAAAAGTCAAGACATTGGAGTTATTTTTGCTAAATCATAAAAGAAAAATAACTTCTACAAAGAATTACAACAACCTGGGTCAATGGGATACCAGTATTGATGAGGATATTAAAGAAAGAAGGCATTTTAAATAATTTAAAATTGAATTACCTTTTAGAGATCAAAATGACAAGAAGCATTTGTGGTTTAATGAAGAGAAAACCAGATGTAGAGTCAGTGACTGACACTGAATGAATATAAACAAATTGCTTTAACTCTTTAAGATGCTGTTTCCTCACTTATGAGATCACATCTCCATAAAGAGGGTATCTAGGCGGCACAGTGAATATACAAGAAGTGGAGTCAAGAAGACTCATTTTCCTGAGTTCCAGTGTGGCCTCAGTCACTTATTTTTTGTGTGACCCTAGAAAAGTCACATAGCCCTTTTCCCTTCAGTTTCCTTAATTGTAAAATAAGATGGAGAAGGAAAAGGCAAACCATTCATTATCTTTGCCAAGAAAAGCCCAAATGGCATCACAAAGAGTTAGAAATGATGGAAACAACTGAATAACAACAATAAATCTATGTAATAGCAATTTTATGAAGGCCAAATGAAGTAAGGTAAGCTAATTAAAGAGAATTTTGTTTTTATAAGCTAACATTATATTCAATTGGTAGGTAGGTGGAACTGTGGATAGGACACTGGATTTGGAGACTAGAAAGCCTGAGTTCAAATTCTCATTTCTTAAACTTACTTGCTGTGTGACTCTATCAGGTCTGCCTCAGTTTCTTCATTTATGAAATGGAGACAAAATGGATGTGATAAAGATAAAATGAAATCAGGTTGGTAAAGCATTTTGCAAACACAAAGTACTATATACATGCTAGATATTTTTATCAACTACCAACAACCACAAAAACTCATCTCATTTTCTATTCAAGCACATTAAATAAACATTTATATGTACTGAGTTTCAGAATTTGAAAACAAATAATATAATAATTAACTTACTACTCTCAAATAGTAAATGGAAATATTCTAAACTAAGTCAATAAGCAAAGTAAGAACTATTCTAAACTAAGTCAGTAAGATTAATAGTCAGACAGCATAATTGTGGTAGAAGAATGAATTGCAAAGACTGTGTCAAACAAAATAGCTAGAAATAAAGACATTTTCTAGACAGATAAGGTAGAACTGAAAGTAACTGAACAATAGATTTATTTTGCTATGGCTCATGTTTAAATGCAGTGAACATCAAGAAAATGAATACATTTGTCATATTATTGAATCCAATGGCAAAATGTAATAACAATCTTTTAATTATGTCAAGAACTGTCAGTACTAAACATCAGATAACATCTTCTTAGATTCAAAACAAATTAACGATTTGTTAATCATTCAATACATGTAATGAGTATCATATATCAAACAATTTACATACCACGTCATCTAGCAATCAAATTGCTTCACTGATAACTTTCTTGTTTTCATTCCACTCTATTTACTAGCATAATCTTTACTCTCTACCATGGCAAATTCATACCACCCATTATTCTCCTCAACTTTTATTAATAAATTCTGTTTGACTAAATTTTTGGAATGATAAGAAGTATCATTTGCATGACATTTAAGGTACTTGTGTAGCAATGACCCTCTTTGGTAGAAAGTATTGTTATTATTTTTAAAATTTTACAGACAAGAAAACAGACTTATACCGGTTAAATAACTTCTTCATAGCCACCTAGTTATTAACTGTTGGATTTAGGGTTTAAATTCCTCTGTTCTTTCTCAAAGATTTAACCTTCTGTCACTATTCTATAATGTCTAGCAATGGTGCCTCTCAAAATTTATCAAGAACCAAGTAAGCCCAAGCCACCATATCCAAAAGTTATGCAGACACTGGCATAAAGAAACTTACCATCTGGTGAGTGAACAAGAACTTCAACTAAGAATTAGATAAGTCAACAAGAGAGGTTCAGCAGAGACAGGTAAAAGATTTAGTAAGGGATTACTTTTTTGCTCAGAAGATCTGGGGATATTTGAAAGAAGAGATTGCATTTGTATCAATTGTAGAGAGAAAGGGAGATCCTCAAATAGTGAAGAAATGGATGGAGCTTACATGAGTTACAGGTGTTGCCCTGTACCAATCTGTGGAGGAGGTAGATGGTGTCAAGGCAGAAAAAAAAAATCAGAAAATGACTAATATCGTAGTCTCTCTAGTTGTAACAGTGGAAAAAGTAAGAGGAGAGACACATTTACACAGAAGAAAGAGAATGAAAATCTCAGATTATGAAGTAATGAGATCAGTGGAGATTATCACTTGAATCATTTGGTAAACTTCTTTGATGCGGGTTTTGCAGAAGATATGAAGAGAAAAGGCCTTAGTGTTCTGGAGAGGGAAGATAGAGCCTGAGAAATTCACTTAATTTCACCAGGCCTCAGTTTTCTCAAAAGCACTTGAACTTAATACTCTCAAAGATTCCATCCAGCTCCAAATCTATGATCTTATGATTCAATAATACAAATAAGTGGAAGGGAAAAAACAATGGTAGAAAGGTAAAAAAATATATCAAGAATATGAGTCATGCCAGTAGTGAATGAGATGTTTAGGAAGAGCAACTTGTAGATAATGAAGTATGAAGGAGACAGAAAGACAGACACACCATGAGGTTAGGAGCTAGGGTAAGGAGAGTGAGCCTGTGTATGAGACAGAAGGGACACTGAAGAAAATTCTTTCAATCAAAAAGAGAATTGTTTGGGCATCCCTTTCTAAATGAGCAATATTGGGAAAACAGCATAGCACAGTATAGATTCTTTCTATACAAATGGGGAAAAATGGAACTTACTTTAGTTTCTAGAAGAGAAAATATATTGCTTGCTAGCATCAGGTATCCATTGAACTTGATATATGAGATCAATAATAAATTTAAATCCAAAAGGGTCCCTGTCTAAGTGTAGGAATCACGTGCATAATATGATCCTGGATAATAGAATCATGCTTCCTTTTATTCCTTTTTAACATGTTTTAAATTTTTTCAAGATTACACACATGTGTGTGTGTGTAATCTTGAAAAAAAAACATTTTCTATTTTTTTGATCCACATTCTCTCTTTGTCTTATCAATTCTTCCCCCTTGCCCAAGTCAACAGGTAATGTGATGTAGGTTGTATCTGACTTATTTAATACACATTTCCATATTCATCATGTTGTAAAAAAAGACATATATTGCTTATATGAGAGAAAAATTCCCAAAGAAATGAAGTGAAGATTGGTATGTTTCAATCTGCATTCAAATTTTTTTTAGTACCTTCTATAGCAATGGATAACCATTTTTGTCATGAGTCACTAAAAGTTGCCCTAAATCCTTGCATTGTGGATAATAGTTGTCACTCACAGTTGATCATCATATTTAATTGCTGTTGTTTTGTATAATGTTCTCCCAATTCTCTTCACTTCATTTTCATCACTTCATATAAAACTTTCTAATTTGTTTTTTGTGAACTTTTTTGTCATTTCTTATGGGCCAATAATATATTCCATGGTCATCATATACTATCACTTTCTCAGCTATTCCCAGTTTATGAACATCCCTTCAATTTCCAGTTCTTTGCTATCATCAAAAGAGCTGTTATAAATATTTTTTTTAGAATTAGATCCTTTCCCCCTATCTTTGATAGAATCATAGATTTGGAGCTGGATGGAACCTTAGAGCTCATCTACTTCAAACGCTTCATTTTGTAGATAATGAATGTGAGACTCAGTTATTTGTCAATAACTACAGAGGTAATAGCAAAGGCAGTATTTAGATACTTTTTATACTATACCCTCACTGAACTGAATGAACAAAAATGATACTACCAAGGAAAAGAGAGCATACAAAGATAAAACAAAGAGCAAACAAAGATAAAAGGGCCTAGTCCTGAGAGAATGTTGGGGAGACCATAATGTTAATGGAGTAGACAGAATAATTGAAGAAGGCAGAGAAGAGGAAATTAAAAAAATAGAATGAAGAAAAGAAGAAAACAGTTTAATGGAAACCAAATGAAGAGAAAGAATTTAGAAAAGAATCATCAACAGTATAAAATATATTTGGGAAATCATAGAAGATGAGGCCTGAGGAAAGGTCCTTGGATTTGGCAAATAAAAGGACAACAAAAATTTCTTAACATGTAGTTTCAACACAATAATGGAGACAGGAGGAAAGTTGAAAGACAATTACCTTTCCAGTACACTAATATCCCAAGTATTTCATATCTTCAGTTTCCATGATCTTTATTTGGACTCTATCTTAGCCAGTCTCATGAAAAGAGTACAACTTGAGACTATAATATGCACATCCTATAGCTTTGAGTCACTAACACTTACATTCTCCTTTTTAACTCTAATTTTTCAATCCTTTGCTGTTATCATAACCTGCTACTAGTTTATATCTGCTTTACTGATTTCATCTATGAACATGATAATTTTATTTTTTGGGAAATTTTATTTAATTAATTAATTGATAATAATTTAAAAAAAAAACCCTGAAAATGTGAATTCTTACATAGGAGAATGAGCACCTACAAATCATTTGATATTAAAACATCAAAGATGATACGCATGCAGGATGATAAATCATAGTTTGAACTATGACTGTATGTCCACAATCAAGCTTTCATATTAGTAGATGTTTTGAGATAGAATCACATGTGATTAATCCTGCTTGTGCATCACCAGTGAACAGAAGGTAATATCAGACCATTTATTGTAGCATCTGTTAACAATGATTCAGTTACATACTTGTCAGAGTGACTATGACAAATACCGTCAGATCTAAAACATTTCACACATTGAGCTGTCCAAGCTGAAAATAGAATGGTTTAGCCACATAAAGGTGAAATCAAGACAAGTAATTTAATGGAAATTATATGCAAGTCTTTATTTAACTTCTATAATTGATCTCCATGTTTGGATAGTCAGTCAGTCAATAAACAATTACTAAGTTCATACAAACTGTACTATGTGCTGGGGCCCTAAAGAAAAACAAAGAGTTGCAAGCCCAGAGCTAAGATGGTGGGATAAGGAATGATCAGTTTGCCCAAACTCTCCAAACACAAAACAATTAGAAATTGAAGTTCCTCAACATGAAGAGAATCAGGGGGGAAACATCTTACTGGTATGAGAAGGAATAGTAACCTAGTGAGTGATGCACTTGGGGGAGCCTGCAGAACATACTCTGGCGGGGAACTTGTAGAATACAACAGTCTAGAGTGCTTCCATATGGCCTGAGACAATAAAATGGCAGCATGCGGGATGATCCCAGTACTGGCCCTAACCCTGTTTCCATGTGGTCTGAGATAAAGAAATAGTGAACCAGGTAGCAGCACACCACAGGAGGCAACAGGGAAACCAAAAGAAGGGGGAGAAGAATCCAGATAGGGGAAAAAAACTGCAAGCCTCGCCTTAAAAAACCAGATGGCTCAGTTCCAAGAAGTGCACTCTGAGGGACCTAAAGAAAGCCAAGTATGCCCCAAACACAAAAGAATATACTGAAACCTTTGAACACCACTCCCTCCACTCCAGAAGCAGAACAGAACATCAATAGATCGACAAGGTAAGAAAGGGGAAAATAATAAGTAGAGAAAGGAGAGACAAAGAAAAAAAAAAAACCCTAACCTTGGAAAGTTAATTTAGAAGGGAAGATCAAAATATGAACTCCAAAGAGAATAACAATGGGAAAAAGGAAATGTGAAACTTCAAAGGAAAGTAAGAAAGGATGTCAGGCCCTAAAAGACCTCTTGGGAGAACTTGAAAAGAAGTTAAAATCAAATAATAAAAGAAATGACAGAAAGATCAAACAAATTGGAAACTAGAATGGGACATACGGATAAGTAAATACACAAGATCAAGGAAGAAAATAACTCCTCCAAATTAGAATTGATTGAATTGAAGCTAATTACTTTATATAATATCAGAAAACAATGATAAATTTTTTAAAATAAAATATAGAAGAAAATCTGAAATAACTCACTGGAAAAAGAAATGAACTGAACAATAGATTCAGAAGAGAAAATCTAAGAACCATTGGAATATCTGAAAGCCATAATTAAGAAAAAAAGAGTCTGGATACCATATTACAAGAAATCATTAGGGAAAACTTCCCTGATATTCTCCAATAAGAAGTGAAAATAGAAATTGAGAGTCTACCTATCACCTCCTGAAAGGGACCTTAATATAAAACATTCTAGGACTATTACAACAAAATACAAAACTTCCAGACCAAGGAAAATGTACTACAATCAGGAGAAGGAAACAATTCAAGTATCATGTAATCACAGTCATTATTACACAATACTTGGGAGCTTTTAAATTAAAGGACAAGAAGGCATGGAATGTGATATTCTAAAATATTAAGAATCTAGTCCTACAAACAGGATCATATACCCAGATAAACAAAGCATAACTCTCCAAGGCGAAAAAGTAATGTTTAATGAAATAGAGGAATTTCAGTTATTCCTACCAAAAAAAAAGACTTGGAAAGAAATTCAATGATCCAATTTGGCACTCAAGAGAAGTCTAAAGTGGTAAATAGAAAAATTGAATAATTAAGGTTTTCAATAACCCTAAATTGAGTACACTTATACCTAGGAAAATAATAATTAAGATACTTAAGATATATATGAATCTTTGAGTCACATAAGATACTTGAATTATTCAATATACAGCATTTTTAAGGAACTGTATCACTATTAGGACAATAAGAAGAAATATTCAAAGAATGAAGGAAATAAGCTGAATAGGAAGGACTGATATACCCAACCAAAAAAAGTTAAGATACAGGAAAGAGAAATATATGAGGAGAATAAAAAGGAAATATAGAAGAGTAAATTATTTCACATGAATCAGTGACTAAGTGAATTCAATAGAGAAGAAGATGAGAGTGGGGGTAGTCATGGAAGGCTCTGTCTGAACTTGCTGTCATCAGAATTAGTTCAACATTGGAATACAAGTAACACTCTGGACAGCTATACAAATCAACATTACTTTATGGAAAGGTAGGAGGGAAGAGAGGATAAAAGAAGGAAGGGACATACAAAAAGGAGAACCAAATGGGGGAGGCAGTGATCAGAATAAAAATGTTTGTTAACAGAGAAAGGCTAAAAGGAGAGATGGAGAAAGACAAATGAGGGAAAATAAGGTGGAAGGAAACACACAATTAGTGATCATAATGCTAAACACGAATGAGATGAACTTGCCCATAAAATTAAAAAGGACAGTAAAAGGGGTTAAAAACCCAAATCCTACAATATGTTCTCTATAAGAAAAACATTTAAGGACAAAGCAAAGTAAGGGGATAGAGCAGAATCTATTAGGCTTCAACAAAAGTTAAAAAAAAAAAAGAGGGGTAGCAATCATGAGCTCAGCCCAAGCAAAATAATTGATTTAATCAAGAGATAAGGAAGTTACCTCATGATAAAAGGCACCATAGACAATATTATTATTGTCTCAATATTAATTGTCTCAATATTAAACATATATGCACCAAATGACATAGCATCCAGATTTCTAAAGGAAAAGCTACATGAGTTACAGGAAGAAATAATAAAATATTAGTAGAGTGGGATCTCAATCCTTCCTTCTCAGAAATGGATAAATACTACAAAAAAATTAACAAGAAAGAAGTTAAGGAGGTAAATAGAACTTTAGAAAAGTTGCATTTGAGAGAACTCTGGATAAAACTGAATGGAAATCAAAAGGAGTACACCTTTTTCCCAGTAGTACATGGCATGTTCATAAAAATCAATCATATAATAGTGTAGAAAAAGCTCACATCAAAATGTAGAAAAGCAGAAATATTAAATGCTTACTTTTAGGACCATAATACTATAAAATTATATTCAATAAAGGGCAGCAGAAAGACCAAAATTTAATTAGAAATGAAATAATCTTATCATTTTTCTTTTTCTTTTTTTAAATTTTGATTTAAATTTTAATATTGTTTTTAGTTGATTTAGAACATTATTCCTTGGTTACAAGAATCATATTCTTTCCTTCCCTTCCCTCCCTCCACCCTTCCCAGAGCCAACATGCAATTTGTCTGGGTATTACATGTGTCCTTAATCAGAACTTATTTCCATGTTGTTGATGTCTGCACTAGGATGTTCATTTAGAGTCTGTATCCCCAATCATATCCCCTTGACCCATGTAATCAAGCAATTGTTTTTCTTCTGTGTTTCTACTCCCACAGTTTTTCCTCTAAATGTGGCTAGTGTTCTTTCTCTGAGTTGTTCAGGATCACTGAATTGCCACTAATGGAGAAGTCCATTATATTCAATTGTATCACAGTATATGAGTCTCTGTGTACAATGTTCTCCTGGTTCTGCTCCTCTCACTCTGCATCAGTTTCTGGAGGTCATTCCAGTTCCCAAGGAATTCCTCCAGTTTATTATTCCTTTGAGCACAGTAATATTCCATCACCAATATATATCACAATTTGTTCAGCCATTCCCCAATTGAAGGGCATCCCCTCATTTTCCAATTTTTTTCCATCACAAAGAGCACAGCTGAAACAATCTTATCTTAAAAAAAAGAAATGAGTTAAAGAATAAATCATAGAAACAAATCTGCAATTTCATTAACTAAAATGACAATGAGCAGCTAACATATCCAAATGTAGGGGTTGCAGCTAATGTAATATTTAGGAGGAAATTATATCTCTATATGCTTACATCAATAAAAAAGAGAAAAGGCAGATCAATAAATTGAGCATGAAACTAAAAAAAAATGGAAAAGAACAAATTAAAAACTCTGATTAAATACCAAATTAGAAATCTTGAAAATCAAAAAAAGAAATAAATAGAGTTAAAAGTAAAAAGGCAATTGAACTAATAAATAAGACAAGGAGCTGGTTTTATAACAGATAAATGAATAATATACCTAAACCACTGGTTAATGTGATTTAAAAAAGAACGAAAACTAAATGGTCAGTATCAAGAATGAAAAGAAGAAATCATAACCAAAGATTAAGAAATGAAAGCAATTTGGGGGAGTCATTTCACCCAATTATGTGTAAAGAAATATGACTACATGAAATAGATGAATATTTTTAAAAAATATAAATTGCCAAGAATACTTAAGCAACCCCATCTTTGAAAAATAAATTGAATAAGCCATTTATGAATTCCCTAAGAAAAAGGTCCCAGGGCCAGATGGATTCAGAAGTGAATTTACAGAAAATTCAAACAACAATTAACTTCAATACTATATAAACTATTTAAAAAAATAGGGGAAATGGAATTCTTCCAGATTCCTTTTGTGATATAAATATGGTATTGATATATAAAAAAACAGAGAAATAAAACAAGAAACCAATCTCCCTAATGAATATTGAGACAAAATTTTTTAAATAAAATGCTGGGAAGGAAATTAGAGCATTATACCAGGAGAATCATATACCATGACCAGGTCAGTTTCATAACAGGAATGAAGAGATGGTTCAATATGAGTGAAACTATAACCATAATTAAACACATCAGTAACAATACCAACAGAAGCCATATGATCACCCCAGTAGATGGAGAAAAAAGCCTTCAACAAAATGCAATACTTGTTTCTTTAATTTTTTTTAAACACTGGAATAAAAGGTGCTTTTTGTAAAGTGATAAAGGGTATTTATGTAAAGCCTTCAGCAAGAATGATTTGTAATAGGGGTAAAAAAGAACCCTACCAATAAAAGATCAAGGGTAATGAAAGGATGGCTAATATCACAATTAATGTTTAACATTATACTAGAAATGCTAGCTACAGTAATAAGAGCAGAAAAAAAGAATTTAAAGGAATTCAAATAGGCAATGAAGAAACAAAACTATTATTCTTTATTCTTTGGAAATTATATGGTAGTATATACATAGATAACATCAGTGAATCAACAAAAAAATAGAAACAATTAATCACTTTAGCAAAGTTGCAGATACAAAATAAATCATCAGCATTTCTATTTACCACTAATAAATTTCAATAGCAAGAGATAAAAAGAAAATTACATTTAAAATAACTATAGATAATATAAAATACCTAGTATACTTACCAAAACAAACACAGTAACTGTATGAACACAGTTACAAAACACATTTCACAGATATAAAATCAGATATAAACAATTGAAAAAAATATTAACTGCTTATGGATAGGCCAAGTCAATATAATAAAAATGACAAGCCAAACTAAATGAATTCATTTAATCAGTACACTACCAATTAAACTATAAAAATATTTCCTAGAATTAGAAAAGTAATAAAACTCAGCTGAAGAACAAAAGGTCAGAATATGAAGGGAATCATTAAAAAAAATTAAGGGAGGATGACTAGCCATAAGAAAACTGAAATAATTCTAAAAAGTTGTAAGTAGCAAAACAATATGGTTGTAGCTAAGAAATAAAGGACTGGATCAAATGAATAGGGTAGGAAATCTACTCATAGTAGTTAATAACCATACTAACCTAGTATTCAATCAACACTTTTGGAGGAAGAACTCATTGTTAAACAAAAACTGCTAAGAAAACTATAAAACACTATGGTGGACTCTAGATATAGTTCAAGATCTCTCATCATACACAGATATAAAGTGAAATTAAAAATTTGATCTAGAAATAAAGGGGAATATGATAATCAAATGATAGGAACATAGAAAAATTTACCTGTCAGGCTTATGGAAGAGGGAAAAATTTATGACCAAACAAGACATAGAAAACTTTATAATGAATGAAATAGATAATTTTCATTAGGCTAAATTTAAGAGGTTTCTTTTAATCCAATATAATCAAAATTAGAAGGGAAAAAAAACAACTGGTAAAAATTTATAGCAGAGGTCTTATTTCTCAAATATGTAGAGAACAGACTCAAATTTATAAAAATATAAAGAATTTCCCAATTGATAAATGGTCAAAAGCTATAAACAGGCATTTCTCAATTCTGAGATGAAGAAATTAAAGCAACCTATCATACACACAAAAATTCCAAGTCATTACTGATTAGGAAAATGCAAATTAAAACAACTGTTATATACCACCTCATACATCTCTGATGTATCACCTCACATATATTAGAATGACTAATATGACAAAAAAGGAAAATGCAAAATGATGGAAGGAATGTGAGAACATTGAAACACTAATGAACTATTAGTAGAACTGTGTCCTGATACAACCATTCTGGAGAGCAATATGGAACCATTCCCAATGAGCCATAAAAGGATGCATGTCCTTTGATGCAGCAATACCACTACTAGTGGGTCTATATCCTTCAGAGATCAAAGATGGTGAAAACACCTATTTGTACAAAAATATTTTAGTTGCTCTTTTTGTAGTTGCAAAAGTAATTGAAACTAGTGAGGGATTCATCAATTGATGAATGACTGAACTATCTCTGTTCTTTGGTTGTCGTAGATAACTGTTGTTCCATAAGAAATGATGAACAGATAGGTACAGAAATGATAGGTTCAGAAAAATTTGGAGAGATTTATGTGAACTGATATAAAAGTAAAGTGAGCAAAATGAGGGAAATAGTGTGTATAGTAACACAAATATTGTATGATGATCTACTGGGAAGGACTAAATTATTATCAGCAAATCAAGGTGCCAAGATAACCCCAAGGAATTTGTGATTAAAAACAAACAAAAAACATCTACCCACAGCCAGAGAAACTGCTGGAATTTGATTGTAGATCAAAGCACATCATCCTTCACTTTATTTCTTTCATGATTTCTTTAGTTTATATGTGATGTGTTTATTTAGTCATGACATGAAGAAAATGGAAATAAGTATTACATGAAAACATTGGTATAATCTATTTCAGACCATTTACCATCTGGGGAGGAATGGAGGGAGGGAAAGAATATAGATTGCAAAATATCAGAAGATAATTGTTAAAAATTGTCTTAGCAAGTAATCTGGAAAAAATTTAAAGAAAGATAACTCAATAACAAAACAAAACAAAAAACACCCAAAATGTCATATAAATGGATTTATCCAATGAACTGGAGAACTTAGTTTTGAGAATATAGCTTTAGATTATTTTGGTTTAAGAAAATATTGATTTTCTTTTATTAAGAATTTTATTAAGAAATTAAGGGGAAAATGATCATGTTATGTTATCATCTTAAGTTGATTTTCTTCAATATTATGCTTTAATTAAAGTTCTCTTTCATTAATGGTAACGTCTAAAAGTGGAATTGGCTACCCTGTATGGTGGTGTGTTCCATTTCCTGGTATAATATGAGATGGGGAAGACCAAAATTTTTCTAATAAAGCTAAATATGATTAATTTCTATGCATTGTTTTTACTTTTGCTCTCTGTGGGCAAACATGATAAGTTAAATCTTTTGTTGTTGTTGTTGTTATTGTTCTTGGGATAGTCCATAATGCTGAAGACATCTTTTTTTTTACCTAAATATTTTCCTCTCATTGCTAAAAAGCTTTAGTTCTTTCAACTAATCATGATATGGTAAAGTTTCTAGTCCTCTTTCCAGAATCCCACTTGCCCTTATGGAGATATTCTATAGTTTAATAAGGTCCTTCCTAAAATGTAGTACCCAGAACTGAACACAATACTTTAAATACAGTAAATACAGTACGACTAGGACAGAAAATACTTCTAAATTTATATATGTACATGGATATATGGAGATGCTTATTTGGAAACTAAATGTATGATTTTATACTTATACCTTTGTAATATAATCTTGTTGTATTTCATCCAAGTTATTTAGATGATTTGAATTCATTAACATCATTAGCTATTTCTCCCAGCTTGTATCTCTTGCAAATTTGATAGGCATGTTTTATGTCTTAAACCAACTCAATCAGGATTATGATAATGATGAAAACAAACAGGATAAGAAAAAAGGCATTACTTTACACTATAATACTTGTTCCCTTCAGGTTGTCATTAATCCATTCATTAATCCTCTTTGAATGCAGCTATCTAACCAGCTACAAATCTACCTAACACTTAGATTTATCCAAAATATAATCATTAGCCTCAATTCTTAATTTCTGTACATTAATTTTAAAACCATTAAACATAATAACTATTATGTTCCACTCATATCTCCTAGGGGAATATAGAAAATAGTCCATAAACTAAACATTATTATATCTATAAGAGTAATTGTTTAGATATGTCAAGATTATTTTGAGGCATATATTTTGGAACTAAACAAATTATATGTTTGGCTATGAACAAATCTAAATAACATTAGTATTTCTAAACAAAAAAGAGTTGTGCTTATTTAGCAGTGGTAGATAATGTATACGAAGTTATAATTAATAATAATAATAGCCAGAATTTACATAGCAACTACTCATGTCAGTTACCACATTGAACAATTTATGAATATTCTTTTCATTTCAACAGCATCAAAAATTTGAGGGGTCAAGAATATCATTATCTCCATTTTTCAATTGAGAAAATTGAAACAAACAGAGGCTCAGGTGACTTGCCCAAGGTCAAATATATAACTAAGGTATTTACGGCTATATATTTGGACTCAGATCTTCAAGACCATAATCCTAGTGCTATTCAATGCATCACCTGACTGCCTACATTTGTAATAGAGTTATTCCTTTTTAATACAGATTTTCAGGTGAAATAATTTGTACATTTTATATAATTTCTCTAGTTTGAAAAAAAGGTAATTTACAAAAAAGAAATAGAAAATATGTATAAAATTAAAAAATTTACTTCAATAGGAATATGCATAATTTTGCTTAACTAGATGAAACATTATCATTGGAACCCAAACTGTTAGCAATTGTAATGGGAATTTGCAAATCCAATCTTATTATTTTGACCTCAAGAGGAGAGATTTGGAAAGAAGGAATAAAGTTAGATATTTTTCTGAAATAAAAACTCAGAAAATTAAAAAAAAAACATATTAAATGGGTGAGAAGTTAAACCATGAATATATTCCTTTGTTCATTATATTCTTTCATTATATACAAAAAATCAAATGCTCAATAAATATTGGTTAAATAAGTTAATTAACAAATAAATTTCCTGTGACCTGGCTGCACTTCTCTCATTTAATTTTGCGACTTATGATGAAATCAATCCATAAAAGCACTTTGATACTAAATTTAGCAAACAGATTAAAACTTCTATTATAC
This sequence comes from Monodelphis domestica, assembly GCF_027887165.1. Lineage (NCBI taxonomy): Eukaryota > Metazoa > Chordata > Mammalia > Didelphimorphia > Didelphidae > Monodelphis > Monodelphis domestica. Next base: position 395,336,820 of record NC_077228.1, on the reverse strand, counting down.
AAAGTGTGGGATAGTATCCTGGGGGGGTGGGTGGAATCTCAAATGAAGAAACTGTACACTGGTTTAGCGATGAAAAGAAAGACTCAGGAAAAATAATAAATGTACTATAAACTAAGGACAGATATAGGCAATGGTGCCAGCAACAACAATATTTTTTGGAGCTCTCAGACTAGAGATGGCAAGAGGGTGAGATTACTGGTAAGAAAGAAATTATAGGGGACCCTTGGCTGGCTCTGGATGCAATTTTATGATTATCATCTCTTGTTCATATACAGTAGGAAATAGTTTCAGGCACAGAGTAGCTCTAGAGGTCATTTGCAAGGAAGCAGGCATCCTTGTCATAGTACAAAAACAAAGAGTATAGACAGCTTATAGAACTACAGGTGAACATTGGCCATTCCTTGGTAAAAAGCAGAGTAGAGGTAAAAAGAGCAGTGACCATGACTTTCTCAGGATCATATCACCTTAAAAGTACCAAAATTTATAGACCCTAGAATTAGCAAGAGCTACCTGAAAATATATAAAGTTTGTTATGGTGGCTCCCCCCCTCTAAGGTGACCAGAGCCCACCTTTAATGTAAAACTCAAAATCTACATATAGGCTAGGAAATTGGGCAACTGACAAAAAACAACAACAACAAAAAAGAATTTTCATTATGAAAAGCTATTACTTTGTGAGTTCAGGGAAGTCCAAGACATAAACTTTAAAAAAAGACAGCAATGTAACAATAAGTTACAAAGTCTCAAAGAAAATGTTAATTGTCCCCAAGAATTTTTGGAAGAGTTAAAGAAAGAGATAATACTGGTAGAAGAAAACATTTGGAAAAGAAATGAGAGGGATGCAAGAAAATATGAAACTAGAATTAAAAGAGGTTAACTAGGTGGCTCAGTAGATAGAGAATTAGACTTGGAGACAAAAGATCCTACATATAAATCTGAACTCACATAGTTCCTAGCTCTGTGACCCTGGATAATCTACTTAACCTCAATTGCCAAGCCATTATCACTGTTCTGCCTCAAAGTGATACTTAGTAATGATTCTAAGATAGAAGGTAAGGGCTTGAAAAAAGAGAGTTAACAGCTTAGTAAAAAAGGCATAAAAATTCTGAAGAATATAACTTCTCATAAAACAGAATTGGCTTAAAAGATAAAGAATTACAAATATGGAAAAAAATCATAAAAATTGACTAAATGAGAAATATAAATACAAAAATTTACTGAAGCAAAACCTCTTTAAAAAACAGAATTGTACAAATGAGGAAAAAAATAAAATCTTACTGAAGAAAGTAATTTCCTAAAAATTAGAGTTGGGCAAGAGGAAGCCAAAGACTCCATGATACATAAAGAAACAATAATGTAAAGTCAAAAGAATGAAATAAGGAAGGAAATACAAAACAGTTTATCAGAAAAAAAAAAACTTATCTGGAAAAAAAATTGAAAAGAGATCATTTAAGAAGTATTGGATTACCTAAAAATCATGATCAAAGAAAGAGCTATATATCATATTTTTTTAAGAAAAGTAAAAGTATTCTGATATATTAGACTTAGAATATAAAACAAAAATGGAAAGAATTTATCTATTATATTCTGAAAAACATACCAAAATGAAAACTCTTAGGAATATCATAGCCAAATCTCAGAGCTACTAGGTCAAAGGAAAAATACATTGAGGAGCCAGAAAGAAATATTTCAAATATAATGTAGCCAACAATGGAATCACAGAAGATTTAACAGCTTCCATGTTAAAGAAGCACAGAGTTTTCAAAAATGATATTCCAGATGGCAACAAAAGTAGGATTACAACCAAGAATAATCTACCCTACAAAAATGAATATAACACTTCAGGAGTGGTGGGAGATATTTAATGAAATAGTTTTTTTTTTAAGCATCCCTAAAGAAAAGAACAGAGCTGAATAGGAAATTCAGTTTTCAAAAAGTAAGAATCAAGAAAACCATAAAAAGATAAACAAAAAAGAACAATCATAAAGGAATCAATAAAGTTAAATTCTTAAACGTAACTACTAAGAATTCATGGTTATTAGGGTAGTTAAGAGGAATTTATATAGTTAGAATTTGTGGGTATGAATCAATTATGTTGCAATGATGTCCAAATAATGTAAGGGTGAGTATATGCTGAGAGAAGGTGAAAGGGAGAGTTAGAGTAAGGGGTAATTTTCCCACATAAAAGAAGAGACCAAAGAAGAACTTTTACATTGAAGAGAGAAATAGAGGGATGGCATGCAATGAAAAAATGCGTGAATCTCACTTGTCAGAATTGCTTCAAAGAATATAGTGTGCATATAGTTGTGCATAAAATGTAACTTATTTAGGGAAATATGAAAGAAGGGGGATAAAAGAAAAGTGGGTGGATGATAAAGGGGAGGGTAGACTAAGGGAGCCAGTGCATAGACTTCTGAGGAAGAACGAAAGAGAAGGAAATAGGATAGAGAGAAATACATAATAATCATAATGGTGCATATGAATGGAATGAGTTCATCCATAAAATAGAATCAGATAGTAAAATGGATTAGAAATCAGAATCTAAAAATATGTTTACAAGAGACACTTGAAACAAAATGACACAGAATTAAAAGACTTGAACAGAATATGTTTCAGATGAAGTATTAAAAATGGCAGAGGTAGCTATCCTGATCTCAGAATGAAGAAAAAAGCAAAAATAGACTTAATTAAAAGAAATAATGGGGGAACTACATTCAGTTCCACACTAAGTGTGGAAGGAAGGGAGAGAAATTGGAAATCAAAATTTAAAGAGAATGTTAAAAATAATCAATAAATTTAAAAACAAAGAAGGACAGGAATAAGCTATGGATGAGCACTGATTATTATTGGTCTTCTGCTCCACCCAAATTCTTAGTGATTTACTAGTTATAATATGCAGCTAAAATGTTCTGTCTTTTTACAGTATATATTCTATTTACTAAAAAGTGTAGAAAAAAGGATAATTGTTTGAGGGGAAAAAAAACACTAATAAAAACATCTTGAGTAGAATTTTGAATGGTTCTGAAAGGACCTGAATAAATGACCCTATTAAAGATAAAAGTACTTGCTAATGATGTTTAAAAATGGATATAGAAAATTGTTTCCCCCAAAATCAATTTTATATTGACTTGGGCACTGTACCCCATCTTGCTGTTCCACCTTGCTATCCTCCTGGCCACTCTCAACATTACTCTCTAAATTAATAAATCTTTTTGTTTTTAAGCTAAGTTTTGGAGTCTTGCATGCTTGCAAAAGGTATCCTTCCTGAACCCCCAAGGTATCCTTCCTGCCCATAATAATATGATTATTTTTAGGACCATGATATTTACAGTTGGAGAATTGTGATGCTTTGGAAGTCATGGGAAAAGTATATATTAACTATGTCTATCATATATAAAAATTATGTGGTTTTAGGGTTTCTCAACCAAGGTTTGAAGTGAGTCCCTCTAAAAGAGGTGTTTCTAATCTAAGGAAGCAGTTATTGAGAAGACAGAGAATTAGAATGGAGAAGCTAATAAAAAAAGTTGCTTATGGAAAGTGAAACATCAGAAACCAAAGCACAAATTCCAAATGAGCTGACAGGATAAGTATAGGCCAGATCATGATAGCAACTGACTAGAGAAAAACAGGATCTGTAGTTGATATAGGGTACTGATCTGATTTCAGTGAATCCCTGATGCTGAGATAATTGAAGAAGGAATTCTGCTAAACTATTTAAAGAATTGAGTGAGGAAAGGCTGCCATACTTTCCAATACCACTTAGAATTTGACAAAAGAGAAATCTCTTAAAGAATTGTCTATTTTTCACCTTATTGCACTCTAAGGATCTCCTCAAAGCCATAGAGAAAACTTGAATAGCTTTGTAGATCTAAGACTTTTAAGAATCACTTTTTCACTGAAAGCATGTAACACTGACTCAATTACAAGCCAAGAGGGTGGGCCTGGAAAATTCCTGAAGCTTTTGTTTACTAACCAAATTAACACTACAATGGCAGGTCAAGGGTAGACAAGAAATGACCTTGTCCAGCTGGAGGAGAGTAGAGAAGCCCAAGAAGTGAGCAATCCCACCAGCAAGTGGAATATAGTAGACTGTTCCCTAGATAGACATGATATTAAAGCCTTCACTCTGGATTGTGAGCTCAACTAGAAATATGGGTTTCCCTATTCATATTTCTAAGTTAGAGTCTTTTTTTTAAGTGTCCTTCTCCCTTTTTCCTGCATGAGCCTCATGTGAATACATGTGATTATATGTTGGAGATTTATGCCTAAATTGTTTTGCTATGCTGTTCATTGCAATGCTTATTATGTTACGCCATTATGTCATGCCATCTTATATCTTAGTCACCTGCCCAAATTCACACAGCCAGTCAATGTTTGAGGCTAGAGTTGAATCGAGGTCTCCTTGACTCCAGTCCCAGTACACTATCCAAGGAACCACCTTGAAGTTCTGTTCAATATTATCTAGAAAAATTTCCTTAATTCTTTTTGAAACTTTAGGGAATTGACACTATGTATGCTCATTGTTTTTTGTTATTCTACCTTTATACATTATGAAGGGAGCATCATGGTACAAGTATAATAGGCTCTAAAGTCAGAGACCCTAAGGTCAAATTCAACCTTGGATGCTTACTATTTGGGTGATGTAGAGAAACTCCTTTAACTTCTCTGGATTTCAGTTTCTTCATTTGTAAAATAAGAAAAGAAGACTAGATGACCTCTTACGTTTCTACTATTTCTATGAAATTAGATGTTACTTAAGAGGGGAATATTTTAAATTAAAAAATCAATAGCCACTTTATTAAAAAAACCACACACATATCTGCCTATCTATCTATCTATCTGTCTGTCTGTCTGTCTGTCTGTCTGTCTGTCTGTCTGTCTATCTATCTATCTATCTATCTATCTATCTATCTATCTATCTATCTATCTATCTTTCTATCTATCTATCTATCTATCTATCTATCTATCTATCTATCTATCTATCTATCTATCTATCCTCATTTTACCTTCCTTACTCTGGTTGACTAAATCAGAGAATCAGCTGTCCTGAATGTTTGGTGAAAAACTTCATGAAGTCAGTAATGGCCCCTGCCAAGTACATTATAACTAAATGAAAAAGAAAGACATGGAGAAAGAAAATTATTTCACCTTCTTGTCCTTTGACAATGGCAAGAAGCCTGTAGCACTTTCTTTCCTCTGTATCTTCTTTTGACATTAGCAGTGCCTAATAAATAAAAACTGAGATGTCAGAGTTCTTTCCAGGAAGTTCTCAATTTCTTTTCTTCTCAGGATTTCCCCAGAATCTTGAGATTTTCATGGTGCATATAATGAGCTTCTATATAAGATTCCTTTAAAAACTTTATACAATTCAGTATCTTATATTTATGCATTTTAACGCCCTCAAATTCCTATTCTTTTCCTTATCACTTCATTGAATTCTTGCTCTTATATTTGCATTCAGATTCTCTCAATAATCTTAGCCAAATAGTTATACATAAACAAAATGAATGTTTTGTGTAAGCCACTATCACAATACTGTTAAGTATCTCCATCAAAAAAAAAATACATTACTGCACTTTGATTGGCAAATGCTTTCAGGAGACTGAGTATCTAGGCAACCATAGGGAGACTGTAGCCACAGGAGAAGACTAAAGAAATGATTCACTACTTCATCTGTTAGAATCAAAGGGATTCCTTTATAATGCATTTAATGCCCACAGAACTAGGGGAATTTCATGATTTAATTTTCACAGGCAGTCATCAAAACTCAGTCTTTTCAAATGACTATTTTTCTGAAGTCATTCTTAGATAATTCATTCTGTTGTTTACATCATAATTTCACATGCCTTTAATGTTTACATTATAATTACAAAGGTCCTTAATGTTTAAATGGTTAAATATGTACATTGGCCTTAAGGGTACTATTTGCAATACTGGCTGTCATGAGAGTGTCCCCTTCTAATACTTTTGTTACAGTTTCTACTGCTATTAATTAACCAGCTACAATAAAATATCATGGAATTGTATGACTGGGACAATAACATACAAATCTAGTTGATGAGATAGCATACTACACTAGCTTACCTCAGAATATTCACAGAACTTCCCCACATTAATTACATATATTAAGATGTTAAAAATTCTGAGAGGCAGAATTGCAGATTGCATGGTCTATAAAATGAGAGGCACTAGAAAAGATAATCTCTAAAGTCCCTTCCAGCACTAACTCCCCTCATCCTATGTGGAAGCTTAGATGTTAGAATCAACTTTCTGTCCCTTTCCAAGTAAGAAGAAAGGTTTTCTGAAAATCTATTAGGCTATATAAATGATCTCGCTATTGTAAGACTTATCTTACCACTAAGCTTTAGTTTTCCAGCTTTCCCATGTATTGGCATAGATTAACCATGCCAGCACCATTGTTAGCTGCTTTTTTCCATTCTCTAGAATTATCAGCCTTATCACCCTAAAAGCACAGGTGTGTTTTGGGTGCTTAAAATTTGTATATTGATCAATAAAGCATGAAGCACAATTAAGTTGGAATATGTCAACCCACTAATCTCAGAACATGATGGCTGGCTCTGTTGTGAACAGACAGAAAGTCCCCTTTTCAATATAATTCCTGTCTCTCACATATACATTTTAGAGTGGCTTGTCATCAAAGACGTAGTCAACGAATGAGCAGGCTGGTTTGACAGCTGATTTGTATGGCACAAATTAGGAATTATGGAAGGAAAAGAGCAAGCATTTACTAGGTGCCTACTACATGTGAAGCATGGTGCTAAACACTTTGTAAATATTTCATTTGGGGTATCATATTGCTTAGCTTCTCAATGGATGGTGGAGGGACTAGAGGAAGGGAGATAATTCAGAACTCAAAATCGAAAAAATTATAAAAACAAACAAATATCTCATTTGATCTTTACAATACCTTTGGAAGTAGGGACTATTATCTTCATTTTATAGTTGGGAAAACTGAGGCAAACAGTGTTTAAGTGGATTTGCTGAGAGTCAAACAGCTAATAACTGAGTTTGGATTTGAATTCAGGTTTTCCTGATGTTAGATCCAGTGATCCATCCATTATATCACTTATATGTTTAATATGTGGAAAGAGTATAATAGTCTGTGGGGTTCAAATCCTTTCTCTGACATTAATTACTGGTATGACTTAGGGAAAACTACCTAATCTCCTTCAGATCAATCATTCAATAGTCATTTAATAAGAATTAAGAATATATATAAAGCATATTGTTAAGCACTGAAGATAAATTGAAAGGAAAAGACATCCAGTTTCCTCATAAATAAAATGAGAGTTTCACTTTGGAATAAAACTCTACAATCACATGTTGCTTTAGATCAATGCCAAGAAGTCTTTAGATATTGAGCTATGCAGTTAAGATTCATGATGAATTGAGTATAGATTCACCAAGAACTTTCCTTTACTTAACCACCAACATTAATCTATCAACAAAGCTTTATGGAACAACTACGATATACCATGTACCTATAAAAGGATTTGGGGGTATAAATGTAAATCTGAAACAAGCCACACTTTCAAGGAGTTTACATTCCATTATCCATGTTCTTGTGGGTTTCCTTTTTATTTACTTATATGATTTGACCATCCACATGCACACAACTGTTTAGCTTGACAAAACATTATTTACTTCATATTGGAACAGATTTTTTTTAATACTTGCTGATGGTTTATTTAGATTATTTTTTCATGGTTACATGATTCATGATCCCCCCCCACACACTTTCTTCTCCACTCCCAAAGCTGATAGTTAATCTCACTGTATCATTTTTCAAAATCTATTTCCATATTACTCATATTTGCAATAGAGCAATCTTTTAACATTAAAACCCCGATCATACACCCATTGAAACATGTAATCAATTATAATTATGTTTTTTCTTCTGGGTTTCTACTCCCACAGTTCTTTCTCTGGATGTGGATAGTGTTCTTTCTCATAAGTCCCTCACAATTGTCCTGGATCATTGTACTGCTGCTAATAGAGAAGCCCGTTACATTCAATTGTACCACAGTGTATCAGTCTCTGTGTACTATGTTCTCCTGCTTCTGCTCCTCTCACTCTACATTACTTCCTGGAAGTTGTTTCTGTTCACATGGAATTCCTCCAGTTCATTATTCCTTTGAGCACAATAGTATTCCATCACCATCAGATTATTTTTCAAATTAAAAAATGGCTCCCACATCTGGTGTTCAAATAATAATAAATATTTATATATTGAATGACACATAATATCTAAATATATTTGCCTATATATTAAATAAAACATTTATATATGGTTTTTAGATTTAGAGAATATTTTCCTCATAATGAGCCATTGGAGAAGTGTATTGGGGAAGTGGAAAGCTTACATCATTTAGAATCAGAAGACCTGCATTCAAGTCATTACTTGTCTCCTTAATATATTTTTTGACCCTGGGTAAAACACTTAACTTGTCTGGCCTCATTTTCTAATTTTTAAATGAAGAGAGTTGGTGACCTCTAATGTCCTTATATAACAATGTTTTAGGAACACATTCAACATAAACTCCTTTAAGGCAATGAATGTTATTCTTCCTCATACTTAAAGTACCAATGACACCATGAAGTGATGATGATGTACATAAATCAGATTTAAGTGTAGCAGAGCTGCACAAAGTCATCAGCCACACTCTCTCTTCCAGAGTCATTGAAATCCAGTGTATCGACAAAAAGCAGTATTACTGGCACCAGGATGTACTGGATGACCTTGGCACCTTTGATGTCTGACCAAACTCCAAGTGTTCCACAGCACTGGCTTCAGCTACTTTCATAGCTTTGGAAATAAATTGCTTTTATCTGCCCCCACCCATTTTAATAGATGAAGTCTTCATATGCTTGATGTAGATATCTCCATAATTCACTGAAAAGGCAATGAATGTAAAACCTATGTATGTGTGTATATTATTACATAAATACATGTGTATAAACACATATATGTTTAAATTTGCATGAATATATAGATATATACACACAAATGTATATTTTTGTGTGTATCTCTATATCACAGCTATAGAGTCTAGTGAATGGCTATACCAGGTACTTAATAAATATTTGTTGATTTATAAACAATGGATAAAGGAGTATTATTATTGCCATTTTCCCAGGTGAATTCGATAGGAGTTATAACAATTGCGTTACCCATAGTCATATAGCTAACAACCATCAGAGTAGGGATTTGAATCTAGATCTCATCATTTCAACTCCATTATTCTTTTTACAATATAAAGCTGCATACAAAATGTATGATCCAGGTTAAAAACAAAACATTTTTGTGGCTTCTTTCCAAAAATAAAAAAATAAAGGTTCCTCATGAGTCTAAAAATATAGACCAAAACATAATTGACACCCAAAAGTATCTGAACTTCTCATCTCTTTGTCTTGGAGTTTTCCTATATTAATGAAAGGAAGATATAGCAGCATCTTAAGTGAGAGAGAGGTATCTGACTTATACAACTGGATACTTTTAGCTCCAATAGAAATCTATAGTGTCCAAAAAAAAAGCACAGTATATGGCAAAAACCTAGGATTTGTAAGATCCTAAATGCACAACACACCCCCAATGATTTATTTATTATCTGTAAGACTAATTAAAAAGGCAAGCTTTACCAAGGTTTTCCAAATAACCATTCAGGAATTAATGTGAGGATGTGGCATGATTGGGAAAACCACAATTGTAATTGTATAAGGTAGAGATCTAATGTTCATGTACTAGTGATAACATATTCAGAATGAGATTATAATAGATAGACCATAAATCAGTTTTCTGGTTAAAATCAAGTATTTGGAATTACACAGGGCTACAAATATTCATATTATCAAACTCCTCCTTTTTAAAGATCAGGAAAAAAATTATTCTCTTACAACGCTTAAATGGTAACACAGTTCCTGTGACTCCAACTTGTTTCTTCCACTAATTTATACTGATTCTTCAAGTAGCAGTTCTATTATAGTTTTAATAGTCTTATTGACAGATTGGCTGCAGAATGGTGGATTTTGTCTATAGCAAAATTTCAAGCCACCTACACATATGTGGAGGGTCTCTGATTTGTGTTGGTGGAGAGAGTAATCATATTAACTAAATTATATATATTTGAAGTATTGAAGATTACAGACTACAAAGTATTTTTAAGCAAGTAGATGCAACAATCTTTATCAGGAAAAAAGAGAACTTAAATCCTCATGAGAAAACCAATTCAGGGCAATTAATTTCAATTCAAATAAAAATGTACCTACTCTGTGTAAGGTAATCACAGTATACTGATTTTTCTCATTTTCTGTTACTTGATCACAATACCAAGAAAAAAAAAGCAGTCAGGATTATAATTTATGCTTTTTCTGTAAGGGTTTGCAGGGTAGCAAAGAAAACATCTTACAAATTGGATAGGGTATGGAATAGGGAGAGTATATAGAATATATCTTAGGTCTAGCAAGATAGAAAAAATGGAAAAATCAATTTTCAGAAGTTCATAAAGCTTGTAGATATTGGCAAGAACTTCATTCAAAGAACTTTTTAAAAATCCTATTATGACCTTCCTTCAAGGGAGCCTTCCCTTACTAAATGTACCAAATAATAGGGGAAAAATAGATCTTAAATTCTACAGAATAAGTTAACATTCTCATGCATCTTGTGTTGTATGTTGCAATAATTTGATGTCTTAGAAGATTTCTTAAATAAATGTTTCATAGTGGTAATGCCAGATAATTTATTTGAAGATGAAAACCTTAAAATTTTTAAAGAAACAAAACACCATTAATACAAGTTTTGGGGCTTGACAGCTAAGTCTAACAATATCATGTTGGTCACAGAGAAGAAAGTAGTATATAAGGGAAAAAGACAGAAAAAAAAACTAGGCCTCTATTTTTTACTTCTATATTATACTATGATTGTTTTTGTTTAAATTCTCCCTTTCCTACAATGGAAAAATAGTATGGACAACCAAGTATATTTTCAATGAAAGTTGTTTGTTTGTTTTTTATTGAAGGTACAGAAGAGAGAAAAAAACTGTTTGTTAATTGTAAAAGAAAACAAAATGAAATATTAAAATTAAAAAAATGTTGATATATGCATATTTTTTCAAAGTATTAAATCCCTCTTCCCAGTGAAAAAAAAGAAAAAGAAACCAACCTTCAAAAATCTCATTTTCAAGTATAGATTGAGATATATTTCTTTAAATTTTATGAAAGAATGAAACCCCCAGGCTAAGAACAGGTATTCAGCCCCAAGGTTAATTACTTTAAAAATACCACAAATTGAAGAGGAAAGGGTCGATCAAAGTCATAAAGTCATAGTACCATTTCAATCACATCTTTAGAAGAGAGAGAGAGAGAGAGAGAGAGAGAGAGAGAGAGAGAGAGAGAGAGAGAGAGAGAGAGAGATAGAGAGAGAGAGAGAGAGAGAGAGAGAGAGAGAGAGAGAAAGAGAGAGAGAGAGTCATTGAAAAATTCATAGAAACCAGGATGAACATTTTCCCAAGCTGATTTCCAATTAGCAGAATATAAGAGTGTAGAAATGAACTTTCAGATGAATGAATACTGTTTCTTAATTCATGGCACTTAGAAAAACACTGCAACTACAACCACAAATTTTCCTTTATTGCCCTTATAGATATACACAGAATCCACAGTAAAAATACCTGGACATATAAGACAATCAGACACATTGATTGCCATAGTGTTATAGAAAGAATTAGAAATTCCCTCTATTTAGGCTATATCATAGGATATTATTTATGCTTGTTTGCTGTTTTTTACAAATTGCAGTCTAAGATCTATTCCCTTGATAATTTCTTAAAATTTCTGTAATTAATTTGAGTACACATGTCTTACAAAAACACTTACATAGGGGCAGCTGGGTGGCTCAGTGGATTGAGAGCCATGCCTAGAGACAGGAGGTCCTGGGTTAAAAACTGAACTAAAATACTTCCTAGCTCTGTGACACTGGGCAAGTCACTTGACCCCCATTGCCTAGTCTTTAATAGTCTTTTGCCTTAGAACCAATACACAACATTGATTTTAAGACAGAAGGTAAAGGTTATAAAAAACCACTTACATAAACATATATTTTATAATTTCTCTAAATGTTTATATATAGCACAGGTGACAAACTATTAGGAAGAGGAGTGACAAACATAAAGTATTGATACTTAATGAAATACTTCACATCATGACTCATGAACTTATACTTAAATTTTTATTATCTTTCATCTTACATGTTAATATAATTTCCCATAATCATTTTTCTGACAATTTGTGATACATGTTCTAACCATCTCTTTTACTCAACCCCTCTTTCCAAGATGGCAGGTAATGTGATCTCATTTATACATGTGTTATCATATACTACATATTTCCATGTTTATCATGTTGTAGAAGAAGAAACATATTAACACAAGAGAAAAATTAATGGAGAAAATAAAATGAACAATGGCATGCTTCAATTTGCATTCATATACATTCTACTCCTTTTATGGCAATGAATAATCTTTTTTTGTCATGAGTCCCTTGGGGTTTTCTTGGATCCTTGCATTGCTGATAGGTTAGACCCATTACATTTTAAATGATGATGATTATTTTTTTACATTACAGATTGTGGAGAGCTATTGGAGCAATGGATAGGGGGTCATTCCTTGAGTAAGGAAACCCTGGTTTTAAATTCTTTCTACTCCAACCTGAATCTTAAAAGGCATACTCTAAAAATCAGTCCTTAAAAGCAGTCTAACTTCTCTTTGAAGATGCCCAGATATGGGGAATCAAATTAATTACTTCCAAAATGGCATATTTCCCTTCTACATAGTTCAATAATTAAAAATTATTTCTGTCTATCAAGGTCAAATTTGTCTTTTGGTGAATTCTATCAATTATTCTTAGTTCTGTCATCTGGAGTCAAGCAGGTCAAGTCTGATTTTTCTTCCATATGGCAGTTTTTTAAATATTTAAAGACAGATACTCTGTCTCCCTTAAGCCTTAAGGGTTGTAAAATATTTTATATGTTTACTAAGATAATCTTCCCCACAAACTAAGGTAAAAATTATTGTTACACTCACTTTAAAAATGAGGAAACTGAAACTAAAGAAGTTAAAAAAACTGACCCTGGTTATCATAGGTATTAGGTATCAAAAACATAATTTGAACTCTGGTCTTCATGAACTTTGGTTCTGGTGATCTATTACACCTTCTTAGCTGCCTGTTTTACCTGTTCTTCCTAGTTTTGAAACTTCTTCAAAATTGGTAAGAATGAGGAACTAACCATACATTCCAGTTATTGATTAAAATGTCTATTAGCAAAAGGTCATAGAAAGATCTTTGATAACAATTCACTAGAGTCCTCCATTAACTTAGACAGTGTTACAAAAGTCTTAATTCAATTATAATTTATTAAGAATTAAAACTGTGCTAAGACTTTTGCAGCATATTATATATACCCTTTTTCTTTTGGGCAATGGCAAAGACAAACTTCTACATATCCAGAGCTTGAGAAATAAAGCATCATTTTTCCACATGACTGACTCAGAGGCAGACACTCTGACCCCAGGTGGATGGAGAGAGGACACTTTATTGAGATCAAGTCACTTATGAAGTCACCTAGAATCAGGTTGGTGTTTGTTCCTAGGGGGGATGGTGTTTGGCTTCAAATTATTGATTAATAAAGGTTTGATTTTTAGCATTGAGAAATATTAACCTAATTGGCATTTCTGCCTTTACCAGTTATCATTAACAATGTTAATTATTCCACTACAATTGTGCACCACAAACATTACACTTGACAATTAAAAAATGCTTGTTAACAGGGAAGGTAATTTACCTCTTTTCAGTTTTTAGACTGGACTTTGCAGATACCTTAATGAAGTAGAAATCTTCCAAGCAAGAACTATCTCTGTTCCAGTTCACATTGAAATGCTAACATTCACCTTCTCAGGCTTGCATAATTAAGAAAGTGATGTCCAACTTAGACCAGTTCCAGTCAATTAGAAAGACAAAAGTATAAACTCTACCCTAAGTCAAAGTGCTTTTCAGTTATTCAAGGTGCTTCCTCAGTTACTCCAGATAGTTTCAAATTGGGAATAACTCATAGTGGTTATTTTAGAAACCATCAGTTCTTTATTTCACTTTTTCCTGGATAATTGGAGAACACTCAGTGTGAGTAGGTCAAATTTATCCTTTCTCTATCGTTCTTATTATTATAATTCCAGGTTCTCTTTCCTTTAACACATTATCTCCTATCTACCTATTACTGTCTGATGATATGGAAGTAGAGAAACACAAACTTAATGTTCAAGCATAGTAAGATCCCCCTGCTTTCAAGATTACTCCATCTCCATCCCTTCAAAATTGTTATTGGCTTGCTGGATGCTTAAACAACTAGATGAGGCAGATCTCTTAAGATCACATCAGTGAATATCAACACTGCAGGGATTCAGGGCAAAAAAAGGCTATCCCCTATCACAGAAGTAACTGATGAAGTCTAAATGTAGATTGGAGTATACCATTTTTCACTTTATTTCCTGCAGGAATTTTTCTCTAGTGATAAGTGATCTCTTTCACAAAATGATGAGCATGGATATGTATTGTTTTAGGACACATGTGCAAACATTATAATAATACCTCTCACCATAGGGGGAAGGGGTGAAAAGAAGAGAATATGGATAAAAAATCTCAGAAAATTATTATTGAATATTGTATTGATGTATAATATGGAAAAAATAAAAAGAATATAAATTAACTTCTATTTCTCTATTCTTCCTTTTCCCCTTCTCAGGATCAGTCCAGAATTCTGTTTGTGTTTTTTTTCTCTCATAGAAAGCAATTGATTTCAATTTTCTTTTAACTCTAAGGTTGGGCTGTAGTAACTGTTCCCAAATAATTTGGGAAATGAGTGGCCAATCTGGAGAGTGTCAAAGAAAGGATAGTAAATGTTAAGATACTGATTTTCTAATTTTTTTCTCTGACTTTATTATTATTTACAAGCGACTTGGATTTTAGAATAAAAAGGTATATAAAAATAAGTACTAACAAGTTTTGTCAGCATGTCAATTCTAATGAGGCAAAATATGTATGTATTCAGAAACCTATATATATGACAGTTTTAAAAAATAATTGAAATCTTGTAAACAGCATATTCTCTTATCTTTAAAAAATTTTAAATGATTGTTGAATGTCTTTCTTCCTTTCCCCTCATATTCAAATGCTCACCAAGCCTTTCTTCTCAGTCTTCTTCCACAACCATAATTCTTTTTTATTGCTATGGTTAACCTTAATTCAGATCCTTATCAATTCATAGCTAAAATAATGACAGTCTCCTAACATTTCTTTCAGCCTACAGACGCTCAGTCCTCCAAAGCATGCTGTATATTCATGCTCCATAGATTACCTTAAAATATTACTTTCATTAAGTTGCTTTCCTGTTTGTAAACTTTTGCTAGTTTCTGATTATCAAATGATATTCAAACACATTAGCCTATCTTTCCAGGCCACTGCCAATCTGACCATATGCTACTTTTATAATCTTTTCTCTCATTTCATGGAAAAGTGAATTCGTTTCTCTGAGTTCCCTATGAACTCTGTTCTAACCACTTAGTCTACTCACCAACCCCTGAATATTCCTCATACCTTACTACTTTCCTGAACTGACTCACTTCCTTATCTATTCTCTTTCCATATCTTAATCATACTTAGAGATCCATTGTGAGACTCTTCTCTTCAAGGCAGACTTCTTAGATCACTATGGCCCACAGTGACTTCTCTGTCATCTGATATCCTAGCATTCATTTTTAATAATATTTAATTTTTCCCTAATTACTTGTTAAAATAATCTTAACATTTATTTTCTTTTAAATGCTCTTTCCCACATTTCTTCCTTCACTTTCTCCCATCCCTCTCACCTCCCTGATATGGTAAACAAGCATCTGATATTGATTTTACATGTGAAATAATGCAAAACATTTTTCCATATTAGTCATTTTGTGAAAGAGATCTCAGAGAAAAAAGAAAGAAAAAAGGTGCTTGTTTGTGGGGGGGTATTGGGAGAGCAAGGAAGTTTCATGACCTATCATGCCATATTTTCACAATAGCCTCTGGAAAAAGGACTTTTGTTTCTCCTTAATGCTCTCACTATTTATAATTTAACAGCACATATGTGATAAAATGGTCTGTCTTCACTTCATTTCATTATTTTGACATCTTTAAATTGATTATGTTTACCAACTATGAGGAGGCAGTTCTATATCACCATTTATTTTCTGTCAAACAACTCTCAATATGCATGGTCCATCATTTATTAGATAGAATTAAAACATTTTATCTCAACTTCCTACTACTGCCCCAAAGGAAAGCAAGATCATTTTGAATATTTTAATTGTAGAAAGGAAAAAGGGCCTAATGTCACCCAGTTTCATCCCTTTCTCAGAACATTAGGTCCAGGGAAGTTAGTTCCTCAAGATTTTATAGAAAATTAATCTTAAACCTGAATTAGGACCAAAACACCACAAACTTTCTAGCTCTCTTTTCTTTGAATAATTGCCTATCTTTTGTTGCTTTGATTCACTATCAAAGAAATAAAAATTTATACTTTTTTGCACATTCTTTATATTGCCATTTTGTATTTATAGGGTGCTTTACCATTTTTAAACATCATTTCATAATTTTTAAAATCAAGAAGTGAACCAATATACCTTCTTTTTTCTTTTTTCCTTTATTTCTGGAAGTTTGTTCATAGTTGTCTCCTTATTATACTATGAGCTCCTTAAGATCTTTTAATCACTCTTTGACTCTCTAGCACTATGTCCCTGGTACATATTTTGAGCTTAATAAATGTTTATTGACTTCATGAATGACTAAAATTTTTTTTTAGTTAGCTCATGGTAAATATAGGGTATAATTCCAAGCTTCTGACTAGAAACTTGAGATGCTTAACCAGAAGAAAATATTGTATCTCAAATTTAATTTTGAAATAATTTATATAATAAAGCTTCTCCTCAAATGTCAAAAATTTAGTTTAGTTTAGCCAAAATAACAAACACTTATAATGCAAATGGATCTTTGATCTCATTGATTTGTATGCCCCTCCAATGATGCATAAAATAACTTGTCTAGCCTTCTTGTATTATTTCTGTCCCTGTCTCCCCCAGGAGTTCACACACAAGTGTTTACATTTTGAAGGCATTCTTCACTTTCTTTAGACATTGCAAGTGAAATGTTCAAGCTATCCACTTATTCCTCATGCCTTTCTAAGTGACAAGCTCATTTTCCTATCCTACCATATATTTCCCTGATGACATTTTTTATTACTGTTCTTCAAAATTCTTCATCAATTTTATGTTATAGACTGTTCAACACTTAACATTAGCCTCCCATTTTTAAGATATTGGAGACTTTTATGCTCCATGTCTCACTGCTATTATGTTTCCATGTCTCACATGATATGACCAGTAGAAAGTGGGATTGCAAAGATGGTTGGCTTTTTTTCCTAGAAGAAGTATAGGGTCACTAAGGAACTTTTATAATTTCCAGTAGGCAATCCAGCCCATGCTCATCATTCTGTTAATTCTGGGCCAAATTCAACCTCAATTTGAACTTCCTGTTTCCAACATAAATACTTCCCCTTTGGCATTTTATCTATTCTTTTCAGCTTAGGAACTACCTCTTTGAAATTGTTGTTGTTCCCTTAACTTGCTTATTCCTTTATGTATTTAAATCTAGTCATAGACTAGCACAAAAATAAAATGCAAAAATTCTCAGGTTGGTATTTGGAGTCCTTCCAAGTCTTATTCCATATAACTCACCTCACATTTCTTTATTTAAACCAAACTAGCTTGAACATATGATATTTTTCCATCTCTGTGACTGTACAAATTTTCCCAGATGTCTGAAAAAAAGTTCATTTTAGCTTCTAATTCAAAGGATCCTTAGCTTTTTTTTTAAACCACAGTAAGATGGCATCTCCTATATGAGATCTCCCCCACTCCACTTATCTCTCTCTCATACTTCATATTTACTTATTGAAATATATTTTGTTCCATATTCTCAGGAAATGGTACATTCCTTGAAGACAAGTAAAAATTCATCTTTAGCTTTGCATCCTCAGTATAGATTATTTACACAGAAGAGTCATTTAATAAGTATCATATTGAATTATGAGAAATATTACATAATAAAATTTCCAAGTTTTTTTTCTAATTTCTAAGTTACCCCTTTTAAGTAAGATAAATGAAGTAAAATAGTGCAACATGCCCATATTTTAGAAATTAATAATTCTTCTCTAGATCCCCTTGAAAGAGATGTCAGTTATTAACAGAATCTATGTAGCCATGTTGTTTTTAAAATTATTTATCCTCATCAATATTATTGATCACTGCCATCTATAGATCCTACTATGAAATCCAGTAGAGTAAGTGGAGACATTCTAATATATATTTCATTAACTTTTCTCTGGTTTAGAATAAAATATAAAGTTGTAATAATAGCCACATCTTCTCTATAAGTAATCCAAAATGGTGCCTAGCCCTCTCATCAAGCTAAAAATAGGAAGAAAAAAAAGATTAATAATTTTTACTAGATAACAATCTCAGCACTGTAGGAGATACTGCCATCTAACTCATTCCCAAGGCAAGAGACTTCTCAGTCATCTTTGATTTCTTACTCTCTACCTCTCTACTTTCAAAGTTGCCTAATTCTCTTTATTCTAACTCTACAATGTCTCTATGCATTGTTCCTCCCTTTCCAACTATAAAATTCCCTAATGATTTCTTTCTTGAGTTAGTGAAACTAATTCTGTACCATCACCTCTGCTTTCACATTCTTACCCCTCTAACAAGGTCAAAAGACCCAACAAAAATCATGTCTTTTATCCACTATTTTATTTTATTAAAAGCATATAGCTCAAAATTATCCACTAGCAACCTATCAGACTTGTATCTATTGCAAATAATTCATCTTGTCTTCATTTTCTCTGAACCATATTTCTCGAATTACTCTTCATAAGATTTTTTTTATTATATAAGACATTTAGTTTTTTCTTGGTGGCTCTATCCTTTTCATTCCCTGTTGCCTTAAAGCCAAAGGTGTGTGGGGTGGGGTGGTAGCCTGCTTTCCATCCATCATGTCAATTCTATTTTGCTGTTCACAATATTTTATCTTGATCAAATATTTATTGTTTTCTTAATAAAGTGATAAAGGCAAGGCTTATATTGCTATAGTGATATGGGGTTTATGGAGTTTTACTCAGAAAGGCATTTGTGTGTACAAATGCATTTTATGTATATATGCATGCATTTCTATAAATACATATATAAACATATATATCACATCTCCATTAAGTTCTAGAAACCATGACCACATATAGTATATATCTTATATGTACTGAAAACAGAGACACTAATATATTGTTGGTGGAGCTCTGAAATGATGCAACCATTTTGAAGAGCAATTTGGAATTATTCTCAAAGTTATAAAACTGTGTATGCCCTTTGATCCATCAATACCACTATTAGATTTATTACCTAAGATGATTAGGGGAAAAGGGGGAAAACCCATATGTTCCAAAATATGTATAGCAACTCTCTTTCTGGAATGAACTGGCAAAGAGTGGCTAGGCAATTTGTGACATATGATTGTGATGGAATACTAGTGCATTATTAAAAATGATGAGCTGGTTAATTTGAAAAAACTCATAGCAAGACCTACATGAAATTATGAAGAGTGAAATGAGCAGAAGCAAGAACATATTAGCAATAGAAATATTATTTGAAAATTATTTGTATATATCCACTTTGAAAAAATACCTCATAAATAGAAATAAGCAAGTATATTTTTGTCAAATGATGCCTTTTCTAATGGAGGAGGAGCTGAAGGGATATTTTAATGTAATAAATAATTTTAAACAAATTTTAAACAAAACAAAACAAATGCAAAGGAACAAATGAAGTCCCTCAAGGATAAACCTCACTGAACTTTCTGAATATTAAATACATTGATAAATTATAAACATTACTTTTGGAAGCATTTCTGGTAACAGAGAACTGAAGAAGACAGTACTGTATCAACATTTCTATCTTGCACTCTAATCAATGCAGAACAATTTTTGTACAAAATCCCACTGGCAAAAGTTTCTCAGGAACTTTAGAATCTGGTTCCCAGCCTTCTACCCCAAACCTATTTCTTCCCCTAAGTAACTCCAATAATGAGGAGTATGTTTGAAACCCCTTGACCTCTTCAAGTTCAGCAACCTCTTCAATTAAAATGATTTTTAGTTCCTTCCTGTTTAATCCATGATATGAAATGGGCATCCCTTGATTTTGATATCATGACTAATTACTTTACCACCTTTATCTTGAATTTTAAAATCCCTTCTCTATGATTAAATTCAATAATTTAATTTAATAAGCATGTATAAAATGCCTACCATGTACCAGGTGCTGTGCTATACTGAAGGAAAACAATTAAAAAATAGATAGTCCCTACCCTGAAGGGCCTTAAAATTATTGAAGGAAAACAACAAACCAAATGAGGCAGTTGATAAAGATGACAATCACCAAAAACCTGGCAAAACTTTTTTTAAAAAATCCTGACCTTCCAACTTAGAATCAATACTTGGAATTGGTTCCAGGGCAGAAGAACAGTAAGGACTAGGCAGAACTTGCCCAGGGTCACACAGCTGGGAAGTGTCTGAGGCAAGATTTGATCCTAGGACTGGAAAAACTTATATGAAGTGATGCAAAGTGAAGTGAGTATAAATGTGAAGGCTGGAGGCCTGGCATTACTAGATCTCAAACAATATTCTAAAGCAGTGATCATCAAAAAAATATGGTACTGGCTTAGAGGTAGAAGGGTGGATCAATGGAATAGACTTGGGGTAAACGACAGTAGCAAGATAGTGTTTAATAAGCCCAAAGATTCTAGTTTTGGGGATAAGAACCCACTATTTGACAAAAACTGTTGGATGAATTGGAAAACAGTATGGGAGAAATTAGGTCTAGATCAGCATCTTACACCCTATACTATGATTAATTCAGAATGGTTAAATAATTTACATATAAAGAGAGAAATCTTAAACAAATTAGGTGAATATAGAATAATATACCTGTCAGATCTATGGGAATAGAAGGAATTTAAGACCAAGGAGATAGAAAACACTAAAAATGTAAAATGAATAAGTTTTGATTATATTAAATTATAAAAGTTTTTGTACAAACAAAACCAGTGCAACCAAAAACTAGAGGGGAAACAACAAATTGTGAAAAAATGTATAATAAAAAACCTCTGACAAAAGTCAGAAATTATTTCTCAAATTTATAAGGAGCTAAGTCAATTATACAAAAAATCAAGATATTTCCCAATTGACAAATGATCAAGGGATATGCATAAGTGGTTCTCAGATAAAGAAATGAAAGCTATTAATAAGCACATGAAAAAGTGTTCTAAATCTCTCATAATTAGAGAAATGCAAATAAAAACAATGCTGAGGTATCACCTTATACCCAGCAGATCGGGCAATATGACAGTAAAGGAAAATAATAAATGTTGGAGAGGTTATGGCAAAATCAATTCACTAATGCAGAGCTGGTGGAATTATGAATTAATCCAGTCATTCTAGAAAGCAATTTGGAATTATGTGTAAACAACTTTAAAAGAATGCATACCCTTTGACCCAGCAATTAAACTACTATGTTTGTACCTGAAAGAGATAAGAAAAATACTTGTACAAAATTATTCATGCCTCTCTTTATGGTGGCAAAAAAAAAATAGAAAATGAAAGGTTGTCCTTCAATTGGGGTGTGGTTGAACAAATTGTGGCATATGATGGTGATGGAATGCTATTGTTCTGTAAGGATTGATGATCTGGAGGATTTCTATATGAGGAAAAACCTCAGAGAACTGATGGAGAATGAAATGAGCAGAACCAAGAGGACATTGTACACAGAAAGTAAAACATTGTGGAAAAATTCAGTGTAATGTACTTTGTTACTAGTAGCAATGCAACGAGCCAGGACACCCCTGAAGGACTTATTGGAAAGAATTCTAACCACATTGAGAGAAAGAACTATGGGAATAGAAATACAGAAGTGAAACATATCATATCCCTTATCACACACACACACACACACACACACGCACACACACACACACACACACACACACACACACACACACACACACACACACATATATATATATATAGGTATATGATTTGGGGTTTGGGCTTTAAAAGATTGCTCTATAGCAAAAATGAATGATATGGAACTAGGTATGAAGCAATAACATTCATGTAACCCAGTGGAATATCTTGTCACTTTGTAAAGTGGAGAGAAGAGAGAATGGAAAGAAATGAATCATGTAAACATGGAAAAATATTTAAAAATAAAAATTATTTTTTCTAAAAAGTGAAGTGAGCAGGGCAAGGAGAGTGTTGTACACAGTTAAAATAAGGAGAAGAGCACAGGGAGGGAGGGAGAGAATATGTATCTCAAAATATCAGAAAAAATATTATTAAAATTGAATCTCCAAGTAATCTGGAAAATATAAAAATAAATTAAAGAGAAGTAACAAGAAAAAATTAGGCTGCAGGGGTGGTGATAACGTTAGTTAGGGGAGAGCATAAAGAGTACTTCACAGAGGTCTAGAAGAGTAGAGGAATGGAGTCAAGTGGGAGAAAAGAGATGGCTAGCATGAGTATCTCCTTTAAATGGAGTATCTAGAAGTATCTCTCAGACTCCCTCATCTTTGATGAAGTGTGAGTTCCAGAGATGAACTGATTTTATGGGTTGAAAAAGCATCTAGAGCATGACATCAAAGTCCAGGGAAATTTAGGTAGGTGGGAAATGAAAAAAGGGGATGATTTGGGCAACCTACTAAAATGAATGTTCTGTCCTCCGCCACAAACCACCTATTGGACATATTCTCCTACATGTCCTGTCAGCCTCTCACATTTAACATGTTCAACACTAAAGTTATTCATCCCTTATATCAGTCCTTTATCTAAACAATTATTTTTTTAAATGACCATTCATTCAAGTTTAGATCTCATTCACTTTCAACTCTTTACTCTCCTTCACTCCTTGTAAGAAATCAATTGCCAAGAATGGAAAATATGTCTCCTTTTCTGTCCAGTCACATTTATGTCACATTATTTCAGATCACCATCATCATTTGCCTGTACTACTATATTAGCTTCCAAATTGATCTCCTTACTCCCTTTCTAATGCTCTCTAATTTTCTCTCTCTAATTCACCCATTATCCCAAACCCAAAATAATTTTCCTAAGGTGCAATTCTCACCTGTCACTATTCATTTCGAAAATCTTCAGAGGCTTCTTATTGTTTCTGGACAAAATAAAAACTTTTAGCTTTGCATTAAAGATCCTTTATCATGTTGTGACAACTCAGCTTTCTAGACATATTTAATATTAGTCTCCTTTTTGCCTTCTTGATACTAAGCCAATCAGACAACCTGCAGTGCCTTGAAATGTGCCATTTGTAAAATCAATGTATTCATATAAACCTTCCCTTGTGCCTCAAATTCATTCTTTTCATATCATAAATCTTTCATTTAAGGCTCAGCTCAGATACCACTTTCCTTGTGCTCCATACCCTGATTCCTTCAGATGAGTGGATTCTGTCTCTCTCAAATGTTCTTAGAGCATTTATATCCTTCCATTGCCTCCATCATTTCCTTTTGCTATAATGCATACATGTCATTCTCCCCAAGGGAATACATGCTCCTTGAAAGCAACCACAATGTCATTTTCAAGCTTTGCATCCTTACAACCTACAATATTGTCTGACACACATATAAGCATTTGCTAAATGTTTGTTCAGTTGAATTGCATTCACTTCAAATCAAAGAGAATTGGGTTTGAGTAGTGATTATATACAGATGAGGTATATCAGTCTCAGTAGATCAAAATCTCTGTGAGACTTGGTTTCCTCATCCATAAAATGATGATTAAAATTTGTATCATATCTATTACAAAATTATTTTGAGGATAACAGGATAAAACAAAGCATTAAGTAAAGTTATTTGTATGCTCTAATGTTCTAAATCCACATGAGTTTAATTGTTATACTTGACACATAGTAAATAACAATTATTTCATTCCTCTCTGGGCTCTGCTCTTGAGTTTCCAAATGTCTCTCTCTATTATGACCCAGTAGCCTTCTCAACCTAGAAAATCACTATGCTCCAAAAGCCCATTTCTTGGAATGGTCAGTTCCTCCATGAATTTCCATTTTAAGGGAATTGCGTAGGCTAGCTTTATTCTCTTTTTTCATTTCTCTCTGAACTAGGTTCCTGCCTTCTCAGACTTGTTTTTTCCTTTGTTCTATTCCCATTCAATTTCCTCTTTTACCCACTTGCCATCTTTAAAAAAAACTCTTACCTTCTGTCTTAAACCAACATTAAGTATCAGTTCTAAGGTGCCTGATCTGAGTGTAAACTTAACAAGGATAATTAAAAGGTGAAGTTGTAGAGAAAGTGAAACAGTTTTTGTTACACCTAATCAAACAATTTTGGATTTAGAGTTTAAGTGAGTAGGAGCCATTGTGTATCTTTGAGGGGAGTAGAGACATATGCAATTTGGTGTGGTTATTATGTTACTTCATAGAGAGTGGAATGGAGAGACAAGAAAAAGGGAGAATGATTACATTAGTTTAGACAATACATGACACAGATTTGAATAGAAAGAAGAGAATGGTTACGAAAGATATGTGGAGGTAGAATTGATAAGGTATGGAGAGAGCAGGAATGGGGAAGAGTCAAGAATAAATTTCAGATTTTGAAAAAGATTGTAGGAACTTTAGCAGAAACAGATGTATTTGGTATTTAGTCTTATTTAGAGGGTAAAGAAAATTAACCCAACTTTGCATGAATTATATCCCAATACTTCACTTATTAATCCTCTTCCTTCAATATACACATAGGCTCAGGAACATGTGCACACACATTCACACACACACACATTACTAAATTACAGAATTTCAGTTGTGAGAGTTTTTAATGACCATTTTGTCCAACCCTTTATCAAAAAACAATCCCTAAAACAATATTCCATAAGAGGTCATCTAGCCTGTACTTGGATATGACTAATGAGGTATAGAATCTATTTTATTTTGAGGGTAGTCATTCTACTTTTGAATATTCCTATTATATTAGAAAGAATTTCTTGAATCTGACTAACTCCACAATTTTCTATTATTTAGTATTTTATGATCTATTTGGATCTTCACTCAGTCATCTAGAATGTTCCACCCCAAAATTTGATAAACATGCTATCTATTGTTTTTGTAAGATTATTTTATGTTATTTCATCTCTGTATATATATATATATATATATATATATATATATATATATATATATATATATATATATATATATATATCCTCCTGAAGCAGAGTTGTAATATTTATTGGGAAAGGAAATGGAGGATTGGAAAAATAGGGGGAATAATGTGAGGTTTGTAGCAGGGTATGGAGGAGTTGAGGGGAGAGAGGGAATATTGCTCAGTGAAGCAAAGGAGAGAGATGCCCCCTGCTGAGAGGAAGCAGCAGGGGTCTGATAAGGACTGTTTGTCCTGGAATGACTGAACTGAAGTTCAGCGACCTCTATGACCAGAAAAGATAGTCCACTCATCTGACTGTGAATTCACATAATATAAAGTTTAATAACCAATTGGGATTGGAGTTTTTCCTCAGCTTTTGGAGTTGAGGCCAGGCCTCACCAGCTGGTGGAGAGTTTCTCCCACTCCCATCTACTCTATATCAGTCCTCACTTTGTCTAATTCAGAGTCTTAGCAACAGACAGAAAGCAAACAAGAACAGTTCTGACTTTCAGAAGTAATTGGGCCTGAATCTTCGGGCTGAACCAAAAAGAGAAACACCACACCAGACTGGGCTGAACAACCTCCTCTCTCCTCCCACACCAGGAAGGAAGTCCAAGCCCAGCAGGAAGGAAGTACTAGTCACAACTGCCACTCCCAGTAGGAAGGAAGTGCTAGTCACAAGACCAAACTGCTACTCCCAGTTGCCCCTTCCCCCACCAACTATTAGTCTAGTTTCCTTTCCACAGAGTGTAAGCTTCTTAATAGTAGATTATTTTTATTTTTGTATGTTAATAAATTTTGTATATTAATAAATATTTGTTAAATTTATTTGAAAATCCATAATTCATTTAAAAAGATCAAGTGAGAAGTCAGCTAGGTGGATCAATGGATCCAGGCCCAGAAACAAGCTGTCCTGGGTTCAAATTTGACCTCAGAAACTTCCTAGCTGTGTGTGACCCTGGGCAAGGTACCTCAACCCCATTTCCTGGCCCTTATAGCTCTTCTGCCTTGGAACTCAATATTAATTCCAAGGCAGAAAGTAAAGGTCTTTTTTTTTTTTTTAATATCAAGAGCTTTAAAAAAGATTGAGCTAGCATAAGACACTGCTACACTATTGCTTTCATGATATCTGGCTAATTAGCAAGTAGGGTATTTTTATTATGTGTCACATACTATATTTCCATAGATATTTTAATTTGTACATATCCAAGACTGTTTGAATGAGACAAAAAAACACACCAAGCTTTTATAAATTAATTTATAGAATCTTACTCAAAGATGGCCTCACTTTCAAATGTAGCCTCTTTTAATGGCATATTCAAATGTATCTCTCCAAATCAATAGACAAAAGAATTGCATTCCCTTGGTATATCATCAATGTATTCTTTGTCATCTAAGGTGGAACAAAGTCATGATATAACCAAGGGTTGTGAACCTACTTTGACAACTACCCTAGGGTGACTCTTATTGTTAAATAATCTCCTAATGCTATTGGGGAAGGGAAGGAGGGTAAGTAGCCATATTTCTCTTCTATGTTCCCAACTAAAAATACCCCCACAGTATCCTCCTAGGTCTGGAGATGTCAAGACATTTTTATTTTAATGGCTTCTAAAACTACTACTTCAGATTTCCACAAGCTTATTCCAACTCAATCCCTATAGTGAATGTATTTAGGTCTGTGGAGTGGGAGAGGAAAAGACAAGCACATAGTATGATCAGTAACACTAGATTTGAGCTATTTTAAATATATAAGCTACTTCACCAAAGAATTAAAATTATTGTCCATAATGCAAAATATATTTAACTCCAGGAAAGTAAGATGTAATAAAAATTCAAAAGGAGAAAGAGAAAAGATGATATTTTCTAATGTATGTATCATGCCAATGTCTGGAGGGGACTCAATCTGTTAATTAAAATATTTGTCTGGCATCCTACTGACATGAATTTTTACTTTTAAACTTATTCTGTCAGGTAGATAAAGTCTGAGGGAGCCTTTTATTTTTTTCTCTCTCTTTCTCTCATACACACACACATTTATGTATACACACATACATCTCTCTCTTTATAGACTCAGTACGAACTTGGTAAATACCTGTTGAATTGTCAATATATGTGGATCTCTAATAAATATTTTAGAATTCAATGAACATTTACTATATTCTTACTAGGTAATAGACACTGTGCTTGGCAGAGATACAAAAAGAAAAAATTTTAAATACTTCCTTTCAAGGAGCCCACATTTAACTGATAGACCTGTGAATTAAATTTTTAATGGGTTTAAGTACTGCAGTATGTTGAACCAATAGTAAAAACTCTTAATAGTGTCAGGTTCTTTAAATACTTTTCTCCTCTCTCCTTGAGCAGATATATTATATAACAAGAATTGTGGAACACCCAGTATTTAGGGTCAATGATGAATTTTTGTATGGCAATGAGGCATTTCTATAAATCTGGAGTGTCCCAAGATTGAAAGAACATAGAAACAAATAAGAGTTACAAAATCAGTCTTGGTTATCAATCCATGGAAATATACAAAGGTCAGTGGCAAACTGTCTACCTACCTATATTGATGGAAGATTTTTCCATACCAGGGATATTTCACTTTTATTTTTTTAATCTATATCAATTTCAATTGTTAAGTGCAGTTGGCTTCTTGTCAGAATATACATGTAAAGTTTTTTTGTTTTAATAGAACTTAGTATAAATTTTAGTTCCTGTTTTCAACCTCTCTCCTATCTGTAAAACTGATACCTACAAAAGGGATCCTTTGATAAGAGGTAAACAAAATCGTTTACATTTACTAGAATCACAAAGAAGATAAACACCCAAACCTATATAGTTAAATACACAAACCTAAAACAGCTATTTAATGATCCACCATCAATAAATAAATATTTCATAGAATAAAAACCAAAAGTATCATCACCAAAAACACCCCTCAACTTTACAGGGAGAGTTTATGGATTTCAGTCAATAATTCAGTGACCATTAGGATAATACATATCTTTATCCACAATGCCACCTGGAAATTGACAGGTAAGGTAATTTGTTTTATTTTTACCTTTCTTTGCCACTACTACTTAAATCCAAATGTTTATTTTTAGGATGAAAAACAGTCAGCAAACAAGTGTAAAATGAAATCAGTCAGATTACACTGTGGCAGATTATACAATGCATGGTTTTTTTTCCCTTGCTGACCTTCAAGATTAGGGCAAAACCTCCATATTCTTAAATAGGACCTTAATCCTACTCATATCATGCTGTAGCGGGGGTCTTTCTCTTTTGAAGGAAGATATTGATAAATAAAAACTGAAAGTATTAAGGGAAGACTTTTCAAATAGGGGAAAGGGTGTATTTACTTAAGATTCCCAAAGGAAACATTAGCCCTATTTGTGTCATAGATTCAGAGCTAGAAGCAGCCTTGGATGTCATCTACTAACCTCTCATTTTACAGATTAGGGAATATCTAAGGAGAATAAATTGTTTGTGGCAATTTAGGTCATCTGACTATCTATCTTTTAAATAGATAGATAGATAGATAGATAGATAGATAGATAGATCCTATGCCCTTTCCATTGTTCCATAGTATATTTTGGCTGCTCAGGGTTAGCTGAATTTTTCCTCACAGTTTATTATGCTCCTTTTGAATTATGTAGTTTGAGGTACTCACTATTCGCTAGAAACTAGAGATGATCTTCCCCTTAGGAAAAAAAAAAGTTTGTGTTAATTAAATGCTAAATACCACATATTTCAACCATAGAACTGACTTTAGGAAAATTATTTTCAAGTGTTAAACACTGTATTTGTAAACATATGGTAGTCCATTCATCAGCTTGAACTATATACCAACCATATTACATGCTCCAGTCACTGCTTTGATTGGGATCCTCTTACCTCCTGCACCATGCATATTTTCTCACCCAGATAGCCCATGTAAGAATGAGGAAAATTTATAATAATTCTTGGCCACTGTATACCAAATATGTATGTATATATGCCTGTTTATGTATATGTGTGTGCTTGTGTAAATGGATGTCCATATATAATAAATGAGAAAGCAGAGAAGTTAAGCAAACTGAGGTAAATGAGGGATAAAAAAGCAATTTATGCCTCCACCAGGCAAACAGCTCTCTTCCCCCACCCAAGCTCTGTCACATTCTTGGCTATCACAGCATCAGAGGAAGCACACAATCCCAGATACTGAGTAGCTTGAGCAGCTTTGATAAAGAGTGTGTTCGTATGTGTGTGTCTGTGTGTGGGGTGAGTGGGCAGGGAATCATAAAGATAAGTCTTTCATGCCATGCACACAATTTATAGAGTTCTATCACTAACAGAAATGGATAAAGTCATGTACAAATTTCTTTTCAGCTTGTATTTGAGATACTTCAGTAAGTTATCAGGCTGTGGAGATTCACTAAAGTGATGAAAGGGGGAAAAGGCCCAAAATTAATAAAATAGAAACTGCCCATCAATTAATTTTTCACACATTTTTTGACTCATGAATCCAGGAGATGAGCAATTACTGTTTTTCTCTTCTCCTTCCATATTCAACAGTTCTTTAAATCATGTATTGATTGAATACAGAATTAAACTAAGGCACTTGCTTCAACTTTAATGTGGGAGTGCAAAATGAGTAGATGATTGTATTGCCTCAATCATAAATCTATCAAAGATAGGGGAAGCATCTCCCTGATAAATACTGAAAGCCATCTATAGTCAATACTGTGGTCTTCTAAATCCCAGCATGTCATTTTGATTGTATTATGTTTACTAATTTAAATAAAGAGTTAAGGTACCTTAAGGAGATTAACTATGATGTAACCTTGGATTAATCATCTTAGGTCTCTGGCCATAGTTTCCTCATTTATAAGTTAAAAATGTGTACTGCATGATTTCAAAAATCTTTTTATAACAATAACAGTTTATGAATGTCACAATGAAAACACAATTACAAATATTAGTAGGCATTTTATAACAAAGACTCTAAGAATGTGCATAGAGAATTTAGTTCAATAAGCATTTATTAAGTAAATATTATTTACTAGACATTGTGTTAGTAATGACACAAAGAAAGGAAAATAGTCACTCCTCCATGTAGCTAACATTCTACTAGATATGATAACTTATGTTAATACAATTTTAATAATGTGTTTTGAACCTCCTGTGATTCATGTTCTCTACCTCTCTCCCATCTTTCCTCCTTCCCCAAGTCAACAGGCATTAAGATATAGATTGTACACGTGCTATTATACAATACATAGTTCCATTGTGAAAGGAGATACACATAGCTTACATTAAAGAAAAATTTGTGGGAAATATAAAATGAAGACTTTTATGAATTTGCTTCAATCTTCATTCATACTATGTTAGTTTCTTTTTTAGTGATGGATGGTATTTTTTCATCATGAGTTCCCTGGAGTTGTCCTTGGTCCTTCAATTGTTGATAATATTTAAGCCATTCACAGTTGATCATCATATTTTGTTGCTGTAACTGTGTACAACATTGTCTTGCTCATTTCACTTTTCATCATTTCATATAAATGAAGAGTGTTTTTTTTTTGGTGAACCTCTTGGTTGTCATTTCTTACAGTACAATCATATACCATAACTTGTTTAGCCATTCCCCAAATGATGGACCTCCTTTCAGTTACCAGTTCTTTCTCACCACAGAAAGAGCGGCTATGAGCATTTTTGTACAAGTATATTATTTTCCCTTATCTTTGATCTCTTTGGAATATACACTAAATAATGATATTTTGGGTCAAATAAAAGCACAAGTTTTGACAATAGATGATTTCATACAGCAAGTATCAACACCCTATGTCTCCTATAACCAATGGACGCATCCCCTAGTAAGTCAACAATTGTTTGTTAGGGACTTACTGTGTGTCAAGCACTTTGCTAAGTGCAGGAAAAAACATGGTCTTCTGCCTGGTGGAGGAATCTTAAAATATGTGCTACCACTTACAGGGATGGATCAGTGTGCACATTTGACCATTATTCAGTGATCTATTCAAATATATCCTGCTGTTGGTGAGATTATTCAATACAAAAATCCTCCTGCTAGTAAGCAGCCCAGGGCATCATTCACTCATTTGGTGAAGAAGTTAATTTACTACTCAGTATCACCTGAGGTGTATGATCCCCAAATATTCCTAATAGAAAAGAAGCTAAAAGTGTGCTTCCAAATATTGAATGACCCACCTCCAGATATTTTTTCTAGAATATGACACATCTGGTACATTTTATCTACAGGATGCTAAAATTAAAACTCACATATTACCAATATAATTAGTGTGTCAAGTAACAAGAGGATCTGCCATGAGAAGATGAAAATAGCTCTATCTCATTCTCTCTTTGCCTCTCTCTCTTTCTTTTTCTCTTTCAGAAAGACAACAGCACTAGTTGCTTTCAAAACAACTTGATAGGAAACTGGCATTACAGTATGACTATCAGGCTTCCTGAAAAGGAATAACTAAAAAAAATTGGTGTCAAATATCCTTTCTTCTATATACATCTTCCCTTATCTGAGAGATGACTGTCATGTGTTAGCTCTACTATCAGACAGCTCCAAGTCTCAACACTCTTGAGGCTTAAGTGTTTTGCCACTAGCTTCAAAATGAGGAGAAAGGACAAATCTTCATGGACTTGAATGGACTAATTATGGCAAAATGATTTTTATGACTGATTCCAATTTACATGCTCATGGTGATATCTAAATATAAAACAAAGTAATTGGAGTACACAACATAGGGTATTAATGCAACTTATTAAAGTTCTACAAATTTTCCAAAAAGCCTGGCTTACATGCACCACCACTATCTATGGTATACTAAATAAAAGAAAAAATATCATGCATATACCCTTAGACACACCCAATACAATTGCTGAATCTATTTTCCTAGGAATAAAGGAACAAGGAAAATAACCTCTATGTTTCAGAATAGTCAAGCAGCTCTTTTTGTGGTGGTAAAGAACTGGAAGCTGAGAGGATATGCATCAATTCAGGACTGACACAACAAACTGAACCTTGTGATTTATGATTGTGATGGAACACACTGCTTGACATAAGAAACAATGATCAGGTTAATTTATTTTTAAACTTAGAAATAACTACATGAGAAACTGAAGAGTTAAATGAGTTGAATCAAGAAAACACTAGATAATGCTACAGATTTGATATTTGAATACTATCTGGTGAACATTAACCTCCAAACAATGAAATAAGAATTGGAAACATGAAAGACATTATCTAAATATACATAAGTGTTTGCTAAATGATCCCTTCTCTGGTGTGTGGAGAGGAGGGAAGTACTCAGATACCTAAAAATAATGAAAAATGAAAATAAAGTTAAAAAATGATGAATGCAAGGCCTAAATATGGTGTTTCATTGATAATTTCATTTTTTAATGTCAATAGTTAGAAATAATTTAGAATGCTGTATCTATGCACAGTCCCAAAAGTTGGTTTGAGAATGACAGAGATTCCAACATTCTGCTAATGACAAAGCAAATGTATCAACAAATTGAACTTATTTCTAAGTGTAATAAGATTTAGGATATGTCAAGCCAGGTACAGTCATGTGAAGAAATAAAAATATTTATTAGGCACTTGCCATTTACTAGGAGTCATGCTAACTCTATTAATATAAGTAGAAGTAATCATAAAGTCAATCCCTGCCTTTAAGTACAATTCATTCTTTCTTTGCTTTTTTTTTGAGTAAATTTTCATTTAATTAATTAATTCAGAATATTTTTTCCGTGATTACAAGATTCATGCACTTTCCCTGCCCTCTCCCAACACCCCCCCACCCCATAGCCTATGTGAAATCCCTCTGGGTTTTACATGTGTCACTGATAGAGACCTATTCCCATTATTGATACTTGCGCTAGGATGATCATTTAGAGTCTACATCCCCAATCATATCCCCATCAACCCATGTGATCAAGCAGTTGGTTTTCTTCTGTGTTTCTATTCCCACAGTCCTTCATCTGAATGTGAATGGTGTTCTTTCTCACAGGTCTCTCAGAATTGTCCTGGATCATTGCATTGCTGCTAGTAGAGAAGTCCATTACATTTGATTTTACTATAGTGTATCAGTCTCTGTGTACAATGTTCTCCTGGTTCAGCTCCTTTCACTCTGCATCAATTCCTTGAGGTCATTCTAGTTTACATGGAATTCCTCCACTTTATTATTCCTTTGAGCACAATAGTATTCCATCACCAACATATACCACAATTTGTTCAGCCATTCCCCAACTGAAGGGCATCCCCTCATTTTCCAATTTTTTGCTACCACAAAGAGCACAGCTATGAATATTTTAGTTCAAATATTTTTCCTTATGATCTCTTTGGAGTACAAACCCAGCAGTACTGTGGCTGGATCAAAGGGCAGACAGTCTTTTATAGCCCTTTGGGCATAGTTCCAAATTGCCATCCAGAATGGTTGGTTCAATTCACAACTCCACCAGCAATGTATTAATGAAAGACCCTTCATTCTAAGAGGAGAAGATAACAAAAAAAAAAAAGCTGAAAAATGGGGAGAGATTGGGAGAGAAAGGAGAAAGTGGAGAAAGAAATCAATAGAATCAGAAGTAGTAACTGAAAAGAAGAAGTGAATAATGTTCTAGACCTTTCCTTAAAATGAAGTTTCTTGAAGGAACAGAGCAGTCAGAAGGAGGCATAGGGAGATCTTTCCAGAGTGAGAATGCCATAGAGAACATCCATGCTAGGAACTTTTACCATGAGAAAGATGCTGAGAAAGTATGAAAAACTCAAATGGAGGAAGAGAATTCATATATATAATCACCATTAAAAGATGAGCAACATTTCTAAGATATGGTTCATTAAGCACCCAGCAACACAGAAAGCTTAATGATCAGATTTACTTTATATTTGTGCCAAGCTTCATTTGATGGAGAACAAAGACAGCCTTCCTTTCAGAATGTAATATTCTTACAACCAGCGATTGTTGTTCATATTTGCCTTTTTCTCTCCAGAATGGCATCGTGAATAGAAAGACATCTTAGGAAACAGGAAGCTACATAATGACTTTTTGTACCTGGACAACTAACTTAATAGGTCAATACTCTGGGAAATATTCCAGGGCTACAAGTTACAAAGAAGTTGCTGACTTGCAATGATAAAAATGAGCTTCCTCCCTTGTTTTCTGCCGATAATATATCTCTGTCCTTATCCTTTTATAATGCCTAATATGATACTTTGTATATATTAAGTGCTCAATATGTCTTCAATGAATTAAACTGAATTGGTTAAATGAAACTAAGTCAGATGAAAAATAATTAATGTAAACATGTAAACAACTGACCTAGAATAACAGTAACATGTCTTTAAAAATTGTTATGGCTAAGCCTTATTTTCTTAGTTTTTATATAAATTTTCCATTTAAAGAGCTAAAATGATAAATAGCAGTGCCAAAAAAATGTCTCCTAACATGACTAGTAATGTTACTATAAAAATGACAATGATGGTGACGATGATAACAACTACTACTAATGTCAACTTCCAAAAAGATGAAATTTTGTTCCTGATAGATAGGCTCATTCCATATGGCATTGTCTTTTAAAAATAAAAGTGAAAAAATTTTCTAGACTAGAAAATATGAGCCCTATTATCTTTATTTTTTGTGAAAATACACAATCTTTCTATTCAGAGATAATGCTCCTTGCTTGTACAAAGTTTTAGTTTGGGCCTTTAATGCATTAATGTATTTCACTCTGGTATTCTTCCTAACATTTGTCTATCTTGAACATTAAAAGCTTTTTGAATGAATCAAAGTAAAAAAATCATAATACATTGAAAAATAATAGCACAGATCTTTCTGTATTTTGAAAATGTACATTCAGGGGCTTTATATAATTCTTATTAAGCAGACATTTAAAAATCATATTGGGATAAATTAATTATATTATTTTATATGGATATATATGTCTAAATTGAAACTGATTTTATATTCAATTTAGTAACATCCACAATAAAGAACCTCATGAGTGAAGGAAAGATTATCATTAGTTTTTAGTTTTCTTAACCTCTATCATTTCTTTTTCCCTTTACATTCTCTTTTGTGCTTTTAGGTCAAGGACCCCAAACTCTTCTTTTCCCCTCAAACTGTTCCCTGAAAACATTTATTTTTCACCAAGTAATACATCACTGCCTAAAATATCTGCCTACAACAACAAATTAAGATTCGCTAAGTGTATACTTTCTGTAAGACAATTGCTAGGCACAAGGTATAGATTGGAAAAAAAGAACAGAATAAGGAGTCTGAATTATGACTTAGGAAATCCAAGGTTCCATTCACAGCTTTGACTCATTCTTTATAACTAATAGTACTCATCTGAAGGTCTAGAATTTGGGATTGTGAACATATAACTTCTATTTACATTTTTAATGTTTTTTTCCCCAAATTTTGATACAATTTTCAATAATCATTTTCTCATATTTTATGATTATATTCTCTCCTCCCTTCTCCAGGATGGTAGATAATATAATATGGGTTGGACTTATATTATTATACAAGACATGTTTCCATGTTCATCACATTGTGAAAGAAGCCACATATCACATATGCTAGAGAACAATTCAAGGAGAAAATAAAGTGGAAAATGGCATGTTTTAATCTGCATTCAGACTTTGCCAGTTTTTTCTATAGCAGTAGATAGCCTTTTTTCACCATAAGTCCCTTGAAATTGTTCTGCATCCTCAGATTACTGATAATACTGGTCATTCAGAGATGATCCTTGTATTATATAGCTGTTACTATTTATACGGCATTTTCCTGGTTCTCCTTGCTTCACTTTGCATCACTTCATACAAGTCTTTCATATTCCACAACTTGTCCAGTCATTCCCCAATTGATTTACAAGCTTTATGTGAAAATTTAACAATCAGCTTTCCCAGATGAAGCTGATCTAGTATCACACACACACACACACACACACACACACACACACACACCCCAGGCTCTGTCCCCTTGTTCCTCAGGCATCACATTCTACCCTCCTTGACAGCTCTCAGCTATAAATGTCAGGAAGATCATTAGAGCTCAACTGTACCTCTCTGAAGGTCCCAATCATTGTACCTAGTTCTCTTTATGGCCTGAAGATAGATAAATCTAATCTGCCTTTCAGCTGATAGCCCTTCAAGAAACCCATTATTTCCTTACAACCCCACATTTCCTATTATGTGGGTTAATTATACCCATTTCTTTCAATTGGCCATCACATGAAATGGTTTTAATTTCTTCATAATCTCAACTGTTTTCCATAGACATTATAATTCATTAGCATTATTCCTAAAATGTGGTTCTCAGAAAAGAATATAATGCTCTGGATATAATATAAAGATGATAAAGATGGCAATGATCGTCTTCTTTACTCTTTGCTCAGTATTCTCTGTGGCCTGCCATCTGTGACTATGAAAGAGTACAACAGGACTCTTCTCTCATATAGATATTCTGATTTTATTAATGCAGCCTGAAATTGTACCATATGGGGGCTATTGTTAACTCCTATTGAGACTTAAGTACAATAAAACTTCCAAGTATTTGTCAAATGAAGTTTAGTCTGCTATTACATACTCCATTTTCATGTAATTTATTTTTAAATACAACTTGTGGTTATACCATTAAACTGTACTATAACTTTTTATCCATGGTGTCATCTAATGTTATCCCTCTCTCACAGATTTATATTGCTTGCAAATATGGTAAGGATATTTATAATTTCATATAGATCAGTGATTAAAAGCATTGAACAGAAAAGTGACACATTCCCTTAGTCCACTAGGAAAATCCTCTTCCATGATAATGATTGCTTAGAATCAAATTTTGGGTCCAGAAATTTAACAATTCCAAATATACTTTTATGTCTTCCAGTCTGCATTTCTCTATGAAGTCCACTAAGATATCACTAGAGATTTTAAGAAATGAATATCTAAAATCCAGATATATTATGTGTGTACCATTCTGGAAAACCAGACAAAAGGGGGCAAGAATTAAGTCTGACATAAACTTTCCTGGAAGAGCTCATGCTAGCTTATGGGATTGTTGCTTATCTTTCCCAATAATAAAAATTAAATACTTTTTCAGGCACACATAGAGTAGGCAAAAAATCATATGAGTCGACTAATTACTAATACATTGTATAATATTTCTAGGAAGTGAAATGAAATTCATTGCTCTTCAATTTTTCTTCTTTCCTTGTTTTTAAAAAATGCTTTCTTGTCACTAAGAACAAATACCATTTTTTCTAGAGAGGTTTTTTTTAAACCACCAAGAGTAACTCAGCAATTGCATCCACTCATTTTTTCAGGATCTTGAAACGAGATTTAGTATTTGATGTATTGTTTTCTCTTGAGATTTAAAATTGTTTCTAACACTTATCCAAAATGGACTTAAAAAGTATTTGAATAATGTTTTTACTATAGATGCTTCAAATGATAAAGTTAAATTTAAATAATCAAAATGTTGAGAAACAATTTTATAACTCTGAAAAAATACTTAAATAACCAGTACATGATTTTTTAAATTGCTAAATAGAATAAATTTTTGAAGCATTCAAAGAAGTTTTGTTGCCAAAATTAATCCACTCCCAAATATGTGCCCCATACTTTGTTAGAAAGGATCTGTACTTGGGGAATTGTGTATTGTTTTTAAGGTAGCTATATACTGACAATTCAAGAGGGATTTTTTTATTAAAGATGTAAATTCAAACTTTAAAAAAAGATAATCTAATTTCATGTTGTATACATAAACTTTTAAAATGGAGACAAAAAACATACAAGGAAAAAATTTTTAGATCTTACGTTGGACCTTGCTGCCCCTTCCCCCCCTTCCCTGAACATCTTGTATATACACTATGATTTTTTTATTAGATGCTTTAAATAGGATAATATTCCCCAAATATCCTGGTTATAAACATGATATAATGATTTAGATTGCAAGCACCCTGCTGAGAATATGACATTCAAGGGCCAGGTTTTTTCCCCCTATTTTGTAATGCATTCTCTAGTCATTTGCATATATCTTATTATGAGAGCTTTTTATAGTACCGACAAATTTATGGACACAACTATTACATGTTCTTTGTTTCTGAATCTGCATTTATCGTATTCACCTCCCTCTGTAGGCTTCATACTTCTAGAGATTCCATAATTCCACAGTTGTCAGTGAAAATGTTAGGGTTTGTGAGTCATTTGCTTTGTAGTAGGGCTATATCATAATGTTTTCCAAATGGGGTACCATTGCTGCTTGCCAGAGTAAAGTGATTTCAATTTTATTTGATACTCAATAGAACAGAATTGTTACAAAATTAAATGCTTGCAATAAGAAGGAAAGTGATCTAAATCTTTAAACATTTTAGAACCTTTGTAAATCAGTTTCAATACTTGCAGTGTTTACTAGAGAAAACATATGAGATGATACATTCATATGACATTCATTAAGTTTCTATGATAGGCAATATTAGAGTCACATGGGAGAACAACCTTGGAATACAGAAGATATTTGTTCAATTTCTGCCTCTACTATATATAACATATAGATATATGTATGTATATGTATATATATGCTATTTTATGTTAACTATATGATAAGAGACAAGTCACTAATTTTTCACTGCTTTTAGTCAACTCTCTAATATTATAAATATGTAAATATTTATTAAGTATTCACTTTGTAGCAGGCATAGATGGCTAGGTGGCATAGTACATAGAGGGACATAGAGGTACAAGCCTGAACTCAGAAA
Organism: Monodelphis domestica; assembly: GCF_027887165.1. NCBI lineage: Eukaryota > Metazoa > Chordata > Mammalia > Didelphimorphia > Didelphidae > Monodelphis > Monodelphis domestica. The sequence goes on along the minus strand of NC_077228.1, from coordinate 395,297,692 downwards.
GACCTGCTTAAATTTCACCATAGACTCTAACTAGTTATGTGATTCTGGGCAATTCATTTAATAGTATTTGTATCAATTTCCTTACTTTTAAAATTAGCTGGAGAAGGAAATGGAAATGTCTTCAGTATCTTTACCAAGAAAACTCCAAATGTTTTAAAAAAGAATCAGATATTACTGAAATTACTAAACAATAATATGTGCCAGCCAGGTACTGTGGCAAGAGCTCGGGTAAAAAACAGAGCAAAAGAATGTCTCTGATCCCAAGAAGCTTAAAATTGAAGTGAAGAGAGAACATACAAACAAATATATTCAAAGAAAGCTATATACAGGATAAACAGGAAGTAATTAGTACAGAAAAGACACTAGAATAAATATAGTAAACTTTTTAAATGAGTTAGTGGTGAAACTTTCTAATCAGAAGTCCCCTAGATGGTGGTGCAGAGGTAGTGAAAGTTCAGACCTCTGAAAACCCTTATTTACCAATTAAAAACCAAATGCTCCTAGGGGACTGAAAACCATATATCAACTTGAAAGGTATGCCCCCCAAAAGCATGAATTTGAAAAGTCTTGGGGAAGAAGAAGGAGAAGAACCCCTCCCTCTCCTATAGTACTGAGCCTCCAGCAGTGGCTGGAATCTCTGGGCTGGCAAGGGCACTAGTCTGGAGGGAGTAACTTGTGGGCAAAGCTGTGCCAGGCTCAGGACATAGAACATGGGTGGTAGGAAAGCACCTGGAGAAGAAGTACAGAGCAGGCAGCCTAGTTACAGCCAATATACTCCATATTGTCCCTCCCCCTCCTCGATGTTTTGGCCTCAGGGCACACCCAGCTTTGCAAGTTCAACTTTGCTGGGCTTAATCTTAACAAGACTTCAGAGGGCAGGAAAGTTCAAGCTCCAAAACCCCTCCCCCACAGACTGCTCTGAGTTCCTTGCTAAGCTCCAAGGATGAGGATTCACAGAAAAGCCCAAACCCAAAGATCCAACACATAATGAGGGGAGAAAGAGTGAAGGCTACTACAGGGGGAAAAGAAGGAGCAAATATGAGCAAACAACAGAAAAAGAAAAAAGAAATTTCAATTGCCAGCTTCTATCCAGGCAATGAACAAAGAGCAAATGGAACAGAGGAGGGTCAAGGAACACCAAGCAAAAACACAGAAACTCCAGCAAATTGGGCACAGCTTTGGAAGAACTCAAAATACAATTCAAAACACAATTAAGAGAGGCTAAAGACAACTGGGAAAAGAACTTAAAAAGGAAGATAAGTAATCTGGAAACAGAAAATAGTGTCTTGAAAGCCAAAATTAATCAGCTTGAAAATGAGGCAAAGGAGATGAAAGATGTCCTCCAAAGAAAATCAGACCAGAAGAAGAAGGATGACCAAAAATTCAGGGATGAAATTCAGTCTTTAAAATCCGGAATACAACAATTATGAGCAAGCAACTTCACAAAGCAGCAGGAAATTATAAAACAAAATCAAAAGAATGAGAAAATTGAGGAAAATATGAAACACCTAATTCACAAAATAGAAGATTTAGAAAATCATTCAAGGAGAGACAACTTAAGAATCATTGGTCTACTGGACAACCATGACAAAAGAAAAAGCCTGGACATCATCCTAAAGGAAATTATCCAAGGAAACTGCCCCAACATTCTAGAATAAAAGGGAAAGGTAGAGATTGAAAGAATCCACAGATCACTTCCTGTACTTAATCCCCAAATGACAACATGCAGGAATGTTATAGCCAAATTAAAGAACTATCAGACCAAGGAAAAAATATTATAAGCTGCTAAGAAGAAGTCATTCAGATACCATGGAACTACAGTGAGGATAACACAGGATCTGGCTGCATCAACACTGAAGGACCAAAATGCATGGGATATGCTACTCTGGAAAGCAAGGGAACTAGGTCTGCAACCAAGAATCAACTACCCAGCAAAACTGACTATATTCTTACAGGGGAAAGTATGGTTATTTAATAAAATAGGAGAATTTCAAGCATTTATAAATAAAAGGCCAGACTTGAACAGAAAATTTGATGTCCAAACAGAGAACCCAAGAGAATCATCAAAAGGTAATTAGAAAAGAGGGGGAAAAGAAAAACAAAACAAAACAACTCTTTTTTTAAGGGACCCAAAAGTTAAAATGATATGTATCCCTCTAAGAAAAGAACATATTGGTAACTCTTAAAAAATGTTATTATCACCTGGGTACTTAGAAGAATTATATTTAGAGGGGACAGTGACAAACTGTATGGGATGAAATGTGAAGACATAAATATGTATATAGAGATATATGTATGCATAAGTATGTATATATTTATATATATGTGTATATATATATATATATCTATATACAAATAGAGTTAAAAAAGAGGTTAATACTAAGTAAAATGGGAAAAAAAGCAAAAAGGGGCAAATTTATATATCACAAAGGAGTGCATGGTAGGATTGGAGATAGGAAATACTCAATTCTTACCTGCATTGAAATTTACTCAGAGAAGTTAGAACAATCAAATACATTGGGGCAGAGAATTGATTTGCGCCCTATAGGGAAGTAGAAGGGTAACAAATGGACTTGTGGGGAGGGAAGTAATATCAGGGATGGAGAAGGTGGGGGGTCATTTAAAAAGACTGTAAAGAAAATAAGAGGGGGATAAGAAGGGAGGGAGGGTAGAATGGGAAGTAAAATAAAGGTGGGAATGAGGGGGACTGATTAAAAACAAAACACTGGTGTAGAAGGAAATAGTGAAAATAGAAAAGGCAGGACTAGGAGTGGAAATCAAAATGTTGGGAAATATACAGCTGGTAATCATAACTCTGAATGTAAATGGAATGAACTCACCCATAAAATGCAAGTAAATTGCAGAGTTAATTAGAAACTAAAACCCTATCATATGCTGTTTAAAAGAAACACATATGAGGAAGGTAGACACACATAGGGTAAAAGTAAGAGGATGGAACCAAATCTATTGGGCTTCAAAGGATAAAAAGAAGGCAGGAGTTGCAATCATGATATCTGACAAAGCCAAAGTAAAATAGATATAGTCAAAAGAGACAGGGAAGGTAATTAAATCCTGATAAAGGCAGTATGGACAATAAGGAAGTATTCGTATTCAACATGTATGCACCAAATGGCATAACATCCAAATTTCTAAAGGAGAAACAAGGGGAATTCAAAGATTAAATAGATAGAAAAACTATACTAGTGGGGCACCTGAACCTTCTTCTATCAGAACTAGATAAATCAAACCAAACAATAAATAAGAAAGAGGTAATTGAAGTGAATGAAATCTTAGAAAAATTAGAGTTAGTAGATATGTGGAGAAAAACAAATAGGGACAAAAAGGAAAACACCTTCTTTTAAGCAGTGTAGTACATTCACAAAGACTGACCATGTACTAGGGCATAAAAACATTGCAAACAAGTGCAAAAGAGCAGAAATAATAAATGCAACCTTTTCAGATCACAATGCAATGAAAATAATGATTAGTAAGGGTACATGGAGAGGAAAATAAAAAATTAATTGGAAATTAAACAATATGATTATCCAAAATCAGTTAAAGAACAAATCATAGATACAATTAATAATTTCATTGATGAAAATGACAATGATGAGACATCCTTTCATAATCTATCAGATGCAGCCAAAACAGTACTCAGGGGGAAATTTATAACCTTAAGTTCATATATTAACAAATTAGGGAGGGCAGAAGTCAATGAATTGGGCATGCAGATTAAAAAAACTAGAAAGTGAACAAATTAAAAACCTCAGATGAAGACTAGATTAGAGAACCTAAAAATCAAAGGATAAATTAATAAAATTGAAAGAAAAAGAGCTATTGATTTAAAAAACAAGACTAGAAGTTGGTACTTTGAAAAAACAAATAAAACAGGAAAAGCTCTGGTCAATCTAATTTTAAAAAGGAAAGAAGAAAACCAAATTGACAGTATCCAAGATGAAAACGGAGACCTCACCTCTAATGAAGAGGAAATTAAGGAAATTATCAAAAATTATTATGCCCAATTATATGGCAATACATATGGCAATCTAGGTGATATGAATGAATATCTACAAAAATATAAATTGCCTAGACTAACAGAGGTAGATATAGAATACCTAAACAACCCCATATCAGAAAAATAAATTGAACAAGCCATCAAAGAACTCCCTAAGAAAAAATTCTCATGTCCAGATGGATTCACAAATGAATTCTATCAAACATTAAAAGAACAACTAATCCCAACATTATACAAACTATTTGACAGAATAACCAAAGAAAGAGTTCTACTAAATTCCTTTTACAACATAAATATCCTTTTACAACACAAATATGGTATGGATTCCAAAGCCAGCTAGGTCAAAAAACAGAGAAAGAAAACTACAGACCAATCTCCTTAATGAAAATAGATGCCAAAATTTTAAATAGGAAACTAGAAAAAAGACTCCAGCAAGAATAACTCACAAGAGTTATTCATTATGACCAGGTAGGATTTATGCCAAGAATGCCAGGATGGTTCAATATTAGGAAAACCATCCACAAAATCAACCATATTAACAAGCAAACAAAAAAAACCACAACAAAAAACAAAAATAAAAACAAACAAACAAAAAAAAACACATGATCATCTCAATAGATGCAGAAAAATCTTTGACAAAATACAACATTTATTCCTATTGAAAACACCAGAAAGCATAGGAATAGAAGGGCATTTCCTAAAGATAATAAACAGAATATATCAAAAACCATCAGCTAACATCATCTGGAATGGAGATAAAATAGAGGCCTTCCCAATAAGATCAAGAGTGAAACAAGGATGCCCATTATCACCACTATTATTTAACATTGTACTAGAAACACTAGCAGTAGCAATTAGAGAAAAAAAAAAGAAATTGAAGGTATTAAAATAGACCATGAGTAGACCAAGCTATCACTCTTTGCAGGTGATTTGATGGTCTACTTAAAGAATCTTAGAGAATTAACTAAAAAGCTAGTCTAAATAATCAACAACTTTAGCAAAGTTGCAGGATACAAAATAATCCCACATAAGTCATCAGCATTTTTATATATTTCCAACACATCTCAGCAGCAAGAATTAGAAAGAGAAATTCCATTTAAAATCACCCTAGACAATATAAAATACTTGGGAATCTATCTGCCGAGACAAACACTGAAAGTATATGAACACAACTACAAAACACTTTCCACACAATTAAAACAATATATAAATAATTGAAAAAAACATTAATTTATCATGGCTAAGATGTGCTAACAAAATAAAAATGATAATCCTACCCAAATTAATTTACTTATTTAGTGTCATACTCATTGAACTACCAAAAAACCTTTTTTTACTGAATTAGAAAATATCATAACAAAGTTCATTTTGAAGAACAAAAGATCATGGATATCCAGGGAAAAAAATTGTGAAGGAAGGTGGCCTTGCAATCCTAGATCTCAAACTATATTATAAAGCAGGTCATCAAAACAATATGGTATTGGCTTAGAGACAGAAAGGAGGATCAGTGGGATAGACTTGGGGTAAGCAACCTCAGCAAGACAGTTCAGGATAAGCCCAAAATACTAGCTATGGGGACCAAAATCCACTATTTGATAAAAACTGCTGGGAAAATTGGAAGACAGAATGGGAGAGATTAGGTTTGGCTCAATATTTCACACCCTACACCAAGATAAACTCAGAATGGGTGAATGACTTGAATATAAAGAATGAAACTAAAAGTAAATTAGGTGAACACAGAATAGTATGCATGTCAGGTCTTTGGGAAAGGAATGATTTTAAAACCAAGCAAGGGCTAGAGAAAAATCATAAAATGTAAAATCAATAATTTTGATTACATCATATTAAAAAGGTTTTGTACAAACAAAACCAATGTAAACAAAATTAGAAGGGAAGTAACAAATTGGGAAACAATCCTCATAACAAAAGCCTCTGACAAATGTCTAATTACTCAAATTGATAAAGAGCTAATTAATTGTTAAAAAAACAAGTCATTCCCTAATTGATAAATGGGCAAGGGACATGAATAGGCAATTTTCAGATAAAGAAATCAAAACCATTAATAAGAACATGAAAAAGTGTTCTAAATCTCTTATTATCTGAGAGATGCAAAGCAAAACCACTCTGAGATATCACTTCACACCTAGCAGATTGGCTAACATGAAAGCAAAGGAAAGTAATGAATGCTGGAGGGGATGTGGCAAAGTTGGGACATTAATTCATGCTGGTTGAGTTGTGAATTGATCCAACCATTCTGGAGGGAAATTTGGAACTATGCCCAAAGGGCTATAAAGGACTGTCTGCCCTTTGATCCAGCCATAGCATAAGTTTGTACCCCAAAGAGATAATAAGGAAAACGACATGTACAAGAATATTCATAGCTGCATTCTTTGTGGTGGCAAAAAATTGGAAAATAAGAGGATGCCTTTCAATTGGGGAATGGCTGAATAAATTGTAGTACATGTTGGTGATGGAATTCTATTGTGCTAAAAGGAACAATGAACTGGAGGGATTCCATGTGAACTGGAATGATCTCCAGGAATTGATTCAGAGTGAGAGGAGCAGAACCAGGAGAACATTGTACACAGAGACTAATACACTGTCGTACAATCAAATATGATGGACTTCTCCATTAGTGGCAATGCAGTGATTCTGAACAATCTGGAGGGATCTATGAGAAAGAACACTATTCACACTCAGGGGGAAACTGTGGGAGTAGAAACACAGAAGAAAAACAACTGCTTGATTACATGGGTTGAGGGGATATGATTGGGGATGTAGACTCTAAATGAACATCCTAATGGAAACATCAACAACATGGAAATAGGTCCCCATCAAGTATACATGTAATACCCAGTGGAATTTCGAGTTGGCTACAGGAAGGGTTGGGGGAGGGGAGGGAGGGAAAGAATATAATATTGTAATCAAGGAATAATGTTTTAAATTGACTATATAAAATTTATAAAGAGAAATCCCTACTCTAATGCATCACCTCCCCACCCCCAAAGAAAAAGAAATGGAATGACAGTGATCCCTGAGGGGGATCTCTATCGAGGGAGTTACCTTCCAGAGACCATTGTGATAAATGAAAATATGCAAAGTAACACCTTTATATATATATATATATATATATATATATATATATATTTAACATATAAACATACACATATTTTAAGACTTTATAAACCATTTCCATTCTCTTATAAACCTTTTCCACCCTCTTTTTTTTTAAACCCTTACTTTCCATCTTGTAGTCACTACTGTGTATTGGCTCCAAGGCAGAAGAGTGGTAAGGGCTAGGCAATGGGGGTTAAGTGACTTGCTCAGGGTCACACAGCTGGGAAGTGTATGAGGCCAGATTTGAATCTAGGACCTCCTATCTCTAGGCCTGACTCTCAATCCACTGAGCTACCCAGCTGCCTCCCTTTTTCATATTCTTATTAAACTTTCCCACCCTTATAAACACTTCACATGCTCTTAAACACTTTCTACTCTCTTAAACCTACATAATTTTAACAAAATCCCAAGATATAGCAACAATTTTACAATACAGAATAAGATATATATCTTTTTAAAAAACATAATATGAAGCCAGGATAAGTGAGCCAAGATATAGGAAGGGTTGACTATAGCATTATTTCAGGCACTAGGGAAAATTAATCTGAAACTATATGTTATTTTTGTATTACAGGGAGGTTACCAGGTAGTTAACAGAGTTATGACTAGGAGCCAGGAAGAAACTTGCCTCAGAGGCTTATTAGCTGGATAAACCTAGGTAAAGTCACTTAGCCCTGCTTGCCTCAGTTTCCTCAGTTATAAAATAAATTGTAAAAGGAAATGGTAAACCATCCCAGTATCTTTGCCAAGGAAATCATAAATAGGGTCATTAGACATGACTGAAAAAACAACAAAATACCAACTAGTAGTGAGTGATACGACCATTTATCACTGTGGGGGGAGGTAGCTATGTGCATGACTGGATAGAATGCTTGGTCTATAGTAAAAAATATCTGAGTTCATATTTAATATGAACTTAATAGCTTTATGACTTTAGGCAAGTAACTTAAGTTTTGTTTTCCTTGAGCTACTAGAGAAGGAAATGGTAAACCTCTCCAAGTATCTTTGCCAAGAAAACCCCATGGTCATTAGTATACTGGGTCATAAATAATCAGATTTGAGTGAACAATCATGATAAGACATATAAATGTAGTAAAATTATAAGTGTGCAAAAGAAATAGACAATGTGACATGATCGCAGATAAAGGAAAGGTCATTATTGAGAGAAGGCTTCCTGAATATATTATATTTGGAGGAGATCTTAAAGTTGTAAGCAAGAGGGTGAGGGAAGAATGGAAGGGCATTTTCCCTAAATTAGGGAACAGAATAAATCCCAGTTGTAAATGCTTGAGATAAGGTGGGAAAGGTTGAAGCCAAGCTTAAGAAGTCTGAATAATGGACTAAAGTATTTTGCTTTTGATCACTGTAGGCGAGGTAGATCCTGAACAGTAGAATAACTGTTCAGATGTATGATCAGACTACATTAATCAATGCCTAAGTCAGTTTTTGAAAAATAAGACAATCTTTTCTAGATTAGAAGGATATATGTTCAAATATTCTTCATTATTTTCTTTTCCTTCCTTCCTTCCTTCCTTCCTTCCTTCCTTCCTTCCTTCCTTCCTTCCTTCCTTCCTTCCTTCCTTCCTTCCTTCTTTCTTTCTTTCTTTCTTTCTTTCTTTCTTTCTTTCTTTCTTTCTTTCTTTCTTTCTTTCTTTCTTTCTTTCTTTCTTTCTTTCTTTCTTTCTTTCTTTCTTTCTTTCTTTCTTTCTTTCTTTCTTTCTTTCTTTCTTTCTTTCTTTCTTTCTTTCTTTCTTTCTTTCTCTTCTCCCTTATCTCATGTCTTTGCGTCAATTCTAAGTCAGAAGAGGAACAAGAGCTAGGTAATCAGGGTTGTTCAGTGTCACACAGACCTAGGTCATATCTGAAGGCATATTTGAACCTATGGCTGTCAACTGCAGGCCTGCCACTATATCCACCTTGCTACCTACCTGTCCCCCTCATGATTTTCACAAGCAATTAATTACTTACCCAGATAGAGTAGTTTACGTTTTCTAAGGCTGGCTAGCACATCTATTATCTCAATTAGATAGTATTGCTATCTTTGTAAAGTTTTGCCTCTAGGCAATTTCGAGAAGGGGGAAATTTAGAGAGTAAAAATGTTCAGCAGCAAAAGCTATTTGGCAAAATTAAACTCAGCTATGTTTTCTTTCTTGGGAAGGGAGAAAGAAGGAGGGAAAAGACAAGAAAAATTGGTCTCATTATACAGCACACTATGATGTCGCAGTTAACATACTATATAAATGAGTAAAAAAGGAAGTAGTGGGGGAGGGTTATAAAAAGTGTTTAATGGATTAATTTTAGTGCTCATAAAATCACAGTGCAGGAGATGGAGTCCTTCCATGTATAGGCTGTGGCTCTGAAGCCCACTAACTAGATTCAGTGTCCCAATCTAGGGACCTCATCAGCCAGAATTGCAATGTGTGCCAAATTGTGTGATATTGGTTCCTTTCTAGGGACTAATTGAGACCACCAAACTAATTCTCACTTGTGATTCAAATCAAAGGTTTGAGAATCTGTCACTGGAGATTTTCTCATCACAAGTGCAGAATGAAAAAAAAAAAAAGGTCCCTGCAGCAGCCATACAATCTACCTCATTGCAAATACTCTCAGAACTGAATCAGATGTTAATTTATGAAAAACCTCCTCATTCTTATCATTTCATATACTATAGGACCTATGAGTACCCCTCTGCAAACACAGGAATCCTGCAAAGATCATTATGTCCTCATTCCTTCAGCAGGTTATAGACAGCAATGAAGAACAAAAACATAAAAACAAATTATATCCTATTCATGCCTGTGAGTCATCCTCACCCTTTTACCTCCTTCCTCATCTGTTTATAGGTTATATCAAAAGCTACTCATATTTTCCTTTATTAAATATTTTAAATGGGTTTTTCAGAACAGAGGATGGCATCTTTAAATTAAATTGGCAAACCTAAATTACTGTGTAAATTGAATGATTACAATATCCATCAGTTACTATGTGTTAGAAAAGAAATATAAATGGGACATATAGCCCATTCCTTTGTATTATCTTGCATTTAATGATATGACGTTTCTTAACAACTACATCCTTTGCTACCCAAAAGAAGACATTTAAATATGTTTAATGTATCAAACATATCATTGACAGATTTGTATTACAAAAACATTTTTAATATGCTTCTCTCTTGACCAAAAGTCTTCAAACTGTGACCTCTAAAGAGAAAAATGAGGTGGGAGTTGCTGGAAAGGAGAAAAGACAAGAAATAGTTTCTGATTAACTGTTGGTTTAATGTTGTATTTGTTGTAGCTATTGAATAACTAATTATAAAACCCTAAAATGCTTATAAAGAGTTTTTTTCTTCAACTACATTAAAGATTCCTTTTGAAAACTTGTTAACACCATTATTTACATTAACACTTTATGGTGGTATAGTGTTGATACATCATAGTCCCATAAGTCTAGTAGTATGCAGAGTAGAAGATAAAAGTTGAGGAGCATGTAAAGGAATTACTCCCTCTAACTTGGCTTCCAAAATGATACCTAGGCAGTATTAATTATTCTTGGCTCCTCTCTTAGGACTAAACATTTTCTTTAGTCAAGATCTTTTACTTTACCTCACCAGGGAGATGGGCTTCCTTTTCAATCCAATTTGGGAAAGAAATAGGTACATGACCTGAGTCACAACTTTGAAAACTAGACCAGCCTCTACCAAAAATGGCCTGGCTTATTCTTTGTCCGGAATACTCAGATTTCAGATTCACTTGGCCATTTCTGCTTCTGAGAAGCTATTAAAAATGAATCAATAAAATCCCGAGTCATCAACTGAAAGTCACAACAATTAGAAATAGAAAAATCTCTTTTTTCACTCTCTTTCTTTTCCTGTCTTTCTCCTCTACTTCTGACAAATACATAGATAGTATACATATGTGTGTATACATGCTACATAAAATCTCTATTTTTGATTGCCTTTAAGCAGTTGATACATATGGAGACCAGTAATGCAATGGTTATCCAAAGATTTATCTTAATCCACCTTACAGAGGCATAGTGAACTAAAATTCAAGAAGAGCTTTAAGGAATCAAAGATAAAATTTGAAAAGAATATATGTTCTCTGAAGGAGCAAAAAAAATGAAATCCCCACCTCTGCCTTTTCGGGTAAAATGTTTTTGCCTCATTATATTGCAGCTCTGCTCCCACTTCCATGGCAATTACACTGTGTGGCTTTTGCTGTTCTCAAACTCTTACTCCTCACTTTGGTCTACAGTGAACTAGTTTCTAGTTCTGCAGTACCAGTCTCACATTTGGTGCAGGTCTCCTTTGTGATTTTTAACTACATTTTTGGTGGTGGTGACATGAAGTATGGCAAGTAGTAGCAGTGATTCAAATATAACTGATGCACCGGTAGTGATGAAGGTAGCTAGGCAGCCATGAAATAGGTTGTCCTTATTCTCTTAGTCCTTCCTGTCCCATTTCCCATTTTCTCTTACATCTCATAGCACTATTTCTCTTAAGGCTTTCTCCCCTATTCACATTTTGTTAAAAAGTAGGAGTTAAATCCTCAGTCTTCTTTGGGGAAATTTTCAGAAATTTATCTTTCACCAAGAACATGAGTTTCTTTTTTTGTGTGTGATTGTTCATCCTTTATTTTCTTTTTTCTTTAAATAATATTTTATTTGATCATTTCCAAGCATTATTCATTAGAGACAAAGATCATTTTCTTTTCTTCCCCCCCAATAGCTGACGCGTGATTCCACTGGGTATCACATATGTTCTTGATTTGAACTCATTGCCACGTTGTTAGTATTTGCATTAGAGTGTTCATTCAGAGTCTCTCCTCTGACCTGTCCCCTCAACCATTGTAGTCAGGCACTTGCTTTTCCTCAGTGTTTCTACTCCCACAGAGAACATGAGTTTCTACTTACATTTAGTTACATATAAAATGACAGTATGGGACCACATAAACTCTAAGATCCTTTTTCCTCTCTAAAGATATGAACTTTTGGTTCTTTATAGATATCTTCATGAAAAGGAGAAGCTTGGTATACCTAAAAGCACTGTTCAATTTCCCAAATATTCTTCATATTTAAATCTAAGTGCAAATCACCATTTATTATTAGCTCCTGTCTAAAATAAAAATATTGATGGATTCACTAGGTGACATCCACTTGTATTCCATAGTGTTCCCTACACTCTTCATTCATTTTCTATTTCATACATGAATTGCCAGGATAATCTCTTTTGAGGGATAATGGACCACATTGTTATAATATTATTGGCATTTGATTTTATCAACACACTATTTCTATAAAACAGTATCATCTATAGAACTCTTATACTGACAGAGCTTCTTTCTTTTATTAGGTCTCTGAGAATGAAATTGCCTGAGACTATACTGATGGGCCTATAGCTATCTCTTTGATGCTCTGATTAATGGTACTATTAGCAAATTTTAAACCAAGTTAATCTATCTGGTAACACCTGTCATAAAATGTTACATAATCATATATATTGGGAGATGACTTTAAAGAATTTTTGGATAAATTTGGTGAAATTCTTTTGGAATCTGAGGGCAGAAAAGGCATAGCAGAATAATGTTTTTTTTTCACAATTCACAATTATGAAAAATTTTTCACAATTCAACCCATCAATTCTTCCACTATACATATGTTGTCCTACCTGCCTTTCTTCCCAGCCTGAATTTCACTGCTTCAGTACTTATGCCTTTTAGAATTCCTAGTCCACTTTAAATACCTGAGACTTCATTTTCCATCTCCTCCTTCATCTAATAACACTTCACTTCCTCTCCTAATCCACTAAAAACTCTTGTGCTCATTTTGTATATATTATCCTTGCTCTCTTTTCTTATAGCATGCAAGTTCCTTTAATTATATTAATTTTGCTTTTGTATCTACTTTACTACAGTACCTGATACATGTTAGCTATTTAATAAAATCTTACTATTTGATTGAATATGCCTTCATCAATTGTGAAGATATATATGAAGAAATTATCTTCTTTGGAAGTCTATGAATATCCAACTTTTCCTCTCATATATTTGTCAAGGGTACCACTGGTGTATTCATGGACAATTTTCATAAGGATTTTATAGACAAGAATAAGTAGGTATACAGAATAGTAGTTTGTTGTTGAGTTGTTTTTTTTTTTTCAATTGTGTCTGACTCCTCAGGATCCCATTTCAGGTTTTCCTTGCAAAGAATTGAAGTGGTTTGCATTTATTCCTCAAGCTCATTTTATAAATGATGGATTGAGGCAAAGTAAAGTCATTTACCTAGGATCATTCAGATAGTAATTGTCTGATGTCAGATTTGAACTCACAGAGATGAGTTTTCCTGACTCTGGACCAGGCATTCAATCCACTGTACCATCTAGCTGTTATCATCTAAAATTGCATTCTCAATGACATGTGCTTTTCAAAATCTAGCTAAAGTACAGAAACTTCTTATGAGAAGAGTGGCCATTAACTAGGTGTTGGTTCATTTATTTTTACCACTGTTGTGCAAATATTCACAATAACAATGTTTGAAAAGAATCAATTTCTTGATTTTCTAATATAGGGGTATTCTTATCATAGGGTTGTCTTTTTCAAGTGTTCTGATAACTATATTTCAACATATTTGGCTTCCTTTGTAATACTGTGTATTTCATTTTAAAGATTTAAAAGCATTTTTTCTATAAAGGGGTCCAAAGACTTAAGACCCATGACACACCTAAAAAGAGAGTGAAATCTTGATCGAGCAGATCAGAAACATTCCAAATATCAATCACTGCTGTAGAAGATTATCAATATTAGAAAGAACAAGAGTTGGACAACATCTATTATGAAGCTTAATAAAATCCTTCAAATTTTTTAATTCAAAAGATTATAGGAAAATAGACTTAGAGCCAAAAAAGAGGTCAGAGAACATCTAGTAAAATTCCTTTATTTTATAGGTGAGGAAACTGAGGCACAGACAGATTGAATGTTCTGATGATGGTGGTGCAGGTAGAAAGTGACTGATTTAGGATTTGAAACCAGACAAAATGACTGTAGTGTCAGTGTTCTTTCTTCCAGCATGTATTATAATACTGGTAGGGCTTTTGGCTAACATTCTGCTCCATTAAAGTTCCATTCTCCTGCCTCATAGTATAGATGTGACTCTTGATCCTCAGAGGTTATAGGTTAAGTGAACATAAACTCTGACTACCAAGTCCTAATAAGCTGCAGAGGCTTCCAGTCTAGGCCAGGCATTGTTTAATGGATCATATATCTGGTCAAAGTCAAGAAAAGTTTTAGAACTTTAGTAGCTGCAGAGTGGTACATTATTGGCTATAATGAATTAGGAAGACAACTTCTCAGATCCGAGAGGGGCTGTATCATGTGTCATGGAAGGATTGCCCATTTGGAAGAAGTCAGGGATCTTTGTAGGATAGAAGTAAAACAAAAATTTGTTTTAAATCATTTGCTTTTTCATTATAAAAGCCGAATAGGGTTCTGAGTTGCTGAATAGATCAAAGAGTCTTAGTATGCTAAACATTAGAGGAAAGTATAAAAAAGAGCTTAGTTAACTAATATGAAAATTATATCTAAAAGCTTTAATTAACAATTTCCACCCTGTTTTCAGTAATTAATAAACTATTATTTTCATTACTTAAATAACAGTACTAGTTTTAATTTTTAAAAAGTTAATTTCTTTTTATCTCATATTTTACTCTGTGAGTTTATAGAGGTCAAATTTTATGGGAACACAGATCTCCTACTGTGCGGGAAGAATTATTTTTTTTTGTCATTTTTTACTAAACTATAATGAGGGATTATGATAGGCATTTGGTAATGATCACATTTCCAAAAGAATTTCTCCTTGGACTGAAAACTGTTCACTAGTATGTGCAGTTTTCTTATAATCTCAAGTGTTCACAGAAGGATAAATTGACCATTCTCTGAAATATCCTTTTTAATTTTATTTTTTAAAATGTTGCTACATTTTTAAGAGTTTTTTGGCATTTTGCTATCCATATACTCACCCTCCATCCTACTCTCTCCCCAATACTAAAGATAGAAGGTAAGATGATAATAGTTTGTACATATGTTATCATATATATCATATTTCCATGTTCATCGTGTTGTAAAAGAAAACACCTAATGCTTACACTAGTGAAAAATTCATGGAGGAAATAAAGCTAAGAATATTATGTTTCAATATTCATTCACACTCATCAGTTCCTTTAGTGGTGGTAAAAAAGACATTTAAGTAATTAAAATACTCCCACCCCCGAATAAATTTTTAAATAAAATTTTAGTTCTAGCACTGATATTTGTAGGAATTAATCAAATGTAACAGCTTTTTAGAATCCCTCCCCCCAAAGACATTTTTCATCATATCATATTCCTAAGAATGGGCAGTATATTATGGGAGAGAGTGAGAAAACTTCAGTGTTGGGAATATCTGGAATTGAGTTTTTGTTCTGACTAATTCTGGCTGTGTGCTGTGTGACTCTTCCCATAAGTGGTTAAATTAGCTCTTCAAGACTATAAACTACAGAGAAGTTATTGATCTTCATTAGTGGAGGAAGTAACCATACTGAGAGTTGCCCACACCAGTGACTGAATTTTAGTGCCTTTCAGCTTCCTCCATTGGTGCAGGGATATATACATCTTGGCAGTACCCTTTTCAGGGGTGTGTTGGAGTCAGTTCAGACTGGCTACCAAGAGCCAATTGCTAATTTTCAGAGTGAGAATTTAGACCTTAGAAAATGGAAAATGCTACAAATCATGGCTTGATTAATTATTCGGTTGATTGTATAGACTTAAGAAGGAGATAGAAAAAATGTTAATAATGCAGATTACACTTAAAATATTATACATAAATTTTCCCCTAGAGAGCAGATTATTACTAAACATTCACAAGCTTATTCTTACTTTATGTGTGTATTCCTATATTGTTATGTGTAGCTATATGCATATTTATAAACAGGCCATATCATATAACCAGTAAGGATTAATAATAAAGAAAAATAGGAATAAAGGATATCATCAGTGAGCTATTTGACAAAAGTAAATTTGGTGCTCAAGTGTTAAGGACCAAAGGATTAAAGGGATACTGTTAGAGTGCCTCATATGGTCTAGGGACAGTGAGGAAGACTTCTAATAATTTAGGAGGATTTATCGTGGCAAGGTTTTGGGATGATGTTGATGATATTTAAAGAGGATAGGTAAGAATAGAATGATTGTACCATTTATCAATGACCCAAAATGAGGAGATCATAGATCCACTAGGTTTTTACATATCGAGGAGTATAATGATTGTCACTACTCAATTATGCTTGTCTTTACAAACATGATTTCATAAAAAAATGTATAGAATTCTTCTTAGCATTTCTTTGTGCAACCAGGAAAATACAAATGCTCAACAGTGATTGTTTTGATTTCAAAGCAATGGCCAGTATTGTCCATAGCCCACATGATTAGATTTCTATTTTCTAACACCTAGATACAATGCAGTCCTACTTCCTTCTTCTCTCCACCATACCCCTTGCCTCCAAGCAAAGCAGCAGGACTAGTCAGTGAACAATCACTTGTTAAGGCTTTGCTATGTATCAGGTAAAGGTATAAGCATTCATTCTAAGAGTTGAAATTGCTTCCATAACAATATAAATATCAGAAAAGCTCTAAGTTCCTCAGGCTCAGATTCACTTGACCTAAAAGAGCTGCTAAGAGTTGTATGTTAATGCTCCCTAATGAGTAAGGAGTTAACCTAGTCTGATGAAATATAGGTTTATGCACACCATCAGAATACCAAAAAGCTTCTATGTTCTTCCCTTATTATGGAACAGAAGTGAAGGGGAATTATATTTGGCTACAAAGGCATAGTTAAATTTGCGGATAACTGCTTATTTTGTGCTTTCTTCTCTTCTAATTGGTAGGCAACATACATTTAAAGAATTATTGCAAGCCAAGATAACTATGAGCACATTGAATTGTATCTACCTGTAAATGCAACCTCAATCTAGCAAAGCTCTGCTGGTTGCCAATATTGTTTTTGATTTCCATCTATTAGATATATGATCAAGCATGTCAAATCTGCCCTGAGTCAGAAAGCCCAAAAAAAGTCATTTACTGGAAACATTCTCACAGCTATTAATCCAACAACCCCGGTCAGATTTAATGCTCAAAGGCATTTACCTACAAAGTTAAGCAGATGCTTTGAGTTGCAAGCTAATTTTGTTCCTCTGTTATCTTAACAGGACATCTGTTAAAACATCATCCCAGGAAGGTAATATGCTCAAAATTAAACAACCTGCAGGTTGCCTTGAGATTTTTATATGCAACCCTGACATTTAAACCATTAACTAACCCAGTATGGAAACTACAACCAAGCAATCTTAACTGTTGCTCATTACAACATGTTGTTAACAGTATGTCCTTGTAGATTTTTGCATAATTGTTCTTTTAGTATTCAAATTGAAGAAATATTAAAGTTATCTTAAATTTTTTTCATTTGTTTAACAAAATCCCTCCTCCCATTTTGAGACTCATAACACCTCTTCCATTTGATATTCTCTTCTGTTTCGTGTTTTGTGATACTCTTCTCTTGTGCCTTTCCTTCTATTATTGAATGGCTCCTTCTCAGCCTTCCTTGCTGGATCTTCATCTAAATCACAACAGTTAACAATGGGTGACCCAGTGGGCTTAGTCCTGGGTTCTCTTCTCTTCTTCCTTTATACTGGTGTGCTTAATGACCATGCCAGCGTCCACAAATTCAAATATCACCTTTATGTAATTCCCAAATCTACTTATCCAGCTCTTGCCTCTCTGCTGACCTCCAGGCTTTTATCACCAATTGCTTACTGGACATCTTACTCTGGATATCCCTTATACATCTTAAACTCAACATATTTTTGATTCAATTTATAATCTTTACCCCCAACACCTTCCCTCTTCTTAACTTTCTTCTCACTATCAAGAATATCTACATTCTCTGAATTTCCCAAACTTGCAAATCAGGGATCATCCTCAGCTCTTAATTTTTTCCTCACCTCCCACTCCCATATCCAGTCAGTTGCCAAGTCTTGTTTATTCTACTTTTACACCATCTCTCAAATACATCCTCTTCTCACCTCTGATACTGCCACAGCTTTAGTGCAGTCTCTCATTATCTCACACTTAAACTATAACAAGAGCTTGTTAATAGATCTCCAAGCTTCAATTCCCTCCCTACTCCAAGTCATCTTCCACCCAGATGCCAAAGATATTTTACTAAAGTGCAGATCTGACTTTGACACACTCAATAAACTCCAGTAGCTACTATCACCCCCAAGGGCAAATGTAAAATAAATTTTTTGCAATAAAAGTCTTTCATCACCTTGCCTTTCTCTCCTTTCACCTTATCAGTCTTCTTGCACCACATTATGCAATTCACTGACAATGGCCTCACAAGGCACTCCATCTTTTAGTTTTTGTCATTTTCATTGGCAACCCCTCCTTGATTAAAGTGGTCACTCTCTTACCTCTGCCTCCTGCCTTCATTGGCTTCATCCAAGTCCCAGCTAAAATCCCAACATATACAAGAAGCCTTTCACCATTCCCCATAATACTATTGCTTCCTTTTATTGATATATATATATATATATATATATATATATATATATATACACACACATGGATATTTTATATACATGTGTGTATACCTAAGAATAGGTGTATATACCTAAGTGTTTAGGCACATATAAATTCTGCATATGCATATATAGAATAATTTACATAATTGCTCACATGGTATATCCCCTAGTAGACTATAAGTTCCAGAGTTTAAAGTGGGATTTGGAACATAGTAGATATTTAAAAGATGTTTAATGATTGAACAAAGATATTACTTCACAATTAATACTGGCTACACAAAAATGATTATTCATTATCATAGCAGGAACTGATGGAGTCTGTAGATTGAAGTATACCATTCCTTACTTTATTTTCCCCACTCATTTTTCTCTAGGATAAGCTATATGTATCTTCTTTTATAACATGATAAACATGGAATTATGTATTGTATGATAGCATACATGCAAAATATATCATATTGCCTACTATCTTGGGGAGGAAGGATGGTGTGGGCTGTGGGAAAAGAACATGGATTGCCTGTCATAATTTGATTATTAACATAATTGTTAAAATTATACATGTAACCTGAAAAATATAACAGTATGTATTATCCCTCTGCACAAAAAATCAATACTGGATTCATGTCCAGTAGTTACCTTTCATGAAGTAATTTTCATGTTACAATTTACAAAGCATTTAAATAACAGCTAGGTGATGTAGATACGTAAAATTTTTTTTCTTTGTTCCCATACCTGAAATTTTATTGGTTTTAATAACCCATTGTGTAAAATCTCCTACTACTAATAAAGACCAGGAGCTCATTTGCAGGTTGTTGCCTGAAAAATTTGCCTGGGAATGATGAGGGAATAAAAGACTTGTCCATAGTCACACAGCTAATATATATCAGAGATAGAACTTGAACATTCTTCAGAATCTTCATGACTTGAGGGCCTGGCATCCATTCACTATATTGTGCTCCTTCTCATGTAAATATTATCTCCATTTTATAGATGAGTTAACTGAAGATCAGAAAGATTTGGCAATTCTAAACTCAGTGTTCTTTATAATACCCTCTACTGACCATTTTATTTTGTCACTAAGAGAATTCAATAACTTGAGGAAAATGTCAGAATATCATCTATTTTCCTGAACAGTGAAGTCAGGCTTTGCAATAAATGATTATTCTTGAAACATTCACTTATATTAATAGTAAAGCTCCACACCAAGTTGGCTGATGCTTTAAATGCTAATTTTTTAAGCCATCTATGGATTGTCATATGCAGTGGTGTCCAAAATTAATTAATAATATACTCCCATCAGTTAATAATTACATTTTATGTATAAATTACATAGATGTATTGATGAACTAATAATCATGTATAGCACAAAACCGACACATAAATACAAATGAAAAAGAATGAGATCAAGGTGAAATTATGTTTGATCCAAAACTCAATAGAAAACCACTTAAGTGTATTGAGTTGGGAAGGAAAATGGTCAGATCCACATTTTAGGAAAATCACTTTATATTTATGTGAAGAATGAACAGAAATGGGGTGAAACTTGGAGCAGGCACACTTATTAGGAGCCTCAGGCTAGGCAAGAGGTACTGAAGACCTGAACAAGGTGTTGGATGAATTGGTACAAAGGTAATGTGAAGAAATATAAATGGAGACTGTGAGAATTGTAGGATGTAAGTAATGTGAAAGAATTGTAGGATGTAAGTAATGTGAAAGACAGTTTCACCCTTTATATTTCTATGCCCACTGCTTAAGAGTGTCTGCCAAATCATAGGCACCTCATTGTTTTTAAGTTCATTGGTTGTGGACTTAGTAGTGAGTAAAGACAAGATATGTTGACTGAATGGAATGGATGAGGAGAATGAGTGTGAATGGAGGATGCTGTTGTGGTTGTTGAACCTGAATGATGTAGTGTGTGGGTAGCATTGACATCCATATAAATAACATTAGAAAATAGATCAGATTTGGAGAAAACAAAAAGGAAAGTGATTCAAGATCCAATATATACCTAGTCATTCTGGATCAAACAAAAAGAAAATTGAGTATGGGAGTGAGTGTGATGAGAAACTCTGATTCAAACACTGTTCCCAGAACATAGAATCATGAAATAGGCACCTGATGGAGCCACAAGATGAAATAGGGGCAGGGTCTAGTAATAATGATGCTACAACAAGCACCTGTGGTAACTTGGGATGATATGTTCAAGGTTAAATCATAACTTCTCTGAGGGTTCAAATAGGGCTGAAAGGGGAAAAATTGGGAGCAAACACAGAGAAAGGAAAGGAGAGTGATAAAATGTGATTCTGATAAGAGAGAAGCCCATAAAATGGTGATTAGAGAGATAGTAAAACTCAACACTTGCCCTCCAATTGGCTGATCACATACTCCTTTGAGTTGTTTGTATTTTTGGATATCACTGGTGTGGTGAGTAGAAGTGGTTCAACAGGGACAGTCAAAGTGAATACTTCAAAATATTTATTATTATACTTCTCTCCATATTCATCATACAGAAGTTTCTCAAACACATATTATTTCAAATGAAAAACATTCTCACACATACAATCCCTGTCTACTCTACCAACTCTACCAACAAATGCAAGTCATATAAAAAAAAAAGGTAGCTTGGGAGTGATAGAAGAAAACCTTTTTTTTTTTCATCGTACATCCTACATATCATCATTATATATAGTTTCTGCATTCTCATTTCATGCTTTCATATATCTGCATTACTTTCCATTCACCATTGATTGTTTGATCACTTCTAGCATTATATTTCTTTAAGGAATATGAGGCAGACACAGCAACTAAAGAATTAAATGTTATAATCTTACCTTTGTCAACCCTTTAAAGCGGGAAAAAGAAAAACACATAAAACTTTGCCCTTTAGAGTTATCCTTTAAATTGTTTGTTAAAAGAAAATGATTAAATTTTCATGGACTCTGCTAAAACCAGCTTTGGGTTGTAAAATGAAAGACACAACAGATGTTATTAACTATTTCTTTGCCAAAGGCCATTACTAACCAGGATGTCTTATAAGACACTTTATGCTTTTGCAGCTAAACTATTTCATATCTTTAAGATTTAGAGGTTGCTTTCAGCAGCAAATCCTTACCTTGACTTTCTCTGTTTGAGGATATGGGTATTGAAATCATTGTAGTTCTGCCACCAATTGGAGTAGAGAGAATGTAACTATTCATATAAAATTTTGATGCAATCATTTTCCCTTTACTTAAACTAAACTGGCCCTCCCAGGGCTTACTAGCTCATCTCACGGAGCCAATATGGATACATATCTGCTCTACATTCTTTTTCAGGTGATTATTCAAAAAAGGAAAATATCATTAAAACTCATTCTACTGTGGAATTCCTTTGAACAAAATGGATTATGGGGGGACAGCAGAGATGTATAAATTAGGTCAGAATTCATCTTTGGTAGGCTGTGTGGGCTTTTCCTGTGTGGAAGCAAAATGTGAGCTTTAAGAAGCAATCCTGTCTGTTCTTTTTGAGCCGCCTGAACAATTTCCTTTCATTGGTCATGGTACCTTGCTGAAAGGCTTGCCTGACAGGCAGGGGTGTAGGGGCTAATGGTGAGGCAAAGGATCAGAGAAATGCCATAAAGAAAGATGACTCTGAAGCAAGACATGCTGTGCCCGTATATGATCCCAATCATAAAACCATATGTCCACAGGAGCTTTAGTTGTTCCTAATACCATCATTCCCCCCACTCCTAGGCATTTTCCACTTTTTTCTTTGTTGGCATTGAAGTAAAACAAATCCTACTGATTTTAGATGCATATGGAGCCTGCTTTAAAAAAAAATCAGTGATTGTTGTAGAAAGAACCAGCTTGGTCTCTATCATGCATCCTTACCTCCCCTGACCACTGGCAAAGACCCCAATCAGCTCTGCAGTGATGCTGAGTGGTAATCTGTTATTTCCTCCAGTCCTTTAAGCAGGTGATAATCTCACGGTACTAAAAATGTCAAAGTCTTTACAGGTTCTTTTGGCTATAATAAGAAGCAGTTGTAAACCCATCTCATGGCCTGTGTCCCTTATAGCTAATTTCAAGAAGTTTAAAACGCTTAGGGATGATTTACATGCTAATATAAATCACTTGGTGACTTTAAATGATTTGATATTAATAGAAAATGAACTAAATAGCAAAAAGCACTAAAGAAAGACTTTTTATTTGCAGGATGAGTCACTTCACTCTATTATGAAGCAAAAAAAAATATTTATTTCCCAAATTCTTTCTACCACCACCACAAGAATGTCCATCTTCATGCATGCACACATAAATGCATATATTTGAGGCATTTGTTATAAAAACATAATTTCATCAATCAGTTCTATGAATACACTGTGCTAATATGTCCCTTGAGGTTCAGAACTTCCTAGAAAATTCTTGGTGGAAAATATAGACTAATATTTTGCTTTCCACAAAGTTATTAGTTTTTTGGTATTTTGAGTCTATCTGGTTCAATGCATTTTAAGGTCTTGCATGTTTTGCTTAATAGGAATAAATATCCAGGTGCATTACCACAGTTCTGTTAACATATTTTTCTTTTATTTCTTAAACAAACATGGAAAGAGTCATGATCTGTGTGTATGTGTACATATATAATGGGGATTATGATTTTATTATTACCCTTCCATTGCCATTTTCCCATCATCCATGTACTTAAGTATATTAGAGTTTTTTTATTAAGGTAATAATAAAATGTAAATAAATATGAGAGGGAGCATTGTATGACACAGAGAGAGCTAACCTTGGAGTATGGACAACCTTGATTTAAATTCTGTCTTTGACACCTGCTAGCTATGTGAATTTAATCAGTGCATTTAACTCTTCAGTGAACCAGCTAACTTTCTGAAAGTACAATTTATAGACAAAATGCCAGTCTTAGTTTGGAGATGAAATTTCCTTATTAGGAGTTACCTACCCTAAATAAATCAAAGTCCAGGACCATATGGTTATTATCTCAGGACTAATGGAACTCTTTTGGAAAAAGCTAATGACTTAATAGGTAACACTATGATACATATTTCCACTATGGAAGTTCCTAATGACTTTTTACTGTCACGGCTGTGCTGTTTTGGCAGAACCATACCCATGAAGAAATAAGAGAATCATAGATTTATTGCTGGAAGGAGACTGAGATATTATCTAGTCCTATTTCATCATTTTAAAGATGTCAAGTGACTTATGCAAGATCACACATGATAGAATCATTAGAATTTGAAACTACATCCTCTTAATACAAATCAAATTTTCTTTCCATTTAACTATGCCACACAGGTTAAATATCAAAGTATATATGTTATAGAATTACTTGATATATGAAGAAGATGCGGTCTATGTCACTGGAGGAAGTACAAAAATCCTTGAAATGATGTCTATTTAAAGACATTCAACATTTACCATACATACACCAGCTTTGGATTGGAACAAATTTGTACAAGAATGTTGTTTGGACTATTTCTACTTGCAGTCTAGAAGATGTTTTAGACTACCTTCTGATCATCTGTTGATCACTATCTGCCTTAACTTTAGAATATGGCAAACAATGCCATTCTTAAATTATTTAAATGATTATACAAAGTAGAGTTTCTAAGTTTTTGATAACAAATGAAGAAAAAGATTAAAGATGCTACTAATTTGGTAGACAACTTTTTTCT
The DNA here is from genome assembly GCF_027887165.1 of Monodelphis domestica. NCBI lineage: Eukaryota > Metazoa > Chordata > Mammalia > Didelphimorphia > Didelphidae > Monodelphis > Monodelphis domestica. The sequence continues at coordinate 395,273,278 of NC_077228.1, read as the reverse complement.
TATTAAATTAATTTTTTATTACATAGAGTTTTTTTTACTATTTTATAACATGCCTTCCACTTATTTTCTCTCTATCTTGAAAGAGTTAGGTAGATGGCACAGTGGATAGAGAGCAAAAGCTGGAGTCAAAAAGACCTAGATTCAAATCCAGCCCCAGTTGTAAGACCCTGAGTAAGTCAGAACATTTCTATCTATCTATCTATCTATCTATCTATCTATCTATCTATCTATCTATCTATCTGTCTGTCTGTCTGTCTGTCTGTCTGTCTCTCTGTCTGTCTGTCTATCTATCTATCCATCTATATAGATATATGTGTATATATGTATACATATCTATACATATATCCATTAAAGTAGTAAGTGGGCAAATCTGTCTTAAACACAGGTAATTTCTAGCTACTTGATATAAGGCAACACAGAGGTCTAACTATATACTAAATGTTCATGTTACAAGTTATTTTTCTGTTGGTTATGGTAGGGGGCAGGTTTTTCAGTCCTAATACTATTTTCCTTCTTTATTTCTTTTCCTTTTTAAATAAATTCCTCATCTCAGTAAATTCCAAACTAAAGACTCAGAAATGGCAAATGCCTCTATAGAACTCAGATTCTCAAGGATTTAGGATCTCCCTCCAGCCATGGAGATCATAGTCCATCAATGACTACCCAACCTGTATAACACTTGGCTCCCACAATTTCACACAGTTCATCCCCACCCAGTGTTCTGAAGCCTTCCTATTATGACACCACTAGGAACCAGTAGAACATTTTAGTTATCTGACTATTATTTTTATCTGCTGAAACCAGGAGCAGAAAATTAATAAATATATTCATTGTTTCATTTTTCCTCTTCTACTTAAAAAGTTAGTTATTTTTGTAGTTGTTCAAAAGATTATCCTAATCAAATGATAATCAGCATAAAAATATTTAAGTTTGAAAAATCTATTTTGTGCATGGTAAGGTAGAAAAAGTACACAATAGTTCTTGTGATACAAATTCAAATTGGAAAGTTGCCACCAACTACCACTCTGGTCTTAGATTTCAATTCTCTGGGCCTCACTTTACCCATTTGTGAAGTGAAAAGGATGGACTAGAATTTATAGGTGAGAAATTCATCACTTGAAAAATGCCTTAGGTTAGTCCAAACCCAGTTAAAATGGAATTGAGAAATGTTTAACAAGACAAAAAACAGATATTACTAATTTGTGGTTTTCTAAATCAATTTGTGCCCCACAGGGATCTATCTTTTTTCTTAGTTTGACACCACTGGATTTCTAAAGTTCCTTCAACTTCTAACATATTATAAATCTTTACCTTCTTATGTTAACATTAACATTTTGTCTGAGACAAATAATAAAAAAAAGTAAAGCCAATAGGCTTTCAAAATATTTTTCAGAATGTTAATCTTTATTAGAGTAAAAATTTTAAGTCCCACAAGTCTGAATTTTAGAGTAGGTTGTTCATCCTAAAAACTTTGATACATTTTATAACTAAAATGTATCTTAGAAAACCTATGTTCTTATTACCACTTTTTTAAGATAAGGGCACTGAGGTCCAGGCAAAATATCTTATGCAAGATAAAACAACTATTTAGTAACAAAGTCAGGATTAAAATATGAAGAATACAAGCTACTATTTAAGAATTGTCTTTCCAAGATTCTTTTAATAAGAAGAGCAAAAAGCCTACCTTGCCCTAAAGCATTCAATTTGACTAATCTGGCAAAATATGTATACAAAATATTATATTCAAAATATGATATTTACATCATTTATGTTGACAGTAATATTCAACAGAAATTCTAATACTGTAGATGAACACAGAAGCTTATATTTCATTATCACTTAATAAGGGGGGGGGTTAATTGCCAGATATAACTATTCTTACAATTACAAAACAGAATTCTGAAACCCAGAGGGAACAACCTTATATCCATAAGGAATATTAAGATTTCTCATATTATATGTACAAAATGGGAAGTTAGCTTTATCAGGCATGAGTTGGAGACAATAAAAATGTCTTTCAGATAGTATTTTCAAACAATATTTGGCTTTTTAATTTTATTTATGTTCTTATTTATATAGTAAACAGTCTAATTTAGGTGACAATTCATTTACCTATGACAACTTGTAATATAATTGTTCCATTATGGTATAAAAAAAGAGCAAAAGGAAAGATAAATTATGTCAAGGAAGACTTTCAGACATGAGTTGCAAAAAATAAGACACCATTCTTTTGCCCAAATCTTTAATTATTCAAAACATTTGTATAAATTTTTATTGAACAAGGATGGTAAAAATTAATATCAGTACCATTTTACTTAAAAAGTATTATCTGTGACATACCTATAAACCTTTAATTAAAGAACTTTCAAAGTTATCGAAAATATATGATACATTGGAAGTAAACACTGGACTAGGCTCATCTATCTAAAGACAGGAGAGGCTCATAAAGAAAGTTTACTTTTGGGAATTGGCTGCTAACTCACTGCTGATGATTGAAATAAGTTAGATAGTAAATTACCTTGGAGAGATCTCCAGCCTCCAAGTAGAAGCAGATAACAAAAACGTTCCATGTAACCCAGAGGACTAGCCAGACAGCATACTGTTGAGATGAGAGAAAAATATTTTATTAAGATAACCAATACTTGATTCATTTTTTAAAATTAACAACATAAAGTTTAAGTAGAGCTTCAGCTAAATGCAGAACCTTCAGAAAGTCAGCATATTATTAACCACAGAGGAAAATAAAAAACAATATACTATATCACTGTTTAAAAATAAAATAATATATTCCAAATAATCACATGGGCAATTACACACTAAGAAGTTAATATGATAGTATTCAGATAGAAAGTTCCTTTAAGTTTGGGAATTCTTAGAGTCTCCATTAAAATAGTAGGGAAATGTATACCAAAATTTCAGTTCTTAAAATTTTGTTTTTTTTTTTACAAAGGGGTGATCATTTTCAGTTCAACAATATTATTTTACTATTGATCTATTGTAACCAAATATCAACATGTTACCATGCATCTTTAGCATAAGTGTTTCACTTTCATTCACTGTAATGGAAGGTTAAATCCATATCTTTTACTACGAAATTAAATACTAGGGTAAGTAAAAGATATATTGTAAGAACATTTGGAAGGAATTGTTTAAAAAATATAAAATGTCACCTATATTTTGTCAATGGTAGTTATTCTCTCTTGGAATTAAAGGAAATGTCTACAAACAATGCCAGTCTTTATTGAAATATCATCTATTCCAACTCTACAGTATTCTATTATTCTCAAATTCCAACCCTCTTGCCTAACCTAATTCCCAGACTATTCCTGCAACACTCTTATTCATAACTTTGCAAAATATGTACTTTAAAAATTCCTGTCTTCAACATCAATTATGCAGTGACTTCAGCAAGCCAATCTTTCTATTCCTCCCTAGTTGATTTACTATTTCACTACTCACATTCTTTTTATTATCACTTTTTTATTGTTTTCCAGATTGCATGTAAATACAATTTTTAAGATTTGTTTTTTGATATTTTGTAGTTTATATGTCAATTTGCATTCAGACTTCCTTCTTTTGAGCTGAGCCACAGACTCTTGCAAACCTATCCCCTCTTTGAAATTCCCCCTTTATATTTCCTTCAACTAAATAACTTGACTCAATTTTAGGTAGAGAAGAGGCCATTTGATATGAGTTCCTTTTTTATATTTTCTTCAATATAAAACAACTTGACATCACACTATCACTTTTGTTCCAGATTCTTGCAAAAAACATGGTCCTTTTTGCCCATTTCCATTCTTTGAAATGTGCTGTTGATACCATCTGTCTTCTTCAATAAGTTGCAACCTCAACCATCTACTCTCAATTTTCACACCTTTCATCCCTCTCTTGCTACTTGCTCCTTCCTTTTTCTCAACCAAACTCCATGAAAAAGCTACTATGCTGAGTCTTCCCTTCTCTTCTCACTCATTGCTCAAACTTTTGTATTATAATTTCCAGCCTCAAATGAAAGTGCTCTATCCAGTTATAGATGATTTTTTGTTGCCAAATCTGGTCTTTCTAATTGCTCTTTCTTCTTATTTTTCTTTAATTTTGATTTTTTTCCAGATTACATGTCAAAACATTTTTAATAATCATTTTCTGACATTTTGCATTCATGTTCACTCCCTCTTTTCCTTCCTCCAAACTCCCCAAGATGACAGGTAAAATGATATAGTTTGTACATGTGTTATTAAATAAATATTTCTATTTGTCAAAATGTGAAAGAAGACAAATCTCACACTAGAGAAAAATTCATGGAGAAAATAAAACAAAATGAAGAATGGAATGCTTCAATTGGCATTAAGACTTTGTCAATTCCTTTTCTGTTGGTCAATAAACTTTTTTTCTGTCATGAGCCCTTTGGAGTTGCCCTGGATCCTTTCACTAAGGAGTTGCCCTGGATCCTTTCACTGATGTTAAGTCATCTATAGTTGAACTTTATTGTTGTTACCGTTTATAACATTCTCCTGGTTTCCACTCATTTCACTTTGTATTGCCTCATATAAGTAATTATTCATCCTCATTGACCTTATCATATTCTTTAATAGTGTGGACCACATTCTATCCTTCTCTACTCTACTCTTTCCTCCACTCTATCCCCTCCCTCTCTGTGATCTTGCTATCTACAATGGGCATATGGGAGAAATTTTCAAGTGACAACAAAAATGACTCACAAGTCTATATATCCTGTCCCATGTTCTATTGAGTTTTACTCCTATATCATCAATTATCTATCAGATATTTAAAATTAGATGTCCTGGACACAGAGTAACTTCAAAATAACTAAAACTAAACTCATCTTCACCTTAAACTCTCTCCTCTTCCAGTTTCAAGCTCAGGTACCACCTTTTCCCCACCATGAGCATTTTTATGGACATCTAACTCTTTCTTACTCCACCTAATGATTTAATGGGGAAAAAAACACAGATGTTTCTACTTTCTACCATCAGTATATCTCTTACAAATAAGCATTCTTTTCTACTGCCAATACAACTAATTTCTTACTTTATGCCTTCATCATTCACTTAGATTATTGCAAGTCTCTTCATTTGCTTCCTTGCCTCAAAAATCTACCAATCTATATCATCCTAAACACTGTGGTCAAAATAATTTTCCTTAACTGTAGTTATGATCATGGTGCTTTTCTACTTAGATAACTTAACAATACCTTAACAGGTGAAGAAAATGTTGTATTAATCTATGAGTTGAATTTTTCTAATGATCAAATCCAATGACTTCTTTTTTTCCTCCAGGATCCTTTAATTCATTCATTTTATTATTAAATACCTAATATAGGGACAGTGCTAAATGCTGGGGATACAAAAAGAAGCCAAAGACTATCTATTCACTCAGGGAATTTGTAATCTATAGGCACTATTGTTTAGTTTTTAAAAACTTTTCTAACATATTCTCATTCTATCTTTCCAGACTCTTTTGACATTAGACCCCATTCATACAAATTGTGATCTTGCCAAATTGGCCTTCCCTCTTTTCTCACCAATCAATATTACATCTCCCATCTCCATACATCTATACTATCAATTCCCCCTTACTTGGACTGCAAACCTTTCTCATTTTCACCTCATAAAATCCTTCTTCTTCTTTAAGACACATATCAGGCACCATATTCCACATGGAACAGTTTCTGATCACCTAATTATCTCCCTCCTAAGCTATCATATATCTAATTATTTTGTACTTATACCATATATAGTTAGATAAGTTTTCATTTTCATTACAATAATAACTCCTTGTCAGTTGGGATTATTGAATTTTATATTTATATTACTAATGCCTAGAAATCCCTTTTCCCAATTAGCAAATATTTGTTGATTAAATAAAACACTGTGGTTCTACTGAAATAATGGGGAATGTTATGTAAAATTCTAAGTCATAAAATATCTTGATAAATATCATACTACTTTAAAAGATGTAGAAATTTATATCTAAATTGACCCCATGAGATACTGCATAGATGAGGCAAACACACAATTACATGCAAAATAATTTATTTAGTACTCATACTAGTATGAACCAATTTATGAGAGGACACTGCATATTATGTCACGTAATCTAATCATCTGGATTCTGAGCAGAATATTTATCTATGAAATGTTTTATCATATCTTCCTTAAGTACCTCTAATTCATTCACTGAACCAGTATTTATTACTTGCTAATGTTGTGGCAAGACATAATGCTGGATACAAATTAGTAGTAATATCTTATATTTTCATAGTGATTCATCATTTTCATCATACATAACTTTTTTCAAATTACTTAAACATTCACATAGAGAAAAGAAGGTTGAATTGGAGTTTGAGAGACCTGAGTTGAGATTCCACTCTGACATTTTATTAGATCTATAAAATTGCACAGTTAAATTCTTTCTTTATCTCATCTAACTCTACTTTTCTAGTTCCACCTTCTGGATTCTATACCAGGAAATTATTTTTCTTTTCATTCCTCATAGAATATTCTATACCTCTATTTCATCACTTTTTCACTTAATTGACCCGTGTTTGGAATTCATTCCTGATTTTAAACCATTTCATATAATCCCTAATTTCCTTAGAGAACCTACCTAACTACTCTTTCAAAGTAATGTTTTTGTGATCCTTTATCTATTAGGACTTCCCCTCTTAAAAATATATTTATTGTCTCTATACTTTGATGTGTACATATTTACTTCTAACAAATTACTTCTTAAATTAAGGGACTATTTGAATTATGTCCAAGGTGATTAGGACAATGTAAGCACATGTTATACACTTAGTAAATGCTTGCTGACTGATGATAAAGAAGTTAAGTCTATATTGTCTTCTGTTTTATAATAGCCTCAAAGGAGGAATTATCTCCTTGATTTAGCAAGCTTGTCTTATACCCAAACATAAGCCTATAAAAATAAAGACTACATTATTACAACATATTCAGAAGGAGTAGTTACATCTAATTTTCTATCCATTATAACCCCCTATACCTTCTTTCTTCATTTTCCTGTTTTTTAACTTTTTTGAATTCTGCTTTGCTCTTGTTTTTCTAAGGTTCATTATCTGGTATTTATCTAAATTAAATCTTATCCAGTTGACTCAAGGCCAATTGTATAAATGCTGAAAATCAGCTGTACTACTCTTTAATACGTTCTGTGAGCAAATTTTGTTAATGTGCCCTACAGTTCATTTTCTCTTTACAATCATTATCATCATTATTTACAGTCTAAATTTTCCCTCAACACACTGACTCCTGTTCAATGCCCACTGATATTTAATGGCATCCCATTGATAATTATTCAGGTTGGAGATTATTGGAAGTGATAGCTATCTCACAGAGATATTACTATTGGTCTTTCCCAGTGAGATAATATATTACTCATCTTGCCAAAAGATTTCTGAACTCTGATTCTTATTATTTTGTTAAATTATTTGTTTTTGTAAATCTAATTTTCATTCAGATTTTTATTATGGAAAATCTCCATTCCTTTCCATGATAACTTCAGTAGGATTTAAAGACCAGAATAAATAATAGGATTCTTTATCATATTGATTGTTGCCAAGTGGATCATTCAGAATCAAATGAGTCATTGTTTACCCAATCCATTGTTACTGCTAAAGCACTGAAAATAATCAAATGATGAAAATATGTGTTTGATTGACTTGTTTGCCTTTTTTATTCTCAAATCCTTATGTTGTCTGAAGATTTCTATATATGAACATACATAGGTGTGTATATTTACATGCATACTGAGATCAGAAGAGTTGTAATTCATTTTATTTCACAATTCTAAAGGAAAAAATCATTTTACCTTGCTGAACAAAAAGGTCATAAATTCTTTTAAAAAGTAAGTACAACCTTACTTCAACTCAATTCACTTTTCTAGATACCTTCTGCATTCTATGGACAAATCAAAAAATGACTTTCTTTGCCATTATTCACAAACTATTTTCTGCCTTCTATCTCTACACTCACCATCACCCAAATGTGAAATTCATGTCCAAGTATGAAGATGGAACTATTGTAAACCAGTTGCGTTTCCATGGGTAAATCATTTAAACATTTGAGTATAAATTTCATCACTTCTAAAAAAGATGATGTTTTTGTTCTCTTCTTTCTCAAAAAATCCTACAATTTCCCACAATGTAAACTTCTCTTGGAAACTGAGGAGTGAATTCTGTTGCAATGCTTCATGCTTCTTTGATTTTTGATAAACTTCTTGATTCCTGATAACAACTTATTTTCATACCATTCAATTCAATAGTTGTTTGACAACCCTCTTTAAATAGGCAAGTAATTATGATATGAAAGAGACAAAGACACAGAGAAAGAGACACAGAGACAGAGAAGAGACAAAGGGAGAGACAGAGAGAAAGGGAAATGCATTTGAGAAAATTTAAACTTAAAAAGGTTAAGATTTATTAAAAAAAATCAGTGATAGACAATGGTTCTGGTGGCCTGGAGATATATAAAGCAGAATCAAATGGTCTATCACATCAATCACAAAAACTAAAACTGACTTTTCTCACGGTTTCATTTAGTAAAATGTAACAAATAGATAAGCCATTGAGGATATAGCAAGGTGAGATATGCAATACCTGTTAATAAGATTTTTTTACAGGATTGATAGGATTTTTAAGTGGTTTATTGAACAGAAATATGAGAATAAATACCACTGCTTAAGACAAAAGAACCTTTCATCTCATTTCTATAGAATTTTCAGCATATTTCTGCTTCTCCAATTCACAGCTCTATGAAATCAATTTTAGCAAAATAGACTGTCATTCACTTTCAGAATCGAGGTGGAGAATCCTGCATTCATTGTGATGAAGATTAAAATAGGCAATTGATCTGGCTCCTGAATTGATTGTTCTCTTCCCTTTTTTAGTTATGGTGTAAGGGTCAGGGATATGAAGGGTTTGGGGAAAAACAACACACACACACACACATATATATATATATGTATATATATATATATATATATATAGAGAGAGAGAGAGAGAGAGAGAGAGTATGCTCACATCAAGGGAAAATATATTTTAAAATTCCATTCCCTGCCATTTTTTGTATAACAATAAGTTTGCTAAAAAAGAAAGTCATCAATGTGGAAAGATTAAGTAATATGTTTTTTAAAGTATTTCATCTGCTGCCTTCCAATTCTGCCTCCTTATTAACTCGAATTTCATCAAATTTGACAAATATGAAAGTGATATTCTAAGGATTTTTAAAGCATTTTTCACAGCTTTCCTCTTCCTTTACCATATTTCCTATAAAATCCACCAAAAAATGTAATTTGGGGTTTTTGCTTAAGATTACCAACCTTAGAGAGTTAAAATTTTTATTATTAAATTTCATTGTTAGAAAGAGGGAGTGGCACTGTTTGTTTGTGTTAGATATATGTGTGTGTATGTGTGAAAGCTGATTTTCCAATAACATAATAAAGAAACTTAGCTAAGCAATCAGCATTTATCAAACATATATTGAGAGGAAATAAAATCTGAAGAACCACTTATAATAATCCCTTTCCCTTCTAAAAGAAATTCATTGCTTCATTCTGGTGAGGAGGTGGTCTTGTATTTTTGAAGGTTATTTTAGCAGATTACATATTCTGACATTCTGGCTAAAAATGACTCTTCTTCATCTTCTGTGGAAATGCCTCAATGGGTTTACAATTTTCTGTCTCCCAAATAGGTAGCACAGAGAAATGCTCATATTTTTGTGGGCTTACTTTATATCATACAGTTGTTATGTGTTAACTGTGTTAAAGTTGTCATTTGTTTTGACTAGTTTTTGGTTGATTCTCTGGAATATTCTAGCTATAGTACCCTATCATCTGCAAGCAGTGATACTTTTATTTCCTTGTTACATAATTTCTTCATTTCATTCTCATCTTATTGCTGTAGCTAGCATTTCCAGTACAATATTGAATAGTATTGGTGATAATGGACGTCCTTGTTTCACTCCTGATCTTATTGGTAAGATTTCTAGTTTATCCTATTATATATATTTGTTGATAATTTTATATAGATGGTATTTATCATTTGAAGGAATGTTCCATTTATTCTAGTATTCTCTAGTAATTTTCAAAAAGAATGGATACTGTATTTTGTCAAAAGTTTGTTCATGATTATTGAAATATCATATGGTTTCTGTTGCTTTTGTTATTGATATGGTCAATTATGTTGATAGTTTTCCTAATATTGAACCGTAGCTGAATTCCTGGTGTAAAACCTACCTGGCAAAATATGTGATCCTCATGATATGTTGCTGTAATCTTTTTGCTAGTATGTTGTTTAAATTTTTTGCATTCATTAGGGATATTGGTCTATAGTTTTCTTTCTGTTTCTGTTTTTCCTGGTTTAGGGATCAGCACTCTACTCATATCAAAGAAGGAATTTGATAGAGTTCCTTACTTAACTATTTTTCTGAGTAATTTATGTAGTATTGGAGTTAACTATTTTAAATGTTTGGTAGAATTAACTTATGTGCTCTTCTGGTCTTGGGTCTTTTTTCTTAGAGAGTTCATTGATAAGTTGTTCAATTTCTTTTTCTGAACTGGGATTAAGAATTTTATTTCTTCTGCTAATCCAGGCAATTTATATTTCCATAAATATTAATATATTTCATTTCAATTATCAGATATACTGGTATATAATTAGGCAAAATAATTCCTGACAATTACTTTTAAGTTCCTCTTCATTGGTTTTGATCTCTACCCTTCCAATACTAGTAATTTGGTATTCTTATTTATTTTTTATCAAACTAATCAATGTTTTCTCTATTGTATTGATTTTTTTCATAAAATTAGCTCCTTGTCTTATTTGTTAAATATTTTTTCCTATTTCCAAAACTATTAATGCTTTTTTTTATTTTAAGAATTTCTAATTCATAGTTTTATTGAATGTGGGATTAAATTGTTCTGTTTCTAGTTTTGATTTGTTTTTTCGCAACTGCAATTTATTGTTCTACCATTTTCAGCCTTATTTATGTAAACATTTTGTGATATAAATTGTGCCCTAAGTACTGTTATAAGTGCTTCACAAATTTTTGGTAAGTTGTTTCCTTGTCGTCATTCTCTTCAATGAAACAATGATTGTTTCTATGATTTGTTCTTTGAACTACTCATTCTTCAGAATGAGGTTATATAGTTTCATATTAATTATTAGTCTTTTTGCAACCTTCTGTTGAGTATAATTTTTATAGCACTATGGTCTGAAATGATAGATTTAATATTTTTATTTTTCTACTTTTGGTTGTGAGGCTTTTATGATCAATTTTAATGGTACCTTTAAAATTAATAGAAAAATAAATGCATTTATAATAAATAACTTTAAATTAATTGTAAATTTATTGACTAATGCTTAACAGACATCCTGACTTTGAATTCAGCTTCAGACACTTACTAGCTGTGTGATCTTCGGCAAGTTATTTAATCTATATTTGCCTCAGTTTACTTAATTATAAAATGAGATTATGATAATAGTACCTGCTTCCTAGAGTCATTGTAACAATTGCATAAATTTGTATAACATTTAATATAATGTCTAGTACAAAGTACGTGCTATATAAATCCATATGTTGTGTCTTGGATTTGAGCATAGGTTTCTAATAATTTAACCATTTTTCCTTACATGGGCTAAGCCTTTAACCAAAGGATTGGGGGGAAATAAATAAATAAGATATGGCCTCTGCCATAGAAATACAACACCTAAAGGAGTAGAAATACAACACCTAAAGGAAGATGCAATACTATGCAATATTCAGCAAGCAACTTTTTCATCAATATATGCCATAATTAATGATAGAGGATTTTGAAGTAGTAAGGTAGAGAATGGGAAAAAAAAAGATTGTCCCTGTGCCATTAGTAGAAGATTCCTTTCTTCTCTCCCTTGGTTGTGAAAGTAAATGTTGATGTTATGGAGAAATATTTTGGAATTTCAACACATGACTTAAGTCTGTGGTTTATCCACTAACACTTTTGAACTCAACCTATAAACTGTGAGTGAAAAGGTAGAATTTTTTTTATTAAAATGAGAATATGTTCAATATAACCATTCACTTGAGATTAAGAAATGGAACTTGGAGTTAGCAAGTAGCATGAGTGATGTATTTTTTATTTGAAATGAAATGACAGGGAAGAAAAAGTCAAACTTTCAGACTTTGATTTGGGAGAAATATCAGAGGTTACTTGGTCCAATAACCACATTTTACAGATAAGGAAACTGAGATCCAAAGAGATTGAGTTGCCTGAGGTCACAAAGGTGAGAAATATTATTAGCTTGTATCTTACCAAAAGAGTTCATTTCCCTGTCTAAAATTCACTGTGCAAGTAGCTGAGACTTGTGACTTGGTTTCCAATGACTTCCTATACAACATTACACCAGTATGGTTTAATAAATGATGGATGGCTAAGGAATCAAATTGAAGTAGTAAAATCACATATATGAATCATCAGCATCTGAAATCCTCTTCATTTCTGTTTTAAAACAAGAGAGCTTTCTGATATCAGTATTGCTCCAGCACCATTTCCACTCCCTGTTCTTTGGGCAAGGGTCTCAGAATACCTTAAATAAGTTAAAGTTTATGGCCTATCTAAGAACTATTGTATCCCTAATGCCCTCTGTCCCATTTTCAATCTCTCTGCCATTATCACTACAGGAACAGAAGGGGATCAAATGAGATTGGGGGGGTTTGAATTTTTCTTGTTCTCTGGGTTGCAGTAACCATCCACCAGCCCACACTTGATGAGCCTCCTCATCATGAGTCAGACTGATATTCAGATAACAGATGTCCATTTTTATTGAAATGTGTGCTTATGTGTTGTTTATTGTTAATATTATTTAATTTTGATGGAGGTAAGTTTGTTTATGGGACTTCTAGAGCAGCAATTATTGGAAGACTATTAACACAGATATTTTAGATTTAAAAATACTTTTCTCATAAGGACCTTGTGAGGTAGGGAGTACTGAGTAGATCTTGATGTTTTCAGGGAACATTAGGTATAATAAACATGTGCTAGCAAATTAGAAAAAAGTGACAGACCCCTGGGTTGTCCTAAGTCAAGCTTAAGCTACCGTTGGTACATGTGAGATGCAGGAAAGTGATGTAAAAACCATCTATATATTTTGTGTCATTTCCTCTCTTCAGTCTCTTTCAGTGGAGAAGTGGTTATGGCATCAGCTTGCTGAGCATTTTGGCATCTTGGTGTGGTGGCAGCTATTGTCCAGGGTTGGCGGTGAGTTTTCCTTGATACTATATTGGGAGAAGCTTAGTAGCCTAGTTCAGGTGAGACATCTTCACTGAGCTCTCTCAGAGTTTAGGCTGATTCTTTTCTCCTTTACCTTCCAAACCACTATCCTCTTAGAAAAGCCTCTAATGTTCTTCAAAGACTTCGTGGCAGAGGTCTTTTAACTCCCCCTGGCACAGGCCAGGCTGGAAAAATCCTATACCCTCTTTCTCTCTCTTCTCCTTAATTCCTTCCCTTTATAGTAATTAAAATCACCATACGTTTCCAAACTGACTTGGGTATTTTATTTGGGATTTTCTCTGGTGACCAAATTAATTTAGATTAGGTCACACACACAGGCCACAACCCTAAAATTAACCTTACACCTAGGCCTCTGAACTCCTACCAATGGATTTATGTCAAGGAAACATGAAATGCACAAATTCTTTTAAGAATTAAAAATAAATATCCAGAAAGTAATGGAATGATATGTAATAAGAATAAGCATGCTGCAGCATACAACCAATCAGGATATCCAAAGAAGAAAAATAAAAGATGGCATCGAGGAAATATATGTCAGGGTGACATGTGGTGAGGAGGATGGAACAATAGTAAAAATGTCCCTTTGCTAACTTAGTGACATCAGGAAAAAGTAAGTAATGCCTCCAATATGTTGGATGAATCCATTGTGGCACACATATAAGAATGTATGGCCAAGAATTACACAAAATGGGCAAGCAACAAAGAGATATAAACTGCCTTTTTGAAGGGTACTCTCAAATTGATAAAATCTCAGATCTATTTTTACTTATGATTCAGTTCTCTTTACCTCCTTTGTCTTTTCCCTTCCCTCCTGATCTTCTTATTTACCCTCCTCATTCTCGTTTTCACCTATAACCTTATTACTACAGAACAATCTCTGGCCTAAGAACCCACTAATCCAACTAATTATTTCAAGAGACATCCTAACATAGCTCTACACTACTTAAGATTTGATTCTCTTGGATTCTTTTTCTCCTCTTTTCAGTTAACCACATTGCCTCCACAAGGGTATCTTTTATCCCTCTTTCTGGCTCCTTTTTATATGTTATCTTCCTCTTTTAGAACCCAAACTTGTTGAGAATCAAGATTATCTTGCTTACTTGGACTTGTATTTCTCTAACTAAGAAAAGTGCTAGAATAATAAATAATAATAATAAAATGTCCTGCCTTGGACTTTTTATGTACTCATATCTTTTCATGAAACACCTTTTCAACAGCTAAAGATCAAGTATTTACTGTTTTTTTTAATTTTGATTTTGAATTAGAAAAAGTCTTAAGCTGACAGTGAAGGTCTCTGAATGTCTACTTTATGTAGTCTACTCACACAACAATAACTTTTTATCTTAAATTTAGATATAATAAATATCTACTATGTTGGTTAAGTTGATATTTCAGTAAAAATGTTATACTTAAAGTATTTCCCCAGTCATTGAAGGAGGGAAAGTTGCATTTAGTGACCTGCTAATTTATATATACTTAAGTGTAAACCTTGCTAAAAATTATACTTTTACAGTTTTAGTTTAATCTCTTTATCACTCTGAAATTAATTAGAATGATATACCTATATATAGTGATATTTGTCTAATATGATTATCTATTTAGATTGCCATGTAGATATATGGAAATGATATTTTTTAAATTTAGAATTATTTGTGTCATGATTTCTTACATGGGTTCATGATCTTACTTTTTAATATTAACATTAAAATAAGTATGTATCTCTTGGTGTGTGTTTATATATTCAGAAGGATTCTTTATTCCTATATTCTGAGCCTCATTCTCTTCTCTCCTACAAAAAAACCTTCTTCTGAATTATACCAAAAATTATATTTGAGAGCTCTGTACCTAAATATTTTTGAATGAATTGTGACTTCAATTATCTTCAAACTGAGATTGAGTCCCACTTCCTACCAGTAGTAATTTGAGTTTTCTGTTCTAGTGCATCTCTGATCTCTGAGTGACAATCAGAAATGCACCCTTTTTGGCCTATATACTTGAAGTAATCTTTTTTGGAAACTCTTTCTCAGGGTCCCTCTGGCACTGCCTATTCTATGAACCAAATTGGAAATGTATTTTTGGAAGTTTGTCTCTTTCTCTCTTTTCTGAGAGCTTGAGGGAGTTATATCCTATTATACAGAATTATCACTGACCCCCCAGGCCCCCAAGCTAACTCACATAAAGTTACAGTAGCCATTGTTCAATAAGGTTAAAACCTTGACAAGCTCACCCCTAAATATTTCCAAGTTGATGAAATTGTCTGAAACTGATAACACCTCATGAGATACACAACCCCAGGGCAGATTCATGATTGTTCAGAGTCTGTGTTCAATAACAGAAGGAAAAAATTCTGGTGAAAACACTTATCTCGATAACTGACCAGACCTTTTTAGTGTATTAAGAGACTGAAATTTCATTTCAAAATACACAAGGAAAATGGGGCCTCTAATTCCTAAACAGCACGACTCTCATAACTTAAGCCTATAAATATTAGACACCACAGATTCTTTGAAAATTCAGACAGGAAAAATAATTACTCATCTCATATCTGCCAGTTCTATATTTCATTTTTTTCTATATATAACCTCAGTAGGTATGTATGCAATATTCACTCACAAATGGGAGTGGTTGAAAGATTGTGGGATTATAATAGTCAAAAAGAATGAATAAATTGGTATCAGTGATTGAGTTTGAATTATAGCTCTCATTTATAGTGAATTTGTAACAAATAATGTCATTTAGCCTTAATATTTCCTCTTTTGGATGGTTTTTAATCTGTTGAAGCCCATCAGGAATGAATCACCCTATTCCCTTCTGGGTGGCATGGATTTCCAAATTAGTAGTATTTCATGAAAGACTAAATATTATTCAGAGTCCCTGTTTATTAAGTACAAATGGTTCCAAAAACATAAATAAATAAAATCCAACAACAACAACTGTATCTTTATAGGAGATAGATTCTCATATTAGACACTATGGTATTTCAGCTAGTTTAAAGACTATCCAATTATTACTTTCTCAGTTTGCTTAATTGTTTAGCAAGTACTTGTTCCTATGTCCAAATAAAAGCCAAAAAATTCACTGGAGTATCATATATAAAGAGGTATATGCTTCTTTTTTCAATACTCTTTGGGGCTGCTCAGTTTTGAAAGGCTCTTTGGGACCAAAATTTTTTAAGTTCAGTGTTTTAAAATAAAATTGATATTGTTGCTGCTCCTCATATTTCCCCTTCCCATAATTTATTAAATAGAAGTTGCTTTATGATTTTTAATTTATCAGACGTTATCCTATTAGAATAATCACACAAAGCCTATAAGGTGCTTCTTTTTTTTTCTTCATTCACATAATACTTTATTTATCCCCCTCTAATGTGTTTGTGGAAAATTCCATAGCATTAGTGAGGTGCCTTATTATCTGTCTAGAATATAAAATTCATGGGATCAGAGATAACCTCAAGTCCCAGTGCATATTTATTCTTTTTTAAAATTTCATTTAATAAGTTAATTTAGAATATTTTTCTATGGTTACAAGATTCATGTTCTTTCTCTAGTCTCCCACCAATCCCCTCCCATAGCCGGCACACAGTTCCACTGGGTTTTAGATGTGACATTGATCAAGACCTATTTCCATGTTGATGATGTTTGAACTAGGGTGATCATTTAGATTCTACTTCCCCACTCATATCCCCATCAACCCATGTGATTAAAGTTGCTTTTCTTCTATGTTTATACTACCACAGTTCTTCCTCTGAATGTGAATAGTGTTCTTTCTCATAAGTCCCTCTGAATTGTTCTGGATCATTGCATTGCTACTAATAGAGAAGGACATTACATTTGATTGTACCACAGTGTATCAATTTCTGTGTACAATGTTCTACTGGTTCTGCTCCTTTCACTCTATTTTTCCTGGAGGTCATTCCAGTTCACATGAAATAACTCCAGTTCATTATTCCCTTGAGCACAATAGTATTCCATCACCAACATATCCCACAATTTGTTCAGTCATTCCCCAATTGGAGGGCATCCCCTCACTTTTCAATTTTTTTGCCACCAAAAACAGTGTGGCTATGAATATTCTTGTACAAGTCTTTTTCCTTAGTATCTCTTTGGGGTACAAATCCAGCAGTGCTATGGCTGGATCAAACGGCAGAAGTCTTTTAGTCCCTTTGGGCATAGTTCCAAATTGCCCTCCAGAATGGTTGGATCAATTCACAACTCCACCAGCAATGAATTAATGTCCAAATCCCCTCCAGCATTCATTCCTTTTCATTGCTGTTAGCCAATCTGCTAGATGTGAAGTGATACCTCATAGTTGTTTTGATTTGCATCTCTCTGATTATAAGAGATTTGGAACACTTTCCCATGGACTTATTAGTAGTTTTGATTCCTTTATCTGAAAATTGCCTATTCATGTACATTGCCCATTTATCAATTGGGGAATGGGTTGATTTTTTGTACAATTGATTTTGCTCTTTATAAATTTGAGTAATTAGTCCTTTGTCATAGGGTTTTGTTATAAAGATTGTTTTCTAATTTGTTGTTTCTCTTCTAATTTTGTTTGCATTGGTTTTGTTTGTACAAAACCTTTTAAATTTAATATAATCAAAATTATTCATTTTACATTTTGTAATTTTTTCTAAATCTTGATTGGTCTTAAAATTTTTCCTTTCCCAAAGATCTGACGTGTATACTATTCTGTGTTCAACTAATTTGCTTATAGTTTCCTTCCTTATATTCAAGTCATTCATCAATTCTGAGTTTATCTAGGTGTAGGGTATGAGATGTTTATCTAAACCTAATGTTTCCCATAATGTTTTCCAATTTTCTCAGCAGTTTTTTGTCAAATAGTGGATTTTTGTCCCCAAAGGTGGGATCCTTGGGTTTATCATAAAGTGTCTTGCTGAGGTCAGTTATGACAGGTCTATTCCACTGATCCTCCCTCCTGTCAATTAACCAGTATCATATTGTTTTGATGACCACTGCTTTATAGTACATTTTGATATCTGGTACTGCTAGGCCACCTTCCTTCACATTTTTTTTTCATAATTTTCCTTGATATTCTTGATATTTTGTTCTTCCAAATGATCTTTGTTATGTTTTTTTTTTCCTAATTCAGTAAAAATGTTTCTTAGTATCTTGATGGGTATGGCACTAAATAAGGAAATTAGTTTGGGTAGTATTGTCATTTTTATTATGTTGGCTTGTCTTACCAATGAGCAATTAATGTGTTTTTAGTGTTTTAGATCTTGTTTTAATTGTGTGGAAAGTGTTTTGTAATTGTGTTCATATAGTTCTTGTGTTTGTCTTGGCAGGTAGATTCCTAACTATTATATATTTTCTAGGGTGGTTTTAAATGAGATTTCTCTTTTTAACTCTTGCTACTTAGATGTGTTGGAATTATATAGAAATATATGATGATTTATGTGGATTCATTTTGTATCCTACAACTTTGATAAAGTTGTTGATTATTTCCACTAACTTTTTAGTTGATTCTCTAGGATTCTTTAAGTAGACCATCAAATCACCTGCAAAGAGTGATAGCTTGGTCTTCTCATGGCCTATTTTAATACCTTTAATTTCCTTTTCTTCTCTAAATGCTACTGCTAGTGTTTCTAGTACAATGTTAAATAATAGAGGTGATAATGGGCATCCTTGTTTCACTTCTGATCCTATGGGGAAAGCTTTCAGTTTATCCCAATTAAAGATGATACTTGCTGATGGTTTTAGATATATACTGTTTATTATTCTTAGGAAAGACCCTTCTATTCCTATACTTTATAGTGTTTTCTATAGGAATGAGTGTTATTTTTTGTCAATGGCTTTTTCTGTATCTATTGAGATAATCATGTGCTTTGTGTGTGTATGTGTGTGTTTGTTTGTTTGTTTGTTTGTTTTTTGGTTTGCTTGTTGATATGGTCAAGTATGTGGATGCTTTCCCTAATATTGAGACATCATTACATTCCTGATATAAATACCTCCTGATCATAATGAATAATCCTCATGATCACTTCCTGAAGTTTTTTTTTGCTAGCATTCTATTTAAGATTTTTGCATCTATTTTCATTAAAGAGATTGGTGTATAGTTTTCTTTCTCTGTTTTTGACCTGCCTGGCTTTGGAATCAGTACCACATTTGTGTCATAAAAGGAATTTGGTAGAACTCCTTCTTTTCAAATTATTTGAAATAGTTTGTATATTATTGGGATTAGTTGTTCTTTGAAAGTTTGATAGAATTCATTTGTGAATTTATCAGATACTAGGGATTTTTTCTTAGGGAGTTATTTAATTACTTGTTCAATTTCTTTTTTCTGATATGGAATTATTTAAGTATTCTATTTCTTCTTCTGTTAATCTAGGCAATTTACATTTTTGTAAATATTCATTCATATCACCCAGATTGCCATATATTGTCATATAACGGGGCAAAATAGTTTTTTAATGATTGTCTTAATTTCCTGTTCTTTAGAGGTGAGGTCACCCTTTTCATCTTGCATACTGTTAATTTGATTTTCTTCTTGCCTTTTTTATTAGATTGACCATTACTTTGTCTATTTTGTTTGTTTTTTCAAAATACCAGCTTCTAGTCTAATGTATTAATTCAATAGTTTTTTTACTTTTGTTTTTATTAATTTCTCCTTTAATTTTTAGGATCTCTCATTTAGTTATCATTTGGAGATTTCTAATTTGTTCACTTTCAAGATTTTTAATTTGCAAGCCCAATTCATCGACCTCTGCCCTTCTTAATTTGTTACTATATGAACTCAAAGATATAAATTTTCCCCTGAGTACTGCTTTGGCTGCTTCCCATAGATTTTGAAAAGATGTCTAATCATTGTCATTTTCTTCAGTGAAATTATTAATTGTTTCTATGATTTGTTCTTTAACTGGTTTTGGAGGAATTTTTATTATTTAATTTCCAATTAATTTTTAATTTGGCTCTCCATGTACCCTTACTAATTCTTATTTCTCCTCTTTTGTACTTGTTTGCCATGTTTTTATGCCCTAGTAAATGGTCAGTCTTTGTGAATGTACTATGTGCTCCTGAAAAGAAGGAGTTTTCCTTTTTGTCCCTATTTATTCTTCTCCACGTATCTACTAACTCTAATTTTTCTAAGATTTCATTCACTTCATTTACCTCTTTCTTTTTGATTTTTTGATTTGATTTATCTAGATCAAATAGAGGAAGGTTCAGGTCTACCACTAGTATAGTTTTATTATCTATCTCCTCTTTCAACTCCACTGGTTTCTCCTGTAGAAATTTGAAAGCTATACTAATTATTTTGCTATACTTATGCTATATGCTATACTAATTATATAAATATTAGTGCATATAAGTTCAAAACTGATATTTCCTCATTGTCTATACTGCCTTTTATTGGGAGGTAATTACCTTCTGTATCTCTTTTAATCAGATCTATTTTTACTTTGGCTTTGCCAGATATCATAATTGCAACTCCTGCCTTCTTTTTCTCATTTAAAGCCCAATATATTTTACTCTAGCCTTTGACCTTGATCCTTTGTGTCTACCTGCCTCATTTGTGTTTCTTGTAGGCAACATATGGTCATATGGTAGGTTTTTTATTTCTAATCCACTCTGCTATTTGCTTTCATTTTATGGATTCATTCATCCCATTCATATTCAGAGTTATGATTGCCACCTCTCTATTCCCCAACATTTTGTTATCCTTTTCTAGTTCTGCCTTTTCTTCTTGTGCTATTTCCTCTTAAACCAATGGTTTTCTTTTAATTAGTCTCCCTAATCCCTACCCTTATTTTACTTTCCTTTCTGTCCCCTCCCTTTTTGTTCCCTTCTTATTATTTTTAGGAACTATTAAATTCCCTACTCCCTCTGTTTCCTTCCCTTTTTGTACTCCCCATCCCACTTCCCCCTTAGATTTTTTCCCTTTTCACTTTCCCTCCAGGGAAAGGTAGAATTCTATACCCCAAGGGGTGTAGATGCTCTTCCCTATCAGAATTGATTCCACTGAGAGTAATGTTTACATATTACCTATCAGCACTCTCTTCCTCTCCTTCTTTTAATAATATTCTTCTCCTCCCCTTCCCATATGCCTCTTTGTGTGATATACACTGTCCTATTTGTCTTATTCCTTCAAGTATCTCTTGGTGCCATTTTCTATTCCCCTCCCCCTTTTCTTTTTTTTTTTACATATTATATTAGACCAATTATTACCCCAATCTCTACCTATTAATGATTTTTCTAATTACTATAATAGTGAATATAATTTTGGAGAGGTACAAATAACATTTTTTCTACATATGAATATAAGAAATTTGATCTTATTAAAGCCCTTAGAGAAGAAAATTTAAATAAAACCAATTTTTTCTTTCCTCTTTTTGTTATTTACCTTTTCATGTTTCTCTTGATTTTTGTGTTTGGATATCAAAATTTTTCACTTAGTTTTGGTCTTTTCTTTACAAATACTTGGAAATCTACTATTTTGTCAAATGTCCATACTTTCCCCTGGAAGTATATGGTCAGTTTTGATAGGTAGGTGATCTTTGATTGAAGACCCAATTTTCTTGCCTTTCTGAATATCATATTCCATGCCATGTGGTCCTTTAGTTTGGAAGCTGTCAGATCTTGTGTAATCCTGACACGTGCTTCTTGATATCTGAATTGTCTCTTTCTAACTTCTTACAAAATTTTCTCCTTAGTTTGAAAGCTCTTGAATTTGGCAATTGAATTCCTGGGTGTTGTCTTTTGAGTATTTAGTGTAGAGAGAGTTCTATGAACTCTTTCAATATATATTTTACCCTCTTGGTCAAGAATATCAGGGCAGTTTTCTTGGGTAATTTCTTGTAAAATAATGTCAAGATTTCTGTTTATTTGTGGGTTTTCATGTAGACCAATGACTCTCGAATTGTCTCTTCTAGACTGGTTTTCATGATCAGTCATTTTCTCAGTTAGATATTTTATGTTTCCTTCTATTTTGTTAGTCCTTTGACTTTGCTTTATTAATTCTTGCTTTTTTTGTGAGATCATTGGCGTCCAACTGCCCAATCCTAGTCTTTAAAGCCTGGTTTTCCAGTATAATCTTTTTGGTTTTCTGCTATAACCTTTTGATTTTCCTTTTTGTCTTGGTCTATCCTGCTTTTCCTGACTTCAAGCTGTTTAATGGTGTTCTCCAATTTATGTATCATTTCATTTGATTTCTAGGCTTCTTTTTCTAATTAATAGTTCCTGTTTTTTAGTTATTTTCTTTATAAACTATTTCCAACTTTTCTTGCCAAAATTCCTCCATTTTTCTCAAAATATCATATTTAAATTCTTCAAGAGTTTGTGGCCATTTTCCAGGGTTTTTGGAAGGTTTGGATGCATTTAATTATTTGTTGTCCTCTGCTGTTTCCTCTATAGTCTGGATTTTTTCTCCATAAAATTTATTCAGGGTCAAAGCCTTCTTCCTGATCTTTTTAGTGATTGAAAATTGCATTGTCTATGCATTGTTTGCCATTGTTAATATGGCTTTTTCCTTCCCTTTTCAGTCAGGAGTCTGAGTGAGGAGAGCAGATTCTCTGTGCATGGTATTAAGGAGAGTAGTTTTTGCCTAAGGTCACCTCTAGAGTCCCAATGATTTTTACTCTGTGCCCTCCCTCTCTGTGCTACCTCTGAGCCCAAGGTCTGTGCTCTTTGGCTTACTGGGGTCTCAGGTCTAGCTGCCTTTAGGCATAGATCTTTAGTGATCTTAGTCAGCTGAGAAGGATCTTGAGGTGTCCCTCACTTGCCTGCTGAGACCATAGCTCCATAGGTCAGGTGGGGGAGGGTTGATCAGCTCAAGTTTTTATGGGAGCTATTTCACCTCTTTATAGTGTGGAAATGCCCAAACCCCACTTACCTTCAGTGCTGTGCCCTACTGTGGAGACCATTCATTCATTTGAATTTGTTTTTTTTTTGGCCTTTTGAGGTAGTCTATATTGGTAGGTGATGAGGAGAAGAAGAGTCCTGTGTCTGACCTGTGGCCATGTTAACACAGAAGTCCCCTGCTTCTTCTTTAACAGATAGAAGAAAGGATGATGGAACATTTCATATTCTTCCTAAGCATTATGCTTACATTATAGAATTTTTAAACAACCTTCTTCTAAAAGAAAACATGATTAGGAAACCTAAAAGACAATTTTGTATTTAACTTTTAAGAACTAGCAGATATTCAAACTGTCTACCCAGAAAAGAAGAGTGTGCAATTTATTGTAAAGTAGACTTGAACCAATAGCAAGGATAAAACTCAAGAAAGAAAAAAAAATAAAAGGATTAATGGAAAGTATAATAGTAGATAATTTTAAAAGAAAAATTAATGAACTAAAAGGGAAGGAAAACAATAATAAAATCTAATTCCTCTCAGGGTCCTTTTTGAGCATATTCAGGTTATATTCCAATCCCTGCCACCATTCACTTTGAAATTGTCAGCATAACACAATTTCCTAGCTTTTTTTTACCATTTAGATGGCTTCCTTTAAAGACTGTAGACTGATGCCACTTCTCCCCTCTATACATAATGGACAGGACAGACACATATCAATATTTCATTTGATATCTGTCTTCTTGGTTGGATAGTATCAATATTAAAATGTTAGTCATGTCATATCTGATAAAGACTGTTTTTAATCCTGGTAACATGGTCAAAAGATTTATAACAAGCACATAAAAAGAGTGAAACCAAAGTAGTTGAACATGGTATATGTTTTATGCATATATGTTCAAGCCTAAATGTTATTAAGATTATTATGAGAAACAAAATATCATTTCTACAAGCAAAGCTCTTTGTAGGATTTATGTGGGCTTGAGTACTGTAGACTATACTCAAGTGAAAGAGACACTCTAAAAGTCACTCAGTCCAGTACAGACAGTGACTTTGTATGGACAGTACAGATAGACAGATCTTTGTCTCTGATTAACCAATCCCCTATAGACTTATTTCATTTATTATACTGGCCATCCTAATAAGTGAATTATTATTAAAAATTTGAAGCATTGATAATCCTGTGTTTTAAAGACCAAAAATTCTTCAACTCTTTAAGAATGAAATAACACTTGAAAAAATTGAAATACCACAGGGTCAAGGACAGATCACTGGAATACTGTTCTTGAAACTTTCTTCCTAGTTGATATTGATTCATAAATATAGCTCTTTCATTCTGGACATTCAACTATTTCTGGATTTATCTAATTGGTTCATCATTTAGCACACATCTACCATTCCCACAAGGATAGCATTAGAGATTTTATTAAATGTTTTGTTGATTTCTAGTTAAAATTTTAAAAAAAGATATGGCTGATTTAAAAAAAATTCCTTTCAAATCATTTGAATGTTATTGGGTTTAATATAAATTTTCATTGTTCTTTGTTATAACGCCCTATAAATTTGTTTTGGAAGCAATGCCTCTTTTGAAAGAACAAAATATAGAAGTTCATTATAAAATTTTAAAAATAGGAAAAAACTGTGCACATTGTATTTAGCATTTAGACTAATATAGAATAATGCAAATCATATTACTGACAAGAGTTCCTCCTACTACAATTCTATTAATTATGAGTTATTTAAATAAGCTTTGTGACTCAGATAATAATTACAGCAAACACAAGGAAGAAGCAAAAAAAAAAGATTTTCAGTAGCTTGTATGGATTCTATATCCTATATAAGGCCTATCAGAGCCCTTGGATGAGAGTCCCACAGATGGGCAGGTATATATAAATTTTACTCTTTATGCCTGGGGGGTAAAACCAGATTAATGAGATCACAGATCATTTAAGTATCTGAGAATTTCATTAAAAGTGTTGGACCAAGAGACAACGGCTTATCAGTCCCTGCTCTTTTACCAATTAGGTGAGCTTTCAGTTACATTAATAATTCCCCTAACTTCTCTGCACTTCAGTGTTTTCACATATACAATGCCTTTTTATCCCCTTCATAGGCTTGAGCATAAATGATAAGAAGAAATGCAAAAATACTTTGAAGGAAAATGTTAATCTAAAATGAGGGATAACTGTTGGTGGTACTGCTGTTATTTTTTTTCCTATGAAATGAGTCATTTCTCATAGAAAAGACCTTTACTGAAGTGCCCACAGGCTAACCCAAGAGTGGTCACAGCAATGAATTGGCATCTTTCAGTACTGGTGGCACCCTCGAAGCCAATCAATCATTTTTATTGGAAATAATGATTTCAGAGTGGCATCAACTAAAAATATCAGCAGAAGGAATCACTTTCATTGTTATTATACCAGTACTGTATTATATAAGGTATGTATGTGTACAATGTCCTAAAGAGGATGTACTGAAAAACAATGTGGTTTGTTTATTCTATATACTCACCACCAGTTTTATCATTCCAAATTATCTGACTCATCTATTTAGCCAAATATCTAGTTAATTTAAAGGAACAACTAATTGATGGACCTCACTGGTTAAATTCCATTGAAGCAGTCCAAAGGATTCAGAACAAAGATAGCCTTTATTGGAATTTATACTATAAGATTATTTTGATCTTATCTAATTAGTTTGAAATTAAATCTATATAATCTAGTTACTTACCATTTTGAAGCCAAATATTTAGAAGATTGATAGCAATTGGCCAAATGTATTCATGTCAGTAGTAAAGGCCTATAAGATATTTTTTGAAATATGAAAATATTTATGAAAGTCAAAGGAATTTTGGATAAGAATAAATTAGGATGCGAATTGTACTATTCTTACTGACTCCAAGAAGGTCAAATGTTTTTACGCAAATAGTCACATGTAGCATCAGCCTTGTGAGATACTTCTAAGATAGTTTGGAATAAAAATATTCCATGTATATGGTTATGTTTAACTGCATACATATTCTTATTAGATTCACCTCATATTTAGGTCTTTAAAAAATCTAAGGACATTCAAAGTCATTATTCTGAACAAGCTAAATGCAATTTTAGAAAATCATTTATCCCTCTGAAAATAGTCTTGCTTATGGATAAGTATATATGTTCATTATCCAGTTGAAATTTATATTTTTTCAAACCTAGGACCCCCAAATTAAACCATTTTTAACATATATACAACTCCCAGGTCAAGCAATTATTCACATATACTTGTTTCCTTCCAATATTACGTAAGTCTGAGCCTAGTAAACACATTTGTTTAGACTGAATACTTCACTAATGAGGCCAGATTCATGGATTTCATCCTCATGTGAGTCTCTTAGTTTTGTTCTATTTCATTCAACAAATATAAAAGTATTATTAATCATCTGCGTGATGCAATACTCTGTGCTAAGTATAAAGTTTAAATCAGACAGAATCCTAGTCCCTATGAGCAATAGTATAATTGCTGTAACTACCATCACAACTAATACTACTACTACTATTATGACTACTATTTCTGCCACCTCCATTAGCATACATGATATATATATATAATATATATAATATTATCCCTATTTTACACATGAGGAAAATAAATCTGAAGCAAGTTAAATGACTTGCCTAGAGTCATACAGTAAAGAATTGTCTAAGGAATGGTTTGAACTCAGGTCTTCCTTACTTTAAATCCAGCACCCTATCTATTCTGTAACCTCACTGACTCATAAAACTCATCTCATTAAACTTTGTTATCTACCTAAATAACTCAGATATGATAGCGAAGAATATTAAAGCATTTCTGATGAAAAAAAATAGCTGAAAAGGATTTTCAAATCACAGACCCAAGAGTGTGGAGAAACCAAGACATGAAAATTTATTTGAGCAATTGGAAGTAGCTGTATGATGATGCAGTGCTAACATTTTAATAGGGTGAGAGATGACTCTTCATAACATTAATGTTTTCAAAATATATTATGGGGTTTAAATAAGAAAAAAAACAGAGGTCCCACAAGTTTGATTATCTACTCTGAAATTTGAAGATGAAAAAGAGATGGGAGGGTAAAATGAGGAATGAACTAGTTTTAATCTAGAACAGAGGAAGAAGGGACTTCTTCATGATTGGGTCAAGTTAGAGAAATGGACAAATGTGGACCAAATGAGGGAGGAAATAAATATAGAATTTAAGCAATTGATTTTGATTGCCTTTTGTACATTCAGAGCAAGGTTGGACAAATTGTGGTATTCATGTAGTGAAATATTATGTTCCTTGAGAAATTATGAAAGAGATGATTTCAGCGAATGCAGAGTAACATGAATGAATACAAAGAAAAGTATGAAGAACTAGGTGAACAATTTCTACAAGGACAGCCACAATGAAAAGAAAAATAATGTTAAAATACTTAAAAGTTCAAATCAATGTAATGAACAATCAATGAATAATTGTTTCCACAGAACCTATGATGAAATGAGTTATTGAGATACTGACAAATATCTGATAGGCACAAAATTTGATGACTTTTTGTCTGAATGTGGTTATTTTGCAAGATTCTCCCCAGCCCCACTTCCATTTTATAATTATAGGAGCTTAGAAGAAGTGATAAATGTTTTGATCTCAAAGAAAGATCCATTGTAATATTTTTTTAAACAGAGGAGAATAAAATACCAGAAATAAGCCCAAAGTACAATAGTTTTGAAGCTATGTGTGCATAAAATGTGAATATGAATATATGTATATGTATATACATAAATAAACATTTAAAGCAAGTTGTATAAAATCAATTGTTTACATAGAATTATCTTTTGATACTCTGCTGATCATAACAATGCTAATTTTAAAGTTAAGAATAAAAACCATTTGAAAAAAGAAACAATGGTTAATATACAGTTATATGGATTTACAAAAATGACATCAAGTGAAAGAGGCCAAACCACAAAATTATATAAATAATGACAACAATAATGTGAATTAAAGGAACAACAACTAGAAAATAATCAGTACCCAATGTTGTCAACATATCATAATCAAGCTTGCCCCAAGGAGATAGGAAAATATATCCTCTCCTCTCCTCTTTGTAAAGAGACCATAATGATAAAATACTCATTATAATGTTAGAATAAGATTATATATTGATTCATTTGCTTAACAGATTTTCATTCCTTTCTTATTTATTATTGAAATAAGCTTCTGAGAGCAGAAGAAAGAAATAACTGAGAAATTTGATATTACAAAAATATTTGAGTAATTTTAAAGAAAAATATTTTAAAAACAAAATTAGAATCTCATATCTTGAATATTAAATTTAAAACATTGAACAGGATTACCATAATTTGGTCTCAATTGTGATTTAACATAAAATAAATGAAGGCAAAAAAGCATTTAAATATGAATATTATGGATTTTTACCAAGTGAGACTACCCAGTATGTGAAGGGGAAAACCAATGTAGTTTTCTCATCTATGAAAAGAAGGGCTTATGCTGAATGATTTCTGAAGTTCCATTCAGTTTTGTATTCTGTGACCTATAATATAATGTGAATGTGATGAAATCAAATTTCAAGTATTCAAATATTAGTAATATTCATGAAATCATCCCAGAAAGGACAAATTTCCAGTTACACATCCTGCATTACCCAATATTTTAAAAGAAACTCAATAATTTCATTTTTAGGAAATTGAGCTGGCAAGTTCATGTATATAATATTCTAGGTTTTCTAAAAATATGAATTATAGCTTCCCAATATGAGCGATATAAGTAAAAATAATGCAAAGATATCTTTTTATATTTTATTTTTATTTTAAAATTTTGATTTCCAGATTCCTTCCTCCCCTATCACTGAGAAGAGAAACAATATGATAGCAATTATCAATGTAAAATCTTTCAAAATATAATTCTGTATTAGTCATATTGCAAAGCAAATAAGAAAAAATAAAGTAAGAAAACTTTGCTTCACTTTGGACTCAGAGTTCATTGATTCTTTCTGGAGGCATATATCATTTTTTCATCTTTCATTTTTCATTTTCATCTTTTGTTTCTAAAACAGGTCTTTTAGAATTGTCTTGGATTATTGTCTTGACCAGAGTAGCCAAGTATTTCACAGTTGATAATCATTAAAATAATGCTATTACTGTACATAATGATCTCCCAGTATTTCTCTCTTAACTTTGCATCAGTTCAAGTAAGATAATGTCATTTTCCCCCTGAAATTATTCCCCTCCTCCTTTCTTATAGAACAATACTACTCCATTACAATCATATACCACAGCTTATTCAGTCTTTTCCCAACTGATGAGCACCCCATCAATTTCCAATTTTTTGCAAAGCAAAAAGAGCTGATAAAAATATCTTTCTATATATATTTCCTTTTCCTTTTTATTTGTTCTCTTACCTCTGCAAGTTAACCTCATTAAATATTTGTACATATATGTATATATATATGCAAACATGTATGAGAAAGTAGGCATATAGGATGGAAGTTATTGATATTCTCTTAATTACTTTGTTATGATAATGATAAGTTCTATGCCCCCCTTTTATCCAGTATTTTCTCCTCTGTTAGCTTGGAGATAACATCCTTCATTTCCCTCAAAACCATACTACCTGTAGCATATATTTCTACACACATTTAGTCTACCCTAATTTTTTTATCCAGTATGTCATAATTCCCCCACTATGTTTCCAAATATTTTTAAGATTTTCTTTTCATTGTCTGTCTGTTTCTTCTCTGAAATTCATTCTCAAATATCTTCAAGATGACTGCTTAGATGTATCTCTTCTTAAAATTTCTTTTACCTATTTTTTCACTGTCATCATTTCTGTTTTTATTAGGTCATACTGCTTTTAGTCTTCCACCTTTTTCTGTGATATATAACAATTTATATTGTATGTTCTGTAAAATCAGTTTATATTATAAACTGTTGATTACTCTCTGCAGAAGTTCTCTCTTTGGGAGGCAGATCTAGTGACATGCCAGTTAAGATGGCTCTTTGGTTCTAATTTGTTAAAATTTATTTACTTAAAATCAAATATAAAATGGTACTTTCTCTTATTTACAAATTTTCAACATCCAAAACTAATTTAATAGCTCAGGTTGGAATTCTTTTCAACATGCCATATTGTTTTGCACTTTTATTGTTATTTCTCATTTTATAATAATTTTTATCTTTGTTTTAAGTAGTAGTCTAACCATACGGAGACAATCAGTTCAAGAAAGAATCATATATTAGTAATGAATGATTTCTACTACATTATGTGAAACCTGGAATTTTCTTAAAAGTATATCAAGATCATCATTTCTTTATCATTGGATCATTTGATAATCCTCCCTTTGAGAATGGTGTGAGGAAAAAGCTGTCATGATTAGTATCTCTTATCTTTTTCTTAAATATCTTTTATACACATACCAGAACACATTTCTTCTAGATTTGACATACACAAAAAGACAAAACAAAATCTAAAAGGAATAAAATCATATAAAATTATATAGAACTAAATCTAAAGCTTTACCAAAAGGAACTTTTTACCTGATAAAGAAACAATTTGAATAATGAATTATCACAATCTTTCCTGATGGTAAGAATATCAATTTTTAAAATGAAATGCTTTAACATACAATCAATGAAGCATAAAACATATATTTATAATACTTAAGAGTTAGTTTCTATCCTAGTATACTCATGTTTAAGTATCTGAACAATCCTGATATACAGTATTTTAGAAATATGTATGAACTAAATTGCTTTCATAAATTTCTACCTCAAATACTCTATTATTTGCCCAAATTTGCATGTTTGCTTTCTCTACATACAGCATCCTACCTCCATATTTGCACAAGCTGTTCATACTTCTTGGAAAATTCTTCATCCTGCATCCATTAAAGCACAACTCAGGTGGTAACTTAACTTCATGAGATCTTTCTTGACTCTTCTATTTATTAGTACATACCCTTCCCCTAAAAATTACACAAACACTTTTTTGTGCTAGCTAGTATATATTTTTCTCTGTACATTTTATTTCCTTACCATGTTTACCTCTTTGAATTTAAGTTCCTGAAGGATAAGTTCTCTTTGTCATTATTATTATTTTTTTTCCCTTTTTCATCATTACAATCTCAGTATCTACTAAGACAATATCTGGTACAAAAATGGGTGATTAATAAATGCTTGTTGAATTATGTTGAATGTATATCTTTGTTCCCAAACTTAGCATAGATAAATGTATAACTCTCTTGAAGTACAAATGTGTATATACACATATGTGCATATACACATGTTTATATCATATTCCATACATACATAAAGGTACACACATTTGTATATGTGCAGATAGTTTGGTCTGAGTTTTTGCCTTCTGATAAGCGCACACCTTTTCCCCTTATTTCTTCCTATTTCATCAATATCTTCCCTCCCCTCTCCATTTATTTAGTGCCTACTATGTAGTAGCCTCCATCAAAAGGAGGAATAAACAGGATCATATTCTTTACTTGACTTCTAATCCATTTTAATCTTATGTCAAAACTAAAAAAGCATTGATTATTTGCAATAAACCCTTTTCATTTCTACATCTATATCTCTGTCTCTATCTCAATTTCTGTCTATAGTTAAGCTAAACTAATTGCTCATGTCACTGCAAAACCAATGTTGGAAATAAATGTTGTATTAGTTTGGCAATCAAAAAACATATGGTACTAACACAATTTAATGAATGTATTTCCAGGTTTGAAGTCAAGGAACCTAATTCCTAATAGATGACTACTCAACCCATCCATGTATATGTAAAACCCTTAAAATCATACACCTCAGGTTTTTTATCTATAAAAGCAAAACAATAATTTCCTATTTTTCTCTCTTAACAAGCATTGGGATAATAAATTGTTGGCATGAAGGCACTTTTATGTTCTTGGATGGAATATACAAGAATATTGAAGTCTTAACTTGAACTTATGTTCTTGAATCACTTAGCTGGCTAATTGAATATTAGTGGTAAGACCAATGTTTACTATGTCATACAATAGCTCTTTAAAGATACAATGAAACAGATGTCTGTGTTTTAATCCTGCTCCATTTGGTCTTGATTCATTTTATAGGCCTGGACTAAGGCAGCGGTAGGACATGACATAGGAATCAATCAATTTATGGATTACAATCGTATTCTGTGTTTAGTTGTCCTTTTAAAATTTATTTTTGGAGAGAGCTATATACCCTGCAGCATTCATAGCCCTACAGAAAATTACATCAGAAGTTTGATATTTCAAATATAAAAGGTCATAGCTGCAATGCAAACTTGAAATCATATCAAGTATCATCTCAGAGATATTATTGAGAAGCTTTATATATACATGATTAGGAGTGCATAGCCTAATCTATGCACTGAATCAATATCTTTCTTCATTCTGTCCTACCCAAAAATACCAAAATAATTTCCCTAAAGCATAATTCTGATATTGTTACTTCTCTATAAGTTGGCTTGGCTCCCTACTGTTCTTTGAATAAAAGATAAAGTCTTTAGTCTTGCCATTAATATCCATGTAGCTCTAGCCTACCAGGCTTCTTTAACAACATTCTGCTTCACATACTCCTTTTTTTCAGCCAAACTGGACTACTAGCTTTACAAAGTTCCTCTTTTATTTCTTACCTCCATGTTCTTACATAGGACACCAATGCATTCCCTGTCTATTTCACTTTCTTCAAATCTTAAAGAGAAGATTTTCCTGATTCCCTTCATTAGACTTCATCTTTTGAAAGTATTTACTTATTCATCTACATATTTATTTCAACCTAAATAATAATGCTAACTTCTGGAGGTCAGAGGATTTTTCTTAACTTCATGACTCTAGTTCAATTCCTTGCACAGAACAGATGCTAAATATTACTTATTGAAATTGCTTGCATGTAAATTAATTTAGAGGCCATAAATTACTACTTGGGTTTAAATGAATTACTCCATTTTGTAAACTTAATTTGCATTATTTTTACTTGTAGGTAAAAAATGGTATTTGATTAGAGTAAGGCATAGATCCATCAACTATTTTTTTCTTTTTCTTTTTAATTTTCTTTCAGATATAACTGGGCTCTTTTTTTCTTCAACTTTGGCCGTAATGGTTCATTCTTAGGCTAGGACTGAAATAACAAGTGATTTCTTTCTCAGATCAGTGTCATTTGGGTAAAAAGTACAGCAAATTTTTGATCAGTAGCAAAGGTCAAGTACATAAAGCAATAAATATCTGAGAGTTTGAATGGAATTAAACTATTTCTAAATGTCAAGATAGTATTGATATTAATAATTAAGGGAGCACTAACTTATTACACACTGAACAAAAGATCAAGTTCAACTTTGCCTCCATTAAGCCAGATTTTAGTCCAAAGACAGAGGGAATCTGAGCCAAATTTTGTCTCAGAAAAATCAACAAGTAGACTTGTGTTTTATTATACCTGGATCTCTTTCAATAATATTTTAAAAGCCTACATATAAAACATGTCTTAATTTATAATTGCTCATTTATCTACCTAGCCATCTGCATGTTAGTGATTATATGTGTATAATAAAACAGAGCAAGAAATAGGATTATTAGGATCAGATAACTAGAAGAATAAAAGGATTGACACTGACTTTTTTTTAATTATAAGGCAAAGAATGAACCTGTCCTATCATTTTAACCCAATGCATAACATTCATTTTTTTAAATTTACCAAGTTAAATGAAATTTAATGGCAAAGTTTGCTTAATAAGTGGGGATATACTTTTCACTAGTTTGTTTAATAATAAGTTAATAAGCTGTGGAACAGAGTGTGGAAATATATCATCGAAAAAATGCAGAAATATGGATTGAATAACATGTGTACCAATGTACAGTAATAATAAAGTAATATTTGTTCCTGTGAAAATAATGGCATACATAATTGAGAATTAAGATATAATTAGTGAAATTGAAGAGAGAAATTTCTATACAATGATGAGCTTGGAAGCCAGAATTTAGATCTAAAAAGAGAGTGAGAGAAAGGGAACTAGAGGCACCTAATAGAGATATAGAATATAACCACAAAGAAGAGGAAGATATATAGCACTTTAAATATCAGCTTTGGGTCAATGGAAGAGACATGAACATATTTTAGGCATTAGGGAAGCAGTCAAGAAAAAAAGGGAGAAAGAAGAAAGAAAAGAAAATGGTGATGATAGAGGGGGCAATATACTGGATACAATAAGATTGAATGCAATCTCATACTTCTAGAGAGATTTGCCTTGGCAAAGACAGGGGTTACCTCTTCATATGATATGAGTGAAGAGTGGTAGTGGCAAAAGACACCCAGGTAATGTGAAGTGATGAAAAGGAGACAAGAAGGAACTCTTAGAGAATGAATTCAATTTTTTTCCACTGAAATATGGGCCAAGTTTCTTAGCTAAGGGGGTAGGAGAAGGGTAAGCCATAAAAGATTTAAGGAGTAATAAAAAGCTTAGGAAGAATTATTATAGTGAATGGAATAGTGAGTTCTATAGGAAAGACTAAAAGGCTCACTTTCCTATGGTGAGGGCTCAATTGTTAGGTAACAGATTTGTAGTGAACATAGCACAATTTTGTGATTTTTTTCCAGGTTTATTCAGATATATATATGTATATACATATATATATATATATATATATATATATATATATGAATGAATGAAGGAAAAAGTGGTGGGAATGATCCAAGGTAAAGTGTTGGTAGGGAAATATAGCCAATTTGTTACAGATTAGGAAAGTGAGGCAAAGAGGTTTATTGAATTTTCCCAGGGTCACATAGCTAGTAAGTGTCTGAGGATGCATTTGAACTGAGGTCTTCCTGACTCATGGCTTGGAGCTCTATCTACTCTACCACCCAATTAACCACCTATCATAAGAAATTTCAGTGGGTAACCCCTTAGCTAATGTTAATTAATATATTGACTTAGAATTTACACACATGGAGAGAGAGAGAGAGAGAGAGAGAGAGAGAGAGAGAGAGAGACAGACAGACAGACAGACAGACAGACAGACAGACAGACAGACAGAGACTGACAGAGACAGACAGAGACAGAGACAGAGAGACAGAGGGACAGAGAGTATATATATATATATACACATATATAAGTATAATTTATAGTTTTAGAGAGTTGCTTAAGGCAACTAAAGTTAGTTAGTTGTGAACTTAATTTGATGTTAAGTCACTTGCCCAAGATCATAGAATCAGAATGTGTCAGGAGAAGGATTTAAACTGAGATCTTCCTACCTCCAAGGTTTGGTCTGTACCTACTATGCACATTGTCACTCTTCCAGATTAGCAGGACCTGCAGAAACATGCTCTACCAGAATAGGGCAACACAATTAAACTCAGTAGAGAATTATAAGCAGCACTCTACAAATTCACATATTCTTATTGATTATCCAGATACTTTAGCTAAATGGAAAACTTCAAAAGGTCATATATTCTTCAAGCTAGAAAGGACCTTATAGGGTCCTTTGGGCAACTTCTTCACTCACTTCAGACATGCTCTCACAATAAAATAATCAGTTGGAAGGAAAAAATAAAACATGATAAGGAAAGTCAAACAAAGTAAGGGAAAGTTTTAAAATTTAAAGCAACAACATATGAGAGTTAAAGGTCAGGTACTAAAATTTTATTCAAATATATAAAGGAATAAAATGTCAGCCTAATTTATCATCCTTTCTTTAAGAATCAGAAAGGATCACTTATTGACACAGTCAAAAAGTCAAAAAGTATGTTGCTACAAATTTAAAATGAGATGGACTAGATGGTCTGTAAGGCCGATTATAGTTGTTTCTAACCTTACTGACCGCATTATTCACAAAATTATATGGGGACAAATGTCAAAGAATATACATATATAAATTTTCTCAAATAAGAAAAATAAATTAATATATCAGAAGAGAATTAAAGATAAAGGAATTGGCAAACCTGATAATTCAGAAAGACATGACATAAATCCAAAAGAACTTTTAGACAAAAAATACATTATCTCACAATATACTTAGGCAATGGATAGTTTCTATAAAGATGTAAAGCAATAGTCCTTCATCCTCACTGAGAAACAAACATTATAATTTTGTTAGTATATGCAGCAATTTTTACAAAGCATCTTGTATTTTCAGTGCAATCTTAATTGGAATTTTAGAAATGCAATCTACTTTTTTTCTGCGTTTGAGCATTTGAGCTTGTTATGTTCACAGAATTCTGAAAGGGAGATATCAACAAACTGATCACAAAAATATAGTACAGATCTCACTAAGGACCCACTTAGTAATTCTCTGGTCTTTTAATCATCACTGCCCAGCTTCATTGTGAACTAGTCCTTAGATTTTGTTCCCAGAGAGTATTCTAGAAAAAGATAGAAAGAAAGGATACACAAAAAACTTGGAAGGCTAACTGGACAAACAGATTTCTCTGTTCCCTTATACAGCCTAACATTCCACAAATGTAGGAAGTTGAATTATTCCTTGCAATCAAAGAAGTCTAACAATTGAAAGTCTTTGGGTCTTTTTAGAGGATCCTTTACAACCTAGCCTTTTTACTATTGGATGACCTTACAATATTTGAATCCTGACTTAAGAGCAGAAATCAGTAACTTCTAGAATTGTGCTATCTTTTGCTTATAGCTATATTTTCTTTTTTTCTAAAAAAGATCAGTTATTAATCTTGTCTTTTAACTTTTGAACAGACTTTTGGATCTTAAGACAAATGCACCACTTTTGCAGAAAGTAATGATGAAAACTTCATCAAATGCCAAAACTATTACATGAGGATTGAGAAGAAGAGGCTATGATTAAGATTATAAGGAGAAAAGGATTTCCTTGGCATAAGGAAAATGATTGGGCATGTTTCATTCAATTAAAAACTGTCAGCATGGATGGATTTAGAGGTGATTACAACAAATCCAACTAGCAAACTTAATTAGCAAAAAGTAACATAAATGCAAGTTGAATTGTTTCCTACATTATAAGAAACTTATCAAGACCATTAAGAAACCTATTTAGAAACCCACATGTCAGTTCTTTAATAAGACAGTAAACACTCATTAAAATTTGGTTATTGGGTATTTATCAAAGAAGTCATCTTTGGCATGCTAGAACCAAGGGATCCAATGATACAAACATTCAATAGTATACTCAGAGTTTATTTCCCCCAAGCTCCAAGGTTATGCAGATCTGAGTGACTACTTTTCCTGAAGGGATGGGAGAATGATTTTTTTTCTATATAATTTCACTAACCATGAATTTGAATTGCTAGTAACTTTAACCTTCTCCTTTTGTTGCTTCATATCATAGTAGAAAAGAAACAAATCAGCAGAGATTTTATGGCAGAGAAAATAAAATGGAGGCAAAGGTAGAGTATTGGGTATGAAGTATAAGAGAGTTGGTTTCAAATTCTACTTCTGTCATTTAAATAACGATGTGACCCAGGGCAACTCCTTCATCTTTAGGTACCTCAAGCAACTTCTGAGGATTAACTTAATAAATCATAGATGCTACTCAGTCAGTATAAATTCCCAGGAGAGAAAAGGATGTTTATTTTAATCAACTTGTTATATCATTGGAATCACCAAAATTGTAAATATGTAAATTCTATACATTGATTTAATGTTTCTAAAGACCATCATGGGAATGTTTCATACATAGTATCATATGATTTTTTTCTACCTTCTTTGAAGGTGGCAGAAACTCTTTAATGATTATGTAAATTTATAGACTTTTAAAAATATTCTGACTGAAAAAATACTAGAAAAAAGTATATAGCAAAAATTAAGATTTGTTTAAAATATAATGAAATAGTGCATACAAGCATGCTTGATGAAAGTAAGGCTTTTATAAAGCAAAGATTGTTGAAACTTGTCTCAAATAAATTGCTAATTAACACAATGCTCTTCAGACTAGCATACACAGAATCACACACACACACACACACACACTGATTACATGCAAAGATCATTGAATCATATATTTAGAGCTAGAATGGAAAAATAGAGGCCATCCAGTGCAACTCCCTCATTGTAAAGATGAAGAAATAAATTTAAAGTAAAGTAAAGTAAAGTAAAGTAAAGTAAAGCTAAAGGAATTGCTGAGATCATACAAGTAGTAATTAGTAGATATGATTCTATGTTCTCTTACTTATGAATATATTCTCAGTTTCACTGGACTGACTTTAAAATATTTATTTGTCAAAGTCCCTTTTCACAATTTCCTACCCTCATCCTCTGGCATCAGTCCTTAATAATTTTTTCAAAGGTCACTAATGGCATCATAATATTCAAGTACAATGTTGTAGCTATTTTTGTTTCTCATATCTCTCATCTTCCTTGACTTCTCTGTAGCATTTACCATTGTTGATCATTATCCTTTCTCTATAAACTTTCATCACTTTTCCTGATATTCTATTAGTTTTCTTCACAACTTGATAACTCTTCCTCTGTTCTTTTCATCTTTATCTTGTCATTTTGAAATAATCAGTCAATGAGACTTTGTCCTTGGTCTTCTTCATATTATTTCTTCCCCACTGATTCATTTGTTACTGTGATTCTAATTACCACCATATAAAGTACTTCTGAATCAATAATTTTAGCCTTGGTTTTTTTTTTTCCCAAGTTTCAAATGGGCAGAAAAGAATTTCCAAGTTTCTCCTGGACATCCCTGTCTATATGTGTCACTGTTGATTCAAATTCAAATAACCTCTGAACATAATTACCATTTCCTCTCTAAAATTTGCTTTTAACTTTGTTTAGATAGAAGTATTTAGGTAATTCAAGTAATTTTTTATAAATATTTAGTTGCTCTCAGCTCATTCATTACATTTTCTCCTATACTAGAAACCCACACCCTTAAATCCATAGGTGAGAAATTATATAGTGGTTAGGTAAAGGAAAAAAGTGCTCCTTTTGGGCTGCTGAGCAGAGGGGTGGGGCATGTAAAAAATGTCCTCCTGCACTGGGAAGAGGGGAATGGAGCTGCTCCCTGAGGTTCTAGTGTATTTTTTGTTATCTGTCCCTTCTAATGGCACATCTATAATTTACTTTCAGAGGCCATTCTTAATTTACTAATTTCCAAAAGCAGTATGCCTGAAATACAACCCCTTTTTCATTTTCCCTATTTACTTGTATTAAAATTTTCAATATCACATAATTTTATTCTTAAAATTACTAGCCTCTATGGTATCAGATATAACATATGTATGACCATAGGATGATGAGACTGATTTTCACATGATTTATGCAAATCAGTATAATTACTTTTTAATTACATAATTATCTCTACTCCTCATGTACTCTCTTTTTTCACTTGCATGCATATATATGTTTATATATTAAATACCTTATATGTGAACTGTATCATATCCTTGTGTGATTATGAGAACTAAGGATATTATTATATGTTATTTATCTATACTTGGATATTCAGATAAGCCAATAATCTCAATAATGTACACTTCCCCTCCACAAATATGGCTTAAATTCCCTATGCTTTGCAATCTCATGTGATTCTCCTGTATTTCTTTTAAAAAATACCACACAATATTGATTTCTTCAATTGAAAGTTTTCCTCTAGTCCATTTAATATTTCAGAGGTAGCAAGGCACATCTTTAGCTATCTGTCTAGTTTCTCCACATGACCAGACCACATTCTGCCCAGTCCTCTGAGTCCTTGATTAGTTTATGCTATTTTCCCCACATAAACAATCGTTCTAGCCACTACTGGATAGCTAACATTTAAAATTTTGATCACTCCTTTGAACAAATGAAATTTTGATTCTTTTGAGTTTGTGGTGTCCATTACATATGTTCTACAAAGTATATGCTTCATGTGTGTATGTATATACTCATGTTCTAAAGTTTTATATATGCACATATATGTATATATGTGTGCATTTAGGTAATACTAGGCTGTCCAAGATTATGTCAGAGGAATAAAAGATATCAAATTCAGAAATCCTAATTAAAGATTCTCAACTGAGAATCTAGCTAAGTTCCAAGGTATATCCTAATGGTCAATATAAATGCAGGTAAATTCTTGTCCATAATGACTTTCCATCTAAATTGTACATCTTGAATGAACTTCCCTCCTTACGTGATGTCTCTCCTTATAGAATGTGAAGTCCTTGAGAACAGGGAAAGCATTTTGGCATGTGTGTGTGTGTGTGTGTGTGTGTGTGTGTGTGTGTGTGTGTATACAATACTGGTCTGGAGCATATCCAGCAAATAATAAATGCTTGTTGACATGAGTTGACTTAATAATATGGTTGGTCATTAGGAAATTAATATTTTTGGTCATAAAATCTCATAAAATCACCCACTGCAACATGGAGTAGTTTTGAACTGAGTCAGAGGAGAAAGTAGCCGTATGAAATAACTAATTTTGTAATGTGGATATATGAAATTTTATGGTATTTTATGGTGACAAAGGAGTCTAGATCTATGATTTCTTCATTTGTGAAGGTCTAATTTGGGATCCAATATAGAAAAATCCTCCACTGATACAAATCAGCAAATCATTTGTAACATTGTTGTAGAGGAACTGAGAAGTTAAATGAAATGACCAGGCAAATATACCTACTATGGATCTAAAATGTAACATGAACTCAGGTTTATCTGGCTCAAAATCTAACCCTTTATCTACTTGGCAATGATACTTCTTGGGTACATACATTTATATACATCATTATGACATAAGTAGAAATTCTCTTATCATATTGTAAGTTATTAATTTGTTC
This sequence comes from Monodelphis domestica, assembly GCF_027887165.1. NCBI lineage: Eukaryota > Metazoa > Chordata > Mammalia > Didelphimorphia > Didelphidae > Monodelphis > Monodelphis domestica. The sequence continues at coordinate 395,232,410 of NC_077228.1, read as the reverse complement.
TTTTTAGTGAGGCATTATTATTTCACTTTATAGCTAAGTTCACAACAAAATTTAATTAGAGATGAAAGTAGAATCAGGGGAAAGAGCCAATGACACGGAGTCTGAAGACCTAACCCTTACTTCTGTCAGTAATACTTTCTGTGTGATCCTAAATATGTCACTTAAACTCTCTTGTCTTCAGTTTCCCTACCTATAAAATAAAAGAATTGTCTTAATATTTTAAGGTCTCTTCTAGTTAGGGTAGTTTATAAAGTCACATCCTATCTTTTCATTATGGATACTACAATATAAGACATAATTTAATCCTGACACTACATTGTTCAATTAAAATATACCTAGGGGAAGACAATCAGAGATGGTGGAAGATCTCAAGTCCATGTCATAAAAATAAGTTGACCTGAAGAGTCATTAAATTAATTATGTTTGACCTTGGAAATCAAAAATGAAGAATAATGAATAAAATTTTCAAGGAAGCTCAACTTAGGCTGAATATGATGAAAAAATTTCTATCATTTAGAGCTGCCCCTAACAACTGGCTATCTCTAGTGGCTGTCAGTTACCTCTTTTTTGAATGCTGAAGTAGAGTCTGTATAAATACTTTTGAGAGATTTTAGAATAGGGTTTCCTTTCTGATATGAATTGAAATTAATGTCAATTTCAGCTCTCAAATTCTATAATTATATGCATGTGCTAATTGTCTTCACTTTAATGTTTTAGATTGTTACAAATGAAGTTTTGACTTTAAGAAGAAAGATCTATTTTGAATAAAAATAACAAACATTAACCAATTGTCAACAGAAATATTAACAGCATATCTTTCCTTTTCACATATACACAAAAAATGGATTAGCCATTACTCAAAATGTTATTTCTGTAGAAAAATGAGGAAATGTTGTTAGACTCTTAGTTCTTCATTAGTGCACACAAAAATAGAGGCCAATTTGGCAGAAGCTATGCTTATGGGGTCTGTTCCTCTTTCTCTCAGACATTTGCCAAATCTCTTAACATTCTAAGGTTCTACAATTGGGAGTCATGACTTCAGGAAGCTGAGTTAGAGACTGCAAGCAATATTAGACTCAATTCAATTTCTGATCCACGAATCATCTTACCAATGTCAATTGCCTTTGAAATCAAGAGTTTTCTCAGTTTTATGAGGTTTTCTGTGTTGCGCCACTATCCTGAGAGAAATTCCCTTTTAATAGTTTCATTGCTTTTTCTGGTGGTGTGTAACTATTTCTTTCCATAAATGATGTCTGCTTATTTTCTTCTTGTAATTTCCTTTAGGAAAAAAATCTATACCCTTATCTTTTAATTCCTGTCACTTTGTGGCCAAGTGTCTGGGAAGTGGTGATGGCTTTATTGATTTGATTACAAGCACAAAACAGCAGACACAGTGATTCTGGAGATGCTACAGTGTTGATGAATAGAAATCTCCCTGCTATCATCTAAGAATGAAATGGAACTTACCAGAAACTTAGGTTTCAAGATTTTTTGTAACAGATATCATTCAAATATTTTGAAGAAAAAATCTTTTTACTGTGGATTGTAAAGATTTGCTTTCTTAAACACATCCTTGTCTTCATTTAACTTTAGTTCATAATAAAACTACTCACTTTGGATCACTAAAATGAATTCATATGATTTGATTCTTAGTAATGCAGGACATGTATATGTCTTTATTCCTTTTTTCTCTTCCACAGTCTTAATATAATATAATTTAGAAGAGTTAACATGAGAGTGAAAAAAAAAGTTTTCAGAACCAGGAAGATTTGCATTCAAATTCTGCTTCTAACCCATCCTGGACACATGACTATAAGTGAATCACTTCCACAAAATTGTTAATTGCAGAATCTTTGTTGTTCTATATTGGTAAAATGAATTCTGCCAACAGAGAGTTTCTTACATCAATAAAATCATAGATAGGACTAAAGACCTAATTTGGAAGCAAAGAGCTTAAAACTTTCAGTTCTATGACATTACTAGCTTTGTTTTTATGAATGTGCAAACTTTCTAAAAGCAGCTTAACAACTGCCATTTTTTTGGCTACCTTATTATACTGTAGACTCATGTTGAGCTCCCCCCTCACCAAAAAAAAAAAAAAGACAGTGAAGACTAAATGTCAAATATACATCTCAAAAAGATAATTTTTAAAGAAATGTGGTTCCTTTTCCTTTTGGGGGTTTCTGAAATAAAATCATTCACTGAATTAAAGCCCTTAGTTTTACATTTATAAATACTTGTTTTCTTAGATTATTATAAACTGTGCATGATATCTGGCCTATCAACCAGGAATAGTCTTGGTGAAAGCATTTGTACCTACTGATTAATATGAAATCTAAAAGAAAAAGAAAAAATATTTGCAAATAATTAGACTACTTGACCACTCAAAAGGAATGAATAAAGCATTTGTTTTGCAATTGTTTATTAAATAAGATTATGTCTGAGGTGCCTTCCTTCAATTATGACATAATAAATAGGATATGTCTTTTTCTTGATCTTGCCACTGATTTGCTTTGGAGGGAAAAAATTAAAGAAAAAGTCACATAAATCTTGAATTTAGAAAGGATATCAAAGGTCATCTATTCCTACCCAGGAAAACAACACTAGCTTTTTCACATTTCTAGGAATCTAATTTTTAACAATTTTAGGATGCTCTTAATTTCGTACATAAATAAACATTTTGTTTTTGTAATTTCTGCCCATTTGGTTCTAGTTTAATAATTTAATTCCTCTTCCATATGATATCTATTCAACTAGCTGAAGATAAGTATTATCTTCCAAACTCCCAAGTCTTCTTTTTATTAGGTAAATATCTCCGACTCATACAGCTTTTCCTCAGATGTTATTGTTTCTGAACCTTTCACCAATCTAACTACCATTTCCAGGGCTTGTTGTGGCTTGTCAGTGTTCTCTTAAAATGTGACCTTCCTCCTATTTATCCCTATAACACAGAGCTCAGAAGCTCAGATGTCTTCTGGCCAGCAGAGTTCCACAGAATTTTTAATATATGGAAACATTAATGATTTATGTTAGTTTATTTTGTACCTTGCAACTTTGCTAAAGTTGCTAATTATTTCCACTAGCCTTTTAGTTGATTTTCTAGGATTCTTTAAGTAGACCATCATATCATCTGCAAAGATAGTTTAGTTTCCTCATTATCTACTTAATCTTTTCAACTTCTTTTTCTTCACTAATTGATACCTCAAGCATATCTAGAATAATATTTAGTAATAGAGATGCTATGCTTTTTCTGCATCTATTGAGATAACCATGTGATTTCTATTGGTTTGATTCTTCATATGGTCAAGTATGTGGATGATTTTCCTAATATTAAATTATCCTTGCATTCCTGGTATAAATCCCACCTTGTAATAATAAATAATACTTGTAATAAATTGTTGTATTCTATTTGCTAGTATTTTATCTAAGATTTTTGAATGTACGTGGTAAAGATTAAATTTAACTCTCCCCTGATTGTGAAAATGAAATTAATTCCCCTGCTCAATTTAAAATTTAATCACCAAAGGTGTAAACACCCCATTCACACTTGAGTGGGGGAGGACTGTGATCCACATGTGCAATAGTGGGTGATGAATCAGGATCAACTGACTGTCTCTTGGGCAGTCAAGCAAAGCTTTAGATGATGATTTGTCCACATAAAAAGTGGAGGAAGGCACAGGGAGTGACACAAAAGAAAAGGTCTTTTAAAGGGAGTGACAACTTTCTGTGGGTAGATTCATCTGAGATCTTTAGAGAAACTGCTTCTTTGGAGAGTTTTCAAGTTCTTCATGCTTGAGACTTCTGACTGCTCACATTCTTCGGAGTTCTGAGTTCATATTGGAGGCTGGTAAAGAATCTGTTGACTGGACCTGAGACCCTGTACATGGTGAGACTGTCCTTGAATCTCTCCCCTTTGGACTGATAAATGGTGAGTGAAAAAGAGCTAACTCCTTTCCTGGATTTTCTGAAGAGATTAGCCTCAGGAGAGACTCTCTTGAGAGAGGTTCCCTGAATCCCAAGGTCCTTGACTACAAGGGTTGAGGCCCCTCTAACTAAAGACAAATTCTCCCCTGCCTGGGTTGAGCCAGGGGCTGAAGCAAAATACCTAGGGCTTAGGCTAGATATCTTACCCTATTCTCTCTCTCACTTTCTAACTTCATTCTTTCTATATTAATAAATAAATTATTAATAAATCTTTTTGGAATTAATTAAATTCCTTATGATTCTAATTTTGAATAATCCATCCAAATCCATCCAAATCTTTTTATAATTAATCCATTTCCCCCCTTACAATGTTCATTAAGGAGATTGGTCTGTAGTTTTCTTTCTTCATTTTTGGTCTGCCTAACTTTGGAATTAGTACCATTTTTGTGTCATAAAAAGAAATTGGTAAGACTGCTTCTTTGCTTATTTTGTCAAATAGTTTGTATAGTACTGCTATTAGTTCTTTAAATGTTTGATAGAATTCACTTGTGGATCCATTTGGCCCTGGGTATTTTTTCTTAGGATGTTCATTGATGGCTTGCTCAATTTTTTTTTCTGAGATGGGATTATTTAAATATTCTATTTACTTCTTTTGTTGATCTAGGTAATTTATATTACATTTCACCTAAATTGTCATATTTATTGCCATGTAATTCAGCAAAATAGTTCTTAATAATAACCTTAATTTCCTCTTCATTAGAGATGAGATCACCCTTTTCATCTTTGATAATGTTAATTTGATTCTCTTTTTTCTTTTTTAAAATTAGATTAACAAATAATTTATCTATTTTATTTTTTCAAAGTGCCAGATTATGATCCTTTTTATTAGTTCAATAGTTGTTTTACTTTCAATTTTATTAATTTCTCCTTTGATTTTTAGGATTTCCAATTTAGTTTTTTCTGTGGATTTTGAATTCATTCTTTTTCTAATCTTTTAAATTGCATGCCCAATTAATTTATCTCCCTCTCTCTATTTTTGTTGATATAGGTACTCAGAGATATACATTTCTCCATAAGTACTGCTTGATGATATCCCATACATTATTTTCTCCTTATTGCCATTCTCTTTAATGAAGTCTATAATTATTCCTATGATTTCCTTTTTTGACCCACCAGATATGAATATATTATTTAATTTCCAATAAATTTGTCTATCCATGAACTTTTATTAATTAAAATTTTATTGCATTATGATCTGAAAAAGTTGCATTTTCTACTTTTCTGCATTTGTTTGCAATGTTTTTTATGCCCTAATAAATGGTGGGTCTTTGTATATGTACCATGAGGTGCTGAAAAGGTTTATTTTTTTTTATCACAGTTTGGTTTTATCCAGATATCTATTAACTTTAATTCTTCTAACATTTCATTCACTTCCTTTGCTTCTTTCTTATTTATTTTTTTGGTTTGATTTATCTAGTTCTGAAAGGGAAAGTTGACGCACCAGACTAGTATGGTTTTACTATCTATTTTCTCCTTAAGCTCCTTTAGTTTTTCCTTTAGAAATCTTGGTGCTATACCTTTTGGTACATAAATGTTTAATAATGATATTACTTCATTGTTTCTAGTGCCTTTTAGCAAGATGTAATTTCCTTCCTTACTTCTTTTAATGAGATCAATTTCTACTTTATCCTTGTCTGTTATCATGATTGCTACTCCTGTTTTTTTAACCTCATTTGATGCATGATGAATTTTGCTCTAGTCTTCTATCTTGCATCTTTGTGTGTCACCTGCCTAAAATGTGTTTCTGGTAAACAAAATATAGTAGGATCCTGATTTTTTATCCACTCTGCTATCAGTTTCTGTTTTATGGGTGAGTTCATTACATTCACATTCAGAGTTATGATTACTAACTTTGTATTGCTCTCTGTCTTATTTTCCCCATTTGATTCTCCTCTATTCCCTTTCACTTTGTTCTTCCTCACCTGTGTTTTGCTATTTATAACCCCACATTTCCTCCACCCTCTAATCGTTGTCCCAGTGAACACTCTGATAGCTTACTCTGGTTTGGTGGGGCTTGGGGGAAGGGGTGGCTCAGTTCACGTTTTTGTGCGAGCTTTTCCTCCTCCTTATAGTGTGGAAATGTTCAAACCCCACGTACCTTCCTTTCTGTGGGGTACTGGAGAGTCCCTCCGTTCTTCCAAAGGTGATTTTTATGCTCTTTTGAGGTAGTCTATTTCGTTAGGTGCCGGGGAGGGAAAGTGAGTTGCATCTAGATTGCAGCTATGTTTACCCGGAAGTCTGACAACCAACTATTTTAATTAATACAGGCAAGTCTATTTTATTTTTTTTTATTTAGCAATTATAAAAACAAAAAAAGTAGAAACCTGGACAAAAGGGTCTCAGAAGCTAATGAATTAAGAATCAGAGCAGTGAATGAGAAATAGCTGAACTTATAGTATATCCTCTAAAACTCATGTTTCCTAATATGTGTTAGCATCTTTTGTAGGGGAGATAACCTAGAGGTTGTTTGATCAATGTTGGATAGAGGTGGTGAGAGAAAGAAAAAAGTTGCATTCTCACCTTCCTTGGATATGCAAAAATCAGAATAATAGTCTATTCAACTTCTTATTAAGAACAGTGGTTCTAGGTCTTTTTCTTTTTTTGGAGAGGAGAGGTACTATGGATATATAATGCTTTCAGATTTAGTCATTACATCAGTTGGATGACTTTATCTGTATTTTTAAATTTTTTAAAAAATATACTTTTGCTTAAATGTACTTATTGTGTTAGGGTGAAATATTTAGAAAAAAGTAATAATTAAGCCTGTTTTATAATGTCTCTGTGAAGCTGAAAAAATATGGGATGAATACATCATAAAGAAAATATGTCATAAAACAATGAATAACCATTTTCAATTAAATAAAATTAAATATTTTAAATAATTAATGTCAATACATCTAGAATTAAAAAGAGTAATTATGCATTGTAGAGGAAATACATAGAACTTTTCTGAAAATATGTGATATCCTTAATATCATAGGAATTTGATGGATCTGATAGATGAGAATTATTATATACTAGGTTATATGACAAAGAAGAATCTATTTTCTCTAAAGGTTTTTTTTTTTTAAAAAACAAGATATACTCCTAATTGCTTAGAAGTCTTTACTGGTCTCAGAGTAGGAGGATAGAGAAGATAACATTTTAAGGTCCTTTTCAGTTCTGTGAGAGAGATACCATATGTAATATTTGGTGTAAGACAATTGGACAGGAGAATCGATTCAACTAAACCCTGGGGTTGCTGAGTATGACAATGGCAAAGAGAAATGATATTCTATGCTTACATGCGAGGTAAGGGATTTGAAGCTGAACTCCTTAGCATGACTAGTTTTAGTGAGTGAGACAATTGTTAGTTGAAAAAAGGAAATAAAAGGAATATGAAAAGGTGATTCCTGAAATTACCACAAATCTGAGAGTAACTAGATCATCAAGCAACGTGACCCTAAAGTCTCTGTAGTCTTTAGTATTAGAGTCACTTGATAATTTCCCCAGTATCAATATAGTTATTGAGGCAAATTATTTTTATAAACTATGATAGACACTCCCACTCCCATCCAGTATTATACTTTTTTGTCACCAGAACCCAAGATCAGAAATCCATAGCAAAAACATTTAATTAAACCATGAAAGCAATGTAAAAATACATGCAAATAATAGTAGAGAATCAAGAGGTGGAATCATTTTCTACTCCCTACTCCTACACTTCTTCTACGCTTAAGTGTGTACATTCCCTTTCAGACTGTAAGGGTAATTTAATTTCATCTTAATTTATCTATTTCCCTTAGAATAGAAAGGGAAATATTTCAGTTTCAGAATTCCCCAGGGTACAAACTTTAGGTGGCAATATTACTGGCCTTATTGAGTTCTGAAGGACTAAATAATCTATGAGAATAATTTGGGAAATGGTGACTTTTTATTTGGTTAATCTCACTTTCAAGTCTACTGGGCATTTTGCTAAAGACAGTAGCCTACTATAGTTATCATAATTCTCTTGAACCACATATCTCATAGATTTATGCTTCAATTTCCCCTTTATATAGTATCAACTTTCACCAGAAGAGGAATCAATAAATACTTTGATAATAATGCTTTCTCAAAAACTCTGGATAAAATTCATTCCAAATCTATGACACATACTATAGCATATAGCACAGTAGATAGAACACCAGGCCGAAAATAATGAAGTTGATGCTGTCAGTCATGTCTGATTCTTTGTGAGTTAATAGATTTGTTCATGGAGTTTTTCACAGTTAATCACAATGGCTTGTCATTTCCTACTCCAGTGTTTCTCCATTTTAAAGAAGAACTGAAGGAAATAGGAGTTAAGTGACATTCCAGGGGTCAAATAGCTACCATGTATCTGAGGTCAGATTTGAACTCAGATCTTCCCAATTCCATGTTCAGTGCTCTATCCACTGGACCACCCCACTATCTAAAGACCCCAAAAACCCAACTTAAAATCTAGTTTCAGACACTTGTGATCTTGTGTGATCACTGTGTGATCTTGAATCAGTCACTTGTTTGCCTCAGTTTCTTCAACAATATAAGATAGAGAATAATAGTACTTACCTGACTGGGTTGTTTTGAGAGCCAAAGATGATAACTACAATGTGCTAAAGTTCCTATCATGTAGGAGGTGCTATATAAATGTCCATTCCCTGACCCTACTCCTTCATTCCCTTTAATGTATACAGTATTCTCAGGATGGGAAAGTATAAAGTAGATATTAAATTTTAAATTTTTGAAGAAAGCTAAATAATTTCAGACCTAACACACACACACACTATAAACCTTAAAATTTCTTAGACTTATAAATGTTGGAAATTTCACTATTGGGAAATTTCATACTTGAAAAATTCCCTATTGATAGTGGGAACTCTATTGGAATGTGAACCCCATTGGCATGGAAGGTTCCTCCTCCTCCCTTCTTAAGATTACTTTAGGACAGAAACCTTTTGCTGAACAATGGAAAGGGCTTTGACCTATGCTTAAGCATAGAACAGGAAGTTCTTTGAGTCATGATTGATTTTAGAATTGATACAATAGAGATACTTGGAATGACAGAACCAGGTCTTGGAAAATACAATTTCCACCCCACTCAGTCCTAACAGGATTTAGGAAGGGCTGCAGCAAAGGATCAAGATTTAATTATTGAGAATATGACCTTCAACAGACATGTGCAAAGCCACAGACCTCTGGGCAGTCCTAGGTTAAGCTAGAGCCACCATTGGCACAGGGAAGACATGGACAGTGATTGGTAGATGTGAGAACTGAGGGGAGGGAACTTGGATGGTTTCCTTAAAGATAGAGGGGTCTGAGGACTGAGGGGGTGGTTGGTTGGAGAGGTTTTTGGTCTGAGAGGTGGTGCTTGGAGAGTTGGCTCTGAAAGAAGCTGGAGGTGGAGGCCCCTGAGACTGTTTCTCCATTTTGGTCATGTGAGTGATAGGGACTGATCTCTTTTCTTTGCCTCAACTATCTAAGGGCTTGGGCCTTTTGGCCAGCCTAAACAGAAGGGGTATTTAAGCCCTATTCCCTTCTCTCCCCTTTCTCTCTCCCTCTCTCTCTCTCGGCTCTTTTTGGACTTCCGTTTTGGAGCAGGCGGTCTCTTGCGTGATGTGAGGTTATTTTGTCTAGGCCTCTGGCCTAGGCACATGTTTCTTACTTGTATATTCTTTAATCTTTAACCTTTAATAAACCTCTAAAAAATATAATACTCCTTGCAGAGAGAAACTAATTTCTACCTGCCTCAGTCTCCCCATCTCCCCTAAATTTAAAGTGATTTCCTTGTCACAACACACACACACACACACACACACACACACACACACACACACACAAAGAGTCATCTCATCTGATTTAAAAGATCTTTCAGCAACATGATTCCAGCAATTAATTTCCTTAAATACCTGGGTAATCTACCTCCTAGAGGCATAAACAATATAACTCAAAGAAAAAAGACAGTCCACTGAAAAGGGAGCTGTAAGTGGACTCTGAAGTGCAAGTGACTTCCGTGCTGACCGACTGAAACAGATGTGTTGCTTCCAGACCATTTTGGGTCCATTTGCTTAGCTTCAATCAGCTGCAAACACCTGTAATGGCTACATGGGGACTCCCTCTTTCCATGGAATACTACTCATCTAAAGTCCTGAAGACATTTATTGAACACACTTGAGGAGTATCATAAGCCTGGCATATGGTGAAAAGTTCTAATCTCCAAATAATCAATAGGGAATTTACAGTCTTAGATGATGGGAATAAATGTATAAGGAAAATAGAAAAGGAGAGAAACAGAGAAGTAACAAATATTAAAGAGTAGGGAGAAAAGAAAGACATGAAAGGTTAAAGCAAAATAGCATAAAATTGAAACAATATATAATTAGAATTAATAACATGGGACTCAACAAAAAAGATTATACACTTCCATAGAAGGAATGAATGGAGTCCAAATATAGATTGAAACACAACATTGTTTAATTTTTTCCTCCAAAAGTTTTTCTCTGGTGTAAGTGATATGCATCTTTTTTTTTTTGACCCTTACCTTCTGTCTTGGAATCAATACCGTGTTTTGGTTCCAAGGCATAAAAGTGGCATATTTATACAAATAAAGGAATATTACTGTGCCATAAGAAATGATGAAAAGGGCAATAGGAGTTGTCACTTAACCAAAGACAGACAGTTAGGAAGTGGCTAAGGCCAGATTTGAACCCAGGACTATCTGTCTCTGGGATTGACTCTTAATCCACTGAGCCACCTAGATACCCCCAATATGTGTCTTCTTTCACAACATGAGGAACATATGTTATATGATGACATATGCATAACCTATATCATATTACCTTCCATCTTGGGGAAGAGAGTTTTGAGGAAACCAGTTGAAGGGAGAAAGAAACCAAATATTGCAAAATATCAGAAACTGATTATGAAAGACTGTATTGACTTGTAAAAAAAGAAATAAATTTTTAAAAAATGAATAACAAAATAGGGTTTAATATACAAAAATAGGATCTCCAGCCAAAAGTCCATTTTTTTCCCATCATACCATTTTGTCTCTGATATGTTCTTTATTTTTATTAAAAGAAATATTCAATACATTTCAAGAAAGATACAAATTTAAACATAGAAATGAAAAATTATTTGATAATTTAATAAATTAGGGAAAGTAGAAAGCTAATAGAATTTTAAGTCAAAACAGTTATAATTAAAATTAAATAAAAATATGAAATACTTTAAAAATTGGTAGTTAATTCTTCTAAATATATCTCTCACTACTAAACAAGTAGGATACTCAAGAAAATATAAAAAATAATGGGTATAGGCAGAGCTATCTATAATAACTATTAGGAAAGTAAGGCCTTGATTCAAGATGCCAATATGTTTGAATATTTCCTTCCCAAGAAGGTAGTAGTGAGTAGTATGGGGCTAGAGGAAGACCAAGAAGTATTTTGGAATAAGAAAGCAGATCACACTCCTTCACCTACCATAGTCAATCACCCCTTGGGATCTTTGTGTCTGCACTCTCCCTGGTCCACCTTCCCATACCATATCACTATTACCCAGATGGGAGAATTAGTCCATGTACTGTCTGATATGAAGACCTATGTGGCATCAACAGTGATGAAGATGTAAGTCAGTCTTGAAGGGTGTCCCATGGACTCTGTCCCACTATAAAATGATTTGATCCCTGGTATCAAAATTCACAGTTACAATTCTGTATTCAGATAAGCCAAGATCCACAGGAAATCCCCAAGTGGATACAAGCCTAACCTCAGGATCATAAGAATTCCAATTGGACTTCAGTGATAGTTACAATACTGAGACTAACATCACAGTAGATTTTTACATACGTGAACTCATTTCATCCCCACAATATTTTACAAAACATTTTATACCTGATCAAATTGAGTCTCAGAAAAGGGAAATGATTTTCTCATGTTCACACAGGTTTTAAATATCAGAAGCAACATGAGAACCCAGAGTCCTCTCCTCAGTCCCAAGTCCAGAATTCTCATGATATATACTCTGCCAAATGCAAAGTGAGTTGTTTTTAAAATCAAATCTAATACTTGCAGACTTTTTTTCAAATCAAGAAAAAATGAAACTGATACTCATCATCTAAAGTAGATGTGAAAAGAAAAATAAAACAACTGGATTCGTTACTGGGCAATTTACCTTCTCATCCTAGCTTTGCCATTCGGTGTCAATAGCTAAATCATATAAGCTCACAATTACATACACAATCACACATACACACCCGAACAATGTCAGGACATAGGACACATATGATAATAGTCGTTATACCTACGTAACAAAAACAAGTTCATGCCCTTGAAGGAATTTGTATTCTTTGCCAATTTTGTTTAGTACAGGGTTTTTAATATTATGTGCCTTTAGTAAATGCCTCTCGAATTGAATTTTTTGATTGATCATAATGAGACAAACCCATATAAAGCACTATAAACATCTTGGACAAATGGAGATGTAGATATATAGTTATTTTTATTACAGAATTAATGAAAAGAAAACACATGTTTTACTTAGCAAATCATTCCTTTGCTAGAGTGATAGCCATAAATTTCAAAATTGGAGTTTACAGCTTTTCACTGTGTGACCTTGGCTAAGCTGTTTAATTTCTGCATGCTTCAATTACACTATTTCTTCCATAATCAGAATATACTTAAGAAACTAACATGGAAATAATGAGATTTAATTAATTTTGAAATATATTAATTGAATTTGCACTATAGAATAAATCTTATGGGTCATAAGAAAGATCAACACTTAGAAGGAACTAGTTGCTCTTGGACACAATGCTGGAGCCAGAGTTAACAAGACTTGGATTCAAATCCTATTTTGAGCACTCAAAGTCTGAATAATTATGGAAAATCAATTAACCTTTTTTCCTGTCTGCAATATGGGGAATGTAACTTTCAGAGAACTATTGTGACGATCTGAAAAGTTCTTTGCAAATATTAAAGCACTATATAAATGTTGATTATTACCTCTGTCATTATCACTATTATTTGAATATTGCTGTAATATGCTGCCTTTGTTGTTGTTTTTCTTATTTAGCCATTTCAGTCATGCCTGACTCCTAATGACTACATTTGCTGTTTTTCTTGGCAAAGGGACCGTAATGTTATTTTTTTCTATTTTTATTTATTTATTTATTTGTTTGTTTGTTTATTTATTTGTTTGTTTGTTTGTTTGCTTATTTATTTATTTTTACAGCTTATTTTACAGACCTGAAAACTACAGCCCACAGGGTTGTGTGACTTTCCCAGGGTCACAGAACTAGTGAATGTCTGAGACCACATTTGAATTCAGGTCTTCCTGACTCTAGGCCCCAGACCCTATCCATTTCACCAATTACCTGCCCTGAAGACTTTCTACAAATTTAAATTAATTCTATGAAAGACATGAATTGGGAGACATTAAAAATAAATAAGATAATAATTGTGTCCTTTAATTCAAAAGCAATGAGTTTCTACAACACCATTTTTTCCCTTAAAAATAATTCAATTGATAGTTTCTACAAGAGAATGTCCCTCATCTCCAATGAAGTGAGTATTTATTTTGGATTGAATTAGCATATACTTATCTTTTTATTTTTTGTTTCTCACAGTAAAATATGAACTCTTTAAGCCTCAAGGCTATTTATTTTTTATTTCTCCCACCTGTAGCACATAGTAGACACTCAATAAATGTTGGATTAAATTAAATTTTAATAAGATAAAAATTGATAGGGATAAATACAAAGTATACACGAGTTTTTTTAATCAATTTACCTATAAAAATATAGTTAATTTGGATTTTATCCTGTAAACCTTGCATTGAAACTAAGTTGCTTTTTATTGGAAAGTGACAGTATTAAAGTAGTCATTTAAGGAAATAATTTTGGAGCCCTTAGATTCAAAGCTTCATAGGATAAGGAGCAAGTCCTAGAAATAGGTCTTGAATTCATATCTGACCTCAGATATTTTCTAGCTATGTGGTTGTGGGCGAGTAATTTAACTCCAGTTGTTTAGTCCTTATTTTATTGATCTTCTATCTTGCAACTAACACTTCATATTGATTCTAACACAGAAAGTAAGGGATTTTTAAAAACAAGATAATTTTGGTAGGATATATAGGAGGGATTAAAATGGAAGAGAGTTATGAGCTTAGAAATAACTATGATAATTAATATAAGAAGATCTGAATTTAGCTTATGGTGAAGAGGAATAGAGAAAAGAATTGTGTCAACAGTATTTTAAAAGAACAATTAATATCCCAAGGCATTAATTGGTGATTATTTTTTTTAATTACTGAACATTCAAAAAGTCACATAAAACTTTTGATCTAGTAATACCACTAGTAGACCTATACATCAAAGACATGAAAGAAAGAGGGAAAGGCCTCATATGTACAACAAAAGATGGACAGCAGCTTTTTTGTAATGAAAAAGATCAGTTAAGGGATATTCATTAATAGGATAATGACTGAACAAATTGTCATAGATAAATAAAGGAATATTGCTGTGCCATAAGACATGATGAAAAGGGTAGTTTTATAAAAACTGCAACATTTGACTAAACTGATGGAAGAATCAAGTGAGCAGATACAGAACAATTTATATAACAACAACAACACACTGATTAATTTTACAAGACTTAAAAAGTAGTATCAGTGCAATAACAAACTACAATTTTAGAAGATTTATGATGAATCATACACCCACCAATCACCTGAGAGAAGGAATGAATTCAAGATATCAAATTATATATACATTTTTGGACATGGTTAATGTAGGAATTTGTTGTGTTTGATTATGCCTATTTGTTATATATAAGTTTTGCTTTTTTCCTTTTAATTGTGGGGTGAGTGGGAGAAAAAGAAAATAAATGTCTGTTAATTGAAAGACAATTCAAATGATTTATTGAATGGTGTTTATATATGGGAAAGGATGGACAGAATTAAAATATACAGATATTTTTAAGAAGTTGTAATCCTTGAAACATGGACATACATACACACACGCACACGCACACACACACACATACACACACAGGAGTCAGTTCAGTAAAATATCCTATTTTTTACACCATATTTTTCAAGTTAACATGACCAAGTCATTTAATCTCCCTTTGATCTCAGTTTCTCATCATTAAAATAAGGATTTTGGACTAGATGACCTCTAAGGACCCTTCCAAACTCAAGATCTCTGATGCCATTATGCTATGACCCTAAAATCTTGTACTGGCATGCTGAGGAAATGTACAAGAAGCTATGGAAATGAATGAAACTCAAAACTGAGAAAATTCAGAGGTATATATCTTTGAGAAAAGATAATAATTTAAAGGGATAACTTTTGCTCCTATAATGGACAACCAATGCCTGAATTAAAAAAAAAAAGTTTTGCCAAATTCTTCAAAGGCCAATTATTTTATTGTTTGAAATTATCCCTATTTATAATGGAATCTTCTGGCTTTTATCAAAATTTATATGGATAAAATATATAATCAATCAATCTATCTGAAACACATAACCACACAGTCTTTTAAAATCCATTTTTGGAGAAATACACACATATAGTATCATAAATTTACAAAAATAATTAAAATTAGTTTGGAGGCTAATGATAGATGATAAGTCAAAATAGAATGTTTATACATAGATTTTTTTTAAAATAGCTTGTTCAGTGCATGATGGCAATAAGGAAAACAAGAGATTCAATTACAATTGTCAACCTTTATATATATTAAAAGCTTTCCACTTCCATCAGTGACAACCACAGGATGTACACAGATATTGATTGCAAGCCATTTGTACAAGATGGATTAATAGTTTCTTCTCCCGTAAATATAAATATTTCAACTCAAGCTAATCAAACCTTCAAGTTGTTAAATACACTGTTAACAATATCAAAGTGCATTCTCTGATCTCTTCACCCCTACCACTCTTCCCAAGAGAATTGGCTAATATAATGTCATGTGGGGTAAGAAAAATGATTTGAATATTACCATATTCTTTGCTTTAAGACCTGAAACAAATGGGTTAAAGGAGCTTTTTTTTGTAGACTCTTTTAATTGTTAAACATTTGTTCACCCATAGCTTTTGACCAGATAACAAATGATCTGCATATGTTCTTTTGTCTGAATATGGCAAAAAAATGGTTTTGTTTTTTATTCTCCTATAACGCAATATATTGTTAGAAGCAGTTAGAAGATAATTCAGTGAATAGAGTAGTGCTTCTGAATTTAGATCAACTTTCATTCAAATCCAGCCTCAGATAATTACTTTATGTATGGGTAAGTTATTTAGTCTCTGCCAATTTAGGTTTTCTCTGCTGCAAAATGGAAATAATAATAGCAACAACCTCTCAGAATTATTGTGAAAATAAAATGATATAACCTTTATAAAGTTCCTAACTCAATATGCAATAGTCACTTACTAAATACTTTTTCTTCTTTTCTTCTAATCACAACAATTTTTTTTCTAAAAAAACCTGCTGCTTCCATAAAATTACATGTTAGCCAACCTGCAGATATCACTGTAAAGCAAAACTGGCTGAGCACATGCACATCTTTTGCTAACCTTTCTCAATGAGAAAAGGGGAGGAGATGATTCTTCTTAGGCTACACTTTTCTTCTCTCAATGGGTAGATTCAAGATGTGACTTTCCTTAAATCCACATATTTAATCCCAATTACTCACTCAGAGTCTGGGTATTAAAGTAATTTGGCACCTTTGACAACAAATGCCTTGATCTTAATGCTTAGTTAATTGAATCTAGTTTACGTAATTGTACCTTTATTGTTTTAGTAACTTATATAATACAAAAATATTAACTCAATAATAATCATAAGGTCCTCCTAAAATAACTGGTAAGAGTTCCTATATGGAAGATCCATAATTATTCTAGACTGAGGTATAATCTCTCTTTTAATTTCTTTGTATTAACTTCTTTATATTCCTGCTGGACACTGATGCTTTTCTTTTTTCCTTTCCAAACATATAGATATGCAATATATTAAAACACCCATGACTGATCACAGATTTTATGTGAAATAAAATCAGAAAATAGAAATATTTGAAAGAAAAGGTGAGAGGGGAGGAGGAATCAAATACATGTTTCCATTAGCAAAGATAGCACATAGAGGAGTTGGAGGGCATACCAAACTTTTGGAGCTTTCCTTGGTTGTTAAAAGGACAATCACAGTAGACAAGTGTAATGTGAGATCTTTATGCTATAAATATGGCAGAGAAGAAGAGAGGATGGGAAAGAAAAAGAGATTGGAGAGGAAAATAGTTCTGTATATGCAACAGTTTTGCTAATAGAGATGCATGTTGACAAAAGAATTAAGTTGAGAAGAAACTTGTCCTTGTTAGGATAAGAGTAATTGAATTTATTTTGATATAATATTGGAGAAAATTCTATTTTATTTTTAGTTTTCCTGAGGTAACAAGGTTTTATATAAATCTATTCATCCCCGACTGAGATTGTTTTTCTTTTACTTAAAAAAGTCTCAATCTTTATAGTATAACATTAAATTACCACAATAGCCATTTCTGAAAATGTATATCTTTTTTTTTGCATTATATGCTCACCATTTCTCTGATGTGAGTAGTATGTTTCATTTGTAATGATTTGATGAAAGTTCTAAGGTTTATCAAAGTTGTTTACCTGTATAATGCTATTATAATTGTACAAAATGTTCTTTTCATTCTGATGAAATTTTTTGCATCAGTTCACAGAGGTTTTCCCAATTTCTTCTGAAGTTTTCCACTTCATCATTTCTCCTATGCTTTACTGGACTACCAGATATCTACAACCACAAAAATTTAAGGGCCACTCATTTAGGGAAAGGCTATCAATGTTGATTCATCTCTCAATGTGAAAGCATGGAGAAGAGCAAATAAGGCAAAATATAAAAGAACTTCTGATTTAGTACTTTTGTAAAAAAGAGTTCAGTATTAAAAAAAAAAAACTATTGCCAGATATTAGAGAGATGCTCACCTATTATCTTTTAAAAATCCTTGCAAAATTCACCAAAAAGCATGTTCAGTCATTCAAAATCTTATTTAATTATGAGTCACTTGTAGCAATACTTACAGGAATAGCTATTGTCCCCATTACTATTTCTTCAATATTCAATCTATCCAGGAAGATTTAAGGACTTTGAATTTTGTGCCCAATTCTCATTTTTTCTTCTTTCTCAGAACATATGGACTAAGAAAACAAAGCTCTGTACACCAATTTAAACACAGCTTAGCAGTTTATGTCAAATATAAATCCTCACAGAGAAGCCTGAAAACACCATTCTATACCTAACTGCCTGCCATTCTAAAGAAGGCAATTGAATTCTAAGCTTCTTGAACACCTAGTCTTTCTTGTGTCTATGGAAACTCTAATCTGTGAAAGCCCCCACATAGTAGAAATCTTTTAAAAGGTTTCTTCTTACCACTCCTTCAGAAGAATGTCTACAATTAGAAGGATCAATTTAGATGATTTTGAAATTAAAAAGACCTCATAAGTCTCCTTGTTACACTATAAAAAAATTTAACTGACTATATTTAAAAAACACAATAGAAACTGTGACCAAAATGCTACTTTCCTGATTGCAGATTTAGCAACCAATCCTCCAAAGAGAGGAATAAGTTCTTTAGAGAAATTTTAGATCCTTAAATATTTTAAATAATTAAAGGGAAAGACTTGGCATTCCCTACCATGAAGCACTGGGCTAACATCAAAATGTGGACAGTTTCATTAATCCCTCAAAAGGAAATATGTTAACTTAAAATAAAAAGAAGATCCGTCTCTTAATTGGAACAAATGACTTGCTGATATTCAGAAACAAGTACTGATAGGGAGGACATATAAAGTGTTTATGGTGTCACTAAGTTTCAGAGCTTGATGAAACAAAGATCATGCCATGCATTCATCCTATTTTATAATGAAGGAACTTAACCATCTGGTTGGGTGACCTACCCCAAGTCACACCTGAGGTAGATCAGATACTAAAGAGCTAAGTATTCTGACCATTATTCTACTTCTCTTTCCACAATCCAATTAAGTCACTTTGTAGATTTTTTTAAAGAGAGTCTGGTGCTTTGGGTGAAGGTGGGGCAGAGACAAGACAAGACAGAGACAAGGAAAAATGAAAAAGAATAGCATGATTGAGGTAATGTGGGAAAAAGATGAGACCCTTTGTCTTATCTACTACATAAGTTGTATTGAAAATATTTTCAGAAATCCTTTGAACAATAATCTTATATCTACAACCTTTTAATTCAATGATCAAAATCAAGCACTTTGCATCTGTGCTAAATATTAAATGTAAAATAATTTAAAGATACTGTTATCCCCAATACCAAGTTTATGTAAATATCATTGAATATAAATATCAACAATACTACTAATATTACTATTAATAATATTAACAATTTATGATATCTGAATCCCATAGAAAATGATAATAATAGATTGATACTCTTACTACTAATATAGTACTTATTTACTATTTTGCATGTTCAATAATGGGTAGACCTCTCACTGCATCACAGAATTCATCAAACCCAAACATTTAAATTCTAAACAATTTACTTTGGAAATCTGCTTTTAAATGATGTGGAGAGAAGTAAAATCGATGTCTGAACAAACCTCATAGGTCACCTAATATAATCTGAACCTAAATAGGAATCCTTTCTACTATATCCATAAAAGGTTGACCTTCAGCCAATACTTGACCTCCATTGATAATGAGGCCACTTGAACAGATTTCTGGGCCTGAAGTTAGGAATAATCATTTGTAAAAGTTCAAATCCAGCCTCAGACACATACTCTTTGTCTGGCCCCAGGCAAGTCACCAAACCCTATTTTCCTCAATTTCCTCATCTGTAAAATGAGCTAGAGAAGGAAATGGCATACCAATCCAACATATTTTCCAAGAAAATCCCAAATAAGGTCATAAAGAGTCAGCACAACTGTTAAAAGACTTAACATCAGGGAAGGCTTCCCTGAGAATGTTGCAATTGACCTACTTGTTGAAGAAAGCAATTTTGGGTGTTTCTAGGATAAAACAGGTTTTAGAATTATCTTCCAAGTCCAGAAACTGTTGAACAACTACTTGTTAACACAAAGACCATATGTTTAAGCAGTTACATTTTTAGAAATCATTTCTTGTAACCAAATGCATACATACATATTCAGACACACAAATTGTTTCTGGCTCTACTTCTGCTAAAAAAATCAGTGAATCATTGGATTTGGCCACTTTTTACAAATCACCTCTAATTGCTTTTATAAAATTAAAAAAGTAGTCAGAAATAGGAATGTATATATGTTAATAGTAAAAACTGGGAAACACAGTGATGCATATTTTTGAAGTAATGTCCTGAATTTTATGTATACTTACAATGAGATATCTATACTTTATATTTTCAATATAATAGGACAAAATCAGCTTTGTTGTTAAGTACCATACTTTTAACTGTTTTATGTATTAAGAGAAAATGCCAATCTCATTTTATCAACTACATTTGAAAAATTATAAGCATTGCAATATGGAGGTATAAAATGTCATTTTCCCCTATTTAGAGTGATGGCACAATTAGAAGAAAAATGAAATTATGAGGGGAAATGTGTCTTTTATAGAATAATAATTGCCCTAGCTTGAGAATATTTGAAGGTTGTATGTTTTAAGAGGTATTCACTGTTTGAATTAAAAGTGGTTAAAGCACTTAGCAGGAGGTACTGCATCAGAGAAATTCATTTTATCAATAAACTAGAATTTAATGAGAAAAATGGACCATTTGTGATTACATTCTAGTGCTCTTGTGCCTTCTACTGCTTTTTGTCTGTTCTTCAAATGAATCATGACCATTCTTTTTTATTTTCAAAGATTTAATATAGCATCTAAACCATCATAAGTACAGACTTTATTTTAGGACTGAAAATCAGCAAATACTAGAAATGCCCAACTATCGCCAAATAGCAAAGTCAACTTGAGCTAAAGAGAGCAGAGACATTCCCTTCCAATGCAGAATCATCTAAAACATTTGTCCCAGCTTACACCTGTTTCTGGTATTGAGGAATCCACTATACATAAGCACAGTGGAGATATGTGGTCAGAGGATATCTTGACCTTGCCAAAAACAAATCTAGAAGTATTTAGGGGAAAAAAAAACTGTGTCTCAGAAAAGAAGTTGAAATCTGTAGCATCATAGATTTGCAATTATGGAAAACAGTGACATATACAAGTGGAACTACAATACTAGTATTTTGAAGCTGCTTGGAAGCAACATTTATAATGATAACAGGCAAGTGTGTAAAGTGGTATTCTATACTTACAGGCATTTATAAATGTCCTTATTTATCTGCTGAGTTCACAAAAGACGCTGCTTCCCTGTGATCATTATTATTTAAAATTTAAAGCTATTTTTTATTTATTGTTCAGTTTATCCCAAATGTATATGTGTGGCATTCTCATCTATGCCTGAGCATAGACAATAACCCATAAAAACCAGCCCCAAATAAATAGTGTAGTTGACAGGTAAATTATGGAAATGGTGAGCAATGGAAATTTGGGAACATCTTTAGTACGGCAGTTTACAACCATACGTGTTGTTTATCTTGCTTTACAGTGTCAGCAGGAAAATGTTTCTTCCTTGGTAATGGTACTTGTGACAAGTATGGTTGAAAAAGTAGTGGCCCTTTTTTATGCTGAGTGGTAGAACTTGAAAATTATAATGAGAACATAAAAACATTGAATGAAATAAACATGGAGAAGAAAGTAGGTACATGGCTATACAAAGTTGTGAGGTAGAAGATTGTGGCAAAGAGAATTCAGTGTTGAAAGATTGTGGAATCCTAGTCAGAAGTTGATCAGAGAAAATGTTTCAGCAGGTCAGTTCAGAAACTGGAAATTTACAAAGGAATAGGGCTCTGTTACCAGAAATATTTTTTTAAAAACCTGTACTGAAGATTTCATAAGAGAGGATATGGTAAAAGAAAAAGAATATTATATCAATGTTATAGAATTTAAAAATATGGCTGGCCTTATCCTCTGTTTTTATGAAAAACAGATAAAATTATATTACAGCACTGACATTTCAGTTAACTAACATTAATTAAATGTTTACCCTGTTCCAGTTGCTATGATAAGTGCTGAGGATACACACACACACACATACACACACACACACACAGACCCACACACACACAGAATTCACTTTTCAGCTCGAGTATATTGAGAGACGTGGAACCTTCTATGAATAAATAAACTATATTCAGAATAAATTAGAAATATTCCACAGAGTCCACAAAGGAACTAGAATTAAAGGATCTTTCATAGGATCTAGAGATGAAAGAGGCCTCAGAGACAATCAATCAAAATCTTATCAGATGAGGAAACTAAGGATAAGAGTTATTAAATGACTTTCCCAAGCATATTAAAGTACAAAGCTATAGATATGGGCTCTTAGATGATGTTCCTGGACTCTCAAACATGTGCCATATTGCTTCAGTTCATTTCAACCCAGATACATAGCATTTAGCCTAATAGCAAAAGTACTCATGGCTTTTGTGTCCTAGTAACTCAAAAATTTGGATTGTATGAATGGTCTCTAAAACTTTCTGCAAATAATTTATCTGGAATACTAGATGTGTTATGCTGAGCAAGTCACTTAACCACGTTTGCCTTAATTTCTCATTTATAAAATGAGCTATAGATTATCAGTGATGCCAGGATCCAAGACAACTCCAAGGGACTTGTGTTTTGACTAAAAAGTTTATGGTCTATGTAGGGGTTATTTTGTTGTTTTTATTGTTCAATTATTCAGTCATATCTGTCTATTTGTGATCTCATTTTAGGCTCTTCCACAATTCACTTTATTTTCTTCTTTTATTTATTTTTTTCACATGTAGATAGAGTTTAAATAATTGTTTTATTTGTGATGCACGTTTTCTCTCTCACTACCACTTCTTACCGCTTTCCAAGATAGTAATATGACATAGATTATACATGTTTTATCATGAAATACATAGTTCTGTGTTTATAATATTGTGAAAGAAGACACATTATTAATATTAGAAAAATATTCATGAAGAAAATAAAGTAAAAAATGGTATGCTTCAGTCTCCATTTTTTGACTCCATCATTTCCTTCTTTTGTGGTGGATATCTTTTTTCATCACAAGTCCCTTGGAGTTGTCTTGGATCCTGGCATCACTGATAATCTATAGCTCATTTTATAAATGAGAAATTAAGGCAAACGTGGTTAAGTGACTTGCTCAGCATAACACATCTAGTAAATGTCTATATTTGAACTAATAAAGATAAAACTTCCTGATTCCATACCCAGTTCTCTGTCTAGTATCCCATCTAACTGCCTCTGTAGGGGTTATTACAATTCCACAAGTCTTTTTTTTTTATCAACATTTGATTATCATTGGTATAACAATATTTTAGTTCATGAATCTCTATTCTCTTTCTCTTCTATCTTCTCTCCAAAAGGGATTGAAGAGTCTCCAGCCATTAGCACAGTGGCTGGCACATAGTAGATACTTAATAAGGTTCATTAAAAGAATGAATTTAATGAATGTTAGTCAAATCCACTCTTTTAACAATAAATCCAAGTTTAAAACATGTTAATAATACAAGAAAAGAAATACTAGGGAGATTTAACTTTGGTTTCACTAGCTCCATAATAAGCCATTCTACTATAGCACCAATCATTGGAGATTTGTTCCTAATATAGCAGCATCTCTGCAAGTATTTGAGCAATATGTAAATATAATAATAAGCTCACAGTTCTATTTACTTGCAACCCAGAGCTCTGAAACAGAGCTTTCTTTCAACAGTTCAGAGAAATAACCACATTAAAATGGGTCTGCCCTGAGACACAGGATCGTCAAACCTATTTATTTCAAATCTTTACATGTCTCCTGTCATGGAGATTTTTCAGGGTTTTCCTGACATTACATTTTGATCTACAGATGCAAATTACCATCAGCATATCAGAGTTGGCTCAACAATGCAAAATGACTAAAATGTGAAAATATTTTACATGATGGCACATTTAAAATTTTTATCACCTTGGTTATCATCTCTAAGAGTGGGTGGGGTCATGGTTAGAAATGAGAAAGGAAGAGTGGGAAGGAGGGAGAGAATTTAGAATTTAAAAAATATATGATTATTAAAAATGTTTTATTTGTAATTAGAGGAAAATAACATATTATTATTAAAATACATTTTGGTTTTTTTAATATCATGTAGATATTTTCAAGGACTTGCATACAGACAAACTAGTTATTTACAGAATAAACATATTTCTAAGCCTTACCATTTCATGTCTCAAGACACAAGTCTCACTGAGGAAAAAAAAAATGTGTTGCATTTTTTCCAGAGCCAAAATGAAACCATTTAAGCAATGGAACCAAAATTCCATGAGTTATTTTATAGCTATGTGCCTATTAACAGTGTCACAATATTACAACTAATGCACCTCTTTTCTTCTTTTCTCACAAAACCTGATTATATTGTGTTTCTGGGGACTTTAAGAGTTATCCTTTTGCTTTAGAAATGAAACACTGCAAATAGAGAAGCAAAGTCAAGGTAACCATGACCAACTGAATTCTGCTAAATTATAGTTCCAATCCTCTCCAAGGATTGAAAAATTATTACCTATAACAAAATGAACCATATGACTTGAGGTTTTACAGTAATGCTATAATAGGCAGGTTAATGGCAAACTTGGAAGGCAATTCTTTTTCTATGGTTCTTCAGGGTTATGAAGATCTGTCACGGTGGTTCTCTGGCTTTTACTTCCAGAGGCTGGACATTTTCTGTGAATTTCCCATGGTAATTTGACAGCATGTGAAGTTGAAGCTTTGCATGGGAATTGTTAATGCAGAACTGTTCAGAAATGTGGAAGACCTAAGTCACTAATGCTACCCTTGGTTCAGGAACCCTGGAAAATTAAATTTAGTTCTTTACATTTGAGTTTCTTCCGTAAGAAAACAGAGAACATTGTTATTACTGGTGATATTTAAAGAATCATTAACAAAAAATCCTTAAAAAGTTTGTTGTGTGGTTGTGTCATTTTCAGTCATGGCTTATTCTTCATGACATCATTTGTTTTTGTTTTTGTTTTTTTCTTTAAAAAAATACTGTAGTGGTTTGACTTTTCCTTCTCCATATCATTTTACAGATGAGGAAAACGAGTCAAACATCATAGAGTGATTTGACCAGAGTCAAATGGCTAGTGAGTGTCTGAGGCCAGATGTGAACTCAGGAAAATGTCTTCCTGATTCTAGGCTCCCATTCTATCTTCCATGTCACTTAAAACTCCAACCATTAGTAAACTCACAGAGAAAAATATCCTATCAATATTATTCATTAATTATCTTTTTTTTCAATTTCTCACAGGAAATGAAATTCCACTGAAAATTCAAGGGAGACTACTACAGAATAGACTTCCAATGTTGTTGCAAGACAATGGTAGTCAATTGCTTTTCTTCTCAGGGCCCTAATGGTTTCCCATTTACCTTCAAGGCATGAGCTAGATACTACAAGAGCTCACAAAGAGATATGGGGCACATCTATATGCCACAGAGAAGAGGGGAGAAAATTCTTGCCAGCTCTAAATGGGACAATGCTACTAGATACATTGTTTTGACACTGCAACAAGAATAGTTTAAACTGTCCTAGAAATTTAGTCTTGGTCTCCAACTGTGAGAAGAAGGAAATTCTTTATGGAAAAACTATATAATTGGTCCATCATTACTAGATAACTGATAGGTAGTCATTCAATCCCCCATATTAAAAAGCCCACCTTCTGAGGCTTTTCTTTTCTCTAGTTTTTGTCAGCTGGTCTGGATATGAATTGTGTTTTATAAGATTCTGCAATTCTTTCTAACTATGATGAAAGCATAAACAAAAATATTTTTAAAACACAGAAATTAGACCTCTTTAATTGTAGGGAACATGTGTTACTAAATTAGTTTATTTTCTTTATCAGAAAAGGGAAATATTCTGATTTAAAAATATGCTATCACTACTTTGTCCAAGTGCACTCATAGCTTATTATAGTCATGCTTTATCCTTGCTACAGGAGAAAACGGGGTGGGGGGAGTAGATAAATTAGGCTTACCTTGTAAGACTTCAAAAGCAAAAGATTAACATAGGCAGCACAGAGTCCAAATGCAAAAAGAAAAAGGTTCTCATTGCATAGGAAGTTGGTGGATCTAATGTTCTTATGGTAGCTTAGCCATAGTTTGCCAATTAGATAGGCTTTCAATGAGAAAGACTGCTTGTTATCCTTAAAGGAGAGTAGAAGGAGGAGGAATAAGTCTGTCTCGTCATTATAGTGACATGTTGTCAGAGTATCTTTCCTAAGAGGAAAGAGAAAATGTAGAGGAGCTTCATTCCTTGGCTTTGAGCCAACTTCTCTGGGGCTCTAGATTGAATTAAAATAAAAATTCATATTCATTGTATATTATTAGTCATTCAAAATTGGAAATGTGCTTGATAGAGACTAGATAGAAAGCAATCTATCTTTGTGTGAAGAGAATGACACAGAGACATTTTTCAGTCTCCTTTTTATGTTGCTGTTCAAAGTTTTATTTTTCTTTTTAAATTATCAGAGTTTGAATATGGACAGATTTCTCACCAATTAAACCTGTTGCAAAAATCTCATAAATAACATTTTATACTTTGAAAAATAATACTAGTAGAAGACTATATTTAACATTTCATGAAAACTAAAACTGATCTTCATCAAATGATTCAAATTATACCTTTTCCTACTCTTATAAGAATAATTCCTAAAATTTATATCATTGACAGCAATTTGCTTAGCAATTCTAAAATTTATTTCTTTAAGGAAACATTGTGAAAGGATTGGAAAATTACTACTACAAAAATCAAGAGCCATAGAAAAGAAGAACAACCTATTAGGGGGTAGATGCATTTGTTTGTTATGGGGAAAAGAGAGATGACATGTATATTAATATGTTTACATCATACAGGTTCTGTTTTTCTTTGTAAAAATAGATTCTGATATAGATATGTGTAAATATATATTTATACATGTGTACATATATATGTGTATACACACACATAAATATATTTCTTTCCATGTATCACTATTGGATATGCCATGAAATTAACACTTCAAATGCATTGATGAATGTGGACAGGTCGGGTTAATTTTATTCTACCATTTCTTCTCACCATCATCACTCTCTCCTCCATCACTTCACTTAATGCTGCAATTTATGTTTTCATAGTTCCTATAGCACATGCACCACTCTGGATCATAGCTGACAATGAACTGCACTTATATACCATTTAGAAAGTCCCACTTTTACCACTCATTATTAGAAAGCTAGTGTTAAAATTCTGTTCTAAATCTTTCACTTTTATCCTTCAAATAATGAATTGTTCTTAAAAAGGCATCACAGGAAAAGATAGTGAGTGCTCAAATATTGTAAATGAAGAGTAGCCTCCAAAGGAGTATAAGCTGTTGAGTAGTCCAAGAGATAAATAGGGACATAGTGTGCAGGAGTGTTACTAACATAATTTCTTTTGCAATCTCATAACCAAAATATATTTGGATATTTTGGAGAGTATCCAACCAAAAGCTATGAAAATTACTAAATATTTTAAGTAGGTATATAAAGAAAGGAAAAGGAGCAATAAGAGAAGAATGAGAGAGGAATTATTTTTTTTCTTTGGAAATGACTATGTGGGATATATTGCATGTAAGGAGAACTTCAGTAGTATTTTAGTTTAAATACTGGAAGATAGCAATGGTTTTCTACAGACAAATACTCTTTTAAGGATTTGAACTTATTTTGAACAAATTGTCGACAAGGTTGATGTATAATTAAAATGTCATAGGGTGATTTACTGACAAATCGATAACATCTAAGTATTTTGTGCATAGAAATGCCTATTTTTATCACTTGTTAGTGATGTTTCCCTATTTTCTGTCACCTGGAAATTTTATTTATTTTTCTTAAACAATAAACGTAACTTCTTTATAAGTCAAAATTTTATGAATATTTTATAAATTATATTGTGACTCATATAGCATGCCAATCATTTTGATATGGCATTCTAGATGTTGAAATTTTATGTTTATATTATAAAAGTTAATAGAGACAAATATGTATTTTTATCTAACTCAATTTTGTAATACAAATTTGTGTATATGTGACAGATTATTAAATTTTTAAATTTAAGAAATTTCACCTCAATCATTCTTCAAAAAAAACTGTTTATGCTGAATGGATACTTAAACTCTGAATATTCATGATGATAACTAGAGAAAGTAATTTTTTTGTGATGAGGAATAGTCCAATTTGTATGTTACTATCTACAAACATCACCTGATTTGTTGAAAAAAAAAACTATGGAGCATTAAAAGACAACCAAGTCATAAAATGTCATACAGTATAGTTCAATGAACCTATAATTTCAACAATGTGGAATATTCTTCATCAAGTCACACCGTAAGTCATTCATATCATCTTGCCTTATGCTATTCTCATCCATTTTCTTTCATAGATCATATATACATAATTTATTGGAGGCCTTATTTTTAAATTTTATTTTTTTTACCAAATCATTTAATAACAATTTTCCACATAAGTTTTCTAAAGTGTTATCATCCAAAATTGTCTATTTCCCTCCTTCCCTCTCCCTTCCTAGAGCTGGCAAGAAATTTAATCTGGGTTGCACATGTATTACTAAGGAAAACATTACCATATTGTTCATTTTTGTCAGAAAGTAATGTTATAAATTTTGAGAAAGGGAAAGGCACTTGCATACTAATTGAGACAACTTCTACACATCTATGATTCAATTTGGCAAAAGATTATTGGCTACTTTGTTCAATGTACTAATTCGATCAAATGAGAAGACTGACAAAGTTGGATTTAATTTAGAAGACTGCGTTAGGACTAAGGGGGTTGTGAAATTTTGAGGCCTTTCATTGCATTTAAAATTAGAAGTCATCTAGTTTATCTAATCACTTTATTAAACATATAACTAAAGTCTGCAGAGGCTCTGTGACTTGAAGGAGATCACAGAGAAAGATTTAAATGAAGATCCTAGGTCTCCAGACTATTCTCTCCACCATAATTTGCTGCCTCTCAAAATGTCATTGTCAATTTTTAGATTTAAAACAATCTGATCTCAATTAAATTCTTAGGAATGTGAATGGCAGGAGGTCAGTCATTTCAAAAGAAAACTTCTAACTTGATGAAATTAAATTCATAAATTTTCAATACCTAAACTTTTTTTATAATAGGGAACAGAATAAAATAAATGCACAAATAATCTCCAATCTAGCTTGTTTTTCTACTTCCTCATGCACTGGCCCTTAATTCAATAAAACATTTACTTCTTTCTTCAGCAAGGCCTTTAGCAAGTTTCTAAAACTTGAGAATGATTCCAACTCCTTCATTTTCCATGTTCACCTTAGTTTGAAAGGCTAATGGTGAATTAAATGGATAAAATTCAGGAGAAGAGGGAGGAGAAAGAAGAAAGCATTTGCTCAGTAATCTGCCTTGAATAATCATGCATTAACCATATGAGCTAATGCTAACAAGTTACCATACTGAGGGCAATGCCTAAAGGACAGAAAGCTATATTTTTCTACTTCTGTTCATATTTTTGTTTTAAGGTGCTTGTTCCTGTTATACGGAAGGCAATTTTACCTAACCAGCGTTATCCCAAAATGCCACCTGTGAGTAACTCCTAAGATTGTCACATGGTCATATGTCAATGGGTCCTATTCCCATCCTGCTTTTTATTTTTTTCCCTCAGCTTCATGGAGACAAACAATCCTGAGGCACATGTCACAGCACAGTCTTAAAAATCTGTCTTGTGTAAACTTAGATTTTGAGCAGAGGATTGGGACTTAACTCTAACTCAGAGAAATGGTTTGTTTTAATTTTGCCAAGTTTCAAGCCAGACAGTAACACACTGAAAGCTTCATTGAGCCTCTTCTCTTTGCACATCTTTAATTTGCTGAAAATCCCCCCTCCTCCTGCTTCACCATCACCCCATCACCACAATATGCTGTATGGAAAGAAGACAATAATCTCAAATAACCATTTTACCCTACACTATTTTTTAGACAATCTATTCTGACAGGATCTCTTTATGTGTACGATGGGTGAAATATAAGCATTTAACTCTACATCAAAAGCTAACCTTTCAAAATAACGAAAAGAGAATTAAAATAAGACATCTTTTAGGAACAATTTTATTGTACTATGAAGTGAAATTTATTTCAAAAATAACTGCCTCATGTCAAAAGGGCATCTTCTCATGTGCACATACCAATTTTTCACCACATGACACCTCCATCAAGAGAACTAAAATTCTAGACAAGATCATTTTAATGCATGTGGCAAAAGGTTCCTTTTGCAAAATCTCTTGTGAAATAAGTTGTGTTGTTCTAGTGGAGGTAGAAAAGGGAAATGGAAAAGGAAAAATCATCTCCATTGTGGCCTAGAGAATGATGGGGCTTGGACACATAGTAGTTGCCTGTGGAGCTTATGGCGCCTGCTGCTGTGGATAGAATTCCCAAATGAGCAGATGTTTCCAGAAATCACTGACAGAACTTCTAGCAAATATTATACAGAAATGACCAGGAAAGTGACAATTTCTTTAGTTAAGGAAATAGCAGGAGAGTCACCAGGCTTCCTACAAGCAAAGTAACTCTCAAGACATATGTTGTTTTTCTTTTCTTTTTCTTTTTTTAAATTTTACAAGATATTAGTAAAATCATTGCCAAGGAAGCTTTCTGTTGATGTGCATAACATAGAAAGCACTACACAAAAGAGATCCTCTTTAGGAATGTCTATCCTAGAAGAGATCATGGCTATATCAAGAATTTCCTTGGAATAGTGAACAGAAAGCATAGACGATAAAACTAAGCTGAAGACTCTCTCTCTCTCTCTTCCTCCCTCTCTCCCTCTCTCTCTCTCTCTCTCTCTCTCTCTCTCTCTCTCTCTCTCTCTCTCTCTCTCTCTCTCTCTCTCTTCAGTCAGTCATTTACTATGTTCATGGTGAGCCAATCAATTTCAATTCTTCTGCCCTGGAATACACTATCCCAACCAATTATGAATTAGTATTTAGCCAAATTCAATTGTGGAAGCAAGAAAGAAAGAAAAAAGAGAAAATAAGGAAAACTGGAAAGAAGGAAGCAAGGAAGGAAGGAAACAAAGAAAGGTAGAAAGGAAGAAAGGAACGAAGGAATGAAGGAAGCAAGGAAGGAAGGAAGGAAGGAAGGAAGGAAGGAAGGAAGGAAGGAAGGGAAGAAGGAAGAAAGCAAGGAAGGAAGGAATGAAAGAAGCAAGGAAGGAAATAAGGAAGGAAGGAAGGAAGGAAGGAAGGAAGGAAGGAAGGAAGGAAGGAAGGAAGGAAGGAAGGAATGAACCGAGGAAGCAAGGAAGCAAGGAAGCAAGGAAGGGAAGGAGGGAGAGGAGAAAGAAGTAGAGACAATGTGAAGGCAAATCACACACAGAAATGAATTAATGACTGCAGCTTATACCTAACTCTTTCCCATCTGAATTTTTATCTTCCTGTCAGTCTTAACTCTGCCCAGGAAAATGGGATAATTTATGTCTCCAGAAATCTGATATTACTATAATAAAATGATTAGTTTCACCTCATGCTGCTTTAATGTGGGATTATTCATAGCTATTCTGTCAATGAATCCATGATCTGCTTCATGTAAGTCCATTCTCTAAAACTATACATTAAAATCTCTTCATGCCTTATCATTCATGATTTCTGCCCTTGGCATTTCAAATTAGCTTACAATCTGCTCAGAACATGCTAGAAGTTTTCTACTTCGTATTTTGAAATTTGGGGAGGTGGAGTGATTAGTGTATTACCTGGATTCCCATCTGTTTTTCTTTTGCTCTCACTAAATGAAAAGCTCATCTTTTTTTCCAATCACATATTACCTGGATTACTTGGATAATACATTTGATTCTACTTCTTATGACCAAATAATCCTTGGCTTAATATTAAAGCCTATTAACACTCACCCTTTATCATTGCAATGGTGTCAAACAACATGTTGATTCCTTTGGTGTTACAGGATTTGAGACTATATAGCTTCCTGTCACAAGAATAGCATTGGTGATATAAGTAAATGGTTTGGGATCAAAAAGAAGCTTGAATAATCTCAAAGCACTACAAAAATTTCCAGGAACAATTCTGCCATTTCTTCTGGAGATTCCATCCTAGGCCAAACTCTCATACATCTATATTACCTGTGCTTTTCCAGCACATTATGTATGAAGTGATTTAATTAATATCATGAATGGTGTTATTATGATTTTTTTTTAGGAAAGGGGGAAGGAAGATTATATACAAGGGAAAAATTACATATAAATAAAATGAATTTATTAACAGGGAAAGGACAGGTAAGGGAGGGGAAGGTGAAGGGTTTGCATCTGACTTACCCCAGTTATTAAAACCACTATCTAACTACCCTAAACTAAATATCTAAATTTCCTAAGGGTTAGTCCATCAGGGAACCAGATTTCTCACACACACAAAGTCCTTGGTGGGTCAGGTACAGGAATCCAGTCCTCAGATGTCCCAGGAAAGAGAAGTTCCTCCAACTTTCCACTCTATCCATTAGAGAGTATGGAGCATTTCCTCTCACTTTTGTTTGATGGTATTCAAAGAGGCTGCTTGCAAGATGTCCAGGAGAGTCCAGGAGAGATCAGATATTCACCATTCAGGATTCACTTTCAGCTCCAGACTGTCAGTTGGAAACCTGCTCCTTTCAACAGATTAGAATCTTGATCTAGTAGCTCTTGGAATCCAGGTCTGTCACTTGCTACTTTTACTTTCCCTTGCTACACTGGTGAGCTCTAAATCCTATTTTGCATTTGTACAATCTTGGGATTTATATGTGGAATTAAAATCTTGGATGTTATCCTCACAAAATCCCTTAATTTTATTAGATCAGGAATTGGAGATCCATTGAGCTCAATGATTTATCTAAAGCCGATGTGTAATAAGAAAGATGAGCTCCAAATTGAACATCCATTGATTCCAAAATCAATTTCCTTCCACTCTAAAATATGCAGTGTTGCCTTAATGACTCTGTAGTTCCATAAAAAACAATTGTTTCTTATATATATATACCACATATATGAATTGTTGGGTTGATCTCTTTTGAGTAGTCATGATTTTTTTGAAATTGTCCTTTAGCTAAAAGGAAATGGATATATTTGACCCAGTATCATCCAAGGACATTATTTTGAATAAAGTATTCTTCTGTTTAGACTCTGCATAAAACATGTGCCATAGTAGACATAAACTCAAAGGCTTCATAAGCCTTGAAGTCCATTTTTCAGGTTTAGAACAATGCTGCTCTCACTATAACTGGTTGGAAAAGAAAATGTGTTCAGACAAGTCAAATAAAGTCTTCTAAACAGGTAAAATAAAATTGATAAATTTTTAGCTTCCAAACATTTACTATAGGGACAAAGACAACTGAATAAATTCAATTCATAAATAAGTTTCAAACCTAAATAATGGTCTTTCTGTTTCTTCATTCATAAACATTGATTCAGGTAATAATCAATTTTTTCATCCTTCTGTAATACTGAAAATCACAGGATCAGTGAAAAAATTATCTATATGATTGACTCTATTAAGGATTCTGATATGATCTTAATATATAAATAAGAATAATGTTGCAAAAAATCTTCAGTAAGTATTTTGTCCTAGCCATTCAAGTTTATTAATTATTAATGCATTAGTAATAATGAAAATGATGAAATATGTTCTCTATACCTTTTCACTAGAATGATGGTAAAGATGTAGGTGGTGGTAAAAATCATTTAAAAACATTACTTTTATGATATTTTTATAAAGGATTACCTAAAGATAATTTTCATAAAGATTTTGTAGGAATAAGAAGGTGGTCATTTGGAGTGGTAGTTACTTACATTTTTTTAATCATTTTTTAGGGTTGGTTTCAGCTTTAATTTTTCAATTTTTTCATATCTTCCCCCTTCAGATAAATTAAAACACAATCATCTTTATAGGCTTTTTTCAATCTGTATGGATGTCACATGTCAGACTTTTACAAGACATATTTCATGTAATCTCTCTCTTTCTCTCTTTATTCTAATTTCATTCAGGGAAATCTACTCATTTTTGATAATCAAATTTCAAGTTATGTCTTTTATGATTTCCTGTATCCCACACCTTGTTGTGAATTCTTTGCCTGTCATCAGTCAAGGATGAAATCATCTCTAGTGTTACAGAGGAGGAAGTTGAAGTTGTTTCTAAAAAACCAACACTGCATGAAAAATTATAGAAGAGCAGATGCCAATGGAAAATATCATAGACATGCAATGCTCTCCATTGCCCCACAGATTCACAGATAATTTATGCCTGGTAGATCAGACACCCACTGGGACACACACTGATCAATGGCCCAAAGTCACTTGGGGCACAAATTTATATAAACTTTTTGAATGGACAGGTAATAGGAGACTACACTATCACCACTGAGGTGAGTCATTGGGACACTTATAGGCAACTACAATGAGGGTATACTTTAAGTTGCCTATTAAGGAATGAGGACTGAGAGACAGAGACCTAAGCATCTTAATCCTAACTGCATCACAGAACAAAAGAGGCTAGATGTGGGGGCATCTGGGTGACTCAGTGGATTGAGAGTCTTGTCCAGAGATGGGAGGTCCTAGGTTGAAATCTGGCTTCAGACACTTCCCAGCTGTGTGATCCTGGGCAAGTCACTTAACTCCCATTGCCTAGACCTTACCAACTCATCTGCCTTGGATCCAATAAACAGTATTGATTACAAGACATAAGGTAAGGTTTTTTTTTTCTTTTTTTAAAGAGGCTAGATGTGAGGAGAAAAGATGCCTGGTCTTAGGGTCAGTATCATTTTAGCATACATTCATGCTTATGGCTAAGGCTAAATCAGTCAAACCAGTTTTATTAGTTCCCATCTTCTGTACTCCTATAATATTTTTAGTTATGATATGTATTTTTATACTTGGATTGCTTTTGCATTTGGATTTATTGCATAACATAATACACAGCTATAAACCTACTTTCTATCAGAAGTATTTGTTGAGCAGAGTCCCTGCATCAAAAATTGCATGTTTCTGGAATTCTTAAATATTAATCTCATTGAAAGTCTTATTTTCCTAGGTTATTCTATAGTTCTTTTCTAATTTTTATCGAGTGAAAAACAGCTTTAGTGATTATTAATTCATTAATTTATTTAATTAATTGATTATTGTTTTATGCATATCATTTGAAAACTATTGAGGATATCTCCCATTCATTATGAATATGACTATTATTACTAGTGCTACTAACAATATGTAACTTTTATATAGCACTTACTAAGTGCCAGGGATTGCTAAGTGCTTTGCAATTGTTATCTCATTTAATCCTAACAACCTTGGGCAATAGATCCTTTTATTACCCACATTTTACATATGAGGTAATTAAATAAAACAAAAGTTAATTGAATGGTTCAAGGTCTCACAGCTATTAAGTGACTGAAGTCAGATTTAAATTCATCTTCCCAACTCTTGACCCAGCATTCTATCCACTGTGTCATTTAATCTTTCCTTTAAAATTCCTGACTTTTTACTGTCATGAATTTTACATTTTTGTCTAATGCTATAAAGTTGGAAATTTAATTGGCATGCAATAAATCTATAGATTATTTTTATATTATCATCATATTGTTATTCCCAGTCATAAACACTGAATATCCACCATTTAGATCTTTTATTATTTCAGGAAAGAGTATTTTATAGTTTATTTATGCAAGAGTTTTCTGTATTTTATTACACTCAGTTTAATTCAACAAACATTTGTAAAGATATTATGTGTAAAGGACTGGGCTAAATACTAGGAATATAGAGGAAGAAAAAAGTCTTTGCTTAAACTTGAGTAGTTTACATTATTCTGAAGTTGCAGAGAGTAAATGTATATACATATAAACAAAATCTAATACAATATATATATATATACACATAAAGTATTAGGAAGAAAACATTGGAATTTAGTGTAGTTAACAAAATTCATTGTGGGATTGTAAAGAAAGTTAGAATGGTTCATGATAAAAATGTTTAATTATACTTAAGCAATAAATAACAGCCCAATTATATTGCAAAAATATTTTTTCCTCAGCAACAAGAAGTATGCACATGGGTGAAATTGTATACATTTGTTTCTTTAGTGATTCAAAACCATTAGGGTCACACACAGAATGACTTTGATATTTGACTACTACATTAAACTAAGTGTTTCTCACTAGGTACAGTATGTCAATTTCATTTTCTCAACCTGTCTTCAAATTGTTTTCAAATTGGCACAAATTTTGACTTCCACTGCAAAGTGGATCCCAGTGAATGGTTAGTTACATGTATATTCCTCATTTGCGGTCTGTAAAATGTATATTCCCCCCTATTAACCTGTAATCATCCAAGTGTTCTATGAAACTTTTTAAAATTAATTGAGAATATCCTACATGAACTATTAATAATTATTCAATAATTATAGTTTTATAATTTCATTTTAGGATTTTAAAAATTATAGATGGAATAAAATCTTATATTTTATAATAATAAATATTTAACATAGATTTTAATTTGGATCTTTTTTTAAAAATCACTACTATTATTATGAGAACTTAATAAATGATCCTAAAATAATATTCTAAGTATTATATTTTATTTTCCCTTGTTGTGCACAGATTTAGTTTTTGTTGAAAGGAACAAAAAGAAAACAAAAGAAAAAACTGGGAACCACTGAGTGAGGGGATCAGAAAATGCCTCATTATTGCCTGAGTTGTCCTTTGAATGTAGTTAGAGATTCTACAATATAGAAGAAATGTCACAACCAAAGATTTTATTATGCATTTGCCTACGATCTTGTAATGAATCTTGAGTATCTTTTGGCAGAGTGTTTAAAGTGCTGGAGTCTGAAATATCTGAATTCAAATCTACCCTTAGACAATTACTAACTGTGTGAAGCAGGACAAGTGACTTAACTTTTCTCTTCTTCAGTTTCCTTATTGATAAAAACGTATTTTAATAGCACCTATTGTCAGGTCGTTGTGGGAAAAATCTAATTTGAAATTTGTTAAAAACTTTGAAAATCTGAAAGTGCTATACAAGTGTGGTTCTGGTGGTTATTGTGGTTATAATTATTAGCCTTACAAATTCAGATATCTAGTCCTCAAAATATGTCATCTGTCAATGAAACAATTGTCAAAGGTTTTCTATCTTTCTGGAAATCATCCACTTATGCAGCCTTAGAGAACCTAGTTTTACCACCTTATCACAATGAATTATGAAATTAGGCCTTTTTCAATGTTTTTTGAACATTAAATGACAAACTATATTTAATGACAAAAGACAGAAATATTCTCTCTGGTTCTGACGGTACTGTGACAAGTTCCTTTGTTCCAATGTATTAGCTATTCCTGTCAGCCTTGGGCCATTTGTAAATTTGAAAATTATACCTTATATATGTTTTCCAAGTCATTTTGACATTATTTAACTCACATTTATTAAGTGCTTTTACTGTGTTAGACACTAAGCTAGGTGAAAGGTGTAGAAAATAAAGATGGTATAATCCCTTTCCTCAAAGAGCTTGTTGTTGAACAACAAAGGACACTGTACTAGAGACTACAATTACAATTGAGACTAATCAATGAATAGCTATTTTTTGTACTGTCCTAGAAATGTATTAATAAAAGAATCACACTTTCTCATCTATGGTTTGAAGACTCTAGTGTTCATTTTTGAAGATATTTATATTTGCCTTTTTTCACTCCTATAACTTTATTAAAAGTACCTCCATGATTGCATCTATACATCTGTTCTTTCATTTTCCTAGGATGCCGTTAATTTCGGTCTGTTCAGTCAAACCAGTTGAAGGCAACTTATCTTCAAATTCTGGGGGGCTTTCTCTCCCTGCTAATTTTTTCCTATGTTTTCTTGTATAAGATTATTCTCTTTAGAAGAGAAAGTTCAAGATGACAGATTAGTAGCATCAAAAGCCAAATCTACTCTGACTATCCTTCCAAACCAATCTTTAATAAGCACTTCTAAGCAACATGAATCAAAACCAAACACCAAAGTGGAGTTAGAGGGCTCTCCCACTGAAAACTACTTAAAAGGTAGTCAGAGAAAATTGACTTTCATATGATGAGGGAGAAACAGGAATAAAACTGTACACAGAGGAATCCTGACCAATCTCTCTCCCACCACATACTGCACACTAGGTCCTGCAATTGGGCATAGGCTAACTTCAGGATCCCAGGAAGGGGGCTACACCAGCAAAAGAGGACCTCAGATGCAACCCTTGAAGTCCCAGGCCCTGATATAAGCCCATAGTGTGGGCTAGGTCCTTTCAAACCTCCAGGGATATATTAAAGATTTTGCCCCGGGACAAATTAGTTCTCAGCATCTAATCCTGCAAACCAGAAGAGACAGAATTCCCAGTACCCAGGCAGAAAAAAAGAAGCCTGGGGAAAGGAGCAAACAACAGATAAAAATTAACTCTTGAAAATTTCTTTGGGGAAAAATTGCAACAAAGAATAATGAAATCCAAGAAACTACATGCAAAACTTTAAAAATAAAGGGAATTCATCTCGTCTCAAGTTCTGAAAAAAACTCAAAAAGGAATTCAAAAATCAAATAAGACAGGTTGAAGAAAAATGGGAAAAAGAAATGAAAGTAATGCAAAAAGAAAATAACTCAGAAAAAAAGTTTAGCCTTCTGACTCTGTTTCATTAGCATCATTTTACACAATCTGATATGTATACTTTGCCTTCACTATTTGTCCCTTTGTCTCCAAATACAATGTTCTTTATTCTACTTCAGCATTTAGCCTGAATGTCATCACTGAACACAACTATGAAACATAATTTTCTAAAATGTCATTGGAACACTTTAAGAAATGGAAAGCTTAAGGAGATCAGAATTTCTGTTATCTAACAATATAAATCTTAAGTCTAGTAATTTGTACCTATGACATCTGGAGTACAGTCAGACTTGCTGAGATAAGTTTTAGAGTTTATTATTTACTGTTTTTGATCTTTAGAGGAAAAAGAAAAGAATTTCTTTTTTTGTCCTATCGCTTCACAAATTTTTGACCTTTCATTCAAAATACAGAATAATATCCCTTGACTTCACCTATTCTCTCTTGGAAATCTCATATATTCAAATCTTTATTTATAAGACTCACAAATTTAGCTCTGATTTCCCATACAATAAAATCTAAAATTTATCAAGTTGCCTTCCATAATGGTTCCTAACTTGAGGTATGCAGATGTCCAAAATAGTCTATGAATAGGTTTCATGGCATACATGAACCTAAATACATCTTTATTTTCATGATCCTATGAAAGAAAAATTTAAGATTTTTTATCAATCACTTAAAAACATTATTTAAGAAGCAGTATATAATTTGCACCAGAGTGACAGAGTGCCTTTAACATTAAAAAAGGTTATAAAACCTTTCCTACATGATATGCCTACCTAGATATATCCCTGGCATTTCCTATTCAAAATATCTAATATCATTCTTAATCTCTAAATTCTCTTCTCTTGATGTCATTACTACAGGTTTTGGCATCACTCATTTACCCAATCTCACATGTTTGAAATCTTGGGGTTATCTTTGATTATTCCCTTTTTCAAATATAAATAATTTCCCAAACACTATTGATTCTAATTCTGCTAAACCTCTTATAATTATGTTTTCTTATTTATCATTTGCATAGTCCAGTTATAGGTCCTTATTACAATTTGTTTCAACTCTTGAATTAGAAGATGAAGAGAGCATTAAGCCTCTACTTTCATCCCCTCTAAAAAAATGCAGAGATCCTTCATTGGTTCATTGCTTCCTAACAAACATTATGGGTGTTAAATGTAGATGAAAAAAAATATAAAGTATCACATTTCTTTTATATTTTCCATCAGAATGCAAACTCTCTAAGGACAGGGATTGAGTCTTAGCCAGCCTCTATATCTTCTCAAGTTTAGCACAATATTCTGTTGACAGTAGGAACTTCATTAAAAATTTGTTGAATGTAAATGAATAGAACTTAGGTTTAGAGGGTATTTTAGAGTCATCTTGTCTAAATATTAAGCCAATCCTAGCACATCTCCCATAAACAATGGCTTAGGAGAAGGCACAATGGAAAGAGAAGAGATATCACCTACATCAATATTTACTCAAAACTATTAGTCATGTGGAGACTTATGGAGCATTATGGAGCCTAGAAGCAACTAATAAATGGCAGAGTAGATAGAGCATAGGACCTGGGGTCAAGAATACTTGAGTTCAAATGTGGCTTCAGATACCAATTACTTGACCCTGAACAAGTCAGTTTAATTGCTTTAATCTTGAGATTCATTTATCTTATTTGCAAAATGGTGAGAATGATAATAGCATATTCTTCCCAAGGCTATGGTTAGGATAAATTGAGGTAACATTTGTAAAATGCTTTATTTTATGCAAATTTTAAAGGCACTCTATAAAATGCAAATTTTAAAGCACTACATAAATGCTATTATTATTATTATCTAAGTATGTTCCCTTTTACTCCAATATTACAGAAAACTAAGGACATGATGCAATACATAGCATATGTAAATTAATTTCAGTTTTTAAAAATCTTGGTATTTCAAAAGATTTTAGAGATACATGGAAACTTAGAAAGGACTTAAAATTAATACTTTCTTTTCATGGATTAAAAAAATAAACAAATCCTAGATAACCCAAGTGATTTGCCTGGAATTATAAAATTCAGACCTAGCAACCACAAATTCAATGCTCCATCAGTACCCTCATTTTACATGTGGATTACAATAAACATACTTCAATATCCATGGTGTTTTTAAAGTGATATATTCATTAGGTTTATTATATCAAAGCAATTATTATAATTTCATATTTGATGCCACAATTTCCACAAAACATTTTTATTAGAAAGGATTTTCCAAAAGCCATGAGATAGAAAATATTCTTGGTGAATAATTTCTCTTTTTATAAACATTCTTTATCTTAAAGACAATAGAAGGTAGGGGTCACTACAATTCATATTCTGATAAAATGGAGAAAAGAAAGATAAGAGCATATAGTATAATCCTCTTTGTGATTCTAATGTTCCAAAATTTCCTAGAAATACATAGGACTATGATAGCATAACACAACTGAAATACAAAGAAGAGTCAGATGTAGTTTACTTTAGTGTAGTATTTAATGTTACATTTATTTTAAGCTTTTAGATTCAGTCCTCCAAGACCTGCCCTGGTTCATTTTAGGGCCTAGGTTAATAAGACAGTACAGATTTTTCATAGCTGTTATAAATCATTAAAAGTTTTCTTCTACATGGTCTTCACTCAGGTCACTTATTTTCAAGTCTCTAGTGATTTCCTGTCCTGAGCCTAAAGATGAACAAAGAAATGGGGCAAAGGAAATGTCAAGACTATTGGTAACTCTTCTTTATTCCTTTTATTTGATAGAATGTTTTATATCCTAGCAAAGTTCTTTAAGTATATATACCTGACAAAATGATGAAAATACAGATTTACACATATCCACCATTTAAAAAAAAAACTAGGAAAAAATATTGAGTAGACACTATGAGAACAAATGAGTCTGTAGCCTAGGAAATATGGTTATAGATCATTAAAATTAAGCCTCATTTAGGCAGAAATAAAACTTAATTCAATTACAGATATCAGAAATTGAATCATCCACCAAAGGTTCTCTTTTGTGACTTGACAAATAAATAATCTTTAGCTATGTAGGAGTGAATAGGGGAGGAAGTAGCAGGAATAACACAACATTATACCTCCTTGTGTGTATTTTTTTTAATTATGACCTATGCTCCATTAAGCCATTAAGAATTAAAAAAACAAAAACAAAAAGTTCTTTTAAACAAATGGATACATTCTTGAACTTTATAGGGTTTAGTTTAAATCAGTGGGATTATAGGATTAGAGATTATTGAAATGCAGTATTTTATGAAGACTTTCTGGGCTCTCTATAAATATCTCTTATTTAACTCATAGAAATTAAAACTAATTCAATTATTGAAATTGTAATTAAATTTAAAGGGGACACCCGTGTTTGTTCTCAGGTCCTGTATAGAAGTTGAGGACCCTAGACCTTGGGTAATGCTGTATGCATAGGTCCTATTAGTTTGATAAGCTAATACACCTTTCCCTCCTGGGAAATTTAGAAAGCTCACTTCCCAAAGAATTGTGATGATGTTTAGTTGCATTAGAATGTCTATGGAATACGTGTGGTCCTTGTATAATTGGTTCTAGTGAACTAACTGTGTGGTTGAGAGCGTTTTGCAATTGGCCAAATATAACGGGAGCCATTAGAATTTTGGGAAGGACGAGAATGCTCTAGCCTCCTCTTTGTTTCATTTTGTCCCGCCTCGGCGAGTTCAATGACTCTTCCTCCTACAGAGCCTGGGGAAGGAGTTTCAAAGGGGAAGAGAAAGAGTGAACCTTGGAAATACAGAAGTCGGAATACCTGACAGGTTTTATAACTAGCAAGGCATTGACACTGAGGAGAAAAGATCAAGCTCCCATCTTCAGAAGCTACCTTCTAGACACATGCCAGGGAAAACTGAAATGAGGACTCATCCCACAGCGATGCCACATTTGGACAGAAACTTTCTGGGACTAAGGCTATGTGGAAATGAGATAAATTTTGAGCTTAATCCCCCAGAGCCTGGGGTGATGTAGGGAAGAGCGTGCCCTCGCCATACTGAAAGGACTATTTGTACTTTGTTCTTTATATATCTTCAAAGTAAATATGTCTTTGTGAAAGTTA
This sequence comes from Monodelphis domestica, assembly GCF_027887165.1. Taxonomy (NCBI): domain Eukaryota; kingdom Metazoa; phylum Chordata; class Mammalia; order Didelphimorphia; family Didelphidae; genus Monodelphis; species Monodelphis domestica. Next base: position 395,189,543 of record NC_077228.1, on the reverse strand, counting down.
ACTGATATTAAGTGTTTAAATATAATTGAGGTGCTAGTTACTGGTTCCCTAACCATGGGAGGGGAAATATGGCCAGTGGGGTCTCTAGCTAGTGGAAGTAGAGAAGAGAGAAGATGCACAAAGACCTCCGGGTACCCTGACATGCTGAAAGGGAGACGGAGCAAGCTTAGTCCTGAAGAGATTGCGGCTCGGCTTTACCCAGAGACTAGTCATGTCTCCTTGCTCCTTGCAGGATGAGGTGTAAACTGTCTTAGCTCAGGAAAGGTGAAAAACAGTAGAACTGACATCACAGCCATCTTGTTGGGAGTTTGCCTTATTCTCTCCTCCCCACCTTGTCTACCAGCTGCTCAGTCAAAGCTTTTACATTCCAGGACTAGGAGACATTTCCTAATCGATATAAACTGTATTTTTTTTCAAAATTAAGGGATTATCTTTTTTCAAAACACTATGCTGTCACTGGATAGTGATGTTGATAACCCCTAAATGACACTGTCAGGAGTTAGAGTCATTTCCAAGAAAGGAATATCATAAACTAAAGTGCTCTGGATCAATAAAAAGCAGCTAATACTAAAGCAACCATGAGTGATTGGAAATGTTCATCTTCGAAATTCTCAGACAGTGGCTAAAATAATTATCTGCAGGATGAAGAGTTCATTCTGTTTCATCTCTATTTTGGAAGGCTACATTTGGCATTTATAAAATAGTGTTGATGATCGTTATTTCTCAGAACATAGGGAAAATAATTCAAGCATCTGAGACCCTTGTTCCAATCATAGCATTGCTTATTGAAATGATTTTATAAAATATACACCAGTTCCTTTCACATTGTGGGGATCAGGGGCATGGGCACTCTTGTAAACTGGAAAAGCTGTGTAAAATTTTTGGACCCTCATTTTATACCAGAAAAGGTCTGGATTTTTTCTTTTTTCTTTTGTAGGATGTTTACAGTAACACTGTAAAGCTTGGGTTAACTATTTGTTCATATGCTATATGTAGGTGAAACGTAAAAATACTGAATGAAAAAGAAATACAAAATAAGTGAAAAATTTAAGAATGAAACAAATTTAAGGAGAATAATACGGAATATAATGTTTGTATAACAAAGTATTTTAAAAACTAACTTTTGTAATTTCCTACTGATAGTTTCCATTAATCTGTAGTATATCTCTGAGATATAATTTTAATATTTAATAATTTTAACTATAAAAAACAAAGTGTGCATATTTATGTTATTAAAGGATAAAATGTTGATGTTATACAATATGACACACACATATATAATTCTGAGTTCCAGATTTCTTTGTCATCTGGTGGCCTTCATGTGTTGTCTGCAGCTTCAGCAAAATTCCCCCAAAATTTCCACTTAATTTCTTTTGCTGACCCACAATATATCAAAATAGCTATGGTGAAAGTCAATGTGGAAGGAATATCTATACTTGTGATTTCATTGCTAGAAGTTGCTCCTGGGTGAGCAAAAGGGCAGCTAGGTAGTGCAGTGAAAAAATTATGGAGCTAGAGAAAGGAAGACTTCTTCATGAGTTCAAATCTGGACTCACACTTACTAGTTATGTGAACCTAGGCAAGTCACTTAACCTTGTTTGCCTCAGTTTCCTCATCTGTAAAATAGAATGGAGAAGGAAATAATAAAATAGTCAAGTACCTTTGCAAAAAAACACCAAATGTGGTTCTAAAGAGTCAGGCACAACAAATATGGATAAACAACAACAAAGGCTGCATTCAAAAAAAGATGATAATAAAAATAATAACCAATATATTAATAGCACTTTAAGATTTACAAAGCACCTAAGATAAGTTGTCATATTAGGTCCTCACAATGATTCTTAGATAATGAAGAATTGGACACAATGAAAAAGAAAGGAGTGAACTAAATCCCTTATCAATACATGTGGCTATCCTCTCTGTAACTTCTAAATTGTAAGAATTAACTAGAAAAATGGTGTCAAACTCAACAAGAAATGGGACCTCTATATCATACATAAGGACCTTTGACAGTGGCATATTGACTTAGAATACATATAAGATTATATAAGTTCTCGGTTCTGCTTGTTCTAATATATCAATAGAATGTTTAATAATAATTTTCTGACATTTTGTGAACCATATTCTCTCCATATATCCCACTTGTCCTCTCTCCCCAAGACAGGAGGTAAAATGATATAGGTTGTACATGTGTTATCATACAAGATCTATTTCCTTGTTTATCATGTTGTGAAAGAAGATACATTGCTTACATTAGACAAAAATTCTTGGAGGAAATAAAAGGAAGAAGGGTATGCTTCATTCTGAATTCAGACTCTGCTATTTCCTTCTTACGAGTCCCTCTCATAATTTATATTTATCAAAAAAAATTTCAATTTCATTTTAATTTTGTTCCCCTAAGGAGTATTGTAGGATACTTGTTTTACATATCTGGTTTCAAGCAGTGAGAGATTAAGTGAGGTGCCCAGGGTCACATAAAAAGAATTAAAACAGGATATGAAGTCAGTGCTTCCTTGTATTACTTTAAGATTTACAAAGCACCTAAGATAAATTGTCATATTAGGTCCTCACAATGATTCTTAGATAATGAAGAATTGGACACAATGAAAAAGAAAGGAGTGAACTAAATCCCTTATCAATACATGTGGATATCCTCTCTGTAACTTCTAAATTGTAAGAATTAACTACCAGCTCTCTTAGCACTGCCTCACAAAAGAGGCTTTAGAAAAAATCATTGTTTTACATATTTTTTAAACCCTTACCTTCTTTCATGGAATTTCTATTAAGAATTATTTCCAAGGCAGAAGAGTGGTCAGGTCTAGGCTATTGAGATGAAGTGACTTTCCTGGGATCACATAACTAGGAAGTGTCTGACATCAAATGGGAACCCAGGACCTCCTGTCTCTTAAGTCCAGCTCTCTAGCTATGGAGACATCTAACTGTCCCCATTTTTATAACTTAAAAAAAAAATATATATATATACACATATATATGTATACTTAAAATAGTAGACTGGGACCTACTTTGTAATTATTTTGTAATCATTCTCTTCAGTTTAATTGCCTACTTTTAAATGTCTTGGAAAAAAAAAAGAATGTTTCCTTTCTCGTTACAATGGAAGCTCCTTAAGAAAAGGGATGCTTTACACTATTCTTTTGTATTACTGGTGTCTAGTACAGTGTCAAGCACAGAGCAGACATTTAATAAGTACTTAATTCCTTTCATTTGTATAACCCTAGCCCCTAATGCAGTGCCTGACAAATAGTGAATACTAAATAAATGTCTATCGATTGTCATGATATACAAAGTTATGAGGAAAGAAAAGACATGGGTCTGGTGAGGCCAAAGCAAC